>NC_138838.1:278533-1478533 GCF_965183815.1 Platalea leucorodia
TATTTTTAAATGAGTCTTCCTCTTGTTTCTGTCAGTTTCATTTTTCTGGTCTTGACTTACATAAAAACCCAGCAGCTGTTATTCAACAATGCACATTCTCTGTCCTGCGCTGCTGAAAGGTGCTCTAGGGCTAATCCATTCGTGCGGAGGCACCAGGAAGAGAGAGCGCCAGCGTTTGTGGGGCTGTGAGTGGGGTTCCCTGGATACTTGAAGCGCAGCAGCAGCTTTTGGTCCTGGCCCCTTTGGGGTGGGAGGAATCCCTGGACGTTCGCCGTTTCCAGGCTGGGCTCTGGCTGTAATCAGCGGGCCAGGGAGAGGGACTCTCGGGAACTTTTCTTTCTCCCTGCTTCCCCCCAGTTCCAATCTCTATTAGAGGTAATGATGATTTGGCTTCCTGGACACATCCTAGAGAAGGTAGATCCAGGATGGAAGTGTAGGCTGCTCTATACCTTCAGAGCTGTAGGCTGGGGCTGGAGTTACTATTTGCTCATTCTAATTTCTTTTCCATATCCTACACTAGGTAAGTGTGGGGACAGCAGTGTAGTCCTCCTACTGAGAAGCTGGGCTCGGTGTAGAACGACAAGAAGCCCACCCTGAGTGATATGGTGGGAAGCGAGACAGAAAAGGAGCACGGGCAAGAGAGCCGTTAAGGTAGTAGTTAAGAAAGCCGTTCACTCCTGGATAGAAAGTGGGAAAGTGAGGGCTGGAGAGCCAGAGGGCTCTGCTGCTAACGCTGGCAACAGGTAAGCAGTAACGGCTTCACCATCAGGCTTGGATTTTGTGAATGCCCAAAGGCAACGGACGTGGCTGGTGCTCGTCCCTGAATGTTGGTGTGCTGACAATCTAGAGTGAATTCCGGGGTGTTCCCTGATGGCAGCCAGGCTTAGCCAGGTGTTTTCTGTTAGACACAGAAGTTAAAATGCCTTAAAAATGTATAGTGCGAACACAGGAGAGCTTGGTGGTGGGTGGGAAGTGGAATGGACTGCGTCCTTGTATGGAGGCCATGGCGGTGGTCTCTCTGCGGGTGCTGGCTTTAAGGTGGACAAGCACGCGTTATCCTCTCTGCACCCTTGACGTACTGTCATCCTTCTTCCTTTTGCCCTCCCTCCGTACCCGTCTGACTCGTGGGCTGATGGGTTGTATTGCTTTCCTTATGGATGACCCTGCACACCATTGGTAGGAATTCCATCTATTATCTTCCTTTGATAAAATCCAAAGCTTGGAAAAGGGTTCCTTTCCCAATCTCTAACTTTTTCTTTAAGGAAAAAAGAAGGCAGAAAGCTTTTTTCCCTTTTTACGTATCTAGTTACATCCTCTTGACGTGCAGAAGGACGATTCTGAGAAGAGTACCTCAGTGTGCAGGTGATTACAGTATTCGCTATGGAAGGCATTGAGTTTGTCCACAGCCCTTTCTCTCATACAGAACTATAGAGCCAGCTCTGGTGCCTTACTGTGGTCTGCAACAGACGGAGAGTTAGGCATTTAATCCACATTCTTCTGCACGGGAGAGCTGGTTAAAACCTTTGGAACTCAAACCCACTGATGGTTTTTTGAGATGTCTTTTCTTCATTAACCTTGAGGTTGGTGACTTCTCACTGTTCTAGATAGTGGAAAAAAGACTGGTGGAAACATCAAGACACAGCCTACTCTGCATCCTCAAATGTTACAGCAGTGAAATACCAAGACTGTGGAGTTATTTGCCGCATACAATGAATTTTTTACACTGTTGAACATTTCTAGCTTCATGCTCTCACTTCAAGACCGTCTTCACCCATTAATCATCGACGTGGTTTTATAAGTGATTAGAATGCCCAAAATGTCCTTAGTTTGGCTAAAACCTATTTTGATGGTTCTACTTATACACAGGTGTTAGAACAGCATGACTGGACTCTGAGGAGCATACCTGCCCAACGTGTCATCAGGCAGCTCTTTCTCCTGAGGCTTTAATTGCCAACAAGTTCCTACGCCAGGTAACACGATGGCTTTTACGTAAACTGTTTGTAAGAAAAGTCTATTTGTACAAAGCTGAAAGGGAAGAAAATATTAATTTACATCTCCTTAAGCAAGGCTAAACTGAGTAAGGCTAAATGTACTTTTCAAATACATTATCTGTTGTTACAGAAGCTTACAACTCTTGAGAGACCATCTGGGAAATTCAGGTCACGCATTTGTTTAACAGGCTCGCCTCACTGTCAGGTTCGGTGTTAACACTGAGGTACTTGAAATACAGATACTCTGAGTTACCCATCATTAATGTCAGCGTTTAACGTGATGTGTTCATATATCTGTCTGCTGGTTTCTTTTAGGATTGAGAGCATTGATAGGAGTACACAAGTAAGTCTACTCCGTGGAGGCTTTTGTTGCTGCATCTGCTGAAGTTTCATATTACCTTTTTGCAAATGCTTTCCTGCCTCCAGGCTGTGAACAACTTCAGAAATGGAGCTGGCTACACAAAAAGGCTCCGGAAGCAGATTCGGCAGCAACAGCAGCAGCAGCCGCCACCGCCACCACCTGCACCACCTCTCATGACTGTTACACCTCCTGCTGCTCTGGTGACTGCTGCTCAACTTTCTAAATCTTCCTCTCTGTCAGTCAGCAGTTTGTTGGAAGAGAAGGGAAGTGTTATTTCAACGTATGCAGTGATCCTTGCACTTGAGTAGAGCTTATTTTCCAACTGTTTGTTTGCATTGATTGACAAGGGCTGTCAGGTTCCTGTACTAAGGCAACCAGCATTACCAAGTCTTCTGGGCCCCCAAGGACAATCAAGACCCACAGCTGGTAAGTAATGATAACTTGAGAATGTCTTTAAAAGAATAATCTTCAGATAAACTGCATGGGATTTCTTTTCTTTTTTGTCTCCCCTCTCCAACAGGTCATGCCATGAGAGCCAGTACAGTTGGCTCAGCAGGTGGCAGACCAGGCTGCGAACTGTAAGTATTCTGCAGCAATTCAATATAGTGCTACTTGTAACCTGTTAAACGAGGCCGTAACACAGAACGTAGCCAACAGCTGATTCAGAATGAAATGAGTATGCACAGAGAGTTGTGGAGAGTACAAGTGGTAATTAATTTTAAAATGGCTTAATTTGCCTTGGCTTTAAGAAAGGGGATCTGTGCTTGCAGGAAGATGAGTTGAAATAAAACTCCAGTACATGACTGAAAAGAGGACTCTGAAAAATGAACGCCTTTTGAGGAAACCCTAATTACATATAAAGATTTTTTTCCAGTACACTTTGTTGTTGTGTATGGTAAACATCCCAAACTATGATTGTAAGCTATGATGTCAAGCTTATTTTAACCGGGAAAAGAAAAAGTCCATTCTCGATGAGTTCACGGATGATTTTGCTACGGAATGGACGGAATATAAAAAGATTCAAAAGGAGCATAGAGGTTCGTTTTCCAGGTCACTGCTTTACACGCCCATAATGGAGAAGCAGGTTGTCTAGAAGAATCGGGAGCATTGGCACTCCACGTCTCTGTCGTTAGATGGATTGGCTGAGTCAAGGGATTAGCAGGGACAGGAGTTTCCTATGTAGGTTCCTTGCTCCACTGTGGCAGAGATGACAGTTGACTGACAGTTATAATTTGGCAGCAGTTGTGAAGGAACAGGTGTCTCTGTTCCTACAGCTTCTCTGCAATGACATCCTTCACCTCCTGGCAGCCGCGAGAGGCTAGAAACGGAATGGGTGCAGCTGCTGGATGTTCTGTGTCTGCCTCTTTGGATTGTAACCATTACCTCAAAGCGCTTTGGAGGAGATAAGGTGATTGTAACCTGGACTGGTAACTGGTGGCTTTGGCTAGTATTTTGTTGACGTTGTTGAACTTTTCTCAGGAATTACAAGATGAGACTTGTTTGTAAGGAAACCTTAAATTGGTGAAGGACCTTGAGAGGAGGAATGATGCTAATGGACACCTGCGGAATAATGAGAAATGGTTCTTTCAAAACAATAAAAGAAGAACTTGTGAAGAAAACAGTCAGGGTAGCTGATGTTTTCTATCCCCCCAAATCACTCGGGCAGGAGTCTGGAGAGCTCTCTGTTAGTAATGCTGTCGGTATCTTTCCTCGAGTCATGGCATTGAGTCCAATTCCTAGAGGCTGAGTTGAGCAGCTTTTAGGTATGATTTTTCCTGACATGCGGTCACTATCCTTGCTTAGAGCTAGAGGTATGTGCAAAATTTTGCTAGGACATCTGGCTAGAAGTGTTGGTTAAATAGTCGGGTATGTCGGATTGCAGTGCAAGTCTCTTGCATCCTGGACAGGTTGCCAAAGAAGTAGTGACGTTGAAGAGACTAAGGTGGCATTTGACAATTGAGCTTCACTGTCTTCAGGCTAAATTGTGCTTTCTTGATGGTTGATACTGCGCTGTAGCCATGAAGACTTGCTCTTTTTGCATCTTACTGCAACAAAACTGATTTGCACCTGAAATCAACGCACAGCTCTGGTGGCTGAGCCCTTCCAACCTCAACCATTCTGTGATTCTGTGATCTGTGACTGCAGACATCATCAAATAGCGTTTGTCCTCGCTGCTGCCCACCTTAGAAGTCTCTAGAAATCTCTAAAGGCACAAATCAGGAGCGGCTTCGATGCTGTTCAGATCAGCCACCTTTCCTTTGGATCCCAACGAGATCCGTATGTTTAAAGAAGAAGAATTGCTGAACCGCCCTTCAAGCTCTCTGTCTGGCGTCCTGTAGAGGAGGGGACTGGTGGAAAATGTTAAGACAGTTTAGGAAAGAGAGCATATTTTGTTCCGGTTTCCTCTTCTGATAGCATCTGGTAAGCAATACAGCATGTTAACATTCCGTCGACAGTTGTAACACCAAACAAGGATCAGAGGAGAGGAGCAGGTGTAAACAGCTTTTTGCTGAAAGAGACTTTGAGAACGGAGGAAAGGCTGTGAATTGTAAGATGCCAGAAATGGTGGAAATGTGAAGAGAGCATCTCGTCACATCTGTGGGGAACTCCGCGCTGTGGCCAGTGTCGTATCCTCATGGGAATGATGAAAGATTAGCATGAGATTCCAAAGGAATTGGTAAATGTCCTTAGCAACATCAAAAGTCAGTTGGGATAGAAACACTCGGTCAGGATCCTAGCCTTGCATTTTCTTATGCAGCTGCGAGCTGAAAGCAGAAAGTGGTATTTCCTGCTGTGCTGCAGGGGAGAAGTTTCCACATTGCTAAAAACCCAGCATAAGACAGCCCTGCCTGGAGCTACCATTCCCCACAGGCCAAAAGACTCCAATTGTAAAACTTCTGTGCAGCCCGCACAGCAATGGCCTTCCCACCGTTCTGAAAGCTGGGAGGGGGAGCAGGCCATCAGGCAGGAGAAGTGGCCCCGAAGATGCCCATGGAGCGTTGGAGATGGTGCTCAGCCAGCACCAGCGCAATGAGGAGGGCTTCTTGCTCACGGTCCAAAACCAGACCAAGAGAAAAGCAGCAAGAGAGCAATCTCCGTTTGTGAAAGGTTACCAACTCCTAAAAGGGCAAACTCCGTGGAAGATGCTTCATTTTCTTTTCCCTCTTTTCTGCATAAGCTCTTCCTGTTTGGTAGGAGGAAGAGAAGAGATGAAGCGACAAAAACTAGGACTTGTGTTAAGTTTGACTAAATCTAACGTTGCCAAGGGAGAGAAGCAGGGCTCTGGAGTGCACAGAAGGGAAGGGAAGGTCCTGGGGGCACGCTGGGACGCGTGAACACAGGGCTCTGGGCCAGTTGGAGAGCAACAGGGAGGTCTGCAGGGACCAGGAGGGCAAATGTGGGGCTTGGGGCACCCCAAGAGGACCCAAGTGCCCAGGGGTGAGTGGGCCTCGTGACCCCCCAGAGGACACCCTGCCCCTCCCGGCCTGGGTGGCAGGTCACAGTGGTGCCCTTTGTGACCCACCTCTGTGACACCCCGTAGCGCTGCATATGGTCAACGCGGTCACGCCCCCACCCCACAGCGTCCGGCAGGACGGCGACGGGACAGGGTGGGAGCGTGGAGCTGGCGAGGAGCCCCTGAGCACAGCCCACGTCTTTCCCCGGCAGCCCCGCGGTGCCAAGGCATTTTGCCAAAGCTTCCGCCTTCCCCACCCCTAGCCCTTTCCTACGTCCCGCAGGATGGCGGAGAGACCCCCCAGCCGCCCCAGGGTGGCCTGGGAGGAGAAGAGGGCTCCCCAGGAGAGCAGCTCTCCTCCAAGGCCCCACCAGGCATGCGTGCCCAGGCTGCTGCAGACCGGTAAGTGAGGGGCCCCACCGGGCTGGGCAGGGCTGGGGCCTGCACCCTGATCGACGCCAGGGTCCTGTTTCCCGGGCACAGCGGCAGTGGGGGTCCCACGGGCGGGGAGCACAGCACTGGTGGAATGCTGCTCGGGGCTGGGAGCTGGCCCCAGCACAGCCTCCCCCAGGGCGGGAGAGAGCAGAGGGGACTGGGCTCCTGCTCTGGCTATGGGCAGCAAGAGGCAGCTGGCCTGGCAGGAGGCAGCGGTGGTGGGGGACAGGCACCTTTCCAGCCTGTCTGCAAGCGAGTTCCTAAGCCCGGTGCACTTGTGGCTTTCTGTGCCGCACTGCGCTGCAGCATCGCAGCCCATCTGCCGCGCACCCTCCAGGCCAGACACCCATGGGGAGACTGTGCCAGGGGAGTGGGCACGGGGTTGGACAGAGGGCAGAGCTCCTCCGTCTCCTCGCATTTGCCTTCAGCCCCTCTCTACAGCCCTCCCTGCTCTCCTCCTTTACTAGGTGCCCCTGCTGGTGCGCCCAGCTGGCGATCTCTGTACCAAGAGGAAAAAGAATCCATGCAGTTCATCCAGGCTTTTGTGAAGAGCTCAGAAAAGGTAAGTGCAACCATTTCCACGGTAGCTCTGCCTGCGTCTCCTGACAGTGCCACCGGCTCTGCTGCCTGCTGCCGGGGCTGCTGGGGGTCTGGTGGCTGGGCAGAGCTGCTCCCCCCAGGTCTCCTGCACAGCACTGCAGCCCCAGGGCTCCAGTGCTGCTGGCCATGTGTCTACCTTCTCACGCTCCTCGTTTGTCTCTCTGTCCCCCGGCTGCCAGGAGGAGGCCCAGAGGATGCAGTTCCTAGAGACCATCTGCACCCTGTGCAAAGCTGCCAGGCGCAAGGGCTTGTCACAGGGCCTGAATGCGTTCTGCCACAGATTTGAGTTGGCAGAGAATATCAAGGTGAGGGGACAGCCGGCAGGTCTGGGGACGGGGGCAAGGTCCCTGGGCACCGGCACAGCGTGCGGGCAGTGCACGGGCAGGGGTAGGGCAGGGACAAGTGTGAGGGGACGCAGAGCTGCCCTGAGGGGACTCCGGTGCCACTGAGAAGCCCTGCCAGCAGAGACCCCACCACCGGGAGTGACAGGGGGCACGCTGGGGTTGGTGCTGGGGTGGGGGCAGAGGGTCTCCGCCAGCCCCACCGCCTGGTGCTGGGTCTGCTGGCACTGGCTGCTGGTGGCTGCCAGGTGCCATCCCGGTTGTGCTCTGCAGGTGCTGCTGGAAGAGGAGCCCAGGAACCACCTGCACACAGCGGTGCGGCAGCAAGCCATGCTTGCCATCGCCGCCTTGAGGTAGGTGCCCAGCCCCTGGTTTGGCTGGCACCTCTCCCCGTCCCGCAACCAGGCAGAGTCCAGTAGTGCCGTCAGAGGGCCTCTGCTCTGCCCTGCTCGCGGCTTGTTGGGAGGGCGCAGGGGAGGCCAGAGGGATCCTGCAGCTGCCTGCCATGCCTTGGCTCTTCCCCAAAGCGGGAGGCTTGCCTGCCAGGACTGTCCTTTGGCCCAGGCCGTGTTGGGGAGGGAGGAGGTGCCTCCTGGCAGGGCTCCCTGCACACCCTCCATCCCCCTCGGGGACCCCTGCTCCAGAGGTCCGTGGCCACTTGCCCAAGGCATCGAGGCGCCCAGCACCAGTGTGCAACAGGCCCCTCTCTCTCTTTGCAGCAAAGTGGAGATGGTGTTGGAGGGCAAAAAGAAAAGCCTCTTACAGGCCTGCTTCAGGAGTGTCTTCTTGCTTCCTCCAAAACCGGACATGCAGGACCTGGACACTACTCTCTACTTTAAGGTAAGTGCTGGCTGAGCGGCAGGAGTCCCTAGTCCCTCTGGGCTGCTCCCTGGCCGCCGTGTGCTGAGAGAAACCCGGAGATCCAAGGCAGGGCAGCGTCTCAGCTTTGCTTTCCGACCCTCATCCCTTCACCCCCAGCCCTTGGCGTGGGGAGTTCAGATCCATCTCCGGGGCTGAGAGGGACTGCAGAAAGACTGCCACAACCTTTTGTCCTCCTTGCAGACCCTGGATACCATGGATACCATGCTGTGGACGTTGGTGCGCAGCTCTCCTACCTCTGGCTTCACAGAGCTGCAGACAATCTTACAGGTGTGGCATTGGCAAAGAGTGGGGTTCGCAGGGGCTGTTCTTCTGGGAGCCCCGTGTCCCCTGGCTGCACTCAATGTCGCTTCCCCTCTGCAGCCTCCTCCTGTGTCACAGCAAAGCCTTCCCATGGCACTTCTGGGCCAGCTCCGTCCCCAGAGCTTTCCTTGCACCAAAGCAGTGGGAGGCATTTGAGCCCTCTCCTTAGGCAGCGCAGCGGTGGCAGCTGGTGCTGCTCTTCCCCTGCCTCACCGTCCCTCGTGCATTCCTCCCCAGATCTGACTGGGGCAGAGAGCCACTGAGACCTGCCTGTCCTGCACAGGGAGCCCAGCCCTGAAGCTCTGTACTCCTGGCTTCCCAGGGGGCCGTATCCCCATTGCCCCATTGCAGACCCCGCAGGCAGGCTCCTGCCCAAGAGCCCAGCCTTCATGGGAGAGGGGACACAGGGCTGTGTTGTGGGGGAGGGCACGGAAGGGAGCAGGCACTGCCCTGGGGGTGCCATCTGCCCACCTGCCTGGCCACAAGGACTGCGTGAGTCCAGCCAGGACTTCAGCAGTGCTGCTTCTACTGGTGCGGGCACCAGCTCCCAGGGCACGTGAGCACTTTCTCTCCTCCCAGATGCTGCTGACCTTCGTCAACTGCCAGAGTGCAGCTGCGTGTGAGAGGGCTGTGGGGAGGATTGGGAGGCTGAGCGATTTGCTGGCCAGCTGTTCCTCAGTGAAGGTAAGGAGCCAGACACCCTCCAGCCACGCTCTCTCCCCTTGCCTGCACACCAGAGCAGCCTGCAGCTCAGAGATGCCTGCGAGGCAAGCCTGGGCACCGACTGAGGCATTCAGCAAGGCTCTGCCCTGGAGCCAGGCTCTTGGTTTCTTTCTTTTTCCCATGCTCTTCTCTCCCCAGTTCCCCCTCTGCCAGGAGCCATCTCGGCCCCCAGTCCTGTGCAGGACAGCACTGCCCAAGGAGCATGGCGGGAGCCCAGGCCTAGCAGCTCGCCCTGCCCTGCTGCCCAGCTGGCTGCTTTGGGAGGGCCTTCCAAAGCTGTGACTCCCCGGGGATCCTTCCCCGGGCAGACTCTTGGGTCGCACCTGCTGCCCCTCAGCCCTTGTCCCTGTCCTGCCTCCCTTGCCCAGGTCCGGAGCACCTTTGTAGGAGACGATGACAGCCGTGCCTGCCAGACAGAGATCCGTATCCCCATCCTGGGGCAGCTGCTGGGGCGTCTCATCCTTTGCCGCACTTGCACGAGCTGGGAGACCAGCTGGGGGGCTTTGGATGCTCTTCATCACCTCTTCAGGTTCATCCTGCGGCAGAAACGTAAGAGGAGCTGTGGTGGGCTGCGTCCCTCCACACGCAGGCATCTCCTCAGATGCCTGCTTGTTGCCCTGAGTGTTGCAACGGACCGTTCTTGTGCTTGCTGGAGGCTGTCCAGGAAAGCCTGCCAGCTTCTCTGTCCCTCGCATCTCAGTTATTCCAACAACGTGTTAGTTGTGTGACTGCGGGCAGAGTTCTAGTTCCTTTGAGCTTCCCAGGCCGTGAGCGTTTGCACACATACGCTTGAAGGCAGGTGCCTCTCCTCCTTCTCCATCGTCCCTGAGGTCCCTCTGGTTCCCTTCGCCTGTTGTCACCCTTTGCTTTATACCCATGCCTACCACCTCCTCCCCTGACTGTGGGTCGTAACCTCCTTCCTCAGCCATTCCTAGTTCAAAGCTCTTTTCACCATTTGCTAAGCTTGTTGGCAAAGACACTTGGTCCTACCCACTTGTCTGTGATCCCCTCCTGTTTAGGCACGACGCTGCCAGAGGATAATCGAGAGCATCCGCGGCGTCAAAGGGAATGGGAAGCTGGGAACACCTCCTGGCTTTCTTCGCCCAGCACCAGCAACATTGCAATGGTAATGAGCTCTTCCCTTGCTGGGCCTCTTGTGCGTGGCATCAGCAGGAGACTTGTGTGAGCAAGGAGATCCAGAATCAACGAGGCTGGCATGGCCTCACTGTCCCTGGTGAGAGGGTTGCTGCTGTCCCCGAGCAGGGACTAGAAAGGGCTGCACTCCAGTGTCCCAGCAGCATCTCCAGCCCGCCTGGCCACCAGCAAGCCCTGGTTCTCTGGAGGGCCGGCACGCTGTGCTCACGACCACAACCCTCCTCCCTCACCCTGAGGGCCCTCTCTTCTCCTCCTCCACCACGCAGTACTGCAGCCCCTGCTTCCAGCTTTCCTACGGGCACCGCTGCCAGCACTGCCGGGCCATGTCTTGCCAGAGCTGCTCTCACTGCTCAGCTAAGCAGCACCATCAGGGCGCTCGGTGTGCCATGTCTTCCCCGCCTTCCTTCCTCCCATAGGCGTTTGGAAAGTACCTCCAGCCTTCTGAGAAGACAGACGTCGTCCTCGTGGCCATTGAGGCCATGAGAGACTCCAGCATCTATGACAAGGAGGAGGCGAGCAGCATCCTGGATGTGGCTGTGAGAGAGCCTGCCTCCTGGCTGACAGAGGTAAGCAGCCTGTGGCTGCCCTGCCCTTAAGCCCTTTCAGGCCCTGTTCCTCCCTCCCTCCCTCATGCAGGTGCCTCAGGCACCTTGAAGCCATTTGAAGCCAGCAGAGCAGGATGGGAAGAGCATCAGTTTGAGAGGCAGCGGAGGAAATGGCTGCATTCCAGTGGCAGCGCCATCCTCACCTGTGTGCCCTCCAGGTGCCAGGCATCGTGAGGTGCATCTATGAAAACATGGAGTGCATCCACACGGCGTCAGCCCGGCAGAGCCTGGACTTGCTGCTTCTCCTGATGACCGACCAGTGCCCCAGGGAAGTGGTCAGGAGCCTGCTGAAGCTCTCTCCATCGTGTGACAGGTACTGAGCCCAACAGCCCCCGTGGGCTTGTGCCGTGTGGGGAGAGGGGCCTGGAGACTTTCTGGCTGCCGGAGCCAGGGGAAAGCGCAGGACATTCCCCGAGGAGCAGGGCCCTCCAGCCCACCCCACTTTCCAGCCCTGGCGGATGGGCCAGGCCCGCAGTAGCCAAAGCTGGCCAAGGCAGCCCGGAGCCCCGCCACGAGGTTCCTCCCTGCCCCACGGGGAAGACTATCTCAGCCCCCTCCTCCTTGCCCAGGCAGGGACCCGGGCACTCCAAGCGAGGGCTCGGGAAGGGCCAGGACAGCCTGGGTCCTGTGGGGCTGGCCCGGGCACAGTGTGGTGGCCGAGGCAGCCCTGCTGACAGAGCGCTCTGGGCCTGCAGTGCTGCTCTGGCCATGTGGGACGTGATGCTTTCCCAGCCCCACACCTTGAAGAAGGTCTTGAGGGAGCTGCTCAGCCAGCTCCAGGACCAGCGGCTGCGCAGGGTGTTCAGCTCCAGCACAGAGGACGCCTGCATCCATCACTTGTCTGTGAGTGACCAGAGCAGTCCTCGCTCACCCTCGGGGCTGTGCCTGCCTCTCCAGGAAAACAGGCACAGCCCTCTCCTCCCATCTGCCCCCAAACGGTCGCCTCCTCCAGGACACAGGGACAGAGCCCCTTAGGGCCAGCAGGGACCTGCCCAGCAGCAGATTCCCCTGCGCCAGCCATGCAGGGCCACCCCACGCTGCTTGGGCCCCGGTGCACAAACATGAAGCCCAGGCAGCCCCTGCCTGCCCAGGCGGCTCTCTGCTTCCCCCCTGCCTGCACCCCCCTGCCCTGCTCTGCAGACTGGAAGGCTGGGGCAGGGCAAGGGCTGGGTCAGGGGCAGAGACGTGGCCTTTGCACAGGCTGAACAGGCTGCAAGGTTGGGGACAGAAGACAATCATCACCACTCGCGTGTCGTGCCTCCTTTGTGCCCGCTCTTGCTGTTGGGTTGCTCATCAGAGGCGTGAGAGCAAGAGGCTGCCGATGCTCAGAGGACAGGAGGAGCCGGCACAGAGGACCGTGTGGTGTGCGGCGAGGCGCAGGGCACGGGGATGCCAAGCGGCCCTCCACGGGCAGAGCTGCCCCCAGGACGGGCTGTCTGGCCCTGGTGCCCTTGCCCTGACCTGCCAGTGGGAAGCAGGAGCCGCAGGGTGCGGGGAGCGCTGCAGGCTCTGCCACTCTTTCACTGCCATCTCTGTTTCAGCTGCTGGCCTCCAGTGACATTAAATCAGAGGAGTTTGCTAGCCTCTACAAAGTCCAGCGGTACCTGAGGCGTCCAAGCGTGGTGCTGCTCTCGCTGGTGCTCAGAGGCCTCATCACACTGTCGCAGACACCTGAGACGGTGAGCAGGGCCTAGTCCAGGGAAGCCATGGTGGCTTGTTTGTTGCACGAGCCATGGGGGTCTGCAGAGCGCTGCCATGGAGGGGCCTGGTGGCCGCCTGGGGAGCTTTGCAGGCCCAGAGGGTTACCAAGCCATCTGGGCGTTTCGGCCAGTCAGGAAAGGAGGTGGCGGAGCGGGGGACGTGGAGCCTTTGTTCTCCTGCCCTAATTTCCCTACCGGCTGCTATCCCCGTGTCCCCATGCATGCGCCCACGGCCACCGCCTGCCATCAGGCTGCTGCAGGGATTCCTGTGCCGCCTGGCAGGAAGGCGGACGGGAGGCTGGTGCTTAGTGGCCAGAGCATTTTTGCCAGGGTGGTCTTTCACCGCTTATCAAAAAAAGAATTGCATGCTTCCTACAGACAAGAAAAATGCTGGTCCTGCTGCCAGACATCATGGAGACCCAGCAGAATGCCAACACTGACAACAAGGTGAAGGCCCTGCTGGTCTTCAGAAATGTGATGGGTCATATGAAGAGGGAGGAGGCCAGCCTGACCGCTCTGCAGCTGGTGGAGAAGCTCCCGCCGCTCTTTGATGAGGTAAGGCTGCTGGGGGAGCCTGAGCCCCACTGCTGGGCCCTCTGCAAGGACAACTGCCCATCAGCCCAGCCCTGCGGCAGCACTTGGGCAGGGCTGTTCCCCGCCTCACGCCCCTGGGCTCTCGTGGGGATGGCTTCTGGGCTCTGCAGCCCAGCACGGCTTCTCGCTGACAGGTTGATGCCTCCGGGCAACCTGAGCCCCTGTGCTGGGGCCCAGCCCAGCCCCTGTGCAAAGCACCTGCAGGCCAAGAGCTGCTCACAGATCCCTGAGGCTGCCCGCAGCTGCGCTGCCAGGCAGGACCAGACGTTGTCCCCAGGTGCCGTGGCAGGGGGCTGAGGCTGAGGCGGTGATGTGTGCCCCGGAGGCATTGCCGAGGGCCAGCCCAGTCTCCTCCTCGGCCTGTCCCTGGGGAGCTCCGCGCTGGTGCGGCTGGTGTGGCTGGTGGCGAATGCTGGGGGGCTGGCACAGGCACCGCCGGATGGAAACCTCTTGCGTGGCCTTTCGTGGGCCCGGGCCCATTGAGCCACAGCTGCAGATCTGGCCCATGGCCCCTGTGTGCAGAGCCTCACTCCAAAGCATCTCCCCTCACATCAGCCCCGCTAACGCCCTTGCTCAGGGAGCGGCTGTTGCTGAAGTCCTCCTGTTCTCCTCCCTGCCAGGAGTCCAGCCAGCTGCGAGAGCTCTCCATCTGCCTCTTCAAGGACATGATACAGATGGTGGTGGGGAGCAACAAGCAGCAGATGAAGGAGAATGTGCGGAAAAGCCTGCTCCCCCTGTTCTTCCGCATGAGTGACCAGATGGAGAGCGTGGCCAAGGTAGAGATTTCAAACGTGACCAGTGATGTGGGGAAGGGCGTGCTGACACCACGGGGAGGGGTATCAGGGAGGGGCAGGGCTGCCGGCAGTTGGCCTCTTGGCGTCTGTGTCACCCCAGGGTCCAACTGCCTGAGTCACTGAGGCAGAACTCCCCTCCTTCCCTGCACCGGTCCCACCACTGCCTTCTTCCTCCCTCTGTGCCTCCTGCTGCAGAGGAGGACGGGGAGGTGGGGTCCCCCCACCCCTGCTCCCCCCCTTCAGCCCTCCTCCAGCGCACCCCAGAGGAAGGGTCCCGGCATCTCCAGCGCGAGGAGGGGCGGAGAAGTTGGCACAGACATTTCCCACACCTGCCCTACCTGGTCCAGCAGGGCTCAGCAGCAGCCCATGGCCAGCAAGGCCATGAGAGTCCCTAGAGGCTTCCCAGCTGTCCCTGCAGGTGTTGGAGGCCAGGGCTTTGCGCCCCAATCCCTGTCCACAGTCCCCCCGCTCCCTCTCCACAATCCCCCCAATCCCTGTCCCCCTCTGCAGGCCTCTCAGGAAGCCCTCGTCGTCGCTGCAAAGCTGCTGAGGTGGAAACAGCTCAAGCGCCTGAGCCAGACGCAGCAGACGTACAGAATTGGGGAGTGCTTGGTGAGGACAAGCCCCAAGCCCCAGGGCTGGACAAGGGGCCTGGAGCTGCATCCGCCTTCCCTGCCCTCAGGCACAGAGCCCCCCAAGGGCTCTTCTCCCGGCCTCTCTCCCCTCCCCGCCCTCAGGATGTCGAAGGAGACCCTAGCCCACGTGGGCCCTGGCAGTGGGACAGAGGGCTCTCAGGACCTCCAGACCTGCCTCTGCCTGGGGCTGTCTCTGAACCTCAGCCCCACAGGGCTCCTGGCTGGGAGATGGGAATGGCCTGAGGTGGGAGGGGGACCGCGGGTGCTGGGAGGAGGGACCGGTCCGGCCGAGAGTGGGGAGGGCCTGTGCCAGCCCCGTGCCCTTCTGCTCTCTCCAGCTGGTGCAGGACAGGAGCAGAGTTGAAGACTATCTGAGTCAGAGCCTGCCATACTTGAAGGACGCCCAGGTCCCCTTGCGAGAGGCGGCCGTGAGGTTCATTGGTGAGCCACAGCCCCTGGGGACCCTCCTTTGGCAGCCTGGCCCCAGTCCCAGCCGCTGCACTGGCGGCAAGGGGCAGCCCTGTGGCTGACAGAGCCCCGACTGCCCCGGGCAGGGCCTGGGCAGCCAGGGGCTCTGGGCCTCCCTCTCCCAGCCCTGCCCACGCAGGTGGGCTTGGTGGCCGCCCTGCTCAGTCCCACCCCGCCTGCGTACTGTCCTTCCCTGGGGTCACCCTGCTGAGGGGGAGGAGGGTGTGCAGCCAAACTGGCAGAGCCGGGAGCTGTGCTGCTGGGAGCACGCTGGGGAGCGGGAGGTCTGACGCAGCTCTGTGCCTAGGGCTTGCTGCGCGGCACCGGAGGGACCAAAGCGAGGAGAAGCTGTCTGAGCTCTGCAGCGGTGAGTAGGGGCAGTGCTGTGTGTGCCGGGGCTGGTGGGGCAGGGGCCCCAGCCTGGGCAGGGTGCTGCCATGGCTTGCCCTGCTCCAGGGCAACGCTTCAAGGGCAGAGGAAGATGTCAGGGGCGTTTCTGAGCAGCAGCTTCCAGCTGATGCCTTTGTCCCACCTGCTCCTCCTGGCCAGGGAAAGGGATGGGTGGGGCTGGATGGCCTGGAGGGGATGCCTGGGGGTCTCTGCAGATGGGTGGGCTTCAGCTCTGTTCTCTTTCCCTCTGTTGCAGCCCTCCAGGTTTTGGAGAAAGACGCCGAACTCTCAGTCTCGTCCCTGGCAGCTCAGACCATGCTGATCCTGAGATCTCCAAGGGAGCAGCCAACATTGGGATGGGCCCTGTGGGTGCTGTGCTGCTGGCCCTGCAAAGCCCGGCAGAAGTGAAGAAAATGGCTTGTTTTGATTAA
Source organism: Platalea leucorodia (assembly GCF_965183815.1). Taxonomy (NCBI): domain Eukaryota; kingdom Metazoa; phylum Chordata; class Aves; order Pelecaniformes; family Threskiornithidae; genus Platalea; species Platalea leucorodia. The sequence continues at coordinate 294,393 of NC_138838.1, forward strand.
AGCTGAAAGCGCAAGCCCGAGACCATGGCGTCCTTCATACGGGAAGCACCCTGAGCGTGCTGAGCAGACAGCACTGTTGCGGGCCTCTGCCGCTGTGTGCAGGACAGCTCACCCCTCAGCACACCCTGGCCCCGTTATTGTTTTAGAATTTCACCCCTCTGTTGGGCTTTCCTCCAAAAGAACTCACGTTTGTTCACCTCCTGTGGAAGTCTCTTGCCCTCAGCAGGCAAAAGGGAAAAGGCAGAGCCCGAAGGAACCAGGATTGCCCTGAGAGCTGCCTGACGCCCAAGCTTTCCAGCAGCCCGCGGCAGCACAGCACACACTGACCCAGGGCGTCCTTGCCACAAAGCCCCAGCTGCCCCGCTGGACTGCCACACCTGGAGGTTTCATCGTGGTGTTCAGACGTGGCCACCTCTGGCATGCCCTGGGCTTGCACGTCCTTGTCCAGGAGCCAGGGGAGAAGTTTCCCTGTGGAGAGGGAGGAGCTGTGCCCCCAGGGGCACCCTGCCCTACCTCCTCTGGGCTGCTGAGGCTGGGCTCCCAGCCCTTTGGGCAGCTGGGCTGCTCTGGCCTTCTCCCACCACAGCAGCAGCAGCTGTCCTCTGCCCCTGACACGTCCCTCTCGACAGTGCGACAGCATTGGCCAGACCCCAAATCCCACCGTTATCCCAGCAGCTGCCAGGGCTGAGCAGAGCACTGCGTCCACAGGACAGGGCCAGGCCATGCCCGGTGCCATCAGCCAGGCTCCCCACAGCCACCTCCCCAAGGGCTGGGAGGAGGGAGGACATCAAATGCCCAGCAGGAGAGAGCTCCTCACCACCCCTGGCCAGCAGCTCCCCTCTCTGGGGCCAAGCCCAGGCCGTCCCTGCGAGTCCCTGGGAAACCTCTCCGCTCTCCGGGGCTGGGCTGGGGGTCCCGTCCCTGCTGCCAGCCTGCCTGGTGCAGGGCTCTGCCCTAAGCGGGGCTCTCCCGCTGCAGGCAGCAGAACCCCGCTCCACACCCAGCGCCCTGGGATACGGGGCCATGGTGCTGCAGGACAGCTGTGGGTGGCCTGCGGCCACAGCCCGGCTGCACCCCCCTGCAGCCATCTTGGTCAGGGTCCCAGAGCTCAGTCTATATTTCTGGCCTCATCCTGCCCTGAGAGGAGTCAGAGCTGTGCTGCAGGGGCTGCATCCCCTCCATCACGCAGCCGGGATGGGCCACAAGAAGGGCAGCCCCATCTCCAGCCACCCCGTGAGTCACTGGCCCCTCTGGCAGGATCATGGCAGCCGTCGCTGTCGCATCGCACAGCCCCGTGCCGCTGCTGCCAGAGCCCTCAGGCCTCCCGCAGTGTCGTCCGTCTTCGGGGCTCAGAGAGGCGAGGCCCCGCGCCAGGACACGGCCCCTGCGCCCCTTGTGTCTTTCAGGGCTGAGCTCGGGAGCTCTCCTCAGCCTGGAGAAGGGGGAGCACTGGGGCTGTGAGAGAAGGAGAGCTGTAGGCGAGGGGCTGGGTGGGCGATGGGCAAGCTGCTGCCTGCCCCCCGCCACCAAGGGCTTTCCTCAGGGAGGGTGGCTGGGGCACGGCCAGCCCCCATGCGCACAGTGCTGCCAGCCTGGCCTGGGTGCCGCTCGCTGGGATGGCCAGGCCAGGCCTGCCCTTGCTGTGGCGGCGATTGGCTTGGGGACATACCTGGGTCATCCTCGGGCACATCCCTGCAGCCGGAAGAAGGCTGTGCGTCGCCTCTGTGCTCGGAGGCCATTGGCACGGGGAGAGCAGGAGCGCAGACCTGCTCGCTGAAGACAGGAGAAGCTGGTGGTGCCTTTGCCTCTCCTTGTGCCACGGGAGGGAGAGGTGCACGGTGCTCCTCTTCCTCAGGAGCTCCGGCCAGGACAGAGGCTGCTGGCTTGGTGTCCATGGCACCCGCTGGCGCAGGAGACGTGCTCTGCCAGTCACTGGCTGCCTCTCCTGCCGCTTCTGTGCCCATGCTGCTGCGCCAGCTGGGCCCCTCCTGGGGACCAGCGTGGGGGTCCTGGAAGTGCTCTGGGAGCACGAGGTTGGTCCAGATGTTGTGGGTGGTGATGTCTTCCCCTTGCAACAGCTCTGCATTGCTATCGTCTTCCCACCCCCTCCTCCTCGGCCAAGGCTCCTGGCTCCTCCTAGAAATACATTAACAACCAAAGGAGAGCTAAGGAGATGCTCCATCCTTTATTGGACGCGAGGGGGACGTAGTGACAAAGGATGAGAAGGCGGCTGAGGTATTCCCTGCCTTCTTTGCCTCAGTCTTTAATTGTCAGAGCAGTTGTTCTCGGCCTACGCAGTGCCCTGAGCTGCAAGACAGGGACGGGGAGCAGAATGAGGCCCCCATAATCCAAGGGGAAACGGTCAGCAACCTGCTACACTGCTTACACAACCACAAGTCTATGGGGCCGGATGGGATCCCCCCAAGGGCACTGAGGGAGCTGGCAGAAGTGCTCAGCAAGCCACTTTCAAGCCTTTATCGGCAGTCCTGGCTCACCTGGGACAGGAAAGAACAGGCAGCAGCCACAACAGTCAGCACCGCGGGAAAGCTGGTGCCCCAGAGACCCGCCCAGGCTTGCCAAGCCCAGCCTAGCCCAGTCTGTGTGAGAGACAGTGCCCAGGAGAGCGGTTTCTACCCCTTTTCCCAAAGTGTTAAATGTCCCTTAAAGCATTAACCACAATGGTTCTCATTGCAGTGTATTCAGAAGAGACTTTTGTAAATGTCTGTGATTTCCTGCATTTGTCCTGAAAAAGGCGGGTTTGACTCTCTTAATCGCTTCTACTTTAATCCAGGCACTGCTCAGTATCAACAGTTAAAGCAGACACATGACATCAAAAGCCGACTTTGGATCCTTCTTTGGCCATCGGGAGGGCCCGGCACACAAACTTGTTCCTGGCGGTGTTGGCCGCTGGGTGGGGGAAGGTCACAGGTAACAGGGCAGGACTCCTTTCTGGCGCTCCTCCAGCCGCGTATGCCCAAGATAAAGCCTTGACACCCAAGGGTGAAAAAGCCTTAACACCCAAGTGTAATAAAGCCTTAGCACCCAAGCGTGCTGCTCCATGGGCATGAGTATTGCTGCCTAAGCTCACCACCGATTTCATTTCCCTGTGGCTCTTGGCAGGATATGAACAGCTCTTCAGCGCTGGGGGTTCCTCCCCTCTTTCAGTAAAAACGGCAAGTTTTATTCCTGTTGGACCTGCCTTAATTCCAGCGCCTTTGGGATTGAAAATTGGAACAGCGTGTGTGCCAGAGCCATTCCCACAGCTTGGCTGGTGTCCACCAAGAGGAGTCTGTCTTTAGGCACAGGGGGCATTTCCAGGGAAAGAGCCTGTTTGATTGACCAGGACCTTACAGGGAGAACAGAAGAGCAGGGATGCAGACACAACATTTGCCACAAGTCCGGTGGAGCAGGTTGCTCAAACGCAGCCTGCTGTGACTTTCTATGCTGCTGGGCCTGTGGGGATGGTCGGGGCACAAAGGATTAAACCTGAATTACCTACCTGAAAATCAGCTATCGCTAGCCTCGGTGCAAGTGGACCCAGGAGCTGGTCCTGCTAACCACCAGTCCAGGACACGGAAAGCTTTTAGCAACTGGGGCTGTTCTGGAATAGACTGTGCCATGTGCATCCATTTCTATTAACAGCCTTTCTCCTACAGCTGAAAAGGAGTTTGAGATCTTGCTCATGGCTAAAGGAAGATGGTGGCCTCAGAGGGTGGCTGAGGCTTGGGGCTGGCATTGCCTATGCCCAGCTATGCCCACAGCATGACAAAGGAAAGAGTGGCGCTGGGAGGAGGCAGGGTCTGGCCGAGCAGCGCTGCCCCGGCACCGGCACCGGCACCGGCACCCCGCTTCCCAGCCTCGCTCGCGCCGTCTGGCCTGCGTCCTTTGTGTCAGCCAGCGCCGTGCACTGCGACGGTCCTCCTGGCCCTGGCAACCTCACCGGCTCTAGTGGGAATCTCCCTCCTGCTCTGGAATAAGCCTCCTCTCTGCTCCTAGTCCTTGCAGGTTGGATCCACTTTGCTTGATTGTCACTGTGAAGAGCTGGCAGTGGAGAGGATGAAGGTGGAAGGAAAAACCCTCAGAGCAATTCCTGAAATATATTTCAGGCAGAAAAACAAACCTGTTCTTTCAGGTGTCTGCTCTGAGCTCCTCAGGATCAGGATTTCACATCCAGGGGCCATAGAAACACACAGAGAGCAAAATCACTGCCCATGCCTCCACCAACGTGCAATAGGAGGGCTGCAGTGTTTACAAATCCTTTACATTCCTGCACAATTTAAAAACCCTTTAATTCTAAGCCTTTGGGAAGACCCAGTGGCGATCACAAGGCCCTGGTGCTCTGCTGCTGTACGTTCGAACTCCCATCGCTCTCAGGGGCTGCCCCTTGCCAATCTGGCAGAGTGAAGAGCTGGCGAGAACCGATGGGAACGGCCCCATGGGGTCTCCTCTAGGAGATCCCCGCTGCTGCGAGGCTGAGCTATTGAAAGGAAAGATTGAAACCCTCCCCTTTGGAGGGGCACGGAATGGGCAATCCCTCAAAGGCCTCAGTTCTTCTCACACCGCTGCTTTGTCCAGCTAGCTGCACTGCTGTAGCCCACAGGGGGGGATGGGTAAAAAGAAACACCTGCCATTTTTACCCAGCAACTCCCCAGTCTTAGAGATCCCAGGCCCTGCTGCGTTCCCGAAGACGGAATTGGGTGCTTACAACACCAGAGCTCCCAGGTACTCCATGGGAACCCAGACTAACCTTGGAGGAGACAAGACTGTAAAAGCAGGGCCGGCAGACCCTGCGCAGGAAGGGTAAGGCAGCCCGCCACCTGCTCCTTCGCTCCTTTTCCAAAGCCGTCCCTTAAGCATCTCCCCCTTCCGCTGGGGCTCCTGAGAATTGTAAAGAGTGTCTTACTGGAGTCAGAAGCTGCAGGACAGCAGGCCTGCTCCCTTCCCTTGTCCCAACCGCGAGCAGAGGAAAGGCAAGGAACACATCTTTTCCTTCCCGCTGTCTCAGCCATTAAATGTTACGGGCTCGTACATTGCAAGCTCTTCAGGAGGACGCACCTCAGAAGGGGCCAGCAGACGCAGGTCCCTGCCTACCTAATGCTGGGAAGATGAACTCGGAGGGGAGGGGAATGTAGTAAAGTCTGGCTGAAGCTAGACGTCCTCTGGACTTGCTGGGAGCTTGAGCTGAGCTTTTCACACCACCTGTAAGGGGCCTTTCAGTCTTCTTCCTGTTGAAAACAAGATTTTTGTTTTACTGTCCTTAAAAACAGACAAACAAAAAAAACCCAAACAACTTAAGGGGTGTCTCTTTTGTTAACGCTTTCCCTCCCCACGAGGAGCTGGGGAGGCTGTTGTGGCCGGTGCAGAACACGGGGAGCGCCCACATTCCCTCCTGGGAGACCCCTGAACAGAAATGGCCAGAGCCAGCAACCCCCGAGAGTCCTTAGCATCCAACAGACAGAAGGGACCATAGAGCTGCTGGCCCTGTGGCTCCCACTGTGCGGCCCCCAGGCCTCCCCAGCAACCCGGCTGCCTCAGCCCTTTGTCCTGCCCAAAACCTTCTGCCCCAGAGGGACCGACCCCGTCCCCTGCAGCCCAGGGACGCTCTCTGAGGAAGGAGCAGAGGTGATCGCTGGCCATCGCTCCCGGCTCTCTCTCAGGTTTTTACAATCCTCCTCACTAATCTTCGTTCTTTTCCCACACTCTCCATGCTCCCTTTTTACAAATCTAGCTCAGGAAACCAGCTGGCACAGAGCTCTAGATGGTTTTCTCTCCAAGTCAGCTTTGTGCCTCTGGTGTAAGCATGCCAAGAGGCCCACATCTTCACAGCACGTGCTCAGCTCCGCTTGCAGAAATAGCCCTGTGGTTCTGCATGTGCTACTGCCACGCAGAAAGCTAACCGTGTAAATATCTGTTTGCAGGACCGCACAGGAGCTGCAGAACCTCATTTCATTTCTAGACAGCCTTCTCCTGAAAAGTAGCTGAGCTTGCCATGGGACAGCTCTTGAACACCGGACTGGGAGGAAACAGAAGGGCTATGAAAGGAATTAACGATATTCTTTGTCTTTAAGACAAAGAGAGGGAATTAATCTTGTTTAGCCCTCTCCTTTTTGCACAGCAAAACCAAGGCCTGGTTTGGAGCAGCCGTATGGATGTACCTTTGTCAGCGGGAGCAATGTGTGCAGGAGGACCCCTGTTAGCACCAAGCTGAGCGATGCGGTTGTTGAAGCGTGGACTCCTTTCTCCCCTGGAGGTCAGTGCAAAGGGTCTTGTGGGTGAAGCCTTTGTACGATTGCCTCCAGGTCAGGTTTTATGTCAGCTTGAATAATAATCCGTAAAGGAGTCAATGGAATGATTTCTCATGCCAACGTCCACTGAGACTGCTAGAGAAGAGAAAAGCAGCTCTTCCCTTCAACACCCACCCTCCAGCCCCCCCCCAAAATACTCATTCACTGTTCACCCTTAACCCCTTCTTCTTCAAAGCTGTATGGCAGCAATGTTACGGTGAGGTGATGAAGAGCTTACTTTGGAGCTAGAGGAGGAAAAAACCAGAGAGGACTCTCAAGTCTCATTTCAAGGACTGAGAAACCTTAAAACGTGGAGAGGGAATAGACTTGCTGCATCCTGAGTTGGTCAGCCACCTTCTGCTCTTTCTCAGTCAAACACGCCAATATGGTATACTCCTGCAACTAGTCTGTTGCACATTTTCTTAGGTTCATGTCTTTCTTTAATAACTTTTGCCTCTTTCTATTTTTTCCTTTCAAGATTTTTTCTCATCTTTAATTTCTTGAGCTTTGCATGCATACACTATGAGAAAGAAGACAAACGTAAAAGGGATCTGTCTGTGGTATTGACCAACTGAGTTAATTTCCCGTGACCTGAGCTGGCTTGTAATATACAGCACATCTCATGAAAAACACACCAAATCAGGTTTCTTTCTATTGTATGTTGTTTATTGTTTGAAATCATGTCTTAATATTTTTACCAAATGTAAAAAAAGAGTGACTTGTATTACTAAGATTCAAGCCATCACAAACTCAGTCCAACTAGAATTAAACAGCACTGTCCAAGTACTAGCTATATAGAGCAAGTCCCCAAACCAGTATTAACAAATAGTGATGGACTAAAACCAAACCCTTAAATTAATGAATAACCAACGCTTATGAATTCCCAAATAAGAAATCTAGAGAGAAACCGGACCATTTCATTATACCTTCCATTAAGGTTTTGGTCTCAGCCAGCGCAGTAAGCTTATCTGAACATCTCACTGTTAGCCCAGTTGAGTTACTCGAAAGTCGCATTTGCAGTTATTGGCACTTGCACTGTTGAGTCTGTTTAGTGGGAGACTGGCCTCTGCATACTGGAGACCTTGACCATGGATGGTATCGTATGCATGGGGGTGACCTTGACCTAGAGCGATAGTTACGACTCTTCCCTTTGCCTCCTCGTGGATACGGTGGAGATCGCGAGTAGGAAGGAGAATGGGCACGACTCAATGACCGAGAGCAGAAGCGAGGGTGGGAAGAACTGGACCTTGACTTGGAGTAGGCATACGAACTTCTAGTGTAAGATGAAGCACTACAGGGAGACCTGGACCTTAAGAAAAACACAATACCAAAAAAATAAATGAAGTTAATTCCAAACAGTCACTCTCCACAATTTTTTTCCTCCCAAATTGCGTTTGGTTTTTTTTTTCTTTTTTTTTCCTCTCCATATGCTTAAGTCAAAGCTTCTTTCAGCTGCTGACATAACGCTACTGCAAATTGAAGAACTTGGTAACATGTCAAAGTTTCTGCTTACAAGACACAACAGCTGCTGCTTTGTTAGTGTAAACACATACAGCAAGGGTAAGGCTATTTCCACTCACTTCTACCACATGAACCACCAGAGCTGGGCATTGATTTCAGGTGGTGTAGACTGGCCTCTACTGGTACGCCAACACGCACATCTTTGCCTACTCCGCAGCTACGTGCAGTGCAAATCAGTTTTGTTGCAGTAAGATGCAAAAAGAGCAAGTCTTCATGGCTACAGCGCAGTATCAACCATCAAGAAAGCACAATTTAGCCTGAAGACAGTGAAGCTCAATTGTCAAATGCCACCTTAGCCTCTTCAACGTCACTACTTCTTTGGCAACCTGTCCAGGATGCAAGAGACTTGCACTGCAATCCGACATACCCAACTATTTAACCAACACTTCTAGCCAGATGTCCTAGCAAAATTTTGCACATACCTCTAGCTCTAAGCAAGGATAGTGACCGCATGTCAGGAAAAATCATACCTAAAAGCTGCTCAACTCAGCCTCTAGGAATTGGACTCAATGCCATGACTCGAGGAAAGATACCGACAGCATTACTAACAGAGAGCTCTCCAGACTCCTGCCCGAGTGATTTGGGGGGATAGAAAACATCAGCTACCCTGACTGTTTTCTTCACAAGTTCTTCTTTTATTGTTTTGAAAGAACCATTTCTCATTATTCCGCAGGTGTCCATTAGCATCATTCCTCCTCTCAAGGTCCTTCACCAATTTAAGGTTTCCTTACAAACAAGTCTCATCTTGTAATTCCTGAGAAAAGTTCAACAACGTCAACAAAATACTAGCCAAAGCCACCAGTTACCAGTCCAGGTTACAATCACCTTATCTCCTCCAAAGCGCTTTGAGGTAATGGTTACAATCCAAAGACGCAGACACAGAACATCCAGCAGCTGCACCCATTCCGTTTCTAGCCTCTCACGGCTGCCAGGAGGTGAAGGATGTCATTGCAGAGAAGCTTTAGGAACAGAGACACCTGTTCCTTCACAACTGCTGCCAAATTATAACTGTCAGTCAACTGTCATCTCTGCCACAGTGGAGCGAGGAACCTACATAGGAAACTCCTGTCCCTGCTAATCCCTTGACTCAGCCAATCCATCTAACGACAGAGACGTGGAGTGCCAATGCTCCCGATTCTTCTAGACAACCTGCTTCTCCATTATGGGCGTGTAAAGCAGTGACCTGGAAAACGAACCTCTATGCTCCTTTTGAATCTTTTTATATTCCATCCATTCCGTAGCAAAATCATCCGTAAACTCATCGAGAATGGACTTTTTCTTTTCCCGGTTAAAATAAGCTTGACCTTTATTACAATCATAGTTTGACCTTTATTACAAAAAGACACCAAGACACGAAACATGGCCAACAGGAGAAAAAGTAGACTGCATGCAAATGCAAAAGGTGAACATCCTGTTCAAGCAACACCAGTTTAGAATTCCTACAAGTTTTAGGGCAAGTTTTAGAAGTACATTTGTCTTGTTTTAGTTTGGCATGTTTACCATACACAACAACAAATTGTACTGGAAAAAATCTTTATATGTAATTAGGGTTTCCTCAAAAGGCGTTCATTTTTCAGAGTCCTCTTTTCAGTCATGTACTGGAGTTTTATTTCAACTCATCTTCCTGCAAGCACAGATCCCCTTTCTTAAAGCCAAGGCAAATTAAGCCATTTTAAAATTAATTACCACTTGTACTCTCCACAACTCTCTGTGCATACTCATTTCATTCTGAATCAGCTGTTGGCTACGTTCTGTGTTACGGCCTCGTTTAGCAGGTTACAAGTAGCACTATATTGAATTGCTGCAGAATACTTACAGTTCGCAGCCTGGTCTGCCACCTGCTGAGCCAACTGTACTGGCTCTCATGGCATGACCTGTTGGAGAGGGGAGACAAAAAAGAAAAGAAATCCCATGCAGTTTATCTGAAGATTATTCTTTTAAAGACATTCTCAAGTTATCATTACTTACCAGCTGTGGGTCTTGATTGTCCTTGGGGGCCCAGAAGACTTGGTAATGCTGGTTGCCTTAGTACAGGAACCTGACAGCCCTTGTCAATCAATGCAAACAAACAGTTGGAAAATAAGCTCTACTCAAGTGCAAGGATCACTGCATACGTTGAAATAACACTTCCCTCCTCTTCCAACAAACTGCTGACTGACAGAGAGGAAGATTTAGAAAGTTCAGCGGCAGTCACCAGAGCAGCAGGAGGTGTAACAGTCATGAGAGGTGGTGCAGGTGGTGGCGGTGGCGGCTGCTGCTGCTGTTGCTGCCGAATCTGCTTCCGGAGCCTTTTTGTGTAGCCAGCTCCATTTCTGAAGTTGTTCACAGCCTGGAGGCAGGAAAGCATTTGCAAAAAGGTAATATGAAACTTCAGCAGATGCAGCAACAAAAGCCTCCACGGAGTAGACTTACTTGTGTACTCCTATCAATGCTCTCAATCCTAAAAGAAACCAGCAAACAGATATATGAACACATCACGTTAAACGCTGACATTAATGATGGGTAACGCAGAGTATCTGTATTTCAAGTACCTCAGTGTTAACACCGAACCTGACAGTGAGGCGAGCCTGTTAAACAAATGCGTGACCTGAATTTCCCAGATGGTCTCTCAAGAGTTGTAAGCTTCTGTAACAACAGATAATGTATTTGAAAAGTACATTTAGCCTTACTCAGTTTAGCCTTGCTTAAGGAGATGTAAATTAATATTTTCTTCCCTTTCAGCTTTGTACAAATAGACTTTTCTTACAAACAGTTTACGTAAAAGCCATCGTGTTACCTGGCGTAGGAACTTGTTGGCAATTAAAGCCTCAGGAGAAAGAGCTGCCTGATGACACGTTGGGCAGGTATGCTCCTCAGAGTCCAGTCATGCTGTTCTAACACCTGTGTATAAGTAGAACCATCAAAATAGGTTTTAGCCAAACTAAGGACATTTTGGGCATTCTAATCACTTATAAAACCACGTCGATGATTAATGGGTGAAGACGGTCTTGAAGTGAGAGCATGAAGCTAGAAATGTTCAACAGTGTAAAAAATTCATTGTATGCGGCAAATAACTCCACAGTCTTGGTATTTCACTGCTGTAACATTTGAGGATGCAGAGTAGGCTGTGTCTTGATGTTTCCACCAGTCTTTTTTCCACTATCTAGAACAGTGAGAAGTCACCAACCTCAAGGTTAATGAAGAAAAGACATCTCAAAAAACCATCAGTGGGTTTGAGTTCCAAAGGTTTTAACCAGCTCTCCCGTGCAGAAGAATGTGGATTAAATGCCTAACTCTCCGTCTGTTGCAGACCACAGTAAGGCACCAGAGCTGGCTCTATAGTTCTCTATGAGAGAAAGGGCTGTGGACAAACTCAATGCCTTCCATAGCGAATACTGTAATCACCTGCACACTGAGGCACTCTTCTCAGAATCGTCCTTCTGCACGTCAAGAGGATGTAACTAGATACGTAAAAAGGGAAAAAAGCTTTCTGCCTTCTTTTTTCCTTAAAGAAAAAGTTAGAGATTGGGAAAGGAACCCTTTTCCAAGCTTTGGATTTTATCAAAGGAAGATAATAGATGGAATTCCTACCAATGGTGTGCAGGGTCATCCATAAGGAAAGCAATACAACCCATCAGCCCAGGAGTCAGACGGGTACGGAGGGAGGGCAAAAGGAAGAAGGATGACAGTACGTCAAGAGTGCAGAGAGGATAACGCGTGCTTGTCCACCTTAAAGCCAGCACCCGCAGAGAGACCACCGCCATGGCCTCCATACAAGGACGCAGTCCATTCCACTTCCCACCCACCACCAAGCTCTCCTGTGTTCGCACTATACATGTTTAAGGCATTTTAACTTCTGTGTCTAACAGAAAACACCTGGCTAAGCCTGGCTGCCATCAGGGAACACCCCAGAATTCACCCTAGATTGTCAGCACACCAACATTCAGGGACGAGCACCAGCCACGTCCGTTGCCTTTGGGCATTCACAAAATCCAAGCCTGATGGTGAAGCCGTTACTGCTTACCTGTTGCCAGCGCTAGCAGCAGAGCCCTCTGGCTCTCCAGCCCTCACTTTCCCACTTTCTATCCAGGAGTGAACGGCTTTCTTAACTACTACCTTAACGGCTCTCTTGCCCGTGCTCCTTTTCTGTCTCGCTTCCCACCATATCACTCAGGGTGGGCTTCTTGTCGTTCTACACCGAGCCCAACTTCTCAGTAGGAGGACTATACTGCTGTCCCCACACTTACCTAGTGTAGGATATGGAAAAGAAATTAGAATGAGCAAATAGTAACTCCAGCCCCAGCCTACAGCTCTGAAGGTATAGAGCAGCCTACACTTCCATCCTGGATCTACCTTCTCTAGGATGTGTCCAGGAAGCCAAATCATCATTACCTCTAATAGAGATTGGAACTGGGGGGAAGCAGGGAGAAAGAAAAGTTCCCGAGAGTCCCTCTCCCTGGCCCGCTGATTACAGCCAGAGCCCAGCCTGGAAACGGCGAACGTCCAGGGATTCCTCCCACCCCAAAGGGGCCAGGACCAAAAGCTGCTGCTGCGCTTCAAGTATCCAGGGAACCCCACTCACAGCCCCACAAACGCTGGCGCTCTCTCTTCCTGGTGCCTCCGCACGAATGGATTAGCCCTAGAGCACCTTTCAGCAGCGCAGGACAGAGAATGTGCATTGTTGAATAACAGCTGCTGGGTTTTTATGTAAGTCAAGACCAGAAAAATGAAACTGACAGAAACAAGAGGAAGACTCATTTAAAAATACTACACGAAGTAAGGCAGGGCTCTCTCCTGAATCTGCTTGGGTGGCTAACCTCTTGGCTCCCAGACTTAGGTAGAGGCCTGTGAACTAAAAGGATTTGGGTTGTTGTATTCACTAGCTTGTTTGGCTTTGTAATTATCGAGGTGTGCGTTTACAGTGTTCTGCTACCTTATATGCTCAACATACGACTTAAAGAAGGAAGAGTATAGCGTGACCCTGATGGTCAAAAGAAAAGGAGGGACTGCTAGGAAAATCTCATTGCTAGGAAAAACTATTGTAGCAATTAGTCTCGAGAGTAGGAAATTGTATGACATTTCTTAAGATACATCTAGTTTACGTCGTATACTGCTCAGTCATGGTTCAGTCAGCATGACTGAAGGACCCCAGCTCATTGCAAGGAGGAGAAGGACAGTCTGAAGAAGAAAGGATACCCCTGGACTACCCAGATCACGCCAGCATCCCAGCCCTTCCGACTCCTCTGGGGAACCTTCCCCTTATCTGCCATCAGAGATAGGGAACTGCAGCAAGACTGACTGCCGGGACGTCTGGATCAAGAAAGATCAAGAAAGAAGCAGATGGGTGACGCCGCCACAAAATCAGAGCCGCTTTGCAAAGCAGCGGCCTGTGTGTGTGTGCTAAGTAGCGCTTGGTCAAATCGCGTTGCACCTGACTGCTTGAAAGGTGTAAGAACCATGTGTAAGACCGCATTCGGGGTGCCCCTGTTTTAATGAGACAGCTCATGCACGCAAATGCAAGAATGCCTCTTGTAATGCTATACTTTGCATCCCGGCCTCTCTCCTCGGTCGGCACAGGCCAGTTGCCAGATTTTCCTGACAGCTCCCCATCCCGGCCGCACGGAACTGGCACCGGCACCGCTTCCACCACAGTTGGGAGCAGCAGTTCCCCTCCTGCCGGGGCAGAGAGGGGGAAGACAAAAACGACCTAAAAGCGCCCCAACCCCCCCAATCCCCACCACCGGGGCGGGATGGGCAGCACACACGTGTCGGCATTGCAGGGACACCAGTGCCAGCCCCATCCCTTCCCTTTGGACAGGAAATTCACCTCCCCCCAAAAATCATGCTTGGGATCGGAAATCGTGGGGATGGGAGACCGTTGGGTTAGGAAACCATGACAGAGCTGAGAAATCCTCACTGGCATGGAAAACCATCATGCGGTTTAAAAGCCATTGTGCGGGTGGGAACCCATCATTCAGGACAGGAAACCTCAGCAGGATGGGAAATCCTTGAGATGGGAAGCTGTTGTGGTAGGAAAAATCAAACCAGCGCAAGGCTGGCCGCAGCAGGTGCTGGCGGAATGATCGCCATGGGGACGAGGGCTGCTTGCCCCCAACAAACCCCACCCTGACCAAGCGCCATGGCAGGTACAGCAGCAGGCTCCCGCTCCTCCCGGTGCTCCTGCCCTCCAGGTAGCCCCCCAGACGGCTCTGCCCACCAATTTCTCACCCCATTGCTCCTCTTCGCTTCCCCCAACAGAGAGGTTCCCTCTCCGGCTGCCGATGGCATTGGAGGTGCCCAGCGTGAGCGTCACCGTCCTGGCCATGCTGCCACCGGTCACTGCCGGTGTGCTGCCCTTCTCTGGCCCGGGGCTGCCGGTGTCCCGCAGGCCTGCTCAGGTGCACACCGTCACCTCCCAGCTGGCCCAGGCCACCGTCTGGCAGGGGGTGCCGGGGCCGCTGGGGGCCCCAGGCCACGTGGTGCAGCTCCCCGGCGTGGTGCCGCTTCCCCCTGTGGTGCAGCTCCCCCCGATGGCGCGGCTCCCCCCTGTCATGCAGCTCCCTTGCGGGGTGCAGCTCCCCTGCGGGGTGCAGCTCCCCACCGTGGCCGCTCCTTGTCCCCCTGCCTACAGCTGGGGACAGCAGGTGGCGATGGGGACACTGGTGCCCCACCAGCCGATGGGCCTGGGGCCGTGGGCCAGGGGGAGACCCTGGACCCCACAGGCCCCCCTGTGCTCCACACCCCACCTGGCAGCGCCCAGAAGCCATCGGAGGCCTCCAGCAAGGACGGGGCGGCCATCGAGGACAGTGTCCCTGCTGCCAGCCCCTGCCAGACCGCCCTGGCTCTGCCGACTGGCAGAACCACGACGAAGCCCAAAGGTGAGGTTTGGGGGGGTGGCAGAGCCCATGGTCGGGTGGCCAAGCTTAGCAAAGCTGGCATCGCCCCGGGGTTCGATTGGTTTTGTTTCCTTTTTCAGCAGCGGTGACCACCCCGGGGGCCCCAGGGAAGCCCGCGGATCTGCCCGAGCAGGGGCCAGATGCCTTCGCCGAGGCCTTTCCTGAGCAGGCAGAGGACACCACCGCCAGCCGTATGCTCGCCTGGCTCGACACCACGGACAGAGAGGACTCCGTCCCCGATGTCCCCGACAGCCCCAGCTTGAGCGCCTTCCTCCACGAGCTCCCCGACCTCTCCGAGTACGTGGCGGAGGGCGGCTGCCCCAAGGAGCGAGTGGTGGCGGCGGGGCTGGGGGACAGCGAGGGCACCGTCCCCGATGTCCCCGATGTCCCCGACTTGAGCACCTACCTCAACAAGCTCCCTGATTTCTTGGCGTACAGGGCATACGGCGGCAGCCCCAAAGAGAGAGCGGCAGTGGCGGGGCTGGGGGACGGCAAGGTCACTGTCAACTATGTCCCCGACTCTACCAACTTCCTCCCTCACTTCTCTGAGTATGTGGCAGAGGGCGGCTGCCCCAGTGAACGAGTGGCAGCAGCGGGGCTGGGGGACAGCGAGGACACTGTCCCTGATGGCCTTGATTTCCCCAACAGCCTCGCCAGCACTGCTCTCCTCAATGAGCTCCACGACTTCTCAGAGTATGTGGCGGACAGCGACTGCCCCCAGGACCAAGCCGTGGTGGTGCGGCTAGGGGACAGCGAGGACACCATCTTGACCGCCAACATCCCCAACTTGACCGCCGACGTCCTCAATGAGCTCCCCGACCTCTCCGAGTACGTGGCGGAGGGTGGCTGCCCCAATGAACGAGCGGTGGTGGCGGGGATGGGGGATGGGGAGGACACCGTCCCCAATGTCCCCGTCATCCCCAGCTTGACCACCTCCCTTAACAAGCTCCCCCACCTCTTGGAGTACAGGGCAGAGGGCGGCTCCAACAAGGAGCAAGTGGCAGCGGTGATGCTGGGGGACGGCAAAAACACCTTCCCTGATGTCCCCGACAGCCTTGCCAGCACCGCCTCCTTCAGCGAAGGCTTTTGGCTAGAACACAGTCAAGAAAATTGAAAACCAGAACTAACCTGCACTCCCTCCTTGACTGGCACCTCTTTCTTCATCACTTCTTTGCATTTCTATAGTTCCTGCGCAGTACATATCAAGATTTTCCTCATGAAAAGAAGCAAGAAAGCTCAGTCACAACTACGCAGAAAACCTGCCATTCACATACACAGTGCCCACACAGGAGCATTCTCAAGGCCCTGCCTAGACACAAAAGATTAAATCAATGCACCAGGGAGGAGAGAGCAGGAACAGCACTCTGGCACCCACGATGAGTAACAACAATTTCTGCTCTGAACCGGGGCTTAGTCAAAGGGCAAGCACAGTACTGATCCAGACACGAAACGGAGCGTATCGCTTAATCCCGGGTGCCACACACACTGTACCTTCTTCCATCGCATCGAGGAAAACATCGGTCTGTTTCACCCATGGGATTTGATAACAGTCAGAGGGGGAGGACGTCTCAGTCCAACGGCGATTTGTCAGATTTGGCAAGAAGCCTTTGAAACACAAGCCAGAAGCCACACGAGCTTTCAAAGAGAACGACTCCACTGTAAACACGGCTGAAATGTTTTGCAGAAAAAATGCAGATTCTTAGCACAGCACAAGGTTAACCAGCTCCCAGGGGCATGAACGGTAGGGCCACCCTATTTTAATCTCAGAAAGTATCACAGAGTTTAAGGTTCCGATACAATGGCAATGCTTCCTCCCCCGTCATTACAGATGCTGGCCAACTCGGGTGCATTGCCCCTCAGACATTTCGGCATGGTTTCTCTCATTCGCTTTTTGCTCCGTCCCATTAATTCCATACTTACGCATTAATAGTTGGTATTGCGTATCTTGCAGCGTTGGTCAGCATAGCGCCCTTTGTATGGGGATCTTTCACCTCCATCATGAAACTCCTTGGGATTCCTGTGCTCTTTTTAATTCTGGAAACAGATGCAAAATTTTTGTCCTGTTGAGAAAAGAAATGCAGACATAGCTCCTCTTAAGACTCACACTTAAAAGTCATTTCAATGATTATTTTAGGCAGCAAAAGCCTTTAATCCTCTCCTTTCACCGAGCGTGTAAGGGCTGCTCGACTAATATACTGATTTTCCTAACTGAATATAGCCAGGATGTTCCAAAGGCTTGAGCAGTGTTTTGAACTCATTTGACATTCTTTGCCTTAACTTCAGGTTCCTTACGGGTAAAATATCCCTCAGCTCACCCTCCACTCAGAGAAGAGGCACAAACCCGCTCCTCCTCCACAGCGCAATTCAGAGCGAGAGCTTCATTCGGTGCTCCGAATCAGTCACTGGAGAAACTTATATTCACCATCTCTATAGGAAGGGTGAATTCCTGCCTCCTGCGTATACATTTCAGTGACTTCAGTGGCATGAATACTCAGCCAGAGGCTTGAGTAATTAAAACACGCAAACATTCAACAGATGGGCTCAACAGAAACATCTGGGTTTCACAGGAAACACTAGAAACTGCAAACTCTCATTAAAAAGAGTGAAAACCAGAAACATTTCCAGTAACACTGCAATATATAAAGATATGCATGAAAGTTCACAGAGAGCGAGCTATGCACATATTTAACGTCCATGACCTAGAAAAAAGAACTTTTTCATTTATACTTCCAGGTTTCCCTTGAGTTTTGAAGGGCTTTGCAACATGGCCATATAACCTCTGTATTTCACCCCAAGAGAAACAATTCCTCATATGAGTATTCATCTCTCCGTTACGTAACTGCCAAGGGAAAAAAAATTAAAAACTAAGTAACACCAGAAGTCCCCCGCAGTCTTACCCCATTTGTTGGGCAGTTCTTTATATAGTGGCCAGGTTTTCCGCAACGAAAGCAAGTCTATGATGGTGGAGGTGGACCCAAGGCTTCCTTCATGTAACTAAACGGGTTTTGGAAAAAAAAGAAAAAGGTATGCCTGTGTCTCTCTTGTTAAAACAAACATCAGAAACACATTTCAGCCCACACAGCCAAAGGCAACACCACTCCCCCGATCCTGCAAAGAGCAGCACAACGCTGGCTGAGGCTGCATGAAAACAGCTGCTGACAGAAAACAGAGCCGTGCCGAAGATGTTCTGGGGAGTCCTTACGCCATCGCATGGGGTTTACGGGCCTGGGAACCTCCTTGAAAAGAGCCTTCTTGGGCACTCAAAACCTGGGGCTCTCTTTGTACCTTACATAAAGATTCCTGTAACCAATCCCATTTGCTTCCAAGTGGACTGAAGCTCTGTGGAGAAAAAATTACACTATCCAGTATTTTTAGACTGATTTTTAAGCCCCAGACTATTTGAAGGAGAAGATACCCACTGTACATTGCTTTGAGAAAGATGTATGCAAGCATTGTTATTAACATTTTGCAGCATTAAAAGGACACCCAGCTGAAGAGTCGGGGAAGCTGTTTCTGCTTGCTGAAATTCAGCTTCAGACACAGCAGCATTAAAAGGAACCAAGCTGTTTCTAATCCCCCAGCAAGACAAAAGATTCTTATGCACCGTTTTCTTCTCAACTGTAACATCATCCAGATCGACCGCTATGAAATCATTTCCATTAACATTTACAGGAAACTTTACCGATCCTTGACTAACTTGTTTGAACCCAAACGGTTTACAGAACCAAGCACACGTTTAGGGACAGCACTTACGGAGACCAATTTCTTTTGGTAGCTGCCTTCCAAACAAAGTATTGGGGGCTTTGGGGTGATTTTTTGTTTTTCCAAATGTACACAATTTAATTTCTGCAGGGAGAGAAGGAAGAAGTTACACAATTTACGGAGTCTGTGTTTAAACAAATTAGATTGTGTTGTCCACTGTATATATACTACAATTTATGAAATTGTGCAATATTCACGCAATGGATCTAGAACTACAATGACCAGAAATTCAAAAACGGCCATGCAATTCTCCATGCTCCAGAAACGCTTCCATTTTGGCTGCTGCAACCCCCCCTGAAATGACCCTAACTTACAGCCAATTAAATTCTGATGAAAGATCAAATGCAGAGCTCTAGGATACCACTTTGCGTAGCAACGCTATTGAAATTCACGGCAAGGTAGGCAAAACACTTATGTACCCAGAGGGGCCCAAACAATAGCACTTCAATTTCACAGTTGTAGGAACAAATACCCAGGTACTTAAGGACACGAAAAGGAATCATGCAGCTGCACAGAACTGTCCTCCAAACATAAGGGATATGGTGGTTTCGGTATTTGTTTGAACCCCCAAGGCAAAAGTAAGAAACAGTCCCAACTTTAACAATCCTGGTTTCTCAGTGGCTTTTGGTAACATTTTCATAAACCATGAGGCCAAAACGGATTTAAAACCAAAAGCTAAGTGATACACGGTGAAAATGGCAAAAAATACACTCCAAACCATTTTTATTGCAAGAAACAAAAAGCACACGACCCCCTATACAAACATGCATGTTGCTAGCCAGAGACAGACAGAGGTAGAACAGGGCACCATGTTCAGTTGGGCAAACCGCGCACCTACGGGATCTCAAAATGATCATACATTATCTGTACAGCTCAAAGTCATTCAGGAAATGTTCCATAGGAAATGTTCAATAGGAAATACAATGCACTCCTAGGCACAAATACCAGTATTCACATTAGAACTGTGCGAACGATGGCATTACTCAGTTTTTACTATGCTGAGTCAAATCCATTCTATTCCCAACATATGCTGTCTTTTACTGGAAAATACATAAAGGTAATGTCTGGAAAATTAATACAGGGCTACATTGTTTAGAATGAAGTGCAGTGTCTAGCAAAAAGTCTGCGTTTTTACGTACTGCTTTTGATGTGCCGCTCAGTGGCTCAGTTGGACTTCTGGAAGAAGAAATACAGGTGATCAGAACTTAAAACACAGCACTTGTACCCAACATAAAGCGGTGAAAAGAGATTCGAAAACCTGAACATCCAAACATTATGTTCTGATAGTCTAGCGAATGTGGGCATTTCGTCGTACACAGAAACTGTTCTCTCTTGGTACATGCAGTGCAGCTAAAAAGAAGCCCAACAATGACATTTCTACTTTGTCACAAATTACTCTGAGACTGACAGAGATAGAACACAACAGTGCAAGAGGAAGTCCTCAGGTATTTTGTCACTGCTACATCAGTATCAAAAAGATGAAGTCTGTCCTACCGCTTTGTGTTCTTCAATCATCAGCCATCAAAACACAAAGGCCACTTTAGCCAATCTCTATACCCCTAGTATTCCAAATAGGTACCAGATAGAGTACTTGAGTGTCTGAGAAAGAACAGTCATAGCCTAGACACGTCCAAGTGCAAGTCTACTTCAGTGAAAAAAATCAAGAAATAACAGAAATGTCAGCAGCAGAGTCTTTAGAACAGTGTTTCTTTGTGGGAGCCCAAGCCCTGTGTTCAGATATCTACCACACTTGGCCAGGAAAGGGCCAAAATACTACATGTGTTCCATAGGCTGTATCGACTAAAAATAGCAGTAGGTATGTCCCCTGAAAGCAGTTCCTGGGCTTTTGTGCGATTTAGGAGCCCTGTGACAAAACAAAAAAAAAGGTCTTAATTGCCAGAATTTCCTTGAAGATAATCTTGAAAATGCTACAATATTCTAGGCAATATTTATTGTGTTTGAAAACTTGCTGAGATTCCACACACTCATTCATCTGTACCTGCATGCTGCTCATCCTGAATCAGACATGCAAGCATTGATGTCGTTAGCAAATAATTCATACATCACCCAAAGTGATGTATGCTGCTAGAGCTCCACCGGGCTGGCAATTACAGCCACGCACCTCCGGCAGATGAGGAAGTACAAGGAAATACTTGAGATTACCACACAAGGATTTCTTCATCCATGTCCCTTGAAGAACATACTACAAGGCGAGTAACGCGTTGCTGAAGGCCTCTCCACCCAGACAGCATACATTCATCATTCCCAAACAGGAACCACTCTACCGGTTCTTTCTGCAATGCTTCCCGCTGAAGGAATAGAAAGCTAAGCTGCCCGGTTAATTTTCAACGTGAGAACAGCAGTGCCGTTCTTTCCTTATCCCCACACACAGGTATTGCTTTGAGCTTTGATGCCAGCAGCATCTCTCCTCTCCTTTTAGGGCAGTGTTACAATACCAGGAGAGGGTGCCATCCAGCCAGAAACGGAGGATGCGCTGAAAAGACAGCACTAAGCATATGCATTGAAATTAACCCCCAGAACAAGGCCATGTTTATAAGCACAACGCTGTGGCGTCCAGAATTACTAGAAGAAGGCTGGAAAACAGGACCAGTCAAACAATGCTAATGTAGCTGAGAGAGAACGGGACTGCATGAATACCTAAAGGACAGCATTAATCCTCTAGTCAGGATTGCATTTGAATAGCTGTCATTTTAATCAGTACACCCAATTCCCTGTCCTCCATAAATCTCAGCAATACAGAATACAGAGTTAAAACCAGGAGCACAGAGACCAGCTTAGGGTAAAAACAGACTTAGAAAGAGAACTAGCAACATTTGGTAACATGGGAAACCGCTTACTGAGTTTCAGGTTTGGAAAGGATTAACTATTCCTGCATCGTACTCACACAAAAGGAAATACGCTTTAGCATAGTGTTGGTTTTTTCTTGCCTGAAACGGACATTGTCCTTAGGAAACTAACAGGAATCCCTTAGGAGTGGAACTTCTTGTTTGCATGGTTCACCAGCTGGCAACCCTTGCTCTCTCCTCTATAGCTAGCATGCAAAAGACCCCGATTTGGGGCGCAGGAATACCTGCCATATCCCGCCCCCCCCCCCCCCTCCTTCCCCAAATGCAAGAAAGAGTCAAACGGATACATTAAGATCTACCCCAGGACAACAAAAATTAACAGCAGCTTTAACAAAAAAGACACAATTGGAATGCCTCTGTAAACTAACAGCCATTAAAAAAGTGAACCCATGGAAACCCCTGACAAAGAATACAATGCTTGTTGGATCCTTACACAACGTATGGTGGGCTGGGAGCTTTAACTCCTCCAACAGGGATTCTCCTAACAATGACCGATGAGTGCTGAGCGCATTATCATTGGTGTATTCTGAAAACAACATAAATACAGAAAAAACATTAGTCAATTCATAAGAACATATATTGATATCGAATTACATAGCACTTCAGAGAATCCCTTTGCAGATAAAAAAGCCAAATTTGATATCTAACATCGCGCTTCTATCGTCTCAACACTCTAACGGTACAGTTCAAGAAACCTGCAGGTTTGATAACCAAACACAAGCAGCAAAAACGGTTTCATTTTCAATGGCTCCATCTTGCTTCCCACCGTATCACTCAGGGTGGGCTTCTTGTCATTCTATACTGAGCCCAACTTCTCAGCAGGAGGACTACACCGCTGTCCCCATGCTTACCTAGTGTAGAATATGGAAAAGAAATTACAATTAGCAAATAGTAATTCTACCCGTAGCCCGTATCTATCTAGTCCGTAGCCTACAGCTCTGGACGCACAGACCAGCCTATATTTCCTGTAGCTACTTACTCGAGGATGTGTCCAGAAAGCCAAATCCTAATTACCTTCAACAGAGAATGCAACAGGGGGGAATGGGGAAGAAAGAAAAGGTGGAGAAAAGGAAAAGGGTAGGCATGCAACTGAAAAAGAAAGTTATCCCGAAGACCAGCTCAGCCCGCCTCGCTCTTTGATGCACACAGATGTCCGAGTTCAGATGTGAAACAGCAGAAAAACCCTGACAAGGCTCCTTTTCACTGTCCTCCTCCCTGGGTGCGTGCTGGGACCTCCTCGTTTCCCTGAAGTCCTCCCAGACTAACAGGGGGGAAGCAAAGAACTGCATCTGCAGAAGCAAAGGGGCGGCCGTGCCTCGGCTTTGGAGAGGCCCAAAGCCGCCCTGGGCCCCAGCAGCCCCTGGCGCCCCAGCATTTGCTTGGCCCCGAGGCCCCGCGGGGCCTGCCGGCACCGGGGACCCCCGGGGACAGAACCCAAGGACAGCGGTGAGACCCTGTGGGCAGAGGGACAGGGCTCTGTCCTCCCTTCTGGCCGCAGGAGGATGCCCTGGGCCGCGCCAGCACAGGGCGCCTCTCCTCCTCAGCGCCCGGGGGCAGCGAGGCCTGAGGGAGGCCCTGGGTGCTGGGCTCAGCCTGGCCGCTGCCAGCGGCGCCCGGCACGCAGCTCCTCCTGCCCAGGGCGGTGGCTGCAGCACAGCCAGAGCCACCGTTTGGGAAAGCCTTGCCGGGGCCCAGCAAACCCCAGGCAGCTCCCCTCCGGCCCTGCCCCCACCCCGGCCCCTCGCCCTGCCCCTCCCCTCCCGCCCTGCGCAGGCCCGGCCCCCCCAGCCGCACCATTGGCCACAGCTGAGCCAATCAGCGGAGCCGGAGGCAGACTGTCAGTCACAGCCAGGTGAGGCGGGGCCAGAGGGGGCCGAGGCCCAGGGGCCTGAGGAGAAAGGGGTGAGAGCTGGGCTGGGGGCAGCCGGGGCCCGGGGGGAGCAGGGCCAGGCCAGGGCCGGGGGAGCTGCAGCAGCGGGAGTGGGAGCGGGAACAGGCATCTGCCAGTGCGGATGGGCCTGGGGGCAGGGGCCTGGAGGCCTCACCGCCCACAGGCCCCGCCAGGGCCCAGTCGCCAGCCCTGGGCCCGAGGGCTCAGCCCCAGGGCCAGCCCCAGCAGCAGGGTGGGAGCGGTTCCTGCTGCTGCCCCGAGGGTCGCCAGCCCCAGCCCTGCCAGCTGGAGGTGGGTGTTTGATGTCCACAGGCCAGGGGAAGGCAGAGTGGCGTCCTCTCTCCAGGCGGCTCCAGGCTTTGGAGCAGGCGTGCTGTGGTGGGGACAGGCCAGGGGCCTTTGCTGTCCCCTCCTGTGGGTCTGGTGCTGATGGACAGCCCCGTCTCTGCCGACAGCCTTTGATAAATGGGGATTTCCAGACACGGAGCTGTTTCTGCCTCTTGGTGGGAGCACGCGCCGGGGCGTTGTTGTCAGAGCAGCCGGTGGGGAGCACTCCTGGGTGGAGGCAGCTCCCTTGGCAGCTGCTTGTGCTACCACCAACCAGTCCAAAAACTTTCTATACGCCAATTTGGCATTTAGAAAGCAGGCATTCTTTATTGCAGCGCTGGATGCACAGGGGATATCTCCGCCCAGCGTGCATGCCGTAGGTCACGCCAGCAAAGTATTTATCAAACCTAAAACGTACATATTCCTTAATTTTCCAAGGAAAGTCATTAACGTTACAATTATTTCCCAGAAATCATTAACATATTTCCCCTCCCACCGGAGCATGCACTGTTTAATTCTGGGGCTTCTTTTGGGGGTCCCTGGTGGTCGTTCTCCTCAGATTCCAGCTGTCCGCTTGTTGACCTCGTTGGTTTTTTCCACCTCAGCATGCTGATTTGGCTGTTTCCTTTTGTTAAGAACACAGCTGGCACTCGCCAATGTTCAGGGAGTTTCTTGGTTTATGTTCAGACTGCCCATTATCTTTGTTCTGAGCTCACTCTTTCATTCAGAGATTCCTTCTTATCTTACAGGCCTCTCCTCTGTCCTTGGTATCTGCGGGCATGCTGATTCACTTCCTTCCTAGCTCTACTCTGTCCTTGGTAGCTGTCAGTTGTTGGTGACCAGCTTCTTCTAAGCAGGCCTTGATGATGAGCGTTTTGAAGCAGGCCTTGGTAATTAACTTCTTTTCTGAATCCCACATGGAACACTTGTGCCCCTCTCTCGGCCCCAAGGTCGGATACCTGCCTTTCCCCCCACCCAAGCTGTGCTGCGGGCTTTTGGGAAAAGGGGGTACCGAGGGCGGATGGTTTTACCACAGCCGGGAAGGTCCGGTAACCTGTCAGGGACTTTTTTCTTCCTGGTGCTTGCAGTAGCAGGTTATTTGGTTTTGTAAATGTATTTTTTGTGAGGAAACTTCACCAAGGAAAGCGCAGCGTTTAGCTCTGGTTGCTCTCTGTGTGGATTGTGCCTGTCCTCAGCCAGGCACACGGCAGCTTTCAGACGAGGAATGGGACTGTTCCATGGTGAGGTGAGCAGTGGGGATCCCAGGCCTGTTGTGTTTAAGGCAATCAGGTGAAAATGCGTGGTTAGAGCTGCCTGTGTTGCTTACCCCTCTGATTGCACTGCTCCCCTCTAGTTCTCTGTAATCCTCACTTCTACGAGTCAGCTGCATCGGGTTTAAATTTCTGTAAGCTGATGGTACACTTTGCAACTGTTTCGACTTGATTCTTCACAGGTTTGAAAATTCCCTGTTCAGGTCTCTCTCCTTTCTTCTCCCCTCTGTCCCACAGAACCATATGTGCCTGCAGGGGCTGCAGAGTCTGTGTTTGCTCGCCGTGGTGAGGAAAGTACGGGCATGAAAAAGAAATAGATAGCGATTCTGAAAAGACCCCTTCCTTTGTGCTCATTTTCACATTCAGTTGCCTGCTGTGGGTTCTGAAATGATGTGAGTTACTCTGAGTCTAAACAATCCCTTGTTTGCATGCCTGTGCTCAGGAGGTGCATCAGAAACTCTGTTTGGGCATTGCTCCTGTCAGACAAGTAACCGTAGCCCTTTCTGGAAAAACAGCTCCTGGGTGAGTTAGTTCCTCAGCCATAATGGCAGGGTTTCTGTTTGCATCTGCAAGAACTGAGGACAAACCCTGCTGAGGGAAACCGTCAGGAGAAAAGGAAGGCTGGAGAGAGCAGAACAGATCCGTAGAGCTGCGCTGCTTCACCTCCGATGGTGTCACACCTCCTGGCACGGCGACTGGGTAAGGGTCTCAGGGTGTTTTCTCAGCTTTTCCAGTGCTCACCACCGGAGAGCTGACGGCCCTGGGGGAAGGGCAGGACCCCCTTCTTTGTGCACGCCAGGATCTTGTCATGCTGCATAAGCTCCTGCGCAAGCAGAAGTGGCCGATAGTGGACTTGTTGAGGGAGGCTGGGGTGGGCACGAGGAAGATGCCGGGAGCAGACTTCCTTCAAGTCATCAAGGGGGGATGTAGGGAGCAGAACGGGAGTGACCTGCTGCCACTGCCGTATGTCCTTGCGTGCAGAGCCAGGGTGGTTCCAGTGGAGGCAATGGTGGCGGTTCAGCAAGGGGCACTTTCTCTTGTCTTACCCTCAGAGGACGACTGCCACAGTCTGGAAAGCTGGAGGGGAAAGGGAGGGCAAGGATGCAAGAAGTGGGATGTCATCGAGAGCGGGTTGTGGGAGTGAGGGTACCCGTTGCCTCATGGTCTCCAAAGAGAGTCGCTGCTCAGCTCTGTGGCTGCCCGGATCCTGCTGCAGACGCTGAACTGGCATCACGTTTCCCAGTGTCGATACTCGACCTTTCCCCCACCAGTCTCGTATCTGTATTCCCATTGCGCTGCCTTCCAGCACGTATCTGTGCAGCACGGCTCACCCTGGGCCCCACTTCCCACAGGGCAGAGCGGTACAGAGCTGTGAGGAGCACGCTCAGGTCTACGAGGGTTCAGCAGTGCAGATGTTAGCTGGTACTCTAGTCCAAGCCAAAACAAGCCTTCTCAAAACCCAGGGGGCTGGCAAGTTTGGCATGGTAACAGCCGAGAGGTCTGCAGAAGGAGAAGCTGGAGAAGCCAGGGGATGTGCAATACTGCCGTCAGCCCAATGGCAGGAGGGAGGTTATTCAGTCCCTGGGGTTGGGCTGGAAATCTGCAGCCTGCGGTGTAACGTCCTGTACTGGGATTTGGTAGTTAGCACTGATCATCAGCTGATCAAAACCAGACCCTTTCTGCAGCTGTTGGCAGCAGCTGGAAAAGAGAGGTTGGGAAGACCTTGCTTTTTAAAACCTAAGCCAGAGCAGAAGCCTTGTCCTGGTACCTGTGTTGTCTTTCACTGCGGTTTTCACATCTGTGAGAGAAGAGGCATTTGGCTGACGGTTTGTAGGACTGCCTCTTTTGCAGCTTAAACGTACCTTGTCAGCATGGAAGAGAACTGGACATGGACAAGCAAACGCTTGCGGCAACTGCAGTGTAGAGCTGGGGGCAGTCTGTACTATTTCTGTCAGGCTCAAAAGCTAAAGGATGTTTCCGTTGCAAGAGGCGAGTCTGTTGGGAGCTCCAGTCTCCCAAATTCCAAACCCCGCGTGTTAAACAGCGCTGAGCCCCGTTGTTTCTTTCTGCTGCTCTCTAACACAGTTTCTCTGGCTTTTTCTTTGGTTGGTTTTTAATCCCTGGTAGGTGTCCAAGCTCCGTTCCATCAAGCCACTTGCAAACCTGCCCCTTGCCCAGCTTCTGCTGGGGGCCAAGCCAAAGGGATGAAGCCTCGTGCTCGTAGCAAGCCCGAAGCAAAGTTAAAGCGCTGAGAAGTTCCCCCAGTCAGCCCGGAGCCAGCGTGCAGCTGCGATGAGATGGAAGAGCCTGGGAAACAATTTGTAGGCAGGAGGCGATGGAAGAAGGTACAGTGTGTGTGGCACCCGGGATTAAGTGATACGCTCCGTTTCGTGTCTGGATCAGTACTGTGCTTGCCCTTTGACTAAGCCCCGGTTCAGAGCAGAAATTGTTGTTACTCACTGTGGGTGCCAGAGTGCTGTTCCTGCTCTCTCCTCCCTGGTGCATTGATTTAATCTTTTGTGTCTAGGCAGGGCCTTGAGAATGCTCCTGTGTGGGCACTGTGTATGTGAATGGCAGGTTTTCTGCGTAGTTGTGACTGAGCTTTCTTGCTTCTTTTCATGAGGAAAATCTTGATATGTACTGCGCAGGAACTATAGAAATGCAAAGAAGTGATGAAGAAAGAGGTGCCAGTCAAGGAGGGAGTGCAGGTTAGTTCTGGTTTTCAATTTTCTTGACTGTGTTCTAGCCAAAAGCCTTGTCTTAAGCAATTGAAATGAGCTGAACTACTGGGTATTTCAGTAGCTTTCAGACGACCACCTTCAGTCCTTGCCCCAGCAGGTGGAAACGCGGGATGGAGGTCAGCACGTGCGCCCTCAGGTCGTAGCGGGGCCTCCTCAACCCCGGGCTGGGGATGCTGTTCCTGGGGACACTGGTTGCAGCCCGTGGTGGGGATGCTGGTGGTGGGGCTGTCAGCAGCAGGGTGGGGTGGAGCTGGCGGTAGCAGGGATGTTGGTACCAGGCCGGGGTGGGGATGCTGGTTCCGGGGCGGTTGTTCCTTTAGGAACGGCGAGGTGGCGCCGCGGCTGCAGCCTCTGCCAGGCAGGGGCGCGGTGTCAAGGCAGCAGAAGTGGAAGTGGCGCTGGGTGGGCCCGGGGCCGGCAGCGTGATGGTGGGCAGAGAGGGTTCCCGCATACCAGAGCGCTGAGGGCATCTGCCCTGCCTTGCCCCTTCCCCCACTGCTCTGCAGCTTCCTCCCAGCCCAGGGGCTCCTGGGGGCTGCCCCCGGAGGCTGCAGCAGCATGCGGCCCACTGCTGCCGGGAGGCGCGGGGTGCAGCCTGGCCATGACACCAGTGGCGCCGGCAGCCGGCAGCACTGTGTCACCCATTCCGTCAAACGTATCGCAGCCCCCGGGCAGCAGGGAGCCGTAGCTTAAAGCGCGTGGGGCTGGGGGACTGGGGCAGGCAAGGGTCCCCGGGCCGGGGCAGGGCTCGGGGCCAGAGCCCCAAGCCAGAAGTTTAAGGCCTCCGTGCTGCGGGGTTTCAGTAGACCGGCTGCATGAAACCTGTCCCCTCTGGTGTGCGAAGGGCCTTTGCCCCCTGGCATCCCACTGGCTTCTAGATGGCTTGGCAGGCACGTTGTTGCTGTTGGATTCTCTCCACTTGCTGCATCCTGCCTGCTGCCTGCTGCCGCCCACTCCGTGCCGTGCCCGCCCAGCTTCCCCTCTGACAGCGTTTTTGAGTTATTGGGCACCTGGCACAACCACCCTCTTCTTCTTTTTCTTTGGTGGGATGCTGTCGCGCAGGGAGGTCTCTTGCATCTTGGGGGCGCTGGCTGGTGCGGGGCGCTTGGACTTCTTGCCACCCATCTCTCCCAATCTGGGCACCATCTGGCAGGAGGCAGCACCTGGCGGCAGTGGCAAGCGGGTCAAAAGCACCCGGGGCTGCCTCCACAGCGCCTCCTGCACCAGTTGGGCCGTGCGGGGCAGATGACGCTGGGGGGCAGCCGGGGGGCTGGCCAGAGGGACTTAGCAGCGGGATCCGCAGGGGGCTCAGCAGGGGAGTCTCCGCAAGAGCCTTCAGGGGATCCTTGCGGGGACTCTCCACAGGACTGTCCTCTGAAGTCTCCGGAGAGCTCTGCTCAGAAGTCTCCGAGGGGCTCAGTGGCAGCCAGGTGGGGAGGTCTGCCACCACCACGCCCTGCTTCCCCTCGGGGTCCTGCAAGGGGGAGGCCGGCCCCCCCCAGAAGGGGTCGGCGTCCCCCAGCATTGCCGCTGCCAGGCGGTCCTTGGGGCAGTCGCCCTCCAGCCCGTTGTCCCAGAAGTCAGGGACTTCGGTGAAGGAGGCGGTGCTGGCAAGGCTGTCGGGGACATCAGGGAAGGTGTTTTTGCCGTCCCCCAGCATCACCACTGCCACTTGCTCCTTGTTGGAGCCGCCCTCTGCCCTGTACTCCAAGAGGTGGGGGAGCTTGTTGAGGGAGGTGGTCAAGCTGGGGATGACGGGGACATTGGGGACGGTGTCCTCCCCATCCCCCATCCCCGCCACCACCGCTCGTTCATTTCCGATCCCAAGCATGATTTTTGGGGGGAGGTGAATTTCCTGTCCAAAGGGATGGGATGGGGCTGGCACTGGTGTCCCTGCAATGCCACCATGTGTGTGCTGCCCATCCCGCCCCGGTGGTGGGGACTGGGGGGGTTGGGGCGCTTTTAGGTCGTTTTTGTCCTCCCCCTCTCTGCCCCGGCAGGAGGGGAACCGCTGCTCCCAACTGTGGTGGAAGCGGTGCCGGTGCCAGTTCCGTGTGGCCGGGATGGGGAGCTGTCAGGAAAATCTGGCAACTGGCCTGTGCCGACCGAGGAGAGAGGCCGGGATGCAAAGTATACAAAGCATGACAAGAGGCATTCTTGCATTTGCATGCATGAGCTGTCTCATTAAAATGGGGGCACCCCAAATGCGGTCTTACACATGGTTCTTACACCTTTCAAGCAGTCAGGTGCAACGCGATTTGACCAAGCGCTACTTAGCACGCACACACAGGCCGCTGCTTTGCAAAGCGGCTCTCATTCTGTGGCGGCGTCACCCATCTGCTTCTTTCTTGATCTTTCTTGATCCAGACATCCCGGCGGTCGGTCTTGCTGCAGTTTCCTATCTCTGATGGCAGATAAGGGGAAGGTTCCCCAGAGGAGTCGGAGGGGCTGGGATGCTGGCGTGATCTGGGTAGTCCAGGGGTATCCTTTCTTCTTCAGACTGTCCTTCTCCTCCTTGCAATGAGCTGGGGTCCTTCAGTCATGCTGACTGAACCATGACTGAGCAGTATACGACGTAAACTAGATGTATCTTAAGAAATGTCATACAATTTCCTACTCTCGAGACTAATTGCTACAATAGTTTTTCCTAGCAATGAGATTTTCCTAGCAGTCCCTCCTTTCCTTTTGACCATCAGGGTCACGCTATACTCTTCCTTCTTTAAGTCGTATGTTGAGCATATAAGGTAGTAGAACACTGTAAACGC
This sequence comes from Platalea leucorodia, assembly GCF_965183815.1. Lineage (NCBI taxonomy): Eukaryota > Metazoa > Chordata > Aves > Pelecaniformes > Threskiornithidae > Platalea > Platalea leucorodia. Next base: position 324,697 of record NC_138838.1, read on the forward strand.
ACACCTCGATAATTACAAAGCCAAACAAGCTAGTGAATACAACAACCCAAATCCTTTTAGTTCACAGGCCTCTACCTAAGTCTGGGAGCCAAGAGGTTAGCCACCCAAGCAGATTCAGGAGAGAGCCCTGCCTTACTTCGTGTAGTATTTTTAAATGAGTCTTCCTCTTGTTTCTGTCAGTTTCATTTTTCTGGTCTTGACTTACATAAAAACCCAGCAGCTGTTATTCAACAATGCACATTCTCTGTCCTGCGCTGCTGAAAGGTGCTCTAGGGCTAATCCATTCGTGCGGAGGCGCCAGGAAGAGAGAGCGCCAGCGTTTGTGGGGCTGTGAATGGGGTTCCCTGGATACTTGAAGCGCAGCAGCAGCTGCTTTTGGTCCTGGCCCCTTTGGGGTGGGAGGAATCCCTGGACGTTCGCCGTTTCCAGGCTGGGCTCTGGCTGTAATCAGCGGGCCAGGGAGAGGGACTCTCGGGAACTTTTCTTTCTCCCTGCTTCCCCCCAGTTCCAATCGCTATTAGAGGTAATGTTGATTTGGCTTCCTGGACACATCCTAGAGAAGGTAGATCCAGGATGGAAGTGTAGGCTGCTCTATACCTTCAGAGCTGTAGGCTGGGGCTGGAGTTGCTATTTGCTCATTCTAATTTCTTTTCCATATCCTACACTAGGTAAGTGTGGGGACAGCAGTGTAGTCCTCCTACTGGGAAGTTGGGCTCGGTGTAGAACGACAAGAAGCCCACCCTGAGTGAAATGGTGGGAAGCAAGACAGAAAAGGAGCACGGGCAAGAGAGCCGTTAAGGTAGTGGCAGAAAGCCGTTCACTCCTGGATAGAAAGTGGGAAAGTGAGGGCTGGAGAGCCAGAGGGCTCTGCTGCTAACGCTGGCAACAGGTAAGCAGTAACGGCTTCACCATCAGGCTTGGATTTTGTGAATGCCCAAAGGCAACGGACGTGGCTGGTGCTCGTCCCTGAATGTTGGTGTGCTGACAATCTAGAGTGAATTCTGGGGTGTTCCCTGATGGCAGCCGGGCTTAGCCAGGTGTTTTCTGTTAGACACAGAAGTTAAAATGCCTTAAAAATGTATAGTGCGAACACAGGAGAGCTTGGTGGTGGGTGGGAAGTGGAATGGACTGCGTCCTTGTATGGAGGCCATGGCGGTGGTCTCTCTGTAGGTGCTGGCTTTAAGGTGGACAAGCACACGTTATCCTCTGCACCCTTGACGTACTGTCATTCTTCTTCCTTTTGCCCTCCCTCCGTACCCGTCTGACTCCTGGGCTGATGGGTTGTATTGCTTTCCTTATGGATGACCCTGCACACCATTGGTAGGAATTCCATCTATTATCTTCCTTTGATAAAATCCCAAGCTTAGGAAAGGGTTCCTTTCGCCATCTCTAACGTTTTTCTTTGTCCTTCCCCACCCCCCTCCAGGGAAGCGTATGCCAGAGGCGAGAAGCAAAAGCCTCCCTTTTTACCAGAGGAGCCGTCCTCCTCCTCAGATGATCCTGTTCCAGAGGAGTTGTTATGGCTCATTTGTAAAGAGATAATGACTGACGCAGTTGTTATTCCCTGCTGCGGAGACAGTTCTTGTGACGAATGTAAGTGTTACTCCCGTGTCTGCTAGTTCAAAACATCCCAGCTGAGCTTCTGAAAGCAGGAATAGGAGATAACGAAATTACTTTGCTATCAGTTCTGTGTCATACTTAAGTATACCCTGAATGGGAAAGGACTCTTCTCCTATTAAGGAAAAAAGAAGGCAGAAAGCTTTTTTTCCCTTTTTATGTATCTAGTTACATCCTCTTGACGTGCAGAAGGACGATTCTGAGAAGAGTGCCTCAGTGCGCAGGTGATTACAGTATTCGCTATGGAAGGCATTGAGTTTGTCCACAGCCCTTTCTCTCATACAAAACTACAGAGCCAACTCTGGTGCCTTACTGTGGTCTGCAACAGACGGAGAGTTAGGCATTTAATCCACATTCTTCTGCACGGGAGAGCTGGTTAAAACCTTTGGAACTCAAACCCACTGATGGTTTTTTGAGATGTCTTTTCTTCATTAACCTTGAGGCTGGTGACTTCTCACTGTTCTAGATAGTGGAAAAAAGACTGGTGGAAACATCAAGACACAGCCTGCTCTGCATCCTCAAATGTTACAGCAGTGAAATACCAAGACTGTGGAGTTATTTGCCGCATACAATGAATTTTTTACACTGTTGAACATTTCTAGCTTCATGCTCTCACTTCAAGACCGTCTTCACCCATTAATCATCGACGTGGTTTTATAAGTGATTAGCATGCCCAAAATGTCCTTAGTTTGGCTAAAACCTATTTTGAAGGTTCTACTTATACACAGGTGTTAGAACAGCATGACTGGACTCTGAGGAGCATACCTGCCCAACGTGTCATCAGGCAGCTCTTTCTCCTGAGGCTTTAATTGCCAACAAGTTCCTACGCCAGGTAACACGATGGCTTTTACGTAAACTGTTTGTAAGAAAAGTCTAGCTGAAAGGGAAGAAAATATTAATTTACATCTCCTTAAGTAAGGCTAAACTGAGTAAGGCTAATGTACTTTTCAAATACATTATCTGTTGTTACAGAAGCTTACAACTCTTGAGAGACCATCTGGGAAATTCAGGTCACGCATTTGTTTAACAGGCTCGCCTCACTGTCAGGTTCGGTGTTAACACTGAGGTACTTGAAATACAGATACTCTGAGTTACCCATCATTAATGTCAGCGTTTAACGTGATGTGTTCATATATCTGTCTGCTGGTTTCTTTTAGGATTGAGAGCATTGATAGGAGTACACAAGTAAGTCTACTCCGTGGAGGCTTTTGTTGCTGCATCTGCTGAAGTTTCATATTACCTTTTTGCAAATGCTTTCCTGCCTCCAGGCTGTGAACAATTTCAGAAATGGAGCTGGCTACACAAAAAGGCTCTGGAAGCAGATTCGGCAGCAACAGCAGCAGCAGCAGCCGCCACCACCTCTCATGACTGTTACACCTCCTGCTGCTCTGGTGACTGCTGCTGAACTTTCTAAATCTTCCTCTCTGTCAGTCAGCAGTTTGTTGGAAGAGGAGGGAAGTGTTATTTCAACGTATGCAGTGATCCTTGCACTTGAGTAGAGCTTATTTTCCAACTGTTTGTTTGCATTGATTGACAAGGGCTGTCAGGTTCCTGTACTAAGGCAACCAGCATTACCAAGTCTTCTGGGCCCCCAAGGACAATCAAGACCCACAGCTGGTAAGTAATGATAACTTGAGAATGTCTTTAAAAGAATAATCTTCAGATAAACTGCATGGGATTTCTTTTCTTTTTTGTCTCCCCTCTCCAACAGGTCATGCCATGAGAGCCAGTACAGTTGGCTCAGCAGGTGGCAGACCAGGCTGCGAACTGTAAGTATTCTGCAGCAATTCAATATAGTGCTACTTGTAACCTGTTAAACGAGGCCGTAACACAGAACGTAGCCAACAGCTGATTCAGAATGAAATGAGTATGCACAGAGAGTTGTGGAGAGTACAAGTGGTAATTAATTTTAAAATGGCTTAATTTGCCTTGGCTTTAAGAAAGGGGATCTGTGCTTGCAGGAAGATGAGTTGAAATAAAACTCCAGTACATGACTGAAAAGAGGACTCTGAAAAATGAACGCCTTTTGAGGAAACCCTAATTACATATAAAGATTTTTTTCCAGTACACTTTGTTGTTGTGTATGGTAAACATGCCAAACTAAAACAAGACAAATGTACTTCTAAAACTTGCCCTAAAACTTGTAGGAATTCTAAACTGGTGTTGCTTGAACAGGATGTTCACCTTTTGCATTTGCATGCAGTCTACTTTTTCTCCTGTTGGCCATGTTTCGTTTCTTGGTGTCTTTTTGTAATAAAGGTCAAACTATGATTGTAATAAAGGTCAAGCTTATTTTAACCGGGAAAAGAAAAAGTCCATTCTCGATGAGTTTACGGATGATTTTGCTACGGAATGGACGGAATATAAAAAGATTCAAAAGGAGCATAGAGGTTCGTTTTCCAGGTCACTGCTTTACACGCCCATAATGGAGAAGCAGGTTGTCTAGAAGAATCGGGAGCATTGGCACTCTACGTCTCTGTCGTTAGATGGATTGGCTGAGTCAAGGGATTAGCAGGGACAGGAGTTTCCTATGTAGGTTCCTCGCTCCACTGTGGCAGAGATGACAGTTGACTGACAGTTCTAATTTGGCAGCAGTTGTGAAGGAACAGGTGTCTCTGTTCCTAAAGCTTCTCTGCAATGACATCCTTCACCTCCTGGCAGCCGCGAGAGGCTAGAAACGGAATGGGTGCAGCTGCTGGATGTTCTGTGTCTGCCTCTTTGGATTGTAACCATTACCTCAAAGCGCTTTGGAGGAGATAAGGTGATTGTAACCTGGACTGGTAACTGGTGGCTTTGGCTAGTATTTTGTTGACGTTGTTGAACTTTTCTTAGGAATTAAAAGATGAGACTTGTTTATAAGGAAACCTTACAAAAAACAGTCAGGGTAGCTGATGTTCTCTATCCCCCAAAATCACTCAGGCAGGAATCTGGAGAGCTCTCTGTTAGTAATGCTGTCGGTATCTTTCCTCAAGTCATGGCATTGAGTCCAATTCCTAGAGGCTGAGTTGAGCAGCTTTTAGGTATGATTTTTCCTGACATGCGGTCACTATCCTTGCTTAGAGCTAGAGGTATGTGCAAAATTTTGCTAGGACATCTGGCTAGAAGTGTTGGTTAAATAGTCGGGTATGTCGGATTGCAGTGCAAGTCTCTTGCATCCTGGACAGGTTGCCAAAGAAGTAGTGACGTTGAAGAGACTAAGGTGGCATTTGACAATTGAGCTTCACTGTCTTCAGGCTAAATTGTGCTTTCTTGATGGTTGATACTGCGCTGTAGCCATGAAGACTTGCTCTTTTTGCATCTTACTGCAACAAAACTGATTTGCACTGCACGTAGCTGCGGAGTAGGCAAAGATGTGCGTGTTGGCGTACCAGTAGAGGCCAGTCTACACCACCTGAAATCAATGCACAGCTCTGGTGGCTGAGCCCTTCCAACCTCAACCATTCTGTGATTCTGTGATCTGTGACTGCAGACATCATCAAATAGCGTTTGTCCTCGCTGCTGCCCACCTTAGAAGTCTCCAGAAATCTCTAAAGGCACAAATCAGGAGCGGCTTCGATGCTGTTCAGATCAGCCACCTTTCCTTTGGATCCCAACGAGATCCGTATGTTTAAAGAAGAAGAATTGCTGAACCGCCCTTCAAGCTCTCTGTCTGGCGGCCTGTAGAGGAGGGGACTGGTGGAAAATGTTAAGACAGTTTAGGAAAGAGAGCATATTTTGTTCCGGTTTCCTCTTCTGATAGCATCTGGTAAGCAATACAGCATGTTAACGTTCCGTCGACAGTTGTAACACCAAACAAGGATCAGAGGAGAGGAGCAGGTGTAAACAGCTTTTTGCTGAAAGAGACTTTGAGAACGGAGGAAAGGCTGTGAATTGTAAGATGCCAGAAATGGTAGAAATGTGAAGAGAGCATCTCGTCACATCTGTGGGGAACTCCGCGCTGTGGCCAGTGTCGTATCCTCACGGGAATGATGAAAGATTAGCATGAGATTCCAAAGGAATTGGTAAAGATCATCAGCAACATCAAAAGTCAGTTGGGATAGAAACACTCGGTTAGGATTCTAGCCTTACATTTTCTTATGCAGCTGCGAGCTGAAAGCAGAAAGTGGTATTTCCTACTGTGCTGCAGGGGAGAAGTTTCCACATTGCTAAAAACCCAGCATAAGACAGCCCTGCCTGGAGCTACCATTCCCCACAGGCCAAAAGACTCCAATTGTAAAACTTCTGTGCAGCCCGCACAGCAATGGCCTTCCCACCGTTCTGAAAGCTGGGAGGGGGAGCAGGCCATCAGGCAGAAGTGGCCCCGAAGATGCCCATGGAGCGTTGGAGATGGTGCTCAGCCAGCACCAGCGCAATGAGGAGGGCTTCTTGCTCACGGTCCAAAACCAGACCAAGAGAAAAGCAGCAAGAGAGCAATCTCCATTTGTGAAAGGTTCCCAACTCCTAAAAGGGCAAACTCCGTGGAAGATGCTTCATTTTCTTTTCCCTCTTTTCTGCATAAGCTCTTCCTGTTTGGTAGGAGGAAGAGAAGAGATGAAGCGACAAAAACTAGGACTTGTGTTAAGTTTGACTAAATCTAACGTTGCCAAGGGAGAGAAGCAGGGCTCTGGAGTGCACAGAAGGGAAGGGAAGGGAAGGTCCTGGGGGCACGCTGGGACGCGTGAACACGGGGCTCTGGGCCAGTTGGAGAGCAACAGGGAGGTCTGCAGGGACCAGGAGGGCAAATGTGGGGCTTGGGGCACCCCAAGAGGACCCGAGTGCCCAGGGGTGAGTGGGCCTCGTGACCCCCCCAGAGGACACCCTGCCCCTCCCGGCCTGGGTGGCGGGTCACAGTGGTGCCCTTTGTGACCCGCCTCTGTGACACCCTGTAGCGCTGCATATGGTCAATGCGGTCACGCCCCCACCCCACAGCATCCGGCAGGACGGCGACGGGACAGGGTGGGAGCGTGGAGCTGGCGAGGAGCCCCTGAGCACAGCCCACGTCTTTCCCCGGCAGCCCCGCGGTGCCAAGGCATTTTGCCAAAGCTTCCGCCTTCCCCACCCCTAGCCCTTTCCTACGTCCCGCAGGATGGCGGAGAGACCCCCCAGCCGCCCCAGGGTGGCCTGGGAGGAGAAGAGGGCTCCCCAGGAGAGCAGCTCTCCTCCAAGGCCCCACCAGGCGTGCGTGCCCAGGCTGCTGCAGACCGGTAAGTGAGGGGCCCCGCCGGGCTGGGCAGGGCTGGGGCCTGCACCCTGATCGACGCCAGGGTCCTGTTTCCCGGGCACAGCGGCAGTGGGGGTCCCACGGGCGGGGAGCACGGCACTGGTGGAATGCTGCCCCAGCACAGCCTCCCCCAGGGCGGGAGAGAGCAGAGGGGACTGGGCTCCTGCTCTGGGCTATGGGCAGCAAGAGGCAGCTGGCCTGGCAGGAGGCAGCGGTGGTGGGGGACGGGCACCTTTCCAGCCTGCTGCAAGCGAGTTCCTAAGCCCGGTGCACTTGTGGCTTTCTGTGCTGCACTGCGCTGCAGCATCGCAGCCCATCTGCCGCGCACCCTCCAGGCCAGACACCCATGGGGAGACTGCGCCAGGGGAGTGGGCACGGGGTTGGACGGAGGGCAGAGCTCCTCCGTCTCCTCGCATTTGCTTTCAGCCCCTCTCTACAGCCCTCCCTGCTCTCCTCCTTTACTAGGTGCCCCTGCGGGTGCGTCCAGCTGGCGATCTCTGTACCAAGAGGAAAAAGAATCCATGCAGTTCATCCAGGCTTTTGTGAAGAGCTCAAAAAAGGTAAGCGCGGCCATTTCCACGGTAGCTCTGCCTGCGTCTCCTGACAGTGCCACCGGCTCTGCTGCCTGCTGCCGGGGCTGCTGGGGGTCTGGTGGCTGGGCAGAGCTGCTCCCCCCAGGTCTCCTGCACAGCACTGCAGCCCCAGGGCTCCAGTGCTGCTGGCCATGTGTCTACCTTCTCACGCTCCTCGTTTGTCTCTCTGTCCCCCGGCTGCCAGGAGGAGGCCCAGAGGATGCAGTTCCTAGAGACCATCTGCACCCTGTGCAAAGCTGCCAGGCGCAAGGGCTTGTCACAGGGCCTAAATGCGTTCTGCCACAGATTTGAGTTGGCAGAGAATATCAAGGTGAGGGGACAGCCGGCAGGTCTGGGGACGGTGGCAAGGTCCCCGGGCACCGGCACAGTGTGCGGGCAGTGCACGGGCAGGGGTAGGGCAGGGACAAGTGTGAGGGGACGCAGAGCTGCCCTGAGGGGACTCCGGTGCCGCTGAGAAGCCCTGCCAGCAGAGACCCCACCACCGGGAGTGACAGGGGGCACGCTGGGGTTGGTGCTGGGGCGGGGGCAGAGGGTCTCCGCCAGCCCCACCGCCTGGTGCTGGGTCTGCTGGCACTGGCTGCTGGTGGCTGCCAGGTGCCATCCTGGTTGTGCTCTGCAGGTGCTGCTGGAAGAGGAGCCCAGGAACCACCTGCATACAGCGGTGCGGCAGCAAGCCATGCTTGCCATCGCCGCCTTGAGGTAGGTGCCCAGCCCCTGGTTTGGCTGGCACCTCTCCCCGTCCCGCAACCAGGCAGAGTCCAGTAGTGCCGTCAGAGGGCCTCTGCTCTGCCCTGCTCGCGGCTTGTTGGGAGGGCGCAGGGGAGGCCAGAGGGATCCTGCAGCTGCCTGCCATGCCTTGGCTCTTCCCCAAAGCGGGAGGCGGGAAGCTTACCTGCCAGGACTGTCCTTTGGCCCAGGCCGTGTTGGGGAGGGAGGAGGTGCCTCCTGGCAGGGCTCCCTGCACACCCTCCATCCCCCTCGGGGACCCCTGCTCCAGAGGTCCGTGGCCACCTGCCCAAGGCATCGAGGCGCCCAGCACCAGTGTGCAACAGGCCCCTCTCTCTCTTTGCAGCAAAGTGGAGATGGTGCTGGAGGGCAAAAAGAAAAGCCTCTTACAGGCCTGCTTTAGGAGTGTCTTCTTGCTTCCTCCAAAACCGGACATGCAGGACCTGGACACTACTCTCTACTTTAAGGTAAGTGCTGGCTGAGCGGCAGGAGTCCCTAGTCCCTCTGGGCTGCTCCCTGGCCGCCGTGTGCTGAGAGAAACCCGGAGATCCAAGGCAGGGCAGCGTCTCAGCTTTGCTTTCCGACCCTCATCCCTTCACCCCCAGCCCTTGGCGTGGGGAGTTCAGATCCATCTCCGGGGCTGAGAGGGACTGCAGAAAGACTGCCACAACCTTTTGTCCTCCTTGCAGACCCTGGATACCATGGATACCATGCTGTGGACGTTGGTGCGCAGCTCTCCTACCTCTGGCTTCACAGAGCTGCAGACAATCTTACAGGTGTGGCATTGGCAAAGAGTGGGGTTCGCAGGGGCTGTTCTTCTGGGAGCCCCGTGTCCCCTGGCTGCACTCAATGTCGCTTCCCCTCTGCAGCCTCCTCCTGTGTCACAGCAAAGCCTTCCCATGGCACTTCTGGGCCAGCTCCGTCCCCAGAGCTTTCCTTGCACCAAAGCAGTGGGAGGCATTTGAGCCCTCTCCTTAGGCAGCGCAGCGGTGGCAGCTGGTGCTGCTCTTCCCCTGCCTCACCGTCCCTCGTGCATTCCTCCCCAGATCTGACTGGGGCAGAGAGCCACTGAGACCTGCCTGTCCTGCACAGGGAGCCCAGCCCTGAAGCTCTGTACTCCTGGCTTCCCAGGGGGCCGTATCCCCATTGCCCCATTGCAGACCCCGCAGGCAGGCTCCTGCCCAAGAGCCCAGCCTTCATGGGAGAGGGGACACAGGGCTGTGTTGTGGGGGAGGGCACGGAAGGGAGCAGGCACTGCCCTGGGGGTGCCATCTGCCCACCTGCCTGGCCACAAGGACTGCGTGAGTCCAGCCAGGACTTCAGCAGTGCTGCTTCTGCTGGCGCGGGCACCAGCTCCCAGGGCACGTGAGCACTTTCTCTCCTCCCAGATGCTGCTGACCTTCGTCAACTGCCAGAGTGCAGCTGCGTGTGAGAGGGCTGTGGGGAGGATTGGGAGGCTGAGCGATTTGCTGGCCAGCTGTTCCTCAGTGAAGGTAAGGAGCCAGACACCCTCCAGCCACGCTCTCTCCCCTTGCCTGCACACCAGAGCAGCCTGCAGCTCAGAGATGCCTGCGAGGCAAGCCTGGGCACCAACTGAGGCATTCAGCAAGGCTCTGCCCTGGAGCCAGGCTCTTGGTTTCTTTCTTTTTCCCATGCTCTTCTCTCCCCAGTTCCCCCTCTGCCAGGAGCCATCTCGGCCCCCAGTCCTGTGCAGGACAGGAGCATGCCCAAGGAGCATGGCGGGAGCCCAGGCCTAGCAGCTCTCCCTGCCCTGCTGCCCAGCTGGCTGCTTTGGGAGGGCCTTCCAAAGCTGTGACTCCTCGGGGATCCTTCCCCGGGCAGACTCTTGGGTCACAGCTGCTGCCCCTCAGCCCTTCTCCCTGTCCTGCCTCCCTTGCCCAGGTCCGGAGCACCTTTGTAGGAGACGATGACAGCCGTGCCTGCCAGACAGAGATCCGTATCCCCATCCTGGGGCAGCTGCTGGGGCGTCTCAGCCTTTGCCGCACTTGCACGAGCTGGGAGACCAGCTGGGGGGCTTTGGATGCTCTTCATCACCTCTTCAGGTTCATCCTGCGGCAGAAACGTAAGAGGAGCTGTGGTGGGCTGCGTCCCTCCACACGCAGGCATCTCCTCAGATGCCTGCTTGTTGCCCTGAGTGTTGCAACGGACCGTTCTTGTGCTTGCTGGAGGCTGTCCAGGAAAGCCTGCCAGCTTCTCTGTCCCTCGCATCTCAGTTATTCCAACAACGTGTTAGTTGTGTGACTGCGGGCAAAGTTCTAGTTCCTTTGAGCTTCCCAGGCCGTGAGCGTTTGCACACATACGCTTGAGGCAGGTGTCTCTCCTCCTTCTCCATCGTCCCTGAGGTCCCTCTGGTTCCCTTCGCTTGTTGTCACCCTTTGCTTTATACCCATGCCTACCACCTCCTCCCCTGACTGTGGGTCGTAACCTCCTTCCTCAGCCATTCCTAGTTCAAAGCTCTTTTCACCATTTGCTAAGCTTGTTGGCAAAGACACTTGGTCCTACCCACTTGTCTGTGATCCCCTCCTGTTTAGGCACGACACTGCCAGAGGATAATCGAGAGCATCCGCGGCGTCAAAGGGAATGGGAAGCTGAGAACACCTCCTGGCTTTCTTCGCCCAGCACCAGCAACATTGCAATGGTAATGAGCTCTTCCCTTGCTGGGCCTTTTGTGCGTGGCATCAGCAGGAGACTTGTGTGAGCAAAGAGATCCAGAATCAACGAGGCTGGCATGGCCTCATTGTCCCTGGTGAGAGGGTTGCTGCTGTCCCCGAGCAGGGACTAGAAAGGGCTGCACTCCAGTGTCCCAGCAGCATCTCCAGCCCGCCTGGCCACCAGCAAGCCCTGGTTCTCTGGAGGGCCGGCACGCTGTGCTCACGACCGCAACCCTCCTCCCTCACCCTGAGGGCCCTCTCTTCTCCTCCTCCACCACGCAGTACTGCAGCCCCTGCTTCCAGCTTTCCTGCGGGCACCGCTGCCAGCACTGCCGGGCCATGTCTTGCCAGAGCTGCTCTCACTGCTCAGCTAAGCAGCACCATCAGGGCGCTCGGTGTGCCATGTCTTCCCCGCCTTCCTTCCTCCCATAGGCGTTTGGAAAGTACCTCCAGCCTTCTGAGAAGACAGACGTCGTCCTCGTGGCCATTGAGGCCATGAGAGACTCCAGCGTCTATGACAAGGAGGAGGCGAGCAGCATCCTGGATGTGGCTGTGAGAGAGCCTGCCTCCTGGCTGACAGAGGTAAGCAGCCTGTGGCTGCCCTGCCCTTAAGCCCTTTCAGGCCCTGTTCCTCCCTCCCTCCCTAATGCAGGTGCCTCAGGCACCTTGAAGCCATTTGAAGCCAGCAGAGCAGGATGGGAAGAGCATCAGTTTGAGAGGCAGCTGAGGAAATGGCTGCATTCCAGTGGCAGCGCCATCCTCACCTGTGTGCCCTCCAGGTGCCAGGCATCGTGAGGTGCATCTATGAAAACATGGAGTGCATCCACACGGCATCAGCCCGGCAGAGCCTGGACTTGCTGCTTCTCCTGATGACCGACCAGTGCCCCAGGGAAGTGGTCAGGAGCCTGCTGAAGCTCTCTCCATCGTGTGACAGGTACTGAGCCCAACAGCCCCCGTGGGCTTGTGCCGTGTGGGGAGAGGGGCCTGGAGACTTTCTGGCTGCCGGAGCCAGGGGAAAGCGCAGGACATTCCCCGAGGAGCAGGGCCCTCCAGCCCACCCCACTTTCCAGCCCTGGCGGATGGGCCAGGCCCGCAGTAGCCAAAGCTGGCCAAGGCAGCCCGGAGCCCCGCCACGAGGTTCCTCCCTGCCCCACGGGGAAGACTATCTCAGCCCCCTCCTCCTTGCCCAGGCAGGGACCCGGGCACTCCAAGCGAGGGCTCGGGAAGGGCCAGGACAGCCTGGGTCCTGTGGGGCTGGCCCGGGCACAGCGTGGTGGCCGAGGCAGCCCTGCTGACAGAGCGCTCTGGGCCTGCAGTGCTGCTCTGGCCATGTGGGACGTGATGCTTTCCCAGCCCCACACCTTGAAGAAGGTCTTGAGGGAGCTGCTCAGCCAGCTCCAGGACCAGCAGCTGCGCAGGGTGTTCAGCTCCAGCACAGAGGACGCCTGCATCCATCACTTGGCTGTGAGTGACCAGAGCGGTCCTCGCTCACCCTCGGGGCTGTGCCTGCCTCTCCAGGGAACTGGCACAGCCCTCTCCTCCCATCTGCCCCCAAACGGTCACCTCCTCCAGGACACAGGGACAGAGCCCCTTAGGGCCAGCAGGGACCTGCCCAGCAGCAGGTTCCCCTGCGCCAGCCATGCAGGGCCACCCCACGCTGCTTGGGCCCCGGTGCACAAACACGAAGTCCAGGCAGCCCCTGCCTGCCCAGGCGGCTCTCTGCTTCCCCCCCTGCCTGTACCCCCCTGCCCTGCTCTGCAGACTGGAAGGCTGGGGCAGGGCAAGGGCTGGGTCAGGGGCAGAGACGGGGCCTTTGCACAGGCTGAACGGGCTGCAAGGTTGGGGACAGAAGACAATCGTCACCACCTGCGTGTCGTGCCTCCTTTGTGCCCGCTCTTGCTGTTGGATTGCTCCTCAGAGGCGTGAGAGCAAGAGGCTGCCGATGCTCAGAGGACAGGAGGAGCCGGCACAGAGGACCGTGTGGTGTGCGGCGAGGCGCAGGGCACGGGGATGCCAAGCAGCCCTCCACGGGCAGAGCTGCCCCCAGGACGGGCTGTCTGGCCCTGGTGCCCTTGCCCTGAGCTGCCAGTGGGAAGCAGGAGCCGCAGGGTGTGGGGAGCGCTGCAGGCTCTGCCACTCTTTCACTGCCATCTCTATTTCAGCTGCTGGCCTCCAGTGACATTAAATCAGAGGAGTTTGCTAGCCTCTACAAAGTCCAGCGGTACCTGAGGCGTCCAAGCGTGGTGCTGCTCTCGCTCGTGCTCAGAGGCCTCATCACACTGTCGCAGACACCTGAGACGGTGAGCAGGGCCTAGTCCAGGGAAGCCATGGTGGCTTGTTTGTTGCACGAGCCATGGGGGTCTGCAGAGCGCTGCCATGGAGGGGCCTGGTGGCCGCCTGGGGAGCTTTGCAGGCCCAGAGGGTTACCAAGCCATCTGGGCGTTTCGGCCAGTCAGGAAAGGAGGTGGCGGAGCAGGGGACGTGGAGCCTTTGTTCTCCTGCCCTAATTTCCCTACCGGCTGCTATCCCCGTGTCCCCATCCATGCGCCCACAGCCACCGCCTGCCATCAGGCTGCTGCAGGGATTCCTGTGCCGCCTGGCAGGAAGGCGGACGGGAGGCTGGTGCTTAGTGGCCAGAGCATTTTTGCCAGGGTGGTCTTTCACCGCTTATCAAAAAAAGAATTGCGTGCTTCCTACAGGCAAGAAAAATGCTGGTCCTGCTGCCAGACATCATGGAGACCCAGCAGAATGCCAACACTGACAACAAGGTGAAGGCCCTGCTGGTCTTCAGAAATGTGATGGGTCATATGAAGAGGGAAGAGGCCAGCCTGACCGCTCTGCAGCTGGTGGAGAAGCTCCCGCCGCTCTTTGATGAGGTAAGGCTGCTGGGGGAGCCTGAGCCCCACTGCTGGGCCCTCTGCAAGGACAACTGCCCATCAGCCCAGCCCTGTGGCAGCACTTGGGCAGGGCTGTTCCCCGCCTCACGCCCCTGGGCTCTCGTGGGGATGGCTTCTGGGCTCTGCAGCCCAGCACGGCTTCTCGCTGACAGGTTGATGGCTCCAGGCGACCTGAGCCCCTGTGGTGGGGCCCAGCCCAGCCCCTGTGCAAAGCACCTGCAGGCCAAGAGCTGCTCACAGATCCCTGAGGCTGCCCGCAGCTGCGCTGCCAGGCAGGACCAGACGTTGACCCCAGGTGCCGTGGCAGGGGGCTGAGGCTGAGGCGGTGATGTGTGCCCCGGAGGCATTGCCGAGGGCCAGCCCAGTCTCCTCCTCGGCCTGTCCCTGGGGAGCTCCGCGCTGGTGCGGCTGGTGTGGCTGGTGGCGAATGCTGGGGGGCTGGCACAGGCACCGCCGGATGGAAACCTCTTGCGTGGCCTTTCGTGGGCCCGGGCCCATTGAGCCACAGCTGCAGATCTGGCCCACGGCCCCTGTGTGCAGAGCCTCACTCCAAAGCATCTCCCCTCACATCAGCCCCGCTAACGCCCTTGCTCAGGGAGCGGCTGTTGCTGAAGTCCTCCTGTTCTCCTCCCTGCCAGGAGTCCAGCCAGCTGCGAGAGCTCTCCATCTGCCTCTTCAAGGACATGATACAGATGGTGGTGGGGAGCAACAAGCAGCAGATGAAGGAGAATGTGCGGAAAAGCCTGCTCCCCCTGTTCTTCCGCATGAGTGACCAGATGGAGAGCGTGGCCAAGGTAGAGATTTCAAACGTGACCAGTGATGTGGGGAAGGGCATGCTGACACCACAGGGAGGGGTATCAGGGAGGGGCAGGGCTGCCGGCAGTTGGCCTCTTGGCGTCTGTGTCACCCCAGGGTCCAAGTGCCTGAGTCACTGAGGCAGAACTCCCCTCCTTCCCTGCACCGGTCCCACCACTGCCTTCCTCCTCCCTCTGTGCCTCCTGCTGCAGAGGGGGACGGGGAGGTGGGGTCCCCCCACCCCTGCTCCCCCCCTTCAGCCCTCCTCCAGCGCGCCCCAGAGGAAGGGTCCCAGCATCCCCAGCACGAGGAGGGGCGGAGAAGTTGGTACAGACATTTCCCACACCTGGCCTACCTGGTCCAGCAGGGCTCAGCAGCAGCCCATGGCCAGCAAGGCCATGAGAGTCCCTAGAGGCTTCCCAGCTGTCCCTGCAGGTGTTGGAGGCCAGGGCTTTGCCCCCCAATCCCTGTCCACAGTCCCCCCGCTCCCTCTCCACAATCCCCCCAATCCCTGTCGCCCTCTGCAGGCCTCTCAGGAAGCCCTCGTCGTCGCTGCAAAGCTGCTGAGGTGGAAACAGCTCAAGCGCCTGAGCCAGACGCAGCAGACGTACAGAATTGGGGAGTGCTTGGTGAGGACAAGCCCCAGGCCCCAGGGCTGGACAAGGGGCCTGGAGCTGCATCCGTCTTCCCTGCCCTCAGGCACAGAGCCCCCCCAAGGGCTCTTCTCCCGGCCTCTCTCCCCTCCCCGCCCTCAGGATGTCAAAGGAGACCCTAGCCCACGTGGGCCCTGGCAGTGGGACAGAGGGCTCTCAGGACCTCCAGACCTGCCTCTGCCTGGGGCTGTCTCTGAACCTCAGCCCCACAGGGCTCCTGGCTGGGAGATGGGAATGGCCTGAGGTGGGAGGGGGACCGCGGGTGCTGGGAGGAGGGACCCGTCCGGCCAAGAGTGGGGAAGGCCTGTGCCAGCGCCATGCCCTTCTGCTCTCTCCAGCTGGTGCAGGACAGGAGCAGAGTTGAAGACTATCTGAGTCAGAGCCTGCCATACTTGAAGGACGCTCAGGTCCCCTTGCGAGAGGCGGCCGTGAGGTTCATTGGTGAGCCACAGCCCCTGGGGACCCTCCTTTGGCAGCCTGGCCCCAGTCCCAGCCGCTGCACTGGCAGCAAGGGGCAGCCCTGTGGCTGCCAGAGCCCCGACTGCCCCGGGCAGGGCCTGGGCAGCCAGGGGCTCTGGGCCTCCCTCTCCCAGCCCTGCCCATGCAGGTGGGCTTGGTGGCCGCCCTGCTCAGTCCCACCCCGCCTGCGTACTGTCCTTCCCTGGGGTCACCCTGCTGAGGGGGAGGAGGGTGTGCAGCCAAACTGGCAGAGCCAGGAGCTGTGCTGCTGGGAGCACGCTGGGGAGCGGGAGGTCTGACGCAGCTCTGTGCCTAGGGCTTGCTGCGCGGCACCAGAGGGACCAAAGCGAGGAGAAGCTGTCTGAGCTCTGCAGCGGTGAGTAGGGGCAGTGCTGTGTGTGCCGGGGCTGGTGGGGCAGGGGCCCCAGCCTGGGCAGGGTGCTGCCATGGCTTGCCCTGCTCCAGGGCAACGCTTCAAGGGCAGAGGAAGATGTCAGGGGCATTCCTGAGCAGCAGCTTCCAGCTGATGCCTTTGTCCCACCTGCTCCTCCTGGCCAGGGAAAGGGATGGGTGGGGCTGGATGGCCTGGAGGGGATGCCTGGGGGTCTCTGCAGATGGGTGGGCTTCAGCTCTGTTCTCTTTCCCTCTGTTGCAGCCCTCCAGGTTTTGGAGAAAGACGCCGAACTCTCAGTCTCGTCCCTGGCAGCTCAGACCATGCTGATCCTGAGATCTCCAAGGGAGCAGCCAACACTGGGATGGGCCCTGTGGGCGCTGTGCTGCTGGCCCTGCAAAGCCCGGCAGAACTGAAGAAAATGGCTTGTTTTGATTAAAGCTGAAAGCGCAAGCCCGAGACCATGGCGTCCTTCATACGGGAAGCACCCTGAGCGTGCTGAGCAGACAGCATTGTTGCGGGCCTCTGCCGCTGTGTGCAGGACAGCTCACCCCTCAGCACACCCTGGCCCCGTTATTGTTTTAGAATTTCACCCCTCTGTTGGGCTTTCCTCCAAAAGAACTCACGTTTGTTCACCTCCTGTGGAAGTCTCTTGCCCTCAGCAGGCAAAAGGGAAAAGGCAGAGCCCGACGGAACCAGGATTGCCCTGAGAGCTGCCTGACACCCAGGCTTTTCGAGCAGCCCGCGGCAGCACAGCACACACTGACCCAGGGCGTCCTTGCCACAAAGCCCCAGCTGCCCCGCTGGACTGCCACACCTGGAGGTTTCATCGTGGTGTTCAGACGTGGCCACCTCTGGCATGCCCTGGGCTTGCACGTCCTTGTCCAGGAGCCAGGGGAGAAGTTTCCCTGTGGAGAGGGAGGAGCTGTGCCCCCAGGGGCACCCTGCCCTACCTCCTCTGGGCTGCTGAGGCTGGGCTCCCAGCCCTTTGGGCAGCTGGGCTGCTCTGGCCTTCTCCCACCACAGCAGCAGCAGCTGTCCTCTGCCCCTGACACGTCCCTCTCGCCAGTGCGACAGCATTGGCCAGACCCCAAATCCCGCCGTTATCCCAGCAGCTGCCAGGGCTGAGCAGAGCACTGCGTCCACAGGACAGGGCCAGGCCATGCCCGGTGCCATCAGCCAGGCTCCCCACAGCCACCTCCCCAAGGGCTGGGAGGAGGGAGGACATCACATGCCCAGCAGGAGAGAGCTCCTCACCACCCCTGGCCAGCAGCTCGCCTCTCTGGGGCCAAGCCCAGGCCGTCCCTGCGAGTCCTCCGCTCTCCGGGGCTGGGCTGGGGGTCCCCTCCCTGCTGCCAGCCTGCCTGGTGCAGGGCTCTGCCCTAAGCGGGGCTCTCCCGCTGCAGGCAGCAGAACCCCGCTCCGCACCCAGCGCCCTGGGATACAGGGCCATGGTGCTGCAGGACAGCTGTGGGCAGCCTGCGGCCACAGCCTGGCTGCACACCCCTGCAGCCATCTTGGTCAGGGTCCCAAAGCTCAGTCTATATTTCTGGCCTCATCCTGCCCTGAGAGGAGTCAGAGCTGTGCTGCAGGGGCTGCATCCCCTCCATCACGCAGCCGGGATGGGCCACAAGAAGGGCAGCCCCATCTCCAGCCACCCCGTGACTCACTGCCCCTCTGGCAGGATCATGGCAGCCGTCGCTGTTGCATCGCACAGCCCCATGCCACTGCTGCCAGAGCCCTCAGGCCTCCCGCAGTGCCGTCCGTCCTCGGGGCTCAGAGAGGTGAGGCCCTGCGCCACGACACGGCCCCTGCGCCCCTTGTGTCTTTCAGGGCTGAGCTCGGGAGCTCTCCTCAGCCTGGAAAAGGGGGAGCACTGGGGCTCTCCAGCTCTGCCTGCCGGCATGGGCCTTGCCTGCACCCCTCTTTCTCCTGAGATGGACCAGGCACAGACAAGCATTGGGGGAAAATTGTTGTCTTTTATTGGTCTCAGGCAGCGTCCATGGCCGAGCGGAGGCTGGCAGCACGATGGCCTCAGGGCAGCTGAATGCCTGGGGCACTGTCGGTGCACCCGTCCCTTGCGTGCCTCCCTGTGCCACTCCCTCTGGACACTGTGCAGGCTCAGGGCCAGCCGCCATCTCTGGGGACCCACCTGGCGCTGGCAGCGGGGTTCTCCTGCTCTTGCTGTCCTGCGAGGCAGGGACAACGGAGAGCCCTGTGCAGAGCCCTGAGGGCCCTCCTGAAGAGGGAGGGCCATTGCCGTCGAGACGGGGTGTGCGGGAGGGCAGTGATACCTGTGAGAGAAGGAGAGCTGTAGGCGAGGGGCTGGGTGGGCGACAGGCAAGCTGCTGCGTGCCCCCCTGCCACTAAGGGTTTTCCTCAGGGAGGGGTGGCTGGGGCACGGCCAACCCCCACACGCACAGTGCTGCCAGCCTGGCCTGGGTGCCCTCGCTGTGGCGGCGATCGGCTTGGGGACATACCTGGGTCATCCTCGGGCACATCCCTGCAGCCGGAGGAGGGCTGTGTGTCGCCTCTGTGCTCGGAGGCCATTGGCACGGGGAGAGCAGGAGCGCAGACCTGCTCGTGAAGACAGGAGAAGCTGGTGGTGCCTTTGCCTCTCCTTGTGCCACGGGAGGGAGAGGTGCACGGTGCTCCTCTTCCTCAGGAGCTCCGGCCAGGACAGAGGCTGCTGGCTTGGTGTCCATGGCACCCGCTGGCGCAGGAGACGTGCTCTGCCAGTCACTGGCTGCCTCTCCGTGCCCATGCTGCTGCGCCAGCTGGGCCACTCCTGGGGACCAGCGTGGGGGTCCTGGAAGTGCTCTGGGAGCACGAGGTTGGTCCAGATGTTGTGGGTGGTGATGTCTTCCCCTTGCAACAGCTCTGCATTGCTATCGTCTTCCCACCCCCTCCTCCTCGGCCAAGGCTCCTGGCTCCTCCTAGAAATACATTAACAACCAAAGGAGAGCTAAGGAGAGGCTCCATCCTTTATTGGACGCGAGGGGAACGTAGTGACAAAGGATGAGAAGGCGGCTGAGGTATTCCCTGCCTTCTTTGCCTCAGTCTTTAATTGTCAGAGCAGTTGTTCTCGGCCTACGCAGTGCCCTGAGCTGCAAGACAGGGACGGGGAGCAGAACGAGGCCCCCATAATCCAAGGGGAAATGGTCAGCAACCTGCTACACTGCTTACACAACCACAAGTCTATGGGGCCGGATGGGATCCCCCCAAGGGCACTGAGGGAGCTGGCAGAAGTGCTCAGCAAGCCACTTTCAAGCCTTTATCGGCAGTCCTGGCTCACCTGGGACAGGAAAGAATAGGCAGCAGCCACAACAGTCAGCACCGCGGGAAAGCTGGCGCCCCAGAGACCCGCCCAGGCTTGCCAAGCCCAGCCTAGCCCAGTCTGTGTGAGAGACAGTGCCGAGGACAGTGTGAGAGACAGTGCCCAGGAGACCCAGGAGTCCTCTTTTCCCAAAGTGTTAAATGTCCCTTAAAGCATTAACCACAATGGTTCTCATTGCAGTGTAAAGTATTCAGAAGAGACTTTTGTAAATGTCTGTGATTTCCTGCATTTGTCCTGAAAAAGGCGGGTTTGACTCTCTTAATCGCTTCTACTTTAATCCAGGCACTGCTCAGTATCAACAGTTAAAGCAGACACATGACATCAAAAGCTGACTTTGGATCCTTCTTTGGCCATCGGGAGGGCCCGGCACACAAACTTGTTCCTGGCGGTGTTGGCCGCTGGGTGGGGGAAGGTCACAGGTAACAGGGCAGGACTCCTTTCTGGCGCTCCTCCAGCCGCGTATGCCCAAGATAAAGCCTTGACACCCAAGGGTGAAAAAGCCTTAACACCCAAGTGTAATAAAGCCTTAGCACCCAAGCGTGCTGCTCCATGGGCATGAGTATTGCTGCCTAAGCTCACCACCGATTTCATTTCCCTGTGGCTCTTGGCAGGATATGAACAGCTCTTCAGCGCTGGGGGTTCCTCCCCTCTTTCAGTAAAAACGGCAAGTTTTATTCCTGTTGGACCTGCCTTAATTCCAGCGCCTTTGGGATTGAAAATTGGAACAGCGTGTGTGCCAGAGCCATTCCCACAGCTTGGCTGGTGTCCACCAAGAGGAGTCTGTCTTTAGGCACAGGGGGCATTTCCAGGGAAAGAGCCTGTTTGATTGACCAGGACCTTACAGGGAGAACAGAAGAGCAGGGATGCAGACACAACATTTGCCACAAGTCCGGTGGAGCAGGTTGCTCAAACGCAGCCTGCTGTGACTTTCTATGCTGCTGGGCCTGTGGGGATGGTCGGGGCACAAAGGATTAAACCTGAATTACCTACCTGAAAATCAGCTATCGCTAGCCTCGGTGCAAGTGGACCCAGGAGCTGGTCCTGCTAACCACCAGTCCAGGACACGGAAAGCTTTTAGCAACTGGGGCTGTTCTGGAATAGACTGTGCCATGTGCATCCATTTCTATTAATAGCCTTTCTCCTACAGCTGAAAAGGAGTTTGAGATCTTGCTCATGGCTAAAGGAAGATGGTGGCCTCAGAGGGTGGCTGAGGCTTGGGGCTGGCATTGCCTATGCCCAGCTATGCCCACAGCATGACAAAGGAAAGAGTGGCGCTGGGAGGAGGCAGGGTCTGGCCGAGCAGCGCTGCCCCGGCACCGGCACCGGCACCGGCACCCCGCTTCCCATCCTCGCTCGCGCCGTCTGGCCTGCGTCCTTTGTGTCAGCCAGCGCCGTGCACTGCGACGGTCCTCCTGGCCCTGGCAACCTCGTCGGCTCTAGTGGGAATCTCCCTCCTGCTCTGGAATAAGCCTCCTCTCTGCTCCTAGTCCTTGCAGGTTGGATCCACTTTGCTTGATTGTCACTGTGAAGAGCTGGCAGTGGAGAGGATGAAGGTGGAAGGAAAAACCCTCAGAGCAATTCCTGAAATATATTTCAGGCAGAAAAACAAACCTGTTCTTTCAGGTGTCTGCTCTGAGCTCCTCAGGATCAGGATTTCACATCCAGGGGCCATAGAAACACACAGAGAGCAAAATCACTGCCAACGTGCAATAGGAGGGCTGCAGTGTTTACAAATCCTTTACATTCCTGCACAATTTAAAAACCCTTTAATTCTAAGCCTTTGGGAAGACCCAGTGGCGATCACAAAGCCCTGGTGCTCTGCTGCTGTACGTTCAAACTCCCATCGCTCTCAGGGGCTGCCCCTTGCCAATCTGGCAGAGTGAAGAGCTGGCGAGAACCGATGGGAACGGCCCCATGGGGTCTCCTCTAGGAGATCCCCGCTGCTGCGAGGCTGAGCTATTGAAAGGAAAGATTGAAACCCTCCCCTTTGGAGGGGCACGGAATGGGCAATCCCTCAAAGGCCTCAGTTCTTCTCACACCGCTGCTTTGTCCAGCTAGCTGCACTGCTGTAGCCCACAGGGGGGGATGGGTAAAAAGAAACACCTGCCATTTTTACCCAGCAACTCCCCAGTCTTAGAGATCCCAGGCCCTGCTGCGTTCCCGAAGACGGAATTGGGTGCTTACAACACCAGAGCTCCCAGGTACTCCATGGGAACCCAGACTAACCTTGGAGGAGACAAGACTGTAAAAGCAGGGCCGGCAGACCCTGCGCAGGAAGGGTAAGGCAGCCCGCCACCTGCTCCTTCGCTCCTTTTCCAAAGCCGTCCCTTAAGCATCTCCCCCTTCCGCTGGGGCTCCTGAGAATTGTAAAGAGTGTCTTACTGGAGTCAGAAGCTGCAGGACAGCAGGCCTGCTCCCTTCCCTTGTCCCAACCGCGAGCAGAGGAAAGGCAAGGAACACATCTTTTCCTTCCCGCTGTCTCAGCCATTAAATGTTACGGGCTCGTACATTGCAAGCTCTTCAGGAGGACGCACCTCAGAAGGGGCCAGCAGACGCAGGTCCCTGCCTACCTAATGCTGGGAAGATGAACTCGGAGGGGAGGGGAATGTAGTAAAGTCTGGCTGAAGCTAGACGTCCTCTGGACTTGCTGGGAGCTTGAGCTGAGCTTTTCACACCACCTGTAAGGGGCCTTTCAGTCTTCTTCCTGTTGAAAACAAGATTTTTGTTTTACTGTCCTTAAAAACAGACAAACAAAAAAAACCCAAACAACTTAAGGGGTGTCTCTTTTGTTAACGCTTTCCCTCCCCACGAGGAGCTGGGGAGGCTGTTGTGGCCGGTGCAGAACACGGGGAGCGCCCACATTCCCTCCTGGGAGACCCCTGAACAGAAATGGCCAGAGCCAGCAACCCCCGAGAGTCCTTAGCATCCAACAGACAGAAGGGACCATAGAGCTGCTGGCCCTGTGGCTCCCACTGTGCGGCCCCCAGGCCTCCCCAGCAACCCGGCTGCCTCAGCCCTTTGTCCTGCCCAAAACCTTCTGCCCCAGAGGGACCGACCCCGTCCCCTGCAGCCCAGGGACGCTCTCTGAGGAAGGAGCAGAGGTGATCGCTGGCCATCGCTCCCGGCTCTCTCTCAGGTTTTTACAATCCTCCTCACTAATCTTCGTTCTTTTCCCACACTCTCCATGCTCCCTTTTTACAAATCTAGCTCAGGAAACCAGCTGGCACAGAGCTCTAGATGGTTTTCTCTCCAAGTCAGCTTTGTGCCTCTGGTGTAAGCATGCCAAGAGGCCCACATCTTCACAGCACGTGCTCAGCTCCGCTTGCAGAAATAGCCCTGTGGTTCTGCATGTGCTACTGCCACGCAGAAAGCTAACCGTGTAAATATCTGTTTGCAGGACCGCACAGGAGCTGCAGAACCTCATTTCATTTCTAGACAGCCTTCTCCTGAAAAGTAGCTGAGCTTGCCATGGGACAGCTCTTGAACACCGGACTGGGAGGAAACAGAAGGGCTATGAAAGGAATTAACGATATTCTTTGTCTTTAAGACAAAGAGAGGGAATTAATCTTGTTTAGCCCTCTCCTTTTTGCACAGCAAAACCAAGGCCTGGTTTGGAGCAGCCGTATGGATGTACCTTTGTCAGCGGGAGCAATGTGTGCAGGAGGACCCCTGTTAGCACCAAGCTGAGCGATGCGGTTGTTGAAGCGTGGACTCCTTTCTCCCCTGGAGGTCAGTGCAAAGGGTCTTGTGGGTGAAGCCTTTGTACGATTGCCTCCAGGTCAGGTTTTATGTCAGCTTGAATAATAATCCGTAAAGGAGTCAATGGAATGATTTCTCATGCCAACGTCCACTGAGACTGCTAGAGAAGAGAAAAGCAGCTCTTCCCTTCAACACCCACCCTCCAGCCCCCCCCCAAAATACTCATTCACTGTTCACCCTTAACCCCTTCTTCTTCAAAGCTGTATGGCAGCAATGTTACGGTGAGGTGATGAAGAGCTTACTTTGGAGCTAGAGGAGGAAAAAACCAGAGAGGACTCTCAAGTCTCATTTCAAGGACTGAGAAACCTTAAAACGTGGAGAGGGAATAGACTTGCTGCATCCTGAGTTGGTCAGCCACCTTCTGCTCTTTCTCAGTCAAACACGCCAATATGGTATACTCCTGCAACTAGTCTGTTGCACATTTTCTTAGGTTCATGTCTTTAATAACTTTTGCCTCTTTTTATTTTTGCCTTTCAAGATTTTTTCTCATCTTTAATTTCTTGAGCTTTGCATGCATCCACTATGAGAAAGAAGACAAACGTAAAAGGGATCTGTCTGTGGTATTGACCAACTGAGTTAATTTCCCGTGACCTGAGCTGGCTTGTAATATACAGCACATCTCATGAAAAGCACACCAAATCAGATTTCTTTCTATTGTATGTTGTTTATTGTTTGAAATCATGTCTTAATATTTTTACCAAATGTAAAAAAAGAGTGACTTGTATTACTAAGATTCAAGCCATCACAAACTCAGTCCAACTAGAATTAAACAGCACTGTCCAAGTACTAGCTATATAGAGCAAGTCCCCAAACCAGTATTAACAAATAGTGATGGACTAAAACCAAACCCTTAAATTAATGAATAACCAACGCTTATGAATTCCCAAATAAGAAATCTAGAGAGAAACCGGACCATTTCATTATACCTTCCATTAAGGTTTTGGTCTCAGCCAGCGCAGTAAGCTTATCTGAACATCTCACTGTTAGCCCAGTTGAGTTAGTCGAAAGTCGCATTTGCAGTTATTGGCACTTGCACTGTTGAGTCTGTTTAGTGGGAGACTGGCCTCTGCATACTGGAGACCTTGACCATGGATGGTATCGTATGCATGGGGGTGACCTTGACCTAGAGCGATAGTTACGACTCTTCCCTTTGCCTCCTCGTGGATACGGTGGAGATCGCGAGTAGGAAGGAGAATGGGCACGACTCAATGACCGAGAGCAGAAGCGAGGGTGGGAAGAACTGGACCTTGACTTGGAGTAGGCATACGAACTTCTAGTGTAAGATGAAGCACTACAGGGAGACCTGGACCTTAAGAAAAACACAATACCAAAAAAATAAATGAAGTTAATTCCAAACAGTCACTCTCCACAATTTTTTTCCGCCCAAATTGCATTTGGTTTTGGTTTTTTTTTTTTTCCCGCTCCATATGCTTAAGTCAAAGCTTCTTTCAGCTGCTGACATAACGCTACTGCAATTTGAAGAACTTGGTAACATGTCAAAGTTTCTGCTTACAAGACACAACAGCTGCTGCTTTGTTAGTGTAAACACATACAGCAAGGGTAAGGCTATTTCCACTCACTTCTACCACATGAACCACCAGAGCTGGGCATTGATTTCAGGTGGTGTAGACTGGCCTCTACTGGTACGCCAACACGCACATCTTTGCCTACTCCGCAGCTACGTGCAGTGCAAATCAGTTTTGTTGCAGTAAGATGCAAAAAGAGCAAGTCTTCATGGCTACAGCGCAGTATCAACCATCAAGAAAGCACAATTTAGCCTGAAGACAGTGAAGCTCAATTGTCAAATGCCACCTTAGTCTCTTCAACGTCACTACTTCTTTGGCAACCTGTCCAGGATGCAAAAGACTTGCACTGCAATCCGACATACCCGACTATTTAACCAACACTTCTAGCCAGATGTCCTAGCAAAATTTTGCACATACCTCTAGCTCTAAGCAAGGATAGTGACCGCATGTCAGGAAAAATCATACCTAAAAGCTGCTCAACTCAGCCTCTAGGAATTGGACTCAATGCCATGACTCGAGGAAAGATACCGACAGCATTACTAACAGAGAGCTCTCCAGACTCCTGCCCGAGTGATTTGGGGGGATAGAGAACATCAGCTACCCTGACTGTTTTCTTCAGAAGTTCTTCTTTTATTGTTTTGAAAGAACCATTTCTCATTATTCTGCAGGTGTCCATGAGCATCATTCCTCCTCTCAAGGTCCTTCACCAATTTAAGTTTTTTTAAGTTTTATTTCAACTCATCTTCCTGCAAGCACAGATCCCCTTTCTTAAAGCCAAGGCAAATTAAGCCATTTTAAAATTAATTACCACTTGTATTCTCCACAACTCTCTGTGCCTACTCATTTCATTCTGAATCAGCTGTTGGCTACGTTCTGTGTTACGGCCTCGTTTAACAGGTTATAAGTAGCACTATATTGAATTGCTGCAGAATACTTACAGTTCGCAGCCTGGTCTGCCACCTGCTGAGCCAACTGTACTGGCTCTCATGGCATGACCTGTTGGAGAGGGGAGACAAAAAAGAAAAGAAATCCCATGCAGTTTATCTGAAGATTATTCTTTTAAAGACATTCTCAAGTTATCATTACTTACCAGCTGTGGGTCTTGATTGTCCTTGGGGGCCCAGAAGACTTGGTAATGCTGGTTGCCTTAATACAGGAACCTGACAGCCCTTGTCAATCAATGCAAACAAACAGTTGGAAAATAAGCTCTACTCAAGTGCAAGGATCACTGCATACGTTGAAATAACACTTCCCTTCTCTTCCAACAAACTGCTGACTGACAGAGAGGAAGATTTAGAAAGTTGAGCAGCAGTCACCAGAGCAGCAGGAGGTGTAACAGTCATGAGAGGTGGCGGTGGCAGCTGCTACTGCTGTTGCTGCCGAATCTGCTTCCGGAGCCTTTTTGCGTAGCCAGCTCCATTTCTGAAGTTGTTCACAGCCTGGAAGCAGGAAAGCATTTGCAAAAAGGTAATATGAAACTTCAGTAGATGCAGCAACAAAAGCCTCCACGGAGTAGAATTACTTGTGTATTCCTATCAATGCTCTCAATTGCTGACGCGGAAGTCACGGACACAGGACACGATTAATATGATCAAGCAAAATATCGGCTTATTTCATACACAGCTTAGTTAATATAGTTTCTTGCCTTCCTAATCATGCATAAACTTGTCATTAATTGGTTAACTCTCTATGGCAATATGCTGTTCATGCGCTACTAGCGATATTCTGATTGGGTCATAACAATACTTCACACGCACTGCCCGCTTCTCCCATATCTTGTTTTCAACATTGCAAGCCAATACTTTCTTCCTCTTATCCTGCTTGTTCTCATGTCTTCCAAACCACTCTTGTCCTTCGCAGCATCCTTGACTTCCTCTTGCGTTAAATGCAGATTAAGTCCACATAGTCTGAGTCTGGGTTGCTCACTACATGTCCTTGACTTTTCAGATATCCCACAAATCCCCCTTTTTGTTTTTGAGCAATCCAGACTCCATTCATCATCCATTTTTGAGCAATCCAGACTCCATTCATCATACGCTCCACGGCTTTCAAAAAAACACATCTTAATATAAGTATAGTTAATAATGATCCCAATAATAATATAAACCCATGGATAATTAGATCTTTTCCCCAACCTGAAATGCCTAACCCAGCTAACCATAAATTAAAACCTAAAGAGCTAGTCTTTCTACAATTGTTTTTTGTGCTGTCCAGAATTCTAAATCTAACTTACAATCCTTTGAATATTTTTCAATACTTCTTCAGGATCTGTGGTTTTGTTTTTAAATGTTCAAAATCATTGACGTCTTTAGCTATATCTCTGCATGCATGCCTGATGGTGGAGGAGTTACAAACATACTCCCACTCTTTACCGCCAATCGGAGTCCCCACTAAACATGTCATAAATGGGTTGCCTGCATTTGCTGCCGATAAACAGATTTTATCTTGCCCTGTTTTATTAGCTAGAGTTACCCAAACAACTGTACGTGCTTGTACTGAAATCCATGAGTGACCACTACCAATGATGGAGAGGAATGACGTGAGAAAACCTATCATGGTTACTCCTGTTGTGGTCCCGACTCTTCTCTCCATGGTTTCACCCAGCGGCTAGGCACCCACCTCACACCTTCGTCTGTCAAAACACAAACATATCCTCGACCTGTCATCTTAATTTCTGCAGGACCCTTCCATTCTCCAGTTTTTAAGTCACGATATCGTACTTTTACCGATACTGAATCGATCTCCTGTATTCCCGATTGAAATGACATATGGTGTATAACAATTGGAGGAGATTCACGGTCTCGTGTTAACCGTAAATAATTTAAAACGTAAATCGCTTTTGCAAGACGTTCAGCAGGGGCTATTTCTCCCCCTTTTGTTTTCGCAACAGCGATTTTAACGTAGCATGTGCGCATTCTACGATCGCCTGTCCTGTAGGAGAGTGTGGTATGCCTGTGATTCTGCGAATGCCCGACAAGTGGCAGAAATGTTTGAATGTTTTAGAGATATATGCGGGGCCATTATCTGGTTTTATCTCTTGAGGAATCCCCAAAGCAGCGATGGCTGCACACACGTGTTTTACAACATGTTTGGCTGTTTCCCCTGTTTGAGCAGTGGCCCAGATTGCATGCGAATAAGTATCAAAGCTAATGTGTACATATTTTTGCCGTCCAAACTCTGTGATGTGGGTGACATCCATTTGCCATAATTGTAGGGCTCCCAGACCTCGAGGGCTGACCCCGAGACCTAAACCGAATCCTGATTTTTGGCAGGCAGGACAGGATTGGACGATGCCTCGGGCATCTGATAGTTTTAAATCAAATTGTTTCGCCAATATTTTGCAGATTGATGTAAAAATTCATGAGATAAACGGCCCTGCTCAAACAGGTTAATATTTTGTTTTTTCCAGATGGTAGCAACCAACTTGTCGGCTATGTTGTTTCCAATCGACAAGCCTTGATCAAATTGATGGCTACGAATATGTGTCACAAAATAGTGTTTAGTGCGTTGATTCAATAAAAATAAAAGTTGCATTAATAACATATATAAGGTGTTATTCTTCAGTGATTTGATCATAGCGCGTTCTAGGCGCTGTACCATTCCTACTACATAGAGTGAATCTGAAATTGCATTTAGAGGTTTGTCGGGCCAGCGTTGAAAGGCCCACAATACTGCTCTCAGCTCGAGGGTTTGTAAAGAGTCGGCGGTATGACCTGTAAGAAGTTGATGATTCCATTGATTTTTGTCATACCAAGCAATGGCAGCTCGTTTCGATTTTCTTCCAGCATCACTAAATACTGTAAGCCCTTCAACTGGTACTTCTGATCTATAAGGGATGTCTTCAAAGTCCTGATTTTGTAAAAGTTGCAAAATTTTCGTGGAAGGATAGTTATTGATTACAGTACCTGGATATTCGGCTAAGGCGATTTGAAACATTTCTAATGTTGCTAAAAGCCAATGTAAATAATTCTGTGCTATAGGTACAAACAGGGTTTCAGGTTCTTGTCCTGTCAGATCACAAATCCTTCTTCTACCTCTGATGATCATATTAGCTAATAGTTCAATCCGTGTACAGATAGTATTTTTTGGCTGATAGGATAAAAATACCCACTCTAAAATATTGATGCGTGGGTTATCTATTTGGATTATCAGTCCTATTAAGTGTTTTCTGTTGGGTGATGAGTTAACAATTAAAAATTGCAAAGGCAAATCACTAATTTTTCTTTCTACAACTGTTGTCAAAACCTTTTTTATAATGTGATCCAATGCCTGCTCTTGTTCCTTCGTCAGGCTTCGTCGTTCATCGGCTCTGGTTGAGGTTCCTAACAGAGGCATCAAGGGAGCTAGATCATCATTCCACTAACTGACCTTACCCACTGTAAATCTCCCATTAGTTTTTGAACATCTGAGAGCATCTTAATGTCTGTTTTGAGTACGATCTTCTGTGGTCTGACTGTGCTCCCAGTAATTGTCCATCCTAAATATTGCCATGGATTTTGTCGTTGTACCTTTTCTGGAACAATTTTAAGACCTTTCCGTTCTAAGGTTTCTATTAACCTTTGTCAAGTTCCTTCCACATCCATTGTTTTTTCTCCAGCAATTAAGATATCATCCATATAGTGAAAAACTAGTAAAAATGGATGTTTCATTCAGAATGGTTGTAAGGCCCATGCTACAAAATTTTGACACAGAGTAGGTGAGTTTTTCATTCCTTGAGGTAGTACCACCCAATGGTATCTTTTTACCGGTTCCTGTTTATTGATTGATGGTACTGTAAATGCAAATTTTTCTGCATCTTCAGGATGCAAAGGAATAGTAAAA
Organism: Platalea leucorodia; assembly: GCF_965183815.1. Taxonomy (NCBI): domain Eukaryota; kingdom Metazoa; phylum Chordata; class Aves; order Pelecaniformes; family Threskiornithidae; genus Platalea; species Platalea leucorodia. The sequence goes on from NC_138838.1 coordinate 354,143, forward strand.
AAACAATCCTTCAAATCAATGATGAGTAAGTCCCAATATTCTGGGATCATCACAGGAGAGGGTAATCCTGGCTGTAATGCCCCCATATTTTGCAGTACAGCGTTCACCGCTCATAAATCATACAACAATCGCCATTTTCCAGATTTTTTCGGGATGGTAAAAACAGGTGTGTTCCAAGGGCTTGTGGAAGGCACAATGTGACCTGCTTCTAGTTGTTCTTTAACTAAATTCTCTAAAATATGCAGCCTCTCCTGTTTCAGCGGCCACTGGTCTACCCACACTGGCGTTGTCGTAGTCCAGGTGAGTTTTAAGATGGGCTGCTCAACCATGGCCGCTCCTAAAAATGCTGGGTTACAAGTTTGTCTCCCATTTGGGATAATATATCCCGACCTATAAGAGCTACAGGCAAGTGCATTACATATGGCCTAGTGGTAACAGTGGTACGGTCTTCAAAATTGAATGCTATCAGTAATTTGCTAATCATCGTGCTTTGTGCCCCCCCGACTCCCACAACACCGGTAGCTGCAGGTACCAGTGGCCAATTACGAGGCCAATTTGTGATAGGGACAATAGTTACATCTGCCCCCCGTGTCAACTAACATTGACAGTACTAAAGATTGTCCATTAGGATGTCTTAATGTTACCCTTTCTTCAGGTTTTCCCTTGGCAATATCTATTGCTAACAACACATTTGGTACTCCTGTGGATCCAAAACCTCCATGCCCACGTACAATTGAATGCGCTTTAGGTACACATGCATGAAATGGTATTAATTGAGCTATTTTAGACTGTGCTGGTATTGTAAGTGGTGGCGTTAAGGTATATACCATAATCTTTATGGTTCCGCAGAAATCCGCATCGATGAGTCCTGGTACTATAAATATACCTTTTCGTGATATTAAAGAACGGCCTATGAGCAATGCATTCAACCCATGCCCTAGAGGTCCTTGTTGATCTGAACCAATTAATTTAACCTCAGACGTTGTCAAGGTTATGTCTACTGCTGTTGCCAGGTCCACTCCGGCGCTACCGGCTGTGGCGGCTGCGCAGCGGTCCAGGCACCCTGCACTTGTGTCTTCACGCATGGGTGTGGCGCGCTCCGCGCCGTGTTTCCCGATTTTTGACACTCTTGGGTGTCGTGATTATCTTTTTTACAATTCCTACACCATTTTTCTTTCCAACTCTCACTATTAATTGGACTCCTGCATTCTTTTTTTAAAATGGCCTAGTGTTCCACAATTAAAGCACTTCTTGTCCTTTTTTCCCCCTTGCTTTTTTGATACCAACGGCTTCACTGCTGCACCTACAGCTGTGGCCATAACCGTAGCCTTTTCTTGTTTAACATTCGCTCAGCAGCCTCTAGCAACTGTCCTGTGCTGGATCCTCTTGGCAACACACTGAGTGCTCTTTTTGTTTTTTCATTAGCGTTATCAAAAGCAAGCATATCTAAGAACTTTACTTTCATTCCCTCATCCATAGCTGGATGAGCCATAATTGCAGCGTGCAAACGATCAATAAACTTGCCATACGATTCAGTGGGTCCCTGCCTTACAGCGGTAAAAGCAGGTCTAGTTTTCTCATCATGCACGTTAAGAAGAGCTTTGTAAGCTAATTCCTGACTCAATTGCAATGCCTCGGTAGCAAACTGCGCTTGCCAATCAGGTCGCGTAAAAGGCCCTGCGCCCATTAACATTTGAGCCTGGATTCCGAATAACGGATCGCCTTGTTGTCGAGGTATTGAAGCTGCCCTGTCACAGGCAGTTTGCCAATGTTGGAAAAATCGTAATTGCTGCGATGGTGGTAATAGCATCTGGACAATCATTCTAGAATCATCGGGAGTTGAAAAAATGTGCTGTAATATAGATTGAGTATATGGTGATTTTAAACCATATTGAGTAACAGCGCTTTCCGCTTCTTTCAATATTTTTCCAGTCCAGTGCTTCCCATACACCTCTCCCGTTATTATCAACTACAACAGGGAAAGCCATGGGTAAAACCTTTCCCTCTATCATGGCATCTCGGATAACACCTTTCCATCGCATTGACGGATCCCCAACTCCTCCCACCAACATCCCTTGCCCGAATACCCCCCCGATGGTTGTTGTGGTGGCAAAGACGGAAAAGCACCAGTTTCCACCGGTGTGCTAGTTGGAGCAAAAAACGTTGGGTGCTGACCGTCCTGGGTATAATGTGGACAGTGATGTTGGTGGGTTTTCTGGCGGGGCCACCAATCGCGCTTCTAAAGTCTCTAGTCTTTTTATCAATTCCTGTAATTCAGCTTTCTCCTCTAGAACAGCATTGTTCTCCTCCTCCTCTTCGCCACCTGGTGGCAAAGGAGGGTAAAGTGAGGTGTTCGCCACCGGTGAGGAGGTCGATTTGGTGGATCGGCCTCATCATAACTCGGAGGGCGATCCGACTGTGGTACATCGGGCGACGGTGGCGTAGCCTCCGCAGCGGTTTTTTCTGGTGACTGCACTTCGGTGGCGGTGGGAGCTGCAGTTGCAGTCCCTGCTAGGATCCGGACCCCTCCTGCAACACGGGCTGGGGTTGCTGCAGGGATTGTCGAACCCGAAAACAACATACTGGTTGCAGAGGTGGGCCCGTCACCCGGAGTCAAAGCCGCAAATGCCAATTCAACGACTTGCCGCTCCTCCCCCATGCTTTTTGAAGTTTCATTAATCATTCTCCGCACCGTGGGGAATTTGCTCGCCTCTTTGGATCCTTTACTTATTTCTTCCCACAGTTCTGCCCCTATTTTTTCCCATGTCATAGCATCAAAGGCGACTCCAACCGCGGGGCTCAAATCCTTTCCTTTTGCCCAGAAAAATAATGCTTCCAGAGTAGACGAGTCATAACCTATACCTCTCGTTGAGAGGATATGTTGGAGGAGCTTAACCACCGCTGACTCTTCTTTTGCCATGGTAGCCCCCATCTCCTCCCCGGCCGCTCACCTGATCAGGGTGAGATTCCACCTTTTGCGCTAGCGTTTCCCGAGTGCCGCGGCAGCACTCACCTTCGGCCGGCTTCGGCCCCCTCCTTTCTCGGTTTCGTCAGAAAACCCAACTAGGATCTGAGGGTCCCTGTTTGGCCGCCATCTGCTGACGCGGAAGTCACGGACACAGCACACGATCAATATGATCAAGCAAAATGTCGGTTTATTACATACACAGCTTAGTTAATATAGTTTCTTGCCTTCCTAATCATGCATAAACTTGTCGTTAATTGGTTAACTAAGTTTGGCAATATGCTGTTCATGCGCTACTCGCGATATTCATATTTGGTCATAACAATACTTCACACGCTCTGCCCGCTTCTCCCATATCTTGTTTTCAACATTGCAAGCCAATACTTTCTTCCTCTTAGTCTGCTTGTTCTCATGTCTTCCAAACCGCAGTTGTCCTTCGCAGCATCCTTGACTTCCTCTTGCGTTAAATGCAGATTAAGTCCACATAGTCTGAGTCTGGGTTGCTCACTACATGTCCTTGGCTTTTCAGATAGCCCACACTCAATCCTAAAAGAAACCAGCAAACAGCTATATGAACACATCACGTTAAACGCTGACATTAATGATGGGTAACGCAGAGTATCTGTATTTCAAGTACCTCAGTGTTAACACCGAACCTGACAGTGAGGCGAGCCTGTTAAACAAATGCGTGACCTGAATTTCCCAGATGGTCTCTCAAGAGTTGTAAGCTTCTGTAACAACAGATAATGTATTTGAAAAGTACATTTAGCCTTACTCAGTTTAGCCTTGCTTAAGGAGATGTAAATTAATATTTTCTTCCCTTTCAGCTTTGTACAAATAGACCTTTCTTACAAACAGTTTACGTAAAAGCCATCGTGTTACCTGGCGTAGGAACTTGTTGGCAATTAAAGCCTCAGGAGAAAGAGCTGCCTGATGACACGTTGGGCAGGTATGCTCCTCAGAGTCCAGTCATGCTGTTCTAACACCTGTGTATAAGTAGAACCATCAAAATAGGTTTTAGCCAAACTAAGGACATTTTGGGCATGCTAATCACTTATAAAACCACGTCGATGATTAATGGGTGAAGACGGTCTTGAAGTGAGAGCATGAGGCTAGAAATGTTCAACAGTGTAAAAAATTCATTGTATGCGGCAAATAACTCCACAGTCTTGGTATTTCACTGCTGTAACATTTGAGGATGCAGAGTAGGCCGTGTCTTGATGTTTCCACCGGTCTTTTTTCCACTATCTAGAACAGTGAGAAGTCACCAGCCTCAAGGTTAATGAAGAAAAGACATCTCAAAAAACCATCAGTGGGTTTGAGTTCCAAAGGTTTTAACCAGCTCTCCCGTGCAGAAGAATGTGGATTAAATGCCTAACTCTCCGTCTGTTGCAGACCACAGTAAGGCACCAGAGTTGGCTCTGTAGTTTTGTATGAGAGAAAGGGCTGTGGACAAACTCAATGCCTTCCATAGCGAATACTGTAATCACCTGCGCACTGAGGCACTCTTCTCAGAATCGTCCTTCTGCACGTCAAGAGGATGTAACTAGATACATAAAAAGGGAAAAAAAGCTTTCTGCCTTCTTTTTTCCTTAATAGGAGAAGAGTCCTTTCCCATTCAGGGTATACTTAAGTATGACACAGAACTGATAGCAAAGTAATTTCGTTATCTCCTATTCCTGCTTTCAGAAGCTCAGCTGGGATGTTTTGAACTAGCAGACACGGGAGTAACACTTACATTCGTCACAAGAACTGTCTCCGCAGCAGGGAATAACAACTGCGTCAGTCATTATCTCTTTACAAATGAGCCATAACAACTCCTCTGGAACAGGATCATCTGAGGAGGAGGACGGCTCCTCTGGTAAAAACGGAGGATTTTGCTTCTCGCCTCTGGCATACGCTTCCCTGGAGGGGGGTGGGGAAGGACAAAGAAAAACGTTAGAGATGGCGAAAGGAACCCTTTCCTAAGCTTGGGATTTTATCAAAGGAAGACAGTAGATGGAATTCCTCTCCCTCCACATTAGCCTTCTAAAAGGTAGGCATTCTGTTTAATCTACTTTTCTATAGCCACAAGACTAGAAGAGGGAGACGGGAACAAGTTTCCTTCTGCAGAACTCTCCCATTCATTGGATCAGCTAAGAAATTAGCTCCGACTAGAACAATAATAATTTTGACCGCTAGAAATCGGATGAAATGAATCCCACTTGGGGATCGTTCACCTCCATCATGAAACTCCTTGGGATTCCTGTGCTCTTTTTAATTCTGGGAACAGATGCAAAAGTTTTGTCCTGTTAAGAAAAGAAATGCAGACTTATCTCCTCTTAACACTCAAACTTAAATTGATTTCAGTTATTATTTTAGGAACTTCAGGTTCCTTACGGGTGAAATATCCCTCAGCTCACCCTCCACTCAGAGAAGAGGCACAAACCCGCTCCTCCTCCACAGCGCAATTCAGAGCGAGAGCTTAATACGGTGCTCCGAATCAGTCACTGGAGAAACTTATATTCACCATCTCTATAGGAAGGGTGAATTCCTGCCTCCTGCGTATACATTCAGTGACTAACCTTCAGTGGCATGAATACTCAGCCAGAGGCTTGAGTAATTAAAACACGCAAACATTCAACAGATGGGCTCAACAGAAACATCTTGGGTTTATAGGAAACTCTAAAAACTGCAAACTCTCATTAAAAAGAGTGAAAACCAGAAACATTTCCAGTAACACTGCAATATATAAAGATATGCATGAAAGTTCACAGAGAGCGCGCTATGCACATATTTAACGTCCATGACCTAGAAAAAAGAACTTTTTCATTTATACTTCCAGGTTTCCCTTGAGTTTTGAAGGGCTTTGCAACATGGCCATATAACCTCTGTATTTCACCCCAAGAGAAACAATTCCTCATATGAGTATTCATCACGTAACTGCCAAGGGAAAAAAAATTAAAAAGTAAGTAACACCAGAAGTCCCCCGCGGTCTTACCCCATTTGTTGGGCAGTGCTTTATATAGCGGCCAGGTTTTCCGCAACGAAAGCAAGTCTATGATGGTGGAGGTGGACCCAAGGCTTCCTTCATGTAACTAAACGGGTTTTGGAAAAAAAAGAAAAAGGTATGCCTGTGTCTCTCTTGTTAAAACAAACATCAGAAACACATTTCAGCCCACACAGCCAAAGGCAACACCACTCCCCCGATCCTGCAAAGAGCAGCACAACGCTGGCTGAGGCTGCATGAAAACAGCTGCTGACAGAAAACAGAGCCGTGCCGAAGATGTTCTGGGGAGTCCTTACGCCATCGCATGGGGTTTACGGGCCTGGGAACCTCCTTGAAAGGAGCCTTCTTGGGCACTCAAAACCTGGGGCTCTCTTTGTACCTTACATAAAGACTCCTGTAACCAATCCCATTTGCTTCCAAGTGGACTGAAGCTCTGTGTAGAAAAAATTACACTATCCAGTATTTTTAGACTGATTTTTAAGCCCCAGACGATTTGAAGGAGAAGATACCCACTGTACATTGCTTTGAGAAAGATGTATGCAAGCATTGTTATTAACATTTTGCAGCATTAAAATGCTGAAGAGTCGGAGAAGCTGTTTCTGCTTGCTGAAATTCAGCTTCAGACACAGCAGCATTAAAAGGAACCAAGCTGTTTCTAATCCCCCAGCAAGACAAAAGATTCTTATGCACCGTTTTCTTCTCAATTGTAACATCATCCAGATCGACCGCTATGAAATCATTTCCATTAACATTTACAGAAAACTTCACCGATCCTTGACTAACTTGTTTGAACCCAAACGGTTTACAGAACCAAGCACACGTTTAGGGACAGCACTTATGGAGACCAATTTCTTTTGGTAGCTGGCTTCCAAACAAAGTATTTGGGGCTTTGGGGTGATTTTTTGTTTTTCCAAATGTACACAATTTAATTTCTGCAGGGAGAGAAGGAAGAAGTTACACAATTTACGGAGTCTGTGTTTATGAGTCTTTTGTTGCTGCTTCTCCACTGTATATATACTACAATTGCTGTTGGAGAAGCAGCAACAGCAGCAGCAGCCGCCACCGCCACCACCTTGATAACTTGAGAATGTCTTTAAAAGAATAATCTTCAGATAAACTGAATGGGATTTCTTTTCTTTTTTGTCTCCCCTCTCCAACAGGTCATGCCATGAGAGCCAGTACAGTTGGCTCAGCAGGTGGCAGACCAGGCTGCGAACTGTAAGTATTCTGCAGCAATTCAATATAGTGCTACTTGTAACCTGTTAAACGAGGCCATAACACAGAACGTAGCCAACAGCTGATTCAGAATGAAATGAGTAGGCACAGAGAGTTGTGGAGAGTACAAGTGGTAATTAATTTTAAAATGGCTTAATTTGCCTTGGCTTTAAGAAAGGGGATCTGTGCTTGCAGGAAGATGAGTTGAAATAAAACTCCAGTACATGACTGAAAAGAGGACTCTGAAAAATGAACGCCTTTTGAGGAAACCCTAATTACATATAAAGATTTTTTTTCCAGTACACTTTGTTGTTGTGTATGGTAAACATCCCAAACTAAAACAAGACAAATGTACTTCTAAAACTTGCCCTAAAACTTGTAGGAATTCTAAACTGGTGTTGCTTGAACAGGATGTTCACCTTTTGCATTTGCATGCAGTCTACTTTTTCTCCTGTTGGCCATGTTTCGTGTCTTGGTGTCTTTTTGTAATAAAGGTCAAACTATGATTGTAATAAAGGTCAAGCGTATTTTAACCGGGAAAAGAAAAAGTCCATTCTCGATGAGTTCATGGATGATTTTGCTACGGAATGGACGGAATATAAAAAGATTCAAAAAGAGCATAGAGGTTCGTTTTCCAGGTCACTGCTTTACACGCCCATAATGGAGAAGCAGGTTGTCTAGAAGAATCGGGAGCATTGGCACTCCACGTCTCTGTCGTTAGATGGATTGGCTGAGTCAAGGGATTAGCAGGGACAGGAGTTTCCTGTGTAGGTTCCTCGCTCCACTGTGGCAGAGATGACAGTTGACTGACGGTTCTAATTTGGCAGCAGTTGTGAAGGAACAGGTGTCTCTGTTCCTAAAGCTTCTCTGCAATGACATCCTTCACCTCCTGGCAGCCGCGAGAGGCTAGAAACGGAATGGGTGCAGCTGCTGGATGTTCTGTGTCTGCGTCTTTGGATTGTAACCATTACCTCAAAGCGCTTTGGAGGAGATAAGGTGATTGTAACCTGGACTGGTAACTGGTGGCTTTGGCTAGTATTTTGTTGACGTTGTTGAACTTTTCTCAGGAATTACAAGATGAGACTTGTTTGTAAGGAAACCTTAAATTGGTGAAGGACCTTGAGAGGAGGAATGATGCTAATGGACACCTGCGGAATAATGAGAAATGGTTCTTTCAAAACAATAAAAGAAGAACTTGTGAAGAAAACAGTCAGGGTAGCTGATGTTTTCTATCCCCCCAAATCACTCGGGCAGGAGTCTGGAGAGCTCTCTGTTAGTAATGCTGTCGGTATCTTTCCTCGAGTCATGGCATTGAGTCCAATTCCTAGAGGCTGAGTTGAGCAGCTTTTAGGTATGATTTTTCCTGACATGCGGTCACTATCCTTGCTTAGAGCTAGAGGTATGTGCAAAATTTTGCTAGGACATCTGGCTAGAAGTGTTGGTTAAATAGTTGGGTATGTCGGATTGCAGTGCAAGTCTCTTGCATCCTGGACAGGTTGCCAAAGAAGTAGTGACGTTGAAGAGGCTAAGGTGGCATTTGACAATTGAGCTTCACTGTCTTCAGGCTAAATTGTGCTTTCTTGATGGTTGATACTGCGCTGTAGCCATGAAGACTTGCTCTTTTTGCATCTTACTGCAACAAAACTGATTTGCACTGCACGTAGCTGCGGAGTAGGCAAAGATGTGCGTGTTGGCGTACCAGCAGAGGCCAGTCTACACCACCTGAAATCAATGCACAGCTCTGGTGGCTGAGCCCTTCCAACCTCAACCATTCTGTGATTCTGTGATCTGTGACTGCAAACATCATCAAATAGCGTTTGTCCTCGCTGCTGCCCACCTTAGAAGTCTCTAGAAATCTCTAAAGGCACAAATCAGGAGCGGCTTCGATGCTGTTCAGATCAGCCACCTTTCCTTTGGGTCCCAACGAGATCCGTATGTTTAAAGAAGAAGAATTGCTGAACCGCCCTTCAAGCTCTCTGTCTGGCAGCCTGTAGAGGAGGGGACTGGTGGAAAATGTTAAGACAGTTTAGGAAAGAGAGCGTATTTTGTTCTGGTTTCCTCTTCTGATAGCATCTGGTAAGCAATACAGCATGTTAACGTTCCGTCGACAGTTGTAACACCAAACAAGGATCAGAGGAGAGGAGCAGGTGTAAACAGCTTTTTGCTGAAAGAGACTTTGAGAACGGAAGAAAGGCTGTGAATTGTAAGATGCCAGAAATGGTAGAAAGGTGAAGAGAGCATCTTGTCACATCTGTGGGGAACTCCCCGCTGCGGCCCGTGTCGTATCCTCACGGGAATGATGAAAGATTAGCATGAGATTCCAAAGGAATTGGTAAATGTCCTTAGCAACATCAAAAGTCAGTTGGGATAGAAACACTCGGTCAGGATCCTAGCCTTGCATTTTCTTATGCAGCTGCGAGCTGAAAGCAGAAAGTGGTATTTCCTGCTGTGCTGCTGGGGAGAAGTTTCCACATTGCTAAAAACCCAGCATAAGACAGCCCTGCCTGGAGCTACCATTCCCCACAGGCCAAAAGACTCCAATTGTAAAACTTCTGTGCAGCCCGCACAGCAATGGCCTTCCCACCGTTCTGAAAGCTGGGAGGGGGAGCAGGCCATCAGGCAGGAGAAGTGGCCCCGAAGATGCCCATGGAGCGTTGGAGATGGTGCTCAGCCAGCACCAGCTCAATGAGGAGGGCTTCTCGCTCACGGTCCAAAACCAGACCAAGAGAAAAGCAGCAAGAGAGCAATCTCCATTTGTGAAAGGTTCCCAACTCCTAAAAGGGCAAACTCCGTGGAAGATGCTTCATTTTCTTTTCCCTCTTTTCTGCATAAGCTCTTCCTGTTTGGTAGGAGGAAGAGAAGAGATGAAGCGACAAAAACTAGGACTTGTGTGAAGCTTGACTAAATCTAACGTTGCCAAGGGAGAGAAGCAGGGCTCTGGAGAGAAAGGAAGGGAAGGGAAGGGAAGGGAAGGGAAGGGAAGGGAAGGGAAGGGAAGGGAAGGGAAGGGAAGGGAAGGGAAGGGAAGGGAAGGGAAGGGAAGGGAAGGGAAGGGAAGGGAAGGGAAGGGAAGGGAAGGGAAGGGAAGGGAAGGGAAGGGAAGGGAAGGGAAGGGAAGGGAAGGGAAGGGAAGGGAAGGGAAGGGAAGGGAAGGGAAGGGAAGGGAAGGGAAGGGAAGGGAAGGGAAGGGAAGGGAAGGGAAGGGAAGGGAAGGGAAGGGAAGGGAAGGGAAGGGAAGGGAAGGGAAGGGAAGGGAAGGGAAGGGAAGGGAAGGGAAGGGAAGGGAAGGGAAGGTCCTGGGGGCACGCTGGGATGTGTGAACACGGGGCTCTGGGCCAGTTGGAGAGCAACAGGGAGGTCTGCAGGGACCAGGAGGGCAAATGTGGGGCTTGGGGCACCCCAAGAGGACCCAAGTGCCCAGGGGTGAGTGGGCCTCGTGACCCCCCAGAGGACATCCTGCCCCTCCCGGCCTGGGTGGCAGGTCACAGTGGTGCCCTTTGTGACCTGCCTCTGTGACACCCTGTAGCGCTGCATATGGTCAACACGGTCACGCCCCCCACCCCACAGTGTCCGGCAGGACAGCGACGTGACAGGGTGGGAGCATGGAGCTGGCGAGGAGCCCCTGAGCACAGCCCACGTCTTTCCCCAGCAGCCCCGCGGTGCCAAGGCATTTTGCCAAAGCTTCCCCCTTTCCCACCCATAGCCCTTTCCTACGTCCTGCAGGATGGCAGAGAGACCCCCCAGCTGCCCCAGGGTGGCCTTGGAGGAGAAGAGGGCTCCCCAGGAGAGCAGCTCTCCTCCAAGGCCCCACCAGGCGTGCGTGCCCAGGCTACTGCAGACCGGTAAGTGAGGGGCCCCGCCGGGCTGGGCAGGGCTGGGGTCTGCACCCTGATCGATGCCAGGGTCCTGTTTCCTGGGCACAGCGGCAGTGGGGGTCCCACGGGCGGGGAGCACGGCACTGGTGGAATGCTGCCCCAGCACAGCCTCCCCCAGGGCAGGAGAGAGCAGAGGGGACTGGGCTCCTGCTCTGGGCTATGGGCAGCAAGAGGCAGCTGGCGTGGCAGGAGGCAGCGGTGGTGGGGGACGGGCACCTTTCCAGCCTGTCTGCAAGCGAGTTCCTAAGCCCGGTGCACTTGTGGCTTTCTGTGCCGCACTGCGCTGCAGCATTGCAGCCCATCTGCTGGGCACCCTCCAGGCCAGACACCCATGGGGAGACTGTGCCAGGGGAGTGGGCATGGGGTTGGACGGAGGGCAGAGCTCCTCCGTCTCCTTGCATTTGCCTTCAGCCCCTCTCTACAGCCCTCCCTGCTCTCCTCCTTTACTAGGTGCCCCTGCTGGTGCATCCAGCTGGCAATCTCTGTACCAAGAGGAAAAAGAATCCATGCAGTTCATCCAGGCTTTTGTGAAGAGCTCAGAAAAGGTAAGCGCAGCCATTTCCATGGTAGCCATGCCTGGGTCTCCTGACAGTGCCACCGGCTCTGCTGCCTGCTGCCGGGGCTGCTGGGGGGCTGCTGGCTGGGCAGAGCTGCTCCCCGCAGGTCTCCTGCACAGCACTGCAGCCCCAGGGCTCCAGTGCTGCTGGCCATGTGTCTACCTTCTCACGCTCCTCGTTTGTCTCTCTGTCCCGCGGCTGCCAGGAGGAGGCCCAGAGGATGCAGTTCCTAGAGACCATCTGCACCCTGTGCAAAGCTGCCAAGCGCAAGGGCTTGTCACAGGGCCTGAATGCGTTCTGCCACAGATGTGAGTTGGCAGAGAATATCAAGGTGAGGGGACACCCAGCAGGTCTGGGGATGGGGGCAAGGTCCCCGGGCACCGGCACAGTGTGCGGGCAGTGCACGGGCAGGGGTAGGGCAGGGACAAGTGTGAGTGGACGCAGAACTGCCCTGAGGGGACTCCGGTGCCGCTGAGAAGCCCTGCCAGCAGAGACCCCGCCCCGGGAGTGACAGGGGGCACGCTGGGGTTGGTGCTGGGGCGGGGGCAGAGGGTCTCCGCCAGACCCACCTGGTGCTGGGTCTGCTGGCACTGGCTGCTGGTGGCTGCCAGGTGCCATCCTGGTTGTGCTCTGCAGGTGCTGCTGGAAGAGGAGCCCAGGAACCACCTGCACACAGCAGTGCGGCAGCAAGCCATGCTTGCCATCGCCGCCTTAAGGTAGCTGCCCAGCCCCTGGTTTGGCTGGCACCTCTCCCCATCCCCCAGCCAGGCAGAGTCCAGTAGTGCCGTCAGAGGGCCTCTGCTCTGCCCTGCTCGCGGCTTGTTGGGAGGGCGCAGGGGAGGCCAGAGGGATCCTGCAGCTGCCTGCCATGCCTTGGCTCTTCCCCAAAGCGGGAGGCGGGAAGCTTACCTGCCAGGACTGTCCTTTGGCCCAGGCCATGTTGGGGAGGGAGGAGGTGCCTCCTGGCAGGGCTCCCTGCACACCCTCCATCCCCCTCGGGGACCCCTGCTCCAGAGGTCCGTGGCCACTTGCCCAAGGCATCGAGGCGCCCAGCACCAGTGTGCAACAGGCCCCTCTCTCTCTTTGCAGCAAAGTGGAGATGGTGCTGGAGGGCAAAAAGAAAAGCCTCTTACAGGCCTGCTTCAGGAGTGTCTTCTTGCTTCCTCCAAAACCGGACATGCAGGACCTGGACACTACTCTCTACTTTAAGGTAAGTGCTGGCTGAGCGGCAGGAGTCCGTAGTCCCTCTGGGCTGCTCCCTGGCCACCGTGTGCTGAGAGAAACCCAGAGATCCAAGGCAGGGCAGCGTCTCAGCTTTGCTTTCCGACCCTCATCCCTTCACCCCCAGCCCTTGGCGTGGGGAGTTCAGATCCATCTCCGGGGCTGAGAGGGACTGCAGAAAGACTGCCACAACCTTTTGTCCTCCTTGCAGACCCTGGATACCATGGATACCATGCTGTGGACGTTGGTGCGCAGCTCTCCTACCTCTGGCTTCACAGAGCTGCAGACAATCTTACAGGTGTGGCATTGGCAAAGAGTGGGGTTCGCAGGGGCTGTTCTTCTGGGAGCCCCGTGTCCCCTGGCTGCACTCAATGTCACTTCCCCTCTGCAGCCTCCTCCTGTGTCACAGCAAAGCCTTCCCATGGCACTTCTGGGCCAGCTCCGTCCCCAGAGCTTTCCTTGCACCAAAGCAGTGGGAGGCATTTGAGCCCTCTCCTTAGGCAGCGCAGCGGTGGCAGCTGGTGCTGCTCTTCCCCTGCCTCACCGTCCCTCGTGCATTCCTCCCCAGATCTGACTGGGGCAGAGAGCCACTGAGACCTGCCTGTCCTGCACAGGGAGCCCAGCCCTGAAGCTCTGTACTCCTGGCTTCCCAGGGGGCCGTATCCCCATTGCCCCATTGCAGACCCCGCAGGCAGGCTCCTGCCCAAGAGCCCAGCCTTCATGGGAGAGGGGACACAGGGCTGTGTTGTGGGGGAGGGCACGGAAGGGAGCAGGCACTGCCCTGGGGGTGCCATCTGCCCACCTGCCTGGCCACAAGGACTGCGTGAGTCCAGCCAGGACTTCAGCAGTGCTGCTTCTGCTGGCGCGGGCACCAGCTCCCAGGGCACGTGAGTACTTTCTCTCCTCCCAGATGCTGCTGACCTTTGTCAACTGCCAGAGTGCAGCTGCGTGTGAGAGGGCTGTGGGGAGGATTGGGAGGCTGAGCGATTTGCTGGCCAGCTGTTCCTCAGTGAAGGTAAGGAGCCAGACACCCTCCAGCCACGCTCTCTCCCCTTGCCTGCACACCAGAGCAGCCTGCAGCTCAGAGATGCCTGCGAGGCAAGCCTGGGCACCGACTGAGGCATTCAGCAAGGCTCTGCCCTGGAGCCAGGCTCTTGGTTTCTTTCTTTTTCCCATGCTCTTCTGTCCCCACTTCCCTCTCTGCCAGGAGCCATCTCAGCCCCCAGTCCTGTGCAGGACAGCACTGCCCAAGGAGCATGGCGGGAGCCCAGGCCTAGCAGCTCGCCCTGCCCTGCTGCCCAGCTGGCTGCTTTGGGAGGGCCTTCCAAAGCTGTGACTCCTCGGGGATCCTTCCCCGGGCAGACTCTTGGGTCGCAGCTGCTGCCCCTCAGCCCTTCTCCCTGTCCTGCCTCCCTTGCCCAGGTCCGGAGCACCTTTGTAGGAGATGATGACAGCCGTGCCTGCCAGACAGAGATCCGTATCCCCATCCTGGGGCAGCTGCTGGGGCATCTCATCCTTTGCCGCACTTGCACGAGCTGGGAGATCAGCTGGGGGGCTTTGGATGCTCTTCATCACCTCTTCAGGTTCATCCTGCGGCAAAAACGTAAGAGGAGCTGTGGTGGGCTGCGTCCCTCCACACGCAGGCATCTCCTCAGATGCCTGCTTGTTGCCCTGAGTGTTGCAACGGACCGTTCTTGTGCTTGCAGGAGGCTGTTCAGGAAAGCCTGCCAGCTTCTCTGTCCCTCGCATCTCAGTTATTCCAACAACGTGTTAGTTGTGTGACTGCGGGCAGAGTTCTAGTTCCTTTGAGCTTCCCAGGCCGTGAGCGTTTGCACACATACGCTTGAGGCAGGTGCCTCTCCTCCTTCTCCATCGTCCCTGAGGTCCCTCTGGTTCCCTTCGCCTGTCGTCACCCTTTGCTTTATAGCCCTGCCCATCACCTCCTCCCCTGACTGTGGGTCGTAACCTCCTTCCTCAGCCATTCCTAGTTCAAAGCTCTTTTCACCAGTTGTTAAGCTTGTTGGCAAAGACACTTGGTCCTACCCACTTGTCTGTGATCCCCTCCTATTTAGGCACGACGCTGCCAGAGGATAATCAAGAGCATCCGCGGCATCAAAGGGAATGGGAAGCTGAGAACACCTCCTGGCTTTCTTCGCCCAGCACCAGCAACATTGCAATGGTAATGAGCTCTTCCCTTGCTGGGCCTTTTGTGCGTGGCATCAGCAGGAGACTTGTGTGAGCAAAGAGATCCAGAATCAACGAGGCTGGCATGGCCTCACTGTCCCTGGTGAGAGGGTTGCTGCTGTCCCCGAGCAGGGACTAGAAAGGGCTGCACTCCAGCGTCCCAGCAGCATCTCCAGCCCGCCTGGCCACCAGCAAGCCCTGGTTCTCTGGAGGGCCGGCACGCTGTGCTCACGACTGCAACCCTCCTCCCTCACCCTGAGGGCCCTCTCTTCTCCTCCTCCACCACGCAGTACTGCAGCCCCTGCTTCCAGCTTTCCTGCGGGCACCACTGCCAGCACTGCCGGGCCATGTCTTGCCAGAGCTGCTCTCACTGCTCAGCTAAGCAGCACCATCAGGGCGCTCGGTGTGCCGTGTCTTCCACGCCTTCCTTCCTCCCATAGGCGTTTGGAAAATACCTGCAGCCTTCTGAGAAGACAGACGTCGTCCTCGTGGCCATTGAGGCCATGAGAGACTCCAGCGTCTATGACAAGGAGGAGGCGAGCAGCATCCTGGATGTGGCTGTGAGAGAGCCTGCCTCCTGGCTGACAGAGGTAAGCGGCCTGTGGCTGCCCTGCCCTTAAGCCCTTTCAGGCCCTGTTCCTCCCTCCCTCCCTAATGCAGGTGCCTCAGGCACCTTGAAGCCATTTGAAGCCAGCAGAGCAGGATGGGAAGAGCATCAGTTTGAGAGGCAGCTGAGGAAATGGCTGCATTCCAGTGGCAGCGCCATCCTCACCTGTGTGCCCTCCAGGTGCCAGGCATCGTGAGGTGCATCTATGAAAACATGGAGTGCATCCGCACGGCATCAGCTCGGCAGAGCCTGGACTTGCTGCTTCTCCTGATGACCGACCAGTGCCCCAGGGAAGTGGTCAGGAGCCTGCTGAAGCTCTCTCCATCATGTGACAGGTACTGAGCCCAACAGCCCCCATGGGCTGGCGAGGCGCAGCGCACGGGGATGCCAAGCGGCCCTCCACGGGCAGAGCTGCCCCCAGGATGGGCTGTCTGGCCCTGGTGCCATTGCCCTGAGCTGCCAGTGGGAAGCAGGAGCCGCAGGGTGCGGGGAGCGCTGCAGGCTCTGCAACTATTTCACTGCCATCTCTGTTTCAGCTGCTGGCCTCCAGAGACATTAAATCAGAGGATTAAATCAGCTGCAAAGCTGCTGAGGTGGAAACAGCTCAAGCGCCTGAGCCAGACGCAGCAGACGTACAGAATTGGGGAGTGCTTGGTGAGGACAAGCCCCAAGCCCCAGGGCTGGACAAGGGGCCTGGAGCTGCATCCGCCTTCCCTGCCCTCAGGCACAGAGCCCCCCAAGGGCTCTTCTCCCGGCCTCTCTCCCCTCCCCGCCCTCAGGATGTCAAAGGAGACCCTAGCCCACGTGGGCCCTGGCAGTGGGACAGAGGGCTCTCAGGACCTCCAGACCCGCCTCTGCCTGGGGCTGTCTCTGAACCTCAGCCCCACAGGGCTCCTGGCTGGGAGATGGGAATGGCCTGAGGTGGGAGGGGGACCGGGGGTGCTGGGAGGAGGGACCGGTCCGGCCGAGAGTGGGGAGGGCCTGTGCCAGCCCCGTGCCCTTGTGCTCTCTCCAGCTGGTGCAGGACAGGAGCAGAGTTGAGGACTATCTGAGTCAGAGCCTGCCATACTTGAAGGACGCTCAGGTCCCCTTGCGAGAGGCGGCCATGAGGTTCATTGGTGAGCCACAGCCCCTGGGGACCCTCCTTTGGCAGCCTGGCCCCAGTCCCAGCCGCTGCACTGGCGGCAAGGGGCAGCCCTGTGGCTGCCAGAGCCCCGACTGCCCCGGGCAGGGCCTGGGCAGCCAGGGGCTCTGGGCCTCCCTCTCCCAGCCCTGCCCACGCAGGTGGGCTTGGTGGCTGCCCTGCTCAGTCCCACCCCACCTGCATACTGTCCTTCCCTGGAGTCACCCTGCTGAGGGGGAGGAGGGTGTGCAGCCAAACTGGCAGAGCCGGGAGCTGTGCTGCTGGGAGCACGCTGGGGAGCGGGAGGTCTGACGCAGCTCTGTGCCTAGGGCTTGCTGCGCGGCACCAGAGGGACCAAAGCGAGGAGGAGCTGTCTGAGCTCTGCAGCGGTGAGTAGGGGCAGTGCTGTGTGTGCTGGGGCTGGTGGGGCAGGGGCCCCAGCCTGGGCAGGGTGGTGCCATGGCTTGCCCTGCTCCAGGGCAACGCTTCAAGGGCAGAGGAAGATGTCAGGGGCGTTCCTGAGCAGCAGCTTCCAGCTGATGCCTTTGTCCCACCTGCTCCTCCTGGCCAGGGAAAGGGATGGGTGGGGCTGGCATGGCCTGGAGGGGATGCCTGGGGGGTCTCTGCAGATGGGTGGGCTTCAGCTCTGTTCTTTTTCCCTCTGTTGCAGCCCTCCAGGTTTTGGAGAAAGACGCCGAACTCTCAGTCTCGTCCCTGGCAGCTCAGACCATGCTGATCCTGAGATCTCCAAGGGAGCAGCCAACATTGGGATGGGCCCTGTGGGCGCTGGTGCTGCTGGCCCTGCAAAGCCCAGCAGAAGTGAAGAAAATGGCTTGTTTTGATTAAAGCTGAAAGCGCAAGCCCAAGACCATGGCGTCCTTCATACGAGAACCACCCTGAGCATGCTGAGAAAACAGCGTTGTTCCGGGACTCTGCCGCTGTGTGCAGGACAGCTCATCCCTCAGCACACCCTGGCCCCGTTATTGTTTTAGAATTTCACCCCTCTGTTGGGCTTTCCTCCAAAAGAACTCACGTTTGTTCACCTCCTGTGGAAGTCTCTTGCCCTCAGCAGGCAAAAGGGAAAAGGCAGAGCCCGAAGGAACCAGGATTGCCCTGAGAGCTGCCTGACACCCAGGCTTTCCAGCAGCCCGCGGCAGCACAGCACACACTGACCCAGGGCGTCCTTGCCACAAAGCCCCAGCTGCCCCACTGGACTGCCACACCTGGAGGTTTCATCGTGGTGTTCAGACGTGGCCACCTCTGGCATGCCCTGGGCTTGCACGTCCTTGTCCAGGAGCCAGGGGAGAAGTTTCCCTGTGGAGAGGGAGGAGCTGTGCCCCCAGGGGCACCCTGTCCCACCTCCTCTGGGCTGCTGAGGCTGGGCTC
Source organism: Platalea leucorodia (assembly GCF_965183815.1). Lineage (NCBI taxonomy): Eukaryota > Metazoa > Chordata > Aves > Pelecaniformes > Threskiornithidae > Platalea > Platalea leucorodia. Next base: position 372,265 of record NC_138838.1, read on the forward strand.
CCAGCCCTTTGGGCAGCTGGGCTGCTCTGGCCTTCTCCCACCACAGCAGCAGCAGCTGTGCTCTGCCCCTGACACGTCCCTCTCGCCAGTGCGACAGCATTGGCCAGACCCCAAATCCCGCCGTTATCCCAGCAGCTGCCAGGGCTGAGCAGAGCACTGCGTCCACAGGACAGGGCCAGGCCATGCACGGTGCCATCAGCCAGGCTCCCCACAGCCACCTCCCCAAGGGCTGGGAGGAGGGAGGACATCACATGCCCAGCAGGAGAGAGCTCCTCACCACCCCTGGCCAGCAGCTCCCCTCTCTGGGGCCAAGCCCAGGCCGTCCCCGCGAGTCCTCCCCTCTCCGGGGCTGGGCTGGGGGTCCCCTCCCTGCTGCCAGCCTGCCTGGTGCAGGGCTCTGCCCTAAGCGGGGCTCTCCCGCTGCAGGCAGCAGATCCCCGCTCCGCACCCAGTACCCTGGGATACAGGGCCATGGTGCTGCAGGACAGCTGTGGGCGGCCTGCAGCCACAGCCCGGCTGCACCCCCCTGCAGCCATCTTGGTCAGGGTCCCAAAGCTCAGTCTATATTTCTGGCCTCATCCTGCCCTGAGAGGAGTCAGAGCTGTGCTGCAGGGGCTGCATCCCCTCCATCACGCAGCCGGGATGGGCCACAAGAAGGGCAGCCCCATCTCCAGCCACCCCGTGACTCACTGGCCCCTCTGGCAGGATCATGGCAGCCGTCGCTGTTGCATCGCACAGCCCCGTGCCGCTGCTGCCAGAGCCCTCAGGCCTCCCGCAGTGCCGTCCGTCCTCGGGGCTCAGAGAGGCGAGGCCCCGCGCCAGGACACGGCCCCTGCGCCCCTTGTGTCTTTCAGGGCTGAGCTCGGGAGCTCTCCTCAGCCTGGAGAAGGGGGAGCACTGGGGCTGTGAGAGAAGGAGAGCTGTAGGCGAGGGGCTGGGTGGGCGACGGGCAAGCTGCTGCCTGCCCCCCACCACCAAGGGCTTTCCTCAGGGAGGGTGGCTGGGGCACGGCCAGCCCCCATGCTCACAGTGCTGCCAGCCTGGCCTGGGTGCCGCTCGCTGGGATGGGCGGTCAGGCCTGCCCTCGCCGTGGCAGCGATCGGCTTGGGGACATACCTGGGTCATCCTCGGGCACATCCCTGCAGCCGGAGGAGGGCTGTACAACGCCTGTGTACTCAGAGGCCATGGGCACGGGGAGAGCAGGAGCGCAGACCTGCTCGCTGAAGACAGGAGAAGCTGGTGGTGCCTTTGCCTCTCCTTGTGCCACGGGAGGGAGGGGTGCACGGTTTCCTCTTCCTCAGGTGCTCCGGCCAGGACAGAGGCTGCTGGCTTGGTGTCCATGGCACCCGCTGGGGCAGGAGACGTGCTCTGCCAGTCACTGGCTGCCTCTCCGTGCCCATGCTGCTGCACCAGCTGGGCCCCTCCTGGGGAGCAGCGTGGGGGTCCTGGAAGTGCTCTGGGAGCACGAGGTTGGTCCAGATGTTGTGGGTGGTGATGTCTTCCCCTTGCAACAGCTCTGCATTGCTATCGTCTTCCCACCCCCTCCCCCTCGGCCAAGGCTCCTGGCTCCTCCTAGAAATACATTAACAACCAAAGGAGAGCTAAGGAGAGGCTCCATCCTTTATTGGACGCGAGGGGAACGTAGTGACAAAGGATGAGAAGGCGGCTGAGGTACTCCCTGCCTTCTTTGCCTCAGTCTTTAATTGTCAGAGCAGTTGTTCTTGACCTACGCAGTGCCCTGAGCTGCAAGACAGGGACGGGGAGCAGAATGAGGCCCCCATAATCCAAGGGGAAATGGTCAGCAACCTGCTATACACCGCTTACACAACCACAAGTCTCCGGGGCCGGATGGGATCCCCCCAAGGGCATCGAGGGAGCTGGCAGAAGTGCTCAGCAAGCCGTGCACTGCGACGGTCCTCCTGGCCCTGGCAACCTCACCGGCTCTAGTGGGAATCTCCCTCCTGCTCTGGAATAAGCCTCCTCTCTGCTCCTAGTCCTTGCAGGTTGAATCCACTTTGCTTGATTGTCACTGTGAAGAGCTGGCAGTGGAGAGGATGAAGGTGGAAGGAAAAACCCTCAGAGCAATGCTCCCTTCCCTTGTCCCAACCGCAAGCAGAGGAAAAGCAGGGAACACATCTTTTCCTTCCTGCTGTCTCAGCCATTAAATGTTACGGGCTCGTACATTGCAAGCTCTTCAAGAGGACTCACCTCAGAAGGGGCCAGCAGACGCAGGTCCCTGCCTTCCTAATGCTGGGAAGATGAACTCGGAGGGGAGGGGAATGTAGTAAAGTCTGGCTGGAGCTAGACGTCCTCTGGACTTGCTGGGAGTTCCAGCTCAGCTCCAGCTGAGCTTTTCACACCACCTCTAAGGGGCCTTTCAGTCTTCTTCCTGTTGAAAACAAGATTTTTGTTCTTCTATCATTAAAAAAAAAAAAACACAGACAACTTAAGGGGTGTCTCTTTTGTTAACCCTTTCACTCCCTTACGGTGGAGATCGCGAGTAGGAAGGAGAATGGGCACGACTCAATGACCGAGAGCAGGAGCGAGGGTGGGAAGGACTGGACCTTGACTTGGAGTAGGCATACGAACTTCTAGTGTAAGATGAAGCACTACAGGGAGACCTGGACCTTAAGAAAAACACAATACCAAAAAAATAAATGAAGTTAATTCCAAACAGTCACTCTCCACAATTTTTTTCCTCCTAAATTTCATTTGGGATTTTTTTTTTTTTCCCCTCTCCATATGCTTAAGTCAAAGCTTCTTTCAGCTGCTGACATAACGCTACTGCAAATTGAAGAACTTGGTAACATGTCAAAGTTTCTGCTTACAAGACACAACAGCTGCTGCTTTGTTAGTGTAAACACATACAGCAAGGGTAAGGCTATTTCCACTCACTTCTACCACATGAACCACCAGAGCTGTGCATTGATTTCAGGTGGTGTAGACTGGCCTCTACTGGTACGCCAACACGCACATCTTTGCCTACTCCGCAGCTACGTGCAGTGCAAATCAGTTTTGTTGCAGTAAGATGCAAAAAGAGCAAGTCTTCATGGCTACAGCGCAGTATCCATCAAGAAAGCACAATTTAGCCTGAAGACAGTGAAGCTCAATTGTCAAATGCCACCTTAGCCTCTTCAACGTCACTACTTCTTTGGCAACCCGTCCAGGATGCAAGAGACTTGCACTGCAATCCGACATACCCGACTATTTAACCAACACTTCTAGCCAGATGTCCTAGCAAAATTTTGCACATACCTCTAGCTCTAAGCAAAGATAGTGACCGCATGTCAGGAAAAATCATACCTAAAAGCTGCTCAACTCAGCCTCTAGGAATTGGACTCAATGCCATGACTCTAGGAAAGATACCGACAGCATTACTAACAGAGAGCTCTCCAGACTCCTGCCCGAGTGATTTTGGGGGATAGAGAACATCAGTTACCCTGACTGTTTTCTTCACAAGTTCTTCTTTTATTGTTTTGAAAGAACCATTTCTCATTATTCCGCAGGTGTCCATTAGCATCATTCCTCCTCTCGAGGTCCTTCACCAATTTAAGGTTTCCTTACAAACAAGTCTCATCTTGTAATTCCTGAGAAAAGTTCAACAATGTCAACAAAATACTAGCCAAAGCCACCAGTTACCAGTCTAGGTTACAATCACCTTATCTCCTCCAAAGCGCTTTGAGGTAATGGTTACAATCCAAAGAGGCAGACACAGAACATCCAGCAGCTGCACCCATTCCGTTTCTAGACTCTCGCGGCTGCCAGGAGTGAAGGATGTCATTTCAGAGAAGCGTATTGGGAAAAAAAAAAAATCTTTATGAGTAATTAGGGTTTCCTCAAAAGGCGTTCATTTTTCAGAGTCCTCTTTTCAGTCATGTACTGGAGTTTTATTTCAACTCATCTTCCTGCAAGCACAGATCCCCTTTCTTAAAGCCAAGGCAAATTAAGCCATTTTAAAATTAATTACCACTTGTATTCTCCACAACTCTCTGTGCCTACTCATTTCATTCTGAATCAGCTGTTGGCTACGTTCTGTGTTACGGCCTCGTTTAACAGGTTATAAGTAGCACTATATTGAATTGCTGCAGAATACTTACAGTTCGCAGCCTGGTCTGCCACCTGCTGAGCCAACTGTACTGGCTCTCATGGCATGACCTGTTGGAGAGGGGAGACAAAAAAGAAAAGAAATCCCATGCAGTTTATCTGAAGATTATTCTTTTAAAGACATTCTCAAGTTATCATTACTTACCAGCTGTGGGTCTTGATTGTCCTTGGGGGCCCAGAAGACTTGGTAATGCTGGTTGCCTTAGTACAGGAACCTGACAGCCCTTGTCAATCAATGCAAACAAACAGTTGGAAAATAAGCTCTACTCAAGTGCAAGGATCACTGCATACGTTGAAATAACACTTCCCTTCTCTTCCAACAAACTGCTGACTGACAGAGAGGAAGATTTAGAAAGTTCAGCAGCAGTCACCAGAGCAGCAGGAGGTGTAACAGTCATGAGAGGTGGTGCAGGTGGTGGCGGTGGCGGCTGCTGCTGCTGTTGCTGCCGAATCTGCTTCCGGAGCCTTTTTGCGTAGCCAGCTCCATTTCTGAAGTTGTTCACAGCCTGGAGGCAGGAAAGCATTTGCAAAAAGGTAATATGAAACTTCAGTAGATGCAGCAACAAAAGCCTCCACGGAGTAGAATTACTTGTGTACTCCTATCAATGCTCTCAATCCTAAAAGAAACCAGCAAACAGATATATGAACACATCACGTTAAACGCTGACATTAATGATGGGTAACGCAGAGTATCTGTATTTCAAGTACCTCAGAGTTAACACTGAACCTGACAGTGAGGCGAGCCTGTTAAACAAATGCGTGACCTGAATTTCCCAGATGGTCTCTCAAGAGTGGTAAGCTTCTGTAACAACAGATAATGTATTTGAAAAGTACATTTAGCCTTACTCAGTTTAGCCTTGCTTAAGGAGATGTAAATTAATATTTTCTTCCCTTTCAGCTTTATACAAATAGACTTTTCTTACAAACAGTTTACGTAAAAGCCATCGTGTTACCTGGCGTAGGAACTTGTTGGCAATTAAAGCCTCAAGAGAAAGAGCTGCCTGATGACACGTTGGGCAGGTATGCTCCTCAGAGTCCAGTCATGCTGTTCTAACACCTGTGTATAAGTAGAACCATCAAAATAGGTTTTAGCCAAACTAAGGACATTTTGGGCATGCTAATCACTTATAAAACCACGTCGATGATTAATGGGTGAAGACGGTCTTGAATTGAGAGCATGAAGCTAGAAATGCTCAACAGTGTAAAAAATTCATTGTATGCGGCAAATAACTCCACAGTCTTGGTATTTCACTGCTGTAACATTTGAGGATGCAGAGTAGGCTGTGTCTTGATGTTTCCACCAGTCTTTTTTGCACTATCTAGTACAGTGAGCAGTCACCAACCTCAAGGTTAATGAAGAAAACACATCTCAAAAAACCATCAGTGGGTTTGAGTTCCAAAGGTTTTAACCAGCTCTCCCGTGCAGAAGAATGTGGATTAAATGCCTAACTCTCCGTCTGTTGCAGACCACAGTAAGGCACCAGAGTTGGCTCTGTAGTTTTGTATGAGAGAAAGGGCTGTGGACAAACTCAATGCCTTCCATAGCGAACACTGTAATCACCTGCGCACTGAGGTAGTCTTCTCAGAATCGTCTTTCTGCACGTCAAGGGGATGTAACTAGATATGTAAAAAGGGAAAAAAAGCTTTCTGCCTTCTTTTTTCCTTAATACGAGCAGAGTCCTTTCCCATTCAGGGTATACTTAAGTATGACACAGAACTGGTAACAAAGTAATTTCGTTATCTCCTATTCCTGCTTTCAGAAGCTCAGCTGGGATGTTTTGAACTAGCAGACACGGGAGTAACACTTACATTCGTCACAAGAACTGTCTCCGCAGCAGGGAATGACAACTGTGTCAGTCATTATCTCTTTACAAATGAGCCATAACAACTCCTCTGGAACAGGATCATCTGAGGAGGAGGACGGCTCCTCTGGTAAAAAGGGAGGCTTTTGCTTCTCGCCTCCGCCTGGAGGGGGGTGGGGAAGGACAAAGAAAAAAGTTAGAGATTGGGAAAGGAACCCTTTTCCAAACTTTAGATTTTATCAAAGGAAGATAGTAGATGGAATTCCTCTCCCTCCACATTAGCCTTCTAAAAGGTAGGCATTCCGTTTAAACTACTTTTCTATAGCCACAAGACTAGAAGACGGAGACGGGAACAAGTTTCCTTCTGCAGAACTCTCCCATTCATTGGATCAGCTAAGAAATTAGCTCCGACTAGAACAATAATAATTTTGACCGCTAGAAATCGGGTGGAATGAATCCCACCTCTCCTTTGCCAGAGGCTAAATGTAAATTGCAGCCTCAGGATAAAGGGAGTCTCCGAGGAATTACGGTTTAGAGACGGAAGAAGTCTATCTTACAGCTTCTACAAAAGGAGAGCCATGGCAGAAGGACAGACGTGCTACCAAGTGCATTTTAAAACAGCCCCTCTGGTCAGCACACAGGAGCATTTTCTTAGTTTATCGCAAGAGGAAAACATCGGTCTGTTTCACCCATGGGATTTGATAACAGTCAGAGGGGGAGGAAATCTCAGTCCAACGGCGATTTGTCAGATTTGGCAAGAAGCCTTTGAAACACAAACCAGAAGCCGCACGAGCTTTCAAAGAGAACGACTCCACTGTAAACACGGCTGAAATGTTTTGCAGAAAAAATGCAGATTCTTAGCACAGCACAAGGTTAACCAGCTCCCAGGGGCATGAACGGTAGGGCTACCCTATTTTAATCTCAGAAAGTATCACAGAGCTTAAGGTTCCGATACAATGGCAATGCTTCCTCCCCCGTCATTACAGATGCTGGCCAACTCGGGTGCATTGCCCCTCAGACATTTCGGCATGGCTTCTCTCATTCGCTTTTTGCTCCGTCCCATTAATTCCATACTTACGCATTAATAGTTGGTATTGCGTATCTTGCAGCGTTGGTCAGCATAGCGCCCTTTGTATGGGGATCTTTCACCTCCATCATGAAACTCCTTGGGATTCCTGTGCTCTTTTTAATTCTGGGAACAGACGCAAAATTTTTGTCCTGTTGAGAAAAGAAATGCAGACATAGCTCCTCTTAAGACTCACACTTAAAAGCTATTTCAATGATTATTTTAGGCAGCAAAAGCCTTTAATCCTCTCCTTTCACCGAGCATGTAAGGGCCGCTCGACTAAAATACTGATTTTCCTAACTGAATATAGCTGGGATGTTCCAAAGGCTTGAGCAGCGTTTTGAACTCATTGATATTCTTTGCCTTAACTTCAGGTTCCTTACCGGTGAAATATCCCTCAGCTCACCCTCCACTCAGAGAAGAGGCACAAACCCGCTCCTCCTCCAAAGCGCAGTTCAGAGCGAGAGCTTAATCCGGTGCTCCGAATCAGTCACTGGAGAAACTTATATTCACCATCTCTATAGGAAGGGTGAATTCCTGCCTCCTGCGTATACATTCAGTGACTAACCTTCAGTGGCATGAATACTCAGCCAGAGGCTTGTGTAATTAAAACACGCAAACATTCAACAGATGGGCTCAACAGAAACATCTTGGGTTTATAGGAAACTCTAAAAACTGCAAACTCTCATTAAAAAGAGTGAAAACCAGAAACATTTCCAGTAACACTGCAATATATAAAGATATGCATGAAAGTTCACAGAGAGCGAGCTATGCACATATTTAACGTCCGTGACCTAGAAAAAAGAACTTTTTCATTTATACTTCCAGGTTTCCCTTGAGTTTTGAAGGGCTTTGCAGCATGGCCATATAACCTCTGTATTTCACCCCAAGAGAAACAATTCCTAATATGAGTATTCATCTCTCCGTTACGTAACTGCCAAGGGAAAAAAAATTAAGTAACACCAGAAGTCCCCCGCAGTCTTACCCCATTTGTTGGGCAGTTCTTTATATAGTGGCCAGGTTTTCCGCAACGAGAGCAAGTCTATGATGGTGGAGGTGGACCCAAGGCTTCCTTCAAGTAACTAACATGTGTCTCTCGTTAAAACAAACATTAGAAACACATTTCAGCCCACACAGCCAAAGGCAACACCGCTCCCCCGATCCTGCAAAGAGCAGCACAACGCTGGCTGAGGCTGCAAGAAAACAGCTGCTGACAGAAAACAGAGCCATGCCGAAGATGTTCTGGGGAGTCCTTACACCATTGCATGGGGTTTACGGGCCTGGGAACCTCCTTGAAAGGAGCCTTCTTGGGCACTCAAAACCTGGGGCTCTCTTTGTACCTTACATAAAGACTCCTGTAACCAATCCCATTTGCTTCCAAGTGGACTGAAGCTCTGTGGAGAAACAATTACACTATCCAGTATTTTTAGACTGATTTTTAAGCCCCAGACTATTTGAAGGAGAAGATACCCACTGACATTGCTTTGAGAAAGATGTATGCAAGCATTTTATTAACATTTTGCAGCACTAAAAGGACACAATGCTGAAGGAATCATTCAGCTGATCAGAACAGTCCTCCAAAACTAAGGGGATATGTTTGTTATGGTATATGTTTGAACCCCCAAGGCAAAACTAAGAAATAGTCCGAAATTTAAAAAGCAATGTTTCTCAATGGGTTTTTATATATTTTCAAAAACTATTCCACGGTAGCTTTAGAGGAGAGAGCAAGGGTTGCCAGCTGGTGAACCATGCAAACAAGAAGTTCCACTCCTAATGGATTCCTGTTAGTTTCCCAACGACAATGTCCTTTTCAGGCAAGAAAAAACCAACACTATGCTAAAGCGTATTTCCTTTTGTGTGAGTACGATGCAGGAATAGTTAATCCTTTCCAAACTTGAAACTCAGTAAGCGGTTTCCCATGTTACCAAATGTTGCTAGTTCTCTTTCTAAGTCTGTTTTTACCCTAAGCTGGTCTCTGTGCTCCTGGTTTTAACTCTGTATTCTGTATTGCTGAGATTTATGGAGGACAGGGAATTGGGTGTACTGATTAAAATGACAGCTATTCAAATGCAATCCTGACTAGAGGATTAATGCTGTCCTTTAGGTATTCATGCAGTCCCGTTCTCTCTCAGCTACATTAGCATTGTTTGACTGGTCCTGTTCTCCAGCCTTCTTCTAGGAATTCTGGACACCACAGCGTTGTGCTTATAAACATGGCCTTGTTTTGGGGGTTAATTTCAATGTGTATGCTTAGTGCTGTCTTTTCAGCGCATCCTCCGTTTCTGGCTGGGTGGCACCCTCTCCTGGTATTGTAATGCTGCCCTAAAAGGAGAGGAGAGATGCTGCTGGCATCAACGCTCAAAGCAATACCTGTGTGTGGGGATAAGGAAAGAACGGCACTGCTGTTCTCACGTTGAAAATTAACCGGGCAGCTTAGCTTTCTATTCCTTCAGCGGGAAGCATTGCAGAAAGAACCAGTAGAGTGGTTCCTGTTTGGGAATGATGAATGTATGCTGTCTGGGTGGAGAGGCCTTCAGCAATGCGTTACTCGCCTTGTAGTATGTTCTTCAAGGAACATGGATGAAGAAATCCTTGTGTGGTAATCTCAAGTATTTCCTTGTACTTCCTTATCTGCCGGAGGTGCGTGGCTGTAATTGCCAGCCCGGTGGAGCTCTAGCAGCATACATCACTTTGGGTGATGTATGAATTGTTTGCTAACGACATCAATGCTTGCATGTCTGATTCAGGATGAGCAGCATGCAAGTACAGATGAATGAGTGCGTGGAATCTCAGCAAGTTTTCAAACGTAATAAATATTGCCTAGAATATTGTAGCATTTTCAAGATTATCTTCAAGGAAATTCTGGCAACGAAGACCTTTTTTTTTGTTTTGTCACAGGGCTCCTAAATCGCACAAAAGCCCAGGAACTGCTTTCAGGGGACATACCTACTGCTATTTTTAGTCGATACAGCCTATGGAACACATGTGGTATTTTGGCCCTTTCCTGGCCAAGTGTGGTAGATATCTGAACACAGGGCTTGGGCTCCCACAAAGAAACACTGTTCTAAAGACTCTGCTGCTGACATTTCTGTTATTTCTTGATTTTTTTTCACTGAAGTAGACTTGCACTTGGACGTGTCTAGGCTATGACTGTTCTTTCTCAGACACTCAAGTACTCTATCTGGTACCTATTTGGAATACTAGGCGTATAGAGATTGGCTAAAGTGACCTTTGTGTTTTGATGGTTGATGATTGAAGAACACAAAGCTGTAGGACAGACTTCATCTTTTTTGATACTGACGTAGCAGAGACAGAATACCTGAGGGCTTCCTCTTGCACTGTTGTGTTCTATCTCTGTAAGTCTTAGAGTAATTTGTGACAAAGTAGAAATGTCATTGTTGGGCTTCTTTTTAGCTGCACTGCATGTACCAAGAGAGAACAGTTTCTGTGTACGACGAAATGCCCACATTCACTAGACTATCAGAACATAATGTTTGGATGTTCAGGTTTTCGAATCTCTTTTCACCGCTTTATGTTGGGTACAAGTGCTGTGTTTTAAGTTCTGATCACCTGTATTTCTTCTTCCAGAAGTCCAACTGAGCCACTGAGCGGAACATCAAAAGCAGTACGTAAAAACTTTTTGCTAGACACTGCACTTCATTCTAAACAATGTAGCCCTGTATTATTTTTCCAGACATTACCTTTATGTATTTTCCGGTAAAAGACAGCATATGTTGTGAATAGAATGGATTTGACTCAGCATAGTAAAAACTGAGTGATGCCATCGTTCGCACAGTTCTAATGTGAACACTGGTATTTGTGCCTAGGAGTGCATTGTATTTCCTATTGAATCCGCTGGAACATTTCCTGAATGACTTTGAGTTGTACAGATAATGTATGATCATTTTGAGATCCCGTAGGTGCGCGGTTTGCCCAACTGAACATGGTGCCCCGTTCTACCTCTGTCTGTCTCTAGCTAGCAACATGCATGTTTGTATAGGGGGTTGTGTGCTTTTTGTTTCTTGCAATAAAAATGGTTTGGAGTGTATTTTTTGCCATTTTCACCGTGTATCACTTAGCTTTTGGTTTTAAATCCGTTTTGGCCTCATGGTTTATGAAAATGATATCAAAACCCACTGAGAAACCAGGATTGTTAAAGTTGGGACTGTTTCTTACTTTTGCCTTGGGGGTTCAAACAAATACCAAAACCACCATATCCCTTATGTTTGGAGGACAGTTCTGTGCAGCTGAATGATTCCTTTTCGTGTCCTTAAATACCTGCGTATTTGTTCCTAAAACAATTTGTGGGTAAAATGCCTGTCATCTTTCTTACCTTCTGCCTGCAGTACATGTTTGGAGCTCGGTGACTTCAGGGTCGCCTGCTGCTTTACTTTCCCAAAGTGAAGCCTTTCTTCAGTCTAGCACCACTTTGAATGTACCTTTGGAAAAGGGGCAGCATGTTTCTTCAGGTTTGAAAACACTGTCCTGCTGCTGGTAAAATATAGATAAGTAACCCAAGGAAATACTTATTTTGCCAGGCAACTATGCGGTGTTCGTAAAAGCATAACCATGTGCATTTATACATGATGAGACATTAGCTGATGAATTGACAAACTACACTGAAAAGAAGTTTCCTGTAGTGATGCTTCCTTCTCAAATAAACTCCAGGGGGTTTCTTAAGTCCTTTTTAGCTGAAACTTGACAGCTTCCTTACCCTTTCGACGCTTGAGCAGTTGTGAGCCTTTGACAAGGGCCCCTCTCGGAGATATTCTGGAGCAAGCAGTCGATCTCAGGCGTGTTTGGCTGGTTTAGTTTCTTCCCGTTAACCACCTAGGCGCTCTGAAGGTGTCATAGGCTTGGACTTTGGTTTGAACAAATACAAGTGACACTAGGTTGGAAATGCCTCTTTCAGTGACACGCGGAGGTTATCGTGCAGTAGGGGTAAAGTATTGCTGTGTTTGGACTGTAGAACTTGAATCTGTGTTTAATTTTTTGGGAACAGATTGATGACTCTTCTGCATGCATTTCTCTGGCCCAGCTTATTAAGGCATATCTATCTTCTGGTCAAATACTTAAAACCAAAAGAATCTTTGCTTTGTAGTTTTATACTGTGATCTATAGCTGGAGAACTGTTGTAATGTGAACACAGCTTTAATTTACTTTTTAATAATGATGTAAAGTATTTATTTTCACTGTAAAATGTGTGTCTATTTTGATACTGTCCTGTAAAGAGGAGTTGCCAGTTTGGGAAGATAGAAGGGGAGTGCCTTCTCAGCCTCAACATAATGTTGCAGTATAACTCGTCTTCAAGACACAAAGAAGCAGCATTTCAGCAGCTGTTTACAGTTTTTTGAACGTTTTGTTAATTTTGCGTTGCAAAGAAACTAACACAGTTTTTACATCAGAATTTAATTGGCTGTAAGTTAGGGACATTTCAGCAGGGTTTGCAGCAGCCAAAATGGAAGCGTTTCTGGAGCATGGAGAATGGCATGGCCGTTTTTGAATTTCTAGTCATTGTAGTTCTAGATCCATTGTGTGAATGCTGCACAATTTCATCAATTGTAGTATATATACAGTGGACAACACAATCGAACTTGTTTGAACGCAGACTGTGCAAATTGTGTAAATGTGCTTAATTGTTGATAGGAATATGCCAACGTGTATGTGTGGCATGGTAGCAGATGTGACCTGAAACTGTTGTAAGGCCATGCTTTGCTATGGAACTGCTCGCATTTTGTGTTCAACCATGTGTAACTTTGTCTGGGAAAAGCGCAGTGCTAGCCAATGAACTTACTAGTCTTTACAGTTAGAAAGGTTAGAGAAGGCAGGGCCTAATGCAGAGGAGCTGCTTCTTTCTTCTGAAAGTAAAGCTTAGAGGTCTTTGCCAAGAAAGAGAAATCTCTTCCCACTGGTAACTTCTTCCTTCTGTCACTGCAGAAATTAGAATGTGAAGCCAATGCCTCTGAAGAAGATAAAATCATAGCCGTGATGATACAGTCTTGCCCTGAATATGACCCAATCAAGTAAGTGCTGATAATGTCAGATCTGTTCTTTGCAGACTATGGAAACATTGTAGAGATGTTTGTTCTAACAAGAGAGACACAGGCATACCTTTTTCTTTTTTTTTCCAAAAACCATTTAGTTACATGAAGGAAGCCTTGGGTCCACCTCCACCATCATAGACTTGCTCTCGTTGCGGAAAACCTGGCCACTATATAAAGAACTGCCCAACAAATGGGGTAAGACTGCGGGGGACTTCTGGTGTTACTTACTTTTTAATTTTTTTTCCCTTGGCAGTTACGTGATGAATACTCATATGAGGAATTGTTTCTCTTGGGGTGAAATACAGAGGTTATATGGCCATGTTGCAAAGCCCTTCAAAACTCAAGGGAAACCTGGAAGTATAAATGAAAAAGTTCTTTTTTCTAGGTCACGGACGTTAAATATGTGCATAGCTCGCTCTCTGTGAACTTTCATGCATATCTTTATATATTGCAGTGTTACTGGAAATGTTTCTGGTTTTCACTCTTTTTAATGAGAGTTTGCAGTTTTTAGAGTTTCCTATAAACCCAAGATGTTTCTGTTGAGCCCATCTGTTGAATGTTTGCGTGTTTTAATTACACAAGCCTCTGGCTGAGTATTCATGCCACTGAAGGTTAGTCACTGAATGTATACGCAGGAGGCAGGAATTCACCCTTCCTATAGAGATGGTGAATATAAGTTTCTCCAGTGACTGATTCGGAGCACCGGATTAAGCTCTCGCTCTGAACTGCGCTTTGGAGGAGGAGCGGGTTTGTGCCTCTTCTCTGAGTGGAGGGTGAGCTGAGGGATATTTCACCGGTAAGGAACCTGAAGTTAAGGCAAAGAATATCAATGAGTTCAAAACGCTGCTCAAGCCTTTGGAACATCCCAGCTATATTCAGTTAGGAAAATCAGTATTTTAGTCGAGCGGCCCTTACATGCTCGGTGAAAGGAGAGGATTAAAGGCTTTTGCTGCCTAAAATAATCATTGAAATAGCTTTTAAGTGTGAGTCTTAAGAGGAGCTATGTCTGCATTTCTTTTCTCAACAGGACAAAAATTTTGCGTCTGTTCCCAGAATTAAAAAGAGCACAGGAATCCCAAGGAGTTTCATGATGGAGGTGAAAGATCCCCATACAAAGGGCGCTATGCTGACCAACGCTGCAAGATACGCAATACCAACTATTAATGCGTAAGTATGGAATTAATGGGACGGAGCAAAAAGCGAATGAGAGAAGCCATGCCGAAATGTCTGAGGGGCAATGCACCCGAGTTGGCCAGCATCTGTAATGACGGGGGAGGAAGCATTGCCATTGTATCGGAACCTTAAGCTCTGTGATACTTTCTGAGATTAAAATAGGGTAGCCCTACCGTTCATGCCCCTGGGAGCTGGTTAACCTTGTGCTGTGCTAAGAATCTGCATTTTTTCTGCAAAACATTTCAGCCGTGTTTACAGTGGAGTCGTTCTCTTTGAAAGCTCGTGCGGCTTCTGGTTTGTGTTTCAAAGGCTTCTTGCCAAATCTGACAAATCGCCGTTGGACTGAGATTTCCTCCCCCTCTGACTGTTATCAAATCCCATGGGTGAAACAGACCGATGTTTTCCTCTTGCGATAAACTAAGAAAATGCTCCTGTGTGCTGACCAGAGGGGCTGTTTTAAAATGCACTTGGTAGCACGTCTGTCCTTCTGCCATGGCTCTCCTTTTGTAGAAGCTGTAAGATAGACTTCTTCCGTCTCTAAACCGTAATTCCTCGGAGACTCCCTTTATCCTGAGGCTGCAATTTACATTTAGCCTCTGGCAAAGGAGAGGTGGGATTCATTCCACCCGATTTCTAGCGGTCAAAATTATTATTGTTCTAGTCGGAGCTAATTTCTTAGCTGATCCAATGAATGGGAGAGTTCTGCAGAAGGAAACTTGTTCCCGTCTCCGTCTTCTAGTCTTGTGGCTATAGAAAAGTAGTTTAAACGGAATGCCTACCTTTTAGAAGGCTAATGTGGAGGGAGAGGAATTCCATCTACTATCTTCCTTTGATAAAATCTGAAGTTTGGAAAAGGGTTCCTTTCCCAATCTCTAACTTTTTTCTTTGTCCTTCCCCACCCCCCTCCAGGCGGAGGCGAGAAGCAAAAGCCTCCCTTTTTACCAGAGGAGCCGTCCTCCTCCTCAGATGATCCTGTTCCAGAGGAGTTGTTATGGCTCATTTGTAAAGAGATAATGACTGACACAGTTGTCATTCCCTGCTGCGGAGACAGTTCTTGTGACGAATGTAAGTGTTACTCCCGTGTCTGCTAGTTCAAAACATCCCAGCTGAGCTTCTGAAAGCAGGAATAGGAGATAACGAAATTACTTTGTTACCAGTTCTGTGTCATACTTAAGTATACCCTGAATGGGAAAGGACTCTGCTCGTATTAAGGAAAAAAGAAGGCAGAAAGCTTTTTTTCCCTTTTTACATATCTAGTTACATCCCCTTGACGTGCAGAAAGACGATTCTGAGAAGACTACCTCAGTGCGCAGGTGATTACAGTGTTCGCTATGGAAGGCATTGAGTTTGTCCACAGCCCTTTCTCTCATACAAAACTACAGAGCCAACTCTGGTGCCTTACTGTGGTCTGCAACAGACGGAGAGTTAGGCATTTAATCCACATTCTTCTGCACGGGAGAGCTGGTTAAAACCTTTGGAACTCAAACCCACTGATGGTTTTTTGAGATGTCTTTTCTTCATTAACCTTGAGGCTGGTGACTTCTCACTGTTCTAGATAGTGCAAAAAAGACTGGTGGAAACATCAAGACACAGCCTACTCTGCATCCTCAAATGTTACAGCAGTGACATTTGACCAGTGTGACAACTCCAGTATGCAGAGGCCAGCCTCCCACTAAACAGACTCAACAGTGCAAGTGCCAATAACTGCAAATGCGACTTTCGACTAACTGGGCTAACAGTGAGATGTTCAGATAAGCTTACTGAGCTGGCTGAGACCAAAACCTTAATGGAATGTGTAATTAAATGGTCCGGTTTCTCTCTGGATTTCTTATTTGGGAATTCATAAGCGTTGGTCATTTATTAATTTAAGGGTTTGGTTTTAGTCCATCACTATTTGTTAATACTGGTTTGGGGACTTGCTCTATATAGCTAGTACTTGGACAGTGCTGTTTAATTCTTGGTGGACTGAGTTTGTAATGGCTTGAATCTTAGTAATACAAGTCACTCTTTTTTTACATTTGGTAAAAATATTAAGACATGATTTCAAACAATAAACAACATACAACAGAAAGAAACCTGATTTGGTGTGCTTTTCATGAGATGTGTTGTATATTACAAGCCAGCTCAGGTCACGGGAAATTAACTCAGTTGGTCAATACCGCAGACAGATCCCTTTTACGTTTGTCTTCTTTCTCATAGTGTATGCACGCAAAGCTCAAGAAATTAAAGATAAGAAAAAATCTTGAAAGGCAAAAATAGAAAGAGGCAATAGTTATTAAAGACATGAACAGAGAAGACATGAACAGAGAAGGGTAACTTCCTGCGCAGCGTCTGCCGGCCCTGCTTTTACAGTCTTGTCTCCTCCAAGGTTAGTTTGGGTTCCCATAGAGTACCTGGGAGCTCTGGTGTTGTAAGCACCCAATTCCGTCTTCGGGAACGCAGCAGGGCCTGGGATCTCTAAGACTGGGGAGTTGCTGGGTAAAAATGGCAGGTGTTTCTTTTTACCCATCCCCCCTGTGGGCTACAGCAGTGCAGCTAGCTGGACAAAGCAGCGGTGTGAGAAGAACTGAGGCCTTTGAGGGATCGCCCATTCCGTGCCCCTCCAAAGGGGAGGGTTTCAACCTTTCCTTTCAATAGCTCAGCCTCGCAGCAGCGGGGATCTCCTAGATGAGACCCCATGGGGCCGTTCCCATCGGTTCTCGCCAGCTCTTCACTCTGCCAGATTGGCAAGGGGCAGTCCCTGAGAGCGATGGGAGTTTGAACGTACAGCAGCAGAGCACCAGGGCCTTGTGATCGCCACTGGGTCTTCCCAAAGGCTTAGAATTAAAGGGTTTTTAAATTGTGCAGGAATGTAAAGGATTTGTAAATGCTGCAGCCCTCCTATTGCACGTTGGCGGAGGCATGGGCAGTGATTTTGCTCTCTGTGGCCCCTGGATGTGAAATCCTGATCCTGAGGAGCTCAGAGCAGACACCTGAAAGAACAGGTTTGTTTTTCTGCCTGAAATATATTTCAGGAATTGCTCTGAGGGTTTTTCCTTCCACCTTCATCCTCTCCACTGCCAGCTCTTCACAGTGACAATCAAGCAAAGTGGATTCAACCTGCAAGGACTAGGAGCAGAGAGGAGGCTTATTCCAGAGCAGGAGGGAGATTCCCACTAGAGCCGACGAGGTTGCCAGGGCCAGGAGGACCGTCGCAGTGCACGGCGCTGGCTGACACAAAGGACGCAGGCCAGACGGCGCGAGCGAGGATGGGAAGCGGGGTGCCGGTGCCGGGGCAGCGCTGCTCGGCCAGACCCTGCCTCCTCCCAGCGCCACTCTTTCCTTTGTCACGCTGTGGGCATAGCTGGGCATAGGCAATGCCAGCCCCAAGCCTCAGCCACCCTCTGAGGCCACCATCTTCCTTTAGCCATGAGTAAGATCTCAAACTCCTTTTCAGCTGTAGGAGAAAGGCTGTTAATAGAAATGGATGCACATGGCACAGTCTATTCCAGAACAGCCCCAGCTGCTAAAAGCTTTCTGTGTCCTGGACTGGTGGTTAGCAGGACCAGCTCCTGGGTCCACTTGCACCGAGGCTAGCGATAGCTGATTTTCAGGTAGGTAATTCAGGTTTAATCCTTTGTGCCCCGACCATCCCCACAGGCCCAGCAGCATAGAAAGTCACAGCAGGCTGCGTTTGAGCAACCTGCTCCACCGGACTTGTGGCAAATGTTGTGTCTGCATCCCTGCTCTTCTGTTCTCCCTGTAGGGTCCTGGTCAATCAAACAGGCTCTTTCCCTGGAAATGCCCCCTGTGCCTAAAGACAGACTCCTCTTGGTGGACACCAGCCAAGCTGTGGGAATGGCTGTGGCACACACGCTATTCCAATTTTCAATCCCAAAGGCGCTGGAATTAAGGCAGGTCCAACGGGAATAAAACTTGCTGTTTTTACTGAAAGAGGGGAGGAAGCCCCAGCGCTGAATCCTGCCAAGAGCCACAGGGAAATGAAATCAGTGGTGAGCTTAGGCAGCAATACTCATGCCCATGGAGCAACACCCTTGGGTGTCAAGGCTTTATCTTGGGCATACGCGGCTGGAGGAGCACCAGAACGGAGTCCTGCCCTGTTACCTTCCCCCACCCAGCAGCCAACACAGCCACGAACAAGTTTGTGTGCCAGGCCCTCCTGATGGCCAAAGAAGGATCCAAAGTCAGCTTTTGATGTCATGTGTCTGCTTTAACTGTTGATACTGAGCAGTGCCTGGATTAAAGTAGAAGCGATTAAGAGAGTCAAACCCGCCTTTTTCAGGACAAATGCAGGAAATCACAGACATTTACAAAAGTCTCTTCTGAATACTTTACACTGCAGTGAGAACCATTGTGGGTCCAGTGGTTAATGCTTTCTGAATCTGAATCTGAATTCTCTCAGTGCCAGGAGGCACACAATGCGTGAACATCTTTCTTCCACTTCGATCGGTCCTCAGCTGCGTGCCATGCCGCTCTCAACCTCCACCCTCCGACGCCAGGTCGTTTTTGGACGACCCCACTTTCTTCTTCCCTCTGGAGTCCACCCAAGGGCCACAGCGCAGTCTTCTGTCCGTTTTTTCAGGACATGACCGATCCAGTTCCATCTCCTCCTCCTCACTTCGTTACTGATTTTTCCCCCACCATTTCTGATGCTCGTCGTTTCTGCAACTTTTTTTTTTTTTTTTTTCTGGGAGGAGGTAGTTGGCCTCCTGCCCAAACCCCATGACTTGGAGGGCCAGTGTTTTTTCTGTCAGGGTGGCCTTCCCTTAGGCTGCGTTGGTTCGTGGCACTTTCTTCAATTTTATCCCGTGCACCCTTCAGAGAGGGATCCCCTATCCACCACCCAGGGGACGCGCCTTCTAGCGGTGCAGCCCAAG
Source organism: Platalea leucorodia (assembly GCF_965183815.1). Taxonomy (NCBI): domain Eukaryota; kingdom Metazoa; phylum Chordata; class Aves; order Pelecaniformes; family Threskiornithidae; genus Platalea; species Platalea leucorodia. The sequence goes on from NC_138838.1 coordinate 391,331, forward strand.
CCGAAGGGGTTAATGCTTTAAGGGACATTTAACACTTTGGGAAAAGGGGTAGAAACCGCTCTCCTGGGCACTGTCTCTCACACAGACTGGGCTAGGCTGGGCTTGGCGAGCCTGGGCGGGTCTCTGGGGCCCCAGCTTTCCCACGGTGCTGACACTGTTGTGGCTGCTGCCTGTTCTTTCCTGTCCCAGGTGAGCCAGGACTGCCGATAAAGGCTTGAAAGTGGCTTGCTGAGCACTTCTGCCAGCTCCCTCGGTGCCCTTGGGGGGATCCCATCCGGTCCCGGAGACTTGTGGGTGTGTAAGCGGTGTAGCAGGTTGCTGACCATTGCCCCTTGGATTATGGGGGCCTCATTCTGCTCCCCGTCCCTGTCTTGCAGCTCAGGGCACTGCGTAGGCTGAGAACAACTGCTCTGACAATTAAAGACTGAGGCAAAGAAGGCAGGGAGTACCTCAGCCTTCTCCTCATCCTTTGTCACTACGTTCCCCTCGCGTCCAACAAAGGATGGAGCCATCCCATCGAGCGGCACCAGGCCAGGCTGGCAGCACTGTGCGCATGGGGGCTGGCCGTGCCCCAACCACCCTCCCGGAGGAAAGCGCTTGGTGGCGGGGGGCAGGCAGCAGCTTGCCCATCGCCCACCCAGCCCCTCGCCTACAGCTCTCCTTCTCTCACAGGCATCACCGCCCTCCTGCACACCCCGTCTCGATGGCAACGGCCCTCCCTCTTCAGGAGGGCCCTCAGGGCTCTGCACAGGGCTTTCCGTTGTCCCTGCCTCGCAGGACAGCAAGAGCAGGAGAACCCCGCTGCCAGCGCCAGGTGGGTCCCCAGAGATGGCGGCTGGCCCTGAGCCTGCGCAGCGTCCAGAGGGAGTGGCACAGGGAGGCACGCAAGGGACAGGTGCACCGACAGTGCCCCAGGCATTCAGCTGCCCTGAGGCCATCGTGCTGCCAGCCTCCGCTCGGCCATGGACGCTGCCTGAGACCAATAAAAGACAACAATTTTCCCCCAATGCTCGTCTGCGCCTGGTCCATCTCAGGAGAAAGAGGGGTGCAGGCAAGGCCCACGCCAGCAGGCAGAGCTGGAGAGGCCCAGTGCTCCCCCTTCTCCAGGCTGAGGAGAGCTCCCGAGCTCAGCCCTGAAAGACACAAGGGGCGCAGGGGCCGTGTCCTGGCGCGGGGCCTCGCCTCTCTGAGCCCCGGGGACGGACGACACTGCGGGAGGCCTGAGGGCTCTGGCAGCAGCGGCACGGGGCTGTGCGATGCGACAGCGATGGCTGCCATGATCCTGCCAGAGGGGCCAGTGAGTCACGGGGTGGCTGGAGATGGGGCTGCCCTTCTTGTGGCCCATCCCGGCTGCGTGATGGAGGGGATGCAGCCCCTGCAGCACAGCTCTGACTCCTCTCAGGGCAGGATGAGGCCAGAAATATAGACTGAGCTCTGGGACCCTGACCAAGATGGCTGCAGGGGGGTGCAGCCGGGCTGTGGCCGCAGGCCGCCCACAGCTGTCCTGCAGCACCATGGCCCTGTATCCCAGGGCACTGTGTGCGGAGCAGGGATCTGCTGCCTGCAGCGGGAGAGCCCCGCTTAGGGCAGAGCCCTGCACCAGGCAGGCTGGCAGCAGGGAGGGGACCCCCAGCCCAGCCCCGGAGAGCGGAGAGGTTTCCCAGGGACTCGCGGGGACGGCCTGGGCTTGGCCCCAGAGAGGGGAGCTGCTGGCCAGGGGTGGTGAGGAGCTCTCCTGCTGGGCATGTGATGTCCTCCCTCCTCCCAGCCCTTGGGGAGGTGGCTGTGGGGAGCCTGGCTGATGGCACCGGGCATGGCCTGGCCCTCTCCTGTGGATGCAGTGCTCTGCTCAGCCCTGGCAGCTGCTGGGATAACGGCGGGATTTGGGGTCTGGCCAATGCTGTCGCACTGGCGAGAGGGACGTGTCAGGGGCAGAGCACAGCTGCTGCTGCTGTGGTGGGAGAAGGCCAGAGCAGCCCAGCTGCCCAAAGGGCTGGGAGCCCAGCCTCAGCAGCCCAGAGGAGGTGGGACAGGGTGCCCCTGGGGGCACAGCTCCTCCCTCTCCACAGGGAAACATGAGTTCTTTTGGAGGAAAGCCCAACAGAGGGGTGAAATTCTAAAACAATAACAGGGCCAGGGTGTGCTGAGGGGTGAGCTGTCCTGCACACAGTGGCAGAGTCCCGGAACAATGCTGTCTGCTCAGCACGCTCAGGGTGCTTCCCGTATGAAGGACGCCATGGTCTTGGGCTTGCGCTTTCAGCTTTAATCAAAACGAGCCGTTTTCTTCACTTCTGCCGGGCTTTGCAGGGCCAGCAGCACAGCACCCACAGGGCCCATCCCAATGTTGGCTGCTCCCTTGGAGATCTCAGGATCAGCATGGTCTGAGCTGCCAGGGACGAGACTGAGAGTTCGGTGTCTTTCTCCAAAACCTGGAGGGCTGCAACAGAGGGAAAGAGAACAGAGCTGAAGCCCACCCATCTGCAGAGACCCCCCCAGGCATCCCCTCCAGGCCATGCCAGCCCCACCCATCCCTTTCCCTGGCCAGGAGGAGCAGGTGGGACAAAGGCATCAGCTGGAAGCTGCTGCTCAGGAACGCCCCTGACATCTTCCTCTGCCCTTGAAGCGTTGCCCTGGAGCAGGGCAAGCCATGGCAGCACCCTGCCCAGGCTGGGGCCCCTGCCCCACCAGCCCCGGCACACACAGCACTGCCCCTACTCACCGCTGCAGAGCTCAGACAGCTTCTCCTCGCTTTGGTCCCTCCGGTGCCGCGCAGCAAGCCCTAGGCACAGAGCTGCGTCAGACCTCCCGCTCCCCAGCGTGCTCCCAGCAGCACAGCTCCCGGCTCTGCCGGTTTGGCTGCACACCCTCCTCCCCCTCAGCAGGGTGACCCCAGGGAAGGACAGTACGTGGGAGGGTGGGACTGAGCAGGGCGGCCACCAAGCCCACCTGCGTGGGCAGGGCTGGGAGAGGGAGGCCCAGAGCCCCTGGCTGCCCAGGCCCTGCCCAGGGCAGTCGGGGCTCTGGCAGCCACAGGGCTGCCCCTTGCCGCCAGTGCAGCGGCTGGGACTGGGGCCAGGCTGCCAAAGGAGGGTCCCCAGGGGCTGTGGCTCACCAATGAACCTCACGGCCGCCTCTCGCAAGGGGACCTGAGCGTCCTTCAAGTATGGCAGGCTCTGACTCAGATAGTCTTCAACTCTGCTCCTGTCCTGCACCAGCTGGAGAGAGCACAAGGGCATGGGGCTGGCACAGGCCTTCCCCACTCTTGGCCGGACGGGTCCCTCCTCCCAGCACCCCCGGTCCCCCTCCCACCTCAGGCCATTCCCATCTCCCAGCCAGGAGCCCTGTGGGGCTGAGGTTCAGAGACAGCTCCAGGCAGAGGCAGGTCTGGAGGTCCTGAGAGCCCTCTGTCCCACTGCCGGGGCCCACGTGGGCTAGGGTCTCCTTCGACATCCTGAGGGCAGGGAGGGGAGAGAGGCTGGGAGAAGAGCCCTTGGGGGGCTCTGTGCCTGAGGGCAGGGAAGACGGATGCAGCTCCAGGCCCCTTGTCCAGCCCTGGGGCTTGGGGCTTGTCCTCACCAAGCACTCCCCAATTCTGTATGTCTGCTGCATCTGGCTCAGGCGCTTGAGCTGTTTCCACCTCAGCAGCTTTGCAGCGACGACGAGGGCTTCCTGAGAGGCCTGCAGAGGGGGACAGGGATTGGGGGGATTGTGGAGAGGGAGCGGGGGGACTGTGGACAGGGATTGGGGCGCAAAGCCCTGGCCTCCAACACCTGCAGGGACAGCTGGGAAGCCTCTAGGGACCCTCATGGCCTTGCTGGCCATGGGCTGCTGCTGAGCTCTGCTGGACCAGGTAGGCCAGGTGTGGGACATGTCTGTGCCAACTTCTCCGCCCCTCCTCGCGCTGGGGATGCCAGGACCCTTCCTCTGGGACGCGCTGGAGGAGGGCTGAATGGGGGGAGCAGGGGTGGGCGGACCCCACCTCCCCGTCCTCCTCTGCAGCAGGAGGCACAGAGGGAGGAGGAAGGCAGTGGTGGGACCGGTGCAGGGAAGGAGGGGAGTTCTGCCTCAGTGACTCAGGCAGTTGGACCCTGGGGTGACACAGACGCCAAGAGGCCAACTGCCGGCAGCCCTGCCCCTCCCTGATACCCCTCCCTGTGGTGTCAGCACACCCTTCCCCACATCACTGGTCACGTTTGAAATCTCTACCTTGGCCACGCTCTCCATCTGGTCACTCATGCGGAAGAACAGGGGGAGCAGGCTTTTCCGCACATTCTCCTTCATCTGCTGCTTGTTGCTCCCCACCACCATCTGTATCATGTCCTCGAAGAGGCAGATGGAGAGCTCTCGCAGCTGGCTGGACTCCTGGCAGGGAGAACAGGAGGATTTCAGCAACAGCCGCTCAGCCTGCTTTGCACAGGGGCTGGGCTGGGCCCCAGCACACGGGGATCAGGTCGCCCGGAGGCATCAACCTGTCAGCGAGAAGCCGTGCTGGGCTGCAGAGCCCAGAAGCCATCCCCACGAGAGCCCAGGGGCGTAAGGGGGGAACAGCCCTGCCCAAGTGCTGCCACAGGGCTGGGCTGATGGGCAGTTGTCCTTGCAGAGGGCCCAGCAGTGGGGCTCAGGCTCCCCCAGCAGCCTTACCTCATCAAAGAGCGGTGGGAGCTTCTCCACCAGCTGCAGAGCGGTCAGGCTCTCCTCCTCCCTCTTCATATGACCCATCACGTTTCTGAAGACCAGCAGGGCCTTCACCTTGTTGTCAGCTGGGACCAATGCTCTTGTCACTAAGCACCAGCCTCCCGTCCGCCTTCCTGCCAGGCGGCACAGGAATCCCTGCAGCAGCCTGATGGCAGGCGGTGGCCATGGGTCCATGGATGGGGACACGGGGATAGCAGCCGGTAGGGAAATTAGGGCAGGAGAACAAAGGCTCCACGTCCTCTGCTCCGTCACCTCCTTTCCCGAATGGCCCAAACGCCCAGATGGCTTGGTAACCCTCTGGGCCTGCATAGCTCCCCAGGCGGCCACCAGGCCCCTCCATGGCAGCGCTCTGCAGACCCCCATGGCTCGTGCAACAAACAAGCCACCACGGCTTCCCTGGACTAGGCCCTGCTCACCATCTCAGGTGTCTGCGACAGTGTGATGAGGCCTCTGAGCACGAGCGAGAGCAACACCACGCTTGGACGCCTCAGGTACCGCTGGACTTTGTAGAGGCTAGCAAACTCCTCTGACTTAATGTCACTGGAGGCCAGCAGCTGAAACAGAGATGGCAGTGAAAGAGTGGCAGAGCCTGCAGCGCTCCCCGCACCCTGCAGCTCCTGCTTCCCACTGGCAGCTCAGGGCAAGGGCACCAGGGCCAGACAGCCCGTCCTGGGGGCAGCTCTGCCCGTGGAGGGCTGCTTGGCATCCCCGTGCCCTGCGCCTCGCTGCACACCACACAGTCCTCTGTGCCGGCTCCTCCTGTCCTCTGAGCATCGGCAGCCTCTTGCTCTCATGCCTCTGAGGAGCAATCCAACAGCAAGAGCGGGCACAAAGGAGGCACGACACGCAGGTGGTGACGATTGTCTTCTGTTCCCAACCTTGCAGCCTGTTCAGCCTGTGCAAAGGCCCCGTCTCTGCCCCTGACCCAGCCCTTGCCCTGCCCCAGCCTTCCAGTCTGCAGAGCAGGGCAGGGGGGTACAGGCAGGGGGGAAGCAGAGAGCTGCCTGGGCAGGCAGGGGCTGCCTGGGCTTCGTGTTTGTGCACCGGGGCCCAAGCAGCGTGGGGTGGCCCTGCATGGCTGGCGCAGGGGAACCTGCTGCTGGGCAGGTCCCTGCTGGCCCTAAGGGGCTCTGTCCCTGTGTCCTGGAGGAGGTGACCGTTTGGGGGCAGATGGGAGGAGAGGGCTGTGCCTGTTTCCTGGAGAGGCAGGCACAGCCCCGAGGGTGAGCGAGGACTGCTCTGGTCCAGCCAAGTGATGGATGCAGGCATCCTCTGTGCTGGAGCTGAACACCTTGCGCAGCCGCTGGTCCTGGAGCTGGCTGAGCAGCTCCCTCAAGACCTTCTTCAAGGTGTGGGGCTGGGAAAGCATCACGTCCCACATGGCCAGAGCAGCACTGCAGGCCCAGAGCGCTCTGTCAGCAGGGCTGCCTCGGCCACCACGCTGTGCCCGGGCCAGCCCCACAGGACCCAGGCTGTCCTGGCCCTTCCCGACCCCTCGCTTGGAGTGCCCGGGTCCCTGCCTGGGCAAGGAGGAGGGGGCTGAGATAGTCTTCCCCGTGGGGCAGGGAGGAACCTCGTGGCGGGGCTCCGGGCTGCCTTGGCCAGCTTTGGCTACTGCGGGCCTGGCCTATCCGCCAGGGCTGGAAAGTGGGGTGGGCTGGAGGGCCCTGCTCCTCGGGGAATGTCCTGCGCTTTCCCCTGGCTCCGGCAGCCAGAAAGTCTCCAGGCCCCTCTCCCCACACGGCACAAGCCCACGGGGGCTGTTGCGCTCAGTACCTGTCACACGATGGAGAGAGCTTCAGCAGGCTCCTGACCACTTCCCTGGGGCACTGGTCGGTCATCAGGAGAAGCAGCAAGTCCAGGCTCTGCCGGGCTGACGCCGTGCGGATGCACTCCATGTTTTCATAGATGCACCTCACGATGCCTGGCACCTGGAGGGCACACAGGTGAGGATGGTGCTGCCACTGGAATGCAGCCATTTCCTCCGCTGCCTCTCAAACTGATGCTCTTCCCATCCTGCTCTGCTGGCTTCAAACGGCTTCAAGGTGCCTGAGGCACCTGCATGAGGGAGGGAGGGAGGAACAGGGCCTGAAAGGGCTTAAGGGCAGGGCAGCCACAGGCCGCTTACCTCTGTCAGCCAGGAGGCAGGCTCTCTCACAGCCACATCCAGGATGCTGCTCGCCTCCTCCTTGTCATAGACGCTGGAGTCTCTCATGGCCTCAATGGCCACGAGGACGACGTCTGTCTTCTCAGAAGGCTGCAGGTATTTTCCAAACGCCTATGGGAGGAAGGAAGGCGGGGAAGACATGGCACACCGAGCGCCCTGATGGTGCTGCTTAGCTGAGCAGTGAGAGCAGCTCTGGCAAGACATGGCCCGGCAGTGCTGGCAGCGGTGCCCGCAGGAAAGCTGGAAGCAGGGGCTGCAGTACTGCATGGTGGAGGAGGAGAAGAGAGGGCCTTCAGGGTGAGGGAGGAGGGTTGCGGTCGTGAGCACAGCGTGCCGGCCCTCCAGAGAACCAGGGCTTGCTGGTGGCCAGGCGGGCTGGAGATGCTGCTGGGACACTGGAGTGCAGCCCTTTCTAGTCCCTGCTCGGGACTGTCTGCAGCTCTGTGAAGCCATAGGCAGGAGAGCTGTGCACCAACGTCCACAGCATGGTATCCATGGTATCTCCAGGGTCTGCAAGGTGGACAAAAGGTTGTGGCAGTCTTTCTGCAGGCCCGGTCAGCCCCGGAGATGGATCTGAACTACCCACGCCAAGGACTGGGGGTAGAGGGATGAGGGTCGGAAAGCAAACTGAGACGCTGCCCTGCCCTGGATCTCCGGGTTTCTCTCAGCACACGGTGGCCAGGGAGCAGCCCAGAGGGACTAGGGACTCCTGCCGCTCAGCCAGCACTTACCTTAAAGTAGAGAGTAGTGTCCAGGTCCTGCATGTCCGGTTTTGGAGGAAGCAAGAAGACACTCCTGAAGCAGGCCTGTAAGAGGCTTTTCTTTTTGCCCTCCAGCACCATCTCCACTTTGCTGCAAAGAGAGAGAGGGGCCTGTTGCACACTGGTGCTGGGCGCCTCGATGCCTTGGGCAAGTGGCCACGGACCTCTGGAGCAGGGGTCCCCGAGGGGGATGGAGGGTGTGCAGGGAGCCCTGCCAGGAGGCACCTCCTCCCTCCCCAACATGGCCTGGGCCAAAGGACAGTCCTGGCAGGTAAGCTTCCCGCCTCCCGCTTTGGGGAAGAGCCAAGGCATGGCAGGCAGCTGCAGGATCCCTCTGGCCTCCCCTGCGCCCTCCCAACAAGCCGCGAGCAGGGCAGAGCAGAGGCCCTCTGACGGCACTACTGGACTCTGCCTGGCTGGGGGATGGGGAGAGGTGCCAGCCAAACCAGGGGCTGGGCAGCTACCTTAAGGCGGCGATGGCAAGCATGGCTTGCTGCCGCACCGCTGTGTGCAGGTGGTTCCTGGGCTCCTCTTCCAGCAGCACCTGCAGAGCACAACCAGGATGGCACCTGGCAGCCACCAGCAGCCAGTGCCAGCAGACCCAGCACCAGGTGGGTCTGGCGGAGACCCTCTGCCCCCGCCCCAGCACCAACCCCAGCGTGCCCCCTGTCACTCCCGGGGCGGGGTCTCTGCTGGCAGGGCTTCTCAGCGGCACCAGAGTCCCCTCAGGGCAGTTCTGCGTCCACTCACACTTGTCCCTGCCCTACCCCTGCCCGTGCACTGCCCGCACACTGTGCCGGTGCCCGGGGACCTTGCCCCCGTCCCCAGACCTGCTGGGTGTCCCCTCACCTTGATATTCTCTGCCAACTCACATCTGTGGCAGAACGCATTCAGGCCCTGTGACAAGCCCTTGCGCCTGGCAGCTTTGCACAGGGTGCAGATGGTCTCTAGGAACTGCATCCTCTGGGCCTCCTCCTGGCAGCCGGGGGACAGAGAGACAAACGAGGAGCGTGAGAAGGTAGACACATGGCCAGCAGCACTGGAGCCCTGGGGCTGCAGTGCTGTGCAGGAGACCTGCGGGGAGCAGCTCTGCCCAGCCAGCAGCCCCCCAGCAGCCCCGGCAGCAGGCAGCAGAGCTGGTGGCACTGTCAGGAGACCCAGGCACAGCTACCGTGGAAATGGCTGTGCTTACCTTTTCTGAGCTCTTCACAAAAGCCTGGATGAACTGCATGGATTCTTTTTCCTCTTGGTACAGAGATTGCCAGCTGGATGCACCAGCAGGGGCACCTAGTAAAGGAGGAGAGCAGGGAGGGCTGTAGAGAGGGGCTGAAGGCAAATGTGAGGAGACGGAGGAGCTCTGCCCTCCGTCCAACCCCGTGCCCACTCCCCTGGCACAGTCTCCCCATGGGTGTCTGGCCTGGAGGGTGCCCGGCAGATGGGCTGCGATGCTGCAGCGCAGTGCGGCACACAAAGCCACAAGTGCACCGGGCTTAGGAACTCGCTTGCAGACAGGCTGGAAAGGTGCCCGTCCCCCACCACCGCTGCCTCCTGCCACGCCAGCTGCCTCTTGCTGCCCATAGCCCAGAGCAGGAGCCCAGTCCCCTCTGCTCTCTCCTGCCCTGGGGGAGGCTGTGCTGGGGCAGCATTCCACCAGTGCCGTGCTCCCCGCCCGTGGGACCCCCACTGCCGCTGTGCCCGGGAAACAGGACCCTGGCGTCGATCAGGGTGCAGACCCCAGCCCTGCCCAGCCCGGCGGGGCCCCTCACTTACCGCTCTGCAGCAGCCTGGGCACGCACGCCTGGTGGGGCCTTGGAGGAGAGCTGCTCTCCTGGGGAGCCCTCTTCTCCTCCAAGGCCACCCTGGGGCAGCTGGGGGGTCTCTCTGCCATCCTGCAGGACGTAGGAAAGGGCTATGGGTGGGAAAGGGGGAAGCTTTGGCAAAATGCCTTGGCACCGCGGGGCTGCTGGGGAAAGACGTGGGCTGTGCTCAGGGGCTCCTCGCCAGCTCCACGCTCCCACCCTGTCACGTCGCTGTCCTGCCGGACACTGTGGGGTGGGGGGCGTGACCGTGTTGACCATATGCAGCGCTACAGGGTGTCACAGAGGCAGGTCACAAAGGGCACCACTGTGACCTGCCACCCAGGCCGGGAGGGGCAGGATGTCCTCTGGGGGGTCACGAGGCCCACTCACCCCTGGGCACTTGGGTCCTCTTGGGGTGCCCCAAGCCCCACATTTGCCCTCCTGGTCCCTGCAGACCTCCCTGTTGCTCTCCAACTGGCCCAGAGCCCCGTGTTCACACATCCCAGCGTGCCCCCAGGACCTTCCCTTCCCTTCCCTTCCCTTCCCTTCCCTTCCCTTCCCTTCCCTTCCCTTCCCTTCCCTTCCCTTCCCTTCCCTTCCCTTCCCTTCCCTTCCCTTCCCTTCCCTTCCCTTCCCTTCCCTTCCCTTCCCTTCCCTTCCCTTCCCTTCCCTTCCCTTCCCTTCCCTTCCCTTCCCTTCCCTTCCCTTCCCTTCCCTTCCCTTCCCTTCCCTTCCCTTCCCTTCCCTTCCCTTCCCTTCTCTCCAGAGCCCTGCTTCTCTCCCTTGGCAACGTTAGATTTAGTCAAGCTTCACACAAGTCCTAGTTTTTGTCCCTTCATCTCTTCTCTTCCTCCTACCAAACAGGAAGAGCTTATGCAGAAAAGAGGGAAAAGAAAATGAAGCATCTTCCACGGAGTTTGCCCTTTTAGGAGCTGGGAACCTTTCACAAATGGAGATTGTTCTCTTGCTGCTTTTCTCTTGGTCTGGTTTTGGACCGTGAGCGAGAAGCCCTCCTCATTGAGCTGGTGCTGGCTGAGCACCATCTCCAACGCTCCATGGGCATCTTCGGGGCCACTTCTCCTGCCTGATGGCCTGCTCCCCCTCCCAGCTTTCAGAACGGTGGGAAGGCCATTGCTGTGCAGGCTGCACAGAAGTTTTACAATTGGAGTCTTTTGGCCTGTGGGGAATGGTAGCTCCAGGCAGGGCTGTCTTACGCTGGGTTTTTAGCAATATGTGGAAACTTCTCCCCAGCAGCACAGCAGGAAACACCACTTTCTGCTTTCAGCCCGCAGCTGCATAAGAAAATGCAAGGCTAGGATCCTAACCCAGTGTTTCTAGCCCAACTGACTTTTGATGTTGCTGATGATCTTTACCAATTCCTTTGGAATCTCATGCTAATCTTTCATCATTCCCATGAGGATACGACACGGGCCGCAGCGGGGAGTTCCCCACAGATGTGACGAGATGCTCTCTTCACATTTCTACAGTTTCTGGCATCTTACAATTCACAGCCTTTCCTCCGTTCTCAAAGTCTCTTTCAGCAAAAAGCTGTTTACACCTGCTCCTCTCCTCTGATCCTTGTTTGGTGTTACAACTGTCGACGGAGCGTTAACATGCTGTATTGCTTACCAGATGCTATCAGAAGAGGAAACCGGAACAAAATACGCTCTCTTTCCTAAACTGTCTTAACATTTTCCACCAGTCCCCTCCTCTACAGGCTGCCAGACAGAGAGCTTGAAGGGCGGTTCAGCAATTCTTCTTCTTTAAACATACGGATCTCGTTGGGACCCAAAGGAAAGGTGGCTGAGCTGAACAGCATCGAAGCCGCTCCTGATTTGTGCCTTTAGAGATTTCTAGAGACTTCTAAGGTGGGCAGCAGCGAGGACAAACGCTATTTGATGATGTCTGCAGTCACAGATCACAGAATCACAGAATGGTTGAGGTTGGAAGGGCTCAGCCACCAGAGCTGTGCATTGATTTCAGGTGGTGTAGACTGGCCTCTACTGGTACGCCAACACGCACATCTTTGCCTACTCCGCAGCTACGTGCAGTGCAAATCAGTTTTGTTGCAGTAAGATGCAAAAAGAGCAAGTCTTCATGGCTACAGCGCAGTATCAACCATCAAGAAAGCACAATTTAGCCTGAAGACAGTGAAGCTCAATTGTCAAATGCCACCTTAGCCTCTTCAACGTCACTACTTCTTTGGCAACCTGTCCAGGATGCGAAAGACTTGCACTGCAACCCGACATACCCGACTATTGAACCAACACTTCTAGCCAGATGTCCTAGCAAAATTTTGCACATACCTCTAGCTCTAAGCAAGGATAGTGACCGCATGTCAGGAAAAATCATACCTAAAAGCTGCTCAACTCAGCCTCTAGGAACTGGACTCAATGCCATGACTCGAGGAAAGATACCGACAGCATTACTAACAGAGAGCTCTCCAGACTCCTGCCCGAGTGATTTTGGGGGATAGAGAACATCAGCTACCCTGACTGTTTTCTTCACAAGTTCTTCTTTTATTGTTTTGAAAGAACCATTTCTCATTATTCCGCAGGTGTCCATTAGCATCATTCCTCCTCTCGAGGTCCTTCACCAATTTAAGGTTTCCTTACAAACAAGTCTCCTCTTTTAATTCCTAAGAAAAGTTCAACAACATCAACAAAATACTAGCCAAAGCCACCAGTTACCAGTCCAGGTTACAATCACCTTATCTCCTCCAAAGCGCTTTGAGGTAATGGTTACAATCCAAAGACGCAGACACAGAACATCCAGCAGCTGCACCCATTCCGTTTCTAGCCTCTCGCGGCTGCCAGGAGGTGAAGGATGTCATTGCAGAGAAGCTTTAAGAACAGAGACACCTGTTCCTTCACAACTGCTGCCAAATTAGAACCGTCAGTCAACTGTCATCTCTGCCACAGTGGAGCGAGGAACCTACACAGGAAACTCCTGTCCCTGCTAATCCCTTGACTCAGCCAATCCATCTAACGACAGAGACGTAGAGTGCAAATGCTCCCGATTCTTCTAGACAACCTGCTTCTCCATTATGGGCGTGTAAAGCAGTGACCTGGAAAACGAACCTCTATGCTCCTTTTGAATCTTTTTATATTCCGTCCATTCCGTAACAAAATCATCCGTAAACTCATCGAGAATGGACTTTTTCTTTTCCCGGTTAAAATAAGCTTGACCTTTATTACAATCATAGTTTGACCTTTATTACAAAAAGACACCAAGAAACAAGGAGAAAAAGTACACTGCATGCAAATGCAAAAGGTGAACATCCTGTTCAAGCAACACCAGTTTAGAATTCCTACAAGTTTTAGGGCAAGTTTTAGAAGTACATTTGTCTTGTTTTAGTTTGGCATGTTTACCATACACAACAACAAAGTGTACTGGAAAAAAATCTTTATATGTAATTAGGGTTTCCTCAAAAGGCGTTCATTTTTCAGAGTCCTCTTTTCAGTCATGTACTGGAGTTTTATTTCAACTCATCTTCCTGCAAGCACAGATCCCCTTTCTTAAAGCCAAGGCAAATTAAGCCATTTCAAAATTAACTACCACTTGTATTCTCCACAACTCTCTGTGCCTACTCATTTCATTCTGAATCAGCTGTTGCATAAGTTCTGTGTTACGGCCTCATTTAACAGGTTATAAGTAGCACTATATTGAATTGCTGCAGAATACTTACAGTTCGCAGCCTGGTCTGCCACCTGCTGAGCCAACTGTACTGGCTCTCATGGCATGACCTGTTGGAGAGGGGAGACAAAAAAGAAAAGAAATCCCATTCAGTTTATCTGAAGATTATTCTTTTAAAGAAATTCTCAAGTTATCATTACTTACCAGCTGTGGGTCTTGATTGTCCTTGGGGGCCCAGAAGACTTGGTAATGCTGGTTGCCTTAGTACAGGAACCTGACAGCCCTTGTCAATCAATGCAAACAAACAGTTGGAAAATAAGCTCTACTCAAGTGCAAGGATCACTGCATACGTTGAAATAACACTTCCCTTCTCTTCCAACAAACTGCTGACTGACAAAGAGGAAGATTTAGAAAGTTCAGCAGCAGTCACCAGAGCAGCAGGAGGTGTAACAGTCATGAGAGGTGGTGCAGGTGGTGGCGGTGGCAGCTGCTGCTGCTGTTGCTGCCGAATCTGCTTCCGGAGCCTTTTTGCGTAGCCAGCTCCATTTCTGAAGTTGTTCACAGCCTGGAAGCAGGAAAGCATTTGCAAAAAGGTAATATGAAACTTCAGTAGATGCAGCAACAAAAGCCTCCACGGAGTAGAATTACTTGTGTATTCCTATCAATGCTCTCAATTGCTGACACGGAAGTCACGGACACAGGACACGATCAATATGATCAAGCAAAATGTCGGTTTATTACATACACAGCTTAGTTAATATAGTTTCTTGCCTTCCTAATCATGCATAAACTCACCGTTAATTGGTTAACTATGTTTGGCAATATGCTGTTCATGCGCTACTAGCATGTTCTGATGACACGTTGGGCAGGTATGCTCCTCAGAGTCCAGTAATGCTGTTCTAACACCTGTGTATAAGTAGAACCATCAAAATAGGTTTTAGCCAAACTAAGGACATTTTGGGCATTCTAATCACTTATAAAACCACGTCGATGATTAATGGGTGAAGACAGTCTTGAATTGAGAGCATGAGGCTAGAAATGTTCAACAGTGTAAAAAATTCATTGTATGTGGCAAATAACTCCACAGTCTTGGTATTTCACTGCTGTAACATTTGAGGATGCAGAGTAGGCTGTGTCTTGATGTTTCCACCAGTCTTTTTTGCACTATCTAGTACAGTGAGCAGTCACCAACCTCAAGGTTAATGAAGAAAACACATCTCAAAAAACCATCAGTGGGTTTGAGTTCCAAAGGTTTTAACCAGCTCTCCTGTGCAGAAGAATGTGGATTAAATGCCTAACTCTCCGTCTGTTGCAGACCACAGCAAGGCACCAGAGTTGTCTCTGTAGTTTTGTATGAGAGAAAGGGCTGTGGACAAACTCAATGCCTTCCATAGCGAATACTGTAATCACCTGTGCACTGATGTACTCTTCTCAGAATCGTCCTTCTGCACGTCAAGAGGATGTAACTAGATACGTAACAAGGGAAAAAAGCTTTCTGCCTTCTTTTTTCCTTAAAGAAAAAGTTAGAGATTGGGAAAGGTACCCTTTTCCAAGCTTTGGATTTTATCAAAGGAAGATAATAGATGGAATTCCTACCAATGCAGGGTCATCCATAAGGAAAGCAATACAACCCATCAGCCCAGGAGTCAGATGGGTACGGAGGGAGGGCAAAAGGAAGAAGGATGAGAGTACGTCAAGGGTGCAGAGAAGATAACGCGTGCTTGTCCACCTTAAAGCCAGCACCTACAGAGAGACCACCGCCATGGCCTCCATACAAGGACGCAGTCCATTCCACTTCCCACCCACCACCAAGCTCTCCTGTGTTCGCACTATACATTTTTAAGGCATTTTAAGTTCTGTGTCTAACAGAAAACACCTGGCTAAGCCTGGCTGCCATCAGGGAACACCCCAGAATTCACTCTAGATTGTCAGCACACCAACATTCAGGGACGAGCACCAGCCACGTCCGTTGCCTTTGGGCATTCACAAAATCCAAGCCTGATGGTGAAGCCGTTACTGCTTACCTGTTGCCAGCGCTAGCAGCAGAGCCCTCTGGCTCTCCAGCCCTCACTTTCCCACTTTCTATCCAGGAGTGAACGGCTTTCTGCCACTACCTTAACGGCTCTCTTGCCCGTGCTCCTTTTCTGTCTTGCTTCCCACCGTATCACTCAGGGTGGGCTTCTTGTCGTTCTACACTGAGCCCAACTTCTCAGTAGGAGGACTACACTGCTGTCCCCACGCTTACCTAGTGTAGGATATGGAAAAGAAATTAGAATGAGCAAATAGTAACTCCAGCCCCAGCCTACAGCTCTGAAGGTATAGACCAGCCTACACTTCCATCCTGGATCTACCTTCTCTAGGATGTGTCCAGGAAGCCAAATCATCATTACCTCTAATAGAGATTGGAACTGGGGGGAAGCAGGGAGAAAGAAAAGTTCCCGAGAGTCCCTCTCCCTGGCCCGCTGATTACAGCCAGAGCCCAGCCTGGAAACGGCGAACGTCCAGGGATTCCTCCCACCCCAAAGGGGCCAGGACCAAAAGCAGCTGCTGCTGCGCTTCAAGTATCCAGGGAACCCCATTCACAGCCCCACAAACGCTGGCGCTCTCTCTTCCTGGTGCCTCCGCACGAATGGATTAGCCCTAGAGCACCTTTCAGCAGCGCAGGACAGAGAATGTGCATTGTTGAATAACAGCTGCTGGGTTTTTATGTAAGTCAAGACCAGAAAAATGAAACTGACAGAAACAAGAGGAAGACTCATTTAAAAATACTACACGAAGTAAGGCAGGGCTCTCTCCTGAATCTGCTTGGGTGGCTAACCTCTTGGCTCCCAGACTTAGGTAGAGGCCTGTGAACTAAAAGGATTTGGGTTGTTGTATTCACTAGCTTGTTTGGCTTTGTAATTATCGAGGTGTGCGTTTACAGTGTTCTACTACCTTATATGCTCAACATACGACTTAAAGAAGGAAGAGTATAGCGTGACCCTGATGGTCAAAAGGAAAGGAGGGACTGCTAGGAAAATCTCATTGCTAGGAAAAACTATTGTAGCAATTAGTCTCGAGAGTAGGAAATTGTATGACATTTCTTAAGATACATCTAGTTTACGTCGTATACTGCTCAGTCATGGTTCAGTCAGCATGACTGAAGGACCCCAGCTCATTGCAAGGAGGAGAAGGACAGTCTGAAGAAGAAAGGATACCCCTGGACTACCCAGATCACGCCAGCATCCCAGCCCCTCTGACTCCTCTGGGGAACCTTCCCCTTATCTGCCATCAGAGATAGGGAACTGCAGCAAGATCGACCGCCGGGACGTCTGGATCAAGAAAGAAGCAGATGGGTGATGCCGCCACAGAATGAGAGTCGCTTTGCAAAGCAGCAGCCTGTGTGTGCATGCTAAGTAGCGCTTGGTCAAATCGCGTTGCACCTGAATGTTTGAAAGGTGTAAGAACCATGTGTAAGACCGCATTCGGGGTGCCCCCATTTTAATGGGACAGCTCATGCACGCAAATGCAAGAATGCCTCTTGTAATGCTATACTTTGCATCCCGGCCTCTCTCCTCGGTCGGCACGGGCCAGTTGCCAGATTTTCCTGACAGCTCCCCATCCCGGCTGCACGGAACTGGCACTGGCACCGCTTCCACCACAGCAGGGAGCAGCAGTTCCCCTCCTGCCGGGGCAGAGAGGGGGAGGACAAAAACGACCTAAAAGCGCCCCAGCCCCCCAGTCCCCACCACCGGGGCAGGATGGGCAGCACACACGTGTCGGCATTGCAGGGACACCAGTGCCAGCCCCATCCCTTCCCCTTGGACAGGAAATTCACCTTCCCCCAAAAATCGTGCTTGGGATCAGAAATCGTGGGGATGGGAGACCGTTGGGTTAGGAAACCATGACGGGGCTGAGAAATCCTCACTGGCATGGAAAACCATCATGCGGTTTAAAAGCCATTGTGCGGGTGGGAACCCATCATTCAGGACAGGAAACCTCAGCAGGATGGGAAATCCTTGAGATGGGAACCTATTGTGGTAGGAAAAATCAAACCAGCGCAAGGCTGGCTGCAGCAGGTGCTGGCGGAATGATCGCCATGGGGACGAGGGCTGCTTGCCCCCAACAAACCCCACCCTGACCAAGCGCCATGGCAGGTACAGCAGCAGGCTCCCGCTCCTCCCGGTGCTCCTGCCCTCCAGGTAGCCCCCCAGACGGCTCTGCCCACCTATATCTCACCCCATTGCTCCTCTGCGCTTCCCCCAACAGAGAGGTTCCCTCTCCGGCTGCCGATGGCATTGGAGGTGCCCAGCGTGAGCGTCACCGCCCCGGCCATGCCGCCACTGGTCACTGCCGGCGTGCTGCCCTTCTCTGGCCCGGGGCTGCCGGTGTCCCGCAGGCCTGCTCAGGTGCACACCGTCACCTCCCAGCTGGCCCAGGCCACCGTCTGGCAGGGGGTGCCGGGGCCGCTGGGGGCCCCAGGCCACGTGGTGCAGCTCCCCGGCGTGGTGCCGCTTCCCCCTGTGGTGCAGCTCCCCCCGATGGCACGGCTCCCCCCTGTCGTGCAGCTCCCTTGCGGGGTGCAGCTCGCCCCTGTCGTGCAGCTCCCCTGCGGGGTGCAGCTCCCCACCGTGGCGTATGCTCGCCTGGCTTGACACCACGGACAGTGAGGACTCTGTCCCCGATGTCCCCGACTTGAGCACCTACCTCAACAAGCTCCCTGATTTCTTGGAGTACAGGGCATAAGGCAGTGGCGGGGCTGGGGGACGGCGAGGTCACTATCAACAATGTCCCCGACTCTACCAACTTCCTCCCTGACTTCTCCGAGTATGTGGCAGAGGGCGGCTGCCCCAGTGAACGAGTGGCAGCAGCGGGGCTGGGGGACAGCGAGGACACTGTCCCTGATGGCCTTGATTTCCCCAACAGCCTCGCCAGCACTGCTCTCCTCAATGAGCTCCACAACTTCTCAGAGTACGTGGCGGACAGCGACTGCCCCCAGGACCAAGCCGTGGTGGCGCGGCTAGGGGACAGCGAGGACACCATCTTGACCGCCGACGTCCCCAACTTGACCGCCGATGTCCTCAATGAGCTCCCCGACCTCTCCGAGTACGTGGCGGACGGTGGCTGCCCCAATGAACGAGCGGTGGTGGTGGGGCTGGGGGATGGGGAGGACACCGTCCCCAATGTCCCCGTCAACCCCAGCTTGACCACCTCCCTCAACAAGCTCCCCCACCTCTTGGAGTACAGGGCAGAGGGCGGCTCCAACAAGGAGCAAGTGGCAGTGGTGATGCTGGGGACGGCAAAAACACCTTCCCTGATGTCCCCGAAGCCGCGGAGCGGTGGGGGAGGGGGCAAGGCAGGGCAGATGCCCTCACCACTCTGGTATGCGGGAACCCTCTCTGCCCACCATCACGCTGCCAGCCCTGGGCCCACCCAGCGCCACTTCCACTTCTGCTGCCTTGACACCACGCCCCTGCCTGGCAGAGGCTGCAGCCGTGGCGCCACCTCGCCGTTCCAAAAGGAACAACCGCCCCGGAACCAGCATCCCCACCCCAGCCTGGTACCAACATCCCTGCTACCGCCAGCTCCGCCCCGGCCTGCTGCTGACAGCCCCACCGCCAGCATCCCCACCGAGGGCTGCAACCAGCGTCCCCAGGAACAGCATCCCCAGCCCGGGGTTGAGGAGGCCCCGCTACGACCTGAGGGCGCACGTGCTGACCTCCATCCCGCGTTTCCACCTGCTGGGGCAAGGACTGAAAGTGGTCATCTGAAAGCTACTGAAATACCCAGTAGTTCAGCTCATTTCAATTGCTTAAGACAAGGCTTTTGGCTAGAACACAGTCAAGAAAATTGAAAACCAGAACTAACCTGCGCTCCCTCCTTGACTGGCTCCTCTTTCTTCATCACTTCTTTGCATTTCTATAGTTCCTGCGCAGTACATATCAAGATTTTCCTCATGAAAAGAAGCAAGAAAGCTCAGTCACAACTGTGCAGAAAACCTGCCATTCACATACGCAGTGCCCACACAGGAGCATTATCAAGGCCCTGCCTAGACACAAAAGATTAAATCAATGCACCAGGGAGGAGAGAGCAGGAACAGCACTCTGGCACCCACGATGAGTAACAACAATTTCTGCTCTGAACTGGGGCTTAGTCAAAGGGCAAGCACAGTACTGATCCAGACACGAAACTGAGTGTATCGCTTAATCCCAGGTGCCACACACACTGTGCCTTCTTCCATCGCCTCCTGCCGACGAATTGTTTCCCAGGCTCTTCCATCTCATCGCAGCTGCACGCTGGCTCCGGGCTGACTGGGGGAACTTCTCAGCGCTTTAACTTTGCTTCGGGCTTGCTACGAGCACGAGGCTTCATCCCTTTGGCTTGGACCCCAGCAGAAGCTGGGCAAGGGGCAGGTTTGCAAGTGGCTTGATGGAACGGAGCTTGGACACCTACCAGGGATTAAAAACCAACCAAAGAAAAAGCCAGAGAAACTGTGTTAGAGAGCAGCAGAAAGAAACAGCGGGGCTCAGCACTGTTTAACACGCGGGGTTTGGAATTTGGGAGACTGGAGCTCCCAACAGACTCGCCTCTTGCAACGGAAACATCCTTTAGCTTTTGAGCCTGACAGAAATAGTACAGACTGCCCCCAGCTCTACACTGCAGTTGCCGCAAGCGTTTGCTTGTCCATGTCCAGTTCTCTTCCATGCTGACAAGGTATGTTTAAGCTGCAAAAGAGGCAGTCCTACAAACCGTCAGCCACATGCCTCTTCTCTCACAGATGTGAAAACCGCAGTGAAAGACAACACAGGTACCAGGACAAGGCTTCTGCTCTGGCTTAGGTTTTAAAAAGCAAGGTCTTCCCAACCTCTCTTTTCCAGCTGCTGCCAACAGCTGCAGAAAGGGTCTGGTTTTGATCAGCTGATGATCAGTGCTAACTACCAAATCCCAGTACAGGACGTTACACCGCAGGCTGCAGATTTCCAGCCCAACCCCAGGGACTGAATAACCTCCCTCCTGCCATTGGGCTGACGGCAGTATTGCACATCCCCTGGCTTCTCCAGCTTCTCCTTCTGCAGACCTCTCGGCTGTTACCATGCCAAACTTGCCAGCCCCCTGGGGTTTGAGAAGGCTTGTTTTGGCTTGGACTAGAGTACCAGCTAACATCTGCACTGCTGAACCCTCGTAGACCTGAGCGTGCTCCTCACAGCTCCGTACCGCTCTGCCCTGTGGGAAGTGGGGCCCAGGGTGAGCCGTGCTGCACAGATACGTGCTGGAAGGCAGCGCAATGGGAATACAGATACGAGACTGGTGGGGGAAAGGTCGAGTATCGACAGTGCGTGATGCCAGTTCAGTGTCTGCAGCAGGATCCAGGCAGCCACAGAGCTGAGCAGCGACTCTCTCTGGAGACCATGAGGCAATGGGTACCCTCACTCCCACAACCCGCTCTCGATGACATCCCACTTCTTGCATCCTTGCCCTCCCTTTCCCCTCCAGCTTTCCAGACTGTGGCAGCCGTCCTCTGAGGGTAAGACAAGAGAAAGTGCCCCTTGCTGAACCACCACCATTGCCTCCACTGGAACCACCCTGGCTCTGCACGCAAGGACATACGGCAGTGGCAGCAGGTCACTCCCGTTCTGCTCCCTACATCCCCCCCGATGACTTGAAGGAAGTCTGCTCCCGGCATCTTCCTCAAGCCCACCCCAGCCTCCCTCAACAAGTCCACTATCGGCCACTTCTGCTTGCGCAGGAGCTTATGCAGCGTGACAAGATCCTGGCGTGCACAAAGAAGGGGGTCCTGCCCTTCCCCCAGGGCCGTCGGCTCTCCGGTGGTGAGCACTGGAAAAGCTGAGAAAACACCCTGAGAGCACCCTTACCCAATCGCTGTGCCAGGAGGTGTGACACCATCGGGGGTAAAGCAGCGCAGCTCTACGGATCTGTTCTGCTCTCTCCAGCCTTCCTTTTCTCCTGACGGTTTCCCTCAGCAGGGTTTGTCCTCAGTTCTTGCAGATGCAAACAGAAACCCTGCCGTTATGGCTGAGGAACTAACTCACCCAGGAGCTGTTTTTCCAGAAAGGGCTACGGTTACTTGTCCGACAGAAGCAATGCCCAAACAGAGTTTCTGATGCACCTCCTGAGCACAGGCATGCAAACAAGGGATCGTTTAGACTCAGAGTAACTCACATCATTTCAGAACCCACAGCAGGCAACTGAATGTGAAAATGAGCACAAAGAAAGGGGTCTTTTCAGAATCGCTATCTATTTCTTTTTCATGCCCGTACTTTCCTCACCACGGCGAGCAAACACAGACTCTGCAGCCCCTGCAGGCACATATGGTTCTGTGGGACAGAGGGGAGAAGAAAGGAGAGAGACCTGAACAGGGAATTTTCAAACCTGTGAAGAATCAAGTCGAAACAGTTGCAAAGTGTACCATCAACTTGCAGAAATTTAAACCCGATGCAGCCGACTCGTGGAAGTGAGGATTACAGAGAACTAGAGGGGAGCAGTGCAATCAGAGGGGTAAGCAACACAGGCAGCTCTAACCACGCATTTTCACCTGATTGCCTTAAACACCACAGGCCTGGGATCCCCACTGCTCACCTCACCCTGGAACAGTCCCATTCCTCGTCTGAAAGCTGCCGTGTGCCTGGCTGAGGACAGGCACAATCCACACAGAGAGCAACCAGAGCTAAACGCTGCGCTTTCCTTGGTGAAGTTTCCTCACAAAAAATACATTTACAAACCAAATAACCTGCTACTGCAAGCACCAGGAAGAAAAAAGTCCCTGACAGGTTACCGGACCTTCCCGGCTGTGGTAAAACCATCCGCCCTCGGTACCCCCTTTTCCCAAAAGCCCGCAGCACAGCTTGGGTGGGGGGAAAGGCAGGTATCCAACCTTGGGGCCGAGAGAGGGGCACAAGTGTTCCATGTGGGATTCAGAAGAGAAGTTAACTACCAAGGCCTGCTTCAAAACGCTCACCATCAAGGCGTGCTTAGAAGAAGCTGGTCACCAACAACTGACAGCTACCAAGGACAGGGTAGAGCTAGGAAGGAGGTGAATCAGCATGCCCGCAGATACCAAGGACAGAGGAGAGGCCTGTAAGATAAGAAGGAATCTCTGAATGAAAGAGTGAGCTCAGAACAAAGATAATGGGCAGTCTGAACATAAACCAAGAAACTCCCTGAACATTGGCGAGTGTCAGCTGTGTTCTTAACAAAAGGAAACAGCCAAATCAGCATGCTGAGGTGGAAAAAACCAACGAGGTCAACAAGCGGACAGCTGGAATCTGAGAACGACCACCAGGGACCCCCGAAAGAAGCCCCAGAATTAAACAGCGCATGCTCCCGTGGGAGGGGAAATATGTTAATGATTTCTGGGAAATAACTGTAACGTTAATGACTTTCCTTGGAAAATTAAGGAATATGTACGTTTTAGGTTTGATAAATACTTTGCTGGCGTGACCTACGGCATGCACACTGGGTGGAGATATCCCCCGTGCATCCAGCGCTGCAATACAGAATGCCTGCTTTCTAAATGCCAAATTGGCGTTAGAAAGTTTTTGGACCGCTTGGCGGTAGCACATGCAGCTGCCAAGGGAGCTGCCTCCACCCAGGAGCGCTCCCCACCGGCTGCTCTGACAACAACGCCCCAGCGCGTGCTCCCACCAGGAGGCAGAAACAGCTCCGTGTCTGGAAATCCCCTTTTATCAAAGGCTGTCGGCAGAGACGGGGCTGTCCATCAGCACCAGACCCACAGGAGGGGACAGCAAAGGCCCCATGCCTTGTCCCCACCACAGCACGCCTGCTTCAAAGCCTGGAGCCGCCTGGAGAGAGGAGGCCACTCTGCCTTCCCCTGGCCTGCGGACATCAAACACCCACCTCCAGCTGGCAGGGCTGGGGCTGGCGACCCTCAGGGCAGCAGCAGGAACCGCTCCCACCCTGCTGCTGGGGCTGGCCCTGGGGCTGAGCCCTCGGGCCCAGGGCTGGCGACTGGGCCCTGGCAGGGCCCGTGGGCGGTGAGGCCTCCAGGCCCCTGCCCCCAGGCCCATCCGCACTGGCAGATGCCTGCTCCCGCTCCTGCAGCTCCCCCGGCCCTGGCCTGGCCCTGCTCCCCCCGGGCCCCGGCTGCCCCCAGCCCAGCTCTCACCCCTTTCTCCTCAGGCCCCTGGGCCTCGGCCCCCTCTGGGCCCTGCCCCACCTGGCTGTGACTGACAGCCCACCTCCGGCTCCGCTGATTGGCTCAGCCGTGGCCAATGGCGCGGCTGGGGGGGCCGGGCCTGCGCAGGGCGGGAGGGGAGGGACAGGGCGAGGGGCCGGGGTGGGGGCAGGGCCGGAGGGGAGCTGCCCGGGGTTTGCTGGGCCCCGGCAAGGCTTTCCCAAACGGTGGCTCTGGCTGTGCTGCAGCCACCGCCTTGGGCAGGAGGAGCTGCGTGCCGGGAGCCGCCGGCAGCGGCCAGGCTGAGCCCAGCACCCAGGGCCTCCCTCAGGCCTCGCTGCCCCCGGGCGCTGAGGAGGAGAGGCGCCCTGTGCTGGCGCGGCCCAGGGCATCCTCCTGCGGCCAGAAGGGAGGACAGAGCCCTGTCCCTCTGCCCACAGGGGCTGACCGCTGTCCTTGGGTTCTGTCCCCGGGGGTCCCCGGTGCTGGCAGGCCCCGCGGGGCCTCGGGGCCAAGCAAATGCCGGGGCGCCAGGGGCTGCTGGGGCCCAGGGCGGCTTTGGGCCTCTCCAAAGCCGAGGCACGGCCGCCCCTTTGCTTCTGCAGATGCAGTTCTTTGCTCCCCCCGTTAGTCTGGGAGGACTTCAGGGAAACGAGGAGGTCCCAGCACGCACCCAGGGAGGAGGACAGTGAAAAGGAGCCCTGTCAGGGTTTTTCTGCTGTTTCACATCTGAACTCGGACATCTGTGTGCATGAAAGAGCGAGGCGGGCTGAGCTGGTCTTCGGGATAACTTTCTTTTTCAGTTGCGTGCCTACCCTTTTCCTTTTCTCCACCTTTTCTTTCTTCCCCATTCCCCCCCTGTTGCATTCTCTGTTGAAGGTAATTAGGATTTGGCTTTCTGGACACATCCTCGAGTAAGTAGCTACAGGAAATACAGGCTGGTCTGTGCGTCCAGAGGTGTAGGCTACGGACCAGATAGATACGGGCTACGGGTAGAATTACTATTTGCTAATTGTAATTTCTTTTCCATATTCTACACTAGGTAAGCATGGGGACAGTGGTGTAGTCCTCCTGCTGAGAAGTTGGGCTCAGTATAGAATGACAAGAAGCCCACCCTGAGTGATGCGGTGGGAAGCAAGATGGAGCCATTGAAAATGAAACTGTTTGTGCTGCTTGTGTTTGGTTATCAAACCTGCAGGTTTCTTGAACTGTACCGTTAGGGTGTTGAGATGATAGAAGCGCGATGTTAGATATCAAATTTGGCTTTTTTATCTGCAAAGGGATTCTCTGAAGTGCTATGTAATTCGATATCAATATACGTTCTTACGAATTGACTGATGTTTTTTCCTGTATTTATGTTGTTTTCAGAATACACCAATGACAATGCCCTCAGCACTCATCGGTCATTGTTAGGAGAATCCCTGTTGGAGGAGTTAAAGCTCCCAGCCCACCATACGTTGTGTAAGGATCCAACAAGCATTGTATTCTTTGTCAGGGGTTTCCATGGGTTCACTTTTTTAATGGCTATTAGTTTACAGAGGCATTCCAATTGTGTCTTTCTTGTTAAAGCTGCTGTTAATTTTTGTTGTCCTGGGGTAGATTTTAATGTATCCGTTTGACTCTTTCTTGCATTTGGGGAAGGGGGGGAGGCGGGATATGGCAGGTATTCCTGCGCCCCAGATCGGGGTCTTTTGCATGCTAGCTATAGAGGAGAGAGCAAGGGTTGCCAGCTGGTGAACCATGCAAACAAGAAGTTCCACTCCTAAGGGATTCCTGTTAGTTTCCTAAGGACAATGTCCGTTTCAGGCAAGAAAAAACCAACACTATGCTAAAGCGTATTTCCTTTTGTGTGAGTACGATGCAGGAATAGTTAATCCTTTCCAAACCTGAAACTCAGTAAGCGGTTTCCCATGTTACCAAATGTTGCTAGTTCTCTTTCTAAGTCTGTTTTTACCCTAAGCTGGTCTCTGTGCTCCTGGTTTTAACTCTGTATTCTGTATTGCTGAGATTTATGGAGGACAGGGAATTGGGTGTACTGATTAAAATGACAGCTATTCAAATGCAATCCTGACTAGAGGATTAATGCTGTCCTTTAGGTATTCATGCAGTCCCGTTCTCTCTCAGCTACACTAGCATTGTTTGGTCCTGTTCTCCAGCCTTCTTCTAGGAATTCTGGACACCACAGCGTTGTGCTTATAAACATGGCCTTGTTTTGGGGGTTAATTTCAATGTGTATGCTTAGTGCTGTCTTTTCAGCGCATCCTCCGTTTCTGGCTGGATGGCACCCTCTCCTGGTATTGTAACGCTGCCCTAAAAGGAGAGGAGAGATGCTGCTGGCATCAAAGCTCAAAGCAATACCTGTGTGTGGGGATAAGGAAAGAACGGCACTGCTGTTCTCACGTTGAAAATTAACCGGGCAGCTTAGCTTTCTATTCCTTCAGCGGGAAGCATTGCAGAAAGAACCAGTAGAGTGGTTCCTGTTTGGGAATGATGAATGTATGCTGTCTGGGTGGAGAGGCCTTCAGCAATGCGTTACTCGCCTTGTAGTATGTTCTTCAAGGAACATGGATGAAGAAATCCTTGTGTGGTAATCTCAAGTATTTCCTTGTACTTCCTTATCTGCCTGAGGTGCGTGGCTGTAGTTGCCAGCCCGGTGGAGCTCTAGCAGCATACATCACTTTGGGTGATGTATGAATTGTTTGCTAACGACATCAATGCTTGCATGTCTGATTCAGGATGAGCAGCATGCAAGTACAGATGAATGAGTGCGTGGAATCTCAGCAAGTTTTCAAACGTAATAAATATTGCCTAGAATATTGTAGCATTTTCAAGATTATCTTCAAGGAAATTCTGGCAACGAAGACCTTTTTTTTTGTTTTGTCACAGGGCTCCTAAATCGCACAAAAGCCCAGGAACTGCTTTCAGGTGACATACCTACTGCTATTTTTAGTCGATACAGCCTATGGAACACATGTGGTATTTTGGCCCTTTCCTGGCCAAGTGTGGTAGATATCTGAACACAGGGCTTGGGCTCCCACAAAGAAACACTGTTCTAAAGACTCTGCTGCTGACATTTCTGTTATTTCTTGATTTTTTTTCACTGAAGTAGACTTGCACTTGGACGTGTCTAGGCTATGACTGTTCTTTCTCAGACACTCAAGTACTCTATCTGGTACCTATTTGGAATACTAGGCGTATAGAGATTGGCTAAAGTGACCTTTGTGTTTTGATGGTTGATGATTGAAGAACACAAAGCTGTAGGACAGACTTCATCTTTTTTGATACTGACGTAGCAGAGACAGAATACCTGAGGGCTTCCTCTTGCACTGTTGTGTTCTATCTCTGTAAGTCTTAGAGTAATTTGTGACAAAGTAGAAATGTCATTGTTGGGCTTCTTTTTAGCTGCACTGCATGTACCAAGAGAGAACAGTTTCTGTGTACGACGAAATGCCCACATTCACTAGACTATCAGAACATAATGTTTGGATGTTCAGGTTTTCGAATCTCTTTTCACCGCTTTATGTTGGGTACAAGTGCTGTGTTTTAAGTTCTGATCACCTGTATTTCTTCTTCCAGAAGTCCAACTGAGCCACTGAGCGGAACATCAAAAGCAGTACGTAAAAACTTTTTGCTAGACACTGCACTTCATTCTAAACAATGTAGCCCTGTATTATTTTTCCAGACATTACCTTTATGTATTTTCCGGTAAAAGACAGCATATGTTGTGAATAGAATGGATTTGACTCAGCATAGTAAAAACTGAGTGATGCCATCGTTCGCACAGTTCTAATGTGAACACTGGTATTTGTGCCTAGGAGTGCATTGTATTTCCTATTCAATCCGCTGGAACATTTCCTGAATGACTTTGAGTTGTACAGATAATGTATGATCATTTTGAGATCCCGTAGGTGCGCGGTTTGCCCAACTGAACATGGTGCCCCGTTCTACCTCTGTCTGTCTCTAGCTAGCAACATGTATGTTTGTATAGGGGGTTGTGTGCTTTTTGTTTCTTGCAATAAAAATGGTTTGGAGTGTATTTTTTGCCATTTTCACCGTGTATCACTTAGCTTTTGGTTTTAAATCCGTTTTGGCCTCATGGTTTATGAAAATGATATCAAAACCCACTGAGAAACCAGGATTGTTAAAGTTGGGACTGTTTCTTACTTTTGCCTTGGGGGTTCAAACAAATACCAAAACCACCATATCCCTTATGTTTGGAGGACAGTTCTGTGCAGCTGAATGATTCCTTTTCGTGTCCTTAAATACCTGCGTATTTGTTCCTAAAACAATTTGTGGGTAAAATGCCTGTCATCTTTCTTACCTTCTGCCTGCAGTACATGTTTGGAGCTCGGTGACTTCAGGGTCGCCTGCTGCTTTACTTTCCCAAAGGCGAAGCCTTTCTTCAGTCTAGCACCACTTTGAATGTACCTTTGGAAAAGGGGCAGCATGTTTCTTCAGGTTTGAAAACACTGTCCTGCTGCTGGTAAAATATAGATAAGTAACCCAAGGAAATACTTATTTTGCCAGGCAACTATGCAGTGTTTGTAAAAGCATAACCATGTGCATTTATACATGATGAGACATTAGCTGATGAATTGACAAACTACACTGAAAAGAAGTTTCCTGTAGTGATGCTTCCTTCTCAAATAAACTCCAGGGGGTTTCTTAAGTCCTTTTTAGCTGAAACTTGACAGCTTCCTTACCCTTTCGACGCTTGAGCAGTTGTGAGCCTTTGACAAGGGCCCCTCTCGGAGATATTCTGGAGCAAGCAGTCGATCTCAGGCGTGTTTGGCTGGTTTAGTTTCTTCCCGTTAACCACCTAGGCGCTCTGAAGGTGTCATAGGCTTGGACTTTGGTTTGAACAAATACAAGTGACACTAGGTTGGAAATGCCTCTTTCAGTGACACGCGGAGGTTATCGTGCAGTAGGGGTAAAGTATTGCTGTGTTTGGACTGTAGAACTTGAATCTGTGTTTAATTTTTTGGGAACAGATTGATGACTCTTCTGCATGCATTTCTCTGGCCCAGCTTATTAAGGCATATCTATCTTCTGGTCAAATACTTAAAACCAAAAGAATCTTTGCTTTGTAGTTTTATACTGTGATCTATAGCTGGAGAACTGTTGTAATGTGAACACAGCTTTAATTTACTTTTTAATAATGATGTAAAGTATTTATTTTCACTGTAAAATGTGTGTCTATTTTGATACTGTCCTGTAAAGAGGAGTTGCCAGTTTGGGAAGATAGAAGGGGAGTGCCTTCTCAGCCTCAACATAATGTTGCAGTATAACTCGTCTTCAAGACACAAAGAAGCAGCATTTCAGCAGCTGTTTACAGTTTTTTGAACGTTTTGTTAATTTTGCGTTGCAAAGAAACTAACACAGTTTTTACATCAGAATTTAATTGGCTGTAAGTTAGGGACATTTCAGCAGGGTTTGCAGCAGCCAAAATGGAAGCGTTTCTGGAGCATGGAGAATGGCATGGCCGTTTTTGAATTTCTAGTCATTGTAGTTCTAGATCCATTGTGTGAATGCTGCACAATTTCATCAATTGTAGTATATATACAGTGGACAACACAATCGAACTTGTTTGAACGCAGACTGTGCAAATTGTGTAAATGTGCTTAATTGTTGATAGGAATATGCCAACGTGTATGTGTGGCATGGTAGCAGATGTGACCTGAAACTGTTGTAAGGCCATGCTTTGCTATGGAACTGCTCTCATTTTGTGTTCAACCATGTGTAACTTTGTCTGGGAAAAGCGCAGTGCTAGCCAATGAACTTACTAGTCTTTACAGTTAGAAAGGTTAGAGAAGGCAGGGCCTAATGCAGAGGAGCTGCCTCTTTCTTCTGAAAGTAAAGCTTAGAGGTCTTTGCCAAGAAAGAGAAATCTCTTCCCACTGGTAACTTCTTCCTTCTGTCACTGCAGAAATTAGAATGTGAAGCCAATGCCTCTGAAGAAGATAAAATCATAGCCGTGATGATACAGTCTTGCCCTGAATATGACCCAATCAAGTAAGTGCTGATAATGTCAGATCTGTTCTTTGCAGACTATGGAAACATTGTAGAGATGTTTGTTCTAACAAGAGAGACACAGGCATACCTTTTTCTTTTTTTTTCCAAAAACCATTTAGTTACATGAAGGAACGCTTGGGTCCACCTCCACCGTCATAGACTTGCTTTCGTTGCGGAAAACCTGGCCACTATATAAAGAACTGCCCAACAAATGGGGTAAGACTGCGGGGGACTTCTGGTGTTACTTACTTTTTAATTTTTTTTCCCTTGGCAGTTACGTAACGGAGAGATGAATACTCATATTAGGAATTGTTTCTCTTGGGGTGAAATACAGAGGTTATATGGCCATGCTGCAAAGCCCTTCAAAACTCAAGGGAAACCTGGAAGTATAAATGAAAAAGTTCTTTTTTCTAGGTCATGGACGTTAAATATGTGCATAGCTCGCTCTCTGTGAACTTTCATGCATATCTTTATATATTGCAGTGTTACTGGAAATGTTTCTGGTTTTCACTCTTTTTAATGAGAGTTTGCAGTTTTTAGAGTTTCCTATAAACCCAAGATGTTTCTGTTGAGCCCATCTGTTGAATGTTTGCGTGTTTTAATTACACAAGCCTCTGGCTGAGTATTCATGCCACTGAAGGTTAGTCACTGAATGTATACGCAGGAGGCAGGAATTCACCCTTCCTATAGAGATGGTGAATATAAGTTTCTCCAGTGACTGATTCGGAGCACCGAATGAAGCTCTCGCTCTGAACTGCGCTTTGGAGGAGGAGCGGGTTTGTGCCTCTTCTCTGAGTGGAGGGTGAGCTGAGGGATATTTCACCGGTAAGGAACCTGAAGTTAAGGCAAAGAATATCAATGAGTTCAAAACGCTGCTCAAGCCTTTGGAACATCCCAGCTATATTCAGTTAGGAAAATCAGTATTTTAGTCGAGCGGCCCTTACATGCTCGGTGAAAGGAGAGGATTAAAGGCTTTTGCTGCCTAAAATAATCATTGAAATAGCTTTTAAGTGTGAGTCTTAAGAGGAGCTATGTCTGCATTTCTTTTCTCAACAGGACAAAAATTTTGCGTCTGTTCCCAGAATTAAAAAGAGCACAGGAATCCCAAGGAGTTTCATGATGGAGGTGAAAGATCCCCATACAAAGGGCGCTATGCTGACCAACGCTGCAAGATACGCAATACCAACTATTAATGCGTAAGTATGGAATTAATGGGACGGAGCAAAAAGTGAATGAGAGAAACCATGCCGAAATGTCTGAGGGGCAATGCACCCGAGTTGGCCAGCATCTGTAATGACGGGGGAGGAAGCATTGCCATTGTATCGGAACCTTAAGCTCTGTGATACTTTCTGAGATTAAAATAGGGTAGCCCTACCGTTCATGCCCCTGGGAGCTGGTTAACCTTGTGCTGTGCTAAGAATCTGCATTTTTTCTGCAAAACATTTCAGCCGTGTTTACAGTGGAGTCGTTCTCTTTGAAAGCTCGTGTGGCTTCTGGTTTGTGTTTCAAAGGCTTCTTGCCAAATCTGACAAATCGCCGTTGGACTGAGATTTCCTCCCCCTCTGACTGTTATCAAATCCCATGGGTGAAACAGACCGATGTTTTCCTCTTGCGATAAACTAAGAAAATGCTCCTGTGTGCTGACCAGAGGGGCTGTTTTAAAATGCACTTGGTAGCACGTCTGTCCTTCTGCCATGGCTCTCCTTTTGTAGAAGCTGTAAGATAGACTTCTTCCGTCTCTAAACCGTAATTCCTCGGAGACTCCCTTTATCCTGAGGCTGCAATTTACATTTAGCCTCTGGCAAAGGAGAGGTGGGATTCATTCCACCCGATTTCTAGCGGTCAAAATTATTATTGTTCTAGTCGGAGCTAATTTCTTAGCTGATCCAATGAATGGGAGAGTTCTGCAGAAGGAAACTTGTTCCCGTCTCCGTCTTCTAGTCTTGTGGCTATAGAAAAGTAGTTTAAACGGAATGCCTACCTTTTAGAAGGCTAATGTGGAGGGAGAGGAATTCCATCTACTATCTTCCTTTGATAAAATCTAAAGTTTGGAAAAGGGTTCCTTTCCCAATCTCTAACTTTTTTCTTTGTCCTTCCCCACCCCCCTCCAGGCGGAGGCGAGAAGCAAAAGCCTCCCTTTTTACCAGAGGAGCCGTCCTCCTCCTCAGATGATCCTGTTCCAGAGGAGTTGTTATGGCTCATTTGTAAAGAGATAATGACTGACACAGTTGTCATTCCCTGCTGCGGAGACAGTTCTTGTGACGAATGTAAGTGTTACTCCCGTGTCTGCTAGTTCAAAACATCCCAGCTGAGCTTCTGAAAGCAGGAATAGGAGATAACGAAATTACTTTGTTACCAGTTCTGTGTCATACTTAAGTATACCCTGAATGGGAAAGGACTCTGCTCGTATTAAGGAAAAAAGAAGGCAGAAAGCTTTTTTTCCCTTTTTACATATCTAGTTACATCCCCTTGACGTGCAGAAAGACGATTCTGAGAAGACTACCTCAGTGCGCAGGTGATTACAGTGTTCGCTATGGAAGGCATTGAGTTTGTCCACAGCCCTTTCTCTCATACAAAACTATAGAGCCAACTCTGGTGCCTTACTGTGGTCTGCAACAGATGGAGAGTTAGGCATTTAATCCGCATTCTTCTGCACAGGAGAGCTGGTTAAAACCTTTGGAACTCAAACCCACTGATGGTTTTTTGAGATGTGTTTTCTTCATTAACCTTGAGGTTGGTGACTGCTCACTGTACTAGATAGTGCAAAAAAGACTGGTGGAAACATCAAGACACAGCCTACTCTGCATCCTCAAATGTTACAGCAGTGACATTTGACCAGTGTGACAACTCCAGTATGCAGAGGCCAGCCTCCCACTAAACAGACTCAACAGTGCAAGTGCCAATAACTGCAAATGCGACTTTCGACTAACTGGGCTAACAGTGAGATGTTCAGATAAGCTTACTGAGCTGGCTGAGACCAAAACCTTAATGGAATGTGTAATTAAATGGTCCGGTTTCTCTCTGGATTTCTTATTTGGGAATTCATAAGCGTTGGTCATTTATTAATTTAAGGGTTTGGTTTTAGTCCATCACTATTTGTTAATACTGGTTTGGGGACTTGCTCTATATAGCTAGTACTTGGACAGTGCTGTTTAATTCTTGGTGGACTGAGTTTGTAATGGCTTGAATCTTAGTAATACAAGTCACTCTTTTTTTACATTTGGTAAAAATATTAAGACATGATTTCAAACAATAAACAACATACAACAGAAAGAAACCTGATTTGGTGTGCTTTTCATGAGATGTGTTGTATATTACAAGCCAGCTCAGGTCACGGGAAATTAACTCAGTTGGTCAATACCGCAGACAGATCCCTTTTACGTTTGTCTTCTTTCTCATAGTGTATGCACGCAAAGCTCAAGAAATTAAAGATAAGAAAAAATCTTGAAAGGCAAAAATAGAAAGAGGCAATAGTTATTAAAGACATGAACAGAGAAGACATGAACAGAGAAGGGTAACTTCCTGCGCAGCGTCTGCCGGCCCTGCTTTTACAGTCTTGTCTCCTCCAAGGTTAGTTTGGGTTCCCATAGAGTACCTGGGAGCTCTGGTGTTGTAAGCACCCAATTCCGTCTTCGGGAACGCAGCAGGGCCTGGGATCTCTAAGACTGGGGAGTTGCTGGGTAAAAATGGCAGGTGTTTCTTTTTACCCATCCCCCCTGTGGGCTACAGCAGTGCAGCTAGCTGGACAAAGCAGCGGTGTGAGAAGAACTGAGGCCTTTGAGGGATCGCCCATTCCGTGCCCCTCCAAAGGGGAGGGTTTCAACCTTTCCTTTCAATAGCTCAGCCTCGCAGCAGCGGGGATCTCCTAGAGGAGACCCCATGGGGCCGTTCCCATCGGTTCTCGCCAGCTCTTCACTCTGCCAGATTGGCAAGGGGCAGTCCCTGAGAGCGATGGGAGTTTGAACGTACAGCAGCAGAGCACCAGGGCTTGTGATCGCCACTGGGTCTTCCCAAAGGCTTAGAATTAAAGGGTTTTTAAATTGTGCAGGAATGTAAAGGATTTGTAAATGCTGCAGCCCTCCTATTGCACGTTGGCGGAGGCATGGGCAGTGATTTTGCTCTCTGTGGCCCCTGGATGTGAAATCCTGATCCTGAGGAGCTCAGAGCAGACACCTGAAAGAACAGGTTTGTTTTTCTGCCTGAAATATATTTCAGGAATTGCTCTGAGGGTTTTTCCTTCCACCTTCATCCTCTCCACTGCCAGCTCTTCACAGTGACAATCAAGCAAAGTGGATTCAACCTGCAAGGACTAGGAGCAGAGAGGAGGCTTATTCCAGAGCAGGAGGGAGATTCCCACTAGAGCCGACGAGGTTGCCAGGGCCAGGAGGACCGTCGCAGTGCACGGCGCTGGCTGACACAAAGGACGCAGGCCAGACGGCGCGAGCGAGGATGGGAAGCGGGGTGCCGGTGCCGGGGCAGCGCTGCTCGGCCAGACCCTGCCTCCTCCCAGCGCCACTCTTTCCTTTGTCACGCTGTGGGCATAGCTGGGCATAGGCAATGCCAGCCCCAAGCCTCAGCCACCCTCTGAGGCCACCATCTTCCTTTAGCCATGAGTAAGATCTCAAACTCCTTTTCAGCTGTAGGAGAAAGGCTGTTAATAGAAATGGATGCACATGGCACAGTCTATTCCAGAACAGCCCCAGCTGCTAAAAGCTTTCTGTGTCCTGGACTGGTGGTTAGCAGGACCAGCTCCTGGGTCCACTTGCACCGAGGCTAGCGATAGCTGATTTTCAGGTAGGTAATTCAGGTTTAATCCTTTGTGCCCCGACCATCCCCACAGGCCCAGCAGCATAGAAAGTCACAGCAGGCTGCGTTTGAGCAACCTGCTCCACCGGACTTGTGGCAAATGTTGTGTCTGCATCCCTGCTCTTCTGTTCTCCCTGTAGGGTCCTGGTCAATCAAACAGGCTCTTTCCCTGGAAATGCCCCCTGTGCCTAAAGACAGACTCCTCTTGGTGGACACCAGCCAAGCTGTGGGAATGGCTGTGGCACACACGCTATTCCAATTTTCAATCCCAAAGGCGCTGGAATTAAGGCAGGTCCAACGGGAATAAAACTTGCTGTTTTTACTGAAAGAGGGGAGGAAGCCCCAGCGCTGAATCCTGCCAAGAGCCACAGGGAAATGAAATCAGTGGTGAGCTTAGGCAGCAATACTCATGCCCATGGAGCAACACCCTTGGGTGTCAAGGCTTTATCTTGGGCATACGCGGCTGGAGGAGCACCAGAACGGAGTCCTGCCCTGTTACCTTCCCCCACCCAGCAGCCAACACAGCCACGAACAAGTTTGTGTGCCAGGCCCTCCTGATGGCCAAAGAAGGATCCAAAGTCAGCTTTTGATGTCATGTGTCTGCTTTAACTGTTGATACTGAGCAGTGCCTGGATTAAAGTAGAAGCGATTAAGAGAGTCAAACCCGCCTTTTTCAGGACAAATGCAGGAAATCACAGACATTTACAAAAGTCTCTTCTGAATACTTTACACTGCAGTGAGAACCATTGTGGGTCCAGTGGTTAATGCTTTCTGAATCTGAATCTGAATTCTCTCAGTGCCAGGAGGCACACAATGCGTGAACATCTTTCTTCCACTTCGATCGGTCCTCAGCTGCGTGCCATGCCGCTCTCAACCTCCACCCTCCGACGCCAGGTCGTTTTTGGACGACCCCACTTTCTTCTTCCCTCTGGAGTCCACCCAAGGGCCACAGCGCAGTCTTCTGTCCGTTTTTTCAGGACATGACCGATCCAGTTCCATCTCCTCCTCCTCACTTCGTTACTGATTTTTCCCCCACCATTTCTGATGCTCGTCGTTTCTGCAACTTTTTTTTTTTTTTTTTTTCTGGGAGGAGGTAGTTGGCCTCCTGCCCAAACCCCATGACTTGGAGGGCCAGTGTTTTTTCTGTCAGGGTGGCCTTCCCTTAGGCTGCGTTGGTTCGTGGCACTTTCTTCAATTTTATCCCGTGCACCCTTCAGAGAGGGATCCCCTATCCACCACCCAGGGGACGCGCCTTCTAGCGGTGCAGCCCAAGCCGAAGGGGTTAATGCTTTAAGGGACATTTAACACTTTGGGAAAAGGGGTAGAAACCGCTCTCCTGGGCACTGTCTCTCACACAGACTGGGCTAGGCTGGGCTTGGCGAGCCTGGGCGGGTCTCTGGGGCCCCAGCTTTCCCACGGTGCTGACACTGTTGTGGCTGCTGCCTGTTCTTTCCTGTCCCAGGTGAGCCAGGACTGCCGATAAAGGCTTGAAAGTGGCTTGCTGAGCACTTCTGCCAGCTCCCTCGGTGCCCTTGGGGGGATCCCATCCGGTCCCGGAGACTTGTGGGTGTGTAAGCGGTGTAGCAGGTTGCTGACCATTGCCCCTTGGATTATGGGGGCCTCATTCTGCTCCCCGTCCCTGTCTTGCAGCTCAGGGCACTGCGTAGGCTGAGAACAACTGCTCTGACAATTAAAGACTGAGGCAAAGAAGGCAGGGAGTACCTCAGCCTTCTCCTCATCCTTTGTCACTACGTTCCCCTCGCGTCCAACAAAGGATGGAGCCATCCCATCGAGCGGCACCAGGCCAGGCTGGCAGCACTGTGCGCATGGGGGCTGGCCGTGCCCCAACCACCCTCCCGGAGGAAAGCGCTTGGTGGCGGGGGGCAGGCAGCAGCTTGCCCATCGCCCACCCAGCCCCTCGCCTACAGCTCTCCTTCTCTCACAGGCATCACCGCCCTCCTGCACACCCCGTCTCGATGGCAACGGCCCTCCCTCTTCAGGAGGGCCCTCAGGGCTCTGCACAGGGCTTTCCGTTGTCCCTGCCTCGCAGGACAGCAAGAGCAGGAGAACCCCGCTGCCAGCGCCAGGTGGGTCCCCAGAGATGGCGGCTGGCCCTGAGCCTGCGCAGCGTCCAGAGGGAGTGGCACAGGGAGG
Organism: Platalea leucorodia; assembly: GCF_965183815.1. Classification (NCBI taxonomy): domain Eukaryota; kingdom Metazoa; phylum Chordata; class Aves; order Pelecaniformes; family Threskiornithidae; genus Platalea; species Platalea leucorodia. The sequence goes on from NC_138838.1 coordinate 427,493, forward strand.
CACGCAAGGGACAGGTGCACCGACAGTGCCCCAGGCATTCAGCTGCCCTGAGGCCATCGTGCTGCCAGCCTCCGCTCGGCCATGGACGCTGCCTGAGACCAATAAAAGACAACAATTTTCCCCCAATGCTCGTCTGCGCCTGGTCCATCTCAGGAGAAAGAGGGGTGCAGGCAAGGCCCACGCCAGCAGGCAGAGCTGGAGAGGCCCAGTGCTCCCCCTTCTCCAGGCTGAGGAGAGCTCCCGAGCTCAGCCCTGAAAGACACAAGGGGCGCAGGGGCCGTGTCCTGGCGCGGGGCCTCGCCTCTCTGAGCCCCGGGGACGGACGACACTGCGGGAGGCCTGAGGGCTCTGGCAGCAGCGGCACGGGGCTGTGCGATGCGACAGCGATGGCTGCCATGATCCTGCCAGAGGGGCCAGTGAGTCACGGGGTGGCTGGAGATGGGGCTGCCCTTCTTGTGGCCCATCCCGGCTGCGTGATGGAGGGGATGCAGCCCCTGCAGCACAGCTCTGACTCCTCTCAGGGCAGGATGAGGCCAGAAATATAGACTGAGCTCTGGGACCCTGACCAAGATGGCTGCAGGGGGGTGCAGCCGGGCTGTGGCCGCAGGCCGCCCACAGCTGTCCTGCAGCACCATGGCCCTGTATCCCAGGGCACTGTGTGCGGAGCAGGGATCTGCTGCCTGCAGCGGGAGAGCCCCGCTTAGGGCAGAGCCCTGCACCAGGCAGGCTGGCAGCAGGGAGGGGACCCCCAGCCCAGCCCCGGAGAGCGGAGAGGTTTCCCAGGGACTCGCGGGGACGGCCTGGGCTTGGCCCCAGAGAGGGGAGCTGCTGGCCAGGGGTGGTGAGGAGCTCTCCTGCTGGGCATGTGATGTCCTCCCTCCTCCCAGCCCTTGGGGAGGTGGCTGTGGGGAGCCTGGCTGATGGCACCGGGCATGGCCTGGCCCTCTCCTGTGGATGCAGTGCTCTGCTCAGCCCTGGCAGCTGCTGGGATAACGGCGGGATTTGGGGTCTGGCCAATGCTGTCGCACTGGCGAGAGGGACGTGTCAGGGGCAGAGCACAGCTGCTGCTGCTGTGGTGGGAGAAGGCCAGAGCAGCCCAGCTGCCCAAAGGGCTGGGAGCCCAGCCTCAGCAGCCCAGAGGAGGTGGGACAGGGTGCCCCTGGGGGCACAGCTCCTCCCTCTCCACAGGGAAACATGAGTTCTTTTGGAGGAAAGCCCAACAGAGGGGTGAAATTCTAAAACAATAACAGGGCCAGGGTGTGCTGAGGGGTGAGCTGTCCTGCACACAGTGGCAGAGTCCCGGAACAATGCTGTCTGCTCAGCACGCTCAGGGTGCTTCCCGTATGAAGGACGCCATGGTCTTGGGCTTGCGCTTTCAGCTTTAATCAAAACGAGCCGTTTTCTTCACTTCTGCCGGGCTTTGCAGGGCCAGCAGCACAGCGCCCACAGGGCCCATCCCAATGTTGGCTGCTCCCTTGGAGATCTCAGGATCAGCATGGTCTGAGCTGCCAGGGACGAGACTGAGAGTTCGGTGTCTTTCTCCAAAACCTGGAGGGCTGCAACAGAGGGAAAGAGAACAGAGCTGAAGCCCACCCATCTGCAGAGACCCCCCAGGCATCCCCTCCAGGCCATGCCAGCCCCACCCATCCCTTTCCCTGGCCAGGAGGAGCAGGTGGGACAAAGGCATCAGCTGGAAGCTGCTGCTCAGGAACGCCCCTGACATCTTCCTCTGCCCTTGAAGCGTTGCCCTGGAGCAGGGCAAGCCATGGCAGCACCCTGCCCAGGCTGGGGCCCCTGCCCCACCAGCCCCGGCACACACAGCACTGCCCCTACTCACCGCTGCAGAGCTCAGACAGCTTCTCCTCGCTTTGGTCCCTCCGGTGCCGCGCAGCAAGCCCTAGGCACAGAGCTGCGTCAGACCTCCTGCTCCCCAGCGTGCTCCCAGCAGCACAGCTCCCGGCTCTGCCGGTTTGGCTGCACACCCTCCTCCCCCTCAGCGGGGTGACCCCAGGGAAGGACAGTACGTGGGAGGGTGGGACTGAGCAGGGCGGCCACCAAGCCCACCTGCGTGGGCAGGGCTGGGAGAGGGAGGCCCAGAGCCCCTGGCTGCCCAGGCCCTGCCCAGGGCAGTCGGGGCTCTGGCAGCCACAGGGCTGCCCCTTGCCGCCAGTGCAGCGGCTGGGACTGGGGCCAGGCTGCCAAAGGAGGGTCCCCAGGGGCTGTGGCTCACCAATGAACCTCACGGCCGCCTCTCGCAAGGGGACCTGAGCGTCCTTCAAGTATGGCAGGCTCTGACTCAGATAGTCTTCAACTCTGCTCCTGTCCTGCACCAGCTGGAGAGAGCACAAGGGCATGGGGCTGGCACAGGCCTTCCCCACTCTTGGCCAGACGGGTCCCTCCTCCCAGCACCCGCGGTCCCCCTCCCACCTCAGGCCATTCCCATCTCCCAGCCAGGAGCCCTGTGGGGCTGAGGTTCAGAGACAGCCCCAGGCAGAGGCAGGTCTGGAGGTCCTGAGAGCCCTCTGTCCCACTGCCGGGGCCCACGTGGGCTAGGGTCTCCTTCGACATCCTGAGGGCAGGGAGGGGAGAGAGGCTGGGAGAAGAGCCCTTGGGGGGCTCTGTGCCTGAGGGCAGGGAAGACGGATGCAGCTCCAGGCCCCTTGTCCAGCCCTGGGGCTTGGGGCTTGTCCTCACCAAGCACTCCCCAATTCTGTATGTCTGCTGCATCTGGCTCAGGCGCTTGAGCTGTTTCCACCTCAGCAGCTTTGCAGCGACGACGAGGGCTTCCTGAGAAGCCTGCAGAGGGGGACAGGGATTGGGGGGATTGTGGAGAGGGAGCGGGGGGACTGTGGACAGGGATTGGGGCGCAAAGCCCTGGCCTCCAACACCTGCAGGGACAGCTGGGAAGCCTCTAGGGACCCTCATGGCCTTGCTGGCCATGGGCTGCTGCTGAGCTCTGCTGGACCAGGTAGGCCAGGTGTGGGACATGTCTGTGCCAACTTCTCCGCCCCTCCTCGCGCTGGGGATGCCAGGACCCTTCCTCTGGGACGCGCTGGAGGAGGGCTGAATGGGGGGAGCAGGGGTGGGCGGACCCCACCTCCCCGTCCTCCTCTGCAGCAGGAGGCACAGAGGGAGGAGGAAGGCAGTGGTGGGACCAGTGCAGGGAAGGAGGGGAGTTCTGCCTCAGTGACTCAGGCAGTTGGACCCTGGGGTGACACAGACGCCAAGAGGCCAACTGCCGGCAGCCCTGCCCCTCCCTGATACCCCTCCCTGTGGTGTCAGCACACCCTTCCCCACATCACTGGTCACGTTTGAAATCTCTACCTTGGCCACGCTCTCCATCTGGTCACTCATGCGGAAGAACAGGGGGAGCAGGCTTTTCCGCACATTCTCCTTCATCTGCTGCTTGTTGCTCCCCACCACCATCTGTATCATGTCCTCGAAGAGGCAGATGGAGAGCTCTCGCAGCTGGCTGGACTCCTGGCAGGGAGAACAGGAGGATTTCAGCAACAGCCGCTCAGCCTGCTTTGCACAGGGGCTGGGCTGGGCCCCAGCACACGGGGATCAGGTCGCCCGGAGGCATCAACCTGTCAGCGAGAAGCCGTGCTGGGCTGCAGAGCCCAGAAGCCATCCCCACGAGAGCCCAGGGGCGTAAGGGGGGAACAGCCCTGCCCAAGTGCTGCCACAGGGCTGGGCTGATGGGCAGTTGTCCTTGCAGAGGGCCCAGCAGTGGGGCTCAGGCTCCCCCAGCAGCCTTACCTCATCAAAGAGCGGTGGGAGCTTCTCCACCAGCTGCAGAACAGTCAGGCTCTCCTCCTCCCTCTTCATATGACCCATCACGTTTCTGAAGACCAGCAGGGCCTTCACCTTGTTGTCAGCTGGGACCAATGCTCTTGTCACTAAGCACCAGCCTCCCGTCCGCCTTCCTGCCAGGCGGCACAGGAATCCCTGCAGCAGCCTGATGGCAGGCGGTGGCCATGGGTCCATGGATGGGGACACGGGGATAGCAGCCGGTAGGGAAATTAGGGCAGGAGAACAAAGGCTCCACGTCCTCTGCTCCGTCACCTCCTTTCCCGAATGGCCCAAACGCCCAGATGGCTTGGTAACCCTCTGGGCCTGCATAGCTCCCCAGGCGGCCACCAGGCCCCTCCATGGCAGCGCTCTGCAGACCCCCATGGCTCGTGCAACAAACAAGCCACCACGGCTTCCCTGGACTAGGCCCTGCTCACCATCTCAGGTGTCTGCGACAGTGTGATGAGGCCTCTGAGCACGAGCGAGAGCAACACCACGCTTGGACGCCTCAGGTACCGCTGGACTTTGTAGAGGCTAGCAAACTCCTCTGACTTAATGTCACTGGAGGCCAGCAGCTGAAACAGAGATGGCAGTGAAAGAGTGGCAGAGCCTGCAGCGCTCCCCGCACCCTGCAGCTCCTGCTTCCCACTGGCAGCTCAGGGCAAGGGCACCAGGGCCAGACAGCCCGTCCTGGGGGCAGCTCTGCCCGTGGAGGGCCGCTTGGCATCCCCGTGCCCTGCGCCTCGCTGCACACCACACAGTCCTCTGTGCCGGCTCCTCCTGTCCTCTGAGCATCGGCAGCCTCTTGCTCTCATGCCTCTGAGGAGCAATCCAACAGCAAGAGCGGGCACAAAGGAGGCACGACACGCAGGTGGTGACGATTGTCTTCTGTTCCCAACCTTGCAGCCTGTTCAGCCTGTGCAAAGGCCCCGTCTCTGCCCCTGACCCAGCCCTTGCCCTGCCCCAGCCTTCCAGTCTGCAGAGCAGGGCAGGGGGGTACAGGCAGGGGGGAAGCAGAGAGCTGCCTGGGCAGGCAGGGGCTGCCTGGGCTTCGTGTTTGTGCACCGGGGCCCAAGCAGCGTGGGGTGGCCCTGCATGGCTGGCGCAGGGGAACCTGCTGCTGGGCAGGTCCCTGCTGGCCCTAAGGGGCTCTGTCCCTGTGTCCTGGAGGAGGTGACCGTTTGGGGGCAGATGGGAGGAGAGGGCTGTGCCTGTTTCCTGGAGAGGCAGGCACAGCCCCGAGGGTGAGCGAGGACTGCTCTGGTCCAGCCAAGTGATGGATGCAGGCATCCTCTGTGCTGGAGCTGAACACCTTGCGCAGCCGCTGGTCCTGGAGCTGGCTGAGCAGCTCCCTCAAGACCTTCTTCAAGGTGTGGGGCTGGGAAAGCATCACGTCCCACATGGCCAGAGCAGCACTGCAGGCCCAGAGCGCTCTGTCAGCAGGGCTGCCTCGGCCACCACGCTGTGCCCGGGCCAGCCCCACAGGACCCAGGCTGTCCTGGCCCTTCCCGACCCCTCGCTTGGAGTGCACGGGTCCCTGCCTGGGCAAGGAGGAGGGGGCTGAGATAGTCTTCCCCGTGGGGCAGGGAGGAACCTCGTGGCGGGGCTCCGGGCTGCCTTGGCCAGCTTTGGCTACTGCGGGCCTGGCCTATCCGCCAGGGCTGGAAAGTGGGGTGGGCTGGAGGGCCCTGCTCCTCGGGGAATGTCCTGCGCTTTCCCCTGGCTCCGGCAGCCAGAAAGTCTCCAGGCCCCTCTCCCCACACGGCACAAGCCCACGGGGGCTGTTGCGCTCAGTACCTGTCACACGATGGAGAGAGCTTCAGCAGGCTCCTGACCACTTCCCTGGGGCACTGGTCGGTCATCAGGAGAAGCAGCAAGTCCAGGCTCTGCCGGGCTGACGCCGTGCGGATGCACTCCATGTTTTCATAGATGCACCTCACGATGCCTGGCACCTGGAGGGCACACAGGTGAGGATGGTGCTGCCACTGGAATGCAGCCATTTCCTCCGCTGCCTCTCAAACTGATGCTCTTCCCATCCTGCTCTGCTGGCTTCAAACGGCTTCAAGGTGCCTGAGGCACCTGCATGAGGGAGGGAGGGAGGAACAGGGCCTGAAAGGGCTTAAGGGCAGGGCAGCCACAGGCCGCTTACCTCTGTCAGCCAGGAGGCAGGCTCTCTCACAGCCACATCCAGGATGCTGCTCGCCTCCTCCTTGTCATAGACGCTGGAGTCTCTCATGGCCTCAATGGCCACGAGGACGACGTCTGTCTTCTCAGAAGGCTGCAGGTATTTTCCAAACGCCTATGGGAGGAAGGAAGGCGGGGAAGACATGGCACACCGAGCGCCCTGATGGTGCTGCTTAGCTGAGCAGTGAGAGCAGCTCTGGCAAGACATGGCCCGGCAGTGCTGGCAGCGGTGCCCGCAGGAAAGCTGGAAGCAGGGGCTGCAGTACTGCATGGTGGAGGAGGAGAAGAGAGGGCCTTCAGGGTGAGGGAGGAGGGTTGCGGTCGTGAGCACAGCGTGCCGGCCCTCCAGAGAACCAGGGCTTGCTGGTGGCCAGGCGGGCTGGAGATGCTGCTGGGACACTGGAGTGCAGCCCTTTCTAGTCCCTGCTCGGGACTGTCTGCAGCTCTGTGAAGCCATAGGCAGGAGAGCTGTGCACCAACGTCCACAGCATGGTATCCATGGTATCTCCAGGGTCTGCAAGGTGGACAAAAGGTTGTGGCAGTCTTTCTGCAGGCCCGGTCAGCCCCGGAGATGGATCTGAACTACCCACGCCAAGGACTGGGGGTAGAGGGATGAGGGTCGGAAAGCAAACTGAGACGCTGCCCTGCCCTGGATCTCCGGGTTTCTCTCAGCACACGGTGGCCAGGGAGCAGCCCAGAGGGACTAGGGACTCCTGCCGCTCAGCCAGCACTTACCTTAAAGTAGAGAGTAGTGTCCAGGTCCTGCATGTCCGGTTTTGGAGGAAGCAAGAAGACACTCCTGAAGCAGGCCTGTAAGAGGCTTTTCTTTTTGCCCTCCAGCACCATCTCCACTTTGCTGCAAAGAGAGAGAGGGGCCTGTTGCACACTGGTGCTGGGCGCCTCGATGCCTTGGGCAAGTGGCCACGGACCTCTGGAGCAGGGGTCCCCGAGGGGGATGGAGGGTGTGCAGGGAGCCCTGCCAGGAGGCACCTCCTCCCTCCCCAACATGGCCTGGGCCAAAGGACAGTCCTGGCAGGTAAGCTTCCTGCCTCCCGCTTTGGGGAAGAGCCAAGGCATGGCAGGCAGCTGCAGGATCCCTCTGGCCTCCCCTGCGCCCTCCCAACAAGCCGCGAGCAGGGCAGAGCAGAGGCCCTCTGACGGCACTACTGGACTCTGCCTGGCTGGGGGATGGGGAGAGGTGCCAGCCAAACCAGGGGCTGGGCAGCTACCTTAAGGCGGCGATGGCAAGCATGGCTTGCTGCCGCACCGCTGTGTGCAGGTGGTTCCTGGGCTCCTCTTCCAGCAGCACCTGCAGAGCACAACCAGGATGGCACCTGGCAGCCACCAGCAGCCAGTGCCAGCAGACCCAGCACCAGGTGGGTCTGGCGGAGACCCTCTGCCCCCGCCCCAGCACCAACCCCAGCGTGCCCCCTGTCACTCCCGGGGCGGGGTCTCTGCTGGCAGGGCTTCTCAGCGGCACCAGAGTCCCCTCAGGGCAGTTCTGCGTCCACTCACACTTGTCCCTGCCCTACCCCTGCCCGTGCACTGCCCGCACACTGTGCCGGTGCCCGGGGACCTTGCCCCCGTCCCCAGACCTGCTGGGTGTCCCCTCACCTTGATATTCTCTGCCAACTCACATCTGTGGCAGAACGCATTCAGGCCCTGTGACAAGCCCTTGCGCCTGGCAGCTTTGCACAGGGTGCAGATGGTCTCTAGGAACTGCATCCTCTGGGCCTCCTCCTGGCAGCCGGGGGACAGAGAGACAAACGGGGAGTGTGAGAAGGTAGACACGTGGCCAGCAGCACTGGAGCCCTGGGGCTGCAGTGCTGTGCAGGAGACCTGCGGGGAGCAGCTCTGCCCAGCCAGCAGCCCCCCAGCAGCCCCGGCAGCAGGCAGCAGAGCTGGTGGCACTGTCAGGAGACCCAGGCACAGCTACCGTGGAAATGGCTGTGCTTACCTTTTCTGAGCTCTTCACAAAAGCCTGGATGAACTGCATGGATTCTTTTTCCTCTTGGTACAGAGATTGCCAGCTGGATGCACCAGCAGGGGCACCTAGTAAAGGAGGAGAGCAGGGAGGGCTGTAGAGAGGGGCTGAAGGCAAATGTGAGGAGACGGAGGAGCTCTGCCCTCCGTCCAACCCCGTGCCCACTCCCCTGGCACAGTCTCCCCATGGGTGTCTGGCCTGGAGGGTGCCCGGCAGATGGGCTGCGATGCTGCAGCGCAGTGCGGCACACAAAGCCACAAGTGCACCGGGCTTAGGAACTCGCTTGCAGACAGGCTGGAAAGGTGCCCGTCCCCCACCACCGCTGCCTCCTGCCACGCCAGCTGCCTCTTGCTGCCCATAGCCCAGAGCAGGAGCCCAGTCCCCTCTGCTCTCTCCTGCCCTGGGGGAGGCTGTGCTGGGGCAGCATTCCACCAGTGCCGTGCTCCCCGCCCGTGGGACCCCCACTGCCGCTGTGCCCGGGAAACAGGACCCTGGCGTCGATCAGGGTGCAGACCCCAGCCCTGCCCAGCCCGGCGGGGCCCCTCACTTACCGCTCTGCAGCAGCCTGGGCACGCACGCCTGGTGGGGCCTTGGAGGAGAGCTGCTCTCCTGGGGAGCCCTCTTCTCCTCCAAGGCCACCCTGGGGCAGCTGGGGGGTCTCTCTGCCATCCTGCAGGACGTAGGAAAGGGCTATGGGTGGGAAAGGGGGAAGCTTTGGCAAAATGCCTTGGCACCGCGGGGCTGCTGGGGAAAGACGTGGGCTGTGCTCAGGGGCTCCTCGCCAGCTCCACGCTCCCACCCTGTCACGTCGCTGTCCTGCCGGACACTGTGGGGTGGGGGGCGTGACCGTGTTGACCATATGCAGCGCTACAGGGTGTCACAGAGGCAGGTCACAAAGGGCACCACTGTGACCTGCCACCCAGGCCGGGAGGGGCAGGATGTCCTCTGGGGGGTCACGAGGCCCACTCACCCCTGGGCACTTGGGTCCTCTTGGGGTGCCCCAAGCCCCACATTTGCCCTCCTGGTCCCTGCAGACCTCCCTGTTGCTCTCCAACTGGCCCAGAGCCCCGTGTTCACACATCCCAGCGTGCCCCCAGGACCTTCCCTTCCCTTCCCTTCCCTTCCCTTCCCTTCCCTTCCCTTCCCTTCCCTTCCCTTCCCTTCCCTTCCCTTCCCTTCCCTTCCCTTCCCTTCCCTTCCCTTCCCTTCCCTTCCCTTCCCTTCCCTTCCCTTCCCTTCCCTTCCCTTCCCTTCCCTTCCCTTCCCTTCCCTTCCCTTCCCTTCCCTTCCCTTCCCTTCCCTTCCCTTCCCTTCCCTTCCCTTCCCTTCCCTTCCCTTCCCTTCCCTTCCCTTCCCTTCTCTCCAGAGCCCTGCTTCTCTCCCTTGGCAACGTTAGATTTAGTCAAGCTTCACACAAGTCCTAGTTTTTGTCCCTTCATCTCTTCTCTTCCTCCTACCAAACAGGAAGAGCTTATGCAGAAAAGAGGGAAAAGAAAATGAAGCATCTTCCACGGAGTTTGCCCTTTTAGGAGCTGGGAACCTTTCACAAATGGAGATTGTTCTCTTGCTGCTTTTCTCTTGGTCTGGTTTTGGACCGTGAGCGAGAAGCCCTCCTCATTGAGCTGGTGCTGGCTGAGCACCATCTCCAACGCTCCATGGGCATCTTCGGGGCCACTTCTCCTGCCTGATGGCCTGCTCCCCCTCCCAGCTTTCAGAACGGTGGGAAGGCCATTGCTGTGCAGGCTGCACAGAAGTTTTACAATTGGAGTCTTTTGGCCTGTGGGGAATGGTAGCTCCAGGCAGGGCTGTCTTACGCTGGGTTTTTAGCAATATGTGGAAACTTCTCCCCAGCAGCACAGCAGGAAACACCACTTTCTGCTTTCAGCCCGCAGCTGCATAAGAAAATGCAAGGCTAGGATCCTAACCCAGTGTTTCTAGCCCAACTGACTTTTGATGTTGCTGATGATCTTTACCAATTCCTTTGGAATCTCATGCTAATCTTTCATCATTCCCATGAGGATACGACACGGGCCGCAGCGGGGAGTTCCCCACAGATGTGACGAGATGCTCTCTTCACATTTCTACAGTTTCTGGCATCTTACAATTCACAGCCTTTCCTCCGTTCTCAAAGTCTCTTTCAGCAAAAAGCTGTTTACACCTGCTCCTCTCCTCTGATCCTTGTTTGGTGTTACAACTGTCGACGGAGCGTTAACATGCTGTATTGCTTACCAGATGCTATCAGAAGAGGAAACCGGAACAAAATACGCTCTCTTTCCTAAACTGTCTTAACATTTTCCACCAGTCCCCTCCTCTACAGGCTGCCAGACAGAGAGCTTGAAGGGCGGTTCAGCAATTCTTCTTCTTTAAACATACGGATCTCGTTGGGACCCAAAGGAAAGGTGGCTGAGCTGAACAGCATCGAAGCCGCTCCTGATTTGTGCCTTTAGAGATTTCTAGAGACTTCTAAGGTGGGCAGCAGCGAGGACAAACGCTATTTGATGATGTCTGCAGTCACAGATCACAGAATCACAGAATGGTTGAGGTTGGAAGGGCTCAGCCACCAGAGCTGTGCATTGATTTCAGGTGGTGTAGACTGGCCTCTACTGGTACGCCAACACGCACATCTTTGCCTACTCCGCAGCTACGTGCAGTGCAAATCAGTTTTGTTGCAGTAAGATGCAAAAAGAGCAAGTCTTCATGGCTACAGCGCAGTATCAACCATCAAGAAAGCACAATTTAGCCTGATGACAGTGAAGCTCAATTGTCAAATGCCACCTTAGCCTCTTCAACGTCACTACTTCTTTGGCAACCTGTCCAGGATGCGAAAGACTTGCACTGCAACCCGACATACCCGACTATTGAACCAACACTTCTAGCCAGATGTCCTAGCAAAATTTTGCACATACCTCTAGCTCTAAGCAAGGATAGTGACCGCATGTCAGGAAAAATCATACCTAAAAGCTGCTCAACTCAGCCTCTAGGAACTGGACTCAATGCCATGACTCGAGGAAAGATACCGACAGCATTACTAACAGAGAGCTCTCCAGACTCCTGCCCGAGTGATTTTGGGGGATAGAGAACATCAGCTACCCTGACTGTTTTCTTCACAAGTTCTTCTTTTATTGTTTTGAAAGAACCATTTCTCATTATTCCGCAGGTGTCCATTAGCATCATTCCTCCTCTCGAGGTCCTTCACCAATTTAAGGTTTCCTTACAAACAAGTCTCCTCTTTTAATTCCTAAGAAAAGTTCAACAACATCAACAAAATACTAGCCAAAGCCACCAGTTACCAGTCCAGGTTACAATCACCTTATCTCCTCCAAAGCGCTTTGAGGTAATGGTTACAATCCAAAGACGCAGACACAGAACATCCAGCAGCTGCACCCATTCCGTTTCTAGCCTCTCGCGGCTGCCAGGAGGTGAAGGATGTCATTGCAGAGAAGCTTTAAGAACAGAGACACCTGTTCCTTCACAACTGCTGCCAAATTAGAACCGTCAGTCAACTGTCATCTCTGCCACAGTGGAGCGAGGAACCTACACAGGAAACTCCTGTCCCTGCTAATCCCTTGACTCAGCCAATCCATCTAACGACAGAGACGTAGAGTGCAAATGCTCCCGATTCTTCTAGACAACCTGCTTCTCCATTATGGGCGTGTAAAGCAGTGACCTGGAAAACGAACCTCTATGCTCCTTTTGAATCTTTTTATATTCCGTCCATTCCGTAACAAAATCATCTGTAAACTCATCGAGAATGGACTTTTTCTTTTCCCGGTTAAAATAAGCTTGACCTTTATTACAATCATAGTTTGACCTTTATTACAAAAAGACACCAAGAAACAAGGAGAAAAAGTAGACTGCATGCAAATGCAAAAGGTGAACATCCTGTTCAAGCAACACCAGTTTAGAATTCCTACAAGTTTTAGGGCAAGTTTTAGAAGTACATTTGTCTTGTTTTAGTTTGGCATGTTTACCATACACAACAACAAAGTGTACTGGAAAAAAATCTTTATATGTAATTAGGGTTTCCTCAAAAGGCGTTCATTTTTCAGAGTCCTCTTTTCAGTCATGTACTGGAGTTTTATTTCAACTCATCTTCCTGCAAGCACAGATCCCCTTTCTTAAAGCCAAGGCAAATTAAGCCATTTCAAAATTAACTACCACTTGTATTCTCCACAACTCTCTGTGCCTACTCATTTCATTCTGAATCAGCTGTTGCATAAGTTCTGTGTTACGGCCTCATTTAACAGGTTATAAGTAGCACTATATTGAATTGCTGCAGAATACTTACAGTTCGCAGCCTGGTCTGCCACCTGCTGAGCCAACTGTACTGGCTCTCATGGCATGACCTGTTGGAGAGGGGAGACAAAAAAGAAAAGAAATCCCATTCAGTTTATCTGAAGATTATTCTTTTAAAGAAATTCTCAAGTTATCATTACTTACCAGCTGTGGGTCTTGATTGTCCTTGGGGGCCCAGAAGACTTGGTAATGCTGGTTGCCTTAGTACAGGAACCTGACAGCCCTTGTCAATCAATGCAAACAAACAGTTGGAAAATAAGCTCTACTCAAGTGCAAGGATCACTGCATACGTTGAAATAACACTTCCCTTCTCTTCCAACAAACTGCTGACTGACAAAGAGGAAGATTTAGAAAGTTCAGCAGCAGTCACCAGAGCAGCAGGAGGTGTAACAGTCATGAGAGGTGGTGCAGGTGGTGGCGGTGGCAGCTGCTGCTGCTGTTGCTGCCGAATCTGCTTCCGGAGCCTTTTTGCGTAGCCAGCTCCATTTCTGAAGTTGTTCACAGCCTGGAAGCAGGAAAGCATTTGCAAAAAGGTAATATGAAACTTCAGTAGATGCAGCAACAAAAGCCTCCACGGAGTAGAATTACTTGTGTATTCCTATCAATGCTCTCAATTGCTGACACGGAAGTCACGGACACAGGACACGATCAATATGATCAAGCAAAATGTCGGTTTATTACATACACAGCTTAGTTAATATAGTTTCTTGCCTTCCTAATCATGCATAAACTCACCGTTAATTGGTTAACTATGTTTGGCAATATGCTGTTCATGCGCTACTAGCATGTTCTGATGACACGTTGGGCAGGTATGCTCCTCAGAGTCCAGTAATGCTGTTCTAACACCTGTGTATAAGTAGAACCATCAAAATAGGTTTTAGCCAAACTAAGGACATTTTGGGCATTCTAATCACTTATAAAACCACGTCGATGATTAATGGGTGAAGACAGTCTTGAATTGAGAGCATGAGGCTAGAAATGTTCAACAGTGTAAAAAATTCATTGTATGTGGCAAATAACTCCACAGTCTTGGTATTTCACTGCTGTAACATTTGAGGATGCAGAGTAGGCTGTGTCTTGATGTTTCCACCAGTCTTTTTTGCACTATCTAGTACAGTGAGCAGTCACCAACCTCAAGGTTAATGAAGAAAACACATCTCAAAAAACCATCAGTGGGTTTGAGTTCCAAAGGTTTTAACCAGCTCTCCTGTGCAGAAGAATGTGGATTAAATGCCTAACTCTCCGTCTGTTGCAGACCACAGCAAGGCACCAGAGTTGTCTCTGTAGTTTTGTATGAGAGAAAGGGCTGTGGACAAACTCAATGCCTTCCATAGCGAATACTGTAATCACCTGTGCACTGATGTACTCTTCTCAGAATCGTCCTTCTGCACGTCAAGAGGATGTAACTAGATACGTAACAAGGGAAAAAAGCTTTCTGCCTTCTTTTTTCCTTAAAGAAAAAGTTAGAGATTGGGAAAGGTACCCTTTTCCAAGCTTTGGATTTTATCAAAGGAAGATAATAGATGGAATTCCTACCAATGCAGGGTCATCCATAAGGAAAGCAATACAACCCATCAGCCCAGGAGTCAGATGGGTACGGAGGGAGGGCAAAAGGAAGAAGGATGAGAGTACGTCAAGGGTGCAGAGAAGATAACGCGTGCTTGTCCACCTTAAAGCCAGCACCTACAGAGAGACCACCGCCATGGCCTCCATACAAGGACGCAGTCCATTCCACTTCCCACCCACCACCAAGCTCTCCTGTGTTCGCACTATACATTTTTAAGGCATTTTAAGTTCTGTGTCTAACAGAAAACACCTGGCTAAGCCTGGCTGCCATCAGGGAACACCCCAGAATTCACTCTAGATTGTCAGCACACCAACATTCAGGGACGAGCACCAGCCACGTCCGTTGCCTTTGGGCATTCACAAAATCCAAGCCTGATGGTGAAGCCGTTACTGCTTACCTGTTGCCAGCGCTAGCAGCAGAGCCCTCTGGCTCTCCAGCCCTCACTTTCCCACTTTCTATCCAGGAGTGAACGGCTTTCTGCCACTACCTTAACGGCTCTCTTGCCCGTGCTCCTTTTCTGTCTTGCTTCCCACCGTATCACTCAGGGTGGGCTTCTTGTCGTTCTACACTGAGCCCAACTTCTCAGTAGGAGGACTACACTGCTGTCCCCACGCTTACCTAGTGTAGGATATGGAAAAGAAATTAGAATGAGCAAATAGTAACTCCAGCCCCAGCCTACAGCTCTGAAGGTATAGACCAGCCTACACTTCCATCCTGGATCTACCTTCTCTAGGATGTGTCCAGGAAGCCAAATCATCATTACCTCTAATAGAGATTGGAACTGGGGGGAAGCAGGGAGAAAGAAAAGTTCCCGAGAGTCCCTCTCCCTGGCCCGCTGATTACAGCCAGAGCCCAGCCTGGAAACGGCGAACGTCCAGGGATTCCTCCCACCCCAAAGGGGCCAGGACCAAAAGCAGCTGCTGCTGCGCTTCAAGTATCCAGGGAACCCCATTCACAGCCCCACAAACGCTGGCGCTCTCTCTTCCTGGCGCCTCCGCACGAATGGATTAGCCCTAGAGCACCTTTCAGCAGCGCAGGACAGAGAATGTGCATTGTTGAATAACAGCTGCTGGGTTTTTATGTAAGTCAAGACCAGAAAAATGAAACTGACAGAAACAAGAGGAAGACTCATTTAAAAATACTACACGAAGTAAGGCAGGGCTCTCTCCTGAATCTGCTTGGGTGGCTAACCTCTTGGCTCCCAGACTTAGGTAGAGGCCTGTGAACTAAAAGGATTTGGGTTGTTGTATTCACTAGCTTGTTTGGCTTTGTAATTATCGAGGTGTGCGTTTACAGTGTTCTACTACCTTATATGCTCAACATACGACTTAAAGAAGGAAGAGTATAGCGTGACCCTGATGGTCAAAAGGAAAGGAGGGACTGCTAGGAAAATCTCATTGCTAGGAAAAACTATTGTAGCAATTAGTCTCGAGAGTAGGAAATTGTATGACATTTCTTAAGATACATCTAGTTTACGTCGTATACTGCTCAGTCATGGTTCAGTCAGCATGACTGAAGGACCCCAGCTCATTGCAAGGAGGAGAAGGACAGTCTGAAGAAGAAAGGATACCCCTGGACTACCCAGATCACGCCAGCATCCCAGCCCCTCTGACTCCTCTGGGGAACCTTCCCCTTATCTGCCATCAGAGATAGGGAACTGCAGCAAGATCGACCGCCGGGACGTCTGGATCAAGAAAGAAGCAGATGGGTGATGCCGCCACAGAATGAGAGTCGCTTTGCAAAGCAGCAGCCTGTGTGTGCATGCTAAGTAGCGCTTGGTCAAATCGCGTTGCACCTGAATGTTTGAAAGGTGTAAGAACCATGTGTAAGACCGCATTCGGGGTGCCCCCATTTTAATGGGACAGCTCATGCACGCAAATGCAAGAATGCCTCTTGTAATGCTATACTTTGCATCCCGGCCTCTCTCCTCGGTCGGCACGGGCCAGTTGCCAGATTTTCCTGACAGCTCCCCATCCCGGCTGCACGGAACTGGCACTGGCACCGCTTCCACCACAGCAGGGAGCAGCAGTTCCCCTCCTGCCGGGGCAGAGAGGGGGAGGACAAAAACGACCTAAAAGCGCCCCAGCCCCCCAGTCCCCACCACCGGGGCAGGATGGGCAGCACACACGTGTCGGCATTGCAGGGACACCAGTGCCAGCCCCATCCCTTCCCCTTGGACAGGAAATTCACCTTCCCCCAAAAATCGTGCTTGGGATCAGAAATCGTGGGGATGGGAGACCGTTGGGTTAGGAAACCATGACGGGGCTGAGAAATCCTCACTGGCATGGAAAACCATCATGCGGTTTAAAAGCCATTGTGCGGGTGGGAACCCATCATTCAGGACAGGAAACCTCAGCAGGATGGGAAATCCTTGAGATGGGAACCTATTGTGGTAGGAAAAATCAAACCAGCGCAAGGCTGGCTGCAGCAGGTGCTGGCGGAATGATCGCCATGGGGACGAGGGCTGCTTGCCCCCAACAAACCCCACCCTGACCAAGCGCCATGGCAGGTACAGCAGCAGGCTCCCGCTCCTCCCGGTGCTCCTGCCCTCCAGGTAGCCCCCCAGACGGCTCTGCCCACCTATATCTCACCCCATTGCTCCTCTGCGCTTCCCCCAACAGAGAGGTTCCCTCTCCGGCTGCCGATGGCATTGGAGGTGCCCAGCGTGAGCGTCACCGCCCCGGCCATGCCGCCACTGGTCACTGCCGGCGTGCTGCCCTTCTCTGGCCCGGGGCTGCCGGTGTCCCGCAGGCCTGCTCAGGTGCACACCGTCACCTCCCAGCTGGCCCAGGCCACCGTCTGGCAGGGGGTGCCGGGGCCGCTGGGGGCCCCAGGCCACGTGGTGCAGCTCCCCGGCGTGGTGCCGCTTCCCCCTGTGGTGCAGCTCCCCCCGATGGCACGGCTCCCCCCTGTCGTGCAGCTCCCTTGCGGGGTGCAGCTCGCCCCTGTCGTGCAGCTCCCCTGCGGGGTGCAGCTCCCCACCGTGGCGTATGCTCGCCTGGCTTGACACCACGGACAGTGAGGACTCTGTCCCCGATGTCCCCGACTTGAGCACCTACCTCAACAAGCTCCCTGATTTCTTGGAGTACAGGGCATAAGGCAGTGGCGGGGCTGGGGGACGGCGAGGTCACTATCAACAATGTCCCCGACTCTACCAACTTCCTCCCTGACTTCTCCGAGTATGTGGCAGAGGGCGGCTGCCCCAGTGAACGAGTGGCAGCAGCGGGGCTGGGGGACAGCGAGGACACTGTCCCTGATGGCCTTGATTTCCCCAACAGCCTCGCCAGCACTGCTCTCCTCAATGAGCTCCACAACTTCTCAGAGTACGTGGCGGACAGCGACTGCCCCCAGGACCAAGCCGTGGTGGCGCGGCTAGGGGACAGCGAGGACACCATCTTGACCGCCGACGTCCCCAACTTGACCGCCGATGTCCTCAATGAGCTCCCCGACCTCTCCGAGTACGTGGCGGACGGTGGCTGCCCCAATGAACGAGCGGTGGTGGTGGGGCTGGGGGATGGGGAGGACACCGTCCCCAATGTCCCCGTCAACCCCAGCTTGACCACCTCCCTCAACAAGCTCCCCCACCTCTTGGAGTACAGGGCAGAGGGCGGCTCCAACAAGGAGCAAGTGGCAGTGGTGATGCTGGGGACGGCAAAAACACCTTCCCTGATGTCCCCGAAGCCGCGGAGCGGTGGGGGAGGGGGCAAGGCAGGGCAGATGCCCTCACCACTCTGGTATGCGGGAACCCTCTCTGCCCACCATCACGCTGCCAGCCCTGGGCCCACCCAGCGCCACTTCCACTTCTGCTGCCTTGACACCACGCCCCTGCCTGGCAGAGGCTGCAGCCGTGGCGCCACCTCGCCGTTCCAAAAGGAACAACCGCCCCGGAACCAGCATCCCCACCCCAGCCTGGTACCAACATCCCTGCTACCGCCAGCTCCGCCCCGGCCTGCTGCTGACAGCCCCACCGCCAGCATCCCCACCGAGGGCTGCAACCAGCGTCCCCAGGAACAGCATCCCCAGCCCGGGGTTGAGGAGGCCCCGCTACGACCTGAGGGCGCACGTGCTGACCTCCATCCCGCGTTTCCACCTGCTGGGGCAAGGACTGAAAGTGGTCATCTGAAAGCTACTGAAATACCCAGTAGTTCAGCTCATTTCAATTGCTTAAGACAAGGCTTTTGGCTAGAACACAGTCAAGAAAATTGAAAACCAGAACTAACCTGCGCTCCCTCCTTGACTGGCTCCTCTTTCTTCATCACTTCTTTGCATTTCTATAGTTCCTGCGCAGTACATATCAAGATTTTCCTCATGAAAAGAAGCAAGAAAGCTCAGTCACAACTGTGCAGAAAACCTGCCATTCACATACGCAGTGCCCACACAGGAGCATTATCAAGGCCCTGCCTAGACACAAAAGATTAAATCAATGCACCAGGGAGGAGAGAGCAGGAACAGCACTCTGGCACCCACGATGAGTAACAACAATTTCTGCTCTGAACTGGGGCTTAGTCAAAGGGCAAGCACAGTACTGATCCAGACACGAAACTGAGTGTATCGCTTAATCCCAGGTGCCACACACACTGTGCCTTCTTCCATCGCCTCCTGCCGACGAATTGTTTCCCAGGCTCTTCCATCTCATCGCAGCTGCACGCTGGCTCCGGGCTGACTGGGGGAACTTCTCAGCGCTTTAACTTTGCTTCGGGCTTGCTACGAGCACGAGGCTTCATCCCTTTGGCTTGGACCCCAGCAGAAGCTGGGCAAGGGGCAGGTTTGCAAGTGGCTTGATGGAACGGAGCTTGGACACCTACCAGGGATTAAAAACCAACCAAAGAAAAAGCCAGAGAAACTGTGTTAGAGAGCAGCAGAAAGAAACAGCGGGGCTCAGCACTGTTTAACACGCGGGGTTTGGAATTTGGGAGACTGGAGCTCCCAACAGACTCGCCTCTTGCAACGGAAACATCCTTTAGCTTTTGAGCCTGACAGAAATAGTACAGACTGCCCCCAGCTCTACACTGCAGTTGCCGCAAGCGTTTGCTTGTCCATGTCCAGTTCTCTTCCATGCTGACAAGGTATGTTTAAGCTGCAAAAGAGGCAGTCCTACAAACCGTCAGCCACATGCCTCTTCTCTCACAGATGTGAAAACCGCAGTGAAAGACAACACAGGTACCAGGACAAGGCTTCTGCTCTGGCTTAGGTTTTAAAAAGCAAGGTCTTCCCAACCTCTCTTTTCCAGCTGCTGCCAACAGCTGCAGAAAGGGTCTGGTTTTGATCAGCTGATGATCAGTGCTAACTACCAAATCCCAGTACAGGACGTTACACCGCAGGCTGCAGATTTCCAGCCCAACCCCAGGGACTGAATAACCTCCCTCCTGCCATTGGGCTGACGGCAGTATTGCACATCCCCTGGCTTCTCCAGCTTCTCCTTCTGCAGACCTCTCGGCTGTTACCATGCCAAACTTGCCAGCCCCCTGGGGTTTGAGAAGGCTTGTTTTGGCTTGGACTAGAGTACCAGCTAACATCTGCACTGCTGAACCCTCGTAGACCTGAGCGTGCTCCTCACAGCTCCGTACCGCTCTGCCCTGTGGGAAGTGGGGCCCAGGGTGAGCCGTGCTGCACAGATACGTGCTGGAAGGCAGCGCAATGGGAATACAGATACGAGACTGGTGGGGGAAAGGTCGAGTATCGACAGTGCGTGATGCCAGTTCAGTGTCTGCAGCAGGATCCAGGCAGCCACAGAGCTGAGCAGCGACTCTCTCTGGAGACCATGAGGCAATGGGTACCCTCACTCCCACAACCCGCTCTCGATGACATCCCACTTCTTGCATCCTTGCCCTCCCTTTCCCCTCCAGCTTTCCAGACTGTGGCAGCCGTCCTCTGAGGGTAAGACAAGAGAAAGTGCCCCTTGCTGAACCACCACCATTGCCTCCACTGGAACCACCCTGGCTCTGCACGCAAGGACATACGGCAGTGGCAGCAGGTCACTCCCGTTCTGCTCCCTACATCCCCCCCGATGACTTGAAGGAAGTCTGCTCCCGGCATCTTCCTCAAGCCCACCCCAGCCTCCCTCAACAAGTCCACTATCGGCCACTTCTGCTTGCGCAGGAGCTTATGCAGCGTGACAAGATCCTGGCGTGCACAAAGAAGGGGGTCCTGCCCTTCCCCCAGGGCCGTCGGCTCTCCGGTGGTGAGCACTGGAAAAGCTGAGAAAACACCCTGAGAGCACCCTTACCCAATCGCTGTGCCAGGAGGTGTGACACCATCGGGGGTAAAGCAGCGCAGCTCTACGGATCTGTTCTGCTCTCTCCAGCCTTCCTTTTCTCCTGACGGTTTCCCTCAGCAGGGTTTGTCCTCAGTTCTTGCAGATGCAAACAGAAACCCTGCCGTTATGGCTGAGGAACTAACTCACCCAGGAGCTGTTTTTCCAGAAAGGGCTACGGTTACTTGTCCGACAGAAGCAATGCCCAAACAGAGTTTCTGATGCACCTCCTGAGCACAGGCATGCAAACAAGGGATCGTTTAGACTCAGAGTAACTCACATCATTTCAGAACCCACAGCAGGCAACTGAATGTGAAAATGAGCACAAAGAAAGGGGTCTTTTCAGAATCGCTATCTATTTCTTTTTCATGCCCGTACTTTCCTCACCACGGCGAGCAAACACAGACTCTGCAGCCCCTGCAGGCACATATGGTTCTGTGGGACAGAGGGGAGAAGAAAGGAGAGAGACCTGAACAGGGAATTTTCAAACCTGTGAAGAATCAAGTCGAAACAGTTGCAAAGTGTACCATCAACTTGCAGAAATTTAAACCCGATGCAGCCGACTCGTGGAAGTGAGGATTACAGAGAACTAGAGGGGAGCAGTGCAATCAGAGGGGTAAGCAACACAGGCAGCTCTAACCACGCATTTTCACCTGATTGCCTTAAACACCACAGGCCTGGGATCCCCACTGCTCACCTCACCCTGGAACAGTCCCATTCCTCGTCTGAAAGCTGCCGTGTGCCTGGCTGAGGACAGGCACAATCCACACAGAGAGCAACCAGAGCTAAACGCTGCGCTTTCCTTGGTGAAGTTTCCTCACAAAAAATACATTTACAAACCAAATAACCTGCTACTGCAAGCACCAGGAAGAAAAAAGTCCCTGACAGGTTACCGGACCTTCCCGGCTGTGGTAAAACCATCCGCCCTCGGTACCCCCTTTTCCCAAAAGCCCGCAGCACAGCTTGGGTGGGGGGAAAGGCAGGTATCCAACCTTGGGGCCGAGAGAGGGGCACAAGTGTTCCATGTGGGATTCAGAAGAGAAGTTAACTACCAAGGCCTGCTTCAAAACGCTCACCATCAAGGCGTGCTTAGAAGAAGCTGGTCACCAACAACTGACAGCTACCAAGGACAGGGTAGAGCTAGGAAGGAGGTGAATCAGCATGCCCGCAGATACCAAGGACAGAGGAGAGGCCTGTAAGATAAGAAGGAATCTCTGAATGAAAGAGTGAGCTCAGAACAAAGATAATGGGCAGTCTGAACATAAACCAAGAAACTCCCTGAACATTGGCGAGTGTCAGCTGTGTTCTTAACAAAAGGAAACAGCCAAATCAGCATGCTGAGGTGGAAAAAACCAACGAGGTCAACAAGCGGACAGCTGGAATCTGAGAACGACCACCAGGGACCCCCGAAAGAAGCCCCAGAATTAAACAGCGCATGCTCCCGTGGGAGGGGAAATATGTTAATGATTTCTGGGAAATAACTGTAACGTTAATGACTTTCCTTGGAAAATTAAGGAATATGTACGTTTTAGGTTTGATAAATACTTTGCTGGCGTGACCTACGGCATGCACACTGGGTGGAGATATCCCCCGTGCATCCAGCGCTGCAATACAGAATGCCTGCTTTCTAAATGCCAAATTGGCGTTAGAAAGTTTTTGGACCGCTTGGCGGTAGCACATGCAGCTGCCAAGGGAGCTGCCTCCACCCAGGAGCGCTCCCCACCGGCTGCTCTGACAACAACGCCCCAGCGCGTGCTCCCACCAGGAGGCAGAAACAGCTCCGTGTCTGGAAATCCCCTTTTATCAAAGGCTGTCGGCAGAGACGGGGCTGTCCATCAGCACCAGACCCACAGGAGGGGACAGCAAAGGCCCCATGCCTTGTCCCCACCACAGCACGCCTGCTTCAAAGCCTGGAGCCGCCTGGAGAGAGGAGGCCACTCTGCCTTCCCCTGGCCTGCGGACATCAAACACCCACCTCCAGCTGGCAGGGCTGGGGCTGGCGACCCTCAGGGCAGCAGCAGGAACCGCTCCCACCCTGCTGCTGGGGCTGGCCCTGGGGCTGAGCCCTCGGGCCCAGGGCTGGCGACTGGGCCCTGGCAGGGCCCGTGGGCGGTGAGGCCTCCAGGCCCCTGCCCCCAGGCCCATCCGCACTGGCAGATGCCTGCTCCCGCTCCTGCAGCTCCCCCGGCCCTGGCCTGGCCCTGCTCCCCCCGGGCCCCGGCTGCCCCCAGCCCAGCTCTCACCCCTTTCTCCTCAGGCCCCTGGGCCTCGGCCCCCTCTGGGCCCTGCCCCACCTGGCTGTGACTGACAGCCCACCTCCGGCTCCGCTGATTGGCTCAGCCGTGGCCAATGGCGCGGCTGGGGGGGCCGGGCCTGCGCAGGGCGGGAGGGGAGGGACAGGGCGAGGGGCCGGGGTGGGGGCAGGGCCGGAGGGGAGCTGCCCGGGGTTTGCTGGGCCCCGGCAAGGCTTTCCCAAACGGTGGCTCTGGCTGTGCTGCAGCCACCGCCTTGGGCAGGAGGAGCTGCGTGCCGGGAGCCGCCGGCAGCGGCCAGGCTGAGCCCAGCACCCAGGGCCTCCCTCAGGCCTCGCTGCCCCCGGGCGCTGAGGAGGAGAGGCGCCCTGTGCTGGCGCGGCCCAGGGCATCCTCCTGCGGCCAGAAGGGAGGACAGAGCCCTGTCCCTCTGCCCACAGGGGCTGACCGCTGTCCTTGGGTTCTGTCCCCGGGGGTCCCCGGTGCTGGCAGGCCCCGCGGGGCCTCGGGGCCAAGCAAATGCCGGGGCGCCAGGGGCTGCTGGGGCCCAGGGCGGCTTTGGGCCTCTCCAAAGCCGAGGCACGGCCGCCCCTTTGCTTCTGCAGATGCAGTTCTTTGCTCCCCCCGTTAGTCTGGGAGGACTTCAGGGAAACGAGGAGGTCCCAGCACGCACCCAGGGAGGAGGACAGTGAAAAGGAGCCCTGTCAGGGTTTTTCTGCTGTTTCACATCTGAACTCGGACATCTGTGTGCATGAAAGAGCGAGGCGGGCTGAGCTGGTCTTCGGGATAACTTTCTTTTTCAGTTGCGTGCCTACCCTTTTCCTTTTCTCCACCTTTTCTTTCTTCCCCATTCCCCCCCTGTTGCATTCTCTGTTGAAGGTAATTAGGATTTGGCTTTCTGGACACATCCTCGAGTAAGTAGCTACAGGAAATACAGGCTGGTCTGTGCGTCCAGAGGTGTAGGCTACGGACCAGATAGATACGGGCTACGGGTAGAATTACTATTTGCTAATTGTAATTTCTTTTCCATATTCTACACTAGGTAAGCATGGGGACAGTGGTGTAGTCCTCCTGCTGAGAAGTTGGGCTCAGTATAGAATGACAAGAAGCCCACCCTGAGTGATGCGGTGGGAAGCAAGATGGAGCCATTGAAAATGAAACTGTTTGTGCTGCTTGTGTTTGGTTATCAAACCTGCAGGTTTCTTGAACTGTACCGTTAGGGTGTTGAGATGATAGAAGCGCGATGTTAGATATCAAATTTGGCTTTTTTATCTGCAAAGGGATTCTCTGAAGTGCTATGTAATTCGATATCAATATACGTTCTTACGAATTGACTGATGTTTTTTCCTGTATTTATGTTGTTTTCAGAATACACCAATGACAATGCCCTCAGCACTCATCGGTCATTGTTAGGAGAATCCCTGTTGGAGGAGTTAAAGCTCCCAGCCCACCATACGTTGTGTAAGGATCCAACAAGCATTGTATTCTTTGTCAGGGGTTTCCATGGGTTCACTTTTTTAATGGCTATTAGTTTACAGAGGCATTCCAATTGTGTCTTTCTTGTTAAAGCTGCTGTTAATTTTTGTTGTCCTGGGGTAGATTTTAATGTATCCGTTTGACTCTTTCTTGCATTTGGGGAAGGGGGGGAGGCGGGATATGGCAGGTATTCCTGCGCCCCAGATCGGGGTCTTTTGCATGCTAGCTATAGAGGAGAGAGCAAGGGTTGCCAGCTGGTGAACCATGCAAACAAGAAGTTCCACTCCTAAGGGATTCCTGTTAGTTTCCTAAGGACAATGTCCGTTTCAGGCAAGAAAAAACCAACACTATGCTAAAGCGTATTTCCTTTTGTGTGAGTACGATGCAGGAATAGTTAATCCTTTCCAAACCTGAAACTCAGTAAGCGGTTTCCCATGTTACCAAATGTTGCTAGTTCTCTTTCTAAGTCTGTTTTTACCCTAAGCTGGTCTCTGTGCTCCTGGTTTTAACTCTGTATTCTGTATTGCTGAGATTTATGGAGGACAGGGAATTGGGTGTACTGATTAAAATGACAGCTATTCAAATGCAATCCTGACTAGAGGATTAATGCTGTCCTTTAGGTATTCATGCAGTCCCGTTCTCTCTCAGCTACACTAGCATTGTTTGACTGGTCCTGTTCTCCAGCCTTCTTCTAGGAATTCTGGACACCACAGCGTTGTGCTTATAAACATGGCCTTGTTTTGGGGGTTAATTTCAATGTGTATGCTTAGTGCTGTCTTTTCAGCGCATCCTCCGTTTCTGGCTGGATGGCACCCTCTCCTGGTATTGTAACGCTGCCCTAAAAGGAGAGGAGAGATGCTGCTGGCATCAAAGCTCAAAGCAATACCTGTGTGTGGGGATAAGGAAAGAACGGCACTGCTGTTCTCACGTTGAAAATTAACCGGGCAGCTTAGCTTTCTATTCCTTCAGCGGGAAGCATTGCAGAAAGAACCAGTAGAGTGGTTCCTGTTTGGGAATGATGAATGTATGCTGTCTGGGTGGAGAGGCCTTCAGCAATGCGTTACTCGCCTTGTAGTATGTTCTTCAAGGAACATGGATGAAGAAATCCTTGTGTGGTAATCTCAAGTATTTCCTTGTACTTCCTTATCTGCCTGAGGTGCGTGGCTGTAATTGCCAGCCCGGTGGAGCTCTAGCAGCATACATCACTTTGGGTGATGTATGAATTGTTTGCTAACGACATCAATGCTTGCATGTCTGATTCAGGATGAGCAGCATGCAAGTACAGATGAATGAGTGCGTGGAATCTCAGCAAGTTTTCAAACGTAATAAATATTGCCTAGAATATTGTAGCATTTTCAAGATTATCTTCAAGGAAATTCTGGCAACGAAGACCTTTTTTTTTGTTTTGTCACAGGGCTCCTAAATCGCACAAAAGCCCAGGAACTGCTTTCAGGTGACATACCTACTGCTATTTTTAGTCGATACAGCCTATGGAACACATGTGGTATTTTGGCCCTTTCCTGGCCAAGTGTGGTAGATATCTGAACACAGGGCTTGGGCTCCCACAAAGAAACACTGTTCTAAAGACTCTGCTGCTGACATTTCTGTTATTTCTTGATTTTTTTTCACTGAAGTAGACTTGCACTTGGACGTGTCTAGGCTATGACTGTTCTTTCTCAGACACTCAAGTACTCTATCTGGTACCTATTTGGAATACTAGGGGTATAGAGATTGGCTAAAGTGACCTTTGTGTTTTGATGGTTGATGATTGAAGAACACAAAGCTGTAGGACAGACTTCATCTTTTTTGATACTGACGTAGCAGAGACAGAATACCTGAGGGCTTCCTCTTGCACTGTTGTGTTCTATCTCTGTAAGTCTTAGAGTAATTTGTGACAAAGTAGAAATGTCATTGTTGGGCTTCTTTTTAGCTGCACTGCATGTACCAAGAGAGAACAGTTTCTGTGTACGACGAAATGCCCACATTCACTAGACTATCAGAACATAATGTTTGGATGTTCAGGTTTTCGAATCTCTTTTCACCGCTTTATGTTGGGTACAAGTGCTGTGTTTTAAGTTCTGATCACCTGTATTTCTTCTTCCAGAAGTCCAACTGAGCCACTGAGCGGAACATCAAAAGCAGTACGTAAAAACTTTTTGCTAGACACTGCACTTCATTCTAAACAATGTAGCCCTGTATTATTTTTCCAGACATTACCTTTATGTATTTTCCGGTAAAAGACAGCATATGTTGTGAATAGAATGGATTTGACTCAGCATAGTAAAAACTGAGTGATGCCATCGTTCGCACAGTTCTAATGTGAACACTGGTATTTGTGCCTAGGAGTGCATTGTATTTCCTATTCAATCCGCTGGAACATTTCCTGAATGACTTTGAGTTGTACAGATAATGTATGATCATTTTGAGATCCCGTAGGTGCGCGGTTTGCCCAACTGAACATGGTGCCCCGTTCTACCTCTGTCTGTCTCTAGCTAGCAACATGTATGTTTGTATAGGGGGTTGTGTGCTTTTTGTTTCTTGCAATAAAAATGGTTTGGAGTGTATTTTTTGCCATTTTCACCGTGTATCACTTAGCTTTTGGTTTTAAATCCGTTTTGGCCTCATGGTTTATGAAAATGATATCAAAACCCACTGAGAAACCAGGATTGTTAAAGTTGGGACTGTTTCTTACTTTTGCCTTGGGGGTTCAAACAAATACCAAAACCACCATATCCCTTATGTTTGGAGGACAGTTCTGTGCAGCTGAATGATTCCTTTTCGTGTCCTTAAATACCTGCGTATTTGTTCCTAAAACAATTTGTGGGTAAAATGCCTGTCATCTTTCTTACCTTCTGCCTGCAGTACATGTTTGGAGCTCGGTGACTTCAGGGTCGCCTGCTGCTTTACTTTCCCAAAGGCGAAGCCTTTCTTCAGTCTAGCACCACTTTGAATGTACCTTTGGAAAAGGGGCAGCATGTTTCTTCAGGTTTGAAAACACTGTCCTGCTGCTGGTAAAATATAGATAAGTAACCCAAGGAAATACTTATTTTGCCAGGCAACTATGCAGTGTTTGTAAAAGCATAACCATGTGCATTTATACATGATGAGACATTAGCTGATGAATTGACAAACTACACTGAAAAGAAGTTTCCTGTAGTGATGCTTCCTTCTCAAATAAACTCCAGGGGGTTTCTTAAGTCCTTTTTAGCTGAAACTTGACAGCTTCCTTACCCTTTCGACGCTTGAGCAGTTGTGAGCCTTTGACAAGGGCCCCTCTCGGAGATATTCTGGAGCAAGCAGTCGATCTCAGGCGTGTTTGGCTGGTTTAGTTTCTTCCCGTTAACCACCTAGGCGCTCTGAAGGTGTCATAGGCTTGGACTTTGGTTTGAACAAATACAAGTGACACTAGGTTGGAAATGCCTCTTTCAGTGACACGCGGAGGTTATCGTGCAGTAGGGGTAAAGTATTGCTGTGTTTGGACTGTAGAACTTGAATCTGTGTTTAATTTTTTGGGAACAGATTGATGACTCTTCTGCATGCATTTCTCTGGCCCAGCTTATTAAGGCATATCTATCTTCTGGTCAAATACTTAAAACCAAAAGAATCTTTGCTTTGTAGTTTTATACTGTGATCTATAGCTGGAGAACTGTTGTAATGTGAACACAGCTTTAATTTACTTTTTAATAATGATGTAAAGTATTTATTTTCACTGTAAAATGTGTGTCTATTTTGATACTGTCCTGTAAAGAGGAGTTGCCAGTTTGGGAAGATAGAAGGGGAGTGCCTTCTCAGCCTCAACATAATGTTGCAGTATAACTCGTCTTCAAGACACAAAGAAGCAGCATTTCAGCAGCTGTTTACAGTTTTTTGAACGTTTTGTTAATTTTGCGTTGCAAAGAAACTAACACAGTTTTTACATCAGAATTTAATTGGCTGTAAGTTAGGGACATTTCAGCAGGGTTTGCAGCAGCCAAAATGGAAGCGTTTCTGGAGCATGGAGAATGGCATGGCCGTTTTTGAATTTCTAGTCATTGTAGTTCTAGATCCATTGTGTGAATGCTGCACAATTTCATCAATTGTAGTATATATACAGTGGACAACACAATCGAACTTGTTTGAACGCAGACTGTGCAAATTGTGTAAATGTGCTTAATTGTTGATAGGAATATGCCAACGTGTATGTGTGGCATGGTAGCAGATGTGACCTGAAACTGTTGTAAGGCCATGCTTTGCTATGGAACTGCTCTCATTTTGTGTTCAACCATGTGTAACTTTGTCTGGGAAAAGCGCAGTGCTAGCCAATGAACTTACTAGTCTTTACAGTTAGAAAGGTTAGAGAAGGCAGGGCCTAATGCAGAGGAGCTGCTTCTTTCTTCTGAAAGTAAAGCTTAGAGGTCTTTGCCAAGAAAGAGAAATCTCTTCCCACTGGTAACTTCTTCCTTCTGTCACTGCAGAAATTAGAATGTGAAGCCAATGCCTCTGAAGAAGATAAAATCATAGCCGTGATGATACAGTCTTGCCCTGAATATGACCCAATCAAGTAAGTGCTGATAATGTCAGATCTGTTCTTTGCAGACTATGGAAACATTGTAGAGATGTTTGTTCTAACAAGAGAGACACAGGCATACCTTTTTCTTTTTTTTTCCAAAAACCATTTAGTTACATGAAGGAACGCTTGGGTCCACCTCCACCGTCATAGACTTGCTTTCGTTGCGGAAAACCTGGCCACTATATAAAGAACTGCCCAACAAATGGGGTAAGACTGCGGGGGACTTCTGGTGTTACTTACTTTTTAATTTTTTTTCCCTTGGCAGTTACGTAACGGAGAGATGAATACTCATATTAGGAATTGTTTCTCTTGGGGTGAAATACAGAGGTTATATGGCCATGCTGCAAAGCCCTTCAAAACTCAAGGGAAACCTGGAAGTATAAATGAAAAAGTTCTTTTTTCTAGGTCATGGACGTTAAATATGTGCATAGCTCGCTCTCTGTGAACTTTCATGCATATCTTTATATATTGCAGTGTTACTGGAAATGTTTCTGGTTTTCACTCTTTTTAATGAGAGTTTGCAGTTTTTAGAGTTTCCTATAAACCCAAGATGTTTCTGTTGAGCCCATCTGTTGAATGTTTGCGTGTTTTAATTACACAAGCCTCTGGCTGAGTATTCATGCCACTGAAGGTTAGTCACTGAATGTATACGCAGGAGGCAGGAATTCACCCTTCCTATAGAGATGGTGAATATAAGTTTCTCCAGTGACTGATTCGGAGCACCGGATTAAGCTCTCGCTCTGAACTGCGCTTTGGAGGAGGAGCGGGTTTGTGCCTCTTCTCTGAGTGGAGGGTGAGCTGAGGGATATTTCACCGGTAAGGAACCTGAAGTTAAGGCAAAGAATATCAATGAGTTCAAAACGCTGCTCAAGCCTTTGGAACATCCCAGCTATATTCAGTTAGGAAAATCAGTATTTTAGTCGAGCGGCCCTTACATGCTCGGTGAAAGGAGAGGATTAAAGGCTTTTGCTGCCTAAAATAATCATTGAAATAGCTTTTAAGTGTGAGTCTTAAGAGGAGCTATGTCTGCATTTCTTTTCTCAACAGGACAAAAATTTTGCGTCTGTTCCCAGAATTAAAAAGAGCACAGGAATCCCAAGGAGTTTCATGATGGAGGTGAAAGATCCCCATACAAAGGGCGCTATGCTGACCAACGCTGCAAGATACGCAATACCAACTATTAATGCGTAAGTATGGAATTAATGGGACGGAGCAAAAAGTGAATGAGAGAAACCATGCCGAAATGTCTGAGGGGCAATGCACCCGAGTTGGCCAGCATCTGTAATGACGGGGGAGGAAGCATTGCCATTGTATCGGAACCTTAAGCTCTGTGATACTTTCTGAGATTAAAATAGGGTAGCCCTACCGTTCATGCCCCTGGGAGCTGGTTAACCTTGTGCTGTGCTAAGAATCTGCATTTTTTCTGCAAAACATTTCAGCCGTGTTTACAGTGGAGTCGTTCTCTTTGAAAGCTCGTGTGGCTTCTGGTTTGTGTTTCAAAGGCTTCTTGCCAAATCTGACAAATCGCCGTTGGACTGAGATTTCCTCCCCCTCTGACTGTTATCAAATCCCATGGGTGAAACAGACCGATGTTTTCCTCTTGCGATAAACTAAGAAAATGCTCCTGTGTGCTGACCAGAGGGGCTGTTTTAAAATGCACTTGGTAGCACGTCTGTCCTTCTGCCATGGCTCTCCTTTTGTAGAAGCTGTAAGATAGACTTCTTCCGTCTCTAAACCGTAATTCCTCGGAGACTCCCTTTATCCTGAGGCTGCAATTTACATTTAGCCTCTGGCAAAGGAGAGGTGGGATTCATTCCACCCGATTTCTAGCGGTCAAAATTATTATTGTTCTAGTCGGAGCTAATTTCTTAGCTGATCCAATGAATGGGAGAGTTCTGCAGAAGGAAACTTGTTCCCGTCTCCGTCTTCTAGTCTTGTGGCTATAGAAAAGTAGTTTAAACGGAATGCCTACCTTTTAGAAGGCTAATGTGGAGGGAGAGGAATTCCATCTACTATCTTCCTTTGATAAAATCTAAAGTTTGGAAAAGGGTTCCTTTCCCAATCTCTAACTTTTTTCTTTGTCCTTCCCCACCCCCCTCCAGGCGGAGGCGAGAAGCAAAAGCCTCCCTTTTTACCAGAGGAGCCGTCCTCCTCCTCAGATGATCCTGTTCCAGAGGAGTTGTTATGGCTCATTTGTAAAGAGATAATGACTGACACAGTTGTCATTCCCTGCTGCGGAGACAGTTCTTGTGACGAATGTAAGTGTTACTCCCGTGTCTGCTAGTTCAAAACATCCCAGCTGAGCTTCTGAAAGCAGGAATAGGAGATAACGAAATTACTTTGTTACCAGTTCTGTGTCATACTTAAGTATACCCTGAATGGGAAAGGACTCTGCTCGTATTAAGGAAAAAAGAAGGCAGAAAGCTTTTTTTCCCTTTTTACATATCTAGTTACATCCCCTTGACGTGCAGAAAGACGATTCTGAGAAGACTACCTCAGTGCGCAGGTGATTACAGTGTTCGCTATGGAAGGCATTGAGTTTGTCCACAGCCCTTTCTCTCATACAAAACTATAGAGCCAACTCTGGTGCCTTACTGTGGTCTGCAACAGATGGAGAGTTAGGCATTTAATCCGCATTCTTCTGCACAGGAGAGCTGGTTAAAACCTTTGGAACTCAAACCCACTGATGGTTTTTTGAGATGTGTTTTCTTCATTAACCTTGAGGTTGGTGACTGCTCACTGTACTAGATAGTGCAAAAAAGACTGGTGGAAACATCAAGACACAGCCTACTCTGCATCCTCAAATGTTACAGCAGTGACATTTGACCAGTGTGACAACTCCAGTATGCAGAGGCCAGCCTCCCACTAAACAGACTCAACAGTGCAAGTGCCAATAACTGCAAATGCGACTTTCGACTAACTGGGCTAACAGTGAGATGTTCAGATAAGCTTACTGAGCTGGCTGAGACCAAAACCTTAATGGAATGTGTAATTAAATGGTCCGGTTTCTCTCTGGATTTCTTATTTGGGAATTCATAAGCGTTGGTCATTTATTAATTTAAGGGTTTGGTTTTAGTCCATCACTATTTGTTAATACTGGTTTGGGGACTTGCTCTATATAGCTAGTACTTGGACAGTGCTGTTTAATTCTTGGTGGACTGAGTTTGTAATGGCTTGAATCTTAGTAATACAAGTCACTCTTTTTTTACATTTGGTAAAAATATTAAGACATGATTTCAAACAATAAACAACATACAACAGAAAGAAACCTGATTTGGTGTGCTTTTCATGAGATGTGTTGTATATTACAAGCCAGCTCAGGTCACGGGAAATTAACTCAGTTGGTCAATACCGCAGACAGATCCCTTTTACGTTTGTCTTCTTTCTCATAGTGTATGCACGCAAAGCTCAAGAAATTAAAGATAAGAAAAAATCTTGAAAGGCAAAAATAGAAAGAGGCAATAGTTATTAAAGACATGAACAGAGAAGACATGAACAGAGAAGGGTAACTTCCTGCGCAGCGTCTGCCGGCCCTGCTTTTACAGTCTTGTCTCCTCCAAGGTTAGTTTGGGTTCCCATAGAGTACCTGGGAGCTCTGGTGTTGTAAGCACCCAATTCCGTCTTCGGGAACGCAGCAGGGCCTGGGATCTCTAAGACTGGGGAGTTGCTGGGTAAAAATGGCAGGTGTTTCTTTTTACCCATCCCCCCTGTGGGCTACAGCAGTGCAGCTAGCTGGACAAAGCAGCGGTGTGAGAAGAACTGAGGCCTTTGAGGGATCGCCCATTCCGTGCCCCTCCAAAGGGGAGGGTTTCAACCTTTCCTTTCAATAGCTCAGCCTCGCAGCAGCGGGGATCTCCTAGAGGAGACCCCATGGGGCCGTTCCCATCGGTTCTCGCCAGCTCTTCACTCTGCCAGATTGGCAAGGGGCAGTCCCTGAGAGCGATGGGAGTTTGAACGTACAGCAGCAGAGCACCAGGGCTTGTGATCGCCACTGGGTCTTCCCAAAGGCTTAGAATTAAAGGGTTTTTAAATTGTGCAGGAATGTAAAGGATTTGTAAATGCTGCAGCCCTCCTATTGCACGTTGGCGGAGGCATGGGCAGTGATTTTGCTCTCTGTGGCCCCTGGATGTGAAATCCTGATCCTGAGGAGCTCAGAGCAGACACCTGAAAGAACAGGTTTGTTTTTCTGCCTGAAATATATTTCAGGAATTGCTCTGAGGGTTTTTCCTTCCACCTTCATCCTCTCCACTGCCAGCTCTTCACAGTGACAATCAAGCAAAGTGGATTCAACCTGCAAGGACTAGGAGCAGAGAGGAGGCTTATTCCAGAGCAGGAGGGAGATTCCCACTAGAGCCGACGAGGTTGCCAGGGCCAGGAGGACCGTCGCAGTGCACGGCGCTGGCTGACACAAAGGACGCAGGCCAGACGGCGCGAGCGAGGATGGGAAGCGGGGTGCCGGTGCCGGGGCAGCGCTGCTCGGCCAGACCCTGCCTCCTCCCAGCGCCACTCTTTCCTTTGTCACGCTGTGGGCATAGCTGGGCATAGGCAATGCCAGCCCCAAGCCTCAGCCACCCTCTGAGGCCACCATCTTCCTTTAGCCATGAGTAAGATCTCAAACTCCTTTTCAGCTGTAGGAGAAAGGCTGTTAATAGAAATGGATGCACATGGCACAGTCTATTCCAGAACAGCCCCAGCTGCTAAAAGCTTTCTGTGTCCTGGACTGGTGGTTAGCAGGACCAGCTCCTGGGTCCACTTGCACCGAGGCTAGCGATAGCTGATTTTCAGGTAGGTAATTCAGGTTTAATCCTTTGTGCCCCGACCATCCCCACAGGCCCAGCAGCATAGAAAGTCACAGCAGGCTGCGTTTGAGCAACCTGCTCCACCGGACTTGTGGCAAATGTTGTGTCTGCATCCCTGCTCTTCTGTTCTCCCTGTAGGGTCCTGGTCAATCAAACAGGCTCTTTCCCTGGAAATGCCCCCTGTGCCTAAAGACAGACTCCTCTTGGTGGACACCAGCCAAGCTGTGGGAATGGCTGTGGCACACACGCTATTCCAATTTTCAATCCCAAAGGCGCTGGAATTAAGGCAGGTCCAACGGGAATAAAACTTGCTGTTTTTACTGAAAGAGGGGAGGAAGCCCCAGCGCTGAATCCTGCCAAGAGCCACAGGGAAATGAAATCAGTGGTGAGCTTAGGCAGCAATACTCATGCCCATGGAGCAACACCCTTGGGTGTCAAGGCTTTATCTTGGGCATACGCGGCTGGAGGAGCACCAGAACGGAGTCCTGCCCTGTTACCTTCCCCCACCCAGCAGCCAACACAGCCACGAACAAGTTTGTGTGCCAGGCCCTCCTGATGGCCAAAGAAGGATCCAAAGTCAGCTTTTGATGTCATGTGTCTGCTTTAACTGTTGATACTGAGCAGTGCCTGGATTAAAGTAGAAGCGATTAAGAGAGTCAAACCCGCCTTTTTCAGGACAAATGCAGGAAATCACAGACATTTACAAAAGTCTCTTCTGAATACTTTACACTGCAGTGAGAACCATTGTGGGTCCAGTGGTTAATGCTTTCTGAATCTGAATCTGAATTCTCTCAGTGCCAGGAGGCACACAATGCGTGAACATCTTTCTTCCACTTCGATCGGTCCTCAGCTGCGTGCCATGCCGCTCTCAACCTCCACCCTCCGACGCCAGGTCGTTTTTGGACGACCCCACTTTCTTCTTCCCTCTGGAGTCCACCCAAGGGCCACAGCGCAGTCTTCTGTCCGTTTTTTCAGGACATGACCGATCCAGTTCCATCTCCTCCTCCTCACTTCGTTACTGATTTTTCCCCCACCATTTCTGATGCTCGTCGTTTCTGCAACTTTTTTTTTTTTTTTTTTTCTGGGAGGAGGTAGTTGGCCTCCTGCCCAAACCCCATGACTTGGAGGGCCAGTGTTTTTTCTGTCAGGGTGGCCTTCCCTTAGGCTGCGTTGGTTCGTGGCACTTTCTTCAATTTTATCCCGTGCACCCTTCAGAGAGGGATCCCCTATCCACCACCCAGGGGACGCGCCTTCTAGCGGTGCAGCCCAAGCCGAAGGGGTTAATGCTTTAAGGGACATTTAACACTTTGGGAAAAGGGGTAGAAACCGCTCTCCTGGGCACTGTCTCTCACACAGACTGGGCTAGGCTGGGCTTGGCGAGCCTGGGCGGGTCTCTGGGGCCCCAGCTTTCCCACGGTGCTGACACTGTTGTGGCTGCTGCCTGTTCTTTCCTGTCCCAGGTGAGCCAGGACTGCCGATAAAGGCTTGAAAGTGGCTTGCTGAGCACTTCTGCCAGCTCCCTCGGTGCCCTTGGGGGGATCCCATCCGGTCCCGGAGACTTGTGGGTGTGTAAGCGGTGTAGCAGGTTGCTGACCATTGCCCCTTGGATTATGGGGGCCTCATTCTGCTCCCCGTCCCTGTCTTGCAGCTCAGGGCACTGCGTAGGCTGAGAACAACTGCTCTGACAATTAAAGACTGAGGCAAAGAAGGCAGGGAGTACCTCAGCCTTCTCCTCATCCTTTGTCACTACGTTCCCCTCGCGTCCAACAAAGGATGGAGCCATCCCATCGAGCGGCACCAGGCCAGGCTGGCAGCACTGTGCGCATGGGGGCTGGCCGTGCCCCAACCACCCTCCCGGAGGAAAGCGCTTGGTGGCGGGGGGCAGGCAGCAGCTTGCCCATCGCCCACCCAGCCCCTCGCCTACAGCTCTCCTTCTCTCACAGGCATCACCGCCCTCCTGCACACCCCGTCTCGATGGCAACGGCCCTCCCTCTTCAGGAGGGCCCTCAGGGCTCTGCACAGGGCTTTCCGTTGTCCCTGCCTCGCAGGACAGCAAGAGCAGGAGAACCCCGCTGCCAGCGCCAGGTGGGTCCCCAGAGATGGCGGCTGGCCCTGAGCCTGCGCAGCGTCCAGAGGGAGTGGCACAGGGAGGCACGCAAGGGACAGGTGCACCGACAGTGCCCCAGGCATTCAGCTGCCCTGAGGCCATCGTGCTGCCAGCCTCCGCTCGGCCATGGACGCTGCCTGAGACCAATAAAAGACAACAATTTTCCCCCAATGCTCGTCTGCGCCTGGTCCATCTCAGGAGAAAGAGGGGTGCAGGCAAGGCCCACGCCAGCAGGCAGAGCTGGAGAGGCCCAGTGCTCCCCCTTCTCCAGGCTGAGGAGAGCTCCCGAGCTCAGCCCTGAAAGACACAAGGGGCGCAGGGGCCGTGTCCTGGCGCGGGGCCTCGCCTCTCTGAGCCCCGGGGACGGACGACACTGCGGGAGGCCTGAGGGCTCTGGCAGCAGCGGCACGGGGCTGTGCGATGCGACAGCGATGGCTGCCATGATCCTGCCAGAGGGGCCAGTGAGTCACGGGGTGGCTGGAGATGGGGCTGCCCTTCTTGTGGCCCATCCCGGCTGCGTGATGGAGGGGATGCAGCCCCTGCAGCACAGCTCTGACTCCTCTCAGGGCAGGATGAGGCCAGAAATATAGACTGAGCTCTGGGACCCTGACCAAGATGGCTGCAGGGGGGTGCAGCCGGGCTGTGGCCGCAGGCCGCCCACAGCTGTCCTGCAGCACCATGGCCCTGTATCCCAGGGCACTGTGTGCGGAGCAGGGATCTGCTGCCTGCAGCGGGAGAGCCCCGCTTAGGGCAGAGCCCTGCACCAGGCAGGCTGGCAGCAGGGAGGGGACCCCCAGCCCAGCCCCGGAGAGCGGAGAGGTTTCCCAGGGACTCGCGGGGACGGCCTGGGCTTGGCCCCAGAGAGGGGAGCTGCTGGCCAGGGGTGGTGAGGAGCTCTCCTGCTGGGCATGTGATGTCCTCCCTCCTCCCAGCCCTTGGGGAGGTGGCTGTGGGGAGCCTGGCTGATGGCACCGGGCATGGCCTGGCCCTCTCCTGTGGATGCAGTGCTCTGCTCAGCCCTGGCAGCTGCTGGGATAACGGCGGGATTTGGGGTCTGGCCAATGCTGTCGCACTGGCGAGAGGGACGTGTCAGGGGCAGAGCACAGCTGCTGCTGCTGTGGTGGGAGAAGGCCAGAGCAGCCCAGCTGCCCAAAGGGCTGGGAGCCCAGCCTCAGCAGCCCAGAGGAGGTGGGACAGGGTGCCCCTGGGGGCACAGCTCCTCCCTCTCCACAGGGAAACATGAGTTCTTTTGGAGGAAAGCCCAACAGAGGGGTGAAATTCTAAAACAATAACAGGGCCAGGGTGTGCTGAGGGGTGAGCTGTCCTGCACACAGTGGCAGAGTCCCGGAACAATGCTGTCTGCTCAGCACGCTCAGGGTGCTTCCCGTATGAAGGACGCCATGGTCTTGGGCTTGCGCTTTCAGCTTTAATCAAAACGAGCCGTTTTCTTCACTTCTGCCGGGCTTTGCAGGGCCAGCAGCACAGCGCCCACAGGGCCCATCCCAATGTTGGCTGCTCCCTTGGAGATCTCAGGATCAGCATGGTCTGAGCTGCCAGGGACGAGACTGAGAGTTCGGTGTCTTTCTCCAAAACCTGGAGGGCTGCAACAGAGGGAAAGAGAACAGAGCTGAAGCCCACCCATCTGCAGAGACCCCCCAGGCATCCCCTCCAGGCCATGCCAGCCCCACCCATCCCTTTCCCTGGCCAGGAGGAGCAGGTGGGACAAAGGCATCAGCTGGAAGCTGCTGCTCAGGAACGCCCCTGACATCTTCCTCTGCCCTTGAAGCGTTGCCCTGGAGCAGGGCAAGCCATGGCAGCACCCTGCCCAGGCTGGGGCCCCTGCCCCACCAGCCCCGGCACACACAGCACTGCCCCTACTCACCGCTGCAGAGCTCAGACAGCTTCTCCTCGCTTTGGTCCCTCCGGTGCCGCGCAGCAAGCCCTAGGCACAGAGCTGCGTCAGACCTCCTGCTCCCCAGCGTGCTCCCAGCAGCACAGCTCCCGGCTCTGCCGGTTTGGCTGCACACCCTCCTCCCCCTCAGCGGGGTGACCCCAGGGAAGGACAGTACGTGGGAGGGTGGGACTGAGCAGGGCGGCCACCAAGCCCACCTGCGTGGGCAGGGCTGGGAGAGGGAGGCCCAGAGCCCCTGGCTGCCCAGGCCCTGCCCAGGGCAGTCGGGGCTCTGGCAGCCACAGGGCTGCCCCTTGCCGCCAGTGCAGCGGCTGGGACTGGGGCCAGGCTGCCAAAGGAGGGTCCCCAGGGGCTGTGGCTCACCAATGAACCTCACGGCCGCCTCTCGCAAGGGGACCTGAGCGTCCTTCAAGTATGGCAGGCTCTGACTCAGATAGTCTTCAACTCTGCTCCTGTCCTGCACCAGCTGGAGAGAGCACAAGGGCATGGGGCTGGCACAGGCCTTCCCCACTCTTGGCCAGACGGGTCCCTCCTCCCAGCACCCGCGGTCCCCCTCCCACCTCAGGCCATTCCCATCTCCCAGCCAGGAGCCCTGTGGGGCTGAGGTTCAGAGACAGCCCCAGGCAGAGGCAGGTCTGGAGGTCCTGAGAGCCCTCTGTCCCACTGCCGGGGCCCACGTGGGCTAGGGTCTCCTTCGACATCCTGAGGGCAGGGAGGGGAGAGAGGCTGGGAGAAGAGCCCTTGGGGGGCTCTGTGCCTGAGGGCAGGGAAGACGGATGCAGCTCCAGGCCCCTTGTCCAGCCCTGGGGCTTGGGGCTTGTCCTCACCAAGCACTCCCCAATTCTGTATGTCTGCTGCATCTGGCTCAGGCGCTTGAGCTGTTTCCACCTCAGCAGCTTTGCAGCGACGACGAGGGCTTCCTGAGAAGCCTGCAGAGGGGGACAGGGATTGGGGGGATTGTGGAGAGGGAGCGGGGGGACTGTGGACAGGGATTGGGGCGCAAAGCCCTGGCCTCCAACACCTGCAGGGACAGCTGGGAAGCCTCTAGGGACCCTCATGGCCTTGCTGGCCATGGGCTGCTGCTGAGCTCTGCTGGACCAGGTAGGCCAGGTGTGGGACATGTCTGTGCCAACTTCTCCGCCCCTCCTCGCGCTGGGGATGCCAGGACCCTTCCTCTGGGACGCGCTGGAGGAGGGCTGAATGGGGGGAGCAGGGGTGGGCGGACCCCACCTCCCCGTCCTCCTCTGCAGCAGGAGGCACAGAGGGAGGAGGAAGGCAGTGGTGGGACCAGTGCAGGGAAGGAGGGGAGTTCTGCCTCAGTGACTCAGGCAGTTGGACCCTGGGGTGACACAGACGCCAAGAGGCCAACTGCCGGCAGCCCTGCCCCTCCCTGATACCCCTCCCTGTGGTGTCAGCACACCCTTCCCCACATCACTGGTCACGTTTGAAATCTCTACCTTGGCCACGCTCTCCATCTGGTCACTCATGCGGAAGAACAGGGGGAGCAGGCTTTTCCGCACATTCTCCTTCATCTGCTGCTTGTTGCTCCCCACCACCATCTGTATCATGTCCTCGAAGAGGCAGATGGAGAGCTCTCGCAGCTGGCTGGACTCCTGGCAGGGAGAACAGGAGGATTTCAGCAACAGCCGCTCAGCCTGCTTTGCACAGGGGCTGGGCTGGGCCCCAGCACACGGGGATCAGGTCGCCCGGAGGCATCAACCTGTCAGCGAGAAGCCGTGCTGGGCTGCAGAGCCCAGAAGCCATCCCCACGAGAGCCCAGGGGCGTAAGGGGGGAACAGCCCTGCCCAAGTGCTGCCACAGGGCTGGGCTGATGGGCAGTTGTCCTTGCAGAGGGCCCAGCAGTGGGGCTCAGGCTCCCCCAGCAGCCTTACCTCATCAAAGAGCGGTGGGAGCTTCTCCACCAGCTGCAGAACAGTCAGGCTCTCCTCCTCCCTCTTCATATGACCCATCACGTTTCTGAAGACCAGCAGGGCCTTCACCTTGTTGTCAGCTGGGACCAATGCTCTTGTCACTAAGCACCAGCCTCCCGTCCGCCTTCCTGCCAGGTGGCACAGGAATCCCTGCAGCAGCCTGATGGCAGGCGGTGGCCATGGGTCCATGGATGGGGACACGGGGATAGCAGCCGGTAGGGAAATTAGGGCAGGAGAACAAAGGCTCCACGTCCTCTGCTCCGTCACCTCCTTTCCCGAATGGCCCAAACGCCCAGATGGCTTGGTAACCCTCTGGGCCTGCATAGCTCCCCAGGCGGCCACCAGGCCCCTCCATGGCAGCGCTCTGCAGACCCCCATGGCTCGTGCAACAAACAAGCCACCACGGCTTCCCTGGACTAGGCCCTGCTCACCATCTCAGGTGTCTGCGACAGTGTGATGAGGCCTCTGAGCACGAGCGAGAGCAACACCACGCTTGGACGCCTCAGGTACCGCTGGACTTTGTAGAGGCTAGCAAACTCCTCTGACTTAATGTCACTGGAGGCCAGCAGCTGAAACAGAGATGGCAGTGAAAGAGTGGCAGAGCCTGCAGCGCTCCCCGCACCCTGCAGCTCCTGCTTCCCACTGGCAGCTCAGGGCAAGGGCACCAGGGCCAGACAGCCCGTCCTGGGGGCAGCTCTGCCCGTGGAGGGCCGCTTGGCATCCCCGTGCCCTGCGCCTCGCTGCACACCACACAGTCCTCTGTGCCGGCTCCTCCTGTCCTCTGAGCATCGGCAGCCTCTTGCTCTCATGCCTCTGAGGAGCAATCCAACAGCAAGAGCGGGCACAAAGGAGGCACGACACGCAGGTGGTGACGATTGTCTTCTGTTCCCAACCTTGCAGCCTGTTCAGCCTGTGCAAAGGCCCCGTCTCTGCCCCTGACCCAGCCCTTGCCCTGCCCCAGCCTTCCAGTCTGCAGAGCAGGGCAGGGGCGTGCAGGCAGGGGGGGAAGCAGAGAGCCGCCTGGGCAGGCAGGGGCTGCCTGGGCTTCGTGTTTGTGCACCGGGGCCCAAGCAGCGTGGGGTGGCCCTGCATGGCTGGCGCAGGGGAACCTGCTGCTGGGCAGGTCCCTGCTGGCCCTAAGGGGCTCTGTCCCTGTGTCCTGGAGGAGGTGACCGTTTGGGGGCAGATGGGAGGAGAGGGCTGTGCCTGTTTCCTGGAGAGGCAGGCACAGCCCCGAGGGTGAGCGAGGACTGCTCTGGTCCAGCCAAGTGATGGATGCAGGCATCCTCTGTGCTGGAGCTGAACACCTTGCGCAGCCGCTGGTCCTGGAGCTGGCTGAGCAGCTCCCTCAAGATCTTCTTCAAGGTGTGGGGCTGGGAAAGCATCACGTCCCACATGGCCAGAGCAGCACTGCAGGCCCAGAGCGCTCTGTCAGCAGGGCTGCCTCGGCCACCACGCTGTGCCCGGGCCAGCCCCACAGGACCCAGGCTGTCCTGGCCCTTCCCGACCCCTCGCTTGGAGTGCCCGGGTCCCTGCCTGGGCAAGGAGGAGGGGGCTGAGATAGTCTTCCCCGTGGGGCAGGGAGGAACCTCGTGGCGGGGCTCCGGGCTGCCTTGGCCAGCTTTGGCTACTGCGGGCCTGGCCTATCCGCCAGGGCTGGAAAGTGGGGTGGGCTGGAGGGCCCTGCTCCTCGGGGAATGTCCTGCGCTTTCCCCTGGCTCCGGCAGCCAGAAAGTCTCCAGGCCCCTCTCCCCACACGGCACAAGCCCACGGGGGCTGTTGCGCTCAGTACCTGTCACACGATGGAGAGAGCTTCAGCAGGCTCCTGACCACTTCCCTGGGGCACTGGTCGGTCATCAGGAGAAGCAGCAAGTCCAGGCTCTGCCGGGCTGACGCCGTGCGGATGCACTCCATGTTTTCATAGATGCACCTCACGATGCCTGGCACCTGGAGGGCACACAGGTGAGGATGGTGCTGCCACTGGAATGCAGCCATTTCCTCCGCTGCCTCTCAAACTGATGCTCTTCCCATCCTGCTCTGCTGGCTTCAAACGGCTTCAAGGTGCCTGAGGCACCTGC
This sequence comes from Platalea leucorodia, assembly GCF_965183815.1. Classification (NCBI taxonomy): domain Eukaryota; kingdom Metazoa; phylum Chordata; class Aves; order Pelecaniformes; family Threskiornithidae; genus Platalea; species Platalea leucorodia. The sequence continues at coordinate 468,673 of NC_138838.1, forward strand.
ATGAGGGAGGGAGGGAGGAACAGGGCCTGAAAGGGCTTAAGGGCAGGGCAGCCACAGGCCGCTTACCTCTGTCAGCCAGGAGGCAGGCTCTCTCACAGCCACATCCAGGATGCTGCTCGCCTCCTCCTTGTCATAGACGCTGGAGTCTCTCATGGCCTCAATGGCCACGAGGACGACGTCTGTCTTCTCAGAAGGCTGCAGGTATTTTCCAAACGCCTATGGGAGGAAGGAAGGCGGGGAAGACATGGCACACCGAGCGCCCTGATGGTGCTGCTTAGCTGAGCAGTGAGAGCAGCTCTGGCAAGACATGGCCCGGCAGTGCTGGCAGCGGTGCCCGCAGGAAAGCTGGAAGCAGGGGCTGCAGTACTGCATGGTGGAGGAGGAGAAGAGAGGGCCTTCAGGGTGAGGGAGGAGGGTTGCGGTCGTGAGCACAGCGTGCCGGCCCTCCAGAGAACCAGGGCTTGCTGGTGGCCAGGCGGGCTGGAGATGCTGCTGGGACACTGGAGTGCAGCGCTTTCTAGTCCCTGCTCGGGGACAGCAGCAACCCTCTCACCAGGGACAGTGAGGCCATGCCAGCCTCGTCGATTCTGGATTTCTTTGCTCACACAAGTCTCCTGCTGATGCCACGCACAAGAGGCCCAGCAAGGGAAGAGCTCATTACCACTGCAATGTTGCTGGTGCTGGGCGAAGAAAGCCAGGAGGTATTCTCAGCTTCCCATTCCCTTTGACGCCGCGGATGCTCTCGATTATCCTCTGGCAGCGTCGTGCCTAAATAGGAGGGGATCACAGACAAGTGGGTAGGACCAAGTGTCTTTGCCAACAAGCTTAACAACTGGTGAAAAGAGCTTTGAACTAGGAATGGCTGAGGAAGGAGGTTACGACCCACAGTCAGGGGAGGAGGTGATGGGCAGGGCTATAAAGCAAAGGGTGACGACAGGCGAAGGGAACCAGAGGGACCTCAGGGACGATGGAGAAGGAGGAGAGGCACCTGCCTCAAGCGTATGTGTGCAAACGCTCACGGCCTGGGAAGCTCAAAGGAACTAGAACTCTGCCCGCAGTCACACAACTAACACGTTGTTGGAATAACTGAGATGCGAGGGACAGAGAAGCTGGCAGGCTTTCCTGAACAGCCTCCTGCAAGCACAAGAACGGTCCGTTGCAACACTCAGGGCAACAAGCAGGCATCTGAGGAGATGCCTGCGTGTGGAGGGATGCAGCCCACCACAGCTCCTCTTACGTTTCTGCCGCAGGATGAACCTGAAGAGGTGATGAAGAGCATCCAAAGCCCCCCAGCTGATCTCCCAGCTCGTGCAAGTGCGGCAAAGGATGAGATGCCCCAGCAGCTGCCCCAGGATGGGGATACGGATCTCTGTCTGGCAGGCACGGCTGTCATCATCTCCTACAAAGGTGCTCCGGACCTGGGCAAGGGAGGCAGGACAGGGAGAAGGGCTGAGGGGCAGCAGCTGCGACCCAAGAGTCTGCCCGGGGAAGGATCCCCGAGGAGTCACAGCTTTGGAAGGCCCTCCCAAAGCAGCCAGCTGGGCAGCAGGGCAGGGCGAGCTGCTAGGCCTGGGCTCCCGCCATGCTCCTTGGGCAGTGCTGTCCTGCACAGGACTGGGGGCTGAGATGGCTCCTGGCAGAGAGGGAAGTGGGGACAGAAGAGCATGGGAAAAAGAAAGAAACCAAGAGCCTGGCTCCAGGGCAGAGCCTTGCTGAATGCCTCAGTCGGTGCCCAGGCTTGCCTCGCAGGCATCTCTGAGCTGCAGGCTGCTCTGGTGTGCAGGCAAGGGGAGAGAGCGTGGCTGGAGGGTGTCTGTCTCCTTACCTTCACTGAGGAACAGCTGGCCAGCAAATCGCTCAGCCTCCCAATCCTCCCCACAGCCCTCTCACACGCAGCTGTGTTCTGGCAATTGACGAAGGTCAGCAGCATCTGGGAGGAGAGAAAGTGCTCATGTGCCCTGGGAGCTGGTGCCCGCGCCAGCAGAAGCAGCACTGCTGAAGTCCTGGCTGGACTCACGCAGTCCTTGTGGCCAGGCAGGTGGGCAGATGGCACCCCCAGGGCAGTGCCTGCTCCCTTCCGTGCCCTCCCCCACAACACAGCCCTGTGTCCCCTCTCCCATGAAGGATGGGCTCTTGGGCAGGAGCCTGCCTGCGGGGTCTGCAATGGGGCAATGGGGATACGGCCCCCTGGGAAGCCAGGAGTACAGAGCTTCAGGGCTGGGCTCCCTGTGCAGGACAGGCAGGTCTCAGTGGCTCTCTGCCCCAGTCAGATCTGGGCAGGAAAGCACGAGGGACGGTGAGGCAGGGGAAGAGCAGCACCAGCTGCCACCGCTGCGCTGCCTAAGGAGAGGGCTCAAATGCCTCCCACTGCTTTGGTGCAAGGAAAGCTCTGGGGACGGAGCTGGCCCAGAAGTGCCATGGGCAAGGCATAGGAGGCCTGTGACACAGGAGGAGGCTGCAGAGCGGAAGTGACATTGAGTGCAGCCAGGGGACACGGGGCTCCCAGAAGAACAGCCCCTGCGAACCCCACTCTTTGCCAATGCCACACCTGTAAGATTGTCTGCAGCTCTGTGAAGCCAGAGGCAGGAGAGCTGCGCACCAACGTCCACAGCATGGTATCCATGGTATCCAGGGTCTGCAAGGAGCACAAAAGGTTGTGGCAGTCTTTCTGCAGTCCTTCTCACGCCCGGAGATGGATCTGAACTCCCCACACCAAGGACTGCGGGTGAAGGGATGAGGGTGGGAAAGCAAAGCTGAGACGCTGCCCTGCCTTGGATCTCCGGGTTTCTCTCAGCACACGGCGGCCAGGGAGCAGCCCAGAGGGACTAGGGACTCCTGCCGCTCAGCCAGCACTTACCTTAAAGTAGAGAGTAGTGTCCAGGTCCTGCATGTCTGGTTTTGGAGGAAGCAAGAAGACACTCCTGAAGCAGGCCTGCAAGAGGCTTTTCTTTTTGCCCTCCAACACCATCTCCACTTTGCTGCAAAGAGAGAGAGGGGCCTGTTGCACACTGGTGCTGGGCGCCTCGATGCCTTGGGCAAGTGGCCACGGACCTCTGGAGCAGGGGTCCCCGAGGGGGATGGAGGGTGTGCAGGGAGCCCTGCCAGGAGGCACCTCCTCCCTCCCCAACACGGCCTGGGCCAAAGGACAGTCTTGGCAGGCAAGCCTCCCGCTTTGGGGAAGAGCCAAGGCATGGCAGGCAGCTGCAGGATCCCTCTGGCCTCCCCTGCGCCCTCCCAACAAGCCGCGAGCAGGGCAGAGCAGAGGCCCTCTGACGGCACTACTGGACTCTGTCTAGTTGGGGGACGGGGAGAGGTGCCAGCCAAACCAGGGGCTGGGCAGCTACCTCAAGGCGGCGATGGCAAGCATGGCTTGCTGCCGCACCGCTGTGTGCAGGTGGTTCCTGGGCTCCTCTTCCAGCAGCACCTGCAGAGCACAACTGGGATGGCACCTGGCAGCCACCAGCAGCCAGTGCCAGCAGACCCAGCACCAGGCGGTGGGGCTGGCGGAGACCCTCTGCCCCCGCCCCAGCACCAAGCCCAGCGTGCCCCCTGTCACTCCCGGTGGTGGGGTCTCTGCTGGCAGGGCTTCTCAGCGGCACCGGAGTCCCCTCAGGGCAGCTCCGCGTCCACTCACACTTGTTCCTGCCCTACCCCTGCCCGTGCACCGCCCGCACAATGTGCCGGTGCCTGGGGACCTTGCCCCCGTCCCCAGACCTGCCCGGTGTCCCCTCACCTTGATATTCTCTGCCAACTCAAATCTGTGGCAGAACGCATTCAGGCCCTGTGACAAGCCCTTGCGCCTGGCAGCTTTGCACAGGGTACAGATGGTCTCTAGGAACTGCATCCTCTGGGCCTCCTCCTGGCAGCCGGGGGACAGAGAGACAAACGAGGAGCGTGAGAAGGTAGACACATGGCCCTGGGGCTGCAGTGCTGTGCAGGAGACCTGGGGGGAGCAGCTCTGCCCAGCCACCAGACCCCCAGCAGCCCCGGCAGCAGGCAGCAGAGCCGGTGGCACTGTCAGGAGACGCAGGCACAGCTACCATGGAAATGGCTGCACTTACCTTTTCTGAGCTCTTCACAAAAGCCTGGATGAACTGCATGGATTCTTTTTCCTCTTGGTACAGAGACCGCCAGCTGGACGCACCAGCGGGGGCACCTAGTAAAGGAGGAGAGCAGGGAGGGCTGTAGAGAGGGGCTGAAGGCAAATGCGAGGAGACGGAGGAGCTCTGCCCTCCGTCCAACCCCGTGCCCACTCCCCTGGAGCACTCTCCCCATGGGTGCCTGGCCTGGAGGGTGCCCGGCAGATGGGCTGCGATGCTGCAGCGCAGTGCGGCACAGAAAGCCACAAGTGCACTGGGCTTAGGAACTCGCTTGCAGACAGGCTGGAAAGGTCCCCGTCCCCCACCACCGCTGCCTTCTGCCAGGCCAGCTGCCTCTTGCTGCCCATAGCCCAGAGCAGGAGCCCAGTCCCCTCTGCTCTCTCCCGCCCTGGGGGAGGCTGTGCTGGGGCCAGCTCCCAGCCCCGAGCAGAATTCCACCAGTGCCGTGCTCCCCGCCTGCCGCTGTGCCCGGGAAACAGGACCCTGGCGTCGATCAGGGTGCAGGCCCCAGCCCTGCCCAGCCCGGCAGTGCCCCTCACTTACCGGTCTGCAGCAGCCTGGGCACGCATGCCTGGTGGGGCCTTGGAGGAGAGCTGCTCTCCTGGGGAGCCCTCTTCTCCTCCCAGGCCACCCTGGGGCGGCTGGGGGGTCTCTCCGCCATCCTGCAGGACGTAGGAAAGGGCTAGGGGTGGGAAAGGGGGAAGCTTTGGCAAAATGCCTTGGCACCGCGGGGCTGCCGGGGAAAGACGTGGGCTGTGCTCAGGGGCTCCTCGCCAGCTCCACGCTCCCACCCTGTCCCGTCGCCGTCCTGCCGGACGCTGTGGGGTGGGGGGCGTGACCGCGTTGACCATATGCAGCGCTACAGGGTGTCACAGAGGCGGGTCACAAAGGGCACCACTATGACCCGCCACCCAGGCCGGGAGGGGCAGGGTGGCCTCTGGGGGGGGGTCACGAGGCCCACTCACCCCTGGGCACTTGGGTCCTCTTGGGGTGCCCCAAGCCCCACATTTGCCCTCCTGGTCCCTGCAGACCTCCCTGTTGCTCTCCAACTGGCCCAGAGCCCCGTGTTCACGCGTCCCAGCGTGCCCCCAGGACCTTCCCTTCACTTCCCTTCTGTGCACTCCAGAGCCCTGCTTCTCTCCCTTGGCAACGTCAGATTTAGTCAAGCTTAACACAAGTCCTAGTTTTTGTCGCTTCATCTCTTCTCTTCCTCCTACCAAACAGGAAGAGCTGATGCAGAAAAGAGGGAAAAGAAAATGAAGCATCTTCCACAGAGTTTGCCCTTTTAGGAGTTGGGAACCTTTCACAAATGGAGATTGCTCTCTTGCTGCTTTTCTCTTGGTCTGGTTTTGGACCGTGAGCGAGAAGCCCTCCTCATTGCGCTGGTGCTGGCTGAGCACCATCTCCAACGCTCCATGGGCATCTTCGGGGCCACTTCTCCTGCCTGATGGCCTGCTCCCCCTCCCAGCTTTCAGAACGGTGGGAAGCCCATTGCTGTGCGGGCTGCACAGAAGTTTTACAATTGGAGTCTTTTGGCCTGTGGGGAATGGTAGCTCCAGGCAGGGCTGTCTTATGCTGGGTTTTTAGCAATGTGGAAACTTCTCCCCTGCAGCACAGCAGGAAATACCACTTTCTGCTTTCAGCTCGCAGCTGCATAAGAAAAGGCAAGGCTAGGATCCTAACCGAGTGTTTCTATCCCAACGGACTTTTGATGTTGCTAAAGACATTTACCAATTCCTTTGGAATCTAATGCTAATCTTTCATCATTCCCGTGAGGATACAACATGGGCCGCAGCGGGGAGTTCCCCACAGATGTGACGAGATGCTCTCTTCACATTTCTACAGTTTCTGGCATCTTACAATTCACAGCCTTTCCTCCGTTCTCAAAGTCTCTTTCAGCAAAAAGCTGTTTACACCTGCTCCTCTCCTCTGATCCTTGTTTGGTGTTACAACTGTCGATGGAACGTTAACATGCTGTATTGCTTACCAGATGCTATCAGAAGAGGAAACCGGAACAAAATATGCTCTCTTTCCTAAACTGTCTTAACATTTTCCACCAGTCCCCTCCTCTACAGGCCGCCAGACAGAGAGCTTGAAGGGCGGTTCAGCAATTCTTCTTCTTTAAACATACGGATCTCGTTGGGACCCAAAGGAAAGGTGGCTGAGCTGAACAGCATCGAAGCCGCTCCTGATTTGTGCCTTTAGAGATTTCTAGAGACTTCTAAGGTGGGCAGCAGCGAGGACAAACGCTATTTGATGATGTCTGCAGTCACAGATCACAGAATCACAGAATGGTTGAGGTTGGAAGGGCTCAGCCACCAGAGCTGTGCATTGATTTCAGGTGGTGTAGACTGGCCTCTACTGGTACGCCAACACGCACATCTTTGCCTACTCCGCAGCTACGTGCAGTGCAAATCAGTTTTGTTGCAGTAAGATGCAAAAAGAGCAAGTCTTCATGGCTACAGCGCAGTATCAACCATCAAGAAAGCACAATTTAGCCTGAAGACAGTGAAGCTCAATTGTCAAATGCCACCTTAGCCTCTTCAACGTCACTACTTCTTTGGCAACCTGTCCAGGATGCGAAAGACTTGCACTGCAACCCGACATACCCGACTATTGAACCAACACTTCTAGCCAGATGTCCTAGCAAAATTTTGCACATACCTCTAGCTCTAAGCAAGGATAGTGACCGCATGTCAGGAAAAATCATACCTAAAAGCTGCTCAACTCAGCCTCTAGGAACTGGACTCAATGCCATGACTCGAGGAAAGATACCGACAGCATTACTAACAGAGAGCTCTCCAGACTCCTGCCCGAGTGATTTTGGGGGATAGAGAACATCAGCTACCCTGACTGTTTTCTTCACAAGTTCTTCTTTTATTGTTTTGAAAGAACCATTTCTCATTATTCCGCAGGTGTCCATTAGCATCATTCCTCCTCTCGAGGTCCTTCACCAATTTAAGGTTTCCTTACAAACAAGTCTCCTCTTTTAATTCCTAAGAAAAGTTCAACAACATCAACAAAATACTAGCCAAAGCCACCAGTTACCAGTCCAGGTTACAATCACCTTATCTCCTCCAAAGCGCTTTGAGGTAATGGTTACAATCCAAAGACGCAGACACAGAACATCCAGCAGCTGCACCCATTCCGTTTCTAGCCTCTCGCGGCTGCCAGGAGGTGAAGGATGTCATTGCAGAGAAGCTTTAAGAACAGAGACACCTGTTCCTTCACAACTGCTGCCAAATTAGAACCGTCAGTCAACTGTCATCTCTGCCACAGTGGAGCGAGGAACCTACACAGGAAACTCCTGTCCCTGCTAATCCCTTGACTCAGCCAATCCATCTAACGACAGAGACGTAGAGTGCAAATGCTCCCGATTCTTCTAGACAACCTGCTTCTCCATTATGGGCGTGTAAAGCAGTGACCTGGAAAACGAACCTCTATGCTCCTTTTGAATCTTTTTATATTCCGTCCATTCCGTAACAAAATCATCTGTAAACTCATCGAGAATGGACTTTTTCTTTTCCCGGTTAAAATAAGCTTGACCTTTATTACAATCATAGTTTGACCTTTATTACAAAAAGACACCAAGAAACAAAGCGTGGCCAACAGCAGAAAAAGTCGACTGCATCCAAATGCAAAAGGTGAACATCCTGTTCAAGCAACACCAGTTTAGAATTCCTACAAGTTTTAGGGCAAGTTTTAGAAGTACATTTGTCTTGTTTTAGTTTGGGATGTTTACCATACACAACAACAAAGTGTACTGGAAAAAATCTTTATATGTAATTAGGGTTTCCTCAAAAGGCGTTCATTTTTCAGAGTCCTCTTTTCAGTCATGTACTGGAGTTTTATTTCAACTCATCTTCCTGCAAGCACAGATCCCCTTTCTTAAAGCCAAGGCAAATTAAGCCATTTCAAAATTAACTACCACTTGTATTCTCCACAACTCTCTGTGCCTACTCATTTCATTCTGAATCAGCTGTTGCATAAGTTCTGTGTTACGGCCTCGTTTAACAGGTTACAAGTAGCACTATATTGAATTGCTGCAGAATACTTACAGTTCGCAGCCTGGTCTGCCACCTGCTGAGCCAACTGTACTGGCTCTCATGGCATGACCTGTTGGAGAGGGGAGACAAAAAGGAAAAGAAATCCCATGCAGTTTATCTGAAGATTATTCTTTTAAAGAAATTCTCAAGTTATCATTACTTACCAGCTGTGGGTCTTGATTGTCCTTGGGGGCCCAGAAGACTTGGTAATGCTGGTTGCCTTAGTACAGGAACCTGACAGCCCTTGTCAATCAATGCAAACAAACAGTTGGAAAATAAGCTCTACTCAAGTGCAAGGATCACTGCATACGTTGAAATAACACTTCCCTCCTCTTCCAACAAACTGCTGACTGACAAAGAGGAAGATTTAGAAAGTTCAGCAGCAGTCACCAGAGCAGCAGGAGGTGTAACAGTCATGAGAGGTGGTGCAGGTGGTGGCGGTGGCGGCTGCTGCTGCTGTTGCTGCCGAATCTGCTTCCGGAGCCTTTTTGTGTAGCCAGCTCCATTTCTGAAGTTGTTCACAGCCTGGAAGCAGGAAAGCATTTGCAAAAAGGTAATATGAAACTTCAGTAGATGCAGCAACAAAAGCCTCCACGGAGTAGAATTACTTGTGTATTCCTATCAATGCTCTCAATTGCTGACACGGAAGTCACGGACACAGGACACGATCAATATGATCAAGCAAAATGTCGGTTTATTACATACACAGCTTAGTTAATATAGTTTCTTGCCTTCCTAATCATGCATAAACTCACCGTTAATTGGTTAACTATGTTTGGCAATATGCTGTTCATGCGCTACTAGCGATATTCTGATTGGGTCATAACAATACTTCACACGCTCTGCCCGCTTCTCCCATATCTTGTTTTCAACATTGCAAGCCAATAGTTTCTTCATCCTAACCTGCTTGTTCTCATGTCTTCCAAACCACAGTCATCTTCGCAACATCCTTGAATTCCTCTGGCTTTAGATGCAGATTAAATCCACATAGTCCGAGTCTGGGTTGCTCACTACATATCCTTGGCTTTTCAGATATCCCACAAATCCCCCTTTTTGTTTTTGAGCAGTCCAGACTGCATTTACTGTATGCTACACGTCTTTCATGACATATTTAAAAACACTTCTTAATATAAATATATTTATTAATGATCCCAATAATAATATAAACCCATGGATAATTAGATCTTTTCCCCAACCTGAAATGCCTAACCCAGCTAACCATGAATTAAAAACTAAAGAGCTAGTCTTTCTTCAATTTTTTTTTGTGCTGTCCAGAAATCTAAATCTTACTTACAATCCTTTGAATATTTTTCAATACTTCTTCAGGATCTGTGGTTTTGTTTTTAAATGTTCAATATCATTGACATCTTTAGCTATATCTCTGCATGCATGCCTGATGGTGGAGGAGTTACAAACATACTCCCACTCTTTACCGCCAATCGGAGTCCCCACTAAACATGTCATAAATGGGTTGCCTGCATTTGCTGCCGATAAACAGATTTTATCTTGCCCTGTTTTATTAGCTAGAGTTACCCAAACAACTGTACGTGCTTGTACTGAAATCCATGAGTGACCACTACCAATGATGGAGAGGAATGACGTGAGAAAACCTATCATGGTTACTCCTGTTGTGGTCCCGACTCTTCTCTCCATGGTTTCACCCAGCGGCTAGGCACCCACCTCACACCTTCGTCTGTCAAAACACAAACATATCCTCGACCTGTCATCTTAATTTCTGCAGGACCCTTCCATTCTCCAGTTTTTAAGTCACGATATCGTACTTTTACCGATACTGAATCGATCTCCTGTATTCCCGATTGAAATGACATATGGTGTATAACAATTGGAGGAGATTCACGGTCTCGTGTTAACCGTAAATAATTTAAAACGTAAATCGCTTTTGCAAGACGTTCAGCAGGGGCTATTTCTCCCCCTTTTGTTTTTGCAACAGCGATTTTAACATAGAATGTGCGCATTCTACGATCTCCTGTCCTGTAGGAGAGTGTGGTATGCCTGTGATTCTGCGAATGCCCGACAAGTGGCAGAAATGTTCGAATGTTTTAGAGATATATGCGGGGCCAATACCTGGTTTTATCTCTTGAGGAATCCCCAAAGCAGCGATGGCTGCACACATGTGTTTTACAACATGTTTGGCTGTTTCCCCTGTTTGAGCAGTGGCCCAGATTGCATGCGAATAAGTATCAAAGCTAATGTGTACATATTTTTGCCGTCCAAACTCTGTGATGTGGGTGACACCCATTTGCCATAATTGTAGGGCTCCCAGACCTCGAGGGTTGACCCCGAGACCTAAACCGAATCCTGATTTTTGGCAGGCAGGACAGGATTGGACGATGCATCGGGCATCTGATAGTTTTAAATCAAATTGTTTCGCCAATATTTTGCAGATTGATGTAAAAATTCATGAGATAAGCGGACCTGCTCAAACAGGTTAATATTTTGTTTTTTCCAGATGGTAGCAACCAACTTGTCGGCTATGTTGTTTCCAATCGACAAGCCTTGATCAAATTGATGGCTACGCATATGTGTCACAAAATAGTGTTTAGTGCGTTGATTCAATAAAAATAAACAGGTATTATTCTTCAGAGTTTTGATCATAGCGCGTTCTAGGCGCTGTACCATACCTACTACATAGAGTGAATCTGAAATTGCATTTAGAGGTTTGTCGGGCCAGCGTTGAAAGGCCCACAATACTGCTCTCAGCTGGAGGGTTTGTAAAGAGTCGGCCGAATGACCTGTAAGAAGTTGATGATTCCATTGACTTTTGTCATACCAAGCAATGGCAGCTCGTTTCGATTTTCTTCCAGCATCACTAAATACTGCAAGCCCTTCAACTGGTACTTCTGATCTATAAGGGATATATAATTTGGACAGTGACGTTGGTGGGTTTTCTGGCGGGGCCACAAATCGCGCTTCTAAATTCTCTTATCAAGTCTTTTTATCAATTCCTGTAATTCAGCTTTGTCCTCTAGAACCGCATTGCTTTCCTCCTCCTCTTCGCCACCTGGTGGCAAAGGAGGGTAAAGTGAGGTGGTCGCCACAGGTGAGGAGGTCGATTTGGTGGATCGGCCTCATCATAACTCGGAGGGCGATCCGACTGTGGTACATCGGGCGACGGTGGATTAGCCTCCGCAGCAGTTTTTTCTTGTGACTGCACTTCGGTGGTGGTGGGAGCTGCAGTTGCAGTCCCTGCTAGGATCCGGACCCCTCCTGCAACACGGGCTGGGGTTGCTGCAGGGATTGTCGAACATGAAAACAACATACTGGTTGCAGAGGTGGGCCCGTCACCCGGAGTCAAAGCCGCAAATGCCAATTCAACGACTTCCCGCTCCTCCCCCATGCTTTATAAAGTTTCATTAATCATTCTCTGCACCGTGGGGAATTTGCGCGCCTCTTTGGATCCTTTACTTATTTCTTCCCACAGTTCTGCCCCTATTTTTTCCGATGTCATAGCCGCTCACCTGATCAGGGTGAGATTCCACCTTTCGCGCTAGCGTTTCCCGAGTGCAGCGGCAGCACTCACCTTCGGCCGGCTTCGGCCCCCTCCTTTCTCGGTTTCTTCAGAAAATCCAACTAGGATCTGAGGGTCCCTGTTTGGGCGCCATCTGCTGACGCGGAAGTCACGGACAAAGCACACGATCAATATGATCAAGCAAAATGTCGGTTTATTACATAAACAGCTTAGTTAATATAGTTTCTTGCCTTCCTAATTATGCATAAACTTGTCGTTAATTGGTTAACTAAGTTTGGCAATATGCTGTTCATGCGCTACTAGCGATACTCTGATTGGGTCATAACAATACTTCACACGCACTGCCCGCTTCTCCCATATCTTGTTTTCAACATTGCAAGCCAATAGTTTCTTCCTCTTAGTCTGCTTGTTTCATGTCTTCCAAACCGCAGTCGTCTTCGCAGCATCCTTGACTTCCTCTTGCCTTAAATGCAGATCAACTCCACATAGTCTGAGTCTGGGTTGCTCTCTACATGTCCTTGGCTTTTCAGATATCCCACACCCAATCCTAAAAGAAACCAGCAAACAAATATATGAACACATCACATTAAACGCTGACATTAATGATGGGTAACGCAGAGTATCTGTATTTCAAGTACCTCAGTGTTAACACCGAACCTGACAGTGAGGCGAGCCTGTTAAACAAATGCCTGACCTGAATTTCCCAGATGGTCTCTCAAGAGTTGTAAGCTTCTGTAACAACAGATAATGTATTTGAAACATAGGTCTGTTTCACCCATGGGATTTGATAACAGTCAGAGGGGGAGGAAATCTCAGTCCAACGGCGATTTGTCAGATTTGGCAAGAAGCCTTTGAAACACAAACCAGAAGCCACACGAGCTTTCAAAGAGAACGACTCCACTGTAAACACGGCTGAAATGTTTTGCAGAAAAAATGCAGATTCTTAGCACAGCACAAGGTTAACCAGCTCCCAGGGGCATGAACGGTAGGGCTACCCTATTTTAATCTCAGAAAGTATCACAGAGCTTAAGGTTCCGATACAATGGCAATGCTTCCTCCCCCGTCATTACAGATGCTGGCCAACTCGGGTGCATTGCCCCTCAGACATTTCGGCATGGTTTCTCTCATTCGCTTTTTGCTCCGTCCCATTAATTCCATACTTACGCATTAATAGTTGGTATTGCGTATCTTGCAGCGTTGGTCAGCATAGCGCCCTTTGTATGGGGATCTTTCACCTCCATCATGAAACTCCTTGGGATTCCTGTGCTCTTTTTAATTCTGGGAACAGACGCAAAATTTTTGTCCTGTTGAGAAAAGAAATGCAGACATAGCTCCTCTTAAGACTCACACTTAAAAGCCATTTCAATGATTATTTTAGGCAGCAAAAGCCTTTAATCCTCTCCTTTCACCGAGCGTGTAAGGGCTGCTCGACTAAAATACTGATTTTCCTAACTGAATATAGCCGGGATGTTCCAAAGGCTTGAGCAGCGTTTTGAACTCATTGATATTCTTTGCCTTAACTTCAGGTTCCTTACCGGTGAAATATCCCTCAGCTCACCCTCCACTCAGAGAAGAGGCACAAACCCGCTCCTCCTCCAAAGCGCAGTTCAGAGCGAGAGCTTCATTCGGTGCTCCGAATCAGTCACTGGAGAAACTTATATTCACCATCTCTATAGGAAGGGTGAATTCCTGCCTCCTGCGTATACATTCAGTGACTAACCTTCAGTGGCATGAATACTCAGCCAGAGGCTTGTGTAATTAAAACACGCAAACATTCAACAGATGGGCTCAACAGAAACATCTTGGGTTTATAGGAAACTCTAAAAACTGCAAACTCTCATTAAAAAGAGTGAAAACCAGAAACATTTCCAGTAACACTGCAATATATAAAGATATGCATGAAAGTTCACAGAGAGCGCGCTATGCACATATTTAACGTCCATGACCTAGAAAAAAGAACTTTTTCATTTATACTTCCCGGTTTCCCTTGAGTTTTGAAGGGCTTTGCAGCATGGCCATATAACCTCTGTATTTCACCCCAAGAGAAACAATTCCTAATATGAGTATTCATCTCTCCGTTACGTAACTGCCAAGGGAAAAAAAATTAAAAAGTAAGTAACACCAGAAGGCCCCCGCAGTCTTACCCCATTTGTTGGGCAGTGCTTTATATAGCGGCCAGGTTTTCCACAACAAAAGCAAGTCTATGATGGTGGAGGTGGACCCAAGGCTTCCTTCATGTAACTAAACGGGTTTTGGAAAAAAAAGAAAAAGGTATGCCTGTGTCTCTCTCGTTAAAACAAACATTAGAAACACATTTCAGCCCACACAGCCAAAGGCAACACCGCTCCCCCGATCCTGCAAAGAGCAGCACAACGCTGGCTGAGGCTGCAAGAAAACAGCTGCTGATAGAAAACAGAGCCGTGCTGAAGATGTTCTGGGGAGTCCTTACGCCATCGCATGGGATTTACGGGCCTGGGAACCTCCTTGAAAGGAGCCTTCTTGGGCACTCAAAACCTAGGGCTCTCTTTGTACCTTACATAAAGACTCCTGTAACCAATCCCATTTGCTTCCAAGTGGACTGAAGCTCTGTGGAGAAACAATTACACTATCCAGTATTTTTAGACTGATTTTTAAGCCCCAGACTATTTGAAGGAGAAGATACCCACTGTACATTGCTTTGAGAAAGATGTATGCAAGCATTGTTATTAACATTTTGCAGCATTAAAAGGACACCCAGCTGAAGAGTCGGGGAAGCTGTTTCTGCTTGCTGAAATTCAGCTTCAGACACAGCAGCATTAAAAGGAACCAAGCTATTTCTAATCTCCAGCAAGACAAAAGATTCTTATGCACCGTTTTCTTCTCAACTGTAACATCATCCAGATCGACCGCTATGAAATCATTTCCATTAACATTTACAGAAAACTTTACCGATCCTTGACTAACTTGTTTGAACCCAAACGGTTTACAGAACCAAGCACACGTTTAGGGACAGCACTAATGGAGACCAATTTCTTTTGGTGGCTGCCTTCCAAACAAAGTATTGGGGGCTTTGGGGTGATTTTTGTTTTTCCAAATGTACACAATTTAATTTCTGCAGGGAGAGAAGGAAGAAGTTACACAATTTACACAGTCACTGTTTAAACAAATTAGATTGTGTTGTCCACTGTATATATACTACAATTTATGAAATTGTGCAGCATTCACACAATGGATCTAGAACTACAATGACCAGAAATTCAAAAACGGCCATGCCATTCTCCATGCTCCAGAAACGCTTCCATTTTGGCTGCTGCAACCCCCCTGAAATGTCCCTAACTTACAGCCAATTAAATTCTGATGTAAAAACTGTGTTAGTTTCTTTGCAACGCAAAATTAACAAAACGTTCAAAAAACTGTAAACAGCTGCTGAAATGCTGCTTCTTTGTGTCTTGAAGACGAGTTATACTGCGACATTACGTTGAGGCTGAGAAGGCACTCCCCTTCTATCTTCCCAAACTGGCAACTCCTCTTTACAGGACAGTATCAAAATAGACACACATTTTACAGTGAAAATAAATACTTTACATCATTATTAAAAAGTAAATTAAAGCTGTGTTCACATTACAACAGTTCTCCAGCTATAGATCACAGTATAAAACTACAAAGCAAAGATTCTTTTGGTTTTAAGTATTTGACCAGAAGATAGATATGCCTTAATAAGCTGGGCCAGAGAAATGCATGCAGAAGAGTCATCAATCTGTTCCCAAAAAATTAAACACAGATTCAAGTTCTACAGTCCAAACACAGCAATACTTTACCCCTACTGCACGATAACCTCCGCGTGTCACTGAAAGAGGCATTTCCAACCTAGTGTCACTTGTATTTGTTCAAACCAAAGTCCAAGCCTATGACACCTTCAGAGCGCCTAGGTGGTTAACGGGAAGAAACTAAACCAGCCAAACACGCCTGAGATCGACTACTTGCTCCAGAATATCTCCGAGAGGGGCCCTTGTCAAAGGCTCACAACTGCTTAAGCGTCGAAAGGGTAAGGAAGCTGTCAAGTTTCAGCTAAAAAGGACTTAAGAAACCCCCTGGAGTTTATTGGAGAAGGAAGCATCACTACAGGAAAGTTCTTTTCAGTGTAGTTTGTCAATTCATCAGCTAATGTCTCATCATGTATAAATGCACATGGTTATGCTTTTACGAACACTGCATAGTTGCCTGGCAAAATAAGTATTTCCTTGGGTTACTTATCTATATTTTACCAGCAGCAGGACAGTGTTTTCAAACCTGAAGAAACATGCTGCCCCTTTTCCAAAGGTACATTCAAAGTGGTGCTAGACTGAAGAAAGGCTTCACCTTTGGGAAAGTAAAGCAGCAGGCGACCCTGAAGTCACCGAGATCCAAACATGAACTGCAGGCAGAAGGTAAGAAAGATGACAGGAATTTTACCCACAAATTGTTTTAGGAACAAATACGCAGATATTTAAGGACACAAAAAGGACTTGCCAGCCCAGTGGTGTTCTAGCAGTCGCAGGAAGCACGAGCCTTTCTATTTGTACAGAAATTCCAGAGCAGCCTCTGAATTGCCTCTGCTCATGGGACACTTCGGATGACACAGGGCTCCTAAATCGCACAAAAGCCCAGGAACTGCTTTCAGGTGACATACCTACTGCTATTTTTAGTCGATACAGCCTATGGAACACGTAGTATTTTGGCCCTTTCCTGGCCAAGTGTGGTAGATATCTGAACACAGGGCTTGGGCTCCCACAAAGAAACACTGTTCTAAAGACTCTGCTGCTGACATTTCTGTTATTTCTTGATTTTTGTTCACTGAAGTAGACTTGCACTTGGACGTGTCTAGGCTATGACTGTTCTTTCTCAGACACTCAAGTATTCTATCTGGTACCTATTTGGAATACTAGGGGTATAGAGATTGGCTAAAGTGACCTTTCTGTTTTGATGGTTGATGATTGAAGAACACAAAACTGTAGGACAGACTTCATCTTTTTGATACTGATGTAGCAGAGACAAAATACCTGAGGACTTCCTCTTGCACTGTTGTGTTCTACCTCTGTAAGTCCTAGCGTAATTTGTGACAAAGTAGAAATGTCATTGTTGGGCTTCTTTTTGGCTGCACTGCATGTACCAAGAGAGAACAGTTTCTGTGTACGACTAAATGTCCGCATTCACTAGACTATCAGAACATAATGTTTGGATGTTCAGGTTTTAGAATCTCTTTTCACCGCTTTATGTTGGGTACAAGTGCTGTGTTTTAAGTTCTGATCACCTGTATTTCTTCTTCCAGAAGTCCAACTGAGCCACTGAGCGGAACATCAAAAGCAGTACGTAAAAACGCAGACTTTTTGCTAGACACTGCACTTCATTCTAAACAATGTAGCCCTGTATTAATTTTCCAGACATTACCTTTATGTATTTTCCGGTAAAAGACAGCATATGTTGTGAATAGAATGGATTTGACTCAGCATAGTAAAAACTGAGTAATGCCATCGTTCGCACAGTTCTAATGTGAATACTGGTATTTGTGCCTAGGAGTGCATTGTATTTCCTATTCAATCTGCTGGAACATTTCCTGAATGAATTTGAGTTGTACAGATAATGTATGATCATTTTGAGATCCCGTAGGTGCGCGGTTTGCCCAACTGAACATGGTGCCCTGTTCTACCTCTGTCTGTCTCTAGCTAGCAACAGGTATGTTTGTATAGGGGGTTGTGTGCTTTTTGTTTCTTGCAATAAAAATGGTTTGGAGTGTATTTTTTGCCATTTTCACCGTGTATCACTTAGCTTTTGGTTTTAAATCCGTTTTGGCCTCATGGTTTATGAAAATGTTACCAAAAGCCACTGAGAAACCAGGATTGTTAAAGTTGGGACTGTTTCTTACTTTTGCCTTGGGGGTTCAAACAAATAGCAAAACCACCATATCCCTTATGTTTGGAGGACAGTTCTGTGCAGCTGAATGATTCCTTTTCGTGTCCTTAAATACCTGGGTATTTGTTCCTAGAGCTGTGAACTTGAAGGGTTATTGTTTGGGCCCCTCTGGGTACATAAGTGTTTTGAATACCTTGCCGTGAATTTCAATAGCGTTGCTACGCAAAGTGGTATTCTAGAGCTCTGCATTTGATCTTTCCGCTTTACCTGATGAAGCAGTTTAGTTTAACAGTTTCTCTGCGAATGAAAATACCTGAAACCCAGTGTACAGGCTTTGGCACAAGGTTAGAGCCTGGTGCATTTGTGGGTAAAATGCCTGTCAGAAGGTAACCTTGCCACGAAGGATGAGGAGAAGGCAGAGGTACTTAATGCCTTCTTTGCCTCAGTCTTCAATAGTCAATCTAGTCATCCTCAGGTTTTGCAGGCCCCTGAGCTGGGAGACGGAGATAGGACGCAGAGTGAAGTCCTAGTTGTTGAAGAGGTGACAATCACTGACCTGCTCCTCCACCTGGATGTGCACAAGTCCATGGGCCCAGATGGGATCCACCTGAGGAGAATGAGGGAGCTGGCAGAGGAGCTGGCCAAGCCACTCTCCATTATTTATCAGCAGTCCTGGTCAACCGGGGAGGTCCCGGATGACTGGAAACTAGCAAACACGATGCCCCTCTCCAAGAAGGGTCGGAAGGAGGATCCCGGGAACTACAGGCCTGTCAGCCTGACCTCGGTGCCGGGGAAGGTCATGGAGCAGGTCATCTTGAGTGCCATTATGCAGCAAGTGCGGGACAACCGAGGGATCAGGCCCAGCCAGCATGGGTTTATGAAAGGGAGATCCTGTTTCACTAACCTGGTCTCCTTCTATGACAAGGTGACCCGCTTAGTGGATGAGGGGAAGGCTGTGGATGTTGTCTACTTGGACTTTGGTAAGGCCTTTGACACAGTCTCCCACAGCATTCTCCTGGAGAAGCTGGCTGCACACGGCTTGGATGGGTGCACTCTACGCTGGGTTAAAATCTGGCTGGACAGCTGAGCCCAGAGAGTGGTGGTTAACAGAGACAAATCCAGTTGGCGGCTGGTCACGAGTGGTGTTTCCCAGGGCTCAGTACTGGGGCCGGTCCTGTTCAACATCTTCATTGATGATCTGGATGAGGGGATGGAGTGCACCCTCAGTAAGTTTGCAGATGACACCAAGTTGGGTGGAAGTGTCGATCTGCTGGAGGGTAGGAAGGCCCTACAGAGGGACCTGGACAGGCTGGATCGATGGGCCGGGGCCAACTGCGTGAGATTCAACAAGGCTAAGTGCCGAGTCCTGCACTTCAGTCGCAACAACCCCATGCAACGCTACAGGCTTGGGGAGGAGTGGCTGGAGAGCTGTCTGGTGGAAAAGGACCTGGGGGTGTTGGTTGACAGCCGCCTGAACATGAGCCAGCAGTGTGCTCAGGTGGCCAAGAGGGCCAATGGCATCCTGACCTGTATCAAGAATAGTGTGGCCAGCAGGACCAGGGAGGTGATGATGCCCCTGTACTCGGCACTGGTGAGGCCGCACCTCGAGTACTGTGTTCAATTTTGGGCCCCTCACTACAAGAAGGCCATGGAGGTGCTGGAGCGTGTCCAGAGGAGGGCAATAAAGTTTGTGAAGGGTCTAGAGCATAAGTCTTACAAGGAGCGGCTGAGGGAGCTGGGGTTGTTTAGCCTGGAGAAGAGGAGGCTGAGGGGCGACCTTATTGCTCTCTACAACTACCTGAAAGGAGGTTGTAGCGAGGTGGGGGTCGGTCTCTTCTCCCTAGTAATGAGTGATAGAATGAGAGGAAACGGCCTCAAGCTGCGTCAGGGGAAGTTTAGGTTAGATATTAGGAAAAACTTCTTCACTGAGAGGGTGGTCAAGCATTGGAACAGGCCGCCCAGGGAAGTGGTTGAGTCTCCATCCCTGGAGGTATTTAAAAAACAGATAGATACGGTGCTCGAAGACATAGTATAGATGGACTTGGCAGTGACATGTTTACCGTTGGACTCGATGATCTTAGGGTCTTTTCCAACCTTGACGATTCTATGATTCTATGATTCTTCTTACCTTCTGCCTGCAGTACATGTTTGGAGCTCGGTGACTTCAGGGTCGCCTGCTGCTTTACTTTCCCAAAGGTGAAGCCTTTCTTCAGTCTAGCACCACTTTGAATGTACCTTTGGAAAAGGGGCAGCATGTTTCTTCAGGTTTGAAAACACTGTCCTGCTGCTGGTAAAATATAGATAAGTAACCCAAGGAAATACTTATTTTGCCAGGCAACTATGCAGTGTTCGTAAAAGCATAACCATGTGCATTTATACATGATGAGACATTAGCTGATGAATTGACAAACTACACTGAAAAGAACTTTCCTGTAGTGATGCTTCCTTCTCCAATAAACTCCAGGGGGTTTCTTAAGTCCTTTTTAGCTGAAACTTGACAGCTTCCTTACCCTTTCGACGCTTAAGCAGTTGTGAGCCTTTGACAAGGGCCCCTCTCGGAGATATTCTGGAGCAAGCAGTCGATCTCAGGCGTGTTTGGCTGGTTTAGTTTCTTCCCGTTAACCACCTAGGCGCTCTGAAGGTGTCATAGGCTTGGACTTTGGTTTGAACAAATACAAGTGACACTAGGTTGGAAATGCCTCTTTCAGTGACACGCGGAGGTTATCGTGCAGTAGGGGTAAAGTATTGCTGTGTTTGGACTGTAGAACTTGAATCTGTGTTTAATTTTTTGGGAACAGATTGATGACTCTTCTGCATGCATTTCTCTGGCCCAGCTTATTAAGGCATATCTATCTTCTGGTCAAATACTTAAAACCAAAAGAATCTTTGCTTTGTAGTTTTATACTGTGATCTATAGCTGGAGAACTGTTGTAATGTGAACACAGCTTTAATTTACTTTTTAATAATGATGTAAAGTATTTATTTTCACTGTAAAATGTGTGTCTATTTTGATACTGTCCTGTAAAGAGGAGTTGCCAGTTTGGGAAGATAGAAGGGGAGTGCCTTCTCAGCCTCAACGTAATGTCGCAGTATAACTCGTCTTCAAGACACAAAGAAGCAGCATTTCAGCAGCTGTTTACAGTTTTTTGAACGTTTTGTTAATTTTGCGTTGCAAAGAAACTAACACAGTTTTTACATCAGAATTTAATTGGCTGTAAGTTAGGGACATTTCAGGGGGGTTGCAGCAGCCAAAATGGAAGCGTTTCTGGAGCATGGAGAATGGCATGGCCGTTTTTGAATTTCTGGTCATTGTAGTTCTAGATCCATTGTGTGAATGCTGCACAATTTCATAAATTGTAGTATATATACAGTGGACAACACAATCTAATTTGTTTAAACAGTGACTGTGTAAATTGTGTAACTTCTTCCTTCTCTCCCTGCAGAAATTAAATTGTGTACATTTGGAAAAACAAAAATCACCCCAAAGCCCCCAATACTTTGTTTGGAAGGCAGCCACCAAAAGAAATTGGTCTCCATTAGTGCTGTCCCTAAACGTGTGCTTGGTTCTGTAAACCGTTTGGGTTCAAACAAGTTAGTCAAGGATCGGTAAAGTTTTCTGTAAATGTTAATGGAAATGATTTCATAGCGGTCGATCTGGATGATGTTACAGTTGAGAAGAAAACGGTGCATAAGAATCTTTTGTCTTGCTGGAGATTAGAAATAGCTTGGTTCCTTTTAATGCTGCTGTGTCTGAAGCTGAATTTCAGCAAGCAGAAACAGCTTCCCCGACTCTTCAGCTGGGTGTCCTTTTAATGCTGCAAAATGTTAATAACAATGCTTGCATACATCTTTCTCAAAGCAATGTACAGTGGGTATCTTCTCCTTCAAATAGTCTGGGGCTTAAAAATCAGTCTAAAAATACTGGATAGTGTAATTGTTTCTCCACAGAGCTTCAGTCCACTTGGAAGCAAATGGGATTGGTTACAGGAGTCTTTATGTAAGGTACAAAGAGAGCCCTAGGTTTTGAGTGCCCAAGAAGGCTCCTTTCAAGGAGGTTCCCAGGCCCGTAAATCCCATGCGATGGCGTAAGGACTCCCCAGAACATCTTCAGCACGGCTCTGTTTTCTATCAGCAGCTGTTTTCTTGCAGCCTCAGCCAGCGTTGTGCTGCTCTTTGCAGGATCGGGGGAGCGGTGTTGCCTTTGGCTGTGTGGGCTGAAATGTGTTTCTAATGTTTGTTTTAACGAGAGAGACACAGGCATACCTTTTTCTTTTTTTTCCAAAACCCGTTTAGTTACATGAAGGAAGCCTTGGGTCCACCTCCACCATCATAGACTTGCTTTTGTTGTGGAAAACCTGGCCGCTATATAAAGCACTGCCCAACAAATGGGGTAAGACTGCGGGGGCCTTCTGGTGTTACTTACTTTTTAATTTTTTTTCCCTTGGCAGTTACGTAACGGAGAGATGAATACTCATATTAGGAATTGTTTCTCTTGGGGTGAAATACAGAGGTTATATGGCCATGCTGCAAAGCCCTTCAAAACTCAAGGGAAACCGGGAAGTATAAATGAAAAAGTTCTTTTTTCTAGGTCATGGACGTTAAATATGTGCATAGCGCGCTCTCTGTGAACTTTCATGCATATCTTTATATATTGCAGTGTTACTGGAAATGTTTCTGGTTTTCACTCTTTTTAATGAGAGTTTGCAGTTTTTAGAGTTTCCTATAAACCCAAGATGTTTCTGTTGAGCCCATCTGTTGAATGTTTGCGTGTTTTAATTACACAAGCCTCTGGCTGAGTATTCATGCCACTGAAGGTTAGTCACTGAATGTATACGCAGGAGGCAGGAATTCACCCTTCCTATAGAGATGGTGAATATAAGTTTCTCCAGTGACTGATTCGGAGCACCGAATGAAGCTCTCGCTCTGAACTGCGCTTTGGAGGAGGAGCGGGTTTGTGCCTCTTCTCTGAGTGGAGGGTGAGCTGAGGGATATTTCACCCGTAAGGAACCTGAAGTTAAGGCAAAGAATATCAATGAGTTCAAAACGCTGCTCAAGCCTTTGGAACATCCCGGCTATATTCAGTTAGGAAAATCAGTATTTTAGTCGAGCAGCCCTTACACGCTCGGTGAAAGGAGAGGATTAAAGGCTTTTGCTGCCTAAAATAATCATTGAAATGGCTTTTAAGTGTGAGTCTTAAGAGGAGCTATGTCTGCATTTCTTTTCTCAACAGGACAAAAATTTTGCGTCTGTTCCCAGAATTAAAAAGAGCACAGGAATCCCAAGGAGTTTCATGATGGAGGTGAAAGATCCCCATACAAAGGGCGCTATGCTGACCAACGCTGCAAGATACGCAATACCAACTATTAATGCGTAAGTATGGAATTAATGGGACGGAGCAAAAAGCGAATGAGAGAAACCATGCCGAAATGTCTGAGGGGCAATGCACCCGAGTTGGCCAGCATCTGTAATGACGGGGGAGGAAGCATTGCCATTGTATCGGAACCTTAAGCTCTGTGATACTTTCTGAGATTAAAATAGGGTAGCCCTACCGTTCATGCCCCTGGGAGCTGGTTAACCTTGTGCTGTGCTAAGAATCTGCATTTTTTCTGCAAAACATTTCAGCCGTGTTTACAGTGGAGTCGTTCTCTTTGAAAGCTCGTGTGGCTTCTGGTTTGTGTTTCAAAGGCTTCTTGCCAAATCTGACAAATCGCCGTTGGACTGAGATTTCCTCCCCCTCTGACTGTTATCAAATCCCATGGGTGAAACAGACCTATGTTTCAAATACATTATCTGTTGTTACAGAAGCTTACAACTCTTGAGAGACCATCTGGGAAATTCAGGTCAGGCATTTGTTTAACAGGCTCGCCTCACTGTCAGGTTCGGTGTTAACACTGAGGTACTTGAAATACAGATACTCTGCGTTACCCATCATTAATGTCAGCGTTTAATGTGATGTGTTCATATATTTGTTTGCTGGTTTCTTTTAGGATTGGGTGTGGGATATCTGAAAAGCCAAGGACATGTAGAGAGCAACCCAGACTCAGACTATGTGGAGTTGATCTGCATTTAAGGCAAGAGGAAGTCAAGGATGCTGCGAAGACGACTGCGGTTTGGAAGACATGAAACAAGCAGACTAAGAGGAAGAAACTATTGGCTTGCAATGTTGAAAACAAGATATGGGAGAAGCGGGCAGTGCGTGTGAAGTATTGTTATGACCCAATCAGAGTATCGCTAGTAGCGCATGAACAGCATATTGCCAAACTTAGTTAACCAATTAACGACAAGTTTATGCATAATTAGGAAGGCAAGAAACTATATTAACTAAGCTGTTTATGTAATAAACCGACATTTTGCTTGATCATATTGATCGTGTGCTTTGTCCGTGACTTCCGCGTCAGCAGATGGCGCCCAAACAGGGACCCTCAGATCCTAGTTGGATTTTCTGAAGAAACCGAGAAAGGAGGGGGCCGAAGCCGGCCGAAGGTGAGTGCTGCCGCTGCACTCGGGAAACGCTAGCGCGAAAGGTGGAATCTCACCCTGATCAGGTGAGCGGCTATGACATCGGAAAAAATAGGGGCAGAACTGTGGGAAGAAATAAGTAAAGGATCCAAAGAGGCGCGCAAATTCCCCACGGTGCAGAGAATGATTAATGAAACTTTATAAAGCATGGGGGAGGAGCGGGAAGTCGTTGAATTGGCATTTGCGGCTTTGACTCCGGGTGACGGGCCCACCTCTGCAACCAGTATGTTGTTTTCATGTTCGACAATCCCTGCAGCAACCCCAGCCCGTGTTGCAGGAGGGGTCCGGATCCTAGCAGGGACTGCAACTGCAGCTCCCACCACCACCGAAGTGCAGTCACAAGAAAAAACTGCTGCGGAGGCTAATCCACCGTCGCCCGATGTACCACAGTCGGATCGCCCTCCGAGTTATGATGAGGCCGATCCACCAAATCGACCTCCTCACCTGTGGCGACCACCTCACTTTACCCTCCTTTGCCACCAGGTGGCGAAGAGGAGGAGGAAAGCAATGCGGTTCTAGAGGACAAAGCTGAATTACAGGAATTGATAAAAAGACTTGATAAGAGAATTTAGAAGCGCGATTTGTGGCCCCGCCAGAAAACCCACCAACGTCACTGTCCAAATTATATATCCCTTATAGATCAGAAGTACCAGTTGAAGGGCTTGCAGTATTTAGTGATGCTGGAAGAAAATCGAAACGAGCTGCCATTGCTTGGTATGACAAAAGTCAATGGAATCATCAACTTCTTACAGGTCATTCGGCCGACTCTTTACAAACCCTCCAGCTGAGAGCAGTATTGTGGGCCTTTCAACGCTGGCCCGACAAACCTCTAAATGCAATTTCAGATTCACTCTATGTAGTAGGTATGGTACAGCGCCTAGAACGCGCTATGATCAAAACTCTGAAGAATAATACCTGTTTATTTTTATTGAATCAACGCACTAAACACTATTTTGTGACACATATGCGTAGCCATCAATTTGATCAAGGCTTGTCGATTGGAAACAACATAGCCGACAAGTTGGTTGCTACCATCTGGAAAAAACAAAATATTAACCTGTTTGAGCAGGTCCGCTTATCTCATGAATTTTTACATCAATCTGCAAAATATTGGCGAAACAATTTGATTTAAAACTATCAGATGCCCGATGCATCGTCCAATCCTGTCCTGCCTGCCAAAAATCAGGATTCGGTTTAGGTCTCGGGGTCAACCCTCGAGGTCTGGGAGCCCTACAATTATGGCAAATGGGTGTCACCCACATCACAGAGTTTGGACGGCAAAAATATGTACACATTAGCTTTGATACTTATTCGCATGCAATCTGGGCCACTGCTCAAACAGGGGAAACAGCCAAACATGTTGTAAAACACATGTGTGCAGCCATCGCTGCTTTGGGGATTCCTCAAGAGATAAAACCAGGTATTGGCCCCGCATATATCTCTAAAACATTCGAACATTTCTGCCACTTGTCGGGCATTCGCAGAATCACAGGCATACCACACTCTCCTACAGGACAGGAGATCGTAGAATGCGCACATTCTATGTTAAAATCGCTGTTGCAAAAACAAAAGGGGGAGAAATAGCCCCTGCTGAACGTCTTGCAAAAGCGATTTACGTTTTAAATTATTTACGGTTAACACGAGACCGTGAATCTCCTCCAATTGTTATACACCATATGTCATTTCAATCGGGAATACAGGAGATCGATTCAGTATCGGTAAAAGTACGATATCGTGACTTAAAAACTGGAGAATGGAAGGGTCCTGCAGAAATTAAGATGACAGGTCGAGGATATGTTTGTGTTTTGACAGACGAAGGTGTGAGGTGGGTGCCTAGCCGCTGGGTGAAACCATGGAGAGAAGAGTCGGGACCACAACAGGAGTAACCATGATAGGTTTTCTCACGTCATTCCTCTCCATCATTGGTAGTGGTCACTCATGGATTTCAGTACAAGCACGTACAGTTGTTTGGGTAACTCTAGCTAATAAAACAGGGCAAGATAAAATCTGTTTATCGGCAGCAAATGCAGGCAACCCATTTATGACATGTTTAGTGGGGACTCCGATTGGCGGTAAAGAGTGGGAGTATGTTTGTAACTCCTCCACCATCAGGCATGCATGCAGAGATATAGCTAAAGATGTCAATGATATTGAACATTTAAAAACAAAACCACAGATCCTGAAGAAGTATTGAAAAATATTCAAAGGATTGTAAGTAAGATTTAGATTTCTGGACAGCACAAAAAAAAATTGAAGAAAGACTAGCTCTTTAGTTTTTAATTCATGGTTAGCTGGGTTAGGCATTTCAGGTTGGGGAAAAGATCTAATTATCCATGGGTTTATATTATTATTGGGATCATTAATAAATATATTTATATTAAGAAGTGTTTTTAAATATGTCATGAAAGACGTGTAGCATACAGTAAATGCAGTCTGGACTGCTCAAAAACAAAAAGGGGGATTTGTGGGATATCTGAAAAGCCAAGGATATGTAGTGAGCAACCCAGACTCGGACTATGTGGATTTAATCTGCATCTAAAGCCAGAGGAATTCAAGGATGTTGCGAAGATGACTGTGGTTTGGAAGACATGAGAACAAGCAGGTTAGGATGAAGAAACTATTGGCTTGCAATGTTGAAAACAAGATATGGGAGAAGCGGGCAGAGCGTGTGAAGTATTGTTATGACCCAATCAGAATATCGCTAGTAGCGCATGAACAGCATATTGCCAAACATAGTTAACCAATTAACGGTGAGTTTATGCATGATTAGGAAGGCAAGAAACTATATTAACTAAGCTGTGTATGTAATAAACCGACATTTTGCTTGATCATATTGATCGTGTCCTGTGTCCGTGACTTCCGTGTCAGCAATTGAGAGCATTGATAGGAATACACAAGTAATTCTACTCCGTGGAGGCTTTTGTTGCTGCATCTACTGAAGTTTCATATTACCTTTTTGCAAATGCTTTCCTGCTTCCAGGCTGTGAACAACTTCAGAAATGGAGCTGGCTACACAAAAAGGCTCCGGAAGCAGATTCGGCAGCAACAGCAGCAGCAGCCGCCACCGCCACCACCTGCACCACCTCTCATGACTGTTACACCTCCTGCTGCTCTGGTGACTGCTGCTGAACTTTCTAAATCTTCCTCTTTGTCAGTCAGCAGTTTGTTGGAAGAGGAGGGAAGTGTTATTTCAACGTATGCAGTGATCCTTGCACTTGAGTAGAGCTTATTTTCCAACTGTTTGTTTGCATTGATTGACAAGGGCTGTCAGGTTCCTGTACTAAGGCAACCAGCATTACCAAGTCTTCTGGGCCCCCAAGGACAATCAAGACCCACAGCTGGTAAGTAATGATAACTTGAGAATGTCTTTAAAAGAATAATCTTCAGATAAACTGCATGGGATTTCTTTTCTTTTTTGTCTCCCCTCTCCAACAGGTCATGCCATGAGAGCCAGTACAGTTGGCTCAGCAGGTGGCAGACCAGGCTGCGAACTGTAAGTATTCTGCAGCAATTCAATATAGTGCTACTTGTAACCTGTTAAACGAGGCCGTAACACAGAACTTATGCAACAGCTGATTCAGAATGAAATGAGTAGGCACAGAGAGTTGTGGAGAATACAAGTGGTAGTTAATTTTGAAATGGCTTAATTTGCCTTGGCTTTAAGAAAGGGGATCTGTGCTTGCAGGAAGATGAGTTGAAATAAAACTCCAGTACATGACTGAAAAGAGGACTCTGAAAAATGAACGCCTTTTGAGGAAACCCTAATTACATATAAAGATTTTTTCCAGTACACTTTGTTGTTGTGTATGGTAAACATGCCAAACTAAAACAAGACAAATGTACTTCTAAAACTTGCCCTAAAACTTGTAGGAATTCTAAACTGGTGTTGCTTGAACAGGATGTTCACCTTTTGCATTTGGATGCAGTCGACTTTTTCTGCTGTTGGCCACGCTTTGTTTCTTGGTGTCTTTTTGTAATAAAGGTCAAACTATGATTGTAATAAAGGTCAAGCTTATTTTAACCGGGAAAAGAAAAAGTCCATTCTCGATGAGTTTACAGATGATTTTGTTACGGAATGGACGGAATATAAAAAGATTCAAAAGGAGCATAGAGGTTCGTTTTCCAGGTCACTGCTTTACACGCCCATAATGGAGAAGCAGGTTGTCTAGAAGAATCGGGAGCATTTGCACTCTACGTCTCTGTCGTTAGATGGATTGGCTGAGTCAAGGGATTAGCAGGGACAGGAGTTTCCTGTGTAGGTTCCTCGCTCCACTGTGGCAGAGATGACAGTTGACTGACGGTTCTAATTTGGCAGCAGTTGTGAAGGAACAGGTGTCTCTGTTCTTAAAGCTTCTCTGCAATGACATCCTTCACCTCCTGGCAGCCGCGAGAGGCTAGAAACGGAATGGGTGCAGCTGCTGGATGTTCTGTGTCTGCGTCTTTGGATTGTAACCATTACCTCAAAGCGCTTTGGAGGAGATAAGGTGATTGTAACCTGGACTGGTAACTGGTGGCTTTGGCTAGTATTTTGTTGATGTTGTTGAACTTTTCTTAGGAATTAAAAGAGGAGACTTGTTTGTAAGGAAACCTTAAATTGGTGAAGGACCTCGAGAGGAGGAATGATGCTAATGGACACCTGCGGAATAATGAGAAATGGTTCTTTCAAAACAATAAAAGAAGAACTTGTGAAGAAAACAGTCAGGGTAGCTGATGTTCTCTATCCCCCAAAATCACTCGGGCAGGAGTCTGGAGAGCTCTCTGTTAGTAATGCTGTCGGTATCTTTCCTCGAGTCATGGCATTGAGTCCAGTTCCTAGAGGCTGAGTTGAGCAGCTTTTAGGTACGATTTTTCCTGACATGCGGTCACTATCCTTGCTTAGAGCTAGAGGTATGTGCAAAATTTTGCTAGGACATCTGGCTAGAAGTGTTGGTTCAATAGTCGGGTATGTCGGGTTGCAGTGCAAGTCTTTCGCATCCTGGACAGGTTACCAAAGAAGTAGTGACGTTGAAGAGGCTAAGGTGGCATTTGACAATTGAGCTTCACTGTCTTCAGGCTAAATTGTGCTTTCTTGATGGTTGATACTGCGCTGTAGCCATGAAGACTTGCTCTTTTTGCATCTTACTGCAACAAAACTGATTTGCACTGCACGTAGCTGCGGAGTAGGCAAAGATGTGCGTGTTGGCGTACCAGCAGAGGCCAGTCTACACCACCTGAAATCAATGCACAGCTCTGGTGGTTCATGTGGTAGAAGTGAGTGGAAATAGCCTTACCCTTGCTGTATGTGTTTACACTAACAAAGCAGCAGCTGTTGTGTCTTGTAAGCAGAAACTTTGACATGTTACCAAGTTCTTCAATTTGCAGTAGCGTTATGTCAGCAGCTGAAAGAAGCTTTGACTTAAGCATATGGAGAGGAAAAAAAAAAAACAAACCCCAAGCGCAATTTGTGAGGAAAAAAATTGGGGAGAGTGACTGTTTTGAATTAACTTCATTTATTTTTTTGGTATTGTGTTTTTCTTAAGGTCCAGGTCTCCCTGTAGTGCTTCATCTTAGTCTAGAAGTTTGTATGCCTACTCCTGCTCTCGGTCATTGAGTCGTGCCTATTCTCCTTCCAACTCGCCATCTCCACCGTATCCACGAGGAGGCAAAGGGAAGAGTCGTAACTATCGCTCTAGGTCAAGGTCACATGGTTATCCCCGTTCAAGGTCAAGGTCACCCCCATGCAGAAGATCCCATCCACGGTCAAGGTCTCCAGTATGCAGAGGCCAGTCTCCCACTGACAAAGGTACATCCATACGGCTGCTCCAAACCAGGCCTTGGTTTTTACTATGCAAAAAGGAGAGGGCTAAACAAGTAAAATTCATAGCGTCTTCATCCCATGCTGAGCAAGGATGGGGTAAGACAGAACAGCGAATGTTGGAGCAGGCCACTTGTGCGGATTCAGCAGAGCTGTCTTTTTCAGCCATTTTGTGACATTATTATTGCATATGCACACTCCCGGTTCAAAATGCTTGGGGTAGAATTTGCCAAAGTGTTATGGCTTGTTCAGTTCTGCTCCCACTGAAGAAAGACCCCCATTAATTTCAGTGGGAGCAGAATTTGGACAATTTGGAAAGCTTTGGGAAAAAAAATTGCCTCTCATTTAAGACAGTTCAAATTTTCCCTTATTATACATGTGGATTTGAAACAGCTTTCATGCTACAGGGTTCTTCAGGTGTTTTTATATGAAAAGAAGGGGCTGAAGTGTGGACTGGACACAACAGGCACAATGGAAGGAGTCTGTGGGCACTGACCCACTGATTTTCCACTTAGGAGTAGGAAAGCATCCTGACAATCCTGGCTGTCCGGGTTAGGTAGCAGATCAGGCCTCTTGTAGGTACAGGTTACTGACATTTGACACAAAATCAATCTAGCACCATTTACTCCAAAATAACACACGTTAAGGCGTACAACCCTAGTTGTGGGGTGGGGGGGTGAGGGACCACCCCTAAAACAAGAAACAAAACCATTTCTCCATTTTTATTCACCTAAATACATCCTGGGGAACTGGTGGTGTGCAGCACTCCAACCTGTTTTCCAAATTTGAAATGTAATTTAGTAGGCACTGAGCTGTAGTGAAGTGTGTAGAAAAGAACAGCTGCTCAGTCCTGCACGCTGTAATGTGATGATTTGTGAAGCATTCAAAAGGCATAGATCTAATCCAGGGAAGTCAGAGGTGGATGAGAGCTTGTGGAAGCAGTGGGACTGTTGCCAGTAGGTGGAGGGAGGTGATCCTTCCCCGTCCTCAGCACTGGTGAGGCCACACGTGGAGCACTGTGTCCAGTTCTGGGCTCCCCAATACAAGAGAGACATGGACATAGTAGAGAGAGTCCGTCAAAGGGCCAGGAAGATGCTGAAGGACTCATCTGTCCTATGAGGACAGGCTGAGAGCTGGGACTGCTCAGCCTGGAGAAGAGGAGGCTCAGGGAGGACCGCATCAATGTGTCTTGATACCCAAAAGGAGGCTGCAAAGAGGATGGAGACAGGCTCTTTCCAGTGCAGGACCAGAGGCAATGGGCACAGCCCGAAACACAGGAGGTTCCCTCTGAACATCAGAACACACTTTTTTACTGCGTGGGTGGCCGAGCCCTTCCAACCTCAACCATTCTGTGATTCTGTGACTGCAGACATCATCAAATAGCGTTTGTCCTCTCTGCTGCCCACCTTAGAAGTCTCCAGAATCTCTAAAGGCACAAAATAGGAGCGGCTTCGATGCTGTTCAGATCAGCCACCTTTCCTTTGGGTCCCAACGAGATCCGTATGTTTAAAGAAGAAGAATTGCTGAACCGCCCTTCAAGCTCTCTGTCTGGCGGCCTGTAGAGGAGGGGACTGGTGGAAAATGTTAAGACAGTTTAGGAAAGAGAGCATATTTTGTTCCAGTTTCCTCTTCTGATGGCATCTGGTAAGCAATACAGCATGTTAACGTTCTGTCGACAGTTGTAACACCAAACAAGGATCAGAGGAGAGGAGCAGGTGTAAACAGCTTTTTGCTGAAAGAGACTTTGAGAACGGAGGAAAGGCTGTGAATTGTAAGATGCCAGAAACTGTAGAAATGTGAAGAGAGCATCTCGTCACATCTGTGGGGAACTCCGCGCTGTGGCCAGTGTCGTATCCTCACGGGAATGATGAAAGATTAGCATGAGATTCCAAAGGAATTGGTAAATGTCCTTAGCAACATCAAAAGTCAGTTGGGCTAGAAACACTGGGTTAGGATCCTAGCCTTGCATTTTCTTATGCAGCTGCGAGCTGAAAGCAGAAAGTGGTATTTCCTGCTGTGCTGCTGGGGAGAAGTTTCCACATTGCTAAAAACCCAGCATAAGACAGCCCTGCCTGGAGCTACCATTCCCCACAGGCCAAAAGACTCCAATTGTAAAACTTCTGTGCAGCCCGCACAGCAATGGGCTTCCCACGGTTCTGAAAGCTGGGAGGGGGAGAAGTGGCCCCGAAGATGCCCATGGAGCATTGGAGATGGTGCTCAGCCAGCACCAGCTCAATGAGGAGGGCTTCTCGCTCACGGTCCAAAACCAGACCAAGAGAAAAGCAGCAAGAGAGCAATCTCCATTTGTGAAAGGTTCCCAGCTCCTAAAAGGGCAAACTCCGTGGAAGATGCTTCATTTTCTTTTCCCTCTTTTCTGCATAAGCTCTTCCTGTTTGGTAGGAGGAAGAGAAGAGATGAAGCGACAAAAACTAGGACTTGTGTGAAGCTTGACTAAATCTAACGTTGCCAAGGGAGAGAAGCAGGGCTCTGGAGTGCACAGAAGGGAAGGGAAGAGAATGGAAGGTCCTGGGGGCACGCTGGGATGCGTGAACACGGGGCTCTGGGCCAGTTGGAGAGCAACAGGGAGGTCTGCAGGGACCAGGAGGGCAAATGTGGGGCTTGGGGCACCCCAAGAGGACCCAAGTGCCCAGGGGTGAGTGGGCCTCGTGACCCCCCCCCAGAGGACACCCTGCCCCTCCCGGCCTGGGTGGCGGGTCACAGTGGTGCCCTTTGTGACCCGCCTCTGTGACACCCTGTAGCGCTGCATATGGTCAACGCGGTCACGCCCCCACCCCACAGCGTCCGGCAGGACGGTGACGGGACAGGGTGGGAGCGTGGAACTGGCGAGGAGCCCCTGAGCACAGCCCACTTCTTTCCCCGGCAGCCCCGCGGTGCCAAGGCATTTTGCCAAAGCTTCGCCCTTCCCCACCCCTAGCCCTTTCCTACATCCCGCAGGATGGCGGAGAGACCCCCCAGCCGCCCCAGGGTGGCCTGGGAGGAGAAGAGGGCTCCCCAGGAGAGCAGCTCTCCTCCAAGGCCCCACCAGGCGTGCGCGCCCAGGCTGCTGCAGACCGGTAAGTGAGGGGCCCCGCCGGGCTGGGCAGGGCTGGGGCCTGCACCCTGATCGACGCCAGGGTCCTGTTTCCCGGGCACAGCGGCAGTGGGGGTCCCACGGGCGGGGAGCACGGCACTGGTGGAATGCTGATGGGGGCTGGGAGCTGGGAGCTGGGAGCTGGCCCCAGCACAGCCTCCCCCAGGGCGGGAGAGAGCAGAGGGGACTGGGCTCCTGCTCTGGGCTATGGGCAGCAAGAGGCAGCTGGCGTGGCAGGAGGCAGCGGTGGTGGAGGACGGGCACCTTTCCAGCCTGTCTGCAAGCAAGTTCCTAAGCCCGGTGCACTTGTGGCTTTCTGTGCCGCACTGCGCTGCAGCATCGCAGCCCATCTGCTGGGCACCCTCCAGGCCAGACACCCATGGGGAGACTGCGCCAGGGGAGTGGGCACAGCATTGGACGGAGGGCAGAGCTCCTTCATCTAGTCCCTAGTCCCTCTGGGCTGCTCCCTGGCCACCGTGTGCTGAGAAAAACCCGGAGATCCAGGGCAGGGCAGCGTCTCAGCTTTGCTTTCCGACCCTCATCCCTCTACCCCCAGTCCTTGGTGTGGGGAGTTCAGATCCATCTCCGGGGCTGAGAGGGACTGCAGAAAGAATGCCACAACCTTTTGTCCTCCTTGCAAACCCTCGTGATACCATGGATACCATGCTGTGGACGTTGGTGAACAGCTCTCCTGCCTCTGGCTTCACAGAGCTGCAGACAATCCCGAGCAGGGACTAGAAAGGGCTGCACTCCATCGTGTGACAGGTACTGAGCCCAACAGCCCCCGTGGGCTTGTGCCGTGTGGGGAGAGGGGCCTGGAGACTTTCTGGCTGCCGGAGCCAGGGGAAAGCGCAGGACATTCCCCGAGGAGCAGGGCCCTCCAGCCCACCCCACTTTCCAGCCCTGGCGGATGGGCCAGGCCTGCGGTAGCCAAAGCTGGCCAAGGCAGCCTGGAGCCCCGCCACGAGGTTCCTCCCTGCCCCACGGGGAAGACTATCTCAGCCCCCTCCTCCTTGCCCAGGCAGGGACCCGGGCACTCCAAGCGAGGGGTCGGGAAGGGCCAGGACAGCCTGGGTCCTGTGGGGCTGGCCCGGGCACAGCGTGGTGGCCGAGGCAGCCCTGCTGACAGAGCGCTCTGGGCCTGCAGTGCTGCTCTGGCCATGTGGGACGTGATGCTTTCCCAGCCCCACACCTTGAAGAAGGTCTTGAGGGAGCTGCTCAGCCAGCTCCAGGACCAGCGGCTGCGCAGGGTGTTCAGCTCCAGCACAGAGGACGCCTGCATCCATCACTTGTCTGTGAGTGACCAGAGCAGTCCTCGCTCACCCTCGGGGCTGTGCCTGCCTCTCCAGGAAAACAGGCACAGCCCTCTCCTCCCATCTGCCCCCAAATGGTCACCTCCTCCAGGACACAGGGACAGAGCCCCTTAGGGCCAGCAGGGACCTGCCCAGCAGCAGGTTCCCCTGTGCCAGCCATGCAGGGCCACCCCACGCTGCTTGGGTCCCGGTGCACAAACATGAAGCCCAGGCAGCCCCTGCCTGCCCAGGCGGCTCTCTGCTTCCCCCCTGCCTGCACGCCCCTGCCCTGCTCTGCAGACTGGAAGGCTGGGGCAGGGCAAGGGCTGGGTCAGGGGCAGAGACGGGGCCTTTGCACAGGCTGAACGGGCTGCAAGGCTGGGGACAGAAGACAATCGTCACCACTCGCGTGTCGTGCCTCCTTTGTGCCCGCTCTTGCTGTTGGGTTGCTCCTCAGAGGCTTGAGAGCAAGAGGCTGCCGATGCTCAGAGGACAGGAGGAGCCGGCACAGAGGACCGTGTGGTCTGTGGCGAGGCGCAGGGCACGGGGATGCCAAGCGGCCCTCCACGGGCAGAGCTGCCCCCAGGATGGGCTGTCTGGCCCCGGTGCCCTTGCCCTGACCTGCCAGTGGGAAGCAGGAGCCGCAGGGTGCGGGGAGCGCTGCAGGCTCTGCCACTCTTTCACTGCCATCTCCTTTTCAGCTGCTGGCCTCCAGTGACATTAAATCAGAGGAGTTTGCTAGCCTCTACAAAGTCCAGCGGTACCTGAGGCGTCCAAGCGTGGTGTTGCTCTCGCTGGTGCTCAGAGGCCTCATCACACTGTCTGGGGAGCTTTGCAGGCCCAGAGGGTTACCAAGCCATCTGGGCGTTTGGGCCAGTTGGGAAAGGGGGTGGCAGAGCAGGGGACGTGGAGCCTTTGTTCTCCTGCCCTAACTTCCCTACCCGCTGCTATCCCCATGTCCCCATCCATGCGCCCATGGCCACCGCCTGCCATTAGGCTGCTGCAGGGATTCCTGTGCCACCTGGCAGGAAGGCGGACGGGAGGCTGGTGCTTAGTGACCAGAGCATTTTTGCCAGGGTAGTCTTTCACCGCT
The DNA here is from genome assembly GCF_965183815.1 of Platalea leucorodia. Classification (NCBI taxonomy): domain Eukaryota; kingdom Metazoa; phylum Chordata; class Aves; order Pelecaniformes; family Threskiornithidae; genus Platalea; species Platalea leucorodia. The sequence goes on from NC_138838.1 coordinate 503,966, forward strand.
TGTCAAAAAAAGAATTGCGTGCTTCCTACAGGCAACAAAAATGCTGGTCCTGCCGCCAGACATCATGGAGACCCAGCAGAATGCCAACACTGACAACAAGGTGAAGGCCCTGCTGGTCTTCAGAAATGTGATGGGTCATATGAAGAGGGAAGAGGCCAGCCTGACCGCTCTGCAGCTGGTGGAGAAGCTCCCGCCGCTCTTTGATGAGGTAAGGCTGCTGGGGAGCCTGAGCCCCACTGCTGGGCCCTCTGCAAGGACAACTGCCCATCAGCCCAGCCCTGCGGCAGCACTTGGGCAGGGCTGTTCCCCCCCTCATGCCGCTGGGCTCTTGTGGGGATGGCTTCTGGGCTCTGCAGCCCAGCACGGCTTCTCCCTGACAGGTTGATGCCTCCGGGCGACCTGAGCCCCTGTGCTGGGGCCCAGCCCAGGCCCTGTGCAAAGCACCTGCAGGCCAAGAGCTGCTCACAGATCCCTGAGGACCAGACGTTGTCCCCAGGTGCCATGGCAGGGGGCTGAGGCTGAGGCGGCGATGTGTGCCCCGGAGGCATTGCCGAGGGCCAGCCCAGTCTCCTCTTCGGCCTGTCCCTGGGGAGCTCCACGCTGGTGCAGCTGGTGTGGCTGGTGGCGAATGCTGGGGGGCTGGCACAGGCACCGCCGGATGGAAACCTCTTGCGTGGCCTTTCGTGGGCCCGGGCCCTTTGAGCCACAGCTGCAGATCTGGCCCACGGCCCCTCTGTGCAGAGCCTCACTCCAAAGCATCTCCCCTCACATCAGCCCCGCTAACGCCCTTGCTCAGGGAGCGGCTGTTGCTGAAGTCCTCCTGTTCTCCTCCCTGCCAGGAGTCCAGCCAGCTGCGAGAGCTCTCCATCTGCCTCTTCAAGGACATGATACAGATGGTGGTGGGGAGCAACAAACAGCAGATGAAGGAGAATGTGCGGAAAAGCCTGCTCCCCCTGTTCTTCCGCATGAGCGATCAGATGGAGAGTGTGGCCAAGGTAGAGATTTCAAACGTGACCAGTGATGTGGGGAAGGGTGTGCTGACACCACAGGGAGGGGTATCAGGGAGGGGCAGGGCTGCCGGCAGTTGGCCTCTTGGCATCTGTGTCACCCCAGGGTCCAACTGCCTGAGTCACTGAGGCAGAACTCCCCTCCTTCCCTGCACCGGTCCCACCACTGCCTTCCTCCTCCCTCTGTGCCTCCTGCTGCAGAGGAGGACAGGGAGGTGGGGGTCCCCCCACCCCTGCTCCCCCCATTCAGCCCTCCTCCAGCACACCCCAGAGGAAGGGTCCCGGCATCCCCAGCGCGAGGAGGGGTGGAGAAGTTGGCACAGACATTTCCCACACCTGCCCTACCTGGTCCAGCAGGGCTCAGCAGCAGCCCATGGCCAGCAAGGCCATGAGAGTCCCTAGAGGCTTCCCAGCTGTCCCTGCAGGTGTTGGAGGCCAGGGCTTTGCGCCCCAATCCCTGTCCACAGTCCCCCCGCTCCCTCTCCACAATCCCCCCAATCCCTGTCCCCCTCTGCAGGCCTCTCAGGAAGCCCTCGTCGTCGCTGCAAAGCTGCTGAGGTGGAAACAGCTCAAGCACCTGAGCCAGATGCAGCAGACGTACAGAATTGGGGAGTGCTTGGTGAGGAAAAGCCCCAAGCCCCAGGGCTGGACGAGGGGCCTGGAGCTGCATCCGCCTTCCCTGCCCTCAGGCACAGAGCCCCCCAAGGGCTCTTCTCCCGGCCTCTCTCCCCTCCCCGCCCTCAGGATGTCGAAGGAGACCCTAGCCCACGTGGGCCCCGGCAGTGGGACAGAGGGCTCTCAGGACCTCCAGACCTCTGCCTGGGGCTGTCTCTGAACCTCAGCCCCACAGGGCTCCTGGCTGGGAGATGGGAATGGCCTGAGGTGGGAGGGGGACCGCGGGTGCTGGGAGGAGGGACCGGTCCGGCCGAGAGTGGGGAGGGCCTGTGCCAGCCCCATACTCTTGTGCTCTCTCCAGCTGGTGCAGGACAGGAGCAGAGTTGAAGACTATCTGAGTCAGAGCCTGCCATACTTGAAGGACGCTCAGGTCCCCTTGCGAGAGGCGGCCGTGAGGTTCATTGGTGAGCCACAGCCCCTGGGGACCCTCCTTTGGCAGCCTGGCCCCAGTCCCAGCCGCTGCACTGGCGGCAAGGGGCAGCCCTGTGGCTGCCAGAGCCCCGACTGCCCCGGGCAGGGCCTGGGCAGCCAGGGGCTCTGGGCCTCCCTCTCCCAGAACTGCCCATGGAGGTGGGCTTGGTGGCCGCCCTGCTCAGTCCCACCCTCCCACGTACTGTCCTTCCCTGGGGTCACCCTGCTGAGGGGGAGGAGGGTGTGCAGCCAAACCGGCAGAGCCGGGAGCTGTGCTGCTGGGAGCACGCTGGGGAGCGGGAGGTCTGACGCAGCTCTGTGCCTAGGGCTTGCTGCACAGCACCGGAGGGACCAAAGCGAGGAGAAGCTGTCTGAGCTCTGCAGCGGTGAGTAGGGGCAGTGCTGTGTGTGCAGGGGCCCCAGCCTGGGCAGGGTGGTGCCATGGCTTGCCCTGCTCCAGGGCAACGCTTCAAGGGCAGAGGAAGATGTCAGGGGCGTTCCTGAGCAGCAGCTTCCAGCTGATGCCTTTGTCCCACCTGCTCCTCCTGGCCAGGGAAAGGGATGGGTGGGGCTGGCATGGCCTGGAGGGGATGCCTGGGGGGTCTCTGCAGATGGGTGGGCTTCAGCTCTGTTCTCTTTCCCTCTGTTGCAGCCCTCCAGGTTTTGGAGAAAGACGCCGAACTCTCAGTCTCGTCCCTGGCAGCTCAGACCATGCTGATCCTGAGATCTCCAAGGGAGCAGCCAACATTGGGATGGGCCCTGTGGGCGCTGTGCTGCTGGCCCTGCAAAGCCCGGCAGAAGTGAAGAAAATGGATCGTTTTGATTAAAGCTGAAAGCGCAAGCCCAAGACCATGGCGTCCTTCATACGAGAACCACCCTGAGCATGCTGAGAAAACAGCGTTGTTCCGGGACTCTGCCGCTGTGTGCAGGACAGCTCACCCCTCAGCACACCCTGGCCCCGTTATTGTTCTAGAATTTCACCCCTCTGTTGGGCTTTCCTCCAAAAGAACTCACGTTTGTTCACCTCCTGTGGAAGTCTCTTGCCCTCAGCAGGCAAAAGGGAAAAGGCAGAGCCCGACGGAACCAGGATTGCCCTGAGAGCTGCCTGACGCCCAGGCTTTCCAGCAGCCCATGGCAGCACAGCACACACTGACCCAGGGCGTCCTTGCCACAAAGCCCCAGCTGCCCCGCTGGACTGCCACACCTGGAGGTTTCATCGTGGTGTTCAGACGTGGCCACCTCTGGCATGCCCTGGGCTTGCACGTCCTTGTCCGGGAGCCAGGGGAGAAGTTTCCCTGTGGAGAGGGAGGAGCTGTGCCCCCAGGGGCACCCTGCCCCACCTCCTCTGGGCTGCTGAGGCTGGGCTCCCAGCCCTTTGGGCAGCTGGGCTGCTCTGGCCTTCTCCCACCACAGCAGCAGCAGCTGTCCTCTGCCCCTGGCACGTCCCTCTCGCCAGTGCGACAGCATTGGCCAGACCCCAAATCCCGCCGTTATCCCAGCAGCTGCCAGGGCTGAGCAGAGCACGGCGTCCACAGGACAGGGCCAGGCCATGCCCGGTGCCATCAGCCAGGCTCCCCACAGCCACCTCCCCAAGGGCTGGGAGGAGGGAGGACATCAAATGCCCAGCAGGAGAGAGCTCCTCACCACCCCTGGCCAGCAGCTCCCCTCTCTGGGGCCAAGCCCAGGCCGTCCCCGCGAGTCCCTGGGAAACCTCTCCGCTCTCCGGGGCTGGGCTGGGGGTCCCCTCCCTGCTGCCAGCCTGCCTGGTGCAGGGCTCTGCCCTAAGCGGGGCTCTCCCGCTGCAGGCAGCAGAGCCCTGCTCCGCACCCAGGACCCTGGGATACAGGGCCATGGTGCTGCAGGACAGCTGTGGGCGGCCTGCGGCCACAGCCCTGCTGCACCCCCCTGCAGCCATCTTGGTCAGGGTCCCAGAGCTCAGTCTATATTTCTGGCCTCATCCTGCCCTGAGAGGAGTCAGAGCTGTGCTGCAGGGGCTGCATCCCCTCCGTCACGCAGCCGGGATGGGCCACAAGAAGGGCAGCCCCATCTCCAGCCACCCCGTGACTCACTGGCCCCTCTGGCAGGATCATGGCAGCCGTCGCTGTTGCATCGCACAGCCCCGTGCCGCTGCTGCCAGAGCCCCCAGGCCTCCCGCAGTGTCGTCCGTCTTCGGGGCTCAGAGAGGCAAGGCCCCGTGCCAGGACATGGCCCCTGCGCCCCTTGTGTCTTTCAGGGCTGAGCTTGGGAGCTCTCCTCAGCCTGGAGAAGGGGGAGCACTGGGGCTCTCCAGCTCTGCCTGCTGGCGTGGGCCTTGCCTGCACCCCTCTTTCTCCTGAGATGGACCAGGCGCAGATGAGCATTGGGGGAAAATTGTTTTCTTTTATTGGTCTCAGGCAGCGTCCATGGCTGAGCGGAGGCTGGCAGCATGATGGCCTCAGGGCAGCTGAATGCCTGGGGCGCCGTCCATGCACCCGTCCCTTGCGTGCCTCCCTGTGCCCCTCCCTCTGGACGCTGTGCAGGCTCAGGGCTGGCCGCCACCTCTGGGGACCCACCTGGCGCCGGCAGCGGGGTTCTCCTGCTCTTGCTGTCCTGCGAGGCAGGGACAATGGAAAGCCCTGTGCAGAGCCCTGAGGGCCCTCCTGAAGAGGGAGGGCCGTTGCTGTCGAGCCAGGGTGTGCGGGAGGGCGGTGATGCCTGTGAGAGAAGGCGAGCTGTAGGCGAGGGGCTGGGTGGGCGACGGGCAAGCTGCTGCCTGCCCCCCTGCCACCAAGGGTTTTCCTCAGGGAGGGGTGGCTGGGGCATGGCCAACCCCCACGCGCACAGTGCTGCCAGCCTGGCCTGGGTGCCGCTCGCTGGGATGGCCGGGCCAGGTCTGCCCTCGCCGTGGCAGCGATCGGCTTGGGGACATACCTGGGTCATCCTCGGGCACATCCCTGCAGCTGGGGGAGGGCTGTGCGTCGCCTCTGTGCTGGGAGGCCATCTGCACAGGGAGAGCATGAGCACAGACCTGCTCGCTGAAGACAGGAGAAGCTGGTGGTGCCTTTGCCTCTCCTTGTGCCACGGGAGGGAGAGGTGCGCGGTGCTCCTCTTCCTCAGGAGCTCCGGCCAGGGCAGAAGCTGCTGGCTTGGTGTCCGTGGCACCCGCTGGGGCAGGAGACGTGCTCAGCCGGTCACTGGCTGCCTCTCCTGCCGCCTCTGTGCCCATGCTGCTGCGCCAGCCGGGCCCCTCCTGGGGACCAGCGTGGGGGTCCTGGAAGTGCTCTGGGAGCAAGGGGTTGACCCAGATGTTGTGGGTGATGGTGTCTTGCCTTCGTTCCTGGAAGAGCTCTGGGAGCAAGAGGTTGGCCCAGGCATTGTAGGTGGTGATGTCTTGCCCTTGGGACAGCTCTATGTCACTGTCGTCTTCCCACTCGTCCTCCTCGGCCAAGGCCCCTGCCTTGTCCTCTGGCACTTGCAGCACTGCCCCCCGTGCTGCCCCCACCCACTGCGTGCTGGGGGCAGGGGCTTCCAGCCACTCCAGCACGTCCTGCTTGCTTGTGGCGTCCTTTGGGAGCTGCGTGCATGGCAGCTCTGGCTGCCACAGGTTGTAAAATGAGTTCACCTTGCAGATGAGAAAGGAGAGAGGGCGATTTGTAAAGGTAGCCTGGCTTCCACCAGCAAATGCCTGCTGGGGACCTGCCAGCAGCGGCTGTGGGGACGGGGATGTGGGAGACGATGGGGCTGCATCCGTGCGGCGCAGCATCTGGTCCCAGGCAGAGGGAGGCTCATCCCTCTGTCCCGTCCCATGCTGTCCTTGGCACTCATCTGCCTGGGTCTGACATCAAGCTGCCCCGACCACATCAGGGAGAAACGCTGCTCCTCCTCGTCCTGTTGCTGGAGCTCGCTCTCCTCCAGGCCGCCCTGCTGCTGCTGCAGGACGGCTTTCCTCAGCTGGGCCAGGTTGTGCCTGGTGTGGGCCAGGAAGCTCCTCTCCAGCTCCTGGAGCTCCATCTCGATGGACAGCTAATGCATGAGGTTCTTTCCTGATCTAGCTGAAGTTGCTTTTGCTTCTGCTAGGCTACAAACCCAGGAGATCTTTGGAGAAAAACGAACCGCAGCAAAGTCTCACCTGCATAAACCAGATTTTAAGTCTGACTAGCTTGCCCTGCAACAGAACAGGCACTGTGCTAAAGCATGAAAACCCTGCGCCATTGCTTCAGTAGCCGTTAACTAAAAACGATTCACCTACTCTGCCGGTGTTCGAGACGGACAGAACACAGAAGAGAGCCTGCCATCGCTGCCTATTTCTTGGAGCTCAGTCCATCAACAGCCACACTTCTCAGCTGCCCAGTGCTTTACATTTCAGTGGAAACGAAACTGGCAGGGCTAGAATTTGGATCGCAGAAATGTCGGGCGTTTTTTGAGCTTGCTTTCATGAGTAGGGCAGAATGGGCTCCAATTAACATGCTATCTCCCCTCTCAAGCTAATCATCTCGTTTGAATTCACCAAAGGGATGTGAATTCTCTCCGTTCACTGTTTGCAGAGACCCACAGGAAATTCCTTATGAAGACAGCCTCGGAAAGCTTCGCGAAAACAGTGTGTGCCTGAAGCTCCCCGTGCTTTGCCTTGGCTTACACCATGTCAGTCTTCTGAAGAGGAGGATAGCCTTCTGACCTTTTACATAAGGCCCCAACAAAAAAAACCCGACTACCCGATGCACTTGGACTGAGTAAGCTTAAAATGCAAAGATCTCTCCATGAGAATGGTTTTTACATTGTACTTACACAAGCCGGCTATGACTAAATATTTTCAGGCACTATCAGCAGCCATTCCCTGTAATCTGCCAACAGTTTTAAATATTAAAAGCCCTTACCTTTGCAGACCGAATCAGATCCATGGTCTGAAAACCAAAGATGCTGCCTATCTAGCCAAGTTCTCTCAGGGTGCTTTTGCTCAGTGATCACACACAAAATAGGAATATTTCACAATTTATGCTCCATAAATGCTTCGGTGTATTATTCCTAGAAAGGACTACTAATAACGAAAACAGAAGCTTTTCAAATTTCAAGGAATTCTGGCAAGTTTGTTATTATGAGATATCCTCCCCCATTTCCTTATCATTTGACCTAGAAGAATTGCAGGAAACCAGGCCTTTTGTAAGCACTCTATGTCGCATATCAACCACGTATTCTTCTACGCCTAGCTCCGCGTCTAAAACACAGATCTGAAGGCAGCTGTTAGAACAGCAACTACAAAAGAGCTCTCTGAGGCCCCCAGCACAAGTCACAGCTACCGATCGTGGCCGAATCCCATCACTGCTTCCCACCCCGCTTCATCCCCAGCATCACTTGCCCTCCCGGTCTCCCCGCACGCCGGCGGGATGGGCCCCAGGCTGACTCACGCTACACGAGGACGAGCCACAAAGAGCAGAGCGTGGCTCCCACAGGCTGTGGCCGCTGTGGGGGTGGTCTGTGATGCCTCCAGCCGGGCGGTCCCTGAGCCCCGCGCCCGCCGCCCCCAGGGCCATCAAGAGCTACCTGTCCATGGCACCACACAGTTCAGCTACCGATGGTGTGCAGGGTCATCCGTAATGAAAACAGTACAACCCATCAGCCCAGGAGTCAAGACGGGTACGGAGGGAGGGCAAAAGGAAGAAGGATGAGAGTACGTCAAGGGTGCAGAGAAGATAACGCGTGCTTGTCCACCTTAAAGCCAGCACCTGCAGAGAGACCACCACCATGGCCTCCATACAAGGACGCAGTCCATTCCACTTCCCACCCACCACCAAGCTCTCCTGTGTTCGCACTATACATTTTTAAGGCATTTTAAGTTCTGTGTCTAACAGAAAACACCTGGCTAAGCCTGGCTGCCATCAGGGAACACCCCAGAATTCACTCTAGATTGTCAGCACACCAACATTCAGGGACGAGCACCAGCCACGTCCGTTGCCTTTGGGCATTCACAAAATCCAAGCCTGATGGCGAAGCCGTTACTGCTTACCTGTTGCCAGCGCTAGCAGCAGAGCCCTCTGGCTCTCCAGCCCTCACTTTCCCACTTTCTATCCAGGAGTGAATGGCTTTCCGCCGCTAGCTTAATGGCTCTCTTGCCCGTGCTCCTTTTCTGTCTTGCTTCCCACCATATCACTCAGGGTGGGCTTCTTGTCGTTCTACACTGAGCCCAACTTCTCAGTAGGAGGACTACACTGCTGTCCCCACGCTTACCTAGTGTAGGATATGGAAAAGAAATTAGAATGAGCAAATAGTAACTCCAGCCCCAGCCTACAGCTCTGAAGGTATAGACCAGCCTACACTTCCATCCTGGATCTACCTTCTCTAGGATGTGTCCAGGAAGCCAAATCATCATTACCTCTAATAGAGATTGGAACTGGGGGGAAGCAGGGAGAAAGAAAAGTTCCCGAGAGTCCCTCTCCCTGGCCCGCTGATTACAGCCAGAGCCCAGCCTGGAAACGGCGAACGTCCAGGGATTCCTCCCACCCCAAAGGGGCCAGGACCAAAAGCAGCTGCTGCTGCGCTTCAAGTATCCAGGGAACCCCATTCACAGCCCCACAAACGCTGGCGCTCTCTCTTCCTGGCGCCTCCGCACGAATGGATTAGCCCTAGAGCACCTTTCAGCAGCGCAGGACAGAGAATGTGCATTGTTGAATAACAGCTGCTGGGTTTTTATGTAAGTCAAGACCAGAAAAATGAAACTGACAGAAAGGAAGACTCATTTAAAAATACTACACGAAGTAAGGCAGGGCTCTCTCCTGAATCTGCTTGGGTGGCTAACCTCTTGGCTCCCAGACTTAGGTAGAGGCCTGTGAACTAAAAGGATTTGGGTTGTTGTACTCACTAGCTTGTTTGGCTTTGTAATTATCGAGGTGTGCGTTTACAGTGTTCTACTACCTTATATGCTCAACATACGACTTAAAGAAGGAAGAGTATAGCGTGACCCTGATGGTCAAAAGGAAAGGAGGGACTGCTAGGAAAATCTCATTGCTAGGAAAAACTATTGTAGCAATTAGTCTCGAGAGTAGGAAATTGTATGACATTTCTTAAGATACATCTAGTTTACATCGTATACTGCTCAGTCATGGTTCAGTCAGCATGACTGAAGGACCCCAGCTCATTGCAAGGAGGAGAAGGACAGTCTGAAGAAGAAAGGATACCCCTGGACTACCCAGATCACGCCAGCATCCCAGCCCCTCTGACTCCTCTGGGGAACCTTCCCCTTATCTGCCATCAGAGATAGGGAACTGCAGCAACACCGACCGCCGGGACGTCTGGATCAAGAAAGAAGCAGATGGATGATGCCGCCACAGAATGAGAGTCGCTTTGCAAAGCAGCAGCCTGTGTGTGCATGCTAAGTAGCGCTTGGTCAAATCGCGTTGCACCTGAATGTTTGAAAGGTGTAAGAACCACGTGTAAGACTGCATTCGGGGTGCCCCCATTTTAATGGGACAGCTCATGCACACAAATGCAAGAATGCCTCTTGTAATGCTATACTTTGCATCCCGGCCTCTCTCCTCGGTCGGCACAGGCCAGTTGCCAAATTTTCCTGACAGCTCCCCATCCCGGCCGCACAGAACTGGCACTGGCACCGCTTCCACCACAGTTGGGAGCAGCGGTTCCCCCCCTGCCGGGGCAGAGAGGGGGAGGACAAAAACAACCTAAAAGCGCGCCAACCCCCCAATCCCCACCACTGGGGCGGGATGGGCAGCACACACATGTCGGCATTGCAGGGACACCCCATCCCTTCCCCTTGGACAGGACATTCACCTGCCCCCCAAAAATCATGCTTGGGATCAGAAATCGTGGGAATGGGAGATCGTTGGGTTAGGAAACCATGATGGGGCTGAGAAATCCTCATTGGCTTGGGAAACCATCATGCGGTTTAAAAGCCATTGTGCGGGTGGGAACCCATCATTCAGGACAGGAAACCTCAGCAGGATGGGAAATCCTTGAGATGGGAACCTATTGTGGTAGGAAAAATCAAACCAGCACAAGGCTGGCTGCAGCAGGTGCTGGCGGAATGATCGCCATGGGGACGAGGGCTGCTTGCCCCCAACAAACCCCACCCTGACCAAGCGCCATGGCAGGTACAGCAGCAGGCTCCTGCTCCTCCTGGTGCTCCTGCCCTCCAGGTAGCCCCCCAGACGGCTCTGCCCACCAATATCTCACCCCATTGCTCCTCTGCGCTTCCCCCAACAGAGAGGTTTCCTCTCGGGCTGCCGATGGCACTGGAGGTGCCCAGCGTGAGCGTCACCGCCCTGGCCATGCCGCCACCAGTCACTGCCGGCGTGCTGCCCTTCTCTGGCCCGGGGCTGCCGGTGTCCCGCAGGCCTGCTCAGGTGCACACTGTCACCTCCCAGCTGGCCCAGGCCACCGTCTGGCAGGGGGTGCCGGGGCTGCTGGGGGCCCCAGGCCACGTGGTGCAGCTCCCCGGCATGGTGCCGCTTCCCCCCGTGGTGCAGCTCCCCCCGATGGCATGGCTCCCACCTGTCGTGCAGCTCCCTTGCGGGGTGCAGCTCCCCCAAGGGGTGCAGCTCCCCCCCATGCTGCAGCTTCACAGCAGGGTGCAGCTCCCCCCGATGGTGCAGCTCACCCCTGTTGTGCAGCTCCCCCCTGTCGTGCAGTTCCCCTGCGGGGTGCAGCTCCCCACCGTGGCCGCTCCTTGTCCCCCTGCCTACGGCTGGGGACAGCAGGTGGCGATGGGGACACTGGTGCCCCACCAGCCGATGGGCCATGGGCCGTGGGCCAGGGGGGAGACCCTGGACCCCACAGGCCCCCCTGTGCTCCTCACCCCGCGCGGCAGCGCCCAGAAGCCATCGGAGGCCTCCAGCAAGGATGGGGCGGCCATCGAGGACAATGTCCCTGCTGCCAGCCCCCGCCAGACCGCCCTGGCTCTGCCAACTGGCAGAACCATGACGAAGCCCAAAGGTGAGGTTTGGGGGGTGGCAGAGCCCATGGTCGGGTGGCCAAGCTTAGCAAAGCTGGCATCGCCCCGGGGTTCGACTGGTTTTGTTTCCTTTCTCAGCAGCGGTGACCACCCCGGGGAAGCCCACGGATCTGCCCGAGCAGGGGCCAGACGCCTTTGCTGAGGCCTTTCCTGAGCAGGCAGAGGACACCACCTCCAGCCGTATGCTTGCCTGGCTCGACACCACGGGCAGCGAGGACACTGTCCCCGATGTCCCCGACAGCCCCAGCTTGAGCGCCTTCCTCCATGAGCTCCCCGACCTCTCCGAGTACGTGGCGGAGGGCGGCTGCCCCAAGGAGCGAGCAGTGGCAGCGGGGCTGGGGGACAGCGAGGGCACCGTCCCCGATGTCCTCCACTTTACTGCCTTCCTCAGTGAGCTCCCCAACCTCCCCAAGTATGTGGCGGACAATGGCTACCCCAAGGAGCAAGCAGTGGCAGCGGGGCTGGGGGACAGTGAGGACACCGTCCCCGATGTCCCCGATGTCCCCGACTTGAGGACCTACCTCAACAAGCTCCCTGATTTCTTGGGAGTACAGGGCATACGGCGGCAGCCCCAAAGAGAGAGTGGCAGTGGCGGGGCTGGGGGATGGCGAGGTCACTGTCAACAATGTCCCCGACTCTACCAACTTCCTCCCTCACTTCTCTGAGTATGTGGCAGAGGGCGGCTGCCCCAGTGAACGAGTGGTGGCGGCGGGGCTGGGGGACAGCAAGGACTCTGTCCCTGATGGCCTTGATTTCCCCAACAGTCTCGCCAGCACTGCTCTCCTCAGTGAGCTCCACGACTTCTCAGAGCACGTGGCGGATGGCGACTGCCCCCAGGACCAAGCCGTGGTGGCGCGGCTAGGGGACAGCGAGGACACCGTCTTGACCGCCAACGTCCCCAACTTGACCGCCGACGTCCTCAATGAGCTCCCCGACCTCTCCGAGTACGTGGCGGAGGGTGGCTGCCCCAATGAATGAGCGGTGGTGGCGAGGCTGGGGGATGGGGAGGACACCGTCCCCAATGTCCCCGTCATCCCCAGCTTGACCACCGCCCTCAACAAGCTCCCCACCTCTTGTAGTACAGGGCAGAGGGCACCTCCAACAAGGAGCAAGTGGCAGCGGTGATGCTGGGGGACGGCGAAAACACCTTCCCTGATGTCCCCAACAGCCTTGCCAGCACCACCTCCTTCAGCGAAGTCCCCGACTTCTGGGACAACGGGCTGGAGGGCGACTGCCCCAAGGACCGCCTGGCAGCGGCAATGCTGGGGGACGCCGATCCCTTCTGGGGGGGGCCGGCCTCCCCCTTGCAGGACCCCGAGGGGAAGCAGGGCGCGGTGGTGGCAGACCTCCCCACCTGGCTGCCACTGAGCCCCTTGGAGACTTCTGAGGAGAGCTCTCCGGAGACTTCAGAAGACACTCCTGTGGAGAGTCCCCGCAAGGATCCCCTGAAGGCTCTTGCGGAGACTCCCCTGCTGAGCCCCCTGCGGATCCCGCTGCTAAGTCCCGCTGGCCAGCCCCCCGGCTGCCCCCTGGCGTCATCCGCCCCGCACGGCCCAACTGGTGCAGGAGGCGCTGCGGAGGCAGCCCCAGGTGCTTTTGACGCGCTTGCCACTGCTGCCGGGTGCTGCCTCCTGCCAGATGGTGCCCAGATTGGGAGAGATGGGTGGCAAGGCGGCCAAGCGCCCCGCACCAGCCAGCACCCCCGAGACGCGAGAGACCTCCCTGCGCGACAGCATCCCACCAAAGAAAAAGAAGAAGAGGGTGGTTGTGCCAGGTGCCCCATAACTCAAAAACGCTGTCGGAGGGGAAGCTGGGCAGGCACGGCACGGAGTGGGCGGCAGCAGGCAGCAGGCAGCAAGCGGAGAGCATCCAACAGCAACAACGTGCCTGCCAAGCCATCTAGAAGCCAGAGGGATGCCGGGGGGCAAAGGCCCTTCGCACACCAGAGGGGACAGGTTTCATGCAGCCGGTCTACTGAAACCCCGCAGCACGGAGGCCTTAAACTTCTGGCTTGGGGCTCTGGCCCCGAGCCCTGCCCCGGCCTGGGGACCCTTGCCTGCCCCGGTCCCCCAGCCCCACGCGCTTTAAGCTACGGCTCCCTGCTGCCTGGGGGCTGTGATACGTTCAACGGAACGGGTGACATAGTGCTGCCGGCTGCTGGCGCCACTGGTGTCACGGCCAGGCCGCACCCCACGCCTCCCGGCAGCAGTGGGCCGCATGCCGCTGCAGCCCCCCGGGGCAGCCCCCAGGAGCCTCTGGGCCGGGAGGAAGCTGTGGAGCAGTGGGGGCAGGGGCAAGGCAGGGCAGACGCCCTCAGCGCTCTGGTATGCGGGAACCCTCTCTGCCCACCATCACGCTGCCGGCCCCGGGCCCACCCAGCGCCACTTCCACTTCTGCTGCCTTGACACCGCACCCCTGCCTGGCAGAGGCTGCAGCCGCGGCGCCACCTCGCCGTTCCGAAAGGAACAACCGCCCCGGAACCAGCATCCCCACCCTGGCCTGGTACCAACACCCCTGCTACCGCCAGCTCTGCCCTGGCCTGCTGCTGACAGCCCCACCGCCGGCATCCCCACCGCGGGCTGCAACCAGCGTCCCCAGGAACAGCATCCCCAGCCCGGGGTTGAGGAGGCCCCGCTACGACCTGAGGGCGCACGTGCTGACCTCCATCCCGTGTTTCCACCTGCTGGGGCAAGGACTGAAAGTGGTCATCTGAAAGCTACTGAAATACCCAGTAGTTCAGCTCATTTCAATTGCTTAAGACAAGGCTTTTGGCTAGAACACAGTCAAGAAAATTGAAAACCAGAACTAACCTGCACTCCCTCCTTGACTGGCACCTCTTTCTTCATCACTTCTTTGCATTTCTATAGTTCCTGCGCAGTACATATCAAGATTTTCCTCATGAAAAGAAGCAAGAAAGCTCAGTCACAACTGTGCAGAAAACCTGCCATTCACATACACAGTGCCCACACAGGAGCATTATCAAGGCCCTGCCTAGACACAAGAGATTAAATCAATGCACCAGGGAGGAGAGAGCAGGAACAGCACTCTGGCACCCACGATGAGTAACAACAATTTCTGCTCTGAACCAGGGCTTAGTCAAAGGGCAAGCACAGTACTGATCCAGACACGAAACTGAGCGTATCGCTTAATCCCAGGTGCCACACGCACTGTGCCTTCTTCCATCGCCTCCTGCCGACAAATTGTTTCCCAGGCTCTTCCATCTCATCGCAGCTGCACGCTGGCTCCGGGCTGACTGGGGGAACTTCTCAGCGCTTTAACTTTGCTTCGGGCTTGCTACGAGCACGAGGCTTCATCCCTTTGGCTTGGACCCCAGCAGAAGCCGGGCAAGGGGCAGGTTTGCAAGTGGCTTGATGGAACGGAGCTTGGACACCTACCAGGGATTAAAAACCAACCAAAGAAAAAGCCAGAGAGACTGTGTTAGAGAGCAGCAGAAAGAAACAATGGGGCTCAGCACTGTTTAACACACGGGGTTTGGAATTTGGGAGACCGGAGCTCCCAACAGACTCGCCTCTTGCAACGGAAACATCCTTTAGCTTTTGAGCCTGACAGAAATAGTACAGACTGCCCCCAGCTCTACACTGTAGTTGCCGCAAGCGTTTGCTTGTCCATGTCCAGTTCTCTTCCATGCTGACAAGGTATGTTTAAGCTGCAAAAGAGGCAGTCCTACAAACCGTCAGCCAAATGCCTCTTCTCTCACAGATGTGAAAACCGCAGTGAAAGACAACACAGGTACCAGGACAAGGCTTCTGCTCTGGCTTAGGTTTTAAAAAGCAAGGTCTTCCCAACCTCTCTTTTCCAGCTGCTGCCAACAGCTGCAGAAAGGGTCTGGTTTTGATCAGCTGATGATCAGTGCTAACTACCAAATCCCAGTACAGGACGTTACACCGCAGGCTGCAGATTTCCAGCCCAACCCCAGGGACTGAATAACCTCCCTCCTGCCATTGGGCTGACGGCAGTATTGCACATCCCCTGGCTTCTCCAGCTTCTCCTTCTGCAGACCTCTCGGCTGTTACCATGCCAAACTTGCCAGCCCCCTGGGGTTTGAGAAGGCTTGTTTTGGCTTGGACTAGAGTACCAGCTAACATCTGCACTGCTGAACCCTCGTAGACCTGAGCGTGCTCCTCACAGCTCCGTACCGCTCTGCCCTGTGGGAAGTGGGGCCCAGGGTGAGCCGTGCTGCACAGATACGTGCTGGAAGGCAGCGCAATGGGAATACAGATACGAGACTGGTGGGGGAAAGGTTGAGTATCGACACTGGGAAGCATGATGCCAGTTCAGTGTCTGCAGCAGGATCCAGGCAGCCACAGGGCTGAGCAGCGACTCTCTCTGGAGACCATGAGGCAACGGGTACCCTCACTCCCACAACCCGCTCTCGATGACATCCCACTTCTTGCATCCTTGCCCTCCCTTTCCCCTCCAGCTTTCCAGACTGTGGCAGCCATCCTCTGAGGGTAAGACAAGAGAAAGTGCCCCTTGCTGAACCGCCACCATTGCCTCCACTGGAACCACCCTGGCTCTGCACGCAAGGACATACGGCAGTGGCAGCAGGTCACTCCCGTTCTGCTCCCTACATCCCCCCCGATGACTTGAAGGAAGTCTGCTCCCGGCATCTTCCTCAAGCCCACCCCAGCCTCCCTCAACAAGTCCACTATCGGCCACTTCTGCTTGCGCAGGAGCTTATGCAGCGTGACAAGATCCTGGCGTGCACAAAGAAGGGGGTCCTGCCCTTCCCCCAGGGCCGTCGGCTCTCCGGTGGTGAGCACTGGAAAAGCTGAGAAAACACCCTGAGAGCACCCTTACCCAGTCGCCGTGCCGGGAGGTGTGACACCATCGGGGGTAAAGCAGCGCAGCTCTACGGATCTGTTCTGCTCTCTCCAGCCTTCCTTTTCTCCTGACGGTTTCCCTCAGCAGGGTTTGTCCTCAGTTCTTGCAGATGCAAACAGAAACCCTGCCGTTATGGCTGAGGAACTAACTCACCCAGGAGCTGTTTTTCCAGAAAGGGCTACGGTTACTTGTCCGACAGAAGCAATGCCCAAACAGAGTTTCTGATGCACCTCCTGAGCACAGGCATGCAAACAAGGGATTGCTAAGACTCAGAGTAACTCACATCATTTCAGAACCCACAGCAGGCAACTGAATGTGAAAATGAGCACAAAGAAAGGGGTCTTTTCAGAATCGCTATCTCTTTTTCATGCCCGTACTTTCCTCACCACGGCGAGCAAACACAGACTCTGCAGCCCCTGCAGGCACATATGGTTCTGTGGGACAGAGGGGAGAAGAAAGGAGAGAGACCTGAACAGGGAATTTTCAAACCTGTGAAGAATCAAGTCGAAACAGTTGCAAAGTGTACCATCAACTTGCAGAAATTTAAACCCGATGCAGCCGACTCGTAGAAGTGAGGATTACAGAGAACTAGAGGGGAGCAGTGCAATCAAAGGGGTAAGCAACACAGGCAGCTCTAACCACGCATTTTCACCTGATTGCCTTAAGCACAACAGGCCTGGGATCCCCACTGCTCACCTCACCCTGGAACAGTCCCATTCCTCATCTGAAAGCTGCTGTGTGCCTGGCTGAGGACAGGCACAATCCACACAGAGAGCAACCAGAGCTAAATGCTGCGCTTTCCTTGGTGAAGTTTCCTCACAAAAAATACATTTACACAACCAAATAACCTGCTACTGCAAGCACCAGGAAGAAAAAAGTCCCTGACAGGTTACCAGACCTTCCCGGCTGTGGTAAAACCATCCGCCCTCGGTACCCCCTTTTCCCAAAAGCCCACAGCACAGCTTGGGTGGGGGGAAAGGCAGGTATCCGACCTTGGGGCCGAGAGAGGGGCACAAGTTTCCATTCAGAAAAGTTAATTACCAAGGCCTGCTTCAAAACGCTCATCATCAAGGTGTGCTTAGAAGAAGCTGGTCACCAACAACTGACAGCTACCAAGGACAGGGTAGAGCTAGGAAGGAGGTGAATCAGCATGCCCGCAGATACCAAGGACAGAGGAGAGGCCTGTAAGATAAGAAGGAATCTCTGAATGAAAGAGTGAGCTCAGAACAAAGATAATGGGCAGTCTGAACCTTCCCCTGGCCTGCGGACATCAAACACCCACCTCCAGCTGGCAGGGCTGGGGCTGGTGACCCTCGGGGCAGCAGCAGGAACCGCTCCCACCCTGCTGCTGGGGCTGGCCCTGGGGCTGAGCCCTGGGGCCCAGGGCTGGCGACTGGGCCCTGGCGGGGCCCGTGGGCGGTGAGGCCTCCAGGCCCCTGCCCCCAGGCCCATCCGCACTGGCAGATGCCTGCTCCCGCTCCTGCAGCTCCCCCGGCCCTGGCCTGGCCCTGCTCCCCCCGGGCCCCGGCTGCCCCCAGCCCAGCTCTCACCCCTTTCTCCTCAGGCCCCTGGGCCTCGGCCCTCCGGCCCCGCCCCACCCGGCTGTGACTGACAGGCCGCCTCCAGCTCCGCTGATTGGCTCAGCCGTGGCCAATGGCGCGGCTGGGGGGGCCGGGCCTGCGCAGGGCGGGAGGGGAGGGGCAGGGCGAGGGGCCGGGGCGGGGGCAGGGCCGGAGGGGAACTGCCCGGGGTTTGCTGGGCCCCGGCAAGGCTTTCCCAAACGGTGGCTCTGGCTGTGCTCCAGCCACCGCCCTGGGCAGGGGGAGCTGCGTGCCGGGAGCTGCTGGCAGCGGCCAGGCTGAGCCCAGCACCCAGGGCCTCCCTCAGGCCTCGCTGCCCCCGGGCGCTGAGGAGGAGAGGCGCCCTGTGCTGGTGCGGCCCAGGGCATCCTCCTGCGGCCAGAAGGGAGGACAGAGCCCTGTCCCTCTGCCCACAGGGGCTGACCGCTGTCCTTGGCTTCTGTCCCCGGGGGTCCCCGGTGCTGGCAGGCCCCGCGGGGCCTCGGGGCCAAGCAAATGCCGGGGCGCCAGGGGCTGCTGGGGCCCAGGGCGGCTTTGGGCCTCTCCAAAGCCGAGGCACGTCCGCCCCTTTGCTTCTGCAGATGCAGTTCTTTGCTCCCCCCGTTAGTCTGGGAGGACTTCAGGGGAACGAGGAGGTCCCAGCATGCGCCCAGGGAGGAGGACAGTGAAAAGGAGCCTTGTCAGGGTTTTTCAGCTGTTTCACATTAGAACTCAGATATCTGTGTGCATCAAAGAGCGAGGGGGGCTGAGCTGGTCTTCGGGATAACTTTCTTTTTCGGTTGCGTGCCTACCCTTTTCCTTTTCTCCACCTTTTCTTTCTTCCCCTTTCCCTCCCAGTTGCATTCTCTGTTGAAGGCAATTAGGATTTGGCTTTCTGGACACATCCTCGAGTAAGTAGATACAGGAAATACAGGCTAGTCTGTACGTCCAGAGCTGTAGGCTATAGACTAGATAGATATGGGCTACGGGTAGAATTACTATTTGCTAATTGTAATTTCTTTTCCATATTCTACACTAGGTAAGCGTGGGGACAGTGGTGTAGTCCTCCTGCTGAGAAGTGGGGCTCAGTGTAGAATGACAAGAAGCCCACCCTGAGTGATACGGTGGGAAGCAAGACAGAAAAGGAGCACGGGCAAGAGAGTCATTAAAGTAGCGGCTGAAAGCCTATCACTCGTGCATAGGAAGTGGGAAAGTGAGGGCTGGAGAGCCAGAGGGCTCTGCTGCTAATGCTGGAACCAGGAAAGCAGTAGGTCCTCTTCAGAGGAGGTGACGTGCATTTGAGCCTTTCCAAAGGGCCTTGATAATGGCTGTGAACTGGGGCCCTGTGACAGTGATGGTAAGGTCGTCAGCCTGCAGCTCTGTGGCAGTTAAAACTCCCACTGAAACAGATGGTGGATGCAGTTCTGTGTGTTTCGTTTTGGGTACTCATTTCATTGAGCTCTAATTATTTCTTTGCAGTTTGGTGGCAGGGATCTTCTTGCACTGGTCTTCTCTTTCTGGAGCACGTCCTGACATCTTCTGTCATCCAGAGCTTTCTCCTCTGTTCCTGAGAGGCGCGATGTCTGCTCACAACGACTGCTGTGAGTAAGGGCTTCACCAGCAGGCTGAGATTTTGTGATTGCCCAAAGGCGACGGCCGTGGCTGGTGCTCATCCCTGAATGTTGGTGTGCTGGCTATCTAGAGTGAATTCTGGGGTGTTCCCAGAATTCTTGGGACAAACCTAGCAGGTTGTCTAGAAGAATCAGGAGCATTTCTGCTCCACCTCTCTGTTTTTAGATGGATTGGATGAGTCAAGGGATTAGCAGGGACAGGAGTTTCCTATGTAGGTTCCTCGCTCCACTGTGGCAGAGATGACAGTTGAGTGACAGTTCTAATTTGGCAGCAGTTGTGAAGGAACAGGCGTCTCTGTTCCTAAAGCTTCTCTGCAATGACATCCTTCACCTCCTGGCAGCCGCGAGAGGCTAGAAACGGAATGGGTGCAGCTGCTGGATGTTCTGTGTCTGCCTCTTCGGATTGTAACCATTACCTCAAAGCGCTTTGGAGGAGATAAGGTGATTGTAACCTGGACTGGTAACTGGTGGCTTTGGCTAGTATTTTGTTGACGTTGTTGAACTTTTCTTAGGAATTAAAAGAGGAGACTTGTTTGTAAGGAAACCTTAAATTGGTGAAGGACCTTGAGAGGAGGAATGATGCTAATGGACACCTGCGGAATAATGTGAAATGGTTCTTTAAAAAACAATGAAAGAAGAACTTGTGAAGAAAACAGTCAGGGTAGCTGATGTTTTCTATCCCCCAAAATCACTCGGGCAGGAGTCTGAAGAGCTCTCTGTTAGTAATGCTGTCGGTATCTTTCCTAGAGTCATGGCATTGAGTCCAATTCCTAGAGGCTGAGTTGAGCAGCTTTTAGGTATGATTTTTCCTGACATGCAGTCACTATCCTTGCTTAGAGCTAGAGGTATGTGCAAAATTTTGCTAGGACATGTGGGTAGAATCCACAGCTCTGGTGGTTCATGTGGTAGAAGTGAGTGGAAATAGCCTTACCCTTCCTGTATGTTTTTACACTAACAAAGCAGCAGCTGTTGTGTCCTGCAGGCAGAAACTTTGACATGTTATCAAGTTCTTCAATTTGCAGTAGCGTTATGTCAGCAGCTGAAAGAAGCTTTGACTTAAGCATATGGAGAGGAAAAAAAAAGAAACAAATGCAATTTGTGAGGAAAAAAATTGGGGAGAGTGAATTAACTTCATTTATTTCGTGTTGTGTTTTTCTTAAGGTCCAGGTCTCCCTGTAGTGCTTCATCTTACTTAGAAGTTCCTACTCCAAGTGAAGATCCAGTTCTTCCCACCCTCGCTCCTGCTCTCGGTCATTGAGTCGTGCCCATTCTCCTTCCTACTTGCAATCTCCACCGTATCCACGAAGAGGCAAAGGGAAGAGTTGTAACTATCGCTCTAGGTCAAGGTCACATGGTTATCCCCGTTCAAGGTCAAGGTCACCCCCATGCAGAAGATCCCATCCACGGTCAAGGTCTCCAGTATGCCGAGGCCATTCTCCCGCTGACAAAGGTACATCCATACAGCTGCTCCAAACCAGGCCTTGGTTTTGCTGTGCAAAAAGGAGAGGGTTAAACGAGATTAATTCCCTCTCTTTGTCTTTAAGAATATCGTTAATTTGTTTCATAGCCCTTCTGTTTCCTCCCAGTCCTGTGTTTAAGAGCTGTCCCATGGCAAGCTCAGCTACTTTTCAGGACAAGGCTGTCTAGAAATGAATGAGGTTCTGCAGCTCCTGTGCAGTCCTGCAAACAGATATTTACACGGTTAGCTTTCCGCGTGGCAGTAGCACATGCAGAACCACAGGGCTATTTCTGCAAGCGGAGCTGAGCATGTGCTGTGAAGATGTGGGCCTCTTGGCATGCTTACACCAGAGGCACAAAGCTGACTTGGAGAGAAAACCATCTAGAGCTCTGTGCCAGATGGTTTCCTGAGCTAGATTTGTAAAAAGGTAGCGTGGAGAGTGTGGGAAAAGAATGAAGATTAGTGAGGAGGATTGTAAACACCTGAAAGAGAGCCGGGAGCGATGGCCAGTGGTCACCTCTGCTTCCTCAGAGAGCGTCCCTGGGCTGCAGGGGTCGGGGTTGGTCCCTCTGGGGCAGAAGGTTTTGGGCAGGACAAAGGGCTGAGGCAGCCGGGGTGCTGGGGAGGCCTGGGGGCTGCACAGTGGGAGCCACAGGGCCAGCAGCTCCATGGTCCCTTCTGTCTGTTGGATGCTAAGGACTCTCGGGGGTTGCTGGCTCTGGCCATTTCTGTTCAGGGGTCTCCCAGGAGGGAATGTGGGCGCTCCCCGTGTTCTGCACCGGCCACAACAGCCTCCCCAGCTCCTCGTGGGGAGGGAAAGGCTTAACAAAAGAGACACCCCTTAAGTTGTTTGGGGTTTTTTTTGTTTGTTTTTAAGGACAGTAAAACAAAAATCTTGTTTTCAACAGGAAAAAGACTGAAAGGCCCCTTACAGGTAGTGTGAAAAGCTCAGCTGGAGCTGAGCTGGAACTCCCAGCAAGTCCAGAGGACGTCTAGCTCCAGCCAGACTTTGCTCATTCCCCTCCCCTCTGAGTTCATCTTCCCAGCATTAGGTAGGCAGGGACCTGCGTCTCCTGGCCCCTTCTGAGGTGCGTCCTCCTGAAGAGCTTGCAATGTACGAGCCCGTAACATTTAATGGCTGAGACAGTGGGAAGGAAAAGATGTGTTCCTTGCCTTTCCTCTGCTCGCGGTTGGGACAAGGGAAGGGAGCAGGCCTGCTGTCCTGCAGCTTCTCACTCCAGTAAGACACTCTTTACAATTCTCAGGAGCCCCAGCGGAAGGGGGAGATGCTTAAGGGATGGCTCTGGAAAAGGAGCGAAGGAGCTGATGGCGGGCTGCCTTACCCTTCCTGTGCAGGGTCTGCCAGCCCTGCTTTTACAGTCTTGCCTCCTCCAAGGTTAGTTTGGGTTCCCATAGAGTACCTGGGAGCTCTGGTGTTGTAAGCACCCAATTCTGTCTTCGGGAACGCAGCAGGGCCTGGAATCTCTAAGACTGGGGAGTTGCTGGGTAAAAATGGCAGGTGTTTCTTTTTACCCATCCCCCCTGTGGGCTACAGCAGTGCAGCTAGCTGTGAAAAGGGGCTTTAGAGTGTAACTATAAAAGTTGTAACTATTATACAAAACACTACTGAAGTAAGGAGTCTTGCAATCTCTCAGCGAAGGACAGTTCCTGATAAGAACAGAAACTTGTCCTAAAAACCAGCTGAAACCAACCCTGCAGTTTGGACAAGAGTCAAGGAGCAACTGAGTCTGCGCAAGAACAAGGGGTTACTAGCGGTGACGAAGAAGAGTCATCAGCCTTCATCCCCACGACCCCCTGCGACCACCACCAGGAGGCACCGCGCAAGCGCAGTTGGGAGGGGTTTATGGAAATGACCTCTGGGGGCTAATTTTAATACGAAGCGGGGACAGGTCATGCATATGTATAGGCGTATTGGGAAACCTTATGTATATGTGACACTTTATTGTATAAATCCAAGACAAGCCACCACGTGTGCGCGCACGACTTTGGCGGGATGACCCCCCCGTGCTGCCCAGCGCTGAATAAACATACCTACTTTACAACCTTATGGGTTGTGGAGTCTGTTTCCGCACGTCAGTTTGGCGAGCCAGGCTGGAGAGTCTCTGCTTGACTGCGGGATCGACTGCGGAGTGGACGCTCCTAGGCACGCCCCGAGCATCTTCTTCTTCGGAGCCTCTGCTGTCAGCTGCTCACTGTGGGAGCAGACATCAACCTCTTGAAGCCACGGATTAAACGGTATGTTTTACAAGAAGGGCCAGTAAGTCGTACGCTTGGCCGGGTCTGCTGGTAAACCGCGCAGAGACGTCTGGCGTGCAGCATAGTCCCCGTAGGGGAGGAGGGTACCCTGGCTGATAGAGCAGCCAAAGAAATTTGCTGGCCGATATAGCGGCCAAGGAGATTTGCTGACCGATAGAGCGGCCGCTAGCGATCTTGGGGGTAGATTGAGCAAATCTGGGGTCACCGCTGCATCCCGGTATCGGGAGCCAGGACGGACCTGCTAATGACTGTATAAGAAGCAGGAGAAGGGTAAGCGGACCTCTCACAAAAAGTATTTAAATCTTTGCAGCTGCTGAAGGGATATCAACTGGAGCGATAATTATCTGTTTCATTTACCCGGGTATTGCATGTTCGTATTGTATGTATTGTATGTATGTATTGTATGTTGAAAATTTGTGTGTATGTGTGTTTGAGACACAGCATCGCTGTGAAGTGAGTGCGGAGTCCTGATCCGCGTTTTCGTTGTCCCGCGAGGGAAACGGCCAGAGACGGACGAAGCAAAAGAAAAAGGTTGTAAGGATGTAAAACAGTAATTCTGTAACCTTCTGAGTGGTAAAGTGTGGACCGTGGAACTAACTGTTAAGATACTGTGGGAACACAGGAGAGAACTGGGACCAATAAAATGGGAGGGTCCCAGCAAAGTAAAAAGATACCAAAGAAATCTCCATTCGGTTGTAGTTTATATCGCTGGAAGGACATAGGGGGTTCTCCTGGAGGAAATGTGAATAAGAAAACTCTAATTAAGTATTGTAATCAGTGATGGCCATTGTATAAATTAGATAATGAAGTATAATGTCTTGCTGCAACTCCTGTTATTTTTAAGGTTGGAGGGAAAATGGGACGAAGCTATATATGCAGATATGTTTTTCACCCTCCGAAATCACCCTGAGTGGCAGAAAGATTGTGGTTTTAATTTTGCTCCCCAAGATCCCATGGTGTTGGCTTTGGAAAAGGAAAATCAGAAAGAGTTATTAGGGAAGTTGAAGCAATGTTGTTCAGCATGTAGTATTGGACAGAGGTGTTTGAAACCTGAGAAACCCAGGAAGGCGGAAGAAAAGTGCCTTTCCAGATGGATGATGTGGATAAGTGGAAGGATGCAGTTAAGAGGTACAGGGAGGACCCAAGTGGGATTGCAAAAAGGTTTGAGTGGATTACTAAGAATTTCAACCCGGATTGGAAAGATGTGGATCTTATATTAGATGCTATGACTGAAACTGAGAAGCAGCTTGTATTAAAGGCAGCCCGAGCTCATGTAGCCCAAAGGCAGTTAACTGGTCTGCTCTGTATGCTCTCAAGCAGGGGCAGACTGAAACGCCCACAGAGCTTTTAGATCGCTTACGGGCTGCTGTGAGAAGATTTATTACTATGGAACCGGAGTCAGAAGCTGCCACACAGCAGTTGGTGTATCTGTTTTTGGGACAATCCACTGATGATATCAGAAAGAAACTTCAGAAACTTAAGGAACCAGATATAAGGAATTTAGAAAGTTGCTGGAGGAAGCGTGGAGAGTATATCGGAATAGGGAGGGGGAGGACAGAAGGAAACTGGGAAAGGAGATAGTGGCTGCGTTAGCTCAGCGAAATTTGGAAAGCATGCAAACAGGAGGAACTGGGCAAATAGGGAGAGGAATGAACAGTAGAGGAAGGGGTAGTTTGAGATATAATCAATGTGCTTATTGTAAAGGGTTCAGACACTGGAAAAAGAATGCCCCCAGCAGACATGTAATTTGAAGACTGTGGCAGAAGTATAAGAGAATGATTGACGGGGACCAGGGGAATCCTCCCTAGCGGAACCCTTGGTAAAAGTTCAGCTAGGGAAAGAAGAGAAACCTGTCGAATTTTTAATAGACACAGGTGCCACATTCTCTGTATTGAATCAAACCTTGTTAAACAAAATGTTAATGATGTGAGAGCAACTGGACAGGTTGAAAAGGCTTTTTCTTGAGACCATTAAAATTTAGAATAGAGAAGAGTGTGGGGATTCACAAATTTCTCTACCTGCCTGAGGCTCCTAGACCATTACTGGGAAGGGACCTATTAGAACAACTAAATGCCAAAATAAAATTTAGAAATGGGGAAATTGAATTTAAAATACCAGATGAAATCACATTGAAATTTTAAGTTTGGTTAAAGCAATACCCCTTGAAATTGGAAGATCGGCGAGGGGTAAAAAGTATTATAGAAGAGTTTATAAAATTTGGACTATTAATTGAATGCTCTTCAGAATATAACACTCCCATTCTGCCTGTCAAAAAGCCTGATGGCAAAACTTATCGATTGGCGCAAGATTTGCGGGCAATAAATCAAATAGGTGAAGATTTGTATCCGGTAGTGGCAAACCCATATACTCTGCTGACTAGTTTAAAAGAAACCTATGAATGGTTTACTATATTAGATTTAAAGGATGCATTCTTTTGCCTTACCTTGGCTCCAGAAAGCCACAATTTATTTGCCTTTGAATGGGAAAACCCTGATACAGGACGAAAAACCCAACCGACCTGGACAGTGCTACCCCAAGGATTTAAAAATAGCCCTACCATTATTCGAAATCAATTAGCTAAGGAATTGGAGACCCGGGAGAGGCCCCCAGGAAATGGGATTCTTTTGCAATATGTGGATGATATCTTAATAACCACAGAAAAGGATGAAAAGTGTAAGGAATGGACTGTGAGCTTGTTGAATTTTCTGGGACTAAGCGGTTATCGAGTCTCATTACAGAAAGCTCAAATCCTGAAGAAGGAAGTGATATACCTGGGATTTGTGATTTCTAAGGGACAAAGACAGCTCGGGAATGACCGAATGGAAGCTATCTGCAGGACTCCAGGACCGACTGTGGTAAAAGAGCCTTGAACCTTTTTGGGAATGACAGGTTGGTGCTGATTATGGTTGCAAGGAACCGAAATTGGAGCTAATGAAGGCTCCAGCTTTGGACCTACCAGATGTAAAGGCAAGGGGTGGCTCTGGGAATTCTGGCCCAGAAGCTGGGTCCTTATAAACGAGCTGTAGCATACTTCTTTAAACAATTGGATGAAGTAAGCAAAAGATGGCCGGAATGCCTTCGGGCAGTGGCCGCCGTTGTTTTGATTATCCAAGAAACTCGAAAATTTACTTTGAGACAAAAGATGATTGTGTAACCTCTGTTTTAGAAACAAAAAGGGGGACACTGGCTTTCAACATCAAGATTCTTGAAATATCAAGCAGTTTTGATGGAACAGGATGATATAGACACATCTACAATTATCAACCCTGCTTCCTTTTTAAGCGATAAACAGGAAATAGAGACTGTCGTGCATGATTGTATAGAAACTATTGAGACTGTATATGCAAGCAGACCAGACTTGAAGGAGGAGCCACTGGAGGAAGCCGACCAAATGTGGTATACTGATGGGAGCAGTTTCGTAAAGAATGGAGTTCGAATGGCAGGATATGCTGTAACCACCACAGACCAACTGGTGGAAGCAAAGTCACTCCCTAAGGGCACATCTGCACAACGAGCTGAAATAACTGCCCTAGCGAGAGCGTTTGAGCTGGCCAAAGGGCTGCGAGTAAATGGACAGATTCAAAATATGTCTTTGGTGTAGTCCACGCCCATGGAGCAATTTGGAAGGAATGAGGACTCTTGATTGCTCAAGGGAAAAGTATAAAACATGCTGCTATAATTTATGCTGTACAACTTCCATCAGCAGTGGCAATTATGCACTGCAAAGGACATCAGAAAGGTAACACTGACAGGGAAGCGGGAAATAAATTGGCTGATTACGAGGCAAGGCGAGCTGCGGAACAAGGTGAGGTATTAAGTATAAATCCTGAAAAATCTTTGCCACTACCTGAAACAATTGAATATGATGAAAAGGATCAAAAGCTGATCACTAACTTAGGAGCTGAAATCAGCCCATCAGGATGGGCACTGTTGAAAGATAATAGAATAATAGTTCTCTTTAGCATATTATGGTAACTTACAAGAACAGAGCACAACAAAACTCACTGGGGAACTGAAGCCTTATACAACTCTCAAATGGTAGCTAGAAATTTATATCGGACTCTAAAGACTGTAGTTAATAGATGTGAAGTATGCTTAAAGAACAACCCAAAAGTAGAAAACCATGTGAAATTTGGAAATATCAGCAAAGGAAATGTTCCCGGTTAAAATTGGCAGATAGATTTCTCGAAATTCCACAGATAAGGGGGTTATAGGTATTTGCTAATATTAACTGACACTTTTTCAGGTTGGCCAGAAGCATTCCCTACCAGGACAGCCAAGGCTTGGGAGGTAACTAGAATATTAATGCAAGAGATAATACCACATTTTGGGGTTCCAGCAACTGTATCCTCTGACAGAGGACAACATTTTATCTCAAAGGTAGTACAACAAATTAGCCGCCATTTGGGTATAGATTGGCAGCTTCACACCCCATATCGCCCTCAGTCGAGTGGCCAGGTAGAAAAATGAACCACTTAATCAAACAGCAGATTGTGAAATCGGGACAGGAGAATAACTTAGCTTGGCCTCAGTCTCTCCCTTTGGCTCTCTTGCACATACGAACTAGGCCAAGAGCAAAGGAAGAACTGAGGCCTTTTGAAATCTTATATGGACGACCCTATGGAATACAGAAAGGGATGTCCACACAGGCTGGGGATGAAATTATAACCTCTTACATGGTAGTATTAAGCAAACAACAAAATTGAGAAACATGTGGTCGGGACTCGAAGTAGATGTTTAGATGGACCTGTACATAACATCCAACCTGGAGATTATGTCTGTATAAGGTCTTTTGCAAAAAGAACCTTGGAGCTACAGTGGGAAGGATCTTTCCAGGTGCTCCTTACCTCGCGCAAGTACAGCAAAGAAAGCTTACCTTGTCATGACGCTGATTGTAAGCCTAATAGGAAGACTGGGGGCATGGGAGAGTAATACCTTTTTGCAGCTACATGACAAAATTGCTAGTGCCATAAATTGGTCTGACTGCTGGATTTGCTCACACTTGCCCACAAACGCAAGACATGGCCACCCCATGGTCGCTACCATTTTTCCCAATTTTTTGGAGATAGCTAATGCCTTTAACAATATATCCCTCTCCAAGCATGCAGAGATACCAAAAAGGAATCTCGAATGGCAGATAGATTTAAGCCTACTCTGGAATGAGACTGAAGGAGTACCTTGTGTCCAGAGGTGCTACCTAGAAAACACCACCCAGAATACAGGAGGGAATAGCACAGACAGACATTGTGGAATTTTGAGTTTTGTTGGGGCCCACTCCAATTGCACTAGTTACATCAAGTATGGAGGTGCAAATATGTGGAATAACAAGCAGACTCGGAAAAACACCAGCAATATCCCCAAAGGCTGGCCAACTCCTGTAGGTCAGGGATGGTATTGGATCTGTGGAAAGTGGGGATATAAGGTATTGCCTTTAGGGTGGAAGGGCCAATGTGCTGTAGGGACTATAGTTCCTAACGTTACTATTGCACAAGACTTAACCAGTTTACGCACGCTTGGCCTATTACGCACCTATATGAAACCTGTAACCCATCCAATCAAGAGAAAACTGAATCCTTTAATAACAAGGCCAGCCAGGTTTCATAGCTTTGCGAGGTGCTTTCTTCCATGGTTAGGAGTGAGTGAATTAGAAAAAGCCTTAGTTAACATTTCAGCTACAATGGAAATTATCAATAATGCTACAGCTGATGCGCTCACGGCTCTACAGAAAGAAATTTCTTCCTTAAGACAAGTAACACTTCAAAACAGGCTACGGCTGGATTTGCTTTTTGCTAAAGAAGGAGGTTTATGTACAGTTCTTGGTGAACATTGCTGTACCTATGTTAACCAAGACAAAAGGATTGAAAAAGGTTTATCTCAAATTTGGGAAAAAACCCAAAATCTTGCATGAAGTGGCCCAAGATAACGCATCTTGGGGATTTAGTGACTTAATAGAAAAATTAACATCTTGGTTACCAAACTTGGCATGCTTAAAACAATTGTTTATTATGACAATTATAGTTGTAATTCAGTCTATGGCTCTGTGTGTAATAATTTGGTGTGCTTGGTGGCAGTTCCAGGGCACAGGGCATTCCTACAGCGAATGGAAGAAGAACCAACTTCGACAAAAGCTTGAATCTAACAAATATTTTGAGAAGACATTAGATAAAGAAACATTATATTAAAATAAGATATAGTAAAAGAATTTACTAACTGTATAGAAAAGGGGGGACTGAAAAGGGGCTTCAGAGTGTAACTATAAAAGTTGTAACTATTATACAAAACACTACTGAAGTAAGGAGTCTTGCAATCTCTCAGCAAAGGACAGTTCCTGATAAGAACAGAAACTTGTCCTAAAAACCAGCTGAAACCGACCCTGCAGTTTGGACAAGAGTCAAGGAGCAACTGAGTCTGCGCAAGAACAAGGGGTTACTAGCGGTGACGAAGAAGAGTCATCAGCCTTCATCCCCACGACCCCCTGCGACCACCACCAGGAGGCACCGCACAAGCGCAGTTGGGAGGGGTTTATGGAAATGACCTCTGGGGGCTAATTTTAATACGAAGCGGGGACAGGTCATGCATATGTATAGGCGTATTGGGAAACCTTATGTATATGTAACACTTTATTGTATAAATCCAAGACAAGCCACCACGTGTGCGCGCACGACTTTGGCGGGATGACCCCCCCGTGCTGCCCAGCGCTGAATAAACATACCTACTTTACAACCTTATGGGTTGTGGAGTCTGTTTCCGCACATCAGCTGAACAAAGCAGCGGCGCAAGAAGAACTGAGCCCTTTGAGGGATCGCCCATTCCGTTCCCCTCCAAAGGGGAGGGTTTCAACCTTTCATTTCAATAGCTCAGCCTCGCAGCAGCGGGGATCTCCTAGAGGAGACCCCATGGGGCTGTTCCCATCGGTTCTCGCCAGCTCTTCACTCTGCCAGATTGGCAAGGGGCACCCCTGAGAGCGATGGGAGTTCAAACGTGCAGCAGCAGAGCACCAGGGCCTTGTGATCGCCACTGGGTCTTCCCAAAGGCTTAGAATTAAAGGGTTTTTAAATTGTGCAGGAATGTAAAGGATTTGTAAGCACTGCAGCCCTCCTATTGCACGTTGGCGGAGGCATGGGCAGTGATTTTGCTCTCTGTGTGTTTCTATGGCCCCTGGATGTGAAATCCTGATCCTGAGGAGCTCAGAGCAGACACCTGAAAGAACAGGTTTGTTTTTTCTGCCTAAAATATATTTCAGGAATTGCTCTGAGGGTTTTTCCTTCCACCAATCCTCTCCACTGCCAGCTCTTCACAGTGACAATCAAGCAAAGTGGATTCAACCTGCAAGGACTAGGAGCAGAGAGGAGGCTTATTCCAGAGCAGGAGGGAGATTCCCACTAGAGCCGATGAGGTTGCGAGGGCCAGGAGGACCATTGCAGTGCACGGCGCTGGCTGACACAAAGGACGCAGGCCAGACGGCGTGAGCGAGGATGGGAAGTGGGGTGCCGGTGCCGGTGCCGGGGCAGCGCTGCTCGGCCAGACCCTGCCTCCTCCCAGCGCCACTCTTTCCTTTGTCACGCTGTGGGCATAGCTGGGCATAGGCAATGCCAGCCCCAAGCCTCAGCCACCCTCTGAGGCCACCATCTTCCTTTAGCCATGAGCAAGATCTCAAACTCCTTTTCAGCTGTAGGAGAAGGGCTGTTAATGGAAATGGATGCACATGGCACAGTCTATTCCAGAACAGCCCCAGTTGCTAAAAGCTTTCTGTGTCCTGGACTGGTGGTTAGCAGGACCAGCTCCTGGGTCCACTTGCACCGAGGCTAGCGATAGTTGATTTTCAGGTAGGTAATTCAGGTTTAATCCTTTGTGCCCCGACCATCCCCACAGGCCCAGCAGCATGGAAAGTCACAGCAGGCTGCGTTTGAGCAACCTGCTCCACCGGACTTGTGGCAAATGTTGTGTCTGCATCCCTGCTCTTCTGTTCTCCCTGTAGGGTCCTGGTCAATCAAACAGGCTCTTTCCCTGGAAATGCCCCCTGTGCCTAAAGACAGACTCCTCTTGGTGGACACCAGCCAAGCTGTGAGAATGGCTCTGGCACACACACTATTCCAATTTTCAATCCCAAAGGCGCTGGAATTAAGGCAGGTCCAACGGGAATAAAACTTGCCATTTTTACTGAAAGAGGGGAGGAACGCCCAGCGCTGAATCCTGCCAAGAGCCACAGGGAAATGAAATCGGTGGTGAGCTTAGGCAGGAATACTCATGTCCATGGAGCAGCACGCTTGGGTGTTAAGGCTTTATTACACTTAGATGTTAAGGCTTTTTCACCCTTGGTGTCAAGGCTTTATCTTGGGCATACGCGGCTGGAGGAGCGCCAGAAAGGAGTCCTGCCCTGTTACCTGTGACCTTCCCCCACCCAGCGGCCAACACAGCCAGGAACAAGTTTGTGTGCCAGGCCCTCCTGATGGCCAAAGAGGGATCCAAAGTCAGCTTTTGATGTCATGTGTCTGCTTTAACTGTTGATACTGAGCAGTGCCTGGATTAAAATAGAAGCGATTAAGAGAGTCAAACCCGCCTTTTTCAGGACAAATGCAGGAAATCACAGACATTTACAAAAGTCTCTTCTGAATACTTTACACTGCAGTGAGAACCATTGTGGGTCCAGCGGTTAATGCTTTAATGGACATTTAACACTTTGGGAAAAGGGGTAGAAACCGCTCTCCTGGGCACTGTCTCCCACACAGACTGGGCTAGGCTGGGCTTGGCGAGCCTGGGCGGGTCTCTGGGGCCCCAGCTTTCCCACGGTGCTGACTGTTGTGGCTGCTGCCTGTTCTTTCCTGTCCCCCCCCCCGGTGGGGCTGTCCTTGGGAAGGCGCCAGAGCTGAGAAAGCCCCTGGGAGAGGCGAGGGGAGAAGCTCTTCTCCTGAGATTTGCCAGAGACTCTCCAGAGCATCCCTGTTCCAGCCCAGGAGATGCTCTGTGTGACAAGGGAAGGTGCCTGTTGGTCCCATGTATGAGACCCTGTAGGGCTCCCACCAGGGTCCTTTGACCCACCCATCCTCCAGCCGCTGGACTTGCTGGGGTCCTCGGACTGAGCTCTGCAGAGGCCACTGTCACCGGGGCTGTGTGGGAGGTGTTGGCTCGGGCCTGCCGGGGCCTCTGTGAGGGGAGAGAAGGGGCTGCCCCGTGCCGGTCCCAGCTGGTCCCAGCGGGTCATGGGCATGGGCATTTCCAGAGCAAGCGCCAGGGCTTTGTGATGGGGGGGCCTCGTCGTGCCCAGACACCATTGTGACGGGGGTCCCCGCAGTGACCGTGGGGGTATTAAAGGAAGCAGAGCCCTGAGGTGCCCACTCCCAGGAGAGCACCTCCCTCAGGAGGCAGCATCTCCCCCTGGGTGCCCACGGCAGGTCTGCGGCAGAGGACGCCAGAGACGCCCATGGGCGAGGAGGCGAACACCCACTCCCAGCCCACCAAGGGGTTGCCGAGCCTGCGCAAGAGGCGCCAGGTGAGGGACAGGGCAGGATGGAGAGCCTGGTGGTCGGAGGGGGCCGCACGGAGCTGCCCTGGGGCCAGGGCTGGGCTTGCCAGCACTGTGGGGGCTGCTGTGCCAAGGCAACCACCTCCATCCCATGCCTCCTCCTCCTCCTGCCCGCAGGTGGGCCGCAGGCAGCCACAGGCAGCGCCGCAGGGCAGCCAGAGCCAGGCCTCGTCCCTCCGTGGGGACAGGCTGCCACAGCTCCCCTGCCCAGGGAGCTCGCAGGCTGCTGGGAGCCGCCACACACAGGTAGGGAGCCCCAGGGAGACGGGGCTGAAGGTCTTCCCGCTGCCTTGGGGGCTGGCAGGGGAGCCCGGCCGCAGGAGCTCTTCCAGCCGGGGCGTGGGGGCAAGGGTCACGCTGACGCGGCCTCTCTTCTCGCCTTCTCTTGCAGATGGACAGCCTGGCACGCAGGGTGGCGCTGCCCTGTAACAGGGAGATGCAGGAGGAGACAGTCCGTCTGCCAGCCTTGCCGCCTCTCCCCAGGCAGGCAGCGGCACCCGGGCACGCCCCCGCAGCTTGGCCACCAGCAGCTGCCAGCACCCGCCACAAGCTGCCTCCTCTGCCAGCAGCACCCTCTGCATCTTCTGCCAGGGGCAGGGAAACGGCCATCAGCACCGCAGCCAACGGCCACCGACAGCTTGTCCCATCTGCTCCAGGCATCTGCAGTGGCTGGGGCAGAGCCGTGGGGCTGGCAAGGCAGGACTGGGCACAGAGCATGGCTGTGGCCAGGACAGCAAGAACAGATGAGGGCTGGGTGGCCGATGGTGGCAAGGCCCCCCCAGCTCAGCCCGCACCTCGTCCCCATGCATTTGGGGCCATCGGAGCTGCTGGCAGGGCCCCTGTGCCAGCTTCCCCACACTGGGACGTGGGGCCAGGGCACTGGGGACAAGCAGCAGAGTACGACCCAGCAATGGTGGCGGCACGCAGCCAGCACTGCCTCCATGGCAGGTGGTTGCGGGTGCACCAGGAGGCTGTTGCGGAGCATCTGGCCTCCCTGTCCATCGAGATGGCGCTCCAGGAGCTGGAGAGGAGCTTCCTGGCCCACACCAGGCACAACCTGGCCCAGCTGAGGAAAGCCGTCCTGCAGCAGCAGCAGGGCGGCCTGGAGGAGAGCGAGCTCCAGCAACAGGACGAGGAGGAGCAGCGTTTCTCCCTGATGTGGTCGGGGCAGCTTGATGTCAGACCCAGGCAGATGAGTGCCAAGGATGGCATGGGACGGGACAGGGGGATGAGCCTGCCTCTGCTTGAGGCCAGACGCTGCGCCGCACGGATGCAGCCCCATCGTCTCCCACATCCCCGTCCCCACAGCCGCTGCTGGCAGGTCCCCAGCAGGCATTTGCTGGTGGAAGCCAGGCTACCTTTACAAATCGCCCTCTCTCCTTTCTCATCTGCAAGGTGAACTCATTTTACAACCTGTGGCAGCCAGAGCTGCCATGCACGCAGCTCCCAAAGGATGCCACAAGCAAGCAGGACGTGCTGGAGTGGCTGGAAGCCCCTGCCCCCAGCACGCAGTGGGTGGGGGCAGCACGGGGGGCAGTGCTGCAAGTGCCAGAGGACAAGGCAGGGGCCTTGGCCGAGGAGGACGAGTGGGAAGACGACAGCGACATAGAGCTGTCCCAAGGGCAAGACATCACCACCTACAACGCCTGGGCCAACCTCTTGCTCCCAGAGCTCTTCCAGGAACGAAGGCAGGACACCATCACCCACAACATCTGGGTCAACCCCTTGGTTCCGGAGCTCTTCCAGGACCCCCACGCTGGTCCCCAGGAGAGGCCTGGCTGGCGCAGCAGCATGGGCACAGAGGCGGCAGGAGAGGCAGCCAGTGACCGGCAGAGCATGCCTCCTGCCCCAGCGGCTGCCCCGGACGCCGAGCCAGCAGCTTCTGCCCTGGCCGGAGCTCCTGAGGAAGAGGAGCACCACGCACCTCTCCCTCCTGTGGCACAAGAGGAGGCAAAGGCAACAGTTTCTCCTGTCTTCGGTGCACAAGCCACTGCAGCACAGGCAGAGCGCCAGGCCCCTGCCCCACGCAGCCCCACAGCCTATGCCGCTGCTCTGCAGGACGCAGCCCAAAGCATCAGGAGCCAAGTCCCAGGTGAGGTTGCAGCTGTGATCCAGGGACCCAGCCGGCAGCTGGCGGAACAGCGGGACCTGGCACAAAGCATGCATGTGGCGACAGCAGCGACAACACCGGCCGCACATCAGGACACCGAGACTGCCTCGGCTGGAGAGCCTCAGGGAGAGGCCAGCACAGCCCCTCTCATGCCAGCTGCACATGAGGATGGACAAAAGATGGCTTCTCCCATGTTTGGAGACCATCAAGGAGAGGCCAGCACAGCCATTGTCTCCCCGGCAGCGCACGAGGCTGAAATGGCATCTTCATTGCCTCAAAACCTTCCGGCTGACGCTGGCACACCCTGCCCTGCCCCAGCAGCGGACGACGAAGGAGAAGCAGCGGCTTTTCCCTTGGCCTGGGACCCTTGGCACCAGGTGAGCCAGGACTGCCGATAAAGGCTTGAAAGTGGCTTGCTGAGCACTTCTGCCAGCTCCCTCAGTGCCCTTGGGTGGATCCCATTCGGTCCCATAGACTTGTGGGTGTGTAAGCAGTGTAGCAGGTTGCTGACCATTTCCCGTTGTATTATGGGAGCCTCATTCTGCTCCCCGTCCCTGTCTTGCAGCTCAGGGCACTGGGTACCCCAACTGCTCTGACAATTAAAGACTGAGGCAAAGAAGGCAGGGAGTACCTCAGCCTTCTCCTCATCCTTTGTCACTACGTTCCCCCCGTGTCCAATAAAGGATGGAGCCTCTCCTTAGCTCTCCTTTGGTTGTTAATGTATTTCTAGGAGGAGCCAGGAGCCTTGGCCCAGGAGGAGGAGTGGGAAGACGATAGCGACACAGAGCTGTCGCAAGGGGAAGACATCACCACCCACAACATCTGGACCAACCTCTTGCTCCCAGAGCACTTCCAGGACCCCCACGCTGGTCCCCAGGAGGGGCCCGGCTGGCGCAGCAGCATGGGCACAGAAGCGGCAGGAGAGGCAGCCAGTGACCAGCAGAGCACGTCTCCTGCCCCAGCAGGTGCCATGGACACCAAGCCAGCAGCTTCTGCCCTGGCTGGAGCTCCTGAGGAAGAGGAGCACCGTGCACCTCTCCCTCCCGTGGCACAAGGAGAAGCAAAGGCACCACCAGCTTCTCCTGTCTTCAGCGAGCAGGTCTGCACTCCTGCTCTCCCTGTGCAGATGGCCTCCGAGCACAGAGGCGATGCACAGCCCTCCTCTGGCTGCAGGGATGTGCCCGAGGATGACCCAGGTATGTCCCCAAGCCGATTGCTGCCATGGCGAGGGCAGGCCTGGCCCGGCCATCCCAGCGAGCGGCACCCAGGCCAGGCTGGCAGCACTGTGCGCGTGGGGGTTGGCCATGCCCCAGCCACCCCTCCCTGAGGAAAACCCTTGGTGGCAGGGGGGCAGGCAGCAGCTTGCCCGTCGCCCACCCAGCCCCTCGCCTACAGCTCGCCTTCTCTCACAGGCATCACCGCCCTCCCGCACACCCTGGCTCGACAGCAACGGCCCTCCCTCTTCAGGAGGGCCCTCAGGGCTCTGCACAGGGCTTTCCGTTGTCCCTGCCTCGCAGGACAGCAAGAGCAGGAGAACCCCGCTGCCAGCGCCAGGCGGGTTCCCAGAGATGGCGGCTGGCCCTGAGCCTGCACAGCGTCCAGAGGGAGGGGCACAGGGAGGCACGCAAGGGACGGGTGCATGGACGGCGCCCCAGGCATTCAGCTGCCCTGAGGCCATCGTGCTGCCAGCCTCCGCTCGGCCATGGATGCTGCCTGAGACCAATAAAAGACAACAATTTTCCCCCAATGCTCGTCTGCGCCTGGTCCATCTCAGGAGAAAGAGGGGTGCAGGCAAGGCCCACGCCAGCAGGCAGAGCTGGAGAGCCCCAGTGCTCCCTCTTCTCCAGGCTGAGGAGAGCTCCCAAGCTCAGCCCTGAAAGACACAAGGGGCGCAGGGGCCGTGTCCTGGCGCGGGGCCTTGCCTCTCTGAGCCCCGAGGACGGACGACACTGCGGGAGGCCTGAGGGCTCTGGCAGCAGCGGCACGGGGCTGTGCGATGCGACAGCGCCGGCTGCCATGATCCTGCCAGAGGGGCCAGTGAGTCACGGGGTGGCTGGAGATGGGGCTGCCCTTCTTGTGGCCCATCCCGGCTGCGTGACGGAGGGGATGCAGCCCCTGCAGCACAGCTCTGACTCCTCTCAGGGCAGGATGAGGCCAGAAATATAGACTGAGCTCTGGGACCCTGACCAAGATGGCTGCAGGGGGGTGCAGCAGGGCTGTGGCCGCAGGCCGCCCACAGCTGTTATGCAGCACCATGGCCCTGTATCCCAGGGTCCTGGGTGCGGAGCAGGGCTCTGCTGCCTGCAGTGGGAGAGCCCCGCTTAGGGCAGAGCCCTGCACCAGGCAGGCTGGCAGCAGGGAGGGGACCCCCAGCCCAGCCCCGGAGAGCGGAGGACTCGCAGGGACGGCCTGGGCTTGGCCCCAGAGAGGCGAGCTGCTGGCCAGGGGTGGTGAGGAGCTCTCTCCTGCTGGGCATGTGATGTCCTCCCTCCTCCCAGCCCTTGGGGAGGTGGCTGTGGGGAGCCTGGCTGATGGCACCGGGCATGGCCTGGCCCTGTCCTGTGGACGCAGTGCTCTGCTCAGCCCTGGCAGCTGCTGGGATAACGGCGGGATTTGGGGTCTGGCCAATGCTGTCGCACTGGCGAGAGGGACGTGTCAGGGGCAGAGGACAGCTGCTGCTGCTGTGGTGGGAGAAGGCCAGAGCAGCCCAGCTGCCCAAAGGGCTGGGAGCCCAGCCTCAGCAGCCCAGAGGAGGTAGGGCAGGGTGCCCCTGGGGGCACAGCTCCTCCCTCTCCACAGGGAAACTTCTCCCCTGGCTCCTGGACAAGGACGTGCAAGCCCAGGGCATGCCAGAGGTGGCCACGTCTGAACACCACGATGAAACCTCCAGGTGTGGCAGTCCAGCGGGGCAGCTGGGGCTTTGTGGCAAGGACGCCCTGGGTCAGTGTGTGCTGTGCTGCCGCGGGCTGCTCGAAAAGCCTGGGTGTCAGGCAGCTCTCAGGGCAATCCTGGTTCCGTCGGGCTCTGCCTTTTCCCTTTTGCCTGCTGAGGGCAAGAGACTTCCACAGGAGGTGAACAAACGTGAGTTCTTTTGGAGGAAAGCCCAACAGAGGGGTGAAATTCTAGAACAATAACGGGGCCAGGGTGTGCTGAGGGGTGAGCTGTCCTGCACACAGCGGCAGAGTCCCGGAACAATGCTGTCTGCTCAGCACGCTCAGGGTGCTTCCCGTATGAAGGACGCCATGGTCTTGGGCTTGCGCTTTCAGCTTTAATCAAAACGAGCCATTTTCTTCACTTCTGCCGGGCTTTGCAGGGCCAGCAGCACAGCGCCCACAGGGCCCATCCCAGTGCTGGCTGCTCCCTTGGAGATCTCAGGATCAGCATGGTCTGAGTTGCCAGGGACGAGACTGAGAGTTCGGCGTCTTTCTCCAAAACCTGGAGGGCTGCAACAGAGGGAAAGAGAACAGAGCTGAAGCCCACCCATCTGCAGAGACCCCCAGGCATCCCCTCCAGGCCATCCAGCCCCACCCATCCCTTTCCCTGGCCAGGAGGAGCAGGTGGGACAAAGGCATCAGCTGGAAGCTGCTGCTCAGGAACGCCCCTGACATCTTCCTCTGCCCTTGAAGCGTTGCCCTGGAGCAGGGCAAGCCATGGCACCACCCTGCCCAGGCTGGGGCCCCTGCCCCACCAGCCCCGGCATACACAGCACTGCCCCTACTCACCGCTGCAGAGCTCAGACAGCTTCTCCTCGCTTTGGTCCCTCCGGTGCCGTGCAGCAAGCCCTAGGCACAGAGCTGCGTCAGACCTCCCGCTCCCCAGCGTGCTCCCAGCAGCACAGCTCCCGGCTCTGCCGGTTTGGCTGCACACCCTCCTCCCCCTCAGCAGGGTGACCCCAGGGAAGGACAGTACGTGGGAGGGTGGGACTGAGCAGGGCGGCCACCAAGCCCACCTGCGTGGGCAGGGCTGGGAGAGGGAGGCCCAGAGCCCCTGGCTGTCCAGGCCCTGCCCGGGGCAGTCGGGGCTCTGGCAGCCACAGGGCTGCCCCTTGCCGCCAGTGCAGCGGCTGGGACTGGGGCCAGGCTGCCAAAGGAGGGTCCCCAGGGGCTGTGGCTCACCAATGAACCTCACGGCCGCCTCTCGCAAGGGGACCTGAGCGTCCTTCAAGTATGGCAGGCTCTGACTCAGATAGTCTTCAACTCTGCTCCTGTCCTGCACCAGCTGGAGAGAGCACAAGAGTATGGGGCTGGCACAGGCCCTCCCCACTCTCGGCCGGACCGGTCCCTCCTCCCAGCACCCGCGGTCCCCCTCCCACCTCAGGCCATTCCCATCTCCCAGCCAGGAGCCCTGTGGGGCTGAGGTTCAGAGACAGCCCCAGGCAGAGGCAGGTCTGGAGGTCCTGAGAGCCCTCTGTCCCACTGCCAGGGCCCACGTGGGCTAGGGTCTCCTTCGACATCCTGAGGGCGGGGAGGGGAGAGAGGCCGGGAGAAGAGCCCTTGGGGGGCTCTGTGCCTGAGGGCAGGGAAGGCGGATGCAGCTCCAGGCCCCTCGTCCAGCCCTGGGGCTTGGGGCTTTTCCTCACCAAGCACTCCCCAATTCTGTACGTCTGCTGCATCTGGCTCAGGCGCTTGAGCTGTTTCCACCTCAGCAGCTTTGCAGCGACGACGAGGGCTTCCTGAGAGGCCTGCAGAGGGGGACAGGGATTGGGGGGACTGTGGAGAGGGAGTGGGGGGACTGTGGACAGGGATTGGGGCGCAAAGCCCTGGCCTCCAACACCTGCAGGGATAGCTGGGAAGACTCTAGGGACTCTCATGGCCTTGGGGGCCATGGGCTGCTGCTGAGCCCTGCTGGACCAGGTAGGGCAGGTGTGGGACATGTCTGTGCCAACTTCTCCGCCCCTCCTCGCGCTGGGGATGCCGGGACCCTTCCTCTGGGGTGTGCTGGAGGAGGGCTGAATGGGGGGAGCAGGGATGGGGGGACCCCCACCTCCCCGTCCTCCTCTGCAGCAGGAGGCACAGAGGGAGGAGGAAGGCAGTGGTGGGACTGGTGCAGGGAAGGAGGGGAGTTCTGCCTCAGTGACTCAGGCAGTTGGACCCTGGGGTGACACAGACGCCAAGAGGCCAACTGCCGGCAGCCCTGCCCCTCCCTGATACCCCTCCCTGTGGTGTCAGCACACCCTTCCCCACATCACTGGTCACGTTTGAAATCTCTACCTTGGCCACACTCTCCATCTGGTCGCTCATGCGGAAGAACAGGGGGAGCAGGCTTTTCCGCACATTCTCCTTCATCTGCTGCTTGTTGCTCCCCACCACCATCTGTATCATGTCCTTGAAGAGGCAGATGGAGAGCTCTCGCAGCTGGCTGGACTCCTGGCAGGGAGGAGAACAGGAGGACTTCAGCAACAGCCGCTCCCTGAGCAAGGGCGTTAGCGGGGCTGATGTGAGGGGAGATGCTTTGGAGTGAGGCTCTGCACAGAGGGGCCGTGGGCCAGATCTGCAGCTGTGGCTCAAAGGGCCCGGGCCCACGAAAGGCCACGCAAGAGGTTTCCATCCGGCGGTGCCTGTGCCTGCCCCCCAGCATTCACCACCAGCCACACCAGCTGCGCCAGCGTGGAGCTCCCCAGGGACAGGCCGAAGAGGAGACTGGGCTGGCCCTCGGCAATGCCTCCGGGGCACACATCGCCGCCTCAGCCTCAGCCCCCTGCCATGGCACCTGGGGACAACGTCTGGTCCTCAGGGATCTGTGAGCAGCTCTTGGCCTGCAGGTGCTTTGCACAGGGCCTGGGCTGGGCTGGGCCCCAGCACAGGGGCTCAGGTTGCCCGGAGGCATCAACCTGTCAGGGAGAAGCCGTGCTGGGCTGCAGAGCCCAGAAGCCATCCCCACGAGAGCCCAGGGGTGTGAGGGGGGGAACAGCCCTGCCCAAGTGCTGCCGCAGGGCTGGGCTGATGGGCAGTTGTCCTTGCAGAGGGCCCAGCAGTGGGGCTCAGGCTCCCCAGCAGCCTTACCTCATCAAAGAGCGGCGGGAGCTTCTCCACCAGCTGCAGAGCGGTCAGGCTGGCCTCCCCCCTCTTCATATGACCCATCACATTTCTGAAGACCAGCAGGGCCTTCACCTTGTTGTCAGTGTTGGCATTCTGCTGGGTCTCCATGATGTCTGGCAGCAGGACCAGCATTTTTCTTGCCTGTAGGAAGCACGCAATTCTTTTTTTGATAAGCGGTGAAAGACTACCCTGGCAAAAATGCTCTGGTCACTAAGCACCAGCCTCCCGTCCACCTTCCTGCCAGGTGGCACAGGAATCCCTGCAGCAGCCTGATGGCAGGCGGTGGCCATGGGCGCATGGATGGGGACACGGGGATAGCAGCGGGTAGGGAAGTTAGGGCAGGAGAACAAAGGCTCCACGTCCCCTGCTCTGCCACCCCCTTTCCCAACTGGCCCAAACGCCCAGATGGCTTGGTAACCCTCTGGGCCTGCAAAGCTCCCCAGGCGGCCACCAGGCCCCTCCATGGCAGCGCTCTGCAGACCCCCATGGCTCGTGCAACAAACAAGCCACCATGGCTTCCCTGGACTAGGCCCTGCTCACCGTCTCAGGTGTCTGCGACAGTGTGATGAGGCCTCTGAGCACCAGCGAGAGCAGCACCACGCTTGGACGCCTCAGGTACCGCTGGACTTTGTAGAGGCTAGCAAACTCCTCTGATTTAATGTCACTGGAGGCCAGCAGCTGAAACAGAGATGGCAGTGAAAGAGTGGCAGAGCCTGCAGCGCTCCCCGCACCCTGCGGCTCCTGCTTCCCACTGGCAGCTCAGGGCAAGGGCACCAGGGCCAGACAGCCCGTCCTGGGGGCAGCTCTGCCCGTGGAGGGCTGCTTGGCATCCCCGTGCCCTGCGCCTCGCCGCAGACCACACGGTCCTCTGTGCCGGCTCCTCCTGTCCTCTGAGCATCGGCAGCCTCTTGCTCTCAAGCCTCTGAGGAGCAACCCAACAGCAAGAGCGGGCACAAAGGAGGCACGACACGCGAGTGGTGACGATTGTCTTCTGTCCCCAACCTTGCAGCCCGCTCAGCCTGTGCAAAGGCCCCGTCTCTGCCCCTGACCCAGCCCTTGCCCTGCCCCAGCCTTCCAGTCTGCAGAGCAGGGCAGGGGCGTGCAGGCAGGGGGGAAGCAGAGAGCTGCCTGGGCAGGCAGGGGCTGCCTGGGCTTCGTGTTTGTGCACCGGGGCCCAAGCAGCGTGGGGTGGCCCTGCATGGCTGGCACAGGGGAACCTGCTGCTGGGCAGGTCCCTGCTGGCCC
Organism: Platalea leucorodia; assembly: GCF_965183815.1. Classification (NCBI taxonomy): domain Eukaryota; kingdom Metazoa; phylum Chordata; class Aves; order Pelecaniformes; family Threskiornithidae; genus Platalea; species Platalea leucorodia. Next base: position 545,684 of record NC_138838.1, read on the forward strand.
TAAGGGGCTCTGTCCCTGTGTCCTGGAGGAGGCGACCGTTTGGGGGCAGATGGGAGGAGAGGGCTGTGCCTGTTTTCCTGGAGAGGCAGGCACAGCCCCGAGGGTGAGCGAGGACTGCTCTGGTCACTCACAGACAAGTGATGGATGCAGGCGTCCTCTGTGCTGGAGCTGAACACCCTGCGCAGCCGCTGGTCCTGGAGCTGGCTGAGCAGCTCCCTCAAGACCTTCTTCAAGGTGTGGGGCTGGGAAAGCATCACGTCCCACATGGCCAGAGCAGCACTGCAGGCCCAGAGCGCTCTGTCAGCAGGGCTGCCTCGGCCACCACGCTGTGCCCGGGCCAGCCCCACAGGACCCAGGCTGTCCTGGCCCTTCCCGAGCCCTCGCTTGGAGTGCCCGGGTCCCTGCCTGGGCAAGGAGGAGGGGGCTGAGATAGTCTTCCCCGTGGGGCAGGGAGGAACCTCGTGGCGGGGCTCCGGGCTGCCTTGGCCAGCTTTGGCTACCGCGGGCCTGGCCCATCCGCCAGGGCTGGAAAGTGGGGTGGGCTGGAGGGCCCTGCTTCTCGGGGAATGTCCTGCGCTTTCCCCTGGCTCCGGCAGCCAGAAAGTCTCCAGGCCCCTCTCCCCACACGGCACAAGCCCACGGGGGCTGTTGCACTCAGTACCTGTCACATGATGGAGAGAGCTTCAGCAGGCTCCTGACCACTTCCCTGGGGCACTGGTCGGTCATCAGGAGAAGCAGCAAGTCCAGGCTCTGCCGGGCTGACGCCGTGTGGATGCACTCCATGTTTTCATAGATGCACCTCACGATGCCTGGTACCTGGAGGGCACACAGGTGAGGATGGTGCTGCCACTGGAATGCAGCCATTTCCTCAGCTGCCTCTCAAACTGATGCTCTTCCCATCCTGCTCTGCTGGCTTCAAATGGCTTCAAGGTGCCTGAGGCACCTGCATGAGGGAGGGAGGGAGGGAGGGAGGGAGGAACAGTGCCTGAAAGGGCTTAAGGGCAGGGCAGCCACAGGCCGCTTACCTCTGTCAGCCAGGAGGCAGGCTCTCTCACAGCCACATCCAGGATGCTGCTCGCCTCCTCCTTGTCATAGACGCTGGAGTCTCTCATGGCCTCAATGGCCACGAGGACGACGTCTGTCTTCTCAGAAGGCTGCAGGTATTTTCCAAACGCCTATGGGAGGAAGGAAGGCGGGGAAGACATGGCACACCGAGCGCCCTGATGGTGCTGCTTAGCTGAGCAGTGAGAGCAGCTCTGGCAAGACATGGCCCGGCAGTGCTGGCAGAGGTGCCCGCAGGAAAGCTGGAAGCAGGGGCTGCACTACTGCGTGGTGGAGGAGGAGAAGAGAGGGCCCTCAGGGTAAGGGAGGAGGGTTGCGGTCGTGAGCACAGCGTGCCGGCCCTCCAGAGAACCAGGGCTTGCTGGTGGCCAGGCGGGCTGGAGATGCTGCTGGGACACTGGAGTGCAGCGCTTTCTAGTCCCTGCTCGGGGACAGCAGCAACCCTCTCACCAGGGACAGTGAGGCCATGCCAGCCTCGTTGATTCTGGATCTCTTTGCTCACGCGAGTCTCCTGCTGATGCCACGCACAAGAGGCCCAGCAAGGGAAGAGCTCATTACCATTGTAATGTTGCTGGTGCTGGGCGAAGAAAGCCAGGAGGTGTTCTCAGCTTCCCATTCCCTTTGACGCCGCGGATGCTCTCGATTATCCTCTGGCAGCGTCGTGCCTAAACGGGAGGGGATCACAGACGAGTGGGTAGGACAAAGCGTCTTTGCCAACAAGCTTAGCAAATGGTGAAAAGAGCTTTGAACTAGGAATGGCTGAGGAGGGAGGTTACGACCCACAGTCAGGGGAGGAGGTGGTGGGCAGGGCTATAAAGCAAAGGGTGACGACAGGCGAAGGGAACCAGAGGGACCTCAGGGACGATGGAGAAGGAGGAGAGACACCTGCCTCAAGCGTATGTGTGCAAACGCTCATGGCCTGGGAAGCTCTAAGGAACTAGAACTCTGCCCGCAGTCACACAACTAACACGTTGTTGGAATAACTGAGATGCGAGGGACAGAGAAGCTGGCAGGCTTTCCTGGACAGCCTCCAGCAAGCACAAGAACGGTCCGTTGCAACACTCAGGGCAACAAGCAGGCATCTGAGGAGACGCCTGTGTGTGGAGGGATGCAGCCCACCACAGCTCCTCTTACGTTTTTGCCGCAGGATGAACCTGAAGAGGTGATGAAGAGCATCCAAAGCCCCCCAGCTGATCTCCCAGTTCGTGCAAGTGTGGCAAAGGATGAGACGCCCCAGCAGCTGTCCCAGGATGGGGATACGGATCTCTGTCTGGCAGGCACGGCTGTCATCGTCTCCTACAAAGGTGCTCCGGACCTGGGCGAGGGAGGCAGGACAGGGAGAAGGGCTGAGGGGCAGCAGCTGCGACCCAAGAGTCTGCCCGGGGAAGGATCCCCGGGGAGTCAGAGCTTTGGAGGGCCCTCCCAAAGCAGCCAGCTGGGCAGCAGGGCAGGGCGAGCTGCTAGGCCTGGGCTCCCGCCATGCTCCTTGGGCAGTGCTGTCCTGCACAGGACTGGGGGCCGAGATGGCTCCTGGCAGAGAGGGAACTGGGGAGAGAAGAGCATGGGAAAAAGAAAGAAACCAAGAGCCTGGCTCCAGGGCAGAGCCTTGCTGAATGCCTCAGTCGGTGCCCAGGCTTGCCTCGCAGGCATCTCTGAGCTGCAGGCTGCTCTGGTGTGCAGGCAAGGGGAGAGAGCGTGGCTGGAGGGTGTCTGTCTCCTTACCTTCACTGAGGAACAGCTGGCCAGCAAATCGCTCAGCCTCCCAATCCTCCCCACAGCCCTCTCACACGCAGCTGTGTTCTGGCAATTGACGAAGGTCAGCAGCATCTGGGAGGAGAGAAAGTGCTCATGTGCCCTGGGAGCTGGTGCCCGCGCCAGCAGAAGCAGCACTGCTGAAGTCCTGGCTGGACTCACGCAGTCCTTGTGGCCAGGCAGGTGGGCAGATGGCACCCCCAGGGCAGTGCCTGCTCCCTTCCGTGCCCTCCCCCACAACACAGCCCTGTGTCCCCTCTCCCATGAAAGCTGGGCTCTTGGGCATGAGCCTGCCTGCGGGGTCTGCAATGGGGCAATGGGGATACGGCCCCCTGGGAAGCCAGGAGTACAGAGCTTCAGGGCTGGGCTCCCTGTGCAGGACAGGCAGGTCTCAGTGGCTCTCTGCCCCAGTCAGATCTGGGGAGGAAAGCACAAGGGATGGTGAGGCAGGGGAAGAGCAGCACCAAGTGCCACCGCTGCGCTGCCTAAGGAGAGGGCTCAAATGCCTCCCGCTGCTTTGGTGCAAGGAAAGCTCTGGGGATGGAGCTGGCCCAGAAGTGCCATGGGCAAGGCTTTGCTGTGACACAGGAGGAGGCTGCAGAGGGGAAGTGACATTGAGTGCAGCCAGGGGACACGGGGCTCCCAGAAGAACAGCCCCTGCGAACCCCACTCTTTGCCAATGCCACACCTGTAAGATTGTCTGCAGCTCTGTGAAGCCAGAGGCAGGAGAGCTGTGCACCAACGTCCACAGCATGGTATCCATGGTATCCAGGGTCTGCAAAGAGGACAAAAGGTTGTGGCAGTCTTTCTGCAGTCCCTTTCAGCCCCGGAGATGGATCTGAACTCCCCACGCCAAGGACTGGGGGTGAAGGGATGAGGGTCGGAAAGCAAAGCTGAGACGCTGCCCTGCCTTGGATCTCTGGGTTTCTCTCAGCACACGGTGGCCAGGGAGCAGCCCAGAGGGACTACGGACTCCTGCCGCTCAGCCAGCACTTACCTTAAAGTAGAGAGTAGTGTCCAGGTCCTGCATGTCCGGTTTTGGAGGAAGCAAGAAGACACTCCTGAAGCAGGCCTGTAAGAGGCTTTTCTTTTTGCCCTCCAGCACCATCTCCACTTTGCTGCAAAGAGAGAGAGGGGCCTGTTGCACACTGGTGCTGGGCACCTCGGTGCCTTGGGCAGGTGGCCACGGACCTCTGGAGCAGGCGCCCCCGAGGGGGATGGAGGGTGTGCAGGGAGCCCTGCCAGGAGGCACCTCCTCCCTCCCCAACACGGCCTGGGCCAAAGGACAGTCCTGGCAGGCAAGCCTCCCGCTTTGGGGAAGAGCCAAGGCATGGCAGGCAGCTGCAGGATCCCTCTGGCCTCCCCTGCGCCCTCCCAACAAGCCGCGAGCAGGGCAGAGCAGAGGCCCTCTGACGGCACTACTGGACTCTGCCTGGTTGGGGGACGGGGAGAGGTGCCAGCCAAACCAGGGGCTGGGCACCTACCTCAAGGAGGCGATGGCAAGCATGGCTTGCTGGCGCACCGCTGTATGCAGGTGGTTCCTGGGCTCCTCTTCCAGCAGCACCTGCAGAGCGAAACCAGGATGGCAGCTGGCAGCCACCAGCAGCCCGTGCCAGCAGACCCAGCACCAGGTGGTGGGGCTGGCGGAGACCCTCTGCCCCCGCCCCAGCACCAACCCCAGCGTGCCCCCTGTCACTCCCGGCGGTGGGGTCTCTGCTGGCAGGGCTTCTCAGCGGCACCAGAGTCCCCTCAGGGCAGCTCCGTGTACGCTCACACTTGTCCCTGCCCTACCCCTGCCCGTGCACTGCCCGCACACTGTGCCGGTGCCCGGGGACCTTGCCCCCGTCCCCAGACCTGCTGGGTGTCCCCTCACCTTGATATTCTCCGCCAACTCACATCTGTGGCAGAATGCATTCAGGCCCTGTGACAAGCCCTTGCGCCTGGCAGCTTTGCACAGGGTGCAGATGGTCTCTAGGAACTGCATCCTCTGGGCCTCCTCCTGGCAGCCGCGGGACAGAGAGACAAACGGGGAGTGTGAGAAGGTAGACACGTGGCCAGCAGCACTGGAGCCCTGGGGCTGCAGTGCTGTGCAGGAGACCTGCGGGGAGCAGCTCTGCCCAGCCACCAGACCCCCAGCAGCCCCGGCAGCAGGCAGCAGAGCCGGTGGCACCGTCAGGAGACCCAGGCATGGCTACCATGGAAATGGCCGCGCTTACCTTTTCTGAGCTCTTCACAAAAGCCTGGATGAACTGCATGGATTCTTTTTCCTCTCGGTACAGAGATCGCCAGCTGGACGCTCCAGCAGGGGCACCTAGTAAAGGAGGAGAGCAGGGAGGGCTGTAGAGAGGGGCTGAAGGCAAATGTGAGGAGATGAAGGAGCTCTGCCCTCCGTCCAACGCTGTGCCCACTCCCCTGGCGCAGTCTCCCCATGGGTGTCTGGCCTGGAGGGTGCCCAGCAGATGGGCTGCGATGCTGCAGCGCAGTGCGGCACAGAAAGCCACAAGTGCACCGGGCTTAGTAACTCGCTTGCAGACAGGCTGGAAAGGTGCCCGTCCTCCACCACCGCTGCCTCCTGCCAGGCCAGCTGCCTCTTGCTGCCCATAGCCCAGAGCAGGAGCCCAGTCCCCTCTGCTCTCTCCCGCCCTGGGGGAGGCTGTGCTGGGGCCAGCTCCCAGCTCCCAGCTCCCAGCCCCCATCAGCATTCCACCAGTGCCGTGCTCCCCGCCCGTGGGACCCCCACTGCCGCTGTGCCCGGGAAACAGGACCCTGGCGTCGATCAGGGTGCAGGCCCCAGCCCTGCCCAGCCCGGCGGGGCCCCTCACTTACCGGTCTGCAGCAGCCTGGGCGCGCACGCCTGGTGGGGCCTTGGAGGAGAGCTGCTCTCCTGGGGAGCCCTCTTCTCCTCCCAGGCCACCCTGGGGCGGCTGGGGGGTCTCTCCGCCATCCTGCGGGATGTAGGAAAGGGCTAGGGGTGGGGAAGGGCGAAGCTTTGGCAAAATGCCTTGGCACCGCGGGGCTGCCGGGGAAAGAAGTGGGCTGTGCTCAGGGGCTCCTCGCCAGTTCCACGCTCCCACCCTGTCCCGTCACCGTCCTGCCGGACGCTGTGGGGTGGGGGCGTGACCGCGTTGACCATATGCAGCGCTACAGGGTGTCACAGAGGCGGGTCACAAAGGGCACCACTGTGACCCGCCACCCAGGCCGGGAGGGGCAGGGTGTCCTCTGGGGGGGGGTCACGAGGCCCACTCACCCCTGGGCACTTGGGTCCTCTTGGGGTGCCCCAAGCCCCACATTTGCCCTCCTGGTCCCTGCAGACCTCCCTGTTGCTCTCCAACTGGCCCAGAGCCCCGTGTTCACGCATCCCAGCGTGCCCCCAGGACCTTCCATTCTCTTCCCTTCCCTTCTGTGCACTCCAGAGCCCTGCTTCTCTCCCTTGGCAACGTTAGATTTAGTCAAGCTTCACACAAGTCCTAGTTTTTGTCGCTTCATCTCTTCTCTTCCTCCTACCAAACAGGAAGAGCTTATGCAGAAAAGAGGGAAAAGAAAATGAAGCATCTTCCACGGAGTTTGCCCTTTTAGGAGCTGGGAACCTTTCACAAATGGAGATTGCTCTCTTGCTGCTTTTCTCTTGGTCTGGTTTTGGACCGTGAGCGAGAAGCCCTCCTCATTGAGCTGGTGCTGGCTGAGCACCATCTCCAATGCTCCATGGGCATCTTCGGGGCCACTTCTCCCCCTCCCAGCTTTCAGAACCGTGGGAAGCCCATTGCTGTGCGGGCTGCACAGAAGTTTTACAATTGGAGTCTTTTGGCCTGTGGGGAATGGTAGCTCCAGGCAGGGCTGTCTTATGCTGGGTTTTTAGCAATGTGGAAACTTCTCCCCAGCAGCACAGCAGGAAATACCACTTTCTGCTTTCAGCTCGCAGCTGCATAAGAAAATGCAAGGCTAGGATCCTAACCCAGTGTTTCTAGCCCAACTGACTTTTGATGTTGCTAAGGACATTTACCAATTCCTTTGGAATCTCATGCTAATCTTTCATCATTCCCGTGAGGATACGACACTGGCCACAGCGCGGAGTTCCCCACAGATGTGACGAGATGCTCTCTTCACATTTCTACAGTTTCTGGCATCTTACAATTCACAGCCTTTCCTCCGTTCTCAAAGTCTCTTTCAGCAAAAAGCTGTTTACACCTGCTCCTCTCCTCTGATCCTTGTTTGGTGTTACAACTGTCGACAGAACGTTAACATGCTGTATTGCTTACCAGATGCCATCAGAAGAGGAAACTGGAACAAAATATGCTCTCTTTCCTAAACTGTCTTAACATTTTCCACCAGTCCCCTCCTCTACAGGCCGCCAGACAGAGAGCTTGAAGGGCGGTTCAGCAATTCTTCTTCTTTAAACATACGGATCTCGTTGGGACCCAAAGGAAAGGTGGCTGATCTGAACAGCATCGAAGCCGCTCCTATTTTGTGCCTTTAGAGATTCTGGAGACTTCTAAGGTGGGCAGCAGAGAGGACAAACGCTATTTGATGATGTCTGCAGTCACAGAATCACAGAATGGTTGAGGTTGGAAGGGCTCGGCCACCCACGCAGTAAAAAAGTGTGTTCTGATGTTCAGAGGGAACCTCCTGTGTTTCGGGCTGTGCCCATTGCCTCTGGTCCTGCACTGGAAAGAGCCTGTCTCCATCCTCTTTGCAGCCTCCTTTTGGGTATCAAGACACATTGATGCGGTCCTCCCTGAGCCTCCTCTTCTCCAGGCTGAGCAGTCCCAGCTCTCAGCCTGTCCTCATAGGACAGATGAGTCCTTCAGCATCTTCCTGGCCCTTTGATGGACTCTCTCTACTATGTCCATGTCTCTCTTGTATTGGGGAGCCCAGAACTGGACACAGTGCTCCACGTGTGGCCTCACCAGTGCTGAGGACGGGGAAGGATCACCTCCCTCCACCTACTGGCAACAGTCCCACTGCTTCCACAAGCTCTCATCCACCTCTGACTTCCCTGGATTAGATCTATGCCTTTTGAATGCTTCACAAATCATCACATTACAGCGTGCAGGACTGAGCAGCTGTTCTTTTCTACACACTTCACTACAGCTCAGTGCCTACTAAATTACATTTCAAATTTGGAAAACAGGTTGGAGTGCTGCACACCACAAGTTCCCCAGGATGTATTTAGGTGAATAAAAATGGAGAAATGGTTTTGTTTCTTGTTTTAGGGGTGGTCCCTCACCCCCCCACCCCACAACTAGGGTTGTACGCCTTAACGTGTGTTATTTTGGAGTAAATGGTGCTAGATTGATTTTGTGTCAAATGTCAGTAACCTGTACCTACAAGAGGCCTGATCTGCTACCTAACCCGGACAGCCAGGATTGTCAGGATGCTTTCCTACTCCTAAGTGGAAAATCAGTGGGTCAGTGCCCACAGACTCCTTCCATTGTGCCTGTTGTGTCCAGTCCACACTTCAGCCCCTTCTTTTCATATAAAAACACCTGAAGAACCCTGTAGCATGAAAGCTGTTTCAAATCCACATGTATAATAAGGGAAAATTTGAACTGTCTTAAATGAGAGGCAATTTTTTTTCCCAAAGCTTTCCAAATTGTCCAAATTCTGCTCCCACTGAAATTAATGGGGGTCTTTCTTCAGTGGGAGCAGAACTGAACAAGCCATAACACTTTGGCAAATTCTACCCCAAGCATTTTGAACCGGGAGTGTGCATATGCAATAATAATGTCACAAAATGGCTGAAAAAGACAGCTCTGCTGAATCCGCACAAGTGGCCTGCTCCAACATTCGCTGTTCTGTCTTACCCCATCCTTGCTCAGCATGGGATGAAGACGCTATGAATTTTACTTGTTTAGCCCTCTCCTTTTTGCATAGTAAAAACCAAGGCCTGGTTTGGAGCAGCCGTATGGATGTACCTTTGTCAGTGGGAGACTGGCCTCTGCATACTGGAGACCTTGACCGTGGATGGGATCTTCTGCATGGGGGTGACCTTGACCTTGAACGGGGATAACCATGTGACCTTGACCTAGAGCGATAGTTACGACTCTTCCCTTTGCCTCCTCGTGGATACGGTGGAGATGGCGAGTTGGAAGGAGAATAGGCACGACTCAATGACCGAGAGCAGGAGTAGGCATACAAACTTCTAGACTAAGATGAAGCACTACAGGGAGACCTGGACCTTAAGAAAAACACAATACCAAAAAAATAAATGAAGTTAATTCAAAACAGTCACTCTCCCCAATTTTTTTCCTCACAAATTGCGCTTGGGGTTTGTTTTTTTTTTTCCTCTCCATATGCTTAAGTCAAAGCTTCTTTCAGCTGCTGACATAACGCTACTGCAAATTGAAGAACTTGGTAACATGTCAAAGTTTCTGCTTACAAGACACAACAGCTGCTGCTTTGTTAGTGTAAACACATACAGCAAGGGTAAGGCTATTTCCACTCACTTCTACCACATGAACCACCAGAGCTGTGCATTGATTTCAGGTGGTGTAGACTGGCCTCTGCTGGTACGCCAACACGCACATCTTTGCCTACTCCGCAGCTACGTGCAGTGCAAATCAGTTTTGTTGCAGTAAGATGCAAAAAGAGCAAGTCTTCATGGCTACAGCGCAGTATCAACCATCAAGAAAGCACAATTTAGCCTGAAGACAGTGAAGCTCAATTGTCAAATGCCACCTTAGTCTCTTCAACGTCACTACTTCTTTGGTAACTTGTCCAGGATGCAAAAGACTTGCACTGCAATCCGACATACCCGACTATTTAACCAACACTTCTAGCCAGATGTCCTAGCAAAATTTTGCACATACCTCTAGCTCTAAGCAAGGATAGTGACCGCATGTCAGGAAAAATCGTACCTAAAAGCTGCTCAACTCAGCCTCTAGGAATTGGACTCAATGCCATGACTCTAGGAAAGATACTGACAGCATTACTAACAGAGAGCTCTTCAGACTCCTGCCCGAGTGATTTTGGGGGATAGAAAACATCAGCTACCCTGACTGTTTTCTTCACAAGTTCTTCTTTCATTGTTTTTTAAAGAACCATTTCACATTATTCCGCAGGTGTCCATTAGCATCATTCCTCCTCTCAAGGTCCTTCACCAATTTAAGGTTTCCTTACAAACAAGTCTCCTCTTTTAATTCCTAAGAAAAGTTCAACAACGTCAACAAAATACTAGCCAAAGCCACCAGTTACCAGTCCAGGTTACAATCACCTTATCTCCTCCAAAGCGCTTTGAGGTAATGGTTACAATCCAAAGACGCAGACACAGAACATCCAGCAGCTGCACTCATTCCGTTTCTAGCCTCTCGCAGCTGCCAGGAGGTGAAGGATGTCATTGCAGAGAAGCTTTAGGAACAGAGACACCTTTTCCTTCACAACTGCTGCCAAATTAGAACTGTCACTCAACTGTCATCTCTGCCACAGTGGAGCGAGGAACCTACATAGGAAACTCCTGTCCCTGCTAATCCCTTGACTCATCCAATCCATCTAACGACAGAGACGTGGAGTGCAAATGCTCCCGATTCTTCTAGACAACCTGCTTCTCCATTATGGGCGTGTAAAGCAGTGACCTGGAAAACGAACCTCTATGCTCCTTTTGAATCTTTTTATATTCCGTCCATTCCGTAACAAAATCATCCGTAAACTCATCGAGAATGGACTTTTTCTTTTCCCGGTTAAAATAAGCTTGACCTTTATTATAATCATAGTTTGACCTTTATTACAAAAAGACACCAAGAAACAAAGCGTGGCCAACAGCAGAAAAAGTCGACTGCATCCAAATGCAAAAGGTGAACATCCTGTTCAAGCAACACCAGTTTAGAATTCCTACAAGTTTTAGGGCAAGTTTTAGAAGTACATTTGTCTTGTTTTAGTTTGGGATGTTTACCATACACAACAACAAAGTGTACTGGAAAAAATCTTTATATGTAATTAGGGTTTCCTCAAAAGGCGTTCATTTTTCAGAGTCCTCTTTTCAGTCATGTACTGGAGTTTTATTTCAACTCATCTTCCTGCAAGCACAGATCCCCTTTCTTAAAGCCAAGGCAAATTAAGCCATTTCAAAATTAATTACCACTTGTACTCTCCACAACTCTCTGTGCCTACTCATTTCATTCTGAATCAGCTGTTGGATAAGTTCTGTGTTACGGCCTCGTTTAACAGGTTACAAGTAGCACTATATTGAATTGCTGCAGAATACTTACAGTTCGCAGCCTGGTCTGCCACCTGCTGAGCCAACTGTACTGGCTCTCATGGCATGACCTGTTGGATAGGGGAGACAAAAAAGAAAAGAAATCCCATTCAGTTTATATGAAGATTATTCTTTTAAAGACATTCTCAAGTTATCATTACTTACCAGCTGTTGGTCTTGTGAAAATGAGAGGTGGTGCAGGTGGCGGCTGCTGCTGCAGTTGCTGCCGAACCTGCTTCCGGAGCCTTTTTGTGTAGCCAGCTCCATTTCTGAAGTTGTTCACAGCCTGGAGGCAGGAAAGCATTTGCAAAAAGGTAATATGAAACTTCAGTAGATGCAGGAACAAAGGCCTCCAAGGAGTAGAATTACTTGTGTATTCCTATCAATGCTCTCAATCCTAAAAGAAACCAGCAAACAGATATATGAATACATCACGTTAAACACTGATATTAATGATGGGTAACTCAGAGTATCTGTATTTCAAGTACCTCAGTGTTAACACTGAACCTGACAGTGAGGCAAGCCTGTTAAACAAAAGCGTGACCTGAATTTCCCAGATGGTCTCTCAAGAGCTGTAAGCTTCTGTAACAACAGATAATGTATTTGAAGAGTACATTTAGCCTTACTCAATTTAGCCTTGCTTAAGGAGATGTAAATTAATATTTTCTTCCCTTTCAGCTTTGTACAAATAGACTTTTCTTACAAACAGTTTACGTAAAAGTCATCGTGCTACCTGGCGTAGGAACTTGTTGGCAATTAAAGCCTCAGGAGAAAGAGCTGCCTGATGACACATTGGGCAGGTATGCTCCTCAGAGTCCAGTAATGCTGTTCTAACACTGTTCTAACACTGCTGTTCTGTATAAGTAAAACTATCAAAATAGGTTTTAGCCAAACTAAGGACATTTTGGACATTCTAATCAGTTATAAAACCGCGTCGATAATTAATGGGTGAAGACGGTCTTGAAGTGAGAGCATGAAGCTAGAAATGTTCAACAGTGTAAAAAATTCATTGTATGCGGCAAATAACTCCACAGTCTTGGTATTTCACTGCTGTAACATTTGAGGATGCAGAGTAGGCTGTGTCTTGATGTTTCCACCAGTCTTTTTTGCACTATCTAGTACAGTGAGAAGTCACCAACCTCAAGGTTTAATGAAGAAAAGACATCTCAAAAAAACCATCAGTGGGTTTGAGTTCCGAAGGTTTTAACCAGCTCTCCCGTGCAGAAGAATGTGGATTAAATGCCTAACTCTCCGTCTGTTGCAGACCACAGTAAGGCACCAGAGTTGGCTCTATAGTTCTGTATGAGAGAAAGGGCGGTGGACAAACTCAATGCCTTCCATAGCGAATACTGTAATCACCTGCGCACTGAGGCACTCTTCTCAGAATCGTCCTTCTGCACGTCAAGAGGATGTAACTAGATACGTAAAAAGGGAAAAAAGCTTTCTGCCTTTTTTCTTTACTACGAGCAGAGTCCTTTCCCATTCAGGGTATACTTAAGTATGACACAGAACTGGTAACAAAGTAATTTCGTTATCTCCTATTCCTGCTTTCAGAAGATCAGCTGTGATGTTTTGAACTAGCAGACACGGGAGTAACACTTACATTCGTCACAATAACTGTCTCCGCAGCAGGGAATGACAACTGTGTCAGTCATTATCTCTTTACAAATGAGCCATAACAACTCCTCTGGAACAGGATCATCTGAGGGGGAGGACGGCTCCTCTGGTAAAAAGGGAGGCTTTTGCTTCTCGCCTCTGGCATACGCTTCCCTGGAGGGGGGTGGGGAAGGACAAAGAAAAAAGTTAGAGATGGGGAAAGGAACCCTTTTCCAAGCTTTAGATTTTATCAAAGGAAGATAGTAGATGGAATTCCTCTCCCTCCACATTAGCCTTCTAAAAGGTAGGCATTCCGTTTAAACTACTTTTCTATAGCCACAAGACTAGAAGAGGGAGACGGGAACAAGTTTCCTTCTGCAGAACTCTCCCATTCATTGGATCAGCTAAGAAATTAGCTCCGACTAGAACAATAATAATTTTGACCGCTAGAAATCGGGTGAAATGAATCCCACCTCTCCTTTGCCAGAGGCTAAATGTAAATTGCAGCCTCAGGATAAAGGGAGTCTCCGAGGAACTACGGTTTAGAGATGGAAGAAGTCTATCTTACAGCTTCTACAAAAGGAGAGCCATGGCAGAAGGACAGACGTGCTACCAAGTGCATTTTAAAACAGCCCCTCTGGTCAGCACACAGGAGCATTTTCTTAGTTTATCGCAAGAGGAAAACATTGGTCTGTTTCACCCATGGGATTTGATAACAGTCAGAGGGGGAGGAAATCTCAGTCCAACGGCGATTTGTCAGATTTGGCAAGAAGCCTTTGAAACACAAGCCAGAAGCCACACGAGCTTTCAAAGAGAACGACTCCACTGTAAACACGGCTGAAATGTTTTGCAGAAAAAATGCAGATTCTTAGCACAGCACAAGGTTAACCAGCTCCCAGGGGCATGAACGGTAGGGCCACCCTATTTTAATCTCAGAAAGTATCACAGAGTTTAAGGTTCCGATACAATGGCAATGCTTCCTCCCCCGTCATTACAGATGCTGGCCAACTCGGGTGCATTGCCCCTCAGACATTTCGGCATGGTTTCTCTCATTCGCTTTTTGCTCCGTCCCATTAATTCCATACTTACGCATTAATAGTTGGTATTGCGTATCTTGCAGCGTTGGTCAGCATAGCGCCCTTTGTATGGGGATCTTTCACCTCCATCATGAAACTCCTTGGGATTCCTGTGCTCTTTTTAATTCTGGAAACAGACGCAAAATTTTTGTCCTGTTGAGAAAAGAAATGCAGACATAGCTCCTCTTAAGACTCACACTTAAAAGTCATTTCAATGATTATTTTAGGCAGCAAAAGCCTTTAATCCTCTCCTTTCACCGAGCGTGTAAGGGCTGCTCGACTAATATACTGATTTTCCTAACTGAATATAGCCAGGATGTTCCAAAGGCTTGAGCAGTGTTTTGAACTCATTTGACATTCTTTGCCTTAACTTCAGGTTCCTTACGGGTGAAATATCCCTCAGCTCACCCTCCACTCAGAGAAGAGGCACAAACCCGCTCCTCCTCCACAGCGCAATTCAGAGCGAGAGCTTAATCCGGTGCTCCGAATCAGTCACTGGAGAAACTTATATTCACCATCTCTATAGGAAGGGTGAATTCCTGCCTCCTGCATTCAGTGACTAACCTTCAGTGGCATGAATACTCAGCCAGAGGCTTGTGTAATTAAAACACGCAAACATTCAACAGATGGGCTCAACAGAAACATCTGGGTTTCACAGGAAACACTAGAAACTGCAAACTCTCATTAAAAAGAGTGAAAACCAGAAACATTTCCAGTAACACTGCAATATATAAAGATATGCATGAAAGTTCACAGAGAGTGAGCTATGCACATATTTAATATCCATGACCTAGAAAAAAGAACTTTTTCATTTATACTTCCCGGTTTCCCTTGAGTTTTGAAGGGCTTTGCAACATGGCCATATAACCTCTGTATTTCACCCCAAGAGAAACAATTCCTGATATAAGTATTCATCTCTCCGTTACATAACTGCCAAGGGAAAAAAATTAAAAAGTAAGTAACACCAGAAGGCCCCCACAGTCTTACCCCATTTGTTGGGCAGTTCTTTATATAGCGGCCAGGTTTTCCACAACAAAGCAAGTCTATGATGGTGGAGGTGGACCCAAGGCTTCCTTCATGTAACTACAGTTTTTTGGGGAAAAAAAGAAAAAGGTATGCCTGTGTCTCTCTTGTTAAAACAAACATTAGAAACACATTTAAGCCCACACAGCCAAAGGCAACACCGCTCCCCCGATCCTGCAAAGAGCAGCACAACACTGGCTGAGGCTGCATGAAAACAGCTGCTGATAGAAAACAGAGCCGTGCTGAAGATGTTCTGGGGAGTCCTTACACCATCGCATGGGATTTACGGGCCTGGGAACCTCCTTGAAAGGAGCCTTCTTGGGCACTCAAAACCTGGGGCTCTCTTTGTACCTTACATAAAGACTCCTGTAACCAATCCCATTTGCTTCCAAGTGGACTGAAGCTCTGTGGAGAAACAATTACACTATCCAGTATTTTTAGACTGATTTTTAAGCCCCAGACTATTTGAAGGAGAAGATACCCACTGTACATTGCTTTGAGAAAGATGTATGCAAGCATTGTTATTAACATTTTGCAGCATTAAAAGGACACCCAGCTGAAGAGTCGGGGAAGCTGTTTCTGCTTGCTGAAATTCAGCTTCAGACACAGCAGCATTAAAAGGAACCAAGCTTTTTCTAATCTCCAGCAAGACAAAAGATTCTTATGCACCGTTTTCTTCTCAACTGTAACATCATCCAGATCGACCGCTATGAAATCATTTCCATTAACATTTACAGAAAACTTTACCGATCCTTGACTAACTTGTTTGAACCCAAACGGTTTACAGAACCAAGCACACGTTTAGGGACAGCACTTATGGAGACCAATTTCTTTTGGTGGCTGCCTTCCAAACAAAGTATTGGGGGCTTTGGGGTGATTTTTGTTTTTCCAAATGTACACAATTTAATTTCTGCAGGGAGAGAAGGAAGAAGTTACACAATTTACACAGTCTGTGTTTAAACAAATTAGATTGTGTTGTCCACTGTATATATATTACAATTTATGAAATTGTGCAGCATTCACACAATGGATCTAGAACTACAATGACCAGAAATTCAAAAACGGCCATGCCATTCTCCATGCTCCAGAAACGCTTCCATTTTGGTTGCTGCAACCCCCCCTGAAATGTCCCTAACTTACAGCCAATTAAATTCTGATGTAAAAACTGTGTTAGTTTCTTTCCAACGCAAAATTAACAAAACGTTCAAAAAACTGTAAACAGTTGCTGAAATGCTGCTTCTTTGTGTCTTGAAGATGAGTTATACTGCGACATTACGTTGAGGCTGAGAAGGCACTCCCCTATCTTCCCAAACTGGCAACTCCTCTTTACAGGACAGTATCAAAATAGACACACATTTTACAGTGAAAATAAATACTTTACATCATTATTAAAAAGTAAATTAAAGCTGTGTTCACATTACAACAGTTCTCCAGCTATAGATCACAGTATAACATTTAAAACTACGAAGCAAACAGGTTTTGTTTTAAGTATTTGACCAGAAGATATATATCCCTTAATAAGCTGGGCCAGAGAAATGGATGCAGAAGAGTCATCAATCTGTTCCCAAAAAATTAAACACAGATTCAAGTTCTACAATCCAAACACAGCAATACTTAACCTCTACTGTACTCCGAAAGTCGGCATGATAACCTCTGAGTGTCACTGAAAGAGGCATTTCCAACCTAGCATCACTTGTATTTGTTCAAACCAAAGTCCAAGCCTATGACACCTTCAGAGTGCCTAGGTGGTTAACGAGAAGAAACTAAAACAGCCAAACCCGCTTGAGATTGACTGCTTGCTCCAGAATATCTCCGAGAGGGGCCCTTGTCAAAGGCTCACAACTGCTTAAGCGTCGAAAGGGTAAGGAAGCTGTCAAGTTTCAGCTAAAAAGGACTTAAAAAAACACTGAAGTTTATTTGAGAAGGAAGCATCACTACAGGAAACTTCTTTTCAGCGTAGTTTGTCAATTCATCAGCTAATGTCTCATCGGGTATAAATGCACATGGTTATGCTTTTACAAACACCGCATAGTTGCCTGGCAAAATAAGTATTTCCTTGGGTTACTTATCTATATTTTACCAGCAGCAGGACAGTGTTTTCAAACCTGAAGAAACATGCTGCCCCTTTTCCAAAGGTACATTCAAAGTGGTGCTAGACTGAAGAAAGGCTTCACCTTTGGGAAAGTAAAGCAGCAGGCGACCCTGAAGTCACCGAGCTCCAAACATGTACTGCAGGCAGAAGGTAAGAAGAATCATAGAATCATAGAATCGTCAAGGTTGGAAAAGACCCTAAGATCATCGAGTCCAACGGTAAACGTGTCACTGCCAAGTCCATCTATACTATGTCTTCGAGCACCGTATCTATCTGTTTTTTAAATACCTCCAGGGATGGAGACTCAACCACTTCCCTGGGCGGCCTGTTCCAATGCTTGACCACCCTCTCAGTGAAGAAGTTTTTCCTAATATCTAACCTAAACTTCCCCTGACGCAGCTTGAGGCCGTTTCCTCTCATTCTATCACTCATTACTAGGGAGAAGAGACCGACCCCCACCTCGCTACAACCTCCTTTCAGGTAGTTGTAGAGAGCAATAAGGTCGCCCCTCAGCCTCCTCTTCTCCAGGCTAAACAACCCCAGCTCCCTCAGCCGCTCCTTGTAAGACTTATGCTCTAGACCCTTCACAAACTTTATTGCCCTCCTCTGGACACGCTCCAGCACCTCCATGGCCTTCTTGTAGTGAGGGGCCCAAAATTGAACACAGTACTCGAGGTGCGGCCTCACCAGTGCCGAGTACAGGGGCATCATCACCTCCCTGGTCCTGCTGGCCACACTATTCTTGATACAGGTCAGGATGCCATTGGCCCTCTTGGCCACCTGAGCACACTGCTGGCTCATGTTCAGGCGGCTGTCAACCAACACCCCCAGGTCCTTTTCCACCAGACAGCTCTCCAGCCACTCCTCCCCAAGCCTGTAGCGTTGCATGGGGTTGTTGCGACTGAAGTGCAGGACTCGGCACTTAGCCTTGTTGAATCTCACGCAGTTGGCCCCGGCCCATCGATCCAGCCTGTCCAGGTCCCTCTGTAGGGCCTTCCTACCCTCCAGCAGATCGACACTTCCACCCAACTTGGTGTCATCTGCAAACTTACTGAGGGTGCACTCCATCCCCTCATCCAGATCATCAATGAAGATGTTGAACAGGACCGGCCCCAGTACTGAGCCCTGGGAAACACCACTCGTGACCAGCCGCCAACTGGATTTGTCTCTGTTAACCACCACTCTCTGGGCTCAGCTGTCCAGCCAGATTTTAACCCAGCGTAGAGTGCACCCATCCAAGCCGTGTGCAGCCAGCTTCTCCAGGAGAATGCTGTGGGAGACTGTGTCAAAGGCCTTACCAAAGTCCAAGTAGACAACATCCACAGCCTTCCCCTCATCCACTAAGCGGGTCACCTTGTCATAGAAGGAGACCAGGTTAGTGAAACAGGATCTCCCTTTCATAAACCCATGCTGGCTGGGCCTGATCCCTCGGTTGTCCCGCACTTGCTGCATAATGGCACTCAAGATGACCTGCTCCATGACCTTCCCCGGCACCGAGGTCAGGCTGACAGGCCTGTAGTTCCCGGGATCCTCCTTCCGACCCTTCTTGGAGAGGGGCATCATGTTTGCTAGTTTCCAGTCATCCGGGACCTCCCCGGTTGACCAGGACTGCTGATAAATAATGGAGAGTGGCTTGGCCAGCTCCTCTGCCAGCTCCCTCATTCTCCTCAGGTGGATCCCATCTGGGCCCATGGACTTGTGCACATCCAGGTGGAGGAGCAGGTCAGTGATTGTCACCTCTTCAACAACTAGGACTTCACTCTGCGTCCTATCTCCGTCTCCCAGCTCAGGGGCCTGCAAAACCTGAGGATGACTAGATTGACTATTGAAGACTGAGGCAAAGAAGGCATTAAGTACCTCTGCCTTCTCCTCATCCTTCGTGGCAAGGTTACCTTCTGACAGGCATTTTACCCACAAATGCACCAGGCTCTAACCTTGTGCCAAAGCCTGTACACTGGGTTTCAGGTATTTTCATTCGCAGAGAAACTGTTAAACTAAACTGCTTCATCAGGTAAAGCGGAAAGATCAAATGCAGAGCTCTAGAATACCACTTTGCGTAGCAACGCTATTGAAATTCACGGCAAGGTATTCAAAACACTTATGTACCCAGAGGGGCCCAAACAATAACCCTTCAAGTTCACAGCTCTAGGAACAAATACCCAGGTATTTAAGGACACGAAAAGGAATCATTCAGCTGCACAGAACTGTCCTCCAAACATAAGGGATATGGTGGTTTTGCTATTTGTTTGAACCCCCAAGGCAAAAGTAAGAAACAGTCCCAACTTTAACAATCCTGGTTTCTCAGTGGCTTTTGGTAACATTTTCATAAACCATGAGGCCAAAACGGATTTAAAACCAAAAGCTAAGTGATACACGGTGAAAATGGCAAAAAATACACTCCAAACCATTTTTATTGCAAGAAACAAAAAGCACACAACCCCCTATACAAACATACCTGTTGCTAGCTAGAGACAGACAGAGGTAGAACAGGGCACCATGTTCAGTTGGGCAAACCGCGCACCTACGGGATCTCAAAATGATCATACATTATCTGTACAACTCAAATTCATTCAGGAAATGTTCCAGCAGATTGAATAGGAAATACAATGCACTCCTAGGCACAAATACCAGTATTCACATTAGAACTGTGCGAACGATGGCATTACTCAGTTTTTACTATGCTGAGTCAAATCCATTCTATTCACAACATATGCTGTCTTTTACCGGAAAATACATAAAGGTAATGTCTGGAAAATTAATACAAGGCTACATTGTTTAGAATGAAGTGCAGTGTCTAGCAAAAAGTCTGCGTTTTTACGTACTGCTTTTGATGTTCCGCTCAGTGGCTCAGTTGGACTTCTGGAAGAAGAAATACAGGTGATCAGAACTTAAAACACAGCACTTGTACCCAACATAAAGCGGTGAAAAGAGATTCTAAAACCTGAACATCCAAACATTATGTTCTGATAGTCTAGTGAATGCGGACATTTAGTCGTACACAGAAACTGTTCTCTCTTGGTACATGCAGTGCAGCCAAAAAGAAGCCCAACAATGACATTTCTACTTTGTCACAAATTACGCTAGGACTTACAGAGGTAGAACACAACAGTGCAAGAGGAAGTCCTCAGGTATTTTGTCTCTGCTACATCAGTATCAAAAAGATGAAGTCTGTCCTACAGTTTTGTGTTCTTCAATCATCAACCATCAAAACAGAAAGGTCACTTTAGCCAATCTCTATACCCCTAGTATTCCAAATAGGTACCAGATAGAATACTTGAGTGTCTGAGAAAGAACAGTCATAGCCTAGACACGTCCAAGTGCAAGTCTACTTCAGTGAACAAAAATCAAGAAATAACAGAAATGTCAGCAGCAGAGTCTTTAGAACAGTGTTTCTTTGTGGGAGCCCAAGCCCTGTGTTCAGATATCTACCACACTTGGCCAGGAAAGGGCCAAAATACTACGTGTTCCATAGGCTGTATCGACTAAAAATAGCAGTAGGTATGTCACCTGAAAGCAGTTCCTGGGCTTTTGTGCGATTTAGGAGCCCTGTGTCATCCGAAGTGTCCCATGAGCAGAGGCAATTCAGAGGCTGCTCTGGAATTTCTGTACAAATAGAAAGGCTCGTGCTTCCTGCGACTGCTAGAACACCACTGGGCTGGCAATTACAGTCACGCACCTCCAGCAGATGAGGAAGTACAAGGAAATACTTGAGATTACCACACAAGGATTTCTTCATCCATGTCCCTTGAAGAACATACTACAAGGCGAGTAACGCATTGCTGAAGGCCTCTCCACCCAGACAGCATACATTCATCATTCCCAAACAGGAACCACTCTACCGGTTCTTTCTGCAATGTTTCCCGCTGAAGGAATAGAAAGCTAAGCTGCCCGGTTAATTTTCAACGTGAGAACAGCAGTGCCGTTCTTTCCTTATCCCCACACACGAGTATTGCTTTGAGCTTTGATGCCAGCAGCATCTCTCCTCTCCTTTTAGGGCAGCATTCCAATACCAGGAGAGGGTGCCATCCAGCCAGAAATGGAGGATGCGTTGACAAGACAGCACTAAGCATACACATTGAAATTAACCCCCAAAACAAGGCCATGTTTATAAGCACAATGCTGTGGCTTCCAGAATTACTAGGTAGGGCCTGAAAGCACTGCAACAACTCGTGCAGTAATAAGCCCAAAGTCTACATGCAGAGCCACATAAATTCAGGGGTTTTTGCTTGCAAATGCTTCATGGCTACCAGGATGCTGCTGTACTGTGTTTTTGAGACTCCCTGTAACTCATCAGTCTACTTTATTTCTTGAGAACCAACATCAGAAAGACATGGCAAAACCACAAGCTAATAATATCTACTAATTGTGGTGGAGAGGCATATCTTTAAAGCGGATGGAAAACATGACCAGTCAAACAATGCTAATGTAGCTGAGAGAGAACTGGACTGCATGAATACACAAATGACAGCATTAATCCTCTAGTCAGGATTGCATTTGAATAGCTGTCATTTTAGTCAGTACACCCAATTCCCTGTCCTCCATAAATCTCAGCAATACAGAATACAGAGTTAAAACCTGGAGCACAGAGACCAGCTGTCGAGGACTGTTATGGAACCAGAATTGTCTTGACATTGCCATTCTACCGCCATCTTCTGGTTTCCACATCCAGCCCCTGACGAAACCACCACCGGATGCCCATGCAGAGACCAGGACACGAAAGGCGGGGCCACGAACTGCACGCACGCCTGCGCAGAGACCAGGGCACGAAAAGCAGAAGCATAAACTGCATGTACGCAGACCCGTTCTGTGCATGTGCATGGCCCTATAAAAGGACTGCGTGCGCCTTTTGAGGCTCTCTCTCTTCGCCCTCTGCTCCCTCTTTTTCTCTTCTCGTCCTACACCGTGCACCTCCTTGGAAGCTGCTCTTGCGGACACAGAGACTGGACTTTTGATTGACGGGACAACGCCGGACTCGGAGTGGCGGTAGCTAGTTCCCCTACGTGGCTCTTTTCTCACCCGCCTGAGCACGCTCTTTCTATTTTTCTCTCTTTTTCTCTCTCTCTTTTTTTTTTTTTCCTTTTTCCCCCCCATCTCCCTACCCGGTCCTCACCCCTTCGTTCCCCAAAATCAAGTCAAAAGGTTGTACGGCATTTGACCTCGTTTGCGTCTTAATCTCGTCCTTGGGATCGTATCGAAACCTCTCCCGACATTGGATCGGGACATTTTAACTGGCGTCATGGACAGGATCCCCTGAGACGAGAGTGCCATACTACCTTGTTGTGGTGTGCTGCGTGATTGTGGGTGAACGAGACGTACGAGCAAGTACGAAGTGAGTGTGGAGTTCCGATCCGCGGTTCTGCTCTCCCGCGAGGGAAGCAGCCGGAGACGAACGAAGCGTGAGGAGGGAGTGAATGTTGGTTCTTTGTGCATCAGTTACATATTAGTGTACGGTTTGGCCTCCTGGGAGCGTATAGGGGGAACTTGGATACTGAAGCGTGACCCTCTCAGGACGACACCCCCCTTTGTAGGAATCCTGAGGGAGTATAGGGGAAGCTTGAATTTTACAGTGTGACCCCCCTCAGGACGATATCCCCTTTGTAGGCTCTTTTCTGTCTTATAGTTTGTGTTTTGGCCTCCTGGGAGCGCATAGGGGGAAATTGGATACTGAAGTGTGACCCTCTTAGGACGACACCCCCCCTTTGTAGGAATTTTTGGATATTAGTTTGTGTTTTGGCCTCCTGGGAGCGCATAGGGGGAACTTGGATACTGAAGTGTGACCCTCTCAGGACGACAGCCCCCTTTGTAGGAATTTTTGGTTATTGGTGTACCGTCTTGGTCTCCTGGGAGCGCATAGGGGAAACTTGGATACTGAAGCGTGACCCTCTCAGGACGATATCCCCTTTGTAAGTGATGGCCGCCCGCAAGGCAGTCGATGTTTGTGACCATGTGCTTTTGCTGGATGAAGGGACAGAGAAATTGTATGGCCCTCGCCCCAGGGACAAGACTGGGCAAGGGAGCACTGGTTTCAGTTACAGAGTGTGGTGGATAGAATAAGTATATTGCAGAAGGAGGCTAAGGTTAAGAGGGGCAAAGGCAAGGCTATAATTTGTGCGGTGTTGGGAGCGAGTTTGGCCGCCGCGATGGAGGAGAAAAAGCAGAGGTCCTGTCGGACCGATACGTTGGTGAACTCCCTGCAGACAGTAATAAAAACCCTGCAGGAACAATTGGAGGAGGAGAGGCGCCAAAATGCGATACTAAAAAATGAGTTGAAAAATCAGCTTTTAATGGAGGCGGATATACTGCCGGGGGCAGAAACAACTCCCGCGGAGAAGGGGATACGGCAGATTTACCCCCAGGGCGATTTGCAAAAAGCCAGAGAGGCCGTGGAGAGCCTCCCCGACATGTACCCGCTGGTTAAAACGGAGTATGTGTATGAGGACGAGGGTGATAATCGTCCCCAAGTTATTACTAAAGAGGTCCCGTTTACAGCAACTGAATTGGCAAAGCTGAGAAAGGACTTTGCGAGGAATACAAAGGAATCGGAGACTGAATACGTGTGGAGGTTGTCTTTGTCGGGGGGGATGGGATCTTGCTGTCGGAAAAGGAGGCGGAAGGGTATTGGGGTCCGGGTGTGTTTTTAACTACGGGTGGTCTCCGAGCCCCATGGTCGTTGACCCAGAGAGCCGCATACTGGGCAGGGGGGTTGAGCCCCCTGGAAAGGGGAGACCCCTTAGCTATAATGGGCACGGTAGATCAATTAGTAGAGAGTGTGCAAAAGGCGGCGTGCCTTCAGATGATGCACGACCGGGAGGTCAAGCCCCGCCTGGGCTCCCCAGTGTTAATGCCTGTAGACCCGGAGAGAATGACTCCCCTGATACGGGGACTGCCCGACTCCCTGAAACCCTTTGGGATCCAATTGCAAGGGCGGATTTATAACACCCCCGGGGGAGAAAGGATTGCAGCCGCTCGGGAGGGGATAACGACCCCTGACTACCGGCGGCTAGGGAAGAAAGTATGGATGTGGGGGGAGGTGGCTCAGGAGTTAATTGATTTTGGGAGGAAATACGGCCCTGTTGGTGGACCACCCTACAGAACCGAGACCAGGGCTGTGCGGGCGGCAGAACAAGTTAGTGGGTGGCAGTCACCCCTTGGGAGCGGCCGGGACCCGACCAGGAAAGGAAAGCCCCTGAGCCGACAGGGACTGTGGCAGTTGGGGCTCCAGAAAGGCGTTCCCCGAGATTTAATGGACGGGCTCCCCACCAAGAAATTGGAGCAGCTCATGCGGAGATGGTCAGAGCAAGGGGCCACTTCGAGGCCAACTCCTAGCACCCCACCCCTGATAAACTTTGGGGAGAAACCAGCCGGGGGGAGAAAAGACGGTGGAGAACTAAAACCTCCGCCCCCTGAAGGTGAGGGGGAGGGCAGAGGGTGGATGTTCATAAGACAGCTCACCTGCAATGCAAAGGGAGACATACTGCTCACGGTAGCGGTGGGACCCAAGAAAAGACCGGTAACCTTTTTAGTCGACACGGGGGCGCAAATCACTGCACTGAGTCGAACAGACGCAGAACAATGTGGGATCTCGGTACCCTCTAGAAACGTGATTGTTTCAAATGCTCTGGGAAAAACACAATCGGTACCTATGACCCCTGTGTCGCTATGGTTACCAGGGGAGGACAGCCCTGTTAATACTATGGTGGCCATAGGATCTTTCCAAATGAATCTCTTGGGCACAGACCTTTTAAAGGGCAGACGGTGGCGCGGCGCCCAGGGAAACTTGTGGTCTTTCGGCGTCCCCCAGATCAGGCGGTTGGCCGAAGCCCCCGGTGCGGGGGTGCGCCTGTTGCAAACAGCGCCTGCCCTCCCCCCTTCCAAACTGACAAACGTGAAACCCTCCCCGCTACTGATAGGAGCCAGGGATGGAATCGCGCCAGTGCTGGAGGACTTAAAGGGGCAGGGGATTATAGTTCCCACCCACTCCCCCTTTAACTCCCCGGTTGGAAAACCAAACGGCAAATGGAGGTTAACGGTTACCGGAGGCTCAATGCCAACACCGGCCCATTAACAGCCGCTGTGCCGAACATTGCTGAGCTCATAGCCGCCATTCAAGAGCAATCACACCCTATTATGGCGACTATTGATGTTAAAGACATGTTCTTTATGGTCCCCCTGCAGCCACAGGACTCGGACCACTTTGCCTTTACCTGGGGGCGGCAACAGTACACCTTTACACAGCTCCCTCAGGGATACAAGCACTCCCCCACCTTAGCCCACCACGCTCTAGCACAGGAGCTGGAAGCAATTCCCACAAGGGCGGGGGCGAAGATTTACCAATGCATAGCAAAATTCACGCTAAATGGACTCTTCCTTCCTTCTGACCCGAGAAGCGGGTTTGCTTCTACTTTTGTTTTTCAGGAGGGAGCAGCTGATCTGGACACACACCACCCGAAGATCAAGATGCGCATGTTATTCGTGGTTGTACTAGTTTGGGAACTTACCTATAAAAGCAGCGGAGGACTAATTCCTTCACCCTCCCCCGACCCGTTTGATCCCTTTAAGAACAATGAATCGGTATTATTAGCCAAAGCTGTAAGCCGAGCTTTTAATTTAAGTTATTGCTGGGTTTGCGGGGGACCTCTGGGGCTGTCAAGTTGGCTGTGGACGTTCACACCCCTCACCCCAGCCCAAATTGTGAGTAATTATAGTGAAACCACGAATGACACTTGGGGTGATAGTGGAATATGGCCAGTTCAATTTCCTGCTGTGGGGCAATATTGTTTAAATCGTACTCAAAAGGGAGGGGTCTGTGTGGGAGGAAGCAAGTGCCAATGGACACTTACAAACAAGTTGGTAAATGCAGATGAGGTATCTCCATATGGGCATGGCTTGATAGTGCCGGACGCAGTCGAGGGTTCAAAGGGTACTGGGCAAATAAAAATGAAACGTTAATTTTCCAACAATCTAGGGACCACGCTTACAAGCAAACCTGTGAATGGAAAAGGAGCGTTGGGGCCTGGTATTGCACCGGCCGGATGAATAATAACCCAACCGTCTTTTTTAGCCCTGTGGGCAACGATAAAACAATGTATTTCCAGTTCCCCGAGGATGCAGCGGGACCATTTGCCAATGGGGCCACAGCTAAAAGGGGCCATTATTGGATTTGTGGACATACTGCCTATAAACGACTGCCAGCACGTTGGTCAGGGGTCTGTTATGTGGGAATTATCTGGCCGTTATTCCTCCTTCTTCCACAAACAGGTGGCTCTCAGTTGGGGATAAGATTGGAAGATGGAAGGATTGCCCGCCGCAAGCGAGCTGTTCAGGTGAACATAGGTGGAACACAAAAATGCGGGGAAAATGAGTGGCCTCTTGAAAGAATAATCCAACATTACGGGCCTGCCACCTGGAACCCCAATGAACTGATATCAGGGGCAAGGGAACCAATCTATAATTTGAACCGTATAATCCGATTACAAGTGGTTTTAGAAATTGTTACCAATAAAACCGCCAGTGCTATCGATCTTTTAACTCAACAGTCTCAACAAATGCGCACGGCAATCCTTCAACACCGTATGGTTTTAGATTATGTACTGGCTGAAGAAGGAGGGGTATGTGGGAAATTAAATGTCTCTAACTGTTGTTTAGAAATAGACGATGTAGGCGAAGTAGTCCTCCAATTAACCAAAGACATTAGGAAAATAGCCCACGTCCCTGTCCAGGCCTGGAACGGTCGGAATGGTAATCTATGGTCCTGGCTGCCGGGGGCACCCTGGGTGAAACAGTTGCTGCTATATTTGCTATGTGCGTTTGCCACTTTAATGTTTTTACCCTGTGTAATACTGTGTTTTGTTCAGCTAATACGACATGTGGTATCTAATATGCAGTTTGTACATACCACCTCACCCGATGGCATAAAACAAATCTGTGCCGTTCATCCGGGTAGAACCCACCACAATAACCATTGTTTAGACCTCAAAAAAAAAAAAAAAAAAAAAAAAATTGCATATTCCTACCCATGTCATACTCACCAGTTGTTCTGTATTTTTTATAATGGGGAACTACCTCGCCCAGTGGATTTCTCAGGGTTGTTCTATAAAGTCGAACATTGTTAAACTTAGAAAGGTTAAGGAAAAAGAGTGTTTACATTGGACAATGTTCCTGTTTGTTTGCAATTGAGCACTCTCTTACCATGTCTCATGTCACCTTTCTCCTCCACACCTCCCCTTTTCTCTGCTTCTGTCCCTACCTCTGCTCTGTTCTCTCTCTCTCTCTCTCTCCCTTCCCACGTCTCCTACCACTGTGAAGACTGCAATGTCGAGCCACAGGGTGGTGTCGAGGATTGTTATAGAACCAGGATTGTCTCGACATTGCCATTCTACCGCCATCTTCTGGTTTCGACATCCAGCCCCTGACGAAACCACCACAGGATGCCCATGCAGAGACCAGGACACGAAAGGCGGGACCATGAACTGCACGCACGCCTGTGCAGAGACCAGGGTGCGAAAGGCAGGGGCTGGGACGTGAAAGACAGGGCCATGGACTGCACATACGCCTGCGCAGACACCAGAGCACGAAAAGCGGAGGCCAGGACGCGAAAGGCAGGGCCACGAACTGCACGCACGCCTGCGCAGACACCAGGGCGCGAAAAGCAGAAGCATAAACTGCATGTATGCAGACCCGTTCTGCGCATGTGCATGGCCCTATAAAAGGACTGCGTGCGCCTTTTGAGGCTCTCTCTCTTCGCCCTCTGCTCCCTCTTTTTCTCTTCTCGTCCTACACCGTGCACCTCCTTGGAAGCTGCTCTTGCGGACACAGAGACTGGACTTTTGATTGACGGGACAACGCCGGACTCAGAGTGGCGGTAGCTAGTTCCCCTACGTGGCTCTTTTCTCACCCGCCTGAGCACGCTCTTTCTATTTTTCTCTCTTTTTCTCTCTCTTCTTTTTTTTCCTTTTTCCCCCCCATCTCCCTACCCGGTCCTCACCCCTTCGTTCCCCAAAATCAAGTCAAAAGGTTGTACGGCATTTGACCTCGTTTGCGTCTTAATCTCGTCCTTGGGATCGTATTGAAACCTCTCCCGACACTGGATCGGGACACCAGCTTAGGGTAAAAACAGACTTAGAAAGTGTCCAGATGATGTGTCCAGAAAGCCAAATCATAATTACCTTTAACAGAGAATGCAACTGGGAGGGAAAGGGGAAGAAAGAAAAGGTGGAGAAAAGGAAAAGGGTAGGCATGCAACTGAAAAAGAAAGCTATCCCGAAGACCAGCTCAGCCCCCCTCGCTCTTTGATGCACACAGATGTCTGAGTTCTAATGTGAAACAGCTGAAAAACCCTGACAGGGCTCCTTTTCACTGTCCTCCTCCCTGGGTGCGTGCTGGGACCTCCTCGTTTCCCTGAAGTCCTCCCAGACTAACAGGGGGGAGCAAAGAACTGCATCTGCAGAAGCAAAGGGGCGGACGTGCCTCAGCTTTGGAGAGGCCCAAAGCCGCCCTGGGCCCCAGCAGCCCCTGGCGCCCCGGCATTTGCTTGGCCCCGAGGCCCCGCGGGGCCTGCCAGCACCGGGGACCCCCGGGGACAGAAGCCAAGGACAGCGGTCAGCCCCTGTGGGCAGAGGGACAGGGCTCTGTCCTCCCTTCTGGCCGCAGGAGGATGCCCTGGGCCGCACCAGCACAGGGCGCCTCTCCTCCTCAGCGCCCGGGGGCAGCGAGGCCTGAGGGAGGCCCTGGGTGCTGGGCTCAGCCTGGCCGCTGCCAGCGGCTCCCGGCACGCAGCTCCTCCTGCCCAGGGCGGTGGCTGGAGCACAGCCAGAGCCACCGGTTGGGAAAGCCTTGCCGGGGCCCAGCAAACCCCGGGCAGCTCCCCTCCGGCCCTGCCCCCGCCCCGGCCCCTCGCCCTGCCCCTCCCCTCCCGCCCTGCGCAGGCCCGGCCCCCCCAGCCGCGCCATTGGCCACGGCTGAGCCAATCAGCGGAGCTGGAGGCGGCCTGTCAGTCACAGCCGGGTGGGGCGGGGCCGGAGGGCCGAGGCCCAGGGGCCTGAGGAGAAAGGGGTGAGAGCTGGGCTGGGGGCAGCCGGGGCCCGGGGGGAGCAGGGCCAGGCCAGGGCCGGGGGAGCTGCAGGAGCGGGAGCAGGCATCTGCCAGTGCGGATGGGCCTGGGGGCAGGGGCCTGGAGGCCTCACCGCCCACGGGCCCCGCCAGGGCCCAGTCGCCAGCCCTGGGCCCGAGGGCTCAGCCCCAGGGCCAGCCCCAGGGCCAGCCCCAGCAGCAGGGTGGGAGCGGTTCCTGCTGCTGCCCCGAGGGTCGCCAGCCCCAGCCCTGCCAGCTGGAGGTGGGTGTTTGATGTCCGCAGGCCAGGGGAAGGCAGAGTGGCCTCCTCTCTCCAGGCGGCTCCAGGCTTTGGAGCAGGCGTGCTGTGGTGGGGACAGGCTAGGGGCCTTTGCTGTCCCCTCCTGTTCATCTGGTGCTGATGGACAGCCCCGTCTCTGCTGACAGCCTTTGATAAATGGGGATTTCCAGACACGGAGCTGTTTCTGCCTCCTGGTGGGAGCACGCGCCGGGGCGTTGTTGTCAGAGCAGCCGGTGGGGAGCGCTCCTGGTTGGAGGCAGCTCCCTTGGCAGATGCTTGTGCTACCGCCAAGCGGTCCAAAAACTTTCTAACGCCGATTTGGCATTTAGAAAGCAGGCATTCTGTATTGCAGCGCTGGATGCAGGGGCGATATCTCCACCCAGCGTGCATGCCGTAGGTCGCACCATCAAAGTATTTATCAAACTTAAAACGTACATATTCCTTAATTTTCCAAGGAAAGTCATTAACGTTACAATTATTTCCCAGAAATCATTAACATATTTCCCTTCCCACCAGAGCATGCGCTGTTTCATTCTGGGGATTCTTTCGGGGGTCCTTGGTGGTCGTTCTCCTCAGATTCCAGCTGTCTGCTTGTTGACCTCGTTGGTTTTTTCCACCTCAGCATGCTGATTTGGCTGTTTCCTTTTGTTAAGAACACAGCTGACACTCGCCAATGTTCAGGGAGTTTCTTGGTTTATGTTCAGACTGCCCATTATCTTTGTTCTGAGCTCACTCTTTCATTCAGAGATTCCTTCTTATCTTACAGGCCTCTCCTCTGTCCTTGGTATCTGTGGGCATGCTGATTCACCTCCTTCCTAGCTCTACCCTGTCCTTGGTAGCTGTCAGTTGTTGGTGACCAGCTTCTTCTAAGCACGCCTTGATGATGAGCGTTTTGAAGCAGGCCTTGGTAATTAACTTCTCTTCTGAATCCCACATGGAACACTTGTGCCCCTCTCTTGGCCCCAAGGTCGGATACCTGCCTTTCCCCCCACCCAAGCTGTGCTGCGGGCTTTTGGGAAATGGAGGTACCGAGGGCGGATGGTTTTACCACAGCCGGGAAGGTCCGGTAACCTGTCAGGGACTTTTTTCTTCCTGGTGCTTGCAGTAGCAGGTTATTTGGTTTTGTAAATGTATTTTTTTCCAAGGAAACTTCACCAAGGAAAGCGCAGCGTTTAGCTCTGGTTGCTCTCTGTGTGGATTGTGCCTGTCCTCAGCCAGGCACACAGCAGCTTTCAGACGAGGAATGGGACTGTTCCAGGGTGAGGTGAGCAGTGGGGATCCCAGGCCTGTTGTGCTTAAGGCAATCAGGTGAAAATGCGTGGTTAGAGCTGCCTGTGTTGCTTACCCCTTTGATTGCACTGCTCCCCTCTAGTTCTCTGTAATCCTCACTTCTACGAGTCGGCTGCATCAGGTTTAAATTTCTGCAAGTTGATGGTACACTTTGCAACTGTTTCAACGTGATTCTTCACAGGTTTGAAAATTCCCTGTTCAGGTCTCTCTACTTTCTTCTCCCTTCTGTCCCACAGAACCGTATGTGCCTGCAGGGGCTGCAGAGTCTGTGTTTGCTCCCCGTGGTGAGGAAAATACGGGCATGAAAAAGAAATAGATAGCGATTCTGAAAAGACCCCTTTCTTTGTGCTCATTTTCACATTCAGTTGCCTGCTGTGGGTTCTGAAATGATGTGAGTTACTCTGAGTCTAAACGATCCCTTGTTTGCATGCCTGTGCTCAGGAGGTGCATCAGAAACTCTGTTTGGGCATTGCTTCTGTCGGACAAGTAACCATAGCCCTTTCTGGAAAAACAGCTCCTGGGTGAGTTAGTTCCTCAGCCATAACGGCAGGGTTTCTGTTTGCATCTGCAAGAACTGAGGACAAACCCTGCTGAGGGAAACTGTCAGGAGAAAAGGAAGGCTGGAGAGAGCAGAACAGATCCGTAGAGCTGCGCTGCTTTACCCCCGATGGTGTCACACCTCCCGGCACGGCGACTGGGTAAGGGTGCTCTCAGGGTGTTTTCTCAGCTTTTCCAGTGCTCACCACCGGAGAGCCGACGGCCCTGGGGGAAGGGCAGGACCCCCTTCTTTGTGCACGCCAGGATCTTGTCACGCTGCATAAGCCCCTGCGCAAGCAGAAGTGGCCGATAGTGGACTTGTTGAGGGAGGCTGGGGTGGGCTCGAGGAAGATGCCGGGAGCAGACTTCCTTCAAGTCATCGGGGGGGATGTAGGGAGCAGAACGGGAGTGACCTGCTGCCACTGCCGTATGTCCTTGCATGCAGAGCCAGGGTGGTTCCAGTGGAGGCAATGGTGGCGGTTCAGCAAGGGGCACTTTCTCTTGTCTTACCCTCAGAGGACAGCTGCCACAGTCTGGAAAGCTGGAGGGGAAAGGGAGGGCAAGGATGCAAGAAGTGGGATGTCATCGAGAGCGGGTTGTGGGAGTGAGGGTACCCGTTGCCTCATGGTCTCCAGAGAGAGTCGCTGCTCAGCTCTGTGGCTGCCTGGATCCTGCTGCAGACACTGAACTGGCATCATGCTTCCCAGTGTCGATACTCGACCTTTCCCCCACCAGTCTCGTATCTGTATTCCCATTGCGCTGCCTTCCAGCACGTATCTGTGCAGCACGGCTCACCCTGGGCCCCACTTCCCACAGGGCAGAGCGGTACGGAGCTGTGAGGAGCACACTCAGGTCTACGAGGGTTCAGCAGTGCAGATGTTAGCTGGTACTCTAGTCCAAGCCAAAACAAGCCTTCTCAAACCCCAGGGGGCTGGCAAGTTTGGCATGGTAACAGCCGAGAGGTCTGCAGAAGGAGAAGCTGGAGAAGCCAGGGGATGTGCAATACTGCCGTCAGCCCAATGGCAGGAGGGAGGTTATTCAGTCCCTGGGGTTGGGCTGGAAATCTGCAGCCTGCGGTGTAACGTCCTGTACTGGGATTTGGTAGTTAGCACTGATCATCAGCTGATCAAAACCAGACCCTTTCTGCAGCTGTTGGTGGCAGCTGGAAAAGAGAGGTTGGGAAGACCTTGCTTTTTAAAACCTAAGCCAGAGCAGAAGCCTTGTCCTGGTACCTGTGTTGTCTTTCACTGCGGTTTTCACATCTGTGAGAGAAGAGGCATTTGGCTGACGGTTTGTAGGACTGCCTCTTTTGCAGCTTAAACATACCTTGTCAGCATGGAAGAGAACTGGACATGGACAAGCAAACGCTTGGGGCAACTGCAGTGTAGAGCTGGGGGCAGTCTGTACTATTTCTGTCAGGCTCAAAAGCTAAAGGATGTTTCCGTTGCAAGAGGCGAGTCTGTTGGGAGCTCCAGTCTCCCAAATTCCAAACCCCGTGTGTTAAACAGTGCTGAGCCCCATTGTTTCTTTCTGCTGCTCTCTAACACAGTCTCTCTGGCTTTTTCTTTGGTTGGTTTTTAATCCCTGGTAGGTGTCCAAGCTCCGTTCCATCAAGCCACTTGCAAACCTGCCCCTTGCCCGGCTTCTGCTGGGGTCCAAGCCAAAGGGATGAAGCCTCGTGCTCGTAGCAAGCCCGAAGCAAAGTTAAAGCGCTGAGAAGTTCCCCCAGTCAGCCCGGAGCCAGCGTGCAGCTGCGATGAGATGGAAGAGCCTGGGAAACAATTCGTTGGCAGGAGGCGATGGAAGAAGGTACAGTGCGTGTGGCACCCGGGATTAAGCGATACGCTCAGTTTCGTGTCTGGATCAGCACTGTGCTTGCCCTTTGACTAAGCCCCGGTTCAGAGCAGAAATTGTTGTTACTCATCGTGGGTGCCAGAGTGCTGTTCCTGCTCTCTCCTCCCTGGTGCATTGACTTAATCTTTTGTGTCTAGGCAGGGCCTTGATAATGCTCCTGTGTGGGCACTGTGTATGTGAATGGCAGGTTTTCTGCACAGTTGTGACTGAGCTTTCTTGCTTCTTTTCATGAGGAAAATCTTGATATGTACTGCGCAGGAACTATAGAAATGCAAAGAAGTGATGAAGAAAGAGGAGCCAGTCAAGGAGGGAGCGCAGGTTAGTTCTGGTTTTCAATTTTCTTGACTGTGTTCTAGCCAAAAGCCTTGTCTTAAGCAATTGAAATGAGCTGAATTACTGGGTATTTCAGTAGCTTTCAGATGACCACTTTCAGTCCTTGCCCCAGCAGGTGGAAACGCGGGATGGAGGTCAGCACGTGCGCCCTCAGGTCGTAGCGGGGCCTCCTCAACCCCGGGCTGGGGATGCTGTTCCTGGGGACGCGGGTTGCAGCCCGCGGTGGGGATGCCGGCGGTGGGGCTGTCAGCAGCAGGCCAGGGCAGAGCTGGCGGTAGCAGGGGTGTTGGTACCAGGCTGGGGTGGGGATGCTGGTTCCGGGGCGGTTGTTCCTTTCGGAACGGCGAGGTGGCACCGCGGCTGCAGCCTCTGCCAGGCAGGGGTGCGGTGTCAAGGCAGCAGAAGTGGAAGTGGCGCTGGGTGGGCCCAGGGCTGGCAGCGTGATGGTGGGCAGAGAGGGTTCCCGCATACCAGAGCGCTGAGGGCATCTGCCCTGCCTTGCCCCTTCCCCCACCGCTCCGCAGCTTCCTCCCGGCCCAGAGGCTCCTGGGGGCTGCCCCGGGGGGCTGCAGCGGCGTGCGGCTCGCCGCTGCCAGGAGGCACAGGGCGCGGCCTGGCCGTGACACCAGTGGCGCTGGTGGCCGGCAGCACTGTGTCACCCGTTCCGTTGAACGTATTGCAGCCCCTGGGCAGCAGGGAGCCGTAGCTTAAAGCGCCGTGGGGCTGGGGGACCGGGGCAGGCAAGGGTCCCCGGGCCGGGGCAGGGCTCGGGGCCAGAGCCCCAAGCCAGAAGTTTAAGGCCTCCGTGCTGCGGGGTTTCAGTAGACCGGCTGCATGAAACCTGTCCCCTCTGGTGTGCGAAGGGCCTTTGCCCCCCGGCATCCCTCTGGCTTCTAGATGGCTTGGCAGGCACGTTGTTGCTGTTGGATGCTCTCCGCTTGCTGCATCCTGCCTGCCGCCGCCCACTCCGTGCCGTGCCTGCCCAGCTTCCCCTCCGACAGTGTTTTTGAGTTATTGGGCACCTTGCACAACCACCCTCTTCTTCTTTTTCTTTGGTGGGATGCTGTCGTGCAGGGAGGTCTCTTGCGTCTTGGGGGCGCTGGCTGGTGCGGGGCGCTTGGCCGCCTTGCCACCCATCTCTCCCGATCTGGGCACCATCTGGCAGGGGGCAGCACCCGGCGGCAGTGGCAAGCGGGTCAAAAGCACCCGGGGCTGCCTCCGCAGCGCCTCCTGCACCAGTTGGGCCGTGTGGGGCGGATGATGCCGGGGGGCAGCCGGGGGGCTGGCCAGAGGACTCAGCAGCGGGATCCGCAGGGGGCTCAGCAGGGGAGTCTCCGCAAGAGCCTTCAGGGGATCCTTGCGGGGACTCTCCACAGGAGTGTCTTCTGAAGTCTCCGGAGAGCTCTCCTCAGAAGTCTCCAAGGGGCTCAGTGGCAGCCAGGTGGGGAGGTCTGCCACCACCGCGCCCTGCTTCCCCTCGGGGTCCTGCAAGGGGGAGCCCGGCCCCCCCCAGAAGGGATCGGCGTCCCCCAGCATTGCCGCTGCCAGGCGGTCCTTGGGGCAATTGCCCTCCAGCCCGTTGTCCCAGAAGTCGGGGACTTCGCTGAAGGAGGCGGTGCTGGCAAGGCTGTTGGGGACATCAGGGAAGGTGTTTTCGCCGTCCCCCAGCATCACCGCTGCCACTTGCTCCTTGTTGGAGCCGCCCTCTGCCCTGTACTCCAAGAGGTGGGGGAGCTTGTTGAGGGAGGTGGTCAAGCTGGGGATGACGGGGACATTGGGGACGGTGTCCTCCCCATCCCCCAGCCCCGCCACCACCGCTCGTTCATTGGGGCAGCCACCCTCTGCCACGTACTTGGAGAGGTTGGGGAGCTCATTGAGGACGTCGGCGGTCAAGTTGGGGACGTTGGCGGTCAAGACGGTGTCCTCGCTGTCCCCTAGCCGCGCCACCACGGCTTGGTCCTGGGGGCAGTCGCTGTCCGCCACGTGCTCTGAGAAGTTGTGGAGCTCATTGAGGAGAGCAGTGCTGGCGAGGCTGTTGGGGAAATCAAGGCCATCAGGGACAGTGTCCTCGCTGTCCCCCAGCCCCGCTGCCGCCATTCGTTCACTGGGGCAGCCGCCCTCTGCCACATACTCGGAGAAGTCAGGGAGGTGGCTGAGGAAGTTGGTAGAGTCGGGGACATTGTTGACAGTGACCTCGCCGTCCCCCAGCCCCGCCACTGCCGCTCTCTCTTTGGGGCTGCCGCCGTATGCCCTGTACCCCAAGAAATCAGGGAGCTTGTTGAGGTAGGTGCTCAAGTTGGGGACATCGGGGACATCGGGGACGGTGTCCTCACTGTCCCCCAGCCCCGCTGCCACTGCTTGCTCCTTGGGGTAGCCATTGTCCGCCACGTACTTGGGGAGGTTGGGGAGCTCACTGAGGAAGGCAGTAAAGTGGAGGACATCGGGGACGGTGCCCTCGCTGTCCCCTAGCCCCGCCGCCACTGCTCGCTCCTTGGGGCAGCCGCCCTCCGCCACGTACTCAGAGAGGTCGGGGAGCTCATGGAGGAAGGCGCTCAAGCTGGGGCTGTCGGGGACATCGGGGACGGTGTCCTCGCTGTCCGTGGTGTCGAGCCAGGCGAGCATACGGCTGGAGGTGGTGTCCTCTGCCTGCTCAGGAAAGGCCTCAGCAAAGGCGTCTGGCCCCTGCTCGGGCAGATCCGTGGGCTTCCCCGGGGTGGTCACCGCTGCTGAGAAAGGAAACAAAACCAATCGAACCCCGGGGCGATGCCAGCTTTGCTAAGCTTGGCCACCCGACCATGGGCTCTGCCACCCCCCAAACCTCACCTTTGGGCTTCGTCATGGTTCTGCCAGTTGGCAGAGCCAGGGCGGTCTGGCGGGGGCTGGCAGCAGGGACATTGTCCTCGATGGCCGCCCCATCCTTGCTGGAGGCCTCCGATGACTTCTGGGCGCTGCCGCGCGGGGTGAGGAGCACAGGGGGGCCTGTGGGGTCCAGGGTCTCCCCCCTGGCCCACGGCCCATGGCCCATCGGCTGGTGGGGCACCAGTGTCCCCATCGCCACCTGCTGTCCCCAGCCGTAGGCAGGGGGACAAGGAGCGGCCACGGTGGGGAGCTGCACCCCGCAGGGGAACTGCACGACAGGGGGGAGCTGCACAACAGGGGTGAGCTGCACCATCGGGGGGAGCTGCACCCTGCTGTGAAGCTGCAGCATGGGGGGGAGCTGCACCCCTTGGGGGAGCTGCACCCCGCAAGGGAGCTGCACGACAGGTGGGAGCCATGCCATCGGGGGGAGCTGCACCACGGGGGGAAGCGGCACCATGCCGGGGAGCTGCACCACGTGGCCTGGGGCCCCCAGCGGCCCCGGCACCCCCTGCCAGACGGTGGCCTGGGCCAGCTGGGAGGTGACAGTGTGCACCTGAGCAGGCCTGCGGGACACCGGCAGCCCCGGGCCAGAGAAGGGCAGCACGCCGGCAGTGACTGGTGGCGGCATGGCCAGGGCGGTGACGCTCACGCTGGGCACCTCCAGTGCCATCGGCAGCCCGAGAGGAAACCTCTCTGTTGGGGGAAGCGCAGAGGAGCAATGGGGTGAGATATTGGTGGGCAGAGCCGTCTGGGGGGCTACCTGGAGGGCAGGAGCACCAGGAGGAGCAGGAGCCTGCTGCTGTACCTGCCATGGCGCTTGGTCAGGGTGGGGTTTGTTGGGGGCAAGCAGCCCTCGTCCCCATGGCGATCATTCCGCCAGCACCTGCTGCAGCCAGCCTTGCGCTGGTTTGATTTTTCCTACCACAATAGGTTCCCATCTCAAGGATTTCCCATCCTGCTGAGGTTTCCTGTCCTGAATGATGGGTTCCCACCCGCACAATGACTTTTAAACCGCATGGTGGTTTTCCATGCCAATGAGGATTTCTCAGCCCCGTCATGGTTTCCTAACCCAACGGTCTCCCATCCCCACGATTTCCCATCCCAAGCATGAGTTTTGGGGGGAGGTGAATTTCCTGTCCAAAGGGAAGGGATGGGGCTGGCACTGGTGTCCCTGCAATGCCGACACGTGTGTGCTGCCCTTCCCGCCCCAGTGGTGGGGATTATGGGGGCTGGGGCGCTTTTAGGTCGTTTTTGTCCTCCCCCTCTCTGCCCCGGCAGGGGGGGAACCACTGCTCCCAACTGTGGTGGAAGCGGTGCCGGTGCCAGTTCCATGCGGCCGGGATGGGGAGCTGTCAGGAAAATTTGGCAACTGGCCTGTGCCGACTGAGGAGAGAGGCCGGGATGCAAAGTATAGCATTACAAGAGGCATTCTTGCATTTGTGTGCATGAGCTGTCCCATTAAAATGGGGGCACCCCGAATG
The DNA here is from genome assembly GCF_965183815.1 of Platalea leucorodia. Lineage (NCBI taxonomy): Eukaryota > Metazoa > Chordata > Aves > Pelecaniformes > Threskiornithidae > Platalea > Platalea leucorodia. Next base: position 583,176 of record NC_138838.1, read on the forward strand.
CGGTCTTACACGTGGTTCTTACACCTTTCAAGCAGTCAGGCGCAACGCGATTTGACCAAGCGCTACTTAACAAACACACGCAGGCTGCTGCTTTGCAAAGTGACTCTCATTCTGTGGCGGCGTCATCCATCTGCTTCTTTCTTGATCCAGACGTCCCGGCGGTCGGTCTTGCTGCAGTTCCCTCTGTCTGATGGCAGATAAGGGGAGGGTTCCCCAGAGGAGTCGGAGGGGCTGGGATGCTGGCGTGATCTGGGTAGTCCAGGGGTATCCTTTCTTCTTCAGGGTGGGGGCTGTCCTTCTCCTCCTTGCAATGAGCTGGGGTCCTTCAGTCATGCTGACTGAACCATGACTGAGCAGTATACGACGTAAACTAGATGTATCTTAAGAAATGTCATACAATTTCCTACTCTCGAGACTAATTGCTACAATAGTTTTTCCTAGCAATGAGATTTTCCTAGCAGTCCCTCCTTTCCTTTTGACCATCAGGGTCACGCTATACTCTTCCTTCTTTAAGTCGTATGTTGAGCATATAAGGTAGTAGAACACTGTAAACGCACACCTCGATAATTACAAAGCCAAACAAGCTAGTGAATACAACAACCCAAATCCTTTTAGTTCACAGGCCTCTACCTAAGTCTGAGAGCCAAGAGGTTAGCCACCCAAGCAGATTCAGGAGAGAGCCCTGCCTTACTTCGTGTAGTATTTTTAAATGAGTCTTCCTCTTGTTTCTGTCAGTTTCATTTTTCTGGTCTTGACTTACATAAAAACCCAGCAGCTGTTATTCGACAATGCACATTCTCTGTCCTGCGCTGCTGAAAGGTGCTCTAGGGCTAATCCATTCGTGCGGAGGCACCAGGAAGAGAGAGCGCCAGCGTTTGTGGGGCTGTGAATGGGGTTCCCTGGATACTTGAAGCGCAGCAGCAGCTGCTTTTGGTCCTGGCCCCTTTGGGGTGGGAGGAATCCCTGGACGTTCGCCGTTTCCAGGCTGGGCTCTGGCTGTAATCAGCGGGCCAGGGAGAGGGACTCTCGGGAACTTTTCTTTCTCCCTGCTTCCCCCCAGTTCCAATCTCTATTAGAGGTAATGATGATTTGGCTTCCTGGACACATCCTAGAGAAGGTAGATCCAGGGTGGAAGTGTAGGCTGGTCTGTACCTTCAGAGCTGTAGGCTGGGGCTGGAGTTACTATTTGCTCAATCTAATTTCTTTTCCATATCCTACACTAGGTAAGCGTGGGGACAGCAGTGTAGTCCTCCTACTGAGAAGTTGGGCTCAGTGTAGAACGACAAGAAGCCCACCCTGAGTGATACGGTGGGAAGCAAGACAGAAGAGGAGCACGGGCAAGAGAGCCGTTAAGGTAGCGGCAGAAAGCCATTCACTCCTGGATAGAAAGTGGGAAAGTGAGGGCTGGAGAGCCAGAGGGCTCTGCTGCTAGCGCTGGCAACAGGTAAGCAGTAACGGCTTCACCATCAGGCTTGGATTTTGTGAATGCCCAAAGGCAACGGACGTGGCTGGTGCTCGTCCCTGAATGTTGGTGTGCTGACAATCTAGAGTGAATTCTGGGGTGTTCCCTGATGGCAGCCAGGCTTAGCCAGGTGTTTTCTGTTAGACACAGAACTTAAAATGCCTTAAAAATGTATAGTGCGAACACAGGAGAGCTTGGTGGTGGGTGGGAAGTGGAATGGACTGCGTCCTTGTATGGAGGCCATGGTGGTGGTCTCTCTGCAGGTGCTGGCTTTAAGGTGGACAAGCACGCGTTATCTTCTCTGCACCCTTGACGTACTCTCATCCTTCTTCCTTTTGCCCTCCCTCCGTACCCGTCTTGACTCCTGGGCTGATGGGTTGTACTGTTTTCATTACGGATGACCCTGCACACCATCGGTAGCTGAACTGTGTGGTGCCATGGACAGGTAGCTCTTGATGGCCCTGGAAATCCCTGGGAAATGAGGGAAATGTTGGAAGTTGTTTCTCCCTCCTGGTGGGAGCACGCAGCAGGGCTTTGTTGCCAGAGAAGGCAGTGGGGAGCGCTCTTGGCTGGATGCAGCTCCCTTGGCAGATGCTTGTGCCCCTCTCTCGGCCCCAAGGCCGCATATGTGCCTTTCCCCCCACCCAAGCTGTGCTGCGGGCTCTTGGAAATGGGGGTACAGAGGGTGGATGGTTTCACCACAACTGGGAAGTTCCAGTCAGCTTGTCAGGGATGTTTCCTTGCAGTTACAGGTTTTAAAAGAACGCAGCAAAGAAGTTTTCCAAGAAAACTTGAGCAGGGAAAGTTCAGGGTTTAGCCCTGATTGCTCTCTGTGAGGATTGTGCCTGTCCTCAGCCAGGCACACAGTAGCTTTTGGACAAGGAGTGGGACTATTCCAGGCTGAAGTGAGCAGTCAGGATCCAAAGTCTGCTTTGTTTAAGGCAATCAGGTTGAAATGTGTCGTTGGAGCCGCCTTGGTTGCTTACCCTTTTGATTTCAGTGCCATCCTCTAGTCCGGATGAGCAGTGTTGAAATGGAGAAAGCAGATCTTCCTCAGCCACGCATGCACCTTCCCCCCAGCTCAAGGGGAACAGACAAAATCTCTGAGAGTATGTTGTTTTATTAACTGTGTATCAGCTATCCATCATCAGAGGAGTTGTATACAGTGAATGGCTGCAGGTGCCTGGAGCTTGACCAGCATCACGTGGGAGGCGAAAAGGAGAAAAAGGTGACCGTGAGGAGTTGCTATCAGTTTGTTGGCTGGGAAACCCCTTGGCGGAATGTTGAGGCAGGGGCACCCGAGTCGCCGTAGCGAGTGGTCGGGCCTGGGAATGCTGCGTGCGAGAGAGGGAGCGGAGGCTGAGCCAGGGCCATGGGGGCCTCTCCCCGTCATCTGCCTACCCACCAGGGCTGCGAGGTAGAGCCGGGCAGGTGCTGCCACTGTGGCCCAGCTCCATAATAGAGGGTCGCGGGCCGGAGTTGTTGCGGTAGACGCCATCGCGGAGCAGGCACTGCCTGGCCCCGACCATGTCGTGCATCCACTACAAGTTCTCCTCCAAGCTGACCTATGATACGGTCACCTTCAATGGCCTCCACATCTCCCTGTGTGACCTCAAGCGCCAGATCATGGGCCGTGAGAAGCTGAAGGCGGCCAGCTGCGACCTGCAGATCACCAACGCCCAGACCAAAGAAGGTGCGTGGGGACGGTGGGCAGGGGGGCCTCGGTGAACGCCCAGCTGGAGGCATCGCAGACCACCCCCGCAGCGGCCACGGCCTGGGGGAGCCACACTCTGCTCTTTGTGGCTCGTCCTCACGTAGCGTGAGTCAGCCTGGGGCCCATCCCGCCGGCGTGCGGGGGGACCGGGAGGGCAAGTGGCGCCGGGGATGAAGCGGGGTGGGAAGCGGTGATGGGATTCGGCCACGATCGGTAGCTGTGACTTGTGCTGGGGGCCTCAGAGAGCTCTTTTGTAGTTGCTGTTCTGACAGCTGCCTTCAGATCTGTGTTTTAGACACGGAGCTAGGCATAGAAGAATACGTGGTTGATGTGCGACATAGAGTGCTTACAAAAGGCCTGGTTTCCTGGAATTCTTCTAGGTAAAATGATAAGGAAATGGGGGAGGATATCTCATAATAACAAACTTGCCAGAATTCCTTGAAATCTGGTGGAGAAAGCTGAAAGTGATCGAAATAGAAGAGATGGCTAATTTGAAGAAGACAAGTGGGTTTGGTGACGTAATTTTGTCTTCAACTTGTCTTACTTCACTGCATTGGAAAACTGGTTTTGTGGCTGTTGCAGAAGCTGCTCACTAGCAACATTTTGGATCAAGAATGTGTCTGTGAGTTGTAAGCTAGGCAGACCCTTTCAAGCTATCTTGCACGTGAGTGTTCTCTGTATCTAAATTATACTTTGGAAGTTCTTGTCAATAGAACTTCTTTTCCACACCAAAGACATTGTCATTCAGATGCCATTGAGCATCAGTTCATCGTTCATTTCTAACCATGGGGTTTTTTTCCTGGTTCTACGTGCTAACCATATCAGGGCAGCACTGAAGTTTTATGGCAGAACATTTATGGTGAATATACGTAAGAAATGTTCTTAGAGAAGTCCTAAATCCTTTTAAATCTAAAAATTGGTGCGTGATTGTCAGAGATGATAATGGTTTCGTATTACTTAGTAGGATCTTTCAGTTTGGTAGTCTGCCATCTTGCTAAGTTTGAATGTGATTAAAGACTTTGGGATGTGACTTTTCAGAAACACAAAGACTTGTAAAGTGTTTTCATTCCTTAAACTTTAAATGTCTTTCTTTTTTTCCCTGTGGTTCTGTGACACTCTTACAACAGTTTTTTCTTTACAGTGTGTAGCGTTGTTTGTTTCCCTCTTCCTGTTTGATGTATTAAAACCTGAACAGAATAATATGTACGCTACAGGAACTGTAAGTTCAGCCCTAGCCTGTGAAGTGGTTGGCCCTAAAGCTCCCTGCCCAGGGCAGGCCTTTCTTGACAGGGGGCTGTGTAATGCTTAGATTTTCTTTTGAGAAGAGAGCTCTAGGCGTTGGTTTCAGGATATGACGTCTGTAAAAGCTTCTGTTTTCCTTACTAGCAGTCCTTTCTAGGAATAATATACTGAAGCATTTATGGAGCATGAATTGTGAAATACTCCTATTTTGTGTGTGATCGCTGAGCGAGTTGGCTAGATAGGCAGCATCTTTGGTATTCAGACCATAGTTCTGATTCGGTCTGCAAAGGTAAGGGCATTTAAATATTTAAAACTGTAGGCAGATTACAGGGAATGGCTGCTGATAGTGCCTGAAAATATTTAGTCATAGCCGGCTTGTATAAGTACAATGTAAAAACCATTCTCATGGAGAGATCTTTGCATTTTAAGCTTACTCAGTCCAAGTGCCTCGGGTAGTCGGGTTTTTTTGTAGGGGCCTTATGTAAAAGGTGTACAGTGTACACGCTTTGGCACAAGGTTAGAGCCTGGTGCATTTGTGGGTAAAATGCCTGTCATCTTTCTTACCTTCTGCCTGCAGTACATGTTTGGAGCTCGGTGACTTCAGGGTCGCCTGCTGCTTTACTTTCCCAAAGGTGAAGCCTTTCTTCAGTCTAGCACCACTTTGAATGTACCTTTGGAAAAGGGGCAGCATGTTTCTTCAGGTTTGAAAACACTGTCCTGCTGCTGGTAAAATATAGATAAGTAACCCAAGGAAATACTTATTTTGCCAGGCAACTATGCGGTGTTTGTAAAAGCATAACCATGTGCATTTATACCCGATGAGACATTAGCTGATGAATTGACAAACTACGCTGAAAAGAAGTTTCCTGTAGTGATGCTTCCTTCTCAAATAAACTTCAGTGTTTTTTTAAGTCCTTTTTAGCTGAAACTTGACAGCTTCCTTACCCTTTCGATGCTTAAGCAGTTGTGAGCCTTTGACAAGGGCCCCTCTCGGAGATATTCTGGAGCAAGCAGTCAATCTCAAGCGGGTTTGGCTGTTTTAGTTTCTTCTCGTTAACCACCTAGGCACTCTGAAGGTGTCATAGGCTTGGACTTTGGTTTGAACAAATACAAGTGATGCTAGGTTGGAAATGCCTCTTTCAGTGACACTCGGAGGTTATCATGCCGACTTTCAGAGTACAGTAGAGGTTAAGTATTGCTGTGTTTGGATTGTAGAACTTGAATCTGTGTTTAATTTTTTGGGAACAGATTGATGACTCTTCTGCATCCATTTCTCTGGCCCAGCTTATTAAGGGATATATATCTTCTGGTCAAATACTTAAAAAAAGGCTTTGCTTCGTAGTTTTATACTGTGATCTATAGCTGGAGAACTGTTGTAATGTGAACACAGCTTTAATTTACTTTTTAATAATGATGTAAAGTATTTATTTTCACTGTAAAATGTGTGTCTATTTTGATACTGTCCTGTAAAGAGGAGTTGCCAGTTTGGGAAGATAGAAGGGGAGTGCCTTCTCAGCCTCAGCGTAATGTCGCAGTATAACTCATCTTCAAGACACAAAGAAGCAGCATTTCAGCAGCTGTTTACAGTTTTTTGAACATTTTGTTAATTTTGCGTTGGAAAGAAACTAACACAGTTTTTACATCAGAATTTAACTGGCTGTAAGTTAGGGACATTTCAGGGGGGTTTGCAGCAGCCAAAATGGAAGCGTTTCTGGAGCATGGAGAATTGCATGGCTGTTTTTGAATTTCTAGTCATTGTAGTTCTAGATCCATTCTGTGAATGCTGCTGTTGCTGTGGTGGGAGAAGGCCAGAGCAGCCCAGCTGCCCAAAGGGCTGGGAGCCCAGCCTCAGCAGCCCAGAGGAGGTGGGGCAGGGTGCCCCTGGGGGCACAGCTCCTCCCTCTCCACAGGGAAACTTCTCCCCTGGCTCCTGGACAAGGACGTGCAAGCCCAGGGCGTGCCAGAGGTGGCCACGTCTGAACACCACGATGAAACCTCCAGGTGTGGCAGTCCAGTGGGGCAGCTGGGGCTTTGTGGCAAGGACGCCCTGGGTCAGTGTGTGCTGTGCTGCTGCGGGCTGCTGGAAAGCCTGGGCGTCAGGCAGCTCTCAGGGCAATCCTGGTTCCGTTGGGCTCTGCCTTTTCCCTTTTGCCTGCTGAGGGCAAGAGACTTCCACAGGAGGTGAACAAACGTGAGTTCTTTTGGAGGAAAGCCCAACAGAGGGGTGAAATTCTAGAACAATAACGGGGCCAGGGTGTGCTGAGGGGTGAGCTGTCCTGCACACAGCGGCAGAGTCCCGGAACAACGCTGTTTTCTCAGCATGCTCAGGGTGGTTCTCGTATGAAGGACGCCATGGTCTTGGGCTTGCGCTTTCAGCTTTAATCAAAACGATCCATTTTCTTCACTTCTGCCGGGCTTTGCAGGGCCAGCAGCACAGCGCCCACAGGGCCCATCCCAGTGCTGGCTGCTCCCTTGGAGATCTCAGGATCAGCATGGTCTGAGTTGCCAGGGACGAGACTGAGAGTTCGGCGTCTTTCTCCAAAACCTGGAGGGCTGCAACAGAGGGAAAGAGAACAGAGCTGAAGCCCACCCATCTGCAGAGACCCCCAGGCATCCCCTCCAGGCCATCCAGCCCCACCCATCCCTTTCCCTGGCCAGGAGGAGCAGGTGGGACAAAGGCATCAGCTGGAAGCTGCTGCTCAGGAACGCCCCTGACATCTTCCTCTGCCCTTGAAGCGTTGCCCTGGAGCAGGGCAAGCCATGGCACCACCCTGCCCAGGCTGGGGCCCCTGCCCCACCAGCCCCGGCATACACAGCACTGCCCCTACTCACCGCTGCAGAGCTCAGACAGCTTCTCCTCGCTTTGGTCCCTCCGGTGCCGTGCAGCAAGCCCTAGGCACAGAGCTGCGTCAGACCTCCCGCTCCCCAGCGTGCTCCCAGCAGCACAGCTCCCGGCTCTGCCGGTTTGGCTGCACACCCTCCTCCCCCTCAGCAGGGTGACCCCAGGGAAGGACAGTACGTGGGAGGGTGGGACTGAGCAGGGCGGCCACCAAGCCCACCTGCGTGGGCAGGGCTGGGAGAGGGAGGCCCAGAGCCCCTGGCTGTCCAGGCCCTGCCCGGGGCAGTCGGGGCTCTGGCAGCCACAGGGCTGCCCCTTGCCGCCAGTGCAGCGGCTGGGACTGGGGCCAGGCTGCCAAAGGAGGGTCCCCAGGGGCTGTGGCTCACCAATGAACCTCACGGCCGCCTCTCGCAAGGGGACCTGAGCGTCCTTCAAGTATGGCAGGCTCTGACTCAGATAGTCTTCAACTCTGCTCCTGTCCTGCACCAGCTGGAGAGAGCACAAGAGTATGGGGCTGGCACAGGCCCTCCCCACTCTCGGCCGGACCGGTCCCTCCTCCCAGCACCCGCGGTCCCCCTCCCACCTCAGGCCATTCCCATCTCCCAGCCAGGAGCCCTGTGGGGCTGAGGTTCAGAGACAGCCCCAGGCAGAGGCAGGTCTGGAGGTCCTGAGAGCCCTCTGTCCCACTGCCAGGGCCCACGTGGGCTAGGGTCTCCTTCGACATCCTGAGGGCGGGGAGGGGAGAGAGGCCGGGAGAAGAGCCCTTGGGGGGCTCTGTGCCTGAGGGCAGGGAAGGCGGATGCAGCTCCAGGCCCCTCGTCCAGCCCTGGGGCTTGGGGCTTTTCCTCACCAAGCACTCCCCAATTCTGTACGTCTGCTGCATCTGGCTCAGGCGCTTGAGCTGTTTCCACCTCAGCAGCTTTGCAGCGACGACGAGGGCTTCCTGAGAGGCCTGCAGAGGGGGACAGGGATTGGGGGGATTGTGGAGAGGGAGCGGGGGGACTGTGGACAGGGATTGGGGCGCAAAGCCCTGGCCTCCAACACCTGCAGGGATAGCTGGGAAGACTCTAGGGACTCTCATGGCCTTGGGGGCCATGGGCTGCTGCTGAGCCCTGCTGGACCAGGTAGGGCAGGTGTGGGACATGTCTGTGCCAACTTCTCCGCCCCTCCTCGCGCTGGGGATGCCGGGACCCTTCCTCTGGGGTGTGCTGGAGGAGGGCTGAATGGGGGGAGCAGGGATGGGGGGACCCCCACCTCCCCGTCCTCCTCTGCAGCAGGAGGCACAGAGGGAGGAGGAAGGCAGTGGTGGGACTGGTGCAGGGAAGGAGGGGAGTTCTGCCTCAGTGACTCAGGCAGTTGGACCCTGGGGTGACACAGACGCCAAGAGGCCAACTGCCGGCAGCCCTGCCCCTCCCTGATACCCCTCCCTGTGGTGTCAGCACACCCTTCCCCACATCACTGGTCACGTTTGAAATCTCTACCTTGGCCACACTCTCCATCTGGTCGCTCATGCGGAAGAACAGGGGGAGCAGGCTTTTCCGCACATTCTCCTTCATCTGCTGCTTGTTGCTCCCCACCACCATCTGTATCATGTCCTTGAAGAGGCAGATGGAGAGCTCTCGCAGCTGGCTGGACTCCTGGCAGGGAGGAGAACAGGAGGACTTCAGCAACAGCCGCTCCCTGAGCAAGGGCGTTAGCGGGGCTGATGTGAGGGGAGATGCTTTGGAGTGAGGCTCTGCACAGAGGGGCCGTGGGCCAGATCTGCAGCTGTGGCTCAAAGGGCCCGGGCCCACGAAAGGCCACGCAAGAGGTTTCCATCCGGCGGTGCCTGTGCCTGCCCCCCAGCATTCACCACCAGCCACACCAGCTGCGCCAGCGTGGAGCTCCCCAGGGACAGGCCGAAGAGGAGACTGGGCTGGCCCTCGGCAATGCCTCCGGGGCACACATCGCCGCCTCAGCCTCAGCCCCCTGCCATGGCACCTGGGGACAACGTCTGGTCCTCAGGGATCTGTGAGCAGCTCTTGGCCTGCAGGTGCTTTGCACAGGGCCTGGGCTGGGCTGGGCCCCAGCACAGGGGCTCAGGTTGCCCGGAGGCATCAACCTGTCAGGGAGAAGCCGTGCTGGGCTGCAGAGCCCAGAAGCCATCCCCACGAGAGCCCAGGGGTGTGAGGGGGGGAACAGCCCTGCCCAAGTGCTGCCGCAGGGCTGGGCTGATGGGCAGTTGTCCTTGCAGAGGGCCCAGCAGTGGGGCTCAGGCTCCCCAGCAGCCTTACCTCATCAAAGAGCGGCGGGAGCTTCTCCACCAGCTGCAGAGCGGTCAGGCTGGCCTCTTCCCTCTTCATATGACCCATCACATTTCTGAAGACCAGCAGGGCCTTCACCTTGTTGTCAGTGTTGGCATTCTGCTGGGTCTCCATGATGTCTGGCGGCAGGACCAGCATTTTTGTTGCCTGTAGGAAGCACGCAATTCTTTTTTTGACAAGCGGTGAAAGACTACCCTGGCAAAAATGCTCTGGTCACTAAGCACCAGCCTCCCGTCCGCCTTCCTGCCAGGTGGCACAGGAATCCCTGCAGCAGCCTAATGGCAGGCGGTGGCCATGGGCGCATGGATGGGGACATGGGGATAGCAGCGGGTAGGGAAGTTAGGGCAGGAGAACAAAGGCTCCACGTCCCCTGCTCTGCCACCCCCTTTCCCAACTGGCCCAAACGCCCAGATGGCTTGGTAACCCTCTGGGCCTGCAAAGCTCCCCAGGCGGCCACCAGGCCCCTCCATGGCAGCGCTCTGCAGACCCCCATGGCTCGTGCAACAAACAAGCCACCATGGCTTCCCTGGACTAGGCCCTGCTCACCGTCTCAGGTGTCTGCGACAGTGTGATGAGGCCTCTGAGCACCAGCGAGAGCAGCACCACGCTTGGACGCCTCAGGTACCGCTGGACTTTGTAGAGGCTAGCAAACTCCTCTGATTTAATGTCACTGGAGGCCAGCAGCTGAAACAGAGATGGCAGTGAAAGAGTGGCAGAGCCTGCAGCGCTCCCCGCACCCTGCGGCTCCTGCTTCCCACTGGCAGCTCAGGGCAAGGGCACCAGGGCCAGACAGCCCGTCCTGGGGGCAGCTCTGCCCGTGGAGGGCTGCTTGGCATCCCCGTGCCCTGCGCCTCGCCGCAGACCACACGGTCCTCTGTGCCGGCTCCTCCTGTCCTCTGAGCATCGGCAGCCTCTTGCTCTCAAGCCTCTGAGGAGCAACCCAACAGCAAGAGCGGGCACAAAGGAGGCACGACACGCGAGTGGTGACGATTGTCTTCTGTCCCCAACCTTGCAGCCCGCTCAGCCTGTGCAAAGGCCCCGTCTCTGCCCCTGACCCAGCCCTTGCCCTGCCCCAGCCTTCCAGTCTGCAGAGCAGGGCAGGGGCGTGCAGGCAGGGGGGAAGCAGAGAGCTGCCTGGGCAGGCAGGGGCTGCCTGGGCTTCGTGTTTGTGCACCGGGGCCCAAGCAGCGTGGGGTGGCCCTGCATGGCTGGCACAGGGGAACCTGCTGCTGGGCAGGTCCCTGCTGGCCCTAAGGGGCTCTGTCCCTGTGTCCTGGAGGAGGCGACCGTTTGGGGGCAGATGGGAGGAGAGGGCTGTGCCTGTTTTCCTGGAGAGGCAGGCACAGCCCCGAGGGTGAGCGAGGACTGCTCTGGTCACTCACAGACAAGTGATGGATGCAGGCGTCCTCTGTGCTGGAGCTGAACACCCTGCGCAGCCGCTGGTCCTGGAGCTGGCTGAGCAGCTCCCTCAAGACCTTCTTCAAGGTGTGGGGCTGGGAAAGCATCACGTCCCACATGGCCAGAGCAGCACTGCAGGCCCAGAGCGCTCTGTCAGCAGGGCTGCCTCGGCCACCACGCTGTGCCCGGGCCAGCCCCACAGGACCAAGGCTGTCCTGGCCCTTCCCGACCCCTCGCTTGGAGTGCCCGGGTCCCTGCCTGGGCAAGGAGGAGGGGGCTGAGATAGTCTTCCCCGTGGGGCAGGGAGGAACCTCGTGGCGGGGCTCCGGGCTGCCTTGGCCAGCTTTGGCTACTGCGGGCCTGGCCCATCCGCCAGGGCTGGAAAGTGGGGTGGGCTGGAGGGCCCTGCTTCTCGGGGAATGTCCTGCGCTTTCCCCTGGCTCCGGCAGCCAGAAAGTCTCCAGGCCCCTCTCCCCACACGGCACAAGCCCACGGGGGCTGTTGCACTCAGTACCTGTCACATGATGGAGAGAGCTTCAGCAGGCTCCTGACCACTTCCCTGGGGCACTGGTCGGTCATCAGGAGAAGCAGCAAGTCCAGGCTCTGCCGGGCTGACGCCGTGTGGATGCACTCCATGTTTTCATAGATGCACCTCACGATGCCTGGTACCTGGAGGGCACACAGGTGAGGATGGTGCTGCCACTGGAATGCAGCCATTTCCTCAGCTGCCTCTCAAACTGATGCTCTTCCCATCCTGCTCTGCTGGCTTCAAATGGCTTCAAGGTGCCTGAGGCACCTGCATGAGGGAGGGAGGGAGGGAGGGAGGGAGGAACAGTGCCTGAAAGGGCTTAAGGGCAGGGCAGCCACAGGCCGCTTACCTCTGTCAGCCAGGAGGCAGGCTCTCTCACAGCCACATCCAGGATGCTGCTCGCCTCCTCCTTGTCATAGACGCTGGAGTCTCTCATGGCCTCAATGGCCACGAGGACGACGTCTGTCTTCTCAGAAGGCTGCAGGTATTTTCCAAACGCCTATGGGAGGAAGGAAGGCGGGGAAGACATGGCACACCGAGCGCCCTGATGGTGCTGCTTAGCTGAGCAGTGAGAGCAGCTCTGGCAAGACATGGCCCGGCAGTGCTGGCAGAGGTGCCCGCAGGAAAGCTGGAAGCAGGGGCTGCACTACTGCGTGGTGGAGGAGGAGAAGAGAGGGCCCTCAGGGTAAGGGAGGAGGGTTGCGGTCGTGAGCACAGCGTGCCGGCCCTCCAGAGAACCAGGGCTTGCTGGTGGCCAGGCGGGCTGGAGATGCTGCTGGGACACTGGAGTGCAGCGCTTTCTAGTCCCTGCTCGGGGACAGCAGCAACCCTCTCACCAGGGACAGTGAGGCCATGCCAGCCTCGTTGATTCTGGATCTCTTTGCTCACGCGAGTCTCCTGCTGATGCCACGCACAAGAGGCCCAGCAAGGGAAGAGCTCATTACCATTGTAATGTTGCTGGTGCTGGGCGAAGAAAGCCAGGAGGTGTTCTCAGCTTCCCATTCCCTTTGACGCCGCGGATGCTCTCGATTATCCTCTGGCAGCGTCGTGCCTAAACGGGAGGGGATCACAGACGAGTGGGTAGGACAAAGCGTCTTTGCCAACAAGCTTAGCAAATGGTGAAAAGAGCTTTGAACTAGGAATGGCTGAGGAGGGAGGTTACGACCCACAGTCAGGGGAGGAGGTGGTGGGCAGGGCTATAAAGCAAAGGGTGACGACAGGCGAAGGGAACCAGAGGGACCTCAGGGACGATGGAGAAGGAGGAGAGACACCTGCCTCAAGCGTATGTGTGCAAACGCTCATGGCCTGGGAAGCTCTAAGGAACTAGAACTCTGCCCGCAGTCACACAACTAACACGTTGTTGGAATAACTGAGATGCGAGGGACAGAGAAGCTGGCAGGCTTTCCTGGACAGCCTCCAGCAAGCACAAGAACGGTCCGTTGCAACACTCAGGGCAACAAGCAGGCATCTGAGGAGACGCCTGTGTGTGGAGGGATGCAGCCCACCACAGCTCCTCTTACGTTTTTGCCGCAGGATGAACCTGAAGAGGTGATGAAGAGCATCCAAAGCCCCCCAGCTGATCTCCCAGTTCGTGCAAGTGTGGCAAAGGATGAGACGCCCCAGCAGCTGTCCCAGGATGGGGATACGGATCTCTGTCTGGCAGGCACGGCTGTCATCGTCTCCTACAAAGGTGCTCCGGACCTGGGCGAGGGAGGCAGGACAGGGAGAAGGGCTGAGGGGCAGCAGCTGCGACCCAAGAGTCTGCCCGGGGAAGGATCCCCGGGGAGTCAGAGCTTTGGAGGGCCCTCCCAAAGCAGCCAGCTGGGCAGCAGGGCAGGGCGAGCTGCTAGGCCTGGGCTCCCGCCATGCTCCTTGGGCAGTGCTGTCCTGCACAGGACTGGGGGCCGAGATGGCTCCTGGCAGAGAGGGAACTGGGGAGAGAAGAGCATGGGAAAAAGAAAGAAACCAAGAGCCTGGCTCCAGGGCAGAGCCTTGCTGAATGCCTCAGTCGGTGCCCAGGCTTGCCTCGCAGGCATCTCTGAGCTGCAGGCTGCTCTGGTGTGCAGGCAAGGGGAGAGAGCGTGGCTGGAGGGTGTCTGTCTCCTTACCTTCACTAAGGAACAGCTGGCCAGCAAATCGCTCAGCCTCCCAATCCTCCCCACAGCCCTCTCACACGCAGCTGTGTTCTGGCAATTGACGAAGGTCAGCAGCATCTGGGAGGAGAGAAAGTGCTCATGTGCCCTGGGAGCTGGTGCCCGCGCCAGCAGAAGCAGCACTGCTGAAGTCCTGGCTGGACTCACGCAGTCCTTGTGGCCAGGCAGGTGGGCAGATGGCACCCCCAGGGCAGTGCCTGCTCCCTTCCGTGCCCTCCCCCACAACACAGCCCTGTGTCCCCTCTCCCATGAAAGCTGGGCTCTTGGGCATGAGCCTGCCTGCGGGGTCTGCAATGGGGCAATGGGGATACGGCCCCCTGGGAAGCCAGGAGTACAGAGCTTCAGGGCTGGGCTCCCTGTGCAGGACAGGCAGGTCTCAGTGGCTCTCTGCCCCAGTCAGATCTGGGGAGGAAAGCACAAGGGATGGTGAGGCAGGGGAAGAGCAGCACCAAGTGCCACCGCTGCGCTGCCTAAGGAGAGGGCTCAAATGCCTCCCGCTGCTTTGGTGCAAGGAAAGCTCTGGGGATGGAGCTGGCCCAGAAATGCCATGGGCAAGGCTTTGCTGTGACACAGGAGGAGGCTGCAGAGGGGAAGTGACATTGAGTGCAGCCAGGGGACACGGGGCTCCCAGAAGAACAGCCCCTGCGAACCCCACTCTTTGCCAATGCCACACCTGTAAGATTGTCTGCAGCTCTGTGAAGCCAGAGGCAGGAGAGCTGTGCACCAACGTCCACAGCATGGTATCCATGGTATCCAGGGTCTGCAAAGAGGACAAAAGGTTGTGGCAGTCTTTCTGCAGTCCCTTTCAGCCCCGGAGATGGATCTGAACTCCCCACGCCAAGGACTGGGGGTGAAGGGATGAGGGTCGGAAAGCAAAGCTGAGACGCTGCCCTGCCTTGGATCTCTGGGTTTCTCTCAGCACACGGTGGCCAGGGAGCAGCCCAGAGGGACTACGGACTCCTGCCGCTCAGCCAGCACTTACCTTAAAGTAGAGAGTAGTGTCCAGGTCCTGCATGTCCGGTTTTGGAGGAAGCAAGAAGACACTCCTGAAGCAGGCCTGTAAGAGGCTTTTCTTTTTGCCCTCCAGCACCATCTCCACTTTGCTGCAAAGAGAGAGAGGGGCCTGTTGCACACTGGTGCTGGGCACCTCGGTGCCTTGGGCAGGTGGCCACGGACCTCTGGAGCAGGCGCCCCCGAGGGGGATGGAGGGTGTGCAGGGAGCCCTGCCAGGAGGCACCTCCTCCCTCCCCAACACGGCCTGGGCCAAAGGACAGTCCTGGCAGGCAAGCCTCCCGCTTTGGGGAAGAGCCAAGGCATGGCAGGCAGCTGCAGGATCCCTCTGGCCTCCCCTGCGCCCTCCCAACAAGCCGCGAGCAGGGCAGAGCAGAGGCCCTCTGACGGCACTACTGGACTCTGCCTGGTTGGGGGACGGGGAGAGGTGCCAGCCAAACCAGGGGCTGGGCACCTACCTCAAGGAGGCGATGGCAAGCATGGCTTGCTGGCGCACCGCTGTGTGCAGGTGGTTCCTGGGCTCCTCTTCCAGCAGCACCTGCAGAGCGAAACCAGGATGGCAGCTGGCAGCCACCAGCAGCCCGTGCCAGCAGACCCAGCACCAGGTGGTGGGGCTGGCGGAGACCCTCTGCCCCCGCCCCAGCACCAACCCCAGCGTGCCCCCTGTCACTCCCGGCGGTGGGGTCTCTGCTGGCAGGGCTTCTCAGCGGCACCAGAGTCCCCTCAGGGCAGCTCCGTGTATGCTCACACTTGTCCCTGCCCTACCCCTGCCCGTGCACTGCCCGCACACTGTGCCGGTGCCCGGGGACCTTGCCCCCGTCCCCAGACCTGCTGGGTGTCCCCTCACCTTGATATTCTCCGCCAACTCACATCTGTGGCAGAATGCATTCAGGCCCTGTGACAAGCCCTTGCGCCTGGCAGCTTTGCACAGGGTGCAGATGGTCTCTAGGAACTGCATCCTCTGGGCCTCCTCCTGGCAGCCGCGGGACAGAGAGACAAACGGGGAGTGTGAGAAGGTAGACACGTGGCCAGCAGCACTGGAGCCCTGGGGCTGCAGTGCTGTGCAGGAGACCTGCGGGGAGCAGCTCTGCCCAGCCACCAGACCCCCAGCAGCCCCGGCAGCAGGCAGCAGAGCCGGTGGCACCGTCAGGAGACCCAGGCATGGCTACCATGGAAATGGCCGCGCTTACCTTTTCTGAGCTCTTCACAAAAGCCTGGATGAACTGCATGGATTCTTTTTCCTCTCGGTACAGAGATCGCCAGCTGGACGCTCCAGCAGGGGCACCTAGTAAAGGAGGAGAGCAGGGAGGGCTGTAGAGAGGGGCTGAAGGCAAATGTGAGGAGATGAAGGAGCTCTGCCCTCCGTCCAACGCTGTGCCCACTCCCCTGGCGCAGTCTCCCCATGGGTGTCTGGCCTGGAGGGTGCCCAGCAGATGGGCTGCGATGCTGCAGCGCAGTGCGGCACAGAAAGCCACAAGTGCACCGGGCTTAGTAACTCGCTTGCAGACAGGCTGGAAAGGTGCCCGTCCTCCACCACCGCTGCCTCCTGCCAGGCCAGCTGCCTCTTGCTGCCCATAGCCCAGAGCAGGAGCCCAGTCCCCTCTGCTCTCTCCCGCCCTGGGGGAGGCTGTGCTGGGGCCAGCTCCCAGCTCCCAGCTCCCAGCCCCCATCAGCATTCCACCAGTGCCGTGCTCCCCGCCCGTGGGACCCCCACTGCCGCTGTGCCCGGGAAACAGGACCCTGGCGTCGATCAGGGTGCAGACCCCAGCCCTGCCCAGCCTGGCGGGGCCCCTCACTTACCGGTCTGCAGCAGCCTGGGCACGCACGCCTGGTGGGGCCTTGGAGGAGAGCTGCTCTCCTGGGGAGCCCTCTTCTCCTCCCAGGCCACCCTGGGGCAGCTGGGGGGTCTCTCCGCCATCCTGCAGGATGTAGGAAAGGGCTAGGGGTGGGGAAGGGCGAAGCTTTGGCAAAATGCCTTGGCACCGCGGGGCTGCCGTGGAAAGACGTGGGCTGTGCTCAGGGGCTCCTCGCCAGCTCCACGCTCCCACCCTGTCCCGTCACCGTCCTGCCGGACGCTGTGGGGTGGGGGCGTGACCGCGTTGACCATATGCAGCGCTACAGGGTGTCACAGAGGCGGGTCACAAAGGGCACCACTGTGACCCGCCACCCAGGCCGGGAGGGGCAGGGTGTCCTCTGGGGGGTCACGAGGCCCACTCACCCCTGGGCACTTGGGTCCTCTTGGGGTGCCCCAAGCCCCACATTTGCCCTCCTGGTCCCTGCAGACCTCCCTGTTGCTCTCCAACTGGCCCAGAGCCCCATGTTCACGCGTCCCAGCGTGCCCCCAGGACCTTCCATTCCCTTCCCTTCCCTTCTGTGCACTCCAGAGCCCTGCTTCTCTCCCTTGGCAACGTTAGATTTAGTCAAGCTTCACACAAGTCCTAGTTTTTGTTGCTTCATCTCTTCTCTTCCTCCTACCAAACAGGAAGAGCTTATGCAGAAAAGAGGGAAAAGAAAATGAAGCATCTTCCATGGAGTTTGCCCTTTTAGGAGCTGGGAACCTTTCACAAATGGAGATTGCTCTCTTGCTGCTTTTCTCTTGGTCTGGTTTTGGACCGTGAGCGAGAAGCCCTCCTCATTGAGCTGGTGCTGGCTGAGCACCATCTTCAATGCTCCATGGGCATCTTCGGGGCCACTTCTCCCCCTCCCAGCTTTCAGAACGGTGGGAAGCCCATTGCTGTGCGGGCTGCACAGAAGTTTTACAATTGGAGTCTTTTGGCTGTGGGGAATGGTAGCTCCAGGCAGGGCTGTCTTATGCTGGGTTTTTAGCAATGTGGAAACTTCTTCCCTGCAGCACAGCAGGAAATACCACTTTCTGCTTTCAGCTCGCAGCTGCATAAGAAAATGCAAGGCTAGGATCCTAACCCAGTGTTTCTAGCCCAACTGACTTTTGATGTTGCTAAGGACATTTACCAATTCCTTTGGAATCTCATGCTAATCTTTCATCATTCCCGTGAGGATACGGCACTGGCCGCAGCGGGGAGTTCCCCACAGATGTGACGAGATGCTCTCTTCACATTTCTACAGTTTCTGGCATCTTACAATTCACAGCCTTTCCTCCGTTCTCAAAGTCTCTTTCAGCAAAAAGCTGTTTACACCTGCTCCTCTCCTCTGATCCTTGTTTGGTGTTACAACTGTCGACAGAACGTTAACATGCTGTATTGCTTACCAGATGCTATCAGAAGAGGAAACCGGAACAAAATATGCTCTCTTTCCTAAACTGTCTTAACATTTTCCACCAGTCCCCTCCTCTACAGGCCGCCAGACAGAGAGCTTGAAGGGCGGTTCAGCAATTCTTCTTCTTTAAACATACAGATCTCGTTGGGACCCAAAGGAAAGGTGGCTGATCTGAACAGCATCGAAGCCGCTCCTGATTTGTGCCTTTAGAGATTTCTGGAGACTTCTAAGGTGGGCAGCAGAGAGGACAAACGCTATTTGATGATGTCTGCAGTCACAGAATCACAGAATGGTTGAGGTTGGAAGGGCTCGGCCACCCACGCAGTAAAAAAGTGTGTTCTGATGTTCAGAGGGAACCTCCTGTGTTTCGGGCTGTGCCCATTGCCTCTGGTCCTGCACTGGAAAGAGCCTGTCTCCATCCTCTTTGCAGCCTCCTTTTGGGTATCAAGACACATTGATGCGGTCCTCCCTGAGCCTCCTCTTCTCCAGGCTGAGCAGTCCCAGCTCTCAGCCTGTCCTCATAGGACAGATGAGTCCTTCAGCATCTTCCTGGCCCTTTGATGGACTCTCTCTACTATGTCCATGTCTCCCTTGTATTGGGGAGCCCAGAACTGGACACAGTGCTCCACGTGTGGCCTCACCAGTGCTGAGGACAGGGAAGGATCACCTCCCTCCACCTACTGGCAACAGTCCCACTGCTTCCACAAGCCCTCATCCACCTCTGCCTTCCCTGGGAAAGAACCCTCATGGGTTTGTAGCTCCACCCACTTATATATATATGTATCTAGACATACATTTGTTTCTTTCTTTCTTTTTTAGTTTCCAGAGCTATGACAAAGGGGAAAAGAAAGAGAGATTGCATGCCTCTGGGTTGTTTCCCTTGTTAAAATACCTTAGTATCTGCAAGCAAGTTGCACCTGGAGTAACAAAGTGAGAAAACGCTGGAGATGGCAGACCGCGAAAGGAGACAACAAACCTGCTGCGTTGACTGTACCGCATGCGTTTGACTTGCTTCTGTAGTCAGGCAGACCTGGGCTGCTCCCCCAGCGGCAGCGCAGCGGCATGCCGGAGAGGACACAGCAGGGGTCAAGCCTGCCTAACCAAGGGTTTTCTTGGCCTCTGCCATTGAATCTTCAATGATTCAGACCTTACTATCTGTCAGGAAAAGGGGGGTCCCACTGACTTTTGGTTTCTGTTACCTTGCAGATATGAAAAACACCAAAAGGATCAATAAATCAGTTCATTAGAAGAAATAAGTCACATGAATGTCTCCTTGGTTTACATCCCTTTGTCTTCAAAACCACTTCAAAGCACACTGAAGTTGTCAAGGGAAGGTCTGCATTCGTCCTGTTTGTACTGATGGGCCAAGACCGCCCCTGCTAAGACCGCAGATGGAAACTGGCTGTGCCTGTACTCCCGTACGGGCTCTCCTTTACTGTCTGCTGACGAGCAGGTGTCAGCTTGCTGTCGACTTATGAAATGGTTCTCTGTTCAGATCACAGGCCTAAGCACAGGACACGCCGAGTTTGTTTTCCATTTCTTCTTGTTCTGGTTCTTTTTCTTCTGAATGTCCTTGCCAAGATCTACACAGAAATCTGAGCATGACATCAGTTTGCCATGCCCGTGCAGAAGGATGCTTGCAGTGGCAAACACATTCCTCTGTCTCCCTCCAAGTGTGGACAGCTTGAGTTGGACTTTCAGAAGATACCAGGTCTTCTCTGGATTCCATTTTGTTCTTTGCGCGTGAAACACGTTAATGTTTTTTCAGAGACTCCTTAGGGAGACCTGTTTCTACCTAACAAACAGTCCCAGGATAATGAGAGGGATGACTCATAGCCCACCCTATTGCTATTTTGATAGCATGATCCTACTCCAGGAGAAGGGTCTAGAAAAGGGTGTTACATGACTATACATTAATGTGAGAAGGAGAACCTTGGAATGAAGTGCCTAGTTCTTTCTCATTAGTGCAGGAGAACTCTACCTCCATTGACTGGGAAAGAAAAATAAAACCTAACCTCAAAAGCTAACTTTCAGGTGGCAACATTTAGGAAAGATGAACCCCATGCTGGCTTGCACTGCATTCAGTCCAGAGTTTTCACTGGCAATGAGTGGATGTCATTGTCTTAAGTCCTACTATTTTTTCTCACAATACATCTCCCAAACTCAGTAAGTTCCTGTAAAGGACATGTGTTAAAGGGTGTCAGAAAGCTGGTGCCTCCACCACACTCAGGCACCCCAGGATCTCCAGATCTCTCCAGCAAAGGAGCCCATCCTGGTGCACCCTGAGGACTCTCTGTCCCAGGCCAATGGCTGTGGCTGCTGCTTTCTTCTTTGCAGGATCAGCCAGTAGGACGGCTCAGTGTGTACCCCACACAGGTCTACACACACACAGAGGCATACAGGAGACGCTAATATGGCCAGCCCCACAGACTGCCACAAGCAGAGCATTGCCTTCAACAACACCCACCTATAAGACTACCAGAACTTGCATGAAAGGTAAGCGGAGACAGTCAAGTCCCTCTCCTCCTCTCTGGCTAAACAGAACGGAAGCTCAGGGCTGAAAACGCACATTCTAGCACTCTCTGGATTCACAAGCAACACCCACCTTCACAGATCCCTCAAACGTCAGCGTGGGCCCTCAGCCCACCTAACATCCCTGCCTACATCCCGGGCCCTCTCACTTGGCGTGCGCATCTCCTCCTGCTCGCCAGCTAGGCCAGTTTGACGCTGGTTGCCAGCAAACAAGTGCGTGCAGTCACCAGCTCATCTCCCAAACACCCGCACACTCCTGGATCCCTCGAAGATTAGCCCAGGCTCTCAGTCTGCCTATCACCCATTCCCAGACCGCGGGCCCCCTACCCATATTGGGCTCAGGCTTTCAGCCTTTACAGATACAGATTTCCCCCTGCGCGCAGGCTAATCCGGTGTGAAATTTGCTAGCAATCTGTGCATACATAGAATCAATCATCACAGAATCATAGAATACCAGGTTGGAAGGGACCTCAAGGATCATCTGGTCCAACCTTTCCAGCACAATCTAGACGAGACGGCCCAGCACCACGTCCAGCTGAGTCTTAAACATGTTCAGCGTAGTGGAGTCAACCACTTCCCTGGGGAGATTATTCCAATGATTGACTGTTCTCATTGTGAAAAATTTCCCTCTCGTGTCCAGTTGGAATCTCCCTGGGAGTAACTTGTACCCATTACCCCTTGTCCTCACCACAGGACTCCTTGTAAAAAGGGAGTCTCCATCTGCTTTGTAGCTCCCCTTTAAGTACTGGGACATGGTGATGAGATCACCTCGAAGCCTCCTTTTCTCAAGGCTGAACAAACCCAGCTCTCTCAGCCTATCCTCATACAGGAGGCTTCCCAGACCCTTGATCATCTTAGTGGCCCTTCTCTGGACCCCCTCCAGCCTCTCCACATCCTTTTTGTATAACGAGGACCAGAACTGTACACAGTATTCCAGGTGTATTCCATACACACCCACAAAAATCTCAATGGAAAAAAACAATGAGTTGGAAGACAGTGACTCAGCAAGACTTCAGATCAGCCCAGTGCACGCAGCAGCCGACCCCCATCCTTCCCCTCCTGGCTGAAGCCTGCCTGGCCAGCAAAGACTCTGAAGTAGCTCCTTCAGGGAGCATGCTAACACCTCGCATCACGTCTTGCTACTCTGTCCTAGCTTTTGTGTTTGCTGAAAGCGTAAAGCAGTTTGTTTGGTTCAATTGCGGAGATCCTGCTTGCAAAGCCTCTGCACATGGCACAAGATGCAACAAAGGCACCCAGCAAGGGCAAGGGTGACAGCAGGTAGCTAAAGGGATTTGTTTCAAGAAGGCAACAATGCCCATCAGCTGTTTCATAGCGAGCCAAATCTGAATGCTCTTGCGCAGTTTTGGCTTGGATTTCGTTCAGCCCAAGCTCAGGGACAGTTCACTCGTTCAAGTCTCTCACCATTTCTTTGCTGGAATTCTTACTAGTAATAGCACTAGACTGACTACGCTGGAAAATCCTCTGGATTTTCCGTAGCAAATGGGACTTCTATCTGACACTGTACACTACCAAAGACTATAAAACCTCCAAAAACCAGCAACAAGCACAACAAAACAGACCACACCACGCCCATGCCAGTCCCTCTGAGAAACCCCAATGCTCTCCATGGCACTAGGAAAAGCTGGAACCTCTTATTTCAGTTTACTTGCTAACAGCTTCCAGTATTTTTGCTTACCCTTTGCTAAGGCTCACCTCAGCCCACCAGAGATCATCACGTGCTCTCCTGCTCTCAGCTCTGTCCTCGCGAACCGCAGGGCTGGCTCCTGGCTGTGTCGCAGCTTCCTTCATCCCAGGGAGCCCCTCGGTCAGTGCTGAGGCTGTGCGGTCGGTGCTGAGGCTGTGCAGCCGGTATCGGCCTTCAGCCCTGTGCTGGGGCATCGGACGTGGCAAGGGGTGAGGCACAGCAGGGGCTTGGCGTCTCACCCAGCCTTTCTTTCTGCTTGCAGCCCAGCTCCCCTCTCCCCGGCCCTGCTGGCACATCAAGACTGGGGACCAGGGGAACGAGCTTTTCTGGCCGGGACAATGGGAAAGGTGGGTGCAGAAATGCTTTTAGGTCAGTGCTGGGAGCCCCCAAGGAGGAAGCAGCGTGTCCGAAGGTGCCTGATCCTCCCCTGCCCATTGGGACACCCTGCTGCTCCTCAGCGGTGGCAGTGCCCAAGGAGAGGCCATTGGCTGCCTGCTGCCAGCCCTGGGAAGCCCTGGGACACACAGAAAGGCACTGGCAGGTCCCCAGGTGCCATGAGAAAGGTGCAGCAATTCAGCAGTGTAAAAAGCAAATGGCATATTTCTAGGTCAGCAAAGTCAGGTCCCCACAAAATCAAGGCTTTTCAGGAAAAAAATAGCCCGCGGAGGATTGACAGACTGACCCAACCTCACGTAGCGCCGTCAAGCCTGCCTGGGCTCTGGAAGCGTCACTGCCACTGCCTGCATGGAGTCCCCGCAGAGCCCAGCCAGGGTGTGGGTGCCCAACACCAGCAGTTTCGGGCTTCCTTCCCTCCTACTGCACGGCCCGCTCTCAGGCCCCCTCTTGCATGCATTACGCCAACCCAGGTGTCTGGAGAGGAGTTTTTGGAGGTGTCCCCATCTCACCTCAGCTCCTCCCTGCCCTTCTAACCAGGACGTGTCGAACAAAAGGCTCAGGAGCCCCAGCAGAGCTTTGGCAGTCAAGCTACCCAACTGAAAAGCTGCCCCCCATAACTTCCCTCTCCCCAGGCACCGTTCCTGCCTGGGGTTTCATTGGCCCTGCGGCACACGGTGGTGCCTGCAGAGCTCTGGGTACCCCTGACAGCTCTGGCCTGGGTGCCCCGCAGTGCCCTGGCTGTGCGAGCCCCCGCATGCTTCCCCCTGCAGCTCTGCTCCCCCGGGTACCCAGCACTACTCTTCCTCCTCCTCTGCATCCTCCTCCTCCCCTCTTCTCTTCCCCCGGGGAAAATCCCCTCCTCAGCAGGGATGTGCAGCTGCGGCAGGGCACAGTGCCAGGGACCAGGAGGTGCACGGGCCACAGAGAGCAGGGCTGCAGCCCAGCAGGTACAGCAAAGCCTTGGGAGAGGGCTGCCCTTGGAGCAGGACTGAAGCTCCAGCCCTCTTGCCTGCAGCGGCCTTTCCCTGCCCCACCAAAGCTCACCCACTGCCAAGTACAGATTTCACAGCCACCGAGGAAAGACCCACAGTGTCAGACCCAGTTGTTTGCGGACGGGGCTTTACTGAAGAGAAGGAAGCGTTGGTGTTAACAGCCTGGCTGGTTGGCACTGGCTCTCGGCATGCTGGAGGAGGCTCTTGCTGGACATCTCTCTCGGGAGCCTCTGTGCCCGAGAGGCTCTCCTGGCACTTGCCGATGTGGACTAGATCTGCTCCCCGACGCTGAGGAGTTGAATACAAAAAAAGAGAGGTGCAGAGCACCACTACAAGTCTAGTCAGGACACATGTGGTGGGATCTGCTTCTGTCTGGAGAGAGCAGACTCAAGGTCCCTGCAATGCAATACCAGCCTGCCGCTCTCCAAGCCACGAGGGCCATCAGGAAAAGACCCTCTTTGCCCAGGGGCTGCGGGGAGTCGAAGGAAGGAAGGGCACTGCTGGGCAGCAGCAAACACCACGCATGTTTGGAGATCCTTACCTGAGGGACTCCTCCTCGCCACCACAGCAATGGGCTCTTCTCTCTATCTTCTCGAGGAGGCGGGTCGCTGCTCCTCGCAAAGCCCAGTGGGTCCGTGGAGAAAGGCTTCTACTGCAGCAAGGACAAAGTCTCACATCTCAACTGAGATCCTCCTGCCTCTCCCCTCTCCCAGTCGCTCCCACCCCCACGGTCCCATTCAACCCCACAGCCCCCTCAGTGCCGGCTGTGCCTGGGGCTGCAGAGAGGCACCTGGCATTGGGGACTGACCTGTACCATTGCCATGGCATGAGAAAGGAGAGGATGCTGTGCATGTCCAGTCCCGTGGCGCTGGGATTTGCTCCCCGCCCCCACAGCTCAGTCACCAGCCCCCAGCTGGCCCACGTCTGGCCTGAAGCTGGCCCACACTCACCTTTTCAGAGATGAGGACTCCGAAAGGTAAAGACTCAACTCGTCCTCTGGGCTGTCCTCGTCCTCCACGGAGGGCTCTTTTCTGCCCTCTCCCCACCACTCTGGAGTGCCGCAAATGCAGGAGCCCTGCACAGCGAGAGAGGGGTGAGCACAAGAGGTGGCGCTGGGCAGCAGGGAAGGTGCCTCCACCTGGTACAGCCCCACACAGAACAGTCAGCCCCCACGCTCCTAGGGCTTAGGGACCTTCCCACCTTGGCTCCCCGGCAGCAGAAAAATGCTCTTTTCCTAAGTGGTTTTCACTACCTGCAGTACCTGCTCTTGCTCTTCTTTCCAGGCCTTCGGGGGGTCCACTTTTGCCCTTGCCTTCTGCTGGCACTTCTTGCGCAAGGAGTCCCACAGCTTGCCTCCTTCCTCCTCCGTGCACACGTGGGGCTGTGCCTGCAGGGCCATGGCAATGCAGCAGCAGGCAGCGTTATTCTCCCCGACAGAGGTCTGGGGGGATTTTAGCTCTCCCTCTCCCTCCTGCCCTTTCTTTTCAGCCTCTCCATCAGCCCTGCTTTGCTTGCAGTTCTCACAGGCCCCACTGCAGAGCCCTTCTGCAATGAGCCCTGAGCCAAGCAACCGTGGGGCTGAAAGCAACCCAGCTGCTTGCTCTCCCAGACAAGCCTGGCGCTGCCATTGCCATTACAAACACCACCACATCAAGTCTTTGGGTGTTTCTGGAGATGACAGAAGTGAAGGCTGTCTTCTAAATGGACAGAACAACCTGTTGCCTCTCCAGAAAGCCTTGGGAGAAGTGCTTCAGCCTTCAGCTAAGCACATGGTGAGGGGTCTTGTAAGACGTCACATCTGTATAACTGTGCTTTTCTACAGGTGGATATGACACAGTCCAGGAGCCCACGCCACATACCGGTCCTGCCCTCCTCTTCCCTGGCCTAGCAGGGGGTGCGGGTTGGGGTCCAGCTTCCCGCAGTTGGTGGCTGCTGCCTGCCTCTTTCCCCGACCGATGCCACTGCAGCACTGCCAGCTCACTGCAGACACACGGCGGGAGGAGGTGGTGTCAGCACAGGGAGACTGCTCTGCAGTGGGGGCTCCCAAGCTGGGTGCTGGCCACGCCCGCAGAAGGCGGCTCTGCCGAGAGGCCGGTACCAGGAAAGCGCCTCTCTCCCCCGGTGCTGCGGGGAGCGGGAGGAAGGGCACTGCGGGAGAGGAAGCACTGCCCGTGTCTGGAGAGATTTACCACTGGAGCTTGTCCTGCAGATCCATCTCATCGTCTCTCTGCCCCCTGCGCTTGCGGGCACGTCACCACCTCCTGCAGGGCCTGATGTGTCCGTGGGGAAAGGCTCCTGCACCAGCAAGGACAAAGTCTCTCTGACCCTGCAGCTGTGACCCTCCTGCCTCTTCCCACATCCAGCCCCACACATACGTGGCCCCATTTGGCCCCACAGCCCCTTTGGGGCAGGATGAGTTTCAAGCACCTGCTTTGGCCCCTGCCATTGCTTTCTAACCCAGCTCATGCCCGTGGCTGGAGAAATCCCCGAGCGCTCCATGCGGCCCCATGGCTCAGGGCTTGGCTTCCTTGACCCACCACCGGTGGCTCACCACCACCCCACTGCCCCAGGCCTTGGCTGGAGCTGGCGCACTCTTACCGCTTAGGAGGGACAGTGTCTTCCTCTTCTTCGGCCCCAGCCTCTTCTCTGGCCTCTTCCCACTCCTTCATCATCATCTCCAGGAGGTCGGGGCTGGACTCCCCTGACTCCGTGCTAGTCGGGACGCTGACTGATGATTGCACAGAGGAACCGGATTCCTGCACAGGAAGAGACTCTTCTACAACAGCCCTGCACCCAGATGGTGCTGCTTCCCAGCATGCACACCCCCAAACCACTTCTGGCACAAACCCTAGCGGGACAGGGAAAACCAGGAGAAGGACCTCAGCATGCCCCTGAGTGGCACCAGGGTTTCACAACAACTCCCTGTCACCCCTCTTGCTCAGGAAAGGCAGCAGTCACCTGCCCAGATCGGCTGCAGCAACGCTGCTATGATGGCTTGGGTGCTAGAGGCACTTTGCAATCTCAGCCCCCCTGGAGGAGAAAGTGCTCTTTTTCTGCAGGAATTCAGAGTACCTGGCTCCTCTGCGACTCTCGTCTCTTAGCTTTTGCTCTGGGTGTCCCCTTTTCTCTCTTAGCCTTCCCTTTGATTGCTGGTGGGGTATGCCGTTTCCTCTGTTTCTCTTCCGCCAGCTCTGTTTTACTCTTTTTCCGTTCATCCAAGTATTTCTGGAGGTGTTCTGGAAGCTTCTCCTTCCTCTTGGAGTGTTTATTCTGGAGGGCGACCAAAATGCAACAGCAGGCAGCATTAGTCTCCCCTGCTTAGGGCTGAGCTGGTTTCATTCCTACCCTCCCTTCTGCCCCTTCTCTTCTGCCTTTCTGTCCACGCTGCTTTGCTCCCAGGTTCCTGTAGGCTCCAACAAAGAGCCCTCCTGTAGAGACCAGGCAGCTAAGCGACCACCAGGCTAAAAACCACCTGGCAGCTGGCTATCCCTGACAAGCCTTGCAGTCACGTTGCCGACAGAAACATCCACAAGTAAGGTCTTTGGGTGTGCTTCATGAGGCCAATGGAAGTGAAAAGGCTATTCTCAAAGGGCAGAGTAACCTGCCTCTCTTCAAGGAAGCACCAAAGCAACTAGTCAGTGGCCCCATGAACACACAGTGACGAATCTTGTGAGAATCAGCGTGCACGGAGCAACGCTTCTCTACAGTCCCCTATGACACGCTCACTGCAGCAGCCTGTGTCAGGTACCTTTTCTCTCCTCTCAATAGCTCTGGCAATGAAGTCTACTTCGACCAGAGGAATTAGTTTCTCTTTCTCCTCCTTTGCCTTCAAGGAGCTCCCCTGGATGGCCGGTAGCTGCCTGCAAAGACACAACAGGGTGCGTTGGCAGGAGGGCAGGAGGAGCTGGTTCTGCATCTTGTGCTTCCAAGTGGCGCACCTGCTTCTGCAGCAGAATGTGCTCTGCTTGCCTCCTTCTGATCAAGTGCGCAGAGACAGAGAAGACCCCAAGCTTCAGACTCAGATGTGCCCAACAGCCCCACTAAAACTCAGGATGCCCCAGTCTAGGCCCTCTCTTGCTGCAGCAATGAAAGGAACAGGGTCCTATGCCCGGAGATACCGCTACACCTTCCGGGTCAGTGCACTGAAGTCTGCTCAGTGGTCTGAAATACAGAGTGCTCACGGGCTCTACGAGCAGGTTGGGTGCTGGGGACGCCGTGTCAAAAGGACGAGGACATGACCCCATGCGAAAAGCAGGCCTGCCACTGAGCTCTCTTCGGCCCTTCTCTTTTGCAGGCCATAAGGCAGGCTTTAGCACAGAAGAAGCTTCTGGTTAATCAGAGGAATCCTCTGCAGTAACTAACTGCAGAACTCTGTCCTCAGCAAACAGAAAGGTCGGGGTCATTTCAATCGGAAGGGAAAGCCAAAAAGACCTTCCGCTCCTGGAATGAGCATTTGCAGTTAGTTAGCACATCTGCACAGCAGAGTCTCCCAAGAAGCTACAAGATGCTTGCCATGCACCAAGAAACCATTCGTTAGTGGGACATGGATAACCACACTTTGAGTTCGTCTAGCCTCTGTGTCCAGGAGAAACATCTCGCTCCCACAGAGACGAGAGCACGCGGTCATCTTTGCATCATTGCACATTTATGCATGTGTCTCACCTAGCACGAGGCTCACTCCTGTCAGCTTTCTCACGCTCCTCTGGCTTTACAGTCATGGCAGGTAACCGCTTTGGAGAAAGCCTTGCTCGACAGAGGAGACGCTTCTCAGCAAGATCCTCTAGAAACAGGAAATGAGACGATTCCTTAGAACAGCATCTCGGTGTTGTTCTGGGAGCTGGGTGCCTGTTGTGTCCCGGTTCCAAAAAGAGTGACGGGCAGGTCTGCTCAAGCCTGTGCTAACACTGATCAAAGTGGTCCTTTTCATCCCTTTGGATGAAAGCCATGTTTCCTGGGAGGTCTCAGGCCTCTTCCGACACTGTTGTTTTGTCCAGCTCCTCATGCCTACAGTGCACCATTATTCCCTGGGGAAAACTGTTTTGACGGCTTTCTCTCATCCGTGTGCTGAGATGGGGGGGCTCCCTGGGAGATGCTGGTGGTCTCCAAGAGTCATTCTGGGGAGGGCAATCATTTAGCACAAGAGCAGCCGGGTTTTGGGTTTCTGCATTGGTCCCAGGCACACAGATTTGCTGCTGGGGCAGGTTCACACCAAAGGCATTGCTTCGGAAACATCTGAGAATACGATGGAAAGGAGACGCAGCAGCGTTAGAGCTTTGCACTGTTTGGAGCACAGACTGAGGAGTGGAGGCCACTGGGAAGGTGTCCTTCAGCAGTCCCAGTGGCCGTTTGTGGTGCAGGGCTGTCCTGAGACCTTGTTCCACAATGGCTCACTGCAGCTTTACCATAATGGTACAGCGAGTCACAGGAGGTGCCTCTCCCTCTTCCAGGCAACCTGGGGTAACCTCAGCTCTAATCCCCTCCAGACACGGAGCAAGGAAAACCTACAGCCCCTGCCAGCAACCCACTGGTCCCTTACCTTTCTTTCCAGTGCCATCACCTTTTCCCCAGCCCTGCTCTGGGGCAGCCTTCCTATGTCCTGTCAGGTCTGCCTTCACTGTTGCCGTTTTAGGCACGGTCTCAAGCTTGTACCTGGAAAGAGGAAGAAGGCACCAGGCTGAAGAAAGGACACTGCATTGTTTCCCAAGGCAGCCCATCCCGGAGGACCGGAGTAGGAACTCCAGTGCCTGGAGGGGCAGGCCAGGCCCCATCAGCTTGTGCCAGTGGCCTCCCGTCCTTCCCGTCAGGATGGTCATCCTCCCACAAAACGCCCTTGCTGCTTCTGGGGAAAATGATTCCTCTCTCACTCATAGTGCCCGTGGAGAGCAGACTGATCTCTAGTGCTCTGATGATCCAGCACCCTTTTGAATTCTGAGCTTGTTCTCTAAGTTTTTTGTTGCGCCTCGCAGATTAATGCCTTTGCGGCTATAAGGAGTCACCTCCCTCCCCTCAGTCGTTGATGGCACTGCACAGCAATGTTGGCACGAGACAGAGCCCTGCAGAACCCCGCCAGATGCAAGCTCCTGTTTGGACAAGAAACCACCCCTCTACCCCTTGGCCCCAAGCAGAAGGCAGTCTCACACACAGGAGAGAAAATGAGCAGGAGAAACCTGGTGGAAGGTCCACAGTAGGACAGTACTAGGTCCACAGTAGGACAGACGCATAAAGCATTGTCGCTGTCCCTTGTCCCTCCAAACAAAGTCAAACTGAACAAGAGCAAGCAGGGAGTTGCTTGCTGACAACAAGGCCTCTGAAACACTCAGTCCTCAGTGCCATCATGAGTACGGTGCCATCACGAGTACAGTGCCATCACGAGTACGGTTCTCAGCGCCTGGCAAGGCAGCCCTCCCAAGCATGAGCTGAGAAGCTGCTCGCTTGCCCAGCCGAGGGCTGCAGGAGCAAAATACCATGGGAGGACGATAACACGTCCAGAAGAGGTCTGGGCAGCAGCAGTGTCATGGCGTGAGATGACCGAGTCCCTCATCTCTGGCATCTGCAACAAGGATGGAGACAGATGACAGGAGATGGGGATGCTGGGAAGGGCTGACTGCTCAGTCCACCTTAGACCATCGCAAGCAAAGAGATAGAGCAGACAAAGGGCTCTGGCCTCGGCAAGCCTTGTGCTGCCTCTGCCTCTGCTCCCTGCCCCGAGAGCGGGGCAAGCAGCGCTCCCCACCATCAGCGCTGGCCTTTCGTCACAAAGTGAGGCCCCTCTGCGGGTACCTCTTGCAAAGCCAGACTGTTGCACACAAGGGAAGTGCTCTACAGAGAGCCTGCTGCACTGTAGGCCACGAGGAGCCCGAGTGGCTGAACAAGGCACGGCAGGCCAGCAGAAAGCAGCCCCCCAGCCCCAGAACGCGTTGCAGAAGAACCAGGAGTGGCGCTGCGAAAATGAAAATCCTACCTCGAGAACAGCTTGCAATGCCTTGTCAGTCCCATTCAGCCTTTTCAAAAAGTCGGTGTAAAAACTCATTTTTACATCTCTTCCCTGGGTGATCAGCATGCCCATGTCCCTCCAAACGAGGGCAACGTTCTTCCTGTTCTCTAGGCAGACACGGAAAAGACGCATGGTCCTTTCCATGCAAAGCTGCACCGTGCTCTCAGAGACAGCGTTGTCTGAGGCTATGCGAGCATATGGCAGCTGCTCAAAATGTTGATGACCTGAAAAATAAGAGGAACACGTGAACTTGCAGAGCTGCTAAGCAGGCTACAACCAAAGGTCTGCAGCTTCCAGGCGCTCAGGCAATATATTGCTACTGAGTTGTCTAGCTGGTACAGCACCTCTGAAGAGAAGCTCGGGTCATCCCTTCCTGTTACAAGGCGAAAGTGAGGCGTGGAGCAGACGGCTATCCTTTCTCTGATATGGAAAGGGAAAGAAAGCGCCCAAGAAGCCCTTGGCAGGAAGAAGAGCCATGGCTGCAGGACAAGGTGGGAGATAGGCGCCAGGTCCCACAGTAAGCTGGAGCGTGCCAGGCCATTGGAGCCATGCCCACCCTTGGGGCCCTCTTTGTCATTAGGGAGAAACGCACCGCAAACACAGACCCAAGCTCTTGGTGCCCCCCAGGGTCCTACAGCAGCTGCTGCGATGGCAGCAGCGACTAGAAAGCGCAGGCATTGTGGTCACTGGGGTTTGGAACGAACTGTCTTTCCCCGCTGGGTTTCCCCCACTTTTCCCCCTTGCAAAGAGGCTGTAAGAGCCGGGAAGAGCCCTGGCCTTTGCCTGCACGAGGTCTAGTGCAGCAGAAAGAGGGAGAGAGAGTTGAAACACCAGGTAACGAGAAGACACAGGACCAATAAAACTGGAAGGGAACCTGTTGTTGAAGCAGGTCAAAGAGAGTGTGCTGTTAGGCTGGATTGTCCTCTGGTGATTATTTAAAATGAGTAGGTAGGCAGGGTCCTTTTTTTCCGAGCAGGCTGGTTTTGTCATGCTGAAGCTGTTCTGAGGACTGCGGCGGGAGTTTGGTACTCCGCTCAGTCACCTCTGGACACCAGAGCACACCTCCCCACTCTGCTCAAGGGCAAGCGCCACTTTCAGTCTGTCTGCTTACCAGGAATGTCTATGTAACCATATCGGAGGTCATGATCCTGCACAATAGCCTTTACAAGATGAAACACGGGTCTCTCCACAACCACCAGATCCTGCTCCTTGCTGGCTACTCGCTCTCTGACAACCACAAAAGTCCCAAGTCCAGGAATGCGGACAGCCTAAAACAGAGGAGATGGTGGATCAGAAGTCTTAGAGGAACAGACGAATGACTTGTCAGAGAATGGTGATGGTGCTTAGTGCCTGCCCAGGCCCTGCCTCCTACAAAGGAGCAAGATGGGCTCCTTGGAAACCTTGGGAGAAGACAAACAGGGTCTGCACTTTTGCCTCTCACTCCCCTTCACCCATGAAGAAACAGACAGGTCAGGAAAAGCTGACAAACATCCTTTGGCTCATTAAGATAAAAGGCAAGGCAGGGGGCGCGGTCCCACACTTGGAATAAACCCTCAAGTGTCCCAGGCTTCCAAGTTTTGTCATGCAGATCTGACTGCGGGGACTCCAGAAGCCCCAGAAAAAGTCCAGCCCTTTTTCTGACGCTAGGCCTGGACCTTATGTTACATCTGAAGGCACAGAGGAGCTGGTCCATTGCACACCTGTGCATTCCAGTGTCATGCTTTCAAAGGAGGGGAAGAACAATGGCACTCCATGGCAAAGGGCTGTAAGGACTTCATCAGCCTTCATCAGGATGTGAGGGGAGGAGAAGGAGGTAACTCCCACCTGGTGGAGAGCCAGCTGTTGGCTGAGGTACCATGATGCGCTGGCCCAAATCTTAGTGAACTCTGGAAAAACAAGGGAAAGACATGTCATGCTCTGAGGTGGCAACCTCAAAACAATTCAGCCTGCTCCTGCCCAAGGACCGATACATTTCTAACACAAGCATTTCAGATGGT
The DNA here is from genome assembly GCF_965183815.1 of Platalea leucorodia. Taxonomy (NCBI): domain Eukaryota; kingdom Metazoa; phylum Chordata; class Aves; order Pelecaniformes; family Threskiornithidae; genus Platalea; species Platalea leucorodia. The sequence continues at coordinate 615,677 of NC_138838.1, forward strand.
CTCTCTAGAGCCCGGCAAGAGCCAAAGGACACCTCAGCCTGCCTGCAAGAGGTGCAGCTCTCCAGGGCGTGACCCACTCCCACAGGAAACCGGCAGTGGATTGCCACGCCAGTGAGGGCACAGTGCTGTGCTCCACGAAAAGTTCAGAGGCTCAGGGCAGGCCCTGGTGGCTCCCCAGCAGGGGCCAGTCTCCCTGTGTTGCAGCTCCAAACACACCGACTCTGCACAGCCCATGAGCACCTTCAGCTCTTCCATTCAGACCTGAGCTCCGGCTGGGCAATGCCCACCGCCAGGCAAGGAGCAGCCCTTCAGGGCCAGGGACTTCTGCCTGGGGTGCCCCAGGAAGGCACGGGCTGCATCGGGAAGAGAACCAGGAGTCCTGGCTGCCAAGTCAGCCCCTCAGCCCTTAGGGATGGTCAAGCATGTCCCGCCTTGCAGTCACCAGTCCTGAGCAGCCACCCCCACAACCCTCAGCGTTTCCACACCTGTTTTCAGAGATGGCCTTGACCCGACAAACACTCATGAAATTGGGTCTGAAGGCCTTACCAGAACTCCTGAGCTTCTCAGTTGTTGGAAACAAGCCAGGCTGCAAGAAGAGGTCCTTTGCCATCTTAGTTCCACCCTTGCTCCAGGTCAACAACTGCAGCAGGTGGCTGGCCTATGGCTTTCTTGCTTCCTGCAGAAAGCCTCCTTCTCCTCTCTGCTCTCCTCCTCCTCCTCCGCCCTTCACCAATCCCAGTGCTGTTGTGCCGCCTGCCTCTGCCTTCTCCTCCTCACTGCAGAGCAGCTCCTCCGGAGCAGAGCGGTAGCACGAGCAGCCCCCAGTGCCTGGAGTCCCCTCAGCCTCACCGGTGGGTGTGTGGGGCGGATGCTGGTCACGATGGGGAAAGGGGGGCTGTCACCACTGTGATGCGGGGCTGTCCCACTGTGACCCCAGACTGTGTCACAGAGGGGCTGCACACACCCATCCCCTCTCTCCACCCGCCCAGGCCCCTGCCAGGGGCCTCCGCAGTGGGCAGGGGCTTCAGGGAGCTGCCCCCATCTCACTCTCTCCTGACCAGCAGGGGTTTCCCAGGCTGGGGCTCAGCCCTGCCATGTCCCCACATGGCCACACCGGGCTGTAAGTGCTTAGGGGCTTCCTTCTACCCTTCCCTGCTTTTTCCTGCCTCTCCTACCCGAAGTGTCTGCAGTGGGGAGCGGCGGGCTCCCCTGACTGCTGGAGCTTTGGCAGGCGATGGCTGCTCACACCTCGGTTGGAGCTGGCTGGAACCGTCTCTGGCCCCTGCAGCACCTCACCCGCTCCCACACGGGTCCCGCCGCAGCTCCCGCTTCTCACTCCTTGTTATCCATGCCCTGCACAGAGCACCCTTGACCCCGCCAAACATATTTTTAAGTACCATTTGGACATGCATCCATTACAAATGCTGCTTTTAGCATCCTCACAGTGGAAATGAACTGCACCCCTCTGCCCTCAGAGCAGACCACAGGGGTTACTCCTAATAGCGAGGCACGTCTATTGCTGAAATCCCCCACCGCAAACGCGGCTGCGGGGCTCAGTGTTGTCACAGCCCTGAAGTTCATCAGCTCCCTTGACACTTTTCTCCAGTGCTGGCCCTACCATTGCACTGCCAGTGTTATCCATGAGGCTGATCTCGCCTCTGTTTCCCAGCATATTCCTCTCCAGCGTAGGTCACTCCTTGGCTGTCTGGGCATCCCACCACCTCATCAGGCACTGCCAGAGGGCCATTGCCTGTGTTACAGCCTCCAGGAATGGCCAGGAGCTGTCACAAACCTAGGTGCTAAGGGACAACCTGTCTGTGCCCAATTTACTTAAAAAAGCATGACAACTCTTTGTTTTTAGATCCGTTCCAAATCTCCTGGTGAGACTGCACCACTGCCAAGAATATAGTCAGCAAGGTTTGTAAGGAGAAGGAATACATTAGATTGGGAGAGCTTATGGATCTGGGACTTTAGCCTTTTTTTTTCCTAGCCATATCAGTCCACCTAATAAAACCTGGCTTCTTCTTTGTAGTATCATTATTGTTGTTGATGTTGTTGTTGTTGCTGTTGTTGTTGTTGTTGTTATTATTATTATTATTATTATTACTGCAACCAAGTTCAAAGCTAGAAACTAAAAGCGCATCTGGCTGTACAACACTTTGTAGTGCAACACGTAACCTTGAGGGCACTTGGTCTCTCCCAGAAAAACCACGGTCCTGAGCTGGGAGCCCTGGCTTCCTCTGTGGTGCATGAGAAGAATCAGATACCCAGGATGATACCGACGCGTGCAGAGCAGGAATCAGCCACAGGAAACAGTGAAAAACAAATTGGTCTGCTCTTGTCTTGGCCTTAAACAATTTATCCTGGGTTTCACAAGTCTGATTCTTCCTCTTCAAGCTCTCTCCAAGTATCCACTTTATGAGGGGACTGTTAGATAAACTGTGTGTAAGGAGACAGATACAGTAACTTTCTTTTATCTAGCATCTCAGTATTTTAAATTCTCACCAAGATAACCAAAAACCAGGACCATTTTCTTCCTTTGCCTGAGAGGCTGTAAATCTGTATCTCTCATCTCTTGCGAACAGTCTAACAATCAGATCAATTCAGAAGGGAAGACCCTTACTGCCTCTCCTTGAAAAGGCTTCAATTTGCAGGAACAAATTTGTTCCCATAGAAGGGGACAGTTTGGTATCAGAACACTTCCCTGCACGGAAAAAAAGACCTGGATTTCTGTCCTTCGATATCCAATGTGCTACCAGTTTAATATAAACTATATAAACTGTAATTGAACCAGTGCCTGAACCTGATGTGGCAGGTATGCTCTGAGGTCGCCACTTTCCATCTGGCTGCGCAGCTGAGGGAAGGAGTGAAAAGCCAGGTCTCTGGCTCACATTTAGTTTGGGATGCTTATTTGCACAGTACTGTCAAACCTTAGGCTGCTGCAGGCACAAGTGTGGTTTAGGTGCCTTTGGAACTAGGCATCCTGGTGCTTCAAAAGGCCATTGAGCAGAGAATGTAAATTTTATTTATATGTAATATTTCGCTTAGGTGCCAACATACCTACTTGCATCATCTCTTGAACCACAGCTGATGTTCCAGTTTCTTCAACATCTTCAGCTGAAGTGTCAAATCCTGGCTCTGCCAAATTCCAAAATTCCCCTGGTTTTAACAGGGCTGAGAATTTACCTCTGAAGCAGAAAGAATGAGGAATAATGAGTAAGAAAGAATGTCCGTCAATTTGAGGAACAAAAATAAGAGCATCAGTGAAGACAGACTGGGCCATTCCTTTTCTTCTTTCAGATCAGCTAAATTATGAAATTTATCTGTGTAAGTTACCTCTATGTATAGCTCTACGGGCTTCATCATTTCTGCTTAAGCTATCCCACGTATTCTGCTGACTTCTAGTCACATTGTCAAAATCCAAACAAAAATAGCAAATAAAATATTCAAATTAAAACAATATTGAGAAATGCAGCAAACTCGATCAAGACACTTAATTACTTAATGACTTAATTTTTACAGGGAGAGAATGAGTAGGTCAGAATGCTTCACACTACACAGCAAACGTGAGAAGGCTGAACAAAGGCATACTGTATAATAAAGGATGGCATACAGGATATATAAAGGATACAGATATTTTCCCTCCCCTAAAATAAAACATGCTAGTTTAAAACTGTCAAGCTGAATACACACACACACACATGCACACACACATACAGTTGTTCTGTGGAACTCTGCCAAATGTTCGGGCACTTACACAACTTATTTAAACACGAGAGAAGAAAACTAAACATTTATAAGAACAATGAAGAGATCCACAAGTTGCACTGAAGGAGATTAAACCAACAGGCAAACCTCCAACTCCTTCTGTGTGGGGGACATACAGAGCCACACACAAATCGTCACTCATGCCCAAATAGTCACTGCAAGCCCGAAGGCCCCCACTGGGGAGGTAACCGATCCCTGTCCACTGCTGAAACTCCTCTGAGGCCTCCGGTGCCAGGCGGTGGCAGGGACAGGCTGTTGGGCCAGAGGGAACCCATGGTTGATGTGTTATGGCAGCTCCTGCACACTTGGAGCTAAGCACTGACACTGTAATATGAAAGGCCCTTGGGACTTTAGTTGACAAAAGTACCAGCTTTCAGACATGTCACAGTGTGCACCTGGACAAACAATGTTTGACATCGTTGAGGGTTCATTAAAAGGGCTCAGTACTTTTTGAGTTAAGCTTTTTGTATTTTCCACTGACAATGCAGCTTCAAATGCTGCTGTCTAAACTGGGAAATATCAATCCAAGCACAGCAAATATATGCTGTCTCATTGCTTGGCAGTGATTTGGGGATCCAGGCCAATCATTACCAGTCAGAAAAAAACAGTTTAACATGTCTAGTGCTGCTTTTCTTCCAGCGCACAGGAAAACTTCTTAAAGATCATGTTGCATATTTGCTTGGGTATAGGATACGAGAAAAAAGAAATCTATTACTACAAGGTGACTGAACCCATAGGTGAATAAGAGAGATATTTGGACGTAAAATGTCCAATAATGATCGCCAGAGTGAAATTTCTGTGTCAGCATCTACAAAATTAATTATGAGCAATGTTCATGTTCCTAAGAAATAAATTGTGTCACTTTGGTGCCTCTGTGTCAACTTAGTATAAATAGCAAGGGAAACTGAGATGATGACGCTCCATACCACTACTTTTTTTTTGACAGGTTCCCAAAGCCAAATCCCATCATTGGATTATTTAACAAAATTGATCCCAGATGCTAGAAGGACAAGAAAATGTTTTGCCATCAAAGGGAGATGTGCAATGAGCAAGAGTGCGGGACTGGCATATTACGTAAATGAAAACAAAGCGTACAGCCACCATATTGTCCTGCAGGATGGCTCCAGGCACCCCATGTTAAGCAATTTGCAGTGAGAAACTAACTACTAAAAAATGTTGTTTTGTTTCAGAACCCTTCTACCAAGTCTGTGCTGTCAGCCCAAGCTAAAGACCAAATCACGATTTTCTACTGTGCACATAGAAGCTCATGAATAGATGGAAATGTTTTCCATATGTCACAGTGCAGGTGATGAGGAGGTGGTTCAGAGTGTAGCTGAAATATTAAGGGACTAGATCATATCAACACACTGGGACACATAATATTTTTTAAAACATGCTGAGGTCTCTGCTGTGCTGATCACACTTCAGAATAGAGCTGGCGTGGGCTTTAAAACATGGTACATGAAAGACAGACCTATAAGAAACAAAAACGCCCCTCCTGTTCAAGCAGATGATCAATACAGCTTGTGACTTTTCTGAAGCTCAGCAACTAAACAGAAGCTCAGATTTTTAACAGCGGTATAGCAATTGCAGCTCAATTTCTATAGCTGTTCTTTCTGGAGTGGTCTTCCGTTGCAATTCACATAATATTTGTTTGGATAATATGGAAGAATATATAAGCCATAGCCCTTTCTAACTTGTGTACTTATTGATTGATTAACTGATTTGATAGCACTCTGACACATTTATAATGTGGATTTTGGTTCTGAAAAGCTATCAGAATTCCTTTAAGTATATCATAAGTTACTTTGCCTCAACTTACCAACAAAAATGAGAGGCATCAATGGTAAGAAGCTGAGCTAGACTGAGCTATGGCTTGACTGAGCTATTGCATGATATATCATTTCTGACTTACCAGAATCAGTAAAACAAATATTCTTTCATTAAACATGCCACATAAACCCAAAGTAATTAGATGCAAATAAAAATTGTAGTTTAAGCCATTTGAACAATCCCCTGCCAGTCTAATTTTCCTTAAAAAGAATATATATATATATATAAATAACTGAGGACATTTTATAATCCCGAGTGGATTAAACCTTTTATCTCAGCCTGCCATAATGTCTCAATTTCTTCCTTTATGTTAGTACAACAGTATGAATAGGAATTATTAATGCACATTTGTTAAAAGAAGCATAAACATTGGTGGTCACAGGATCTCACAGCCTTTGCAAAATACAGTCAATGGAATGCTGGTGAAAATCATCTTCTGTAATGGACATCTTTAGGAATTCCATATCATTTTTTATTTCAATGGGCAGGGTACTTTTCATGGTTGAGGCTTTCTTTAAGGAATATTTTAATTTTTCTTCCGTTTTTTAATTGTTTCTCCAGAAAATATTTAATGCTGGATTGGAACAGACTGAGCTAATGCATTTTTGATTCTTAGATAGTTTCCAGTGATGCATTTTGTGTGACCTGATGAAATGCCTTGTGAAAGCCAGGCCTGTTTTCCTGTACTTCTGTTGGCTTTTATGTGTGGTATGGTCTTAACTGCATTGGTTGCGTCTCTTTTCTTGTTAAAACAACATGGAAGAAAACCACAGAATATCTATTCCATATGGAAGACTATGACTCCAAACACTCAAACTGTGACGTGCCCAAGAGAAGAAACTGTCAGAGCAAGATGGAATGAAACATTTCAACATTTTAAAATTCATTTTTCCCAGAAATTTTCAGTTCAGGAAAAAAGAACCCTGTTTTGACTCCTCGTTCTGATTTGGGATGAAAAGAAGATTTTAAATGGAATTTTCCTTGCAAAGTAAATTGGAAGTTTGAATAGCTCCTTGCAACATTAAAATATGTATCATATGGGATTTTAAACTTCTTGCTGCCCTCCTGTGGATGAAACAACTTCAGTAGCAACGTGGGGGAAAAAAACGGGGAAATAACTGCCTTAGTAGAAGGTAAATTCCAGATAAATTAATAAGATTATTGTCTTGGGACATGAATGCTGATTCCGTTCCTCAAGAAAACTGTTGAAATCAGGCAAATCAGATTTAATCTCTGTCATGTTTTTCTGTATAATGTAGACAACAGTTTAGCAACTGAAGGGTTGGCTGTGAAGATAAAATTAATAAAGTATATTAAAATCCTTAGAAGAAAGCCAGGCAGAAGTGCAAAACATTTTTATGGAGCACATTGATGCTAGACCAAGCTTGTGATCAACCAACAGGTTCCAGGATGACACAAAACATGCGACTTAATCTAAACAGCCGCTAAAACAGCTACCATACACGGATGCTGAACAATTTTTGGTTCTCCTTTTCTGTCACCATAGCAGAGGATGGATGGGTTGATTAGAAAGCAATCTTGAACCTTAGATCCAGGGGATTCCTGGATTTAGAGCTCCTGTCAAATTGCTTTGTCATGAGAAGATTAAGAGAAATGTCACAAGAAGTTACGCCTGAAACTAACAACAGAGAAAAAAAAGAGAGAAGAAAAAACAAACCAGAAGGTCTTTACCACAGGCAACTAACCTATGAAAAATAGCACCTGTTTTCTCTTTTTAGCTGTTAACCACTTAAGCTCCCTTTTCTAAGACCACCTCAGTTCTACATTTGTTCTTTCCAGTCTAAAAAATCTTGAGAGGCAGCATCACTTGTAACACAGTTGGTATTGTGCAAAAAGACAGGACTTTCACACCATGGCATGATCTGCCAGAATATCTCACGTCATAATTCAAAACAGCACCTATGAAACAGAGTAAAGTTCTTCATGTAAATTTTTGTCCAAAATTGTACAATATTTTTTTAAAGCACATTGTGGAGTTTGGAACCCAAATCCTGAGTGCAAGCCTGTAGGTCTCATGTTCCCAATCTCTTTGACACTGCTTAGTGTCTCATACAGACCTGTCACCATTTGGTTGGATTGTGCTGAAACACAAATGGAACTACATCAGTTTTCTGGGGCTGAAGACCATAGAATCATAGAATCATTAAGGTTGGAAAAGACCCTTAAGATCATCGAGTCCAACCGTTAACCTATCACTGCCAAGCCCACCACTAAACCATGTCCCTAGGCACCATGTCTACCCATCTTTTAAATACCTCCAGGGATGGGGACTCAGCCACTTCCCTGGGCAGCCTGTTCCAGTGCCTGACTGCCCTTTTGGTGAAAACATTTTTCCTAATATCCAACCTAAACCTCCCCTGGCGCAGCTTGAGGCCGTTTCCTCTCGTCCTATCGCTTGTTACTTGGGAGAAGAGACCGACCCCCACCTCACTACAGCTTCCTTTCAGGTAGTTGTAGAGAGCAATAAGGTCTCCCCTGAGCCTCCTTTTCTCCAGGCTAAACAACCCCAGCTCCCTCAGCTGCTCCTCGTAAGACTTGTGCTCTAGACCCTTCACCAGCTTTGTTGCCCTTCTTTAGACACGCTCCAGCATCTCAATGTCTGTCTTGTAGTGAGGGGCCCAAAGCTGAACACAGAATTCAAGGTGCGGCCTCACCAGTGCCCAGTACAGGGGGACGATCACTTCCCACTTTTGATCACGATCTCGTCAGGTCCCATAGACTTACGTATGTTCAGATTCTTCAGGTGGTCATGAATCTGAGCTTCTCTAACAGCGGGAGGGACTTCGCTCCCCCAGTCCCTGTGTTGTGGTCCATTCACTTGAGAGGTGTGGGAAGAGAGGTTGCCAGTGAAGACTGAGGCAAAAAAATTGTTGGGTACTTCAGCCTTCTCCTCGTCCTTCGTTACCAGTTTGCTAGTCTTGTTCATCGGGGGGGGGGGGGGGTATGCTTTCTTTGACCTTTCTTTTCTGGCTGACATACCTGTAGAAGCCCTTCTTATTCTTCTTTGCGTCCCTTGCCAAGTTCAGCTCCAGCGCGCCTTGGCCTTCCTGACCACATCCCTACACAACCAGGCAACATCCCTATACTCTTCCCAGGATACCTGTCCCTGCTTCCACTGCCTGTGCATTTCCTTCTTGCCCTTTAGTCTCTTGCCTTCCTTTCCTGATTTCTTACACCTGGGGATCGAGTGCTCTTGTACTCTGTGGAAAGTGTCCTTAAATATCTGCCAGCTCTGTTCTGCTCCCTTGTCCCTCAGGGCAGTTTCCCAGGGGATGATACTGAGTAACTCTTTGAACAGCTGGAAGTTTGCTTTCCTAAAATTCAGGGTCTCAACTTTACTCTTCCCCTGACTCACACCCCTCAGGACTGTGAACTCCACCAGTGCATGATCACTGCAGCCCAGGCTGCCTCTAATCATGACAACACTGATTAACTCACTTGCGTTGGTGACCAACAGGTCCCGTATCACATCCCCTCTGGTAGGGCTGTCTATAACTTGGCTTAAGAAGTTATCCTCGATGATCTCCAGGAGTCTCTTGGACTGCCTACAGCTCATCATGCTACTTTTCCAGCAGATGTCAAGGTGGTTGAAGTCCCCCAGCAGGACAAGAGCCTGCGAGCACGATGCCTCCCGTAGCTGGAGTAAGGCAGCTTCATCAATAGGCCCCCTTGTAGTAGACACCGAACACAAGGTTCCCTTTGTTGCCTCAGTCTCTAATTCTTACCTATAAGCTTTCAAGCTGCTCGTGGCTATTCTTCAGAGAACGCTCTTCACAATCTATGCATTACATGACATAGAGGGCAACCCCTCCGCCCCTCCTTCCTTGCCTGTCCCTTCTGAACAGCCTGTAGCCATCAATAGCCACACTCCAGTCATGGGATTTGTCCCACCAAGTTTCAGCAATAGCAACTAGGTAGTAGCTTTCTAGCAACACGGTGGCCTCCAACTCCTCCTGTTTGTTGTCCACACTGCGTGCATTGGTGTAGAGGCACTTCAGCTGGGCTATCGGCCATGTCACCTTCTTAGAGGAACACTCCTTAATTCCTTTGAGGTATTTCACTGGTGTTTCCCTGTTGGCTCCTATTACCTCAGGAGCCCCTGGCTCATCTCCGTAGGATTTCAAGTGTGCTGCAGTGTACCCAGCATGTCTCAGAGCAACAAGCTGAGAGCCCTTGCTAGCACCCCATCCCTCTAACCTTGGCGTGTCATCCCACGGCTCATCACGGGCAAGCCTAATACTATCCCACTCCCCCTTCAAGTCTAGTTTAAAGCTCTGTCAATGAGCCCCGCTAGCTCATGAGCAAAGACCCTCTTCCCCCTTTGAGAAATGTGAATCTCATCTGACACCAGCAGGCCTGGTGCCATGTAGGCCATCCCATTATCAAAAAACCCAAAATTGCGTTGGTGACACCAGCCACGAAGCCATATATTAATAGACTGGGTCTGTCTGTTTCTTCCAATGTTGCTGCCCGCAACTGGAACGATAGAGGAAAAAATAACCTGTGCTCCAGATTCCCTTACCAACCGTCCCAAGGCCCTGAAGTCTTTTTTCATTGCCCTTGGACTACATGTTGTGGCTTCATCGCCACCCGCATGGAAGAGCAGGAATGGGTAATAGTCCAAGGGCCGTACTAGGCTAGGAAGTTTCCTAGTGATGTCCTTAACCTGGGCTTCAGGGATGCAGCAGACTTCCCTAAGAGGAGGGTCTGTCCAACATATTGGACCCTCAGTTCCCCTTAGAAGTGAGTCATCTACAACTATAACGCGTCTTTTCTTCCTCATGGATGTGGTTGTGATATGGGGGGTAGGCCTTTCTGACCTTGGCAACACCTCTGGTGTAGATGGACCATCATCCACATCATCCATTGACTAGCCTTCCCCATCTAGAGCCTCATACCTGTTGTACAGAAGCACCCAGAAAGGCAAGGTGGGCAAGGAGGGGGTTCACCTGCCACCCCAAGAGTGGACTTGCCTCCATTCACTCCTTTCCTTTAAGCTAGTGCCTTCAGCCTGGCAGTGGGAGGGTACAGAATCCCTTGAGCTTGTTTTTTTCCTCATGGCTGTTCCTGTTTCTGTCTCAGGGAGGGCAGAGCATGGTTCCACCAGCCTCTCTCTCTCAGACTCCCTGATGCTCCTTAACCTTTCTACTTCCCCCTGTAGCTCTGCCACCAGGCTGAGCAGATAGTCCACCTGGTCACACCTCACACAGCTCTTCTCACCACTGCCATCCTTACCAGTGAAAGGCTCTGGCACTCCCTGCAGCCTGAGGCCTGGATGGCTGCATGGTTTCGTGGGAGCTCTGTCTGGGTTGCCACATCCATTCTGGCGAGTGCAGAGGACATGGCTTTCTGCCAGGTGGATAGCACAGCCAAGCTCCTTCTGAGAGGGTGATGACCACCAACTGAACTCACCTCTTGAACTGGGATGATGATGATGCCCTTCCTGTGCACCCTTCTGTGCAAACTGCCGTGCAAACTGCCGCGCCATGCCCTGGCTGCCGCGCCATGCTCTGTTTGCCCACTCTGCTGGCAGTGCTCCTGGCCGCTAGCGCTCCCTTGGCTGCTTTTTATACATGCGGGGGTGGCCACGGCTGTGCTGGCAACTCCCAGGCCTTGTCAGAGTCTCTTAGGAGAGCTGCCAGCTCCTGGCAGGTCTGTCCACTACCCTGGCTTTTCCCTGCCTCAGGAAACCCCTCTGTGTTCCAAGATCTGCCACTCCACTGCAGATCAGGCTGGCTCCGGGGCAGCTCACGTTGGCAGGCAAGTATGGAGGTATTCATGGGATGGGATATGAAGGAATGAAAAGGTGAAGCCTTGCATAAGTTTCAAGGAAGGGGATTTGGGAACTGCAAGAGACTGGACTGGGGGTGCTGACAGGACAGGATTATAGGGGGTGAAGGTGAGGAATTAGACATCTAAGTAGAGGGGATTTGGGGACACAAAGTAATGTGACTGGCAAGGACTGGAGGCAGAGGATTTGGGGAGACCAAAATGAGAGACTGGGAGGCCCTTCTCCAGCCCACACACCCCAGGGGACCCTGAGTCTGCGTATCCCCACTCCTTTCAAGAGGGGACCCAGGCATCTGGGACCTGCCTAGGAACCCCACTGTCCCCTAGCAACCCAGGTGCCTGGGCTCTGCCTAGGAACCCTGCTGTTCCCTGGGCACCTAGGTGCCCAGGCTCCACCTAGGAACGCTGCTGTTCCCTGGGGACCCAGGCATCTGGGTGCTGTGCTTTGGGGCCATGGGGTGGTGGTGGGTGCCCCTGACGCTGGTGCTGGCCCCCTGGCTCCCTGGAAACCCAGGCATCCAGGCAGGGCGACCTGACTTGTGGCAGTGGGTAGCCCTGGTGTCCTGGCTCCCTGGGGTGCACCCTTGCCTGCTCTGCTTTGGGCCCCCCATTCAGCGGGCACAACTCTGCCATGACGTTACTGGGGCCCCCCTCAATGACCCCCGACATCAACACTGCCTTGAGGCCCTTGTGGAGGCTGCTGTGCCACTTGCCTCTGTCTCTGTGGGTGCGTCATGGGACCCCAGGGACACCCAACTGAACAGGGAGCCTCCCCAGGGACCCCTGTCCTGACTGGCACCTCCATCCCACCAAGGATCTCCATCCCAAGGGGGACCCCCACCCTGAACAGGACTCCAGAGCCCTCTGGGGTTCCCCAATTCAACCAAGGCCCTCACACTGACACTGGCCAGGATGCCGGGCACTTGAGGACCTAAACAGGGACCCCAGGGACCCACCCCAAGCAAGCACCCTAGGGACTCCTAATTATACCAAGGTCTCCCCAGTCCTGATCTGGACCCCAGGGACCTCTGGGAACCCCAGCCCTGCCTGGCACCCTGAGAATCACCCAACCCTGACCAGGGACACACTGGGGACTCCCTGGGATCCCCTGGCCCTACCTAGGACATCAGGAAACCCCAGGGATACCTGGCCCTTCCCGATATCCCTAAACCCTGATCAGGACTCCAGGAACTCCCAGAAGCCCCCAGCCCTTACTGCACCCTCCCGTCTCTGAACCTCCAACCCCAACCCTGTACTGGTCCCAGTGCTTCTGTACTGGTCCCAGGGTCAGGGCAGCGTGAGGCACTTCGGGAGATCATCATGGATGCCCTGCATTTTCTGGAGAAGCAGAAGGATATGAGTGAGCAGGGGATGTGGGACATGTGAGAGAGTAGGGCCAGGACATGAGGCATGGGGGATGGGACGTGGAGGCCTTGAATGGGAGGTGTGGTGAATTACAGGACATATGGAGGTCTGGGGGCTGTGAGGGGATATTTGGGGAATCCTGAGGGCATATGGGGTTCAAGTTATACAGCTTCTGGGGGGGTTGAGGGGGTGTTTGGGGATATATGGGACTCCAGGATGGATATATGGGGTCAAGGTGAGCTGTACAGGGGATCTGTGGGGTCTGGGGAGGGTTTATGGGGATTGGGGGGAGGGCACATTGTCTCACCTGGACATCTGGGACACCCCAGAGCCCTTTGAGGTGTCCCTGCAGGAAGCTGTCAACACAATCTGGGTGAAGCTGAGCCAGCTGGAGGAAGGTATGGGGCCAGTGGGGACACTCACCCAGGACTCCCACCCTGGAGAACTCCTGGGACCCCCACTCAAGGGACTGTCACAGAGACCCCCACCCTGGACATCTACACCCCAGGGACCCCCACTCTGGGCACTCCCATCCTGGACAAACCCCCAGGGACCTCATCTGGGCTGGACAAGGGCTGAGCCCTGACAGCTCATCACAGGGATGTGCATCCCCAATGATCCCCAGTCTAATGCTGCTTCCTCCCCACCAGCTCCAGCCTGCGTCCCCCCCTGTGGTGAGTGCCCATCCCTCTGTCTTGCCACCCTCTGTCCCCTAGTACATCTCCCATCCCCCTGGGACCACCAAGTCTCTCCCTGCCAGGGTACCAGCCAGCCGCCCGCGTCTTCCAGTGTGCTACCTGCCGCCTCGTGGACTGCCAGCTTCCCCTTGACTGCCCAGGTATGGGACTATGGTAGACCCAAGCATCCAGGGTGGGCTAAGCCCCACCCTGGAGCTGGGTGCCTCCAGGGCTCTGGGGGCAACCCTCATTCCTCACATGTGGCCATGCCTGCTGGGCCCACCATGAGCACACAAGAGCGTGCCTACCCATCCCCACGGCGAGCACGTGCAGTCGCACAGGAGCACAATCATTCCTGTAAGTGCATGAGCAGATGTGAGCTCACATGCCTGTCAATGCTCCCAGTGCAGGACATGCGGGCCCACGCGGATGAAGCCATCACACTGCACTGCGATGTGCCCTTTGCCACGCCCCCCGATCTGCCCATTACCTGGATGTTTGCCAAGGATGTGAGTTGTACATGTATGTGCAAGGGTCTACATAGACATTCATGAGAGGACTGGGTATGGGTAGCAAGGCCTGCATGCACGGAGTTGTGCACTTGGCGTGAGGACTATCAATAGATACAGGTATTGCTTATAGAGTAGATAGATAGGTGTACTATAAGTAGCATGTGTGTAAGCATGCACAGGATGCAAACAAGTGCTCACCTATGTGAAGGGTGCATACAAGCAGGAGGCAGGTCACTCGTGTGTTTGCAGATTCATGTGCACGTGTGTGAAGGAACTGACTTTTGCATATGCTCTGCTCGTGCATCCCTGTGTGCACACACACAGGGCACGAGGAGCATGTGTGGGACGTGAGCAATGAGCAAAGGGTACAAGAAGCACGAAGGGGACATGATGAGCATGTGCAGGACACGGGTGCCTTTGCATGCACATATATGCTGTTCCGTGTACCTGGTGGACCGGGCTGTGCTGATGTGTTCCCCCATATTCCAGCTGCGCACACAGGATCTGGCGCTGTTTGAGGAACTGCAGGAGAGTGAGGAGGGACCTCTCAGTCTGACCCTCCAGGACCCCACTCCAGGAACCATGGCCTGTCGCCTAGGGGTCCTTTCTGAGCCCGTGGTCCGCAAGTACTTCTACCTCAACGGTGCGTCCAGACACCTGAGTGCTCTGGGGGCAGTGAGCAGTGTGGGGTGGAGTGGGACCCCAGACACCTGGGTCCATGGGAGGGAGGTGCATGGTGAGAGCAGGGTGCCAGGACAGCTGGGTCCATGGTGGACAGGTGGAGTGGAGTGGGTGTTTCCTGATGCCTGGCTTCTCTGGGGGCAGTGGGGCACGTGGGGTGGATCAGGGACCCCAGATGCCTGGATCCCTGGGGGCAGTGAGGTCTGTGGCTGGAGCAGGTGCTGCACAGACACCTGGTCCCTGGCGGGCAGTGCCCCATGACCCAGTGTGCCTGGGTCCTCACAGTATCACAGGGAAGCGTGGAGGCAGATCACGGACTCCAGGCTCAGTTCAGCGCTGTGCTCCACTGGCCCCACAGCAGGACACCCCTGCACCACAAGGCATCGCTGGGGCTGGGGCTGGCACTTGGTTCCATAGCACTTGTGCTGCTGATGGTGTGAGTCTTCCTGACCTGGGAACCTTACCCTCAAAATCGCCATGCTTCTGGGGCTTCCTGCAGACCAGCATGGGACTCCCAACCCCCCTGGACCCTCAGTCCCTCAGGATTCCCTACAGCTGCAAGGGGACCCAGGTGTCCAAGGGGCACCATAGACTGCCAGGACTCCAAAACTCACAGGGCCCCCTATTTCCCCCTGGGACTCCATTGTCCTCTGGCCCATTCCGGGACCCCTCCCTTGCACCCAGGACCACTCCAGGCTGCCTTTCTCCCCCCAGATTCCCTAATTGACCCTGAGACCCTGCCACTTCCCCACATTTTCCCCAGAACCCCCACTGTCCCTTTGGGAGCCCCAGTTGACCCAGTTGCTCCCAGGGTCCCATAGTTCCACCCTTAGACCCATCAGTTGCTCCCAGGACCCCCCAGTTTCCCCTTGGGCCCCCCAGATGCCCCATGATCCCCCCCCAGCCCCAGATGGGGATATAGGGTCTCCTCCCCCCTCCTCCTCTTTCTCCATTCCTCCTTCTGCCTCCCAGGGCCACCTGGCGATGCTGGAGCCTCCCAGACCTCAGTCACCCCTGGAGATCCCACAGACCTGGACAACAGGGTCCCCCAGGGGATTCCAGATGCCTGGATTCACCCTAGGGGAGCTTGACACATGGATCCATCCCTGAGGACCAAAATTTCTGCAATTGCTTTTCTTGCACTGGGTGTGGCATGTGCAAATGGGAACAGTCTAAAAACAGGACCACAGAGTTCTAAAAATCTGGATTATGCTGGAGAGAGAGATCTGGGGGTCATGGGCTTGCATATAGAAATCTATTGGCTTGCATAGAGACAAACTGGGTACTGGGCAGTGCATAAGCAGTCCAAAATGCAGTTCTGACACCTGCATTTCAACAGCTAGCACTAAGGGAAGGTCAGACTGCTACCTGTAGGAAAGCTTTCTCTTGATACTAATGTATCAAAGATACTCATGTATAATAATACCATTGTATGTCATGGCCACTACAAATGCCAAGTTACTTTCTTCTCTGTTTGCCTAAAAGCATTTTATCACATATTTACTTTTATACCACTGTATAACCCAGTTGACTACAATTTGGTAATTTGGCTAGATTGCTTCTACAGATTTTTTAGACATTAGGTCTGCAACAAAACAGCCAAACATAGAGGAAGAATGCTGTAGGATTCCTTGAAGAAGAGATTTAAAAAAAAGAAAAAGAAACCTTAAGACTGTGATCATGGTATCTCCAGTGCTCTGTGTTGCCTTTAAATGTACCTAGACTTATGTTAGAAAAAACAGCTACTAGAAAAATATGAAAAAACAGGCTGCCAACGCAGTACATGCCCATATCGCGTTGGTGCCTTTGGTCCCAAGCAATTGGTAAAACGCTTCCATCACCTGGGCTGACATTCCAGCTGTATTTAGATCTGCGGGGCTGTCAGTGCTGGTTATGGTTGAGGAGCCTGAGCTGCAATCTCTGGGCTGAAGCCCCAACCTGTGCTCCCCCATCCCACAGAGGCCGGTCCTGACCCCAGCAAGGACCTTCTCCTCTTGCACTCATCTGGTAACACCACAGAGCCACCGTGTGCTCATCCTGGAGGCTGCAGCTCACATTTCTCATCCAAGTAATTAATATTTCCCATTAGGAACACACTGTGTTTTTGTGAGCCCTGCATATATCTGTTGCTAACAAGTGGACTGGGGGGGTGAAGCGGGTGGAAATCACACTCGTTTTGGTCACAGGTTTCCCTCAGGCAGATGGTAGTGTGAAGCAAAGGGAGGGGGATGAAGCTCTTCCCATCCTGAATGCTGATTGGAGCATACGCAACTGGCAAAGGAGGGTGACAGAAAGATGCAGCCACCGGGCATGGGCTCTCCCTTCCTCTCAGACCTCTCGGGCTCTTTTCTTCTCTCTGCCCCCCATGGCAAGCGCTGGAGGGGCTCAGCGTGGCATGGAGCAGCCGAGGGCAGAAAAGGAGCTGGTTTGCTGCAACCCCACAGTGGAGGGCTTGCTGCGTGGTCATTTGCTTCCCTGTCCTCCAGGACCCTGACTCCTTATTGCATGCTCTGGCGCCGTTTGGGGGGGCTCAGGTGTACAGCAGCAGCTCGGACAGCCTCGCTGGAGCTCTAGCACAGAAGTCATCAGCTGCCAAGCACAAAATCCAGTTCCTGAGACTGTCCAAAGGGACTGACCCAGGGGAATGAGCCCTTACGGCTCACTGCAGGTTGGAGCTGACTGAGGGTCTCAGTGATGAGACGGCCAGAGTGGACCCTCCCAAGAGACTGAGGCACCTCTCAGGCCTTGCTGTCACTTTGGAGAGGAGGCTGGCAGTGCATCGGAGTGTGCCAGCATCCTCAGGGGTGATGTCCCATGCTCTGCACCGCCTACCTTGCCACCCCAAGCAGAAGAACCCATGGAAGTGGGGGCCACGAGCCCACACTCCTCACCCCAAAAGCAAAAAAGTAGATGGAGACAGGGGACATGTTTTTATTATATATGTTTACTTTATGTTTTTCTTCTATATTTCCTGCAAACAAGCAAGAAATCAAGCAGAAGTAGCAGAAGGCTTGTGTGGATGAGCAAGGAGTTCCTGAGTAAACTCAGACATACAAAGAAGCGTTCAAGAGATGGAAGCAGGGTATGATGGCTGATGGAATAGAGATGCTTTCCAGTCATTCAGAGATGGGGTTGGGAAAGCCAAGGCCGGCCTGGAGTTGAATCTGGCAAGGGATGTGAAAGGAAGATTTCTACAAGTACATAAACAAAAGGAATACTAGTGAAAATGTAGGTCTGCTGCTGACTCCCCATTCGGGGGCCCTGGTGACACAGGACCTGGAAAAGGCCAAGGTACTCAATGACTTCTTCACTTTTGTCTTTACTGGGAAGACACCTTCAGGAATCCCAGGCCCAAGAAATCAGGGGGAAAGTCTGGAGCAAGTAAGATGTACGCTTGGTGGAAGAGGATCTAGTTAGGGAATATTTAAGCAAACTGGACATACAGAAGTCCATGGGGCCTGATGGGAGGCACCTGCAAGTGCTAAGGGAGCTGGCCAATGTTATTGCAAGGCCACTCTCAATAATCTTTGATCGATCCTGGCAAATGGGAGAAGTGCCTGAAGACTGGAGGAAAGTAAATGTCACTCGTATCTTCAAGAGCAAGAAGGAGCACCCAGGGAACCACAGGCTGGTCAGCCTCCCCTTGATACAAGGTACAAAGTCCAGCTGGACACCAGTCACCAGTGGTGTTCTCCAGGAGTCAGTCCTGGGGTCACCCAGCTGCCAGGTAGGTCTGCAAAAAAGGACATGGAGATCCTGGTGGGCAGGAAACTGACCATCAGCCAGCAATGTATGGTCATGGTAAAGAATGCCAACAGCATCCTGGGCTGCATTAGGAGGAGTGTTGCCAGCAGGTCGAGGGAGGTGATCCTTTCCCTTCAGCACTGCTAAGGCCATATGTGGAGTCCAGTTCTGGGTTCCCCAGTGCAAGAAAGGCATGGAAATGCTAGACAGAGTCTATCAAAGGGCCATGAAGATGATTAAGAGACTGGAGCACCTCTCCTTTGAGGAAAGGCTGAGAGAGCTGGGACTGTTCAGCCTGGAGAACAGAAGGCTCAGAGGGGGATCTTATCAATGTATATAAATACCTGAAGGGACGGAATGAAGAAGTGGGAGCCAGGCTCTTTCCAGTGGTGCCCAGTGCCAGGACAAGAGGCAATGGGCACAAATTGACATACAGGCAGTTCCATCTGAACACAACAAAACACTTTTTCACCGTGAGGGTGACCAAACACTGGCACATGTTGCCCAGGGAGGGCGTCTCCATCCTTGGGAATATTCAAAACCCAACCAGACACTTCCCTGGGTAGCCAGCTGTAGCTGACCTTTCTTGAGGACCAGGTAATCTCAGGAGGTTCTGCCACATCTTGCCGTTGCATCTTAATGAGATGGCAAGAGAGGCCATCACATTGCCACCTGACTCAGCAAATCCTTTGTTTCCGCAGTGCCAGAAAACATCTTACCTCAATGGCAGCAAAGAGCGCCTGGTCAGACCACACTTATTAAGGTCCCACATCACAGTACCCCTTATCCTCACCCTCCTGCACGGGCACATTCTCCAAAACAATCCTCTAGTTGAATCAAGGGCCTCCCATAGGTTTGTGGCCTCTGAATTTGCCCAGAGCATGCAGACGCTTATCGAACCCACCCCAAACACTGTCACTGTTGCAGATGGGAGATGAACACATGGTGGGGCTGTAACCCAAGAGACCTTAGAGTAACCATGGCACTTGGGCACCCAGAAACTCTGTCCTTTAGCCCTAGATAAGGAAGCACGAACCTGTCTTTAACTGGCACTTGGGATCCTTGCGCTTCCCTGTGGGAAGGGAAGATGCAGATCTGGAGGCAGGAGCTGGCCCCAGGAGCCGTCAGGGGTTGCTTTCCCTACCACAGGGCTCTGCATGGGTTGTTCCAGAGATTCCCATGTTACTGCTTGTGAGAGCAGGCTGATGCCAGCGCCCTTGAGTCCTTTCCCCTTCTCAGAGTCTAGTTCGCTGAGCTAAGGAGTTTAGCTGGCCACATCCAAAGCCAGGTCCTTCACTGAAAAGGGCTGTTGTGAAAAAAGCTAGAAGTGAGGGCCTGCTCCTCCTTCCCCTGGAGAGCTGCTTTTAAGCTGCACCTTTACCACTGGCTACCTGGCAGCTGTGCAGCAGCTATGTCTGCGTGCAGTCTCGTTCTGCCCCTGGTGGGAACTGCTGACTTGGCCTCCAGGCTTGACCTCAGACCTTCCCTATCTCCACAGACATGCTGGGTCTGTGGCACCAGCAAGCAATTGACTGTCGCTGTCTCCGGACCAGAGTCTTATCCTGACTTTCTACTGAACATCCTACACAAAGAGGTCCCTGCTGCCCAGGACCCTGCGGGGCCTCTGGGGTGACAGGATTTGCAAAGGGACACAGGGTGCATAAGAAGGCAGTGGAGGGCTTGGCGAGCACCGGAGGGCATACGGAGGGCTCTGGCATGAAAAGGAAAGCAAATGTAGGACACCAGGATGAACTGCAAAGAAAATTAGGGACTCTAGGTGGCACCAGAAGGCAAACGGGGGAGTCTGAGGTGTACAGGAGAGAAATCAGAGGCTTCTGAAGGTGCACCTTCTTTTGGGTGCACCAAAAGGTAAATGCAGTGATTCTTAGGGGATGAGAGGACCAAATGGAAGCCTCTGCATTGCACCAGAGGGCAAATAAAAGACCGCATGGAGCATCGGAGGGCACATCAAAACCATTCATTCAATTCTGTGTGCATTCAGATCCCCTCCATTCCCCTCCAGGCGCTCCCTATTCTCCCACATGCCACTGTGGGCCCTTCCATTCCTTTCTGTGTGTGCTCAGGCTCCCTCTGTTCCCCTCCGTGGACCCTCAGTTACCCCCCATTCCCTTTTGAGTGCTTGTAGATCCTCTCTGCTCCTCTGCCTGTGCCTTGGAACCCCACAGCTCCCATCCATGAATGCTCAGACCCCCTCCACTTCCCTCTGTGCACCCTCCAGTCCCTGCTACCCTTTCTGAGTGCTTACCTCCAAACCATGCCCTCTCTACACGCTTTTGAATTCCCTCTGTTCCCTTCTGGGTGCTTCTAGATCCCCTCGGACTCATTCTGTTCACTTCCAAGCACTCTCAGATGCTCTGCATTCCTATCCAGCTGCTTTCATATCCTCTCTGTTCCCCTTGTTGTGCTCTCTTGGAACCCCTCTGTTGTCCTCCTTGCACAAACAGATCCCCTCCATTCCCCCCTTCTACACTCAGGTGTCCTCCATTTCCTTCTGTATACACCCAGATCTCCTCTGTTCCCCTCCTCACATACTCAGATCTCCTCTGTTCCTTTCAGTGTCTGCTTAGTGCTGACTTCTCCCCTCTATGCACGCTCACATCCCTCTTTTCGATGAGAAGTGCCCTCAGGTTCCCACTGTTTGCCCTCCATCGACATTCAGATCACACCTGTCCCTTCTGTGGGTGCTCAGTTCCTACAGGTTCCACCATCACATCCCTTCCAGTCCCTCTGTGCATGCTCAATTCCCCTCCATTTTCCCTCCATGCACACTCAGATCCCCCCCATTCTCTCTCTATGCACACAGGGTCAGGCTTTCTGCTTTCCCCTCTGTGCACGCTCAGACCTCTCCATTCCCTCTGTACATGCTCAAATCCCCATTGCTGCCCTCCCTCCGCCAAGTTTCATTCTGTTCCTGGGCAGATGCTTGCTTTCCTCTGTAGCCATCCATCCTGCATGACTAGTATCCCAAACCTAGTGCCCCAGAGACCACCGCTGTCTCAACTGGCCTACAGAAACCTTTTAGCCCGTGTCTTTCAGCAGGCCCATTCAGCTGTGTCGTTGCAGATCAGGACTGTGGCCCATTGGGGAATAGAGACCTCTCTTGCTTCCCCCAGATGGAGATCACCTCTGCCACAACCTTCCGCCTGCTGTCAAGCAGTCCAGAAAACGCCAGCCACTCCAAATACTGTCCCAAAACGGTCAGGCGCTCTGCGAGTCTCGGGGCTGCTCTGACTTCGCCACCAAGAGCTAGGCTGGGCTTGCCAACAGCACATGAAACAAGAACCAATTGACCTTGCAGCCCCTGCTCTAATGACGGGAGGCGGGGACGTCCCCAGTGTTTGCTCTCCACACTGGTTGGTGACTGGCATTCAAGTGTTTATTTACCAAGCTGCACTCTTCAAAGCTCCCAAATATGCTGTTCCCAGGGGAAATTCCATCCGAGGAGCTAAGCACTCACAGAAGAGACCATTCCAAGGACTCTTGCTGGCACAGGGATTATTTTCTTTGCAGCTCAGGAAGCTATGCACCTAGAACCACAGGCACCTTCATCTCAGCTTGTGTTTTCTAAGGGCACAGAGGAAACCCAGCCTGATTTCCTCCTCCAGGAGAAAGGAAGCCGGGAGGGGGGGTAGGACCCACTCAGCCCGCCCACTGCAAAGGGCACTACAAATGCCACTGTGAGACCTGCCACTCCACAGCTCTGCGCTCCAGAGGGCATTCCCGGGTGGACGCCATGGGTGAGTACTGGGCTGGGAAGCGAGGTGCTCCTTGCTAGCAATGGGAGGAGCACAGGTAGGGCAGCCCAGCAATAGGGAGAGGCTCCGTGCACTGGTCCTCGCACACCGAAGGGGAGCAGTGGCGTTGGTGCCCTCTGAGGGCATGCTCACCTGCCACCCCTTCGAACACCAGCACCTTGTGCCCTGCCTTCTGGCTCATCGCAGCCAGTCCCCTGCTTCAGGGGCCAGGAGTGAAACTGGGCTCAGTTGGTTGTTGGGTGCTTTGCTCCACCCAAAACTATCATCTCATGCATGACTTTTCAGGAGCTGGTCAAGGGGAAAAGGCAAGGTTGTCTACCTCTTGGGCAAAAGAGTTGAGGCCTTTTGGCAAGCTTTCCAGCGTGCAGGGACCAATCTGATGCTTCTCAGCATGCCTGGTGCACTCCTGCATTTCCCATGGTCGTGCAGTGCTGGAGCCATGGGATTTCCAGCCTCTGTGGAGGGAGGGTCATATTTCATCTTTTCTCCATCTTTTCCCATTCTAGCAGCCCAGTGCCTTCTGCTCCTTGTTTGTGTGCTGGTCTTGGCTGCCCCAGGCCACTCCATGCCTATACAAACCCTAAACATCTTCAAGAAATCTCCCTCCAACACTTCGGCGAGTGCTCTGAAGAAAACCAGTATGTAGCATCCCGTGGGCTTCACAGTGCTCTCACCAACCGCTTTCAGTTCCTTGGTCTGGGTCAGCCCTGGCTGGTGAACAGCCCCAGCTCATGCTCTGTGCCAGTGGAGGCTTGGTAAAATGACACTTGGGAGAGGGTGTGCTATGATGCCTCGGATCCAAAAAACACTTCCATTGCGTATACAGGCTGGGGAGAGGCAGTATCAGCCCCCGGCTTTGCTCAGATGGGGAGAGGAGCGCTGCACTGAACTGCAGTGGGAGGTCCTGCAGCAAGCAAGCTGAAGGCATGGGGAAACCAAACCTGCCAGCATGGGGGGATGCAGAGTTGTGTGCTCATGTACAGCCAGCTCTGGGTGGGGAAGGGCCCTACACCATCCCTAGCCCCGGCCCTGCTCCAGGATGGAGGATGGTGGATGTCAGGAGGTTTGCCCGATGCACGCTGCAGTGCTGTGTGTGTGCATGTGTGTCTGTGTGTATGCACCGTGCAGACTCGTAAGGGTGTCTGTGTGCTTGAAGGGGTCATTTTTCTCCTGTTCCCTCAGTCACGGGCAGGGGCAAGGTCCTCTTCACCTTCCTCCCCAGCGTGATCCTGTTTTAGTGACACAACCCCTTTTTCAGGAGACCCAAAGGAGCTCACTAGTGTCCATATCAGTCTCCTGGCCTGAAACCAGCATAGCCCAGTGAGTCTGGGGACTTTCACTGGGGCTGCCTGCTGTTAGATGTCCCATATGGAAGAGGAACAGAGAGCTGAGGCCAGCCCACTCTTACCTCCAGCCAAGCACATTCACCTCTCTGGGCTGGGACAGCTGAGTATCCCCTAGGTACTCTGGCCAGATGTCCCTCTATCTCCCACAGGGTGAAACGTGGTCTTGTCCTGTTGCACAGGCTTTCATTAAATCACCCTCTCTCCTGCCCCAGGTTGGCCCAAGGACTGCAGCGAGGTCCCCGCTGGCAGCCCCAGTGGTGTCTACATCATCCAGCCCACGGGACTGCACCCCATCGTAGTGTACTGTGAAATGAATGAGACGGACGGGGGCTGGACGGTCATCCAGAGGAACCGGCAGAGCACGGAGATCACTTGGACCGAGTCCTGGAGCACCTACAAGTACGGCTTTGGGAATGTGCACACCGAGTACTGGCTGGGCACCGAGTACATCCATCAGATCGCCAAGCAGAAGGTCTACCAGGTCAGGTTTGTCATCTGGGATGCGGCAAACAACATCAGGTTTGCAGACTACAACCTCTTCAGCGTGGAAGATGAGTCCCAGGGCTACCGGCTGAGGCTGGGAATGTACACAGGGACAGCAGAGGATGCCATGAACTCAGACAATCCCAGGAACATGCACAACAACATGAAGTTCTCCACAAAAGATCAGGATCAGGACACTTACAGCGGGAACTGTGCCTCCAGCTACGGGGGCGGGTGGTGGTACTCAGCGTGTTATTCTGTACGGCTGAACGTCAAGGGGGCCATAACGTGGGGCAGCCTGTGCAGTGGCAACTGCAAAGGCTCTGCCATCCTCATCAAACCAGCTCTGTACCATTAGTACTCCTTCCCCCTCCTGTCTACATTGGGCACATAGCCAGACCAGTCCCCTGCTGGGGCCTGTTTTCCTGGCTGGAGGGCCAGGGGTCAATAGAGTTGTTTCTGTATCTCAAGAGCCATTTTCTTTTCCTCTTCTCTTGAGAAGTAGCAAAGCTCCCTGCTTTGTCTCTGGCCTTTCACTTGTGGTGTTTTTTTTAGGGACCATTGTTAGAACAAATCTTTATAAACGCTGCAGTTTCCAAGTATGTTCCTTCTGGGGATAAAACTGTGCTCAGAAACCTAAAACCCTCCTGATCCAGCAAGGTCTTATTCTCTTTTTGCTTTGCGGGTATAGATGACTTCAGCAGAAAAATATCAGTCATCCCTAGCTAACGTGATCTAAGCTGCTCTAAGTCCAGGCAGGCCATGTACGCACCATATCCCTGCTGTAGTCTGTGTTCATCCTGCAGAATAAAATTGCTTTCAGAACCTGCACAGACATGCACAAATGTCCTTCATTTGTTTTGGAACTTCTTGCAGCTGCAGTTTCTTGCCAGGAGCAGACCTGAGGCTCCTGGTATGGCAAGAAAGGACTTTCAAAGGGAAAATTTTTCATAAGACTCAAATGAGGAATTAAAGACAAAACTTTCACTTAAAGAAGAGAGTGGGTTTCAAGGTGGGGATCTTTCGAGAAGGGAATGCGGTACCGCATGGCCAAGAGCAAGCACTGAGGGTCGGAGGGAAGCATCAGCTCAGTTCAGCCCTACCAGCCATGACCTGGAGCTAACCAGAGACAGCAGGCCAGGCCAGCATCATCCTGCCTTGTTAACCCTGTGAATGCTGGCCCAGGCCTTGGGAGGAAACTGGAAGAGAGGACACAGAAAAAAGGGACACCAGCACTGCAAGGGCACACGGCACTGCCTGGCTAGGATACCTGGGAGAGGGCTAAGAGCTGAGGCAGCCTGACATGGCAGGGATCCCAGAAGTTCAAGAGGCCTGGACCAGCTTTGGTCCATATGGGCTTGCGCCAGTGTGGTGATGTCTCTGTGCACTGGATAGCTCAACAGCAGACCTGGTACCTGTGATGTGGTCTCCCAGTGCTGAGCAGAGGGAAATGATGTCGGGCTGGCTGCGCTCTTGCTAAGACAGCCCAGGATGCAGTTCACCTTCAACACTGCAAGGGTGCATTGTTGACTCCTGGGCAAATTGCTGTTTACCAGGAACCCCAAGCCCTTTTCAGCCAAGCCTCTCCCCTCCAGTTAGGTTGTACATCCAGGCTGGAGTGCAAATGACTTTTTAAACCAGCAGACATATCTCTCAGTCCAGAAGTGCTACTCTCAAGTCAGCTCAAACTGGGAAGCCTTTTTTCAACCAGCAGCACCCTCATACATTCACCTCCCCACACATCAGGGCTGCAGGCTCACAGATGCCTGCAGGGCAGCCAAGGCTGCCTGTGCAGCCTCTTCAGGAACACAGCACTGCCATAGCTCTGCAGGGTGCCCTGGGACCTCAGTCACAGATCTTGGCCTGAGAGTCCCAAGTTGTTCAGCATTCACAGCCACAAGCCTTCCTCGAACTCAGGTTTTCTTCCAAAGGCAGAGGAGAGGAACCATGGCTTCTTTCAAGCCACAGTTCAAACTTCCCTCTGTTGCAAAGAGATCCACAGCCACATTCCCCCTCTGCAGCAGAGTACGATGGGACCGACTTACCCATATCTCTCACAGCCTCAGGGAGCCCGCCACCCTCTCCACACTCCAATCCGTGGTGGTTTCTTCCCTTTCCCAACACAGAGCAACCACCCAGCCGTGGGCAGGGACAAACTATGGGCGAGGGTTTTGCAAGCTACTGGGCTTTGCTGGCCCTGTTGGCAAATCGTAGCCTTACAGCCACAGTTCAGTGCACAGTGGCTGGAACAAGCCATTGGAAGCAATATTGTGTCCAGAGACCTAAGAACCAAACCACGGACAGAATTAGGTACAACAGCTGTACTCAGATGTGTACAGCAACCGTACCATAGGGAGAAAAGCTCATGTTGCAGGCTGATGTTGGGGACAGTCAGCAGCAGGGAGAGTCAGTGTCAGGCCTTTCACCATGGAACATTGAAATATTTCAGAAAAAAAAAGAAAAATCAGCACAAAACCCCTGCATGCCACACCAGCTCTGCATCAGCTCAGCCTGGGAGCAGAATCAGCTCCCCACCTGACCTGGCCCAGCACTGCCCGAGCAAACCATCTTGAATCCAGCAGCCACCACACCAGTCCTGGGGAAGGTGAGCTCTGGATTTCCCAGGGAGATCTGGCATCCCTTGGGCAGGTGCATCTCCTTGCCCAAGAGAAGACGTGCACAATACACCTACTTTCCCCCAGGTCCACCACCCCAGAGGCTGGACAGAGTGATCCCCACACACTTATGTGCAGTGTCACGGCGGCAGGTAGACACAAGGCAGCAAAGTCTGGCTCCAGGGTTTATTGCAGCTGATTTCTCCCACCGTGGGTAGCAGAGCTGTGGGGTGTATGGGGCCGGGGGAGGGAGCAGGGCCTGAGCAAAGCAAGGATGATACACCGATTGCACAGGGAAGGGAACTTGCACTGTCTCCCCCTCCCTGGGACAGGAGTGAGCGCACCCACCCCAAACCAGTGCCTGCGTCCCAGTGCCAGCCAGCACCGTGGCACTGGGCAAAGCTGCCTGCGTGCCCGGGCTCCGGGCAATTGCTCCTGAGCCCCAGAGCCGCTGTGTTTCAGCTGGTGACGGTGCGGGAGATGCAGGCAGCGCAGGACATGCACCGGGGCTGGCACGGGGCTGCTGGCAGGCACTGGAATGGGGCACTGAGCTGGGGACGGTGGCACTCCCGCAAACTCCCGGGAGGCTGGGTGCTGCAGCACGGTCAGCACACGTCTGTGGGTTTGACCAGGATAAGGGAGGATGAGCAGTCGCCATTATCGCAGAATCCTGGCCAAAGGATGTGTTTTTTGGCATTGAGCAGGATGTTCTGGCACTTGTCATACCACCAGCCCCCGTAGCTGTTGGCACAGTTCCCGCTGTACTGGTCCTGGTCCTTGTCGGTTGTGCTGAACTTCATGTTGTCGTGTATGCCCCCCTTCTTGGGGTGATAGCTGGTCAGATAGTCATCCCCATCACCAGAAAATCGGCCCAGCCTCAGCGGGTACCCACTGGCCTCACTCTCCACCCTGAAGATGTCATACTCGGCGTAATGGGTGACGTTGGCTTTATTCCGCACAATGAAGCGGACCTTGTAGGTGCCCTGCTGCGTCAGCAGGTGCAGGTACTCAGTGCCCATCCAGTGATCACCCTGCACGTTCCCGAAGCCGTACTTGTAGGTGGTCCAGGATTGCTTCCACGTGAGCTCAGTGTCATGAGAGTTTCTCTGGACAACAGTCCAGCCCTTGCCTTCGGTGTCCATGTCGCACCACACCACCCGTGGGGGAGATCCTGCCGGCTGGATGACGTACACCCCGCTGGGGCTGGTCTTGCGGAGATGGCTGCAATCTGCAGGGAACCCTGTGACAGCAGCAGTGTCAAACAGAGGGTGGGGTGGGAGAGAGAAGGATCACATGAGTCTGTCAGGGCAACAAGAAGCTCCTGTAGGGGAGTAAGGACTCAGGACAAAAAGGGCTGGTTTTATCTGTGGTCTACTCCACAGTGTAGAGTGGCTTTCCTACTGGCTCATCCACAGGGCAACCGAAGGTCTCCAAGACAGTGGCTCCGGTAAGAGCCCTAGGCTCTGTTTCTCATGACTTGCTATTTCGTTTGGAGCCTTCTAATGCATCTGGACAAGAAAAGAGGGGGAAAAAATAGTCCAGATGCCAGTGATGTCCTCCAAGTATATCTGACCCTCACACAAGGCCCTTGATATATTGAGCTGCAGCTCTTGCAAGGATCAGAAGTGTCCAAAATGCTCCACTGGATGAGGATATGTAATAAAAATTTATGTTTTCCCTGGGGGTCATGACATTGCAAAAGAAGGCTAAGTTCTACCTTGATCTCATAGGGATCTCTTCCCCCCACTTGTTGTAGTTTATCTGTGAGCAGGACTGATTTATCATGACTTACTTGCCAAACTAATTTGCTGTCTAGTTTGCTTTTCTTGTTTTGTGTCTGATTAGGGACAATTTGCTGTGGGTAACTCCAATTCAGCCCATGAAATTCTGTTTTTCTCGGGTGCATGGGTCTTGCAGGGAGTGTAACCCTCCCTTGCAGGGAGGAAGGGAGTACTCCTAATCCAACAAGAGCTAAAAAATAAAAAAAAATTGCTGGGAGGATCTCTCCTAGAACTGAAGTGCAAAAAGACACAAGCACCACAGAGCAATCCTGCCAAGTTATGGTGTTGGGGCAGAAACCCCTTGGTTTCAGCATGGAGCCACCAAGGGGGTGAGGATGGCTGAACAGGTGTTGGGCTGCTTACCTTACAAGCCATGGCCCAGGGGTTGGTTTGTGAGGAGTTCTTGTGTTGTGCATCTGCCTGGGTGCATGCTGGCCTTCCTAGCACTTAGCAGACCTGAGAGTCGGTCAGAGCTGACTAGGGAGACCCTTTCTTGCTCTGTGCCTTGGTGCCCAGCCAGTGCCCCCCACCCACTCCGTACTCACCACCGCGGGAGCTGGCAATGGGTGCTGCTGGGCCAGCACTTGCACAGAGGAGAAGCATCGCCACCACTGTGGGTAGGAGGACAAGGTCCCCACGGAGCCAACTTGTCCCAGCCTGGAGCCCTGGGGAGAAAAGGGCCCAGAACCATTAGGATCCCTGGGCAGCCCCCTCTGCCCCTGCCAACAGCCCCTGGGCAGCTCGGACCAGGGAAGGCAGAGCCACAGGGCACCGGCAGGAGCAGGGGGCTCCCAGGGTGGTGGGAGGCTCTGCCTCTGCAGTGCTGAAGTAAGGTGAGAAATGGCTTTGTCACCCTCCTGATCAGCCCCTTCCCTGCACCAGACAGCAACCTGCAGATCTGTTCTTAGAACTTACAGCCCAAGAGTACCTAAGAGAGGACAATGACACAGCTAGATCTGGGGAGAGTAGTTTGCCAGGGGGGAGGGATCACAACAGTTCTTTTTGAAGTAATCATGCTTAAGCCACTCCAGCCCAATGACAGCTAGTGGGAAACCAGATCCAAAGGATGGGTCCTATTGCACAGATACCAGCTCCCAAGAAGACAGGAGGAAGTCTCCTGGGCCCACACAGTGACACAAGCCCAAACCCTCTGTGCTGGCCCCCAGCACACCCCTACACCCTGCACAAGCTCAGTTACCAGGGGAGATGCCATCATGCCTGGGGAAGGAACCCTGTGCAACCACATGTGCCACATGCATTGGTCAGGAAGGGAAAGGACCGAGTTGAAATCTAGGTCTCCACATTAACCTTCCTTGACAGGACATGGGAAGACGGGCATAGGTAGCCTGGGGAAAGCAAAGGCTGGCACCAAGCATGTGTGTAGTTTGGTGCTTTGGTCTTGCGCCCTTTCTGCTACCAGGGTGCCGGGCAGCATGCATATCACCCCGGGAAGATCATGGCTGCTGTCCTGCTAATCATCTTGTGCCTTTGTATACTCACCCCAGTCAGGTCTTGTTTGAGCCCAGCACCACACATGAATGCAGTGTGCTGCTGGGAAGATAACTCACCCATCACAACAGCACGGCTGAGCAGAGAGCAGGAACCCAGTGGTGCACCCTCCCGTGCCGAGCTTTCCACCGTGACTTTATAGGCACTGCACACACCCACTTGTGTTCACACTTGTTATTTGTAGAGGCACAAGGAGGCCCTTGCAGATTGTGACTCGAGCAGTTTTCAGATCCCATGACAACACGACTAAACCCCCTGAGGGGAGGGAGGCATGCCCTTCCAGACGGAGAAGTACAAAATAATCCCCTTTTCAATTATTGACTCTCTCAGCTACAGAAACACTACATGTGAATTGCCCACTTGGAGCAAATTCTGGAGAGCCATGATCAAACTGAAGTGGAGAGACCCAGCTTTTTAAAGACATACACACAGAAACTAGCAAAGGAGGAGAGATTAGGTGACCTTGGAAAGATGAGGATAGGTCCTCAAGAAACGTGCCTGCTTGCTAACTCTCCACTGGCAGGTTTCAGGATCAATGAGTTAATTCATTGGGCTGGAACCAATAATGTCTAGCAGCCAGAAGTCACTGCATACACGGTGTCCCCTGGCACCCCAATCTGCATGCTCTGAGTAGAGGGCAATGGTTCCAGGTAACAAGCAGGTGCCTGTGGGTCCCTTTGCCATTCTCCTTCCCAATCCCTTGTCTTTGGCCTGGTGAGACCCTGCAGATCCCCCCCCAGCCCCAGCAATGTCGACCAGGGGTTGCTCCCTCTACAGGAGCAAAATGCTCTCAGGACAGGTTGTTTGGGAGGGCTGTTCTTGGTGCCAGAACGTGCAGATATAGCTTCATCAGTTTGTCAAGCCAATTTTAAGAGGGCAAAGTTGTGGCCCTTCTACTTTCTTCTGTTGGTTTCAGTGGCCTACTGACCAGATGCCTTCTTCATGGCACAGCTCTAAACTTGATGTTCACAGCAAGCCAGTGCCAAGGGGAGGCTCCCACCAAACTTTCTATACGGCAGGAGCCCACATTGGGCAGTGCAACTTGCAGGTCTGGATGGACAGCGGCATCCAGACCTCTCCGAGGTAAGGGATCCCTGGATCAACTTCCATCTGCACTCTTAGATGTCACCCCTGCTTGCTTGGTTAGAGGTTGGGAGCCCTTGTCTGCAGCCTCATTTGGCTTGGGAGAATCATAAAAGCAGCACTCCCAAGTCTACGGAGGGAGGAGGGCCCAATCTGCCCTGGGAAGAAGGACCCCAGGCAGAGGGGCCATGTCCCCTTCCTCTGCGGGCAAGGGAATTGGGTGACTTGGTGGCTCCCATGGGCTGCTGCCGGAGCTAACACCAGCACTGAGCAATGCGATGCCTCGGGGCATAGTGGGGTACCTGTGCCAGGGCTGCCAGGCAGGCTGCTGCTGGTGAGCCACCACTGGGACCACTGCTGGCAACAGGGCTGCCAGATGCAGTGGGAACAGGGGCCCATAAGAACGGATAGATGTGGTGCTCGAGGACATGGTATAGATGGACTTGGCAGTGCTGGGTTAACGGTTGGACTCAATGATCTTAAGGGTCTTTTCCAACCTTGACTATTCTATGATTCTATGATTCTATGATTCCATGGAGAGGAAGGCCTCCCCTGCCCCTGTGTGCAGCAGGCTGCACAGCGCTGCTCCGAATAGATGCAAATGGTGTTTCCTTCAAAGAAACTGTGTCAACAGGACAGCTTATCTACAGTCCAGCAGAGACCCTGGTTTTAACTTTAGCTCAAATATTCCAGGTGTCTTCAAAGCTATCAAACAAAGGTTTTCTAAACCATGCTGACGTGGGACCTCTTTCTAAGAAGGCAGCTGCAAGAGGATCTCTGAGCAGATACAGGCTGGAAGCAGAGCTGAGGACAACAACCAGTGGTTGCACTCCAGAGAGGCAGAGCAGGGGACACTGTGCAGGACTCAAGGGAGGAGAAGGAAGGCGTGAGCCAGCAATCTGGGAGCAGAAAAGGATGGCTGCTCCCCATGGGCGGGCAAGTCAGAAGCCAAGGGTGAACCCCGAGGAAGCAATGCCCTTGCTGGTGGAGCTCTGTCCTGCTGGGTCTGAGCACAGAGGCAGAGCTGAGTGTTGGCAACAGCTCCAAGCAAGGCAAGCAGTCAGCTGGCCCAAGATCCTGGACAAAAGGACACAGTGCAAAGGGCAGGGCTGGAGATAAGCTACAACATGGATCTGAGTGGTCCATCCAGGAAATAAGCTATCTACAGTGTAGGTCTAAGATCCATCCAGAAAATAAGGCCAGAGAGGGGACTGGAGGCCAGTACTCATACAGTGTGGCTTAGGTTAGGACTGAAGGCCCAGGGCCGAGCTGAAACAGGACTCGTGGGCCCAGATGAAGGTCCCAGGTGGGACTGGCCACCAGCCATTAAGGCTTACTGGTGCAGTCAGGGCCATGACAGTAGCAGTTAATCCTGAAAGAGCAAATCACACCAGCCTGGCTGGCTGTATGGGTCCCCCATGCTCCATAGGCCCTCAGGCTTTTGCTATAGCTCTTTCAGCTCACAAAGTGGCTTCTCAAAGCACATTCTGCTGCGGCCAGCTCTGCATCTTGCACAAGGCCTGGCACCATGGCTGTGCTCCTGCAGAAATACAGATGCATAAGGGTTGGGGAGGGGGCTCTTCAGAGAAACGGAGAAACACAGGGTAACCAAGACCAGGAGGACCTCTGAATGTCTCTGGTCTGATCTCGAGGCCAAAGCAGGGACAACTTAGAATGGGTTGCTTAGGGTTATGTCTGGGTCAGTTGTGAATATGTCAAGGAATGGAGGTCCCACAACTTCTCTTTTTTCTTTTTTCAGTCTTTGAACACCCTCAAGCTGAATTTTTTTTTTATCTAATTCTAATTTCCCTCCCTTCCCTTATGTTTGTTGCCTGTCATCCTATCCCCGTGCATCTCCAAGAACAGTCATAGAATCACACAGGGTGATATTTAGGTGATATTTAGAATAATTTAGGTTGGGAGGGACCTCTGGAGGCCATCTAGTCCAACCCCTGCTCAAAGCAGATCTAAAAAAATCAGGTCCTTGTCCAGTCAAGTCTTGAACATCTCTAAGGACAGGAATCCCACAGTCTCTCTCTGGGCACCTGTTCCAGTATTTGACCAACCTCATGTTAAAAAAAAAGCCCCTATTTCTAACTGGAATTTCCATGTTCTAACTTAGATCCATTGCTTCTCATCGCACCACCATGCACCTCCTTGAACAGTCTGGCTCCATGTTCTCTGTACCCTCCCATGAGGCATTTGTAGTTAGCAATAAGACCTCCCTGCTCTTCTGCAGGTGGAGCAAGCCCAGTTCTCTCAGAATCTCCTGACACGTCCTGAGCTCCAGGCCCCTGACCAGTCTGGTGGCCTCTGCTGGACTTGCTCCAGTCTGTCAATAGGTTTCATATAATGAGGGGTCCAAAATGAGACATAGTGCTCTGAGGAGCCTGACTCCGTCTGCTCTCCACCCTCCCACCAGGTAGCTGTAGGCAGCAACAAGATCCCATCTCAGACTTCCCTTCTCCAGGCTGAACAAGCCCATCTTTCTCAGCCTGTCCACATATATCGTGTGCTCCTGCCTCAACTGTCTTGGTGGTCTTGGCTGGACTCCTTCTGGAGTTTTAGTTGCTGTTGTGTGTGGGGGAGCCCCACACAGGACACAGCCCTCTGGCTGTCGTCTCACACGTGGGAGTGAATAATCCCTTCCCTCACCCTCCTGGCTGCATTTTTTCCAGATGCAGCCCAGGCTGCAGCAATAAATAGATCTGTGCCATAACTGTGGCTTTTTCAATATCAGACATATACAGAGCAGGAGCTGGGCCCCGGGACGCAGGTGAGGTTTCAGAGAAATCCCCTCTATGGCCTTCCCCCTGCCTGCTTTGTACATCTTAACACAAACACCAGCCACAGCCTCCTGGAAAAGTTGGCCGGGGACTGGAAGGTGTTGGTAAAGCTCTGCTGAGGGTTGCTGCCTGCCTTTGCTTGCATGTGCTGTTGAGCAGAAGCAGCAGCACAGCAGGGCATGCACAGGAGCCTCCATGACCAGGCAGCCACACTGCAAGCGAACAGCCTGTGACAAAAGCCCAGCCTGCTCCTCTGCAAGCTCTGGCCATCTTGTGCTGTTACCGGAAAGCGGCAAAATAATTCACTCTCTGAAACTTAATTTTGGAGTTTTAGAAAGCAGGCATTTTTTATTGCGGTGCCGGGCAGCACTGGGGATAATTCCACCATAAGTGCTCCGATGGCTTGATAAACTTTCAGTAATTATATACTATGAAAATATACATATTCATAGGATTTCCGAGAATTCATCTACATAAACATGAGATTTTCTGGAACTTATTAACATATGTAAATGTCCGATCCACATGTGCAATCATCTTCCGTGGTGGTCTTCAAGTGGTCTTTGGGGGTCTTCAGATGAAGGCTTGTAGTCTTCTTCACTGTGTTCGCTGACTGACCTTTACTTCTGTGCAAACTCAGTTCTGGCATCACGTATACGATGTCCTTCAAGGTCGGTTTGTTCTGGTCTAATGGTCGTCTTGCAACTTTCTTATCCTCGTGGTTCTGCACATCTGCTCTCCCAAGGCCTAGCTGTCTAAAGGGGAGTATTCAGGAGCTTCTTACCTTACAGGTGTCTTAACTATTCACCAAGATTTGCTTTTGTTCAGTTACATCTGTTGTATAATGATTCTAACTACTTAAATTGATAGCTTCTATCTATATTCGCAGGTATCAGTGCTGTGCAGAACAAGGTCGATGCTGGGGTACAGGAGTCCTCATAACTCAGAATACTGCGGGTATCGATCCCTAGGAAAAGGATGGTCTGAAATTTTCTGTAAGAAATCCATGGTGTAAGCACTCCTAGTATCAGAGAGGGGCTTGAAGTGAGACCATTTTACATCAGTGTCACGTCACGATTCCCAAAACTGCCTTGTGACTGCTGCAGGGGCTGTGGTGCCAGGGGTGACCACAGTGCACATTGTGCAAGAGGCACTGTGGTGGTGGCACGTCAGAAGGCAACTGGAGTGGCACTTTCTGAAGTTCGGTGCACAATTTGCCAGGAACACTGGAGTACCTCTTCCCTGAAGTGTCTAATGGGGTCCCCAGTGGCTGTTGGGATCAATGCCTGCTCTGGAGAGAGTGATTTACGCTTGATGTTTGATTTCCATCCAGGAGGGGGAATGTCATCTGGGTATTTACCTACGAGTTGAAATGTGTGGAGGTTCCCAGAGGATGCCGTTCCCTGGGGAAACCCTGCCAGGGCAGGGGGGCAGCCAGGCACTGCAAATCGCAGTTGTTTTAAGGCATTCGCTTATTGGCACCAAATTATTTGCTTTGCCTCTGAAGAAAGCTCTTCACCTTTGTGAGACACAGCCTTCATTGTCTGAAGACATATCACTTAATGATGAAGAGCAAATAAGCCGTAAACCACTAGTCCTGCTGCCAACCCGAAGACAAAGGCTGTGTTTTGGGTCTCGTGCCTCCACCCACTCACCTGCTGAGCCCTATAACTTTCCGGCTGGACACCCCTCCAGCCAGGCCAAACCTGTTCAGCTTCCCACTCCGCAGGGTTCCTGCAGAGACGGCATGGGTGAGTGTGGGATGGGACGGGAGGGGACGGCACCGTTGCATGTGGCTGCGGGTCACAGGGCATCCCGGCACTTTGTCTTCTGCAGGGCTCCCTTCTCCCCACACCCCGGCCATCCCAGCGCTAAGTCCATTACATTGTCTGGGCTCGCTGTGCCCTGGGCTGGGAACCAGAGCAGGAGTCTGCGTGTTCTCTTCTTTTCAGGCTATATCAGTGCAGCTCTGGAGTGCCAGGTAGCCCATTTTACAAGCCTCATATTTAGCAAACGTTCTTTGTAATTTTCAGTTCTCCAAGGGAAGTATTAAATACCCTAGAATAGAAAATGGATTTTTTTAGATATTCTTCATTAAGGAGCAATATTGAACAGTTATCAAGATCTGGAGCTTAGATGCTCAGAAGCACACTACTGTTCCCAGAAGGACACCCAGGAGAGGCTGATGTTCTCCCCTGCATCTCCTTCGTACCCAGACCTTTCATGACCATTCATGGGGGAATAAGCCAGCAGTGGAGGGAGCATTGCTTCTCTGGTAGCCTAAAGAAGAGATGTCTTTAAACGTGCCCTAAACACAAGTGTATCAAGACACTAAATGTTATGTAGGAATTGAGAAGCAAATCGGTTGGACTGAAGTGTGTTTAAAAGACCTTTGCTGTAAAACTGTAATCAGCACAAATGACTGGGACAGCTCTGAGCATTCGCAGAAAGGGGTGCTTGCTTCTAGGGTGGCTGCAATCACACACAGCGGTTCCGGGCCAGCATCATTGTTTTCCTTCTCAGTCATCCCAGGGAACGGTGCCAAAGCTGGGTATCCCAGGGCAGTGCAATAAGTTTGGCTCTGCTGCGCTTCAAACAGCGGAGGTATCACATCGGTAATCTGCCAGGGTGAGCTACCTCTATCATATCATGAACAGATTTCCCCATGGGCAGGTGTCTCCCATTCTCTAGGAATCATGATAAACTTTCTGTTATTTTATTTAGATTTAGTATTGCAAAAAGTGTGCTGGTTTCCCTAGCTGCTCTGAACAAGAACAAACCGGAGAAGCTGGCTGCATGTGGAAATTTTGAAGTAGTCGTATAACCACAGAAAGGACATAATTTGGATGAGCCAGGCAGGAATTCCCAAAAGTTTGTGCTGCCCTTCTCAGTCATGCTGCTTTCATGCAGAGCAGAGAAATACGCACAGCCCTCCCTGGGGCTTGTTCCCACCCAGAGATCTGGGTTCTCACTGCCCACAAACCTGGACTGGAGGGAGGGCTAGTCCCAGCTTACACCAGGTGAGTGTGTCACGGGAGCGTGATGGGAGCTGGGAGGAAAGGGGATTCCTCCCTCCATGCTCATCCTGCTTGTTATCTCCAGCTCCAAGACTTGGTTTTTGCAGGGATTTCTGATTACAGTCACTTTGGGTTTGGACAAGGTTTTCACACTTCTTCTGTCTCAAAACCCACCAACAGCAGGTGCCACTGCTAATGACTCCTCCCAATGAGCATACGACAGCTCATCTAAATGAGTGAATTGCAGCTTATGGCTCCAAGAGGGAGCTCTACATGTAAAGAATGTTATTTTCCTATTTTACTCTGCAAGTAAAGGAGTCAAACGGGATTCATGGCTCTCTAATGGAAGAGTTATGATCTCTCTCTTCTTTTTCTAATCTCTTCACATTTCAGCTACCCAGCGCCTTTGTCTCCTGCTTTTCACCTGCCTGCTGGCCCCGGCAGCATCTCTTCCTGCCTTTGACATAAGAAACTTGCATCTCCTCAATGGCACGCTGGATGAAATTATGAATGTTCCCCCAGAGTCCTCCCAGCTCGGTAAGTATACCACTACAATAGAGAGAGGCAAACGAGGTCATGTTCAGTCAGATCCTACCCAGACCTCCTCATCAGCCTAAGCACACCTCTGTAACACGGAGGGAGGACTAAATACTGCTCTATGTGTGGGCAATGCCAATGCAACATAGGCCATCTTACTGGAACAAGAATCATCTCAGAGTCCTCCTCTGCTTGCTGCCTGTCTCTTCTCCTGTCTGGCATGAAGTTCTTCTGCCCATAAGTGAGTCCAATAGTCCAAATCCCAGAGTTCGCAGGATCCCAGGAGAAGGGAGAGGTTCAGTCTCATTGGCAGCAAGACCAATCCAAGGGTGTTGTTGGCCGTGGGCTCCTCCTTGGAGAAGCAGTGTTAAAGATGTTAAGGCAAACAATCACAGCGTGTTTTGAGGACATGAAGAACAGTAGCCACCTCTGGAAATCATACGGTCAGTGGAGAACTGAATTCAAGAGTGAAGTGAATACAAAGAGGAACTAAGTGAAGTTAATACAAAGAGTCTAAGCAGTGGCACTGACACAGAGCAATCAGCCAGACAATGTCACAGAGTAGCCTACAAATACCAGGGTATATTGGAGCAATGAGGAAGCCTCCAAGAAATGCGCCTGGAATAAAACTGGGGGCTGTGGGTGGGACATGACATGACAGAAAGAGCTGGTTCCCTTCCGAGGGAGGAGGAAGAGTTCTTGGCAGAAGAGCTCAAGGTCCAAGTGTTTGATGCTGGTTTCACATCAGCCTTCACTGCAAAGGTCAGCTGTCAGGAAACTGCCAACACAGGGAGCACCTGTGACTGAGACAAGAGCTTGGGCTTCACCAAGAACTGCAAGTCTGGGTAGAGAAAGGGGACGTGCTCTGGGCCTCACGCTCATCTCTCACCCAGACCACTGGTAGGGTGCTCTGAAAACAAGAGCAGCATGAATGCAAGATGGGTAAGTATGGGCATGCCAGAGAAGACAGGCTAACATTCGAAAGCCTTGACTTGTGGAGGAGTGCTTCCAAATGGATGGGAAATGAAGGCAGAAAGGAGCAGGGGCAGACTGTCACTTACAAAACAAACATGAGTGAACAGCTTCATATGGCTGTGGTAAAAGTAAATACCATGGTAGGAAAGTCCTCTAGACCATGCTACGTGAGTGTTTCCCACTCCACACAGGCTCAGGCCAACCACCACGTTCACTAGTGGGCTTCGAGACACATTTGGAGAGAGTCAAAAGGAAAGGGGTCAAAAATCTGGCAGGCAGACTGTGTGAGGGAAGGCTGAAGAGCTGAATGGTTTAGCCCCAAAATCAGAAGACTGTGGAGGAGGAATTAATAGCAGTATTACAGTCTGTCTGCAGGAAAAAGTGTCCTCTCGGTGTAGCAAGAGAAGGAATGGGCTTAAACACAGTGCAAGAGGCTTAAGTCAAACACTTCATAAGGGAGGGGATAGGAAAGCACCAGCTGAGAGGAGAGAGCAGATATTTGAGGATGTCAGGGAGCAGCGGCTGCAGGGTTAGGCATCCATTTCAGAGAGGGGACAGGAATGGCTTCTGTGATTCCATAAGCCTGTGATTCATTCTTCTGTTTTGTAGCCATCAGTGGATGCACGGAAGATGTCCTTGCAAAAGAATTGCATTAATTCACTCTAAACCATCTTCTCTTCCAGCAACACCCTTCAAGTTCCCTTCCGACCCAGCTGAGCAGAGCCCCTCTCCCAGCTCCTGATATCTGCACCAGTTTTCCTGTGCCTGCTCTCATGTTTCTTCTCCTTCTAATCCCTCTTCTTCTTGAGTCCCTTCCTAACTGCTTCTACTGCACTTTAACAACCATCTTTCCAGTGTTGCCACCACCATTCGGGGTCTTTCCCCCACACTCTGTGCCCAAATCCTTCTCACCAAAGAAGCATCTGCCACCACGTAAATTCCCCTGAACTACCAACTGGCTGATACATGAAATGGCAAAGTCCCTCTGGAATTAGGAGCAACAACAGAGAAACAGGAATATCACCTGGAGAAGACTGTGCTCTCCCAGCAGGCATTTGACATGTCTATTCTCAGCCCTCACTCCTGTCTCCTCTCTTCTTGTTAATTCAGATAACGGTGACGAACATGTTCGACAGGTCAGAGACATTGCCCCCCACCCACTGGCGGGCCATGGTAAGTCTCTTCTCAAGGAGTACATCTGCTCATAAGGTTTCACAATTCCTGGACTCATGAAGAGCTCTCAGGCACCTTAGCCCATGTCCTACATGTGCACTGGCTCCTGACAGGAAAAATGTTGATTTTCTGATAGGTTATGGAGGTGCCACAGCTCATAACCTCGGGGGGACTCTATTACCAGCCATGTCCTGGACTCAGCAGTTTATGAGGACCTTTAGCATGGGGAATTTTCCACCTAAAGATCCAAACTGGAAAGTGATGATTCATTATAGGCCTTTAGGACGTGGTGATTGGTTATTTTCCTGTTTTCACTATACAGTTGATGTGAATGACAGGGACTGACTGTGTTACTGAACTGACTGAGTCAACATTAGCCCATAGGGCCGCAAGATAGATCCTATCTGGATAGGAATAACCAGTAGCAGAGGTCCTAGGAGCGGAGCAAGTCCCTTCCCAGAAGTGTGTAGGTGCATTCAGCTGTTTGTTGTATAAGGGGCTGACACTTTGGAGCATGGAAAGATCATAATCAAATCACACAAGTCAGGAAGTCTCTAAAGAGCTATTCGGGTAAGCCCAGAGAAAACCGATGGATTTGCCCTATTGAGATCACAAGGGCTGATTTAATTATTAGCAATATGGATGTCTTGATCACACTCTCTCCAGGGTTTCCGAGATTACTATAAAGCTCTAAAGCCTCCATGCTGTAACAGCAAATGGCTTTATAATTCAGATTTGCATTTGTATGTGTGGTGATACATCACCTGCATGCTACAGGCAAATCACCACAGCGCTGCAAGACTGAATCCAGCCTGGGCTAGAGTGCACTGTGTGCTGGGTGAAGGTAATGTCTGGCTTGGTCTCACCAGGCCAAGACATTTTGGCACTGTGTCCCCATCAGTTTGAATCCTGTCTTGGGAAGATACGAAGCCCAACTCTTACACTGATCATTTCAAGACTTTGATTTACTCCTGTGAGTACATGGCAGGAACACAAGACCAAGAATGTGTGTGCAAGGGGATGTAGGCACAAAAGGAATATCAGGTGCTTTCAGTGTCTCATTGTGTGGGATTTAATAACCATCTCTTTCCTGCCCCAGGTTGGCCCAAGGACTGCAGCGAGATCCCTCCTGGCAGCCACAGCGGTGTCTACATCATCCAGCCAAAAGGGCTCCACCACCTTGTGGTGTACTGTGAAATGAATACGACAAACGGCGGCTGGACGGTCATCCAGAGGAACCAGAAAGACACACCAGTCACCTGGGCCGAGTCCTGGAGCACCTACAAGTACGGCTTTGGGAGCGTGCGCAGCGAGTACTGGCTGGGCACCGAGTACATCCATCAGATCTCCAAGCAGAAGGTCTACCAGGTCAGGTTTATCATCCAGGACTCCGGCGACAACACCAATTTCGCAGACTACAACCTCTTCAGCGTGGAAGATGAGTCCCATGGCTACCGGCTGAGGCTGGGCTCCTACACA
Organism: Platalea leucorodia; assembly: GCF_965183815.1. NCBI lineage: Eukaryota > Metazoa > Chordata > Aves > Pelecaniformes > Threskiornithidae > Platalea > Platalea leucorodia. Next base: position 656,628 of record NC_138838.1, read on the forward strand.
GGGACGGCGGGGGATGCCATGACCTCAGACAATCCCAACACCATGCATGACAACATGAAGTTCTCCACAAAGGATCGGGATCAGGACACTTACAGTAAGAACTGTGCCTACAGCTATGAGGGCGGGTGGTGGTACTCAGCCTGTTATTCTGTACGACTGAATTTCAAGGGCGGCATGACATGGGGCAACCTGTGCAAAGGGAACTGCAAATCCTCCCTTGTCCTCATCAAACCAGCTTCATATTGTTAGTGCTTCTTCCCTCTCCTGTCCACACTGGACACTCTACCGAGGCTCTGCATGGCCAAAGAGCTTGAGCCTTTCTGGAGCAGAGAGGGGAGCCCAAGGGTAGCAGGGTTTTAGTGAAATGCCACTTTCCATTCTCCCTCTCCGAGTGCAGGCTCCCCCTCTGCTCAGCTCTTTTCCCCTATGCTTGCCAATGATTCCTTGTTATTACATTCATAATCAAGAATAAAAAAATCACTTGTGAAATTTGTGGATTCCACATGTACCTTCCCTGCGGGAGGCAGACACTCAGCCCTGGAGTGACTTCATCAGAGTTTCTTAGCTGTCTCCAGAACTCATAGCAAGCAAAAAAGCTCCATGCCACAAATTTCCATATACTCTGTGCCTCTCTGCAGTGCCTGGTAAAGCATCCCAATAAATTTGCTTCCTTGAGCTCATTCTCCATTAATGAATGCCTGTTCTGTATCTCTGATGTGCTCCCCCAAGAAATCCCATGGCAGGTGCTAGGATGGGAGTCTTGGGGCTTATGGAGGGAAAAAGCCTTGAGTGGTTCTCACGGGAATGGATGTAAGAAAATTAAATCTAGTTGCACAGAGACAAAGGCCCTGGGATCTGCACAGAAGAGTTCAGAAGGGACCTGTCACGTGGGAGAACTCTTCCCACATCATCGCCACGTTCACAGTCCAGGGTCAAAAGCTGTGGCAACGTCCTGGTGCCAAGGTCCTCCTCCTGCTGGGAGGCCGCCTCTGTCAGGGTTTGTCGCTACCTGTCTGTCTGCACAGTCATGCTTTGATCCTGCAGAAACATGATTTCAAAGGCATCAGTAGATCTGTCTGCTGTGACTGAGAAGCAGTGACCTTAAATGGGAGCAAGAGAGAAGTAGGTTAGATGTTAGGAATCACCCGAATTAGGACACCCTCTAATGAGGGAAGAGCTCATGACAGGAATGGGCTCACCACACCCAGGTTTCTGAGACCAATTTAGATGAACCTTTGCCAGGAAAGGTGCAGACAGAGCTGATGCTGGGAGGCTGCAGGACGAGGCCCCTACAGCTCCTCCAGCCCACAACACTGGGGCACTGCCAGGACAGGCTGTTTGAGAAGCACTTTCACCTTCACAAACCATTTCTGGCTTTGTCTTGGGGCAGCACAGCAACAGCAGTGAGTTCCACTTCCAGGACCAACGGCTAAGGGAAAATCCAGCCCTCGCCTGCCAGCTGCAGATGCCAGTGCCCACTGGGAGCCATCCAGAAATCTCTGAGAAATTAGAAAATACTGAAAGAAGTGAGCAGTGGAGGATCTCCGAGCCAGAAAATACCTTACACCGCTCCAGACACCTGCCCTCAGCACTGCAGAGCATGGGGGGGCGCCCGCACCTGGGGACGTCTGAGGAAAGAGAGAGCTCAGGGCTACTTCTGCTGAAAGCAGCTCTCGGGTGAAGCAGGCTGCTTCTCTCCTGAGAGCCTCCAGCACCAAGCACTGAGCACAGAGGACTGGTGGCACCTCTGCGTACAGCCCATGCCAGAGGCTCTTGCTCTGGCTGGAGTCCCCACTTGGCCTTGGAAGGTGTCCCTTCAGGGACTCTGCAGTGCCAGATGACCCCCTCCAGAGATGGGAGCATCTTCAGCCTTGGTGGTGAATTTGGCACCCCAAATTCAATGAGATACAGCCCTCTGCAGCCTGGTCTGGTTTTGGGATCAACTCTGCCATGCAGAGGTTGGACTGGAAATCCCAGAAGTGCCTCTCCTGACACCAGTTATCCTCTGAGACAGAGAGGGACATTCACCCTGAGCAACGGCCATGCTGGCCTTGCAATGGGCACCACAGCACAGTGAGGCGGGGGCACAGGGCAGCTCCATGATGGACTTGACATTGGCTGGAAGAGAGGGTCTCCCGCCCCAGGGGCACGAGATGGCAGGGGCAGGCGGAGGATGGCTGTCAGGAAGGTGCCCCCAGAGCGGATTTGGCTTCCAAAGCCAGCAGGCTTCATGACATCAGGTGGCACTGGGCAGACTGTGAAATGACACTGCTGCTGCTCCTGGGCCTCTGGGGTTTCCAAGCAAAATTGGAGTTGCAGTTGCACTGCTGGACTAAGGAGCAAATGGTTCTCGTCCCAGCAGTGCTGTCTTCTGCTAGGGCTCTCCAAAGGCGGTGGAGAGACACAGGCCAGGAGATGCAGGAGAGCATCCTAAAATACCCTCACAGTACAACAGGGCTGGCACCCACTGGCCCAGGAGGATAGGCTCAGTGAGTGGGTGTCTCTGCATTGCCCTCTTGTCCCTCTACCACAGCACGTCCCAGTGTACAGACAGGTTCTCATCATTCCTACAACAGCACCAGCTCCACACAGCTCCGTATTCCAAGCCACCCATCCAAATGCTTCCTAAGTCCTGCTGGGCTCTTGGCCACCCAACGCCAGTGACCTCCAGCCCCCAGCAGCTCCCTGGCAGCTCCCGTTCGCTCAGCTCCAGCAGCCAGCGTTGGTTTGAGGTGACACCTGGAGTCACGCAGTGGACATTAAATGCTGTCTCCCACCAGATATTTGCTCCATGGAAATGTCCTGGCCAGGACAGAGCAGTCCCTGCCCCAGCAGCAGTGCAGGGCTCTGCCTGTAGCTGTGGTTTTTCACTGAGGTAAAACTTCCCCCGGAAGAAATCCCCACCTCCTGTCAGCTCCTGGTTTGCTACTTTCCCCCAGCTTCTCCACCACATCTTTTACTTAAAGAGTAAGAACAGAGCAAAAGGTGTAAGGAGCATTTCCCGCACAGAGATGTCCCGAAGCGGAGCTGAGAGCCCTCGGCAGGTTTCTGCTCCCTGAATTTTTCTTTTAGGTCCCTGAATCCCTGCAAACACCACAACACCCTGCGGCGAGCAGTTCCCCATCGCGAGTGGGGCAGCGCTCCCACCTCTCCCTTCCCCAAGGGACGAAGGGGGCCTGCACATAGCCGGCAGGGACAGGGCGCCTCAGCGCTCCCTCTCCTGAGCCGATGGCTGCAGCGGTGCCAGGGTGTCCACAGGATGCACAAGTGCAGCGCCGTGAAGTACAGGATGAGGCCAGTGCAGTGACAAGCAGGACGCATGCAGCGTGGTGCAGTATGTGGCACACACAGTGCAGCGCAGGATGCACGCAGCGGGGTGCAGTGCGGGATGCACACATGGAGGTGCAGGATGCACGCAGTGGGGTGCAGTGCAGGACATGAATGGAGGTGCAGGATGCACGCAGTGGGGTGCAGTGCAGGACATGAATGGAGGTGCAGGATGCACGCAGCGGGGTGCAGTGTGGGATGCATGCATGGAGGTGCAGTGCAGGACACACATGGAGGTGCGGGATGCACGCAACGGGGTGCAGTGCGGAATGCACACATGGAGGTGCGGGACGCACACAGCGGGGTGCAGTGCAGAACACATGGAGGTGCGGGATGCACGCAACGGGGTGCAGTGTGGGATGCACGCATGGAGGTGCAGAATGCACGCATGGGGGTGCAGTGTGGGATGCATGCATGGAGGTGCGGGATGCACGCAGCGGGGTGCAGTGCAGGACATGAATGGAGGTGCAGGATGCATGCAGCGGGGTGCAGTGCGGGATGCATGCATGGAGGTGCGGGATGCATGCAGTGGGGTGCAGTGTTGGATGCACGCATGGAGGTGCGGGATGCACGCAGCGGGGTGCAGTGCAGGACATGAATGGAGGTGCAGGATGCATGCAGCGGGGTGCAGTGCGGGATGCATGCATGGAGGTGCGGGATGCATGCAGTGGGGTGCAGTGTTGGATGCACGCATGGAGGTGCGGGATGCACGCAGCGGGGTGCAGTGCAGGACATGAATGGAGGTGCAGGATGCACGCAGCGGGGTGCAGTGCAGGATGCACGCAGCGGGGTGCAGTGCGGGATGCATGCATGGAGGTGCGGGATGCATGCAGTGGGGTGCAGTGTTGGATGCACGCATGGAGGTGCGGGATGCACGCAGCGGGGTGCAGTGCAGGACATGAATGGAGGTGCAGGATGCACGCAGCGGGGTGCAGTGCGGGATGCATGCATCGAGGTGCGGGATGCACGCAGCGGGGTGCAGTGCAGGATACACATGGAGGTGCGGGATACACGCAGCGGGGTGCAGTGGAGGATGCACGCAGCGGGGAGCAGTGCGGGATGCAGGCAGCGGGGTGCAGTGCGGGATGCACGCATTGAGGTGCGGGATGCACGCAGCGGGGTGCAGTGCGGGATGCAGGCAGCGGGGTGCAGGGTACGCACAGCCAGGTGGAGGCAGGACGCCCAGAGCGGGGGGCAGGACGCACTCGGCGGGGTGCGGTGCCCGTTCCCCCCGCAGCCGGGGAGGGCGCGGTGCAGAACCGGAGCGCCTTGTGCTGCGCTGCGGCCTCTTTAAGACCGGCGGGGCGCGGCGGGGGCGGGCGCGGCTCCCGGCGGCGGCGGCGGGGGGGCTCCGGCCCCTGTCCCTGTCTCCCGGCCCCGTCCCCTGCCCCATGTCCCGGCCCCCGGCGCCGCCCGGCTCCCCGCGCCGCTTCGGGGCGCTCAGCACCGCGCAGCTCCGCGCCCTGCTGCAGGACGAGCCCCGGCTGCAGCGCGCCGCCCGCCTCAGCAGGAAGGTACGGGCCGGGGCGGGGGGGACCCGGGGGGGCCGCGTCCCGCAGCCGGCGGAGCCGAGCGGAGCCGTGCGGGGCTCCCCCCCCCCGGCGGGGCTTTCCAGGTGCGGGGGTGGAGCCGCCCGCAGCCCGGCACCGGGCGCTGCGGGGCCGGGCGTCCCCCGCCGCCCCCCGGCGCCGCCGCTCGGGGGCTCCCCCCCCGGCTGGGCTGGGGCGTCCCGGGCGGCGGCTGCCCCGGGGCTGCTCGGGCTTCCCGCAGCGCGCGCTGCCAGGTAGCCTCGGGCCACCAAACCCCGAGCGGGGCCCGGGCCGCTGCTCTCGCCGCCCCGAGGTTCGGGGGAGGCTGGGAGGCCCCGGCCCCTCGCCCTGCCCTGCACATCTGGCTCCGCTCCCTGGCTCCGGCGGCTCCCGGCGCTCCTCTGCGGGAACAGGGACAGGTTATTTTGAAATCCTCCGCAGCCTGATTTCAGCATCTTTCCCTTGGGCCTCTCAAAGCGCAGCCCAGCACCACGCTCCGCTCTGCTCGCGTGGGCGGAAGATGTGTGCGCAGCGAGAGAGGGTGTGTGTTCGCTCTCCTGACATGCTTGAGTCCTCTCCTCTGCGCAGGGGGCTGCCTAGCCAGCTGGGAGGTTTGCCACGTTCCGGGTAAGCCACCCTGTGCCGTGGGTAGCCCGGCGTCCAGCCGTTTCATCCCCCCGGGACGCACCCCCCTTCCAGGCAGAGCAGAGGGATGGGGACAGTGCGGGAGGCTTCCCCCTGGATGGAGATGGACTCCTCCCAGCAGGCTGCCAGCTCTGACTGGTTCTGCCCCTTTCTCCCAGTGCTGACACCGTTCCCGTTCCTACAGTTTCAGAGTCTGCAGCTGGAGCGGGAGATGTGTTTGGCTTCAAACTGCGCCCTGGCCAGGGTGAACCTGTCCCTGCGCCCGCGGCTGGAGGACGGGAAGGCTGCCCTAGCCATCAAGTACCAGGAGCTGCGGGAGATACGAGAGGCATGTTGGGACAAGCAGCAGCGCCTGGGTGAGTGGGGCGCAGCCAACAGGACCAGGCAGAGCCCGGCACGGCCAGAGCAACCTGCGGTAATACGAGGGTTCGGGTGGGCTCAGCACCCTCAAACCTGCCCTGGGGAAACGGCCCAGCCATGATCAGGAGCAGTGGGGGGTGATGCTGCCTGCAACACAGCCAGCCCTCGGCCGGGACCGACGCCGCAGTAGGATGCAGGCCTCGGTCTGCAGGTGGCTCCAGGGATGTTTGGGGCTGTTTCAGTTCAAGGGGGGGGAGTTGATGCTTGGGGATGGGAAAGATCGCAGCCCTGGCAGTGGGGGCGTCCGGGGGGAGGTTTGTTGGCAGCCCTGTCCCCTCCCAACACAGAGGCGTACCTCGAGAATTGGAGCCCACAGAGCGCCCTGGGCCAGCTCCAAGCCAAGCTCAACGCCTCCGAGGCAGAGTCGGAGGTGAGTCAAGCGAGACCCCTGTGCTGCTGCCCCTTCCTCACCTGGGCCCTGACTCCTCTCCATGCCCTCCCCTGTGCCAGGCCCTGCAGAAGAGGCCTGGGGGCGGCGGGGCTCAGCCAGCTGGGCTCCCTCTGTGGTCCCACAGCTCTCTTGGCTTGATGCTGTCCCACTGCCTGTCCCACAGGCACAGATAGAGCAGTTCCTGGCCCGGGACCTGCCCCTCGATTCCTTTCTGGAGTCCTTCTGCCAGAGCCGCACACGCTCCCACATCTGCCGGACGCAGCTGGAGAAACTGCAGGAGCTGCTGCAGAAGGAGCGGGTGGGCAGGGACCCTGCAGGCCCCGCGGGGCGCCCAGGTGCCCTGGCTAGCCCCGCACGAGCCCGCCTTGCCCCCTTGCGGAGTGGAGTAGCCCCCAAAGCCTTCGATCTCTCCTATGGCTTTGTGCCCGCCTTTCTCATCCCCTCGGAGGCTGTTGTACCCTTTGCCATGCCGGCTGCGCCTCCCAGACACCATCTCCCAGCCCTGGGACACCAGCCAGCATCTCCCTGCTCCAAAATCCCCAGCCTGGGCTCACCCCTGCGCCTCGTCGGACACATTCCCCTGCTCAGCCCCCAGCCCCTCCGCAGGCAGCAGCGGCCGCAACACCAGAAGCAGGAGCCTCCGCACCGGTAGCAGGGCAGGGACGGGGGATGGCTGCGCTCCGGGCCCTGTGCTTCCACAGGGGCTGCGGAGGAACACCCTGGCTGGGGAGCACGTGGGGGTGGGTGCGTGGTGTAGGTGCAGCTCCCGGGGCGGCGGTGTCTGTGTGGCAGGCTGGGGTGGGTGCTCACAGGGGGATGGAGGTGCTTGGCTGCGGGCAGGATGGGGAAGGGGCCGTGGCCGGGCAGTGGGTCCTGCACTTGGGGAGCTGCCGGGGGCCGGGGGGGGGAGTCTCTGCATCCACAGCAAGAGGAACAGAGACAGGAGGTGGGGGCAGGTGGTTTGTAGGGATGTCAGTGGGCTCAGTCAGGTGGGAGATGGCAGGGAAGACGGCCCAGGAGCACTGGGCACCATGTGCTTTCTAAATAAAGGCTTTATTTCCATGCTGTGTCTTACCCCTTGGCTCTGGCTATGAACAGAGGGATGGGACAGGCAGGGAGACGGACAGGCAGGGGGGACGCTTGCCAGGCTTGGAGGTGACTTGCAGTCAAGGAGGGTCCTCCAGGCTGGGGAGCCCCTGGGCGCTGCACCTGCACTGGGCTCGGCCCAATGCCCTGAGGAAGGCGAGAGCCCCCGCGGGCTAGGCAGAGCCCCGCGAGCGTGAGTTTCCCCCAGGCAGGTGCCAGGGACCATCTCCCAGCAGCTTGGCCCCGCACGTGGTGAAGACTTCTGGTAACCTCATGCCAGCAGCCGAGCCCTCGCCCCCATGAAGGGTTACACCCCGCAGCCAGCCGGGCTCGCTCACGGCTCCGCAGCAGCTGCTCTCATCGGCCTGGGCGCAGCCCTGCAGTGTTTTTAGTGCCCATTCCCCATCCACGCTCTCGCACTAGCCCTGACTTCAGCCACCGCTGGCAAAGGCAGCAGGAGGCCTGAGCTCACCCTGTTTCGTCCCAGGCTCCTCTACGGCTTTCCTTAATTTCATGCAATGGATGGTGAGACAAGGCTGGGGGCGATAGCCCTGGTTCCTCCAGCTGTAGCCCCTGGGGTACTTGCTCCCTGCTCTGGGGTGTCTCTTGTGCTGTTTCTAGCTTTTTAGATTTGGTTTCAGGCACTTCTCGGGCTTTCAGCCCCTGTCTGGTTGTGGCATTTTTTTTTCTTCTTTCCCAGTTGCCTGCCCACCCTGCTTGGCACTGTTATGTAGACTGCTTAGAAGTCATCCAAAGCAGCAAGGGGCTCTGGCTCTGGCTACAAAGCACCCCAAAATATGGACCGTTGGCTTGCAGTGTCTGATCACCCCCTCTACCACTGAGGGTACCCCACCCTTAGTCCAAACTCCAGCCCTCACTTGTGGGACTGGGGGCCACTTATCCAGTATAACCAATTAAAACAGGTTTAAGACTAGGATAAATTGGGGACCAGCTGCTGTGGCTTTATTGGCAGGCAAGGAGATGGTAGTCACTGGAATATCTGGGATTTCACAGAGCACCTCCTGCTTTCCTGGGTCCCACCAGGCTCAGTTTGGGCTCAGCCTGTCAATGAAAGCTGCCAGGACGTGCCTGATTGATTGCCAGTCAGGCTCTGTGGCTTTCCACATGCCAGGAGGAAGGACCGTAGTAGGCTGGCAACCACAGCACGAGAGCTTGGTTGGGTTCCCGTCTCAGCCCCCCAGGGCTAACCTAACCAGGGGAATAAGGGGACGGAGCAGGAGCACTTGGGAGGCCAGCTCTCCGTGCGGGACCATTTGTGCTATGTCTGGAGGAGGCTGCGACGCACAGGCAGCCCTGTCCTACCCAGTGTCCTGGCGTCCCCCAGGCAGTTGCCCAGGCTACCCCGAGGGCTGCACTGGACGCTGTGTGAGATGACCAGAGCTGTGGGTGCAGCATGGGGACATGGGCCCAAGTGATATGTGTGTGTCAAGCCACGAGGGCTCTGAGCATGCATATATAAGGGTAGTGGTGGGTAAGCACAAGGCTTCTCCCTGGGGATCTGGATGCCCACCTGGGAGATGAAGGCCACCTTAACTTGGCTTAGGAGGAAAGGACCCCAAGACAATGGCGTGAGGATATGGTGCATGCTGGAGCCCAGAGCCAGGCACCTGTATGGGCTGAATGCCAGCCAAAGGCAATGCTGACAAGCTGTGTCACTGCCCTGCAAGACGGGAGCAGGTGCAGCACTGGGGCTGGCCCTAACGCACATGCGACAGTGCACGAGGAGCCAAGCTGCCCGAAAACCAGCCAGGCACAACCAATGGGTCTCCCCAACCAGTGCCTGCCTTGCACGGCTCCCCAGGGCCGGGCAGTCCCAGGCAACGGGTCTGTCACCAGCTCCTGGACAAACTTCCCTGGCCCCGCGCAGGTACTGAGTCACCTTATGGCAAGGGCAAATGCGGCCCCATGAGTGTGAACCCTCAAAGTGAGCAGCTGCCTCTCTCCAGCCCGGGGAGGGTGAGCGTGTCCCACCAGAGCTGACAGCGCTAAAAGTAATGGTCCAAAGAACAAAGTGAGCTGGGCTGCTGTGGCCCTGGCTGCCTTTCTGTCCATAGGAGCCCTGCGGCACCCCCAGACGCCTGCCTAGCTCAGGTAGCAGCGCACAGGCCCTGGCAGCCCCGTGGTCCTGCTGGTCTGGCCACCACCCCACTTCAGCCAAGGTCCTTTAACCACTGCGAAGCTGCCAGGCAAGGCAAGCCCCTGCCGTGGGGAGGTTCCTCCAACCCAGGAGTTGGTCCTGTCCAGTTTGGAGCACGTACTGCCCCAGGCGCGCAGCCGGACTCCCCAGCTGCAGTGGCCCTGATGGGGAGTGTACATGCAGCGTTAGCACACCCCGCACCTCTGGGGAACATGGCAGCAGTGGGTGTCTGCCTCTTTGCTCCCGGAGCACGCAGTCAGTGCCTCACCGGACCAGCAGCTCCAGCCCCTTCCACTGGCAGGCCTGGGCTGAGGACAAAGTCCTGCACGGGGCACAAACGGGAACATTGGTGAGAGGCAGGAGCTGGCAGCAGCAGAGGGTGATCCCTCTGTGCCCCTCCTTGCCTGCACAGTGGTTCTCCCTGCCTGCACCAAGCGCTGCCTGCCCTGCAGGGCCATGGTGAGGGGGGTCAACGTGCCTCCGCTCACCCTGGCGAGGAGGAGGAAGCATTACCACCAGGTGTGCAGCTGCATTCATTTCTATACTGGGCCAGGCAGCAGCCCAGGGCCAGCTCAGCCCCTCTCCCAGCTGGTGTGCAGCCAAAGCCAGGAGGGGCAGGCAGGGAGCTGGCCCTGACAGCTCTGTGGCCTCCCCGGCCCCCCCCAGGCTTGGCTTTTCAGAAGCCAGGCTTGGCAAGCAGCAGCCCCCAGCCCAGGAGGGACAGGACACCTGGGAGAGAAGAGGTGCCCCCAGGACAGGCAGCCTCCAGGAGACCCTTTAAGCCACAACCCCAGGTCGGCGGGGGATGTAAAACCCCAGGCTGGGGCCAGCCGTTGAGGCGCAGTGCCGGGGTGCCCCAGCTGGGCCCCCCAGCGCGGCAGGCACCGCGCCGGCAGCAGGGCTGTCAACAGAGGCAACTCTATTAACAGTTAACTCTATTAACAGAGGAGTCGCCGCAGGGGATGCTGTTGAAGGGAGGGGGAGCCGCCCCGCCATCCACGGGTGCTGCCAACCGTGTGGCCCTTCCCTGGGGGGCAGAGCCACTGCCAGCCCAGCAGCAGCAGGACCAGGGTGCAGAGCTCTGCCCGCAGACCCCAGGGCAGGTGAGGGCTGGGGCTGTCCCCGGCGCTGTCCCCTCACCCTCCGGAGGGGGGGACACGATGGCCACCCCTCCCGTGCTTCTCAGGACCCTGCTCGCCCAGCCTGCAGCTCCTTGCCTCTGCCCCTCCTGCTCCCAGCCCAGCTGGCAACCCCAAAGACCTTCCAGGAGCCAGGTTTAACCCCTCCCTTCCCAAAGAGCAGCCCAGCTTCTCCAGGTGGAGGGAAGAGGCCCTAATGAGGCACCAAGACCCCATGCCCCCAGGCTGCCCCGCTCAGCAGCCAAGGTGAGCAGCTCCGAGCCTGCAGTTAAGGGGACGTCAGCCCACGAGAACAAGCTGGGATGGGACTGGGGAATGGGGTCTGCACTGAGCTTGCAAGGCCTCGGCACTGGGGCTGTCAGGCTTCATCCCAGCTTGTCTCAGCTTGCCTGGAGCTTTTGTTTGATTTACTGAGTTTGTAAGAGCATCTAATTACCAAGTGGCCGTTAGTTTTAGTTCTGCTTCCCTTTTACAGTGGCATGGTGTGATGTCCATTGTTAGTAATTCAAGGGTGGGAATGAGTAATAAGAAGCTCCACAGAACAAACCCTGAGGTGAAGGTGCAGGGCAGACCAGTACAGGCCTGGAGGGGTGGGCACAGGGTGATAGCTGAGGCCACGCCAGCAACTCACCCTTGGGCAGTTCCTTTCAGTGACACAAATCTAAGAGCTGGCAAAAATCAGTGTCAGGTAAGAGAGCAAAGAACCAGCATCCAGCATGCATACAACACATCGCTTACTATAAAGCCAGACGTGATGCGGAGCTGCAGAGCAATGAAGACGGGGTAGGATGTGCTAGAAAGTGCATAAAAGTGGCCCCAGTGCACTTGAGAGTGAGAAGGAAGAAATCCCCACCATGAACATCACACTCCTCCCAGCAAAGGCCTCAGGATGCCAACAACTGGTGGTGACCTCCTCCCCAGCTGAAACTGCCGCCCTCGCCACCCTGAGGGCACGGGCCAGGAGGGGGCTGTACAACAGCTGCAGCTGCAGTATTTTAATGAGATTTGTTTTGCAGTAACTGGATACATCCTCAAAAGGAGGCAAAGCCCGCAGTAGACCTGCGAGCGGAAGCTGTTCCCTGCTGTGACCCCTACCCACGGCTGCAGGAAGATGGGCCCTGTCTCTCACAGAAACAACCCGCTGCGGCTCAGGACCCCCAACGATCTGTCCGTGTTGTCCCCGAGCTGTGAAGACAGCCAAGGCCACAGGCAGTTGCAGAGCTTCACCCTCTGCTGCATGGCTCAGACCCAGCTGCCAGAGGAAGGTGTTGGAGCAGGGCACAAGCCTATGCCCCCTCACAGCAAGTACGAGGGAAAGCAAACTCCTCAGGGCTCTCACTGATCTGCCCAGTGCTTCTCCCTCTCTGAAGCTCTGTAACCCTCTCCGATTGCTCAGGATCCCACTGATGGGAGCACTGAATGATCACCTCTTGACAACAGTACTGTTCAGCCACTGCCGCAGGAGAGGCAGAACATGGGGTTTAAATACAAAGCAGGTCCCTGTGCAGCAAGCCTCACACATCCTATCAGCCCCGCTTGTGCCCTGTTTCCTCTCCTTTGCCACTTTGACTTTCTGATGCTGGTGGGTTTGTACAGCTCGTACAAGCCCCTGCTGTCACACCACTGCTGTCATGGTTAGGCCCTGCAGTATTTCCCCCAACAGTTGTGCCACAGGTACCCCACAAGGACCGCACTCACCTGGCTAAAGGAAAGCCGCAAGAAATCCAGTTGCTCCTGGCACCTCTCCATCAGGGAAACAACTAGGGAAAGACAAGAATGCGACAACAGTATTGACACAAGAAGACAGAAGGGCAGAAACCTGTTGTGCTGGGAGCTGGCAGTCAGTCTGGGCATTTGGACTAGATCCAGCCGCTCCATGCCTGAGCTCCTGAAATCTTTCCTGGAGCAGAGGAGCATTCAGGCCTGACCGGAGCAAAGGTGAGACTGGGGAGAAGCATTGTGCCACCCCAAAAGTGACAGACTGGATGCCCCAAAGCATCCCTCCATACCCTGCGTCCCATGCTTCCCTTCCTCTGACCAAACTCAGCAGCAAAACTAACCGCCGCCTGCAGCGCGTGAGCGGAGAGCGCAGCGAGCACAGAGGGTACGTCACGAGTGCGCAGCAGCCCCCGCGTGTCAGAGGCAGCACAGAACGGGTCTCCAGCAGGCAGGAGTGGCCCAGGGAGGCCATCCTACCCACTCCCCACTGATTGCAGGCAGCGTGCCCGCCCTTCCCCGCATGGCCTCGGGGAACCAGGACTCCCCTCCCTGCCCTCCTCCTCAACCTGCTGCAGTCACTGTGTGAAACACCAGCCTGTCCCCCACCCTCCATTTTCAGGCAAGTACAAGGAACATTTACCACCCAAGCCCACCAAAAGAAAGATGTGTCATTTCATCTCCAGTTTATGGCTGGATATCTTTAATGTTCAAGATACATCATAGAGACCTCAGGAAGAAGAGGAAGAATCAGTAATATGAACTGCCCAGACCACCCACTTAAAGGCACATGGATTAGCTCAGTTTTGGTGCCTGGGTACTTCATCCCCCAGCTTCAGACACAAGCACCAGACACAGACCAGGAGAGTCAGCCCAGCCGACTTACTGGAGCAGCTCTTTCCCACCTGTCAGGGGCCAGAGCAATGCAGGCAGCACACCCGCTAGCCTGTTCCTCCTGCTCCACACTGCACCAGACCCTCTCTCTGCCAGGAAGCTGGCTCAGGGCTGGGCACGGAGCCTGCCTGCAGGAGCAACCCGCAGCCCCAGGCCTCAGTACTCCATAGATTTAAGAAAGATCGACCCAAAGGACACCTCGTGTTTGGCAGGGCTGCCTTAAAAACCTGCAAGCCATGACACCAGGAACTAGAGAGGTGCTCCTCAGTACCCACTGCTTCCCATGGACATCCCGAGCTTTTTCAGCCTCGAAGAGAACATTTCCTGCCAAACTCTGCCAGAGAAGCTGCCTTTGGTCTTTCAAGTGACTTGGTTTATAGCATGAAAACGCATCAGCATGTGACCCAGAGCCACAACTCTGGAGACTTTCACTCTGTAACCAATGCCCTTGAACACCAGGCTCCTGCTCTTCACATGCTGACATTTTAGCACTATAATCCCACACAGAGGGATGGACTGACAACCAGAGGGGATCCTGGAAAGCCTTCTCTCTGCTCCTGGGCTGAATTTGCTCCAAACATGAGGCAGCCTCCAGAGTCTGCAGCTGGAAGTGGTACAATGCTTTCCAGAAAAGGCAGAAAGCTCTCCTGTACAGCATCTACCCTGTATCAGTAGGCATGACACTCCCCGCCACACTACCGCCTCAGGCTCAGTTCAGTATCACAGAACTCCGCAGCTGGAAAACACAGGACATTTGCTTTTAACATTTTTTGTGTCGGGAGAAAACATAACCCAGGGTCGCTGCAGTGAGAGGCGAGGGCTTGGCTCCTGCACAGACCGCTGCCAGCCAGGCCCAGCTGCGGGGGCAAAGTGCAAAGTAACGCAGATGAAGTCATGGGCACACTCAGTTCAATACCATGACGTTTCGCTCACTCCGTCTAGTACCAGCATAGCACAGGCGAAACCTTCAACCAAGGAAAGAAAGAAGCTCTGAGAGACACAATCTTTAGTTCTTAAAACACTTCAATACTTAAATAGGCAAATAGTCTTACGTGCAAATGATGCTTAGACACATGTAAAACACAAGTAACGCCACTCAGTGCTCAGAAGCGTACCACTCCCAGCCACAAAGGCCTGCGCAGGATGGTCTTGTGCAAAGTCCCTGGCAAGCCCCAGACTGGACAGGCTGTTCTGAACACGGAAGCGTTTTGGGCGGCACCTCCGGGCAATGTCGCAAGCTGACCAGGACAGGAGCTGCCACAGGTTTCATTCTTCCAGGCTGCTGAAGCCAAGACTTCCGTACTCACCACGCAGCGAGGCAAGCCCTGAACAGGGACAGACAAGGGCAATGATGCAGTCTGGAGACCAACACTCCTAAAATTCCCCAAAGATGTAGTAACACGAGGTGTGACAGCACAGAGGTGGCAGGTCTCGGATCAAGAGAAAACGACAGAGAGCCATAACTCAGCACCGGTGAGAGCACCCCCCACGAACACACACAGCACACAGACACCACTGACAGCCATTTAATCTCTGCTGCGGCTTAGAACAGGCACGTGGTTCCCACCAAGGTCAAACAGCAGTGCCAACGGAGGGGACATGTCACAGTCCACAAAGCAGAGTCCATGAACCGCATTTACCTGTCAGGCACTGTGTCTGCGGGTCATATCAGCAGGGGGGCACACCGCAGCCTGTCGAGGCCCTGCGCCACGTCTGCAAGGTCAGGCTGGCGGCAGGGGCACATCGGGCAGTATCCAGTGGTCACACACCGTCTGCAGGTCACAATTGCGGAGGTCACATCACAGCGATGTGCTGTGCCGGACAGTTGCACTCTGTGTCTGAAGGTCGCGCAGGCAGAGGGGGACAGCCCATGGAGCAGAGCCCGCAGACAGAGCCTGAGGGTCGTGCACTGTCTCTGAAGGTCACACTGGCAGACGGGACATGTCTCAGTCTGAGGAGCAGAGCCCGTGCGTGGTGCCTGCTGGTCATGTCCCGTGTCTGAAGGTCATGCCGGCAGAGGGGAACTGTCACAGCCTGAGGAGCAGACCCCGCACATGGTGCCTGCCAACTGTATGGGTGCTGGGGACACCCGCAGGCAGCTGCCATGCCCACTGATGACGCCCCGTCCTGCCACAGCAGAGGCGCTGGGTGGGTGCCCTGGTGGCTGCCCAGCCCCGCGGTGGCCCCGCTGTCACTTGAGGCCGTAGAGGATGGCGAAGCCCAGGAAGAAGATGAGCCCAACCGAGAGGTCGGAGAGGAGGCGGAAGCGTCCCTGGGCCGCGGCCTCCTCCCGGCGGAGGCGCAGCTGTTCCCGCCGCGCCCGCAGCAGCCGCTCCCGCTCCAGCTGCTCCCCGTAGTGCGCCCGGTAGAAGGCGTCGAAGTCGAAGGGCGGCGGGACGGGCCCGCGGCGGGCGGCGGTGGGGGTGCGGGGCGGCGGCGGCGGCGGGGCGGCGGCGGGCGGGCGGCCCGAGGGCTGGGGGGCCCCGCGCACGTCCTCGGCGCTGAGGAGGCCGCGGTCGTACTTGCGGCGCAGGGCGGCGCTGCCCAGCACCCGGTAGGCCTCGCTAACGGCGGCGAAGCGGGCGGCGGCGGCGGCGCTGCCGGCGTTGCGGTCGGGGTGGTAGCGGAAGGACTGCTCGTAGTAGGCCGTCTTGATCTGCGCCGCCGTCGCCGTAGCCGGGACCCCCAACACTTCGTACAGGTCGCGGCGCGGCCGCGGAGCTCCGCCGCCGCCCGTCTGCCCGCCGCGGGACGGCGCCAGGCCGAGGCCGGGCCGCGGGGCCCCCGGGACGGTGGGCAGGAGGCGCCGCAGGCGGCCGAGCGCCGCCGGCTCCATCAGGCCGCGCCGCCTCAGCGACCGCCCGCCGCCATCTTGGGCGCGACGGCGCAGGGCAGTGACGTCGGGCGGCGGCATGGCGGGCAGCGGGCGGCGGCCCGAGCACCGCGGGCCGCCCGAGCTGGTGAGCGGCGCGGCGGGCGGGCGGGAGGGAGGGAGCCGGGCCGGGCCGGGCCGGGCCGCTCCGCTCCGGGGATCCCGGGCCTCACCGCCCCCGCCTCCCTCTCTCGTTGCAGTTCTACGATGAGGCCGAGGCGCGGAAGTACACGCAGAAGTACGGCGGGGCGATGGCCGCGGGGCTGCCGGGCCGTGCGGGTGGGCAGGGGGCTGTCGTGAGGCGGCGGCGGGGTGTCTCGGCATGGGGCGGACAGCGGGGGGAACCCGCCGGGCGTGTTCGGGGATCCTGCCCTGAGGCCTGGGGGGGGGACGACCCCGCCGTGTGGCAGCGACGGAGGGGCCCCATCCTGAGGCGGGGGGGGGCGGTAACCCCGCCATGTGGCGGCGGTGAAGTGGGTGAAATCCGACCGTGAGGCGGTGCAGGGGGCGCCGAGCCGCGGGGTTGCCGCCTGCTGCCCGTGCCCTGCCGTGCCTTACAGTTCCCGGGTGGTGGAGATCCAGTCGCAGATGTCGGAGCGGGCTGTGGAGCTGCTGGGGCTGCCTGAGGACCGGCCGTGCCTCCTCCTGGACGTGGGGTGAGCGGGGGCCCTGCCCTGTGTTGCGGCACGCCAGGCATCAGGGGCTTTGGCCGGCCGCGGCGGTGGGGCCGGCCGGGTGCCTGGGGGTGAGGGGCATCCAGGCCCCCCGGCACCGGCATCTCTCTGTTGCGGGCTGAAGAAGAGGGACAGGCACCCTCAGACCAGGCCCGTGATCCCTGTGCTTTCCCCCCTTTTTCTCTTCAGCTGTGGGTCTGGGCTGAGCGGGGATTACATCTCCGAGGAGGGTCACTACTGGATTGGCATGGACATCAGCCCTGCCATGCTGGGTGAGCAGGCCCTCCTCCCCTGCCACCCTCGCCTCGCCTCAGAGGTGGTCCCCAAAGGTGTGAGCTGGTTGCCTGAGCCATGCGTTGTTCTGTGCAGATGTGGCCGTGGAGAGGGAGGTGGAAGGAGACCTTCTCCTTGCAGATGTGGGTCACGGCATTCCCTTCAGGCCTGGCATGTTTGATGGCTGTATCAGGTGAGTTTGTGTGCATAAGCAAGCTCTATTGATACTCTATGTAACTGCATCGTTTGTACAGTACACGTGGTCCGCATGTGGTGCATAACAAATGAGCGCGACTGTCCTTATCGGTCGCTCTCTTTGCTCCATGCGACTTGACTGGGACTCCCACCTCTCTGGGACAAGCGGCTGAGATACTGGATGGTAGAAGCAGCTTCCAACAGCTGTTTCCCAAGTGATGCTTGTCTTTTTTTGTACTGGTGAGCTAGGAAGTTTATTGAAGTAAATAAAATAAAACTGGTGATATTGTCAGGAGGGTTGAGACCTGCTCTTAGGAGGAATACAGAAAGTATGTCTGTACCGTTGCTCAGCTGCAAGGTCAGTCCCTGGATCAAAGGTTTGATGTTTGGTTTTGGGATGAAGAGCTAGGTGAAGGGGACAGAAACACTTTTCTGCTTAGAGAATGCCTCAGAAAGGTGCTGGGAAGGAGCAGGGACTGTCCATTGCTGATCCAAACACCCTGTTTGGGGTTGCTCGTTGGCAAAACCTGCATGGCCATGCAAGGGCCACAGCGAAGCACTTGCCTAAAGGGGATGCTTGGTGATTCTTTTGTGCTTGAATAACTACTGCACGTTGTTGGGTTTTGGCACAGTGAGTCTCCAGAGGGGTTTGTGTAACTGCAGAACAGAAGGCAAAGCTACATGGAGAAAATTAAATCGTTTCACTGAAGCCTAGCACATGCTTAGCGCTGGAAGGTCAAAGGGAGGTGACAAGCTCTGCGAAAGAATCGATGGCTCAGTGTCCTGGGGGGTCTTGTTTTCTTTCTCAGTATTTCCGCAGTGCAGTGGCTTTGTAATGCAGATAAGAAATCACACAGCCCTCCAAAACGCCTTTATCGATTCTTCTCAACTCTTTATACCGCCTTGGTAAGTGTCATGCTCTCCCAGTCAGGCCTCTGCCTACTATTACATCCTCGCTGGTGCATTTTAGCAGGATATTTTAAGTCAGGTATTTTAAATAAATGCTGCTCTGAAACAGAGGACCGGCAGGAGCACCCATTTCCGACCTCCTTGCCTGCCTGCGTGGTGTCTTGTGCTTCTCTGATCCCTGCTGTTACCCCCGTGCCATGCTGTGCTGTGGAGGAGCTGGCTCTGCAGTCTGAGCAGCGCTCCTGGGAGAGTTCTGCAGGAGGCTTTGGGGAGGTGGGCGCTCGTGTCTGGGCTAGGAATTGGGTGACTGGAGGGGTTGCCTGCATTGAGACAGGTTTGTGACCGACTTTATTTCCTGTAGGCCCGAGGATCCCGAGCCGTCCTGCAGCTGTACCCCGAGAACTCAGAACAGGTACAGGACATCAGTCAGTGGGGAAGAGGTACAGGCAAAGCCAGGCTGAGAAGTCATGTGCTCTTTGGGGCTCTGAATGCATTGTGTTTCTCCACATCGCGTCTGTGTCTCTGTCCTTCCTGCCATCTGTAAAGCTCTTCAAGAACCCCCCAAAAAAACCTATAAGGAGAATGCCCTTTGCAATTTCTGTTGCTTCACAGCTTGTCTTGGGCTGAGCCTTAAAATCAAAGAAATTGGCAGGACACGATCTGAATCTGCTGTCCTGGATTTTGCCCTGTGTGACTGGGTTTGAAGACTGGCCTGGAGTCATCAGCGCTGTACTGTAACTCCCCAGGGCTGGAAAATCCAGCCCAGTATCCCTCTCCTAGAGAGTCTGCTGCACCAATTTACCCAGGCTAGACTGAGAAGCAGGGAGAACCAAATAAAGGCAGCGGACTGGTGTCCAGATGGTACTGCAGAACTGGGAGCTTGGTGCAGAGTTTAACAGGAGCAGGAGCAACCCAACTTTGGCATGTGCAGTTAGCTGTGGTCGAGCCCAGAGGTCTCTTGGGCATTGCTGGTGAATGACCACTAAATAACTTTTGCCCGTGCTTCTGTTCCCAGCTGGAGCTCATCACGGCCCAAGCCATGAGAGCTGGCTTTACCGGAGGAATGGTGGTAGATTACCCCAACAGTGCCAAAGCCAAGAAGTGAGTCCTGTGTCTCTGTTTATGTGTGTGTTTGGGGTGAGGCCTGGGTTTAGCAGCGATTGTTTTATCCAGGCTGTTCTTTCTCCCATGATACAGTCCTGGACAGAGGTTACAGCTTAGATCTGACTCTGTTATAAACAATCTCAGTCTTGCTTGGGGACTGGGAATCTCAGGCTGAATCCCAGCTTCATGCTCCTTATTCTTGTTCTTTCAGGTTCTTCCTTTGTCTCTTCGTCGGGACATCTGGCACGTTACCGAAGGTGAGGAGCTCCGCCAGGCAGCAGAGTTGCCTTCCTGGCTGCTGGGTGATGTGGAAGAGCTGTGGGCGAGGGAAAGTCACTGAGTGGGAGCCAGGCAGCTCTGCGCGCGCAGACGTGACTTCATTTATACATTTGCTGTCAGTCTCGCCAACCCCTGCTGTCCCTGAGATCTGGTTTCTTTGCCACAATTTCTGGAAGACCAGTTTGTTCCTGCTCCAGTCCTTCCCCTTGCAGAGTCCTGGGTTCCCCTTCATTTAGATGACACGACTGTTAGCTCTGTCTGCTCCAGAGGAGAGTGAAACTTCCCCATTTTGCTTTTCAGGGCCTTGGTACTGAGTGTGCTGATGGAGAAGAGATACACCAGGCAAAGTTCACCAATGAGAGGTACTGTGGGGGGGGTGAAGCTGCAAGTCCTCCCCAGGCAAGGAGTGGGGGGGGTGTAAGGGCTGGGTTTTGCTGACTGAGGGCCACAGCACTGCCTTGTGAGATGTGACCGAAGGGAAGGGGGGGCTGGGGGCACTGAGGGGACCCTTGGCAGCCCAGCTGGGCACTGCTTTATCTTATTGAAAGGCCCCAGACACAAGGAATGGAACGGATTAGTTTGGAGGGCTTTGCTGTGGCGTCGTGGGGCTGTTGTTGATGCTTACCCAAGAGCTGCAGCTGAGCATTCAGTTTGAGGTGCGCTTTCTGTCCAGCACTCGGCTCTCCAGCTCAGCGCTGTGGCATAGGCCAGTGGTGATGGGAGGCGGAACGTTTACAGTGCTGGGGATGCCAAGCATGGCTTTTTTTGTTGGGGAGGCAGGCTGCTGTGCCTGAAGCCTGGTGTTCCCTTTCTTCTGCTGTCAAATTCCTTGCTTAGCTCTGCTTACCTGTGGCCTGGGGGTTTCTCCTGCTGGCCAGGTCTCCTCCCACAGTAGTGGTGCAGGGAGGAGCCCCTCTTGCAGCCAGTGGGAGAGACAAAGAACAAAAAAAACAAGAGGAAAGTCGTCGTGGCTGCCAGGAGCTTGTGGCTGCCATGTTTTCCTGCCTCTTACACTGCTGTTCTTTGCTCACTTAGTCCAGGGGGTACCTGGTCTTAAAGGGTAACAGCAGAACTGGCAACTTGTTGGGAAGCCAGAGGCTTTGTCTGCTTTGTTCGGAGTAGAGCAGACAAGGGGAAGGTGGTTGGTTGTGCTTGAGCCCGTATTCCCCCGAGATCCCCGAGCCCAGCGTGCTGCTGCTGTGTCAGACACGGCACAGGGGAGTGCTGGTCTGCTGCAGCCTGTGGAGGGTAGGTATCCCTTGGCTCAGAGCTGGCGCTGGAAGCAACCTCCTGCCCCAGAGAGTCTGGAGTTGGACTGTTTGGCCCCAGCGCTGGCTGAGCCTCTTTCATCCCAGGGGTGGTGGGAGGAGTACTCACTGGTTTTCTGAGGCAGATGGCATGCCCAGATCTGGGTGGCAATCCTCCAGGGCAGAAAACTCTGCCCCCCACCTCAGTTCCTCTCCAGCTGCTGTCTGCTTTCTCCATAGGACACGGTTCAGAAATGCCAAAGGCAAGTCTGTGAAGAAAAGCCGGGACTGGATCCTTGAGAAGAAGGAGCGTAGACGACGACAGGGCAAGTAAGTTCAGCCGGGTCCTGCCTCAGCTGAGGCTGACTGTGCTGGTCTGGCCTGCTGTCACCCATGCAAACTCCTGCCATGAACCCGCTGCCCTTCCCCTCCCAGAATGACCTGTGGATTGTGCTTAGCTGCTCTCTTTTCTCCACAGGGAAGTGCGAGCAGACACGAAATACACGGGTCGAAAGCGCCGCCCTCACTTCTGAATTGCTCTGGACACTGCTGGCATGGAAGATGGTGTGTTGGTCCCTCCAGTGAGCCTCCCGTGGATGGCACAGATGGGCACCCCAGGCACGGGACTTGCTGGGACAGGTCACTGTGGCTCTCGCAGGTGTAAACTGGCTCAGGTGCTGCCCAACAGCCAACTGCAAAGCTTCCAGCCCTGTTTTTCTGGTGAAGGTACAGTGGCAGACAGTGCTCTGGCCACTAGGTGTCTGCAATGCCATTGCTTATCTTCCTGAGAGTGCAGCGCACCATCTGGAGCTCCAGGTGAGCCAGAACGTTATATCCAGCCTCCTCACTAAACAGTCAATGAGTCAGAAATGTTGCTGGTCTCCTGTGTCCTGCCCTCAGTGCAGGGGAGTACTGAGGTGGGAATACAGCACCTCGTTCCCTGCCAGCATCCCCTCTGCCCACAGGCAGGGAGCCAGGCAGCGTACAGCTGTGTGTCCCACGAGGGCAAATCTTCCTCCTGGCAGAAGTGTTATTCCTGTGGCAATTGCTCCTGTGGGCGCTTGGCATCAGGCCTACCCTGTATGCTGTGCTGCTCCCAGGGTGCTGCGGTTCTCCGTTACCCCAGCCCTTCCTCCCCATCACCTCCTCCCTTCCCCGGAAACAGAGAGGTGCCAGCCAGAGCTTTACAGTTACAAATGTTTATTCTACATAAAAATTCCACAAAATGGGAAGCTGTTTTGCACCCAAAGCTTTGGGAGAAGAAAGGGAGGCTAGCAGGAAGGGAAAGGGTGAAGGAGAAGAGGCAACATACAGTGTCATCCAGCCCAGTGAGACAGAGCAAGCCAGGGTCAAGATCCACATAGAAAACAAGGACACTTAGCTCACAGTACAGCAACAGTACAACTCCACAGGGGGCTCGGAAAGCCTTCAAGTACATTAATTACAAAAAAAAAACAATCCCCAGTTCGAGTGCAAGCTGTGCGTGCCCCACACTGCTCGTGGAATACTGCATCGACACGCTCCCGGTGCTGGGAGGGCAGGTGGCACTTGGAACAGAGGTGGTGTAACCCAAAGGACAAGCGGTTTGAGGTTGGGGGCTGGAAAGAAAAAGTGAAATGTCTCCCCAAAGCACAACCACACTGTTGGTGATTTGGTCTGTACATGCAACGACGGGTAGGTAAAAAGGAACTGAACGGGGCTTCCCGTAGTGCAGGGGTAATTATTGCACCAAAACACCCTCCCCTCACAGCGAGGACAGTGTGAGCCTGCCTGTGGGGCGGCGATGGCAGCCTGCTCCTCTGCTTCCCTCGCGTCGGAGCCTGGAGCCACCGCCGCCTGCAGGATCCCAGCAAGGTGCCAGTGGCAGCATCGCCGACTGGGGCCCCGTCCAGCTCCTGCTGCTGGGGGGCTGCTGGCGCTGGTGGTACCAGCAAGGAAGGAGCAAGTGCCAGAATCCCCCCAGCGCTGTTCTTGGCCTCGTGCCTTGACGGAGCTGGGCCACAGCCCTGATGACATGTGAGCTTGTGCCACAAAAGCCGCTGCTTGGAGTAAAAAAAAAGTCACCTTGCGATAGCAGTGGGCATCACTGCAGGGTGAGAGCCTGAGAGGAGCTTTTTTGCCTGCCTGCCCAGGAGCAGCCCTGCCAGCAGCGTTATTGCTTCCCGGAGGAGGGGGCCCAGCGCTCTTGCTGGCTCAACAGAGCAGAGTGCAGACTGGTGGCAGGGAGCCGCACAGGGACAGAAGCAGCCGGCACTCATGCGTCACCTCCAGCTCCCTTTCTTGTAGCCAGACATGTCCACGCAGAGCAGGGACCCTGCCCGTGCCTTCCTCCTGCCCTGGAGGGGGGCTCCAGAGCCGGCTTGCCCGTGCTTGCGGGGGTCCCGGTGCCCCAAGCCCTTCGGCGCACACAGGCTGCAGTGCTGTAGCTCACATCGGTTGTTGTGGGACTGTGAAAAAAGGGGGCTCCGGTCTAGGATGTTCCCATGGCCACGCACGCTGGGGGCGGGGGCTGGGGCTGGGCAGGGCAGGGGATGCGGGCTGGACGTGCTTCCCAAGCGTGGCTGAACGCGACCAGGGGCTGTATTGTGGGACCTTGCCTAACGGTGGCAGGGAAAGAGCCGTGTCTAGGTTGCTGCTGGGCAGGGCTGCACCTGGGGAAGGCAGCGCTGTCACTTGGCTACAGCCCGCTGCCTTCCACCATGCACCCACGGGCACCACACGTGGGGCCAGCGCCTGCACTCCAGCGCCCAGCCAGGGTGGAGGAGCGCAGGGTCGGAGCAGCCCTGCCCTCACCCCGGTCGGAGCGGGGAGGTGACACACAACCTGCAGCTGGAGTACTCGCTGCCATCGAGTGCCCTTTTTCTGCTCCCAGCATCTGGGCTCACATCCAGCCCCTCTCCTAGTGAGTGGCTGTCAGCTTGGCCCAAGGTGCCTGCCCTGCTCTGGGCTCCTCTGTAGCGTTTTGGCATGGCCACGGGCCAGCTGGAGCCCCAGAGTCTCCCAAGGAATGAGGGCAGAGCCCTGCCCCAGCCCAAGGAAAACGGACAGTAGCAATGCAGGGCCCCTCCGAGCTGCCAGCGGGCCCAGGCCACCCCACAGTGGCTGCATCCATGGAGTGGGTGCGGCGGAGGGCACAGGGCACCCAGGTGCTCCCACAGCACCCTGCCGAGTGCCAGTGCCTCAGTGGATGGCCCAGGGGCTGAGCAGGCAGAAGGGCACTGTGCCAGGAGGAGGTGGCAGGGGCAGGCGGATGCCAAGAGGTGGCAAAGAGATGGAAAGGGGCAGTTGAGCACTGCCCTGCTCAGGAGCTGGTAGGACAGAGGAGGAGGAAGGCTGCTGCTCCTGGCTTGCAGGGGGCATGCAACAAGGGCCACTCCTGGGACCACAGCAGGAGAAAGCCCAACCGCCTCCAACCCTCAGCCATGGGTGCCTGTGGGGAGAAGCGATGCTGGAAGCCACCCTGCTTCCAGGCAAGCGCTGCCGGGGGCTGCGGGCATCTGAGCCAGCCCCAAACCCCGACGGCCAGTGCCCAGGCCTGGGGGCAGCAGGAGCCAGGGCCACCGTGTACTGGGGCTGAGAACAGAACGATGCGGCTTTGGTGCAGGGCGAGCGGCCAGTGAAACATGCTGGCCTTAAAGTACCTGTGCCCTCCTGCCCTGCCAGGCCAGCACCAGAGTGCAGCACAGGTCCTCAAATGGCCTGTCCCCATCCCCAGGCAACTGCGATGGCCCCAAGCAGCAGCTCCTCATCCCACACTGCTCCATCAGGTACCCACCGCCAGCATCGGCACGTCTAGGCCCTGGCACCCACACCGGGGCGAGGGCTTGCCGAGGGAGGGGGCAGCCCTGCCTTTGGCAGAGCAGCAGGGCACAGCCACGGGCACAGGACAGGCAGGGCCGGGGAGGCAGGGCCTGGCAGAGCGCACCCCTGGGGAAGGGCCCCGTGAGAGAAGCAGCCCAAGGAAAGGTGTTTGCAAGCACAGACGCAGCTGACAGACATGAGAGCTCTGGCTGGAGGTGATGGGGAAGCTGGGGGAGGTTGACTGGGCACTGTGCTCCTGAGGACCCCTAACACCCTTCGTCAGTCCCTCCTCATCCTCGGCTGTCACTAACAGACTGCCCAGCACGGGAGGAGCAGCAGCGCCCAAGGGCACCTCTGTCCCCACCGGGTCCCAGCCAGCCACCCAGGCTGGAGCAGTGATGAGAGCTCGGGTTGCCCCCCAGGGTCCCCCTCGCGCCCATCACCATCCCCTGCACCCTGCCTGCGCCCCGGGGCCGGCGCTCCCTCCACACAGACGCACCGCACCGCACACACAGCGTCACAAACAACCATGCATTAGAAACTGAAATGCTGCTGGGAGGCTCCGGGGCTGCGTGGTTCGCTCCGGCGCGGCTGCAGCCCCATGGCACGCGCGGCTCCGTCCATCGCACACAAACAGTCCCGTGGGGTGAGTCTAGCCGAAAATGCCGCCGAAGGTGGAGGCGATGACGATACCCAGGATCACGCAGCAGATTATGATCATGATCTTCTTCTGCTCAGGTGTCCCGGCACCGGCAGGGAGAGAGGGGAGAGGGCACCATGAGTGTTGGGGGCTGGCTGGCCCCGAGCGCTGGGGGCTGCAATCTGCCCTGTTCCTGCTTGCCTGTGGTGGGCTCTGAGCAGCACCAATGGGAGCCAGAGGGGCTCCGGCAGCGCTGCGGCAGGGGTGGGCACCCTAGCTCCCCCTTCAGCCCTGGGCTGGCAGAGCTGAGCTGGTGCCCCACAGGTCCCCAAGCTGCTACGGGACCGGGTGTGGGGACTGGGACAGCTAGCACTGCGCTCGCGGTCAGAGCTGGACCATGCCTTTTCTCTACTCTTTTTTGGCAAGGAACGTGGCTCTCGCAGCAGGCCTGGCCCGCAGGGTCCGCCCTGACCCTTCTCCTCCCCCCAAGCAGCACCCCTGCCTCATGCCTCGTCATCAGCACTCATGCGGTCTGCGCTGGGGAGCTCTGCCTCAGCTGGTGCCACCAGTGGGGCCCGCGCTGCACCCAGTGGCGTGGGGTAAAGCAGTGCCCAGGCACCCCTGCAGCTGCGCTGTGCTGCCTGCTCCTCTGTGCAGGCAGTGGGGCAGGCGGGGTGCCCGGCAGGGGCCTGCCCCCGCGACGGAGGCATCAATAGTGTAGGCAGGGGAAGATGGGCCCCAGCCAGTGCCATGACTCACCCGTCTGGCTTTGCTCTGGTACTTCACCGCTTTTTTGGTGTCAGACACGGCCCGCTCCACATAGTCAACCGAGTGCTCCACGTTGTACTCGATGCGGTCGATCATCTCGCCCTGCAGAGTGGGGACAGAGCCCGCGCGCCCCCACGCGCGCAGACGTCAGCTCCTTCCTGCTCTGCGGCTCCCCAGCACCATGTGGACGTCACCCTGCCCAGCAGCCCTGCATGGGAGAGAGAGGGACTGTCAGTTCCCTGCAGGCAGTGGGGGCCCCGGGGTGCTCCAGACCATGGGCTCTGTCCCAGAGGGCTGGGACCTCTGTGCACATCCCAGCAGGGAGGCAAGCAAGGGTGAGGGTCAAGGGATTCGCCAGCCCGGTCCTGGCCTGGTGGCCACCCTGTCTGGTGTCTCAGGTGACATCAAAAATCACAACAGGATCTACAGTAACACCGCGCTGCTGAAACCGGAGGCAAGGCAGGGGAGCGAGGACAGCATCAGCAGCGCCACATGGGATGCTCACGAAGCCACGCACATGCAGGGACGACCACTCTGATCTGCACGAGCACCCTGCCAAGAGCGGAGGGCCCCGGAGCGAGGCTGGACCGCTGGGCCCTTTGAGGACTCCTGCCCCGCTCTGCCCCGGGGCTGCAGGGGTGGGCTGGGGACGTGGACTCCTGCAGACATGGGGACACGGACTAGGGCGAGCTCCCCCCACAGGCTGCCCACCTCCTTTGGCTCCCTCCTGACCGTACAGGGAAGCAGACAGGTCCTGCAGCAGCTGCAGACGGAGTCTGAGATGTGACCGATAGGGCTGGCAGGGGTCGGGGGGGGCTCAAAGCCCAGTGCCCTCCTGGATGGCACGGAGGGAATCAGGGAATCAGGGCTGCAGAGCTGCGGGGGGTCATGGCCAGCGGCTCTGCAATGCTCATTTCTCAGCCTAATGCTGGAGAGCACGGGGAGGATGAGCCTTGCAAGCCCAGAGGTGCCCTGGTGTTACCCCCCAAGCACTGACCCCACCAGGCTCCCTGCTGCTCCTGTCCCACGCCCACGCCAGCCTGGCTGCATTGCCTAAAGCTGCTGCTTCTCCTCCCCGCCTGTGCCATGCCTGGGGCAGAGCAGGCAGCTGCCAGCACTGCTGCCAGCCTGGCACCCCTCTGCTCCTCAGAGCCTCCCACCCTGCAGGGCAACGCAGGGTGCTGGCACGGTCTGGCCCTTAGAGTGGGACAGGGCTCTGCAAATCCCTCGCGTCTGTCCCCCAAGGCAGACAGGACGGGGCACCAACACCACCATGCCACAGCGACCCTTGCCTGCCTGCCATGGGCAGGCCCTGGCACCGCGTGAGAGCCACAGACATGCAGGGCGCAGCCATGCAGAGCGGAGCATGCAGCACCGGTGAGGGCTCAGCGGGGCTTTACCTGCCACTGATGTCTCCTCGGGCCATGGCAGCATGGCGGGCAAAAAGGGGGGTGAGCAGAGACACCGGAGCACATGCCTGGCTGAAGGGCCAGGCGCCGCAGGCTGGCGGCACAGCCGGGGCAGCCTGGCAGGACCACCAAGGCTGGTGGCACCCCGAGCTCACCCGGCAGGGCGAGACGGAGCACCCGCATGGCAGCCACCCACTGCCTTCTTCCAGAGCCCATCACTGCACCTCCCACCCCAGGCACACAGCAGCTCCCGGCTCTGGGGTGCAGGGAGGGTGGCTCCAGCCCCGGGGGGCCCAGCTCAGCCCCACTGGGAGCTGCATCAGCCCCAGATGCAGTTTTCCCCTCGGCACCCAGCCAGGCAGGGGACCGTCGGCAGCCCCGTCCCCCTCCAACCTCCCCAGGTGAGCTGGCCACCGGGGCTGCAGCATCTCCCTACCTGGCTCTCCACCAGCATGGCCATGTCCATGAACATGTCGTGCAGCTCTCGGATGCTGTTCTCCAGTTTGATGATCTCGCTGTGCCGTGTCTCAATCTCATTCAGTGCCTGCTTGGTGATGTTTGAATCCATAATGATCTGCAAGAAGACAGGGGCACGGAGCACCGTGCTCAGCTCCTTGGATGCCAGGATTAGGGGCACCAAGAGAGGGAAGAGGAAGAGCCCCTCCAGCCGCCCCAGCCAGGCAGTTTGCAGCAAACCCCCTCCCCACCCTCCGGCCAGGACACAGCCCCTGCTCAGGAGCATCTTCAGGCCAGACCTGAGCACCCAGATCCCACCTCCTGCGTGGGCCATGCTCATCACTCCTGTACTGGGGCCACCATGGCAGCACGTCCAGCACCCCCAGGATGAGGGGGCTGGCTCGGCTTTTGCCCGTGCCAGGCTTGGACCAGGGCTAACATGCAGTACTTACCCCGGAGGAGAAGATGGCCGGGTTGCCGCTTTCCAGCATGTCCTCCAGCTCCTCGCTGGTGGTGGTCCTGCCAGCTGCAAGCGACACAATACAGGTCAGCCGTGAGCTCTCCGTCCTGGTCACGGGTCCCGCAGCCCTACCGCAGGGCTCTGCTGGCTCCATGGCATCTCCTGAGAGTGGAGCGCAGCAAAGCTTCCAGCCCCGAGAGCACACCGGGCAGTTCGAGGGGATGCCATCCCGCAGCCAGCCTCGGTGCCAGCCCTGCGATCCCTCTTTTTAAGGGGGTCCAGCTGCCAGCTTGGCCCAGCTCACCCAGGAAACCCCATCTGTCCCTCCTGGTCAAGCTGCCCATTCCTGTGGGGCAGGACCCCATTCCGGGCCAGTTCAAGGCCACGGGAACACCGGGCTCAGCAGGGCTCGCTGGGCTGCCTGAGTCTTAGCCCTGCAGCTACGTAACAGAAACCAGGCTCCATCCTTCCCCCTGCGACACAGCCCTCCTCCTTGGCACCAGGGTGATACCTTCAGCCCCACAGCTCCTTTGGGAGCAATTCACCCATCATGCATGGCTGCCTTCCCCTCCCCACGGACACTGCTAGAGAGGTGAGAGATATTAATCACGCCATGGGTTATACTGATCCTCCACCATTAACTGCAGCGTGTTCTTCAGGCTAACAGCCAGGTAGGACCCGTGAAATTACAGTGCTGAACAGAGACGATGGCACCAGGCAGGTTTTTGCTGGGGCTGCCCAGTGGGAGCAGATCACACCTGGAGAGAGGGCAGGAGACATCCCAGCGGTGTGATCAGGAGCGAACGGGGGCAGATGGGCAGGAGCAGCTAACGAAGTGTCTTTACCAAGCCCGACAAACCCAAAACCAGCAGAAGGGCAGGCAGGGAAGGGCTGGGATCTAGTACAGTGCTTCCCTGCGAGACGCTGCCTGAAAGGTTCTGTCAGTGGTATCAAAAGGGACAATAACATCCCTCGGGATGAGGCCAGGGCACCTCTGAACGGGGGATGGAGGAGATGTGGCAGAGCACAGGGACAGCCCACAGGCCAGCACTCCCTGCTTCCAGCAGTGCAGCACCAGGGGCTCAGAGCAGGGAGGTGCCCGAAACCTTAAACCCAGTCCAGACCTTCACCACAAGCATGGCAGTGCCCCAGGGAGCACCGTGGGGGCCCCTGCCCGCCCAGCCATGCCTGGCTGCCACCCTGCCTATGGAGTTCTTCCAACAAGGACACCTCCACACACGCCTCCTTCTTTGCAAGGTCCTGCACTTGGGTCCGGGCAATCCCCAGGACCAGCACAGACTGGGGCATGGATGGGTGGGTGGATGGAGAGCAGCCCTGCGGAGAAGGACTGAAGGACACTGGTGGGTGACAAATGGCACATCAGCCGGCAACGTGCGCTTGCAGCCCAGAAAGCCAAGCATCTCCTGGGCTGCAGCAGCAGCAGCGTGGCCAGCAGCTCGAGGCAGGGGATGCTCCCCCGCTGCTCCGCTCTCCTCACACCCCCCTGCAGCACCACCTCCAGCTCTGCGCTCCCCAGCACAACACAGACAGGCCCCTGGTACAGCGGCTCCAGAGGAGGCCACCAAAATGCTCCCGGGCCTGGGACACCTCTGCCGGGGAGAAAGGCGGAGAGCGTTGGGGCTGCGCAGCCGGGAGAAGAGACGGCTGCGGGGAGACCTCACTGCGGCCGCTCAGTGCTGAAAGGGGGCTGAGAGGAGAGAGGGAGACTTTTGACCAGGGCCTGCGGTGACAGGACACGGGGTCTGAGCAAGGGTGGGGTCAGGCTGGCCATAAGGAAGCAATGTTGTACCGGGAGGGTGGTGAGGCACTGGCCCAGGTTGCCCAGAGAAGCTGGGGATGCCCCATCCCTGGAAGTGTTCAAGGCCAGGTTGGACAGGGCTTTGAGCAACCTGATCGAGTGGGAGATGTCCCTGCCCGTGGCAGGGGGTTGGACTGGATCATCTTTGAAGGTCCCTTCCAACCCAAACCACTCTGTGAGTCTGATTCTCTTGCCCTGAGATGCAGAAACAAGACCACTCGAAGCTCCTGTGCTCTGCACCTTGCTGGGGCCCCATACGCATGGGTGCTCTGAGTGCCTGTGATGGGAATGCGTGTTTCTAACTTTGCTTCAGGAAAATGATGCCATATCAGCAGATATTGGTGGTGATGGCAGCCAGGAGCACATGGGAGCCTGCAGGCTCTGGGCAGCATTACGTGGAGGTCGTTTGCTGTCTCCTGGCACCAGGAGGCTGCACGAAGGCAGAGGGAATAAACCCAACCACACACAGACCTGAAGAGCAGGAGACTCCAGTACTGTGCTGGTTTTGGCTGGAATAGAGTTAATTTTCTTCCTAGTAGCTGGTATAGTGCTGTGGTTTGGATTTAGGATGAGAATAACATAGATAACACAGTGATGTTTGAGTTGTTGCTAAGTAGTGTTTATACTGGGCAAGGATTTTCAGCTTCCCATGCTCTGCCCAGTGCACAAGAAGCTGGGAGGGGGCACAGCCAGGACTTTGTTACCTGCTAATGCTCATCAGCTCTGATTTCCCACCAGACCAACAGGGTTTACATCCACGGCTGGGCCAGGAATGTGCAGCCTCCTCATCAAAAGCAGGTAACGAAGCTTTCTGGGCCACATGATAAACAGAGCGCCAAGACCAGGAAGGGTGGCAGGGTGCAGAAATGCGCTGGGGTCCCTTGCAAACACCGCCTGGGACCTCAAGCTCTGGGAGGCTGGCGGGCACGCTCCAAGAAGCATAGCGGGCAGCTGGGACCGTTCCCCTGATCTGTCCCATGCCTGCACCTCCTCGCCCGGCAGTGAGAGTGTTGCACAGCTCCAGATGTATTTCTCCTCCTGGGAACACAGGCGAGGAAGCAAGGAGTGGGCTGAAGGGATGGCAGCTGAGGGGAGCAGCTCTCCCAAAGGCCTCCAAGGAGCAGGACTAGCTAGAGGGCTGGGACAGTGCCCCGAGCACAGGGGACACAGCCCTCATACAGGGTTGCGAAGGAGCCCGAGAGGTGACGTCTGAAGCCTGTGTCATCCCAGCTGCGTCAGGCAGGGCTGGATCCAGCGCAGCAGCTTCCCCAGCCCCTGCGACGGGTCACAGCAACCGGGACATTGCGGGAGAGAGCAGGAGGTGGGAGCTGCAGGCTGGAGCCCATGGGGCTCCTGAAGGCAACAGGGAACTGTGACCAGCGGGCGGCACAAGAGAAGGAGCCATGTGCTGGGGCGTCTGAAAACCAGTTATAGTTGGAAGAGAAATAGAAAATAAAAAAAGAACAAGAGAAAAAAACAGTGGCCAGGAGGGGAAAATGGAACTTCCTTAAAACTACATTTTTCTCTTACTGGTTTTCTTGAAATGAAATACTTTCTCTGCAAGTTAACTGCCCACAGCCAGGAAGGAATTCATCTATTATTTATGTGACTAATATCTCATAATCTAAAAAGCTAATAGGATTTTTATTTTAATAACTGCTAGGAAGGGCTCAGTGACACTGTGAGCCCAGCCCAGCTGGCTCTCGCAGCCAGGATCAGGGCACAGACCCTACAGGGGCCGGCACTGTTCCTGGCACAGCCAGGGCTGTCTGGCAGGAGCTTGGGACAGGCAGCCCAGGATGCACGGAAAGAGAGCAAAATGGGATGAGCTCGGTCTGCTGTGTCCGGACACCGAGCTTTCAAGGTAACAGGATGGTTCCAGGGCTCCACTGGTCCAGGTTACAGCAAGCTGTGGGAACCAGAGCACCCAGACCTCCCTGAGACCACATGCTCAACAGGGAGAGCAAAGAGACGCAGAGAAAGATGGCCCAGTCGGTGCGGGGAGAGCCCCAGGGCAGCGCTGCCAAGTCTCCTCGCTTCGGGCTCTCCCAGCAGCTGTTTCCACCGCTGTAACACTCAGAGACAAGCAAGTTGCCTTCAACAGACACGAGGAGCCTCAAATGAGCCCGCTCCCCTCCCATGGTACTGGGGGCTGGAGGGAGGGACTCAGCCGAGTGGCTCAGCAGGGAGCCCAACCCACAGCTCAGCGCTTCTCCTCTGCAAACCGAGTACATCTTCAAATGCAGCTGCGTACTGCAAGGAGAGCAAATAATGAACAGAGCAGACCTTAAGAACATCTTTAAAAAGCACAATAAAGCTTATAAAAAGGAAGAAAAGGGACTTGCCCAACACAGCAGAGAGATGATCTATGTGTGACATTAGCACCAAGAACCAGAGAGGGAGAGGAGCTGCAACCTGCTCCTCCGTGCTTGGTCTGCAGCCCCGAAGAGAAGCAGCCCGAGCCAGACGACCGGGACCCCTGCCCCACAGCAGAAGCCCTCCCTTTGCAGAGGAGTGGGGATCCTCTGGGGTTGGGGGGGGCTGAGCCAGGAGCCAGGGTGTCCCTAGCACATGCAGGGCCCTCAGCAAGCTGGCATCCATCCCACAGCACCTGAGCAGGGTGCTGAGAATGGTGTCCAGCAGCAGGGCCAGACAATGCACGCTGTGAAATCAGGTCTGGGGTAGCTCCAAAGAGTCCCATCAGGAGCAACAGGAGATGGGGCTGGAGATAGGACTGGAGACAAAGCTACAATGTAGGGCCGGGGTCCTTCCAGGAGACATGAAAAGAAAAGGACTGGGGACACTGGCACAGGTTGCCCCGAGAAGCTGTGGATGCCCCATCCCTGGAAGTGTTCAAGGCCAGGTTGGATGGGGCTTTGAGCAACCTGATCGAGTGGGAGATGTCCCTGCCCGTGGCAGGGGGTTGGACTGGATCATCTTCCAACCCAAACCACTCTGTGAGTCCATGATCCTATGACATGACTACAACAAAGATCCAAAGTCCCAGGAGGCAGGGCTGGAGACAAGCTATCTTGAATGTAGACCTGAGCCCACCCCAGGAACAAGGCCAGAGTTAGGGCTGAAGACAGGTACCTCTATGGGCTGGGTGGCCCAGGCCTGATCTTACACAGCTCCTGGAGCCATAGGCAGAGGAGAAGTCCCATGTGAGGCTGGTCTGGACAACTAAGGCCTGTTAGTGCCCCCAAAGCCCTGAGAAGCTGCTGCTTTGCAGCAAGAGAAGAACCTGGCCCCTGTCTGTCCCCCGTGTGAGCTCAGTGCACGCTGCTCATAGCTGCAGGTGCCATCTACGCACTCATGGGTCTAAGGAGCTGTGTAATGCCAACGTCCCCTTGGGTTCACAGAATCATAGAATCGTTAAGGTTGGAAAAGACCCTTAAGATCATCGAGTCCAACCGTTAACCCAGCACTGCCAAGTCCATCACTAAACCATGTCCTCAAGCACCACGTCTATCCATCCTTTAAATACCTCCAGGGATGGAGACTCCACCACTGCCCTGGGCAGCCTGTTCCAATGCCTGACTGCCCTTTTGGTGAAGAAGTTTTTCATAATATCCAACCCAAACCTCCCCTGGTGCAGCTTGAGGCTGTTCCCTCTCGTCCTATCACTCATTACTAGGGAGAAGAGACCAACCCCCACCTCGCTACAGCCTCCTTTCAGGCAGTTGCAGAGAGCGATGAGGGCTCCCCTCAGCCTCCTCTTCTCCAGGCTGAGCACCCCCAGCTCCCCCAGCCGCTCCTCCCCAGCCTTGTGCTCCAGTCCCTGCCTTGCTGCCCTTCTCTGGCCACGCTCCAGCCCCTCCATGGCCTTCTTGTAGTGAGGGGCCCAACACTGAACATAGCACTCGAGGTGCGGCCTCACCAGTGCCCAGTCTAGGGGCACTATCACCTCCCTGGTCCTGCTGGGCACACTATTCCCAGTACAAGCCAGGATGCCATTGGCCCTCTTGGCCACCTGGGCACACTGCTGGCTCATGTTCAGGCGGCTGTCAACCAACACCCCCAGGTCCTTTCCCGCCAGGCAGCTCTCCAGCCACTCCTCCCCCAGCCTGTAGCGTTGCATGGGGTTGTTGCGACTGAAGTGCAGGACTCGGCACTTAGCCTTGTTGAATCTCACGCAGTTGGCCCCGGCCCATCGATCCAGCCTGTCCAGGTCCCTCTGTAGGGCCTTCCTACCCTCCAGCAGATCAACACTCCCACCTAACTTGCAAACTTAGTGAGGGTGCACTCGATCCCCTCATCCAGATCATCGATAAAGATATTGAATAGGACTGGCCCCAATACTGACCCCTGGGGAACAGGGCTCGGCTCCAGGAAGGGTCCATAGCCCATTTCCAGCCACCATCGCATGTTTTGGGATGACAGAGCACCACTCCCTCCAAGGGTGACCCGTGACACCCCCTTGCCAGCTCTTCCTGCCTGTTGGCTCCTTGCTCTCAGCTGAAACCGCCCTGGTTCCAGGAAGGGAGAACAAGGGCTGGAACAGCACAAATTCACAAACCCGTTGACTGTGCTCAACTCCGAGCAGTCACTGGCACAGTGACAAGGAGGAGCACGCCAGACGCCATGCATCAAGGAACCCCTAGAGACAGCCCCGAGGGCAAGCAGTGGGATCAGCTCCAGGAGATGCCATGTCTCTCACAGGCAGAGGTGGGATGGGATGCAGGATACACATTCTCATCCCGGCTCTCACCACCTCCTCGCTGCCCTGTTCCCCTATGGCAGAGCACGGGGCTGGTAAAAGCTGTGGCGGAGGAGAAGGATGAGAGCAAAGACATCCCATGGATTAACAACCGGCCAGCCCATGCAGGCTTGGCCAAAGGCCATAGCTGGTCAGGAAGAGCTTGCTTTAATGCTGTGCCAAAGCACGAAGCCCGGAGGCTGCAGCTCGCCCACGCCATCCAGCACAACGCTTGCCAAACCTGCAGAACCCCAGAGGACTTCCCAGGGAGTCCATTGCCTTCTGGCTAGGTTTCCTTGTTTGGAAAAGCTGTCATTAGCTCCTCAACAGCAATGAAATCAGATGAAAGTGTGCTAGATACTTGGTTGATCTGCTGCCCACATCACTGCAGAGCTACTGCACAGCCACAACTGAAAGGACTGAGACAATGCAAGGTGCTCACAAAGGGAGAAGGGCCTGGGGGGAAACCCCTGCCCTGAAGCTTGGCAAAACACTGGAAAATCATGAGAACTGGACCTCTGCCTCCCCAGAGAGTGCCAGAGTACATCTTCCTCTTACTTGGCATCTCTAGAAATTAAAGTTTCCTGGGGAGAAGAAGCTCTGCCAATGAGCAAAGCAGCACAGAGCATCGCTGAGACCTGCAGCGCCGAGGGAGAAGCAAACTCAGCCCTGAGCTGGCAAGGAGAGAACGGCGAGAGCCGATGTCATGGTGCAGCAGGGCCATCAGAAGCTCTGGGACAGGCAGAGACATGAAGACTTTCCACCTCAAGGCCACTGCACAGTCCTTGGCCCTGCGATGCCCAGCTGGGTGGAGTGACCGTCCTCATCGACCAGCTCCCAGGGGATCGGGCAGGAGCAGCTCCATGAGGGCACGCAGGACCCTGGGGAAGCTCCCAGGGAAGCCTCCGGTCCCACAGCTCACACCCATCACCCAGCTGACGCCGAACGCCAGTTTGCCCAATGCTGCATGTGGGATGCTCTATAAATAGGGAAGACTTCAGGCACCTCAGGGCTGCAGAAGTTGAACACGCCATGGCTGAATTAACTGTAGCAGCTCAGCTGTGCTCCTTTGGCTCGCAGCATCCCTCCTCCCGGCGGCACAGCTGCATGAGCACCCACAGAGCAACAGCTAGGGCTCAGGTTGGAAACACCGAGGACAAGGCACCTTCCCAAGGTTGGGATCCTCTCCCTGGATCTGGCTTTCAATCTCTCATTAGATACAAATCCATACAACTCATGGAGAGATGGATAACGCTGCCCCGTCCACCTGTGCGTGTAGGCGTAACGGGTACGAGCGACCTGACCCACTTGGCCGTTCCCCAGCTCAGACAGGTCTAGCACTGCCTGCGGTGGTGTCGGGATGAGCAGACTTCAGCTATAAAAGCCTGCCCAGCACGTTGCAAACTGCCACCCGCCTCCTCATCCCTCAGGACCCCTTCTGCTCACCCGGGGGAGGCTGCAGGGGCCAACTTCCAGCACTGTGCAGGCATTTTCACCCAACGAGACATTTTTAGCTCAGATAAATCCCGTGGTCATTCCTGAGATGAAAGTGTCACGGGAATCCTAAATAAGCCCATCGCAGCACCGGGGGCTCTGGTGCCAGAGCAGCCCCCAGGCTCTCCTGGCTCAAGGGTAGCTTGGGATGCACCCGTAGCTTGCCTTTCTGCACATCAGTTAACCTGGTCTCGCACAGTGGGGCGGGGGGCTGCTTAAATCTCGCAATGCCTTCGGAGACGGCAGATGCTTTATTTTTGGCTCCTCGGTCTCGCACATAACAAAACTGTTCATAAAAACAAGCAGCGTCTGTGCAGCACCTCCATGGCTTCAAAGCTGCACACCCACCACAGAAAGCTCCTCCAAGCCTCAAATCCAATTTCTCTAGGAGCAAAACCTAATTAGATTTAAGATGTCGTTTCTCATAATGGACAAAACAAAGAGGAAAAAAATGAAGGAGCGACACATCCAGCCGCAGGGGGCAGGGACACTGCTGGGGGGGAGGCACGGTCCAGGCAGAGGACAGCCACCGAGCATCTGTCCTGCCGTCACCCACCCCAGGACACGGCACATCCTGCGATCCCTCCATGGCATCTGCGGTCTCAGTGTGCTTGGGAGCAGAGCGAGTGAGTAGCAGGGGGTGAGGGCAATGATTAAGGCTGGGGCAGAAGCAGAGGGAGAGGAGAGGACACCCACTTCATCACATCAGACAGGCTCCCAGGCTCAGCGTGTGCCGGACGGGCAGGGGTGACGGCGAGGGTCAGTGAGGCCCAACCTCTGGCACACACAGACATGGCGGCGCCCAGATAAAGAGAAGAAGCGGATCCTGAGAGGGCTGTGGGGAGCCCCAGGGGGTGGCTACGGCCCGGGGCAGTGGCTCTACATCACCATTTCTTCTGCAACTGTCCCACTTCCAGAGCAAGAAGCAGATGCGGTTAGGATGGAAAAGCTTGCCAGGTGCTGGGGAGCCTCCCCAGAGCAGCTGAGAAGTCCCTGCTCTCGTACTTTCAAAACCCCAGTCATTTACTGGCTTCGCTGTCAGAGCTCCAGGCACTTTCTATCTTTGGATTCATCAGCTGAAAACGAGAGCTGAAGATTTTGTGGAGCTTTGTGCAGTCACCACATCCCAGCTGAGCTCCGTTCAAAAGAGCCTGTTGAAGAGCCCCTGGAGCAGCAGGGACTGAAGGTGCTGGCTGGGACACCCCAGGACAAGCAGAGCCCTCTGCCCAGGAAGCACTCCTGATAAAACCTCAATAAGCTTGTTGCTTTTGATGAGCCTTTTTGCCTCTGTCCTGACAGAGGAACCCAGCTTTTGCAAAGGACTGTGCACAGGACCGTGTACCTTCCCGGCACAGACCCCATCCTGCGCCTGCTCCACACCTCCAGCCCGAAGGAAAAGCAGGTCCCTCGCCGTCACTAACCAGGACACGTCCTCTGCACCCAGCCACGGCACCACGGGGAGTCCTGAGCAGCTTTTCCTTGCGCCCCATCAATGCTCTGTCGGGCACTGACAGCTCAGCGGCATGGACAGAGCAAAGACAAGTATAATTTAATATATCTGTATAATTTAAGCAAAGTGGCAGAGTTTTCCAAAATCTGGGAGTAAAAACCCAAGAGGAACGTCTGCAGGCAATTAAGGACCTGGCTAAGTCCTTTCAAATCTTCTCCTCTCTTAGAAGGGAGGCATAGGGATACCTTAAATTCCTGTTTACGTCACAAGGCACCCCTGTGGCTGGGTATCACCTACAGAACGCCGTTAGCTGAGGAGTCAGTCAGTCAGCGGGGGCAGCGGCACACTCCTCATCCTGCTTTACATTAAACGTCAAGCTCTTGTTGAGCCTCCCGTCAGTCAACCTTTCCATTCAGCCGTGGGAAACCTTTCTATTATTATTATACATCATAAAGACTAATCTTAACAGAGGAAAGGCTTGCACAACCAAGTCACCTAGACCTTCACAGAAACTACCATACCCCACCAGCACCCAGAGTCCCAGGCATCTGCAGCTCATGAAGGACATTTCCAGAGGCGACTACCAAGGACGCCATTCTGACTCAAAGATCTCCTACCTTATTATTCACACGGAGTTGTGAAAGGGAAGAAAAACACCCATTTGCTTGTGAGAAAAAAACCAAACTGGCCTAGGCTTCAGACTCTTTCCTTCTGGCACAAAACCCCATGACGCCTTCCTGGCAATGAGACTATTTGCAAAAATCTCTTTAAATCTCTGCTGGCCCTGACTTCACCCTTGCTTGCTTATTCCCCTGATTACGGTGGTGGTATGGTTCTTCTTTGCTGGGAGATGACCACATTTCTCTAAAACTAATCAGGTATCACCGCTTGCCCAGAAGAACCACCAGGAGAGCAGGTTTTGGGGAGAGGCAGGACCAGACTCTGTGTCTCTGGGTGACACAGGGAGTTCTCAGTGCCACAGTGGTGACAGCCTCAGAGGTGTCACCTGGGGCCCACCTTCAGCCAGACGACACCACTACTGCTGCTAAGAGCCACCATGGTCCTGGGCCCTGGGAGATGCCTGGGGCAGGCACCGAGGCTCGCGCTCCTCCTGCAGCAAGGGAAACTGCTGGGAGCAGCAAGTGCCCCATCTCAAGAGCTCACTTCTCTGGTTTTATATTTAGTTCAGTTCACCCACGGTGAAAAGCATCCAGAGGAAAGGCAAGGCAACGCACAGGAGTCAGGAATTCCCACTAGCTTCTCTGAACTCAGAATTAGCTACAAACAAGGAATAAATTTCTCTCCCTGTGCTCTCTGCACTCTCTACACAGCATTTAAGAAACTCCAAGGGGAGTTTTTGCTCTTTGCTGGATGCGGTTTGACACCGAAATGTAAGGTACCACCACTTGTCTATCCCCCAGCAGGAGCCGTGTCCCGGTTGCTCCCACAGGTGCCCGCACAGCTCCCGTGTACCCCCGGGTTTTCACGGCAGCTCTGATCTGGTGCAAGCCGGTGCAGGATGCAGCCCCACGGCACGCACAGCCTGGCTGCGTTCCCCCTCCAGGTTTACTCACTGATCTCCAGCTGCCTCTGAATCCTGCCCTTGCAGCGCTCCCGGTAGTCGGTCTGCGTGGCATTGTACTCGGACATCACCTCCACGAACTTGCGCGACAGCGTCGAGTGCTGCAGGGGGGAGAGGAAGAGAGAGCGGGGGTGAGGGTCCCGCGGGAGGGAGAGACCTGCCAGCCCTGAGCCGGGAGGAGGCTCAGCCCTGAGCACCCCCACACCTCTAGCAGCCCAAAGAGCATTTCTAGCCCAAAAGCTGCTCTGAGGAGTGTGACGAAGTGCAAGGGGGGCAGGTGGCAGCAGGGGACACAGCCCTGGTGGGATGACCAGACGCACCCCTCACCCAACCCCAGCCCAAGCATAGCCTTAGTCCCCAGAGACGCCCTGGGGTGGTGGCAGACCCGCCGGTCATGGCTGGCAGCACCCTCCTGCACCACACCACAGCTTGTGCCCAAGCAGCCCAGAGCTGAGGCCACAACGGTGCCCTGTGTTGAGCACCGCCTGCCTCTGCCATGCTGCCGGGATGTGCCGGACCTGGCATGGGTGCAGGACGGACCCGCAGTGGTCACTTTGCAGTGCTGGAGCTGGGCAGGCAGGCCCCAGGGGGACCCCACACCCTGAGCCATCGGACCTCCTCCTTGGCTGGGAGCACTGGGCCAGGGGGACAGGGGATGTGTGGGGCAACTGTCCCTGCTCCAGAAGCATGGTCCCGCTTTTCCCTCCCACACTGGAGGGCTCCCCTGAGCACCAGCCCCACTGGGATGCAGAGGGTGACCGCCTGCCCCAAACCGAGCAGCCTGCAGAGCTGCCAGCCCAGGGCGGATGGCATGGCGGAGCTGTCGGCCCCCCACCCCAGAGCACCCTCACCTTATCAGGCTGCTTTCCCTTCTCCAGGAAAGGTGCCAGAAACCCTTGGAATTACACCTGACCAGAGTCCAGCTGACCCCCCCCCCCCCAGCGCTGGCTGCTGCCCCCAAGGGGGAACTCACCCCCCCGTGAGCACCCACACTGGGGCCTGATTTGTCCAACCTAGCTGCCAGGCTGAGCACAGCAAACAGCCCTGAAGACGTTCCAGGAAGGTCAGGACAGAACATCACGTGCACCCTCCATCCAAGCAATGCTTGAGCGAGCCCTTTCCCCAATATGCCACAAATCAAGTTTCATAGGATCACGGACTCAGAGCACGGTTTGGGTTGGAAGGGACCCTCAACGATCATCCAGTCCAACCCCCTGCTGCCACGGGCAGGGACATCTCCCACTCGATTATGCTGCCACAACATAAAAGCCTTTGGACTGCTCTTCGGGGTTGTGGAAGGCTTTGCTTGGAGGTAGTTTTGCTTGCAATTACAAAAGGGATGCAATGCCCTCGTCTTGTTCTTGGGAGCAGTTGGGCTGTTTATAAAGGCAGAGAAAATCCCACCCTGCAGCTGGGAGCTTCATTCTGACTGATGGCACTTGCACAATGTGAAGAACTGCCAGCAGCGGGACACGGGACTCGGCTGTGCCCACCGAGCGGGGCCGGAGCAGCAGCTCTGCCGGTGCCAGCTGCCCTACGCCGCTCTGCGCTCCTTGCCCTCCACGGCTGTCGGCAGCAGCCATTCCCCACAGCGTGCTCCTGTCCCGTCCACTGAACCAGGCAGGAAGGGCTGGCAAGGGGGTGTCGCAGGTCGCCATTGGTGGGAGTGAAGCTCGGTCACCCTAAAACACGTAACGGTGGCGGAAATGAGCTATGGACCCTTCCCGGAGCTGGGGAGGGTGGGGAGGGTGATTAAGCCAAGGGGATGTTGGCATTACGCAGCTCCATAGACCTGTGAGCGCACAGATGGCAGAGCTCAGCCCTTGCCTGCAGCTATGAGCTCACACGGGGGACAGATAGGGGTCAGGCTGCTTGTTCTCTTGCTGCAAAGCAGCAGCTTCTCAGGACTTTAGGGGTACTCATATCACAGAATCGTGGACTCACAGAGTGGTCTGGGTTGGAAGGGACCTTCAAAGATGATCCAGTCCAACCCCCTGCCACGGGCAGGGACATCTCCCACTCGATCAGGTTGCTCAAAGCCCCGTCCAACCTGGCCTTGAACGCTTCCAGGGATGGGGCATCCCCAGCTTCTCTGGGCAACCTGGGCCAGTGCCTCACCACCCTCCCGGTACAACATTGCTTCCTTATGGCCAGCCTGACCCCACCCTCGCTCAGACCCCGTGTCCTGTCACCGCAGGCCCTGGTCAAAAGTCTCCCTCTCTCCTCTCAGCCCCCTTTCAGCACTGAGCGGCCGCAGTGAGGTCTCCCCGCAGCCGTCTCTTCTCCCGGCTGCGCAGCCCCAACGCTCTCCGCCTTTCTCCCCGGCAGAGGTGTCCCAGGCCCGGGAGCATTTTGGTGGCCTCCTCTGGAGCCGCTGTACCAGGGGCCTGTCTGTGTTGTACTGGGGAGCGCAGAGCTGGAGGCGGTGGTGCAGGGGGGTGTGAGGAGAGCGGAGCAGCGGGGGAGCATCCCCTGCCTCGAGCTGCTGGCCACGCTGCTGCTGCTGCAGCCCAGGAGACGCTTGGCTTTCTGGGCTGCAAGCGCACATTGCCGGCTGATGTCCCATTTGTCACCCACCAGTGTCCGTTCCCCAGTCATTCTTCGTAGGGCTGAAAGCCTCCCGTTCCAGAGGAGGTAAATCTGGTGTACGATCTCAGGCAAAGCCAAATGCGATACTGCATCAAGCAAGAAATGCTTGTGCACTTCTTCAACCATGCAGCAGAAGCAACAGCACGTGGCTGATGGGCCACATCTCACGCACCCATCCTGGGCACTCAGCACCACTCCTGCATGCAACAGGGACATGCAAGGTGGGACCAGCCAATGGTACTGCTGCAGGGGGAAGAAGGGTGCGTTACCCAACCTCACCCCACGGACTGCTCATGCAGCCCAACCCGGGGAGCAGGGGGCAACAGGAGATATGGAGAAATGGTGGAAGGTGAAAGGAGAGGAGGCAATGGAAAAGGGATAGGAAAAGAGGATACTCAGAAAGGATCAGAAAGAAGATACAGAGAGACTGACATGATGAAGAAACTCCGAATGAGTATTCCTCCTGGGACTTCCAGGGCCACCAGCATGGCCTGAGCTCACCCTTAGAGCGTTACAGCTCACAGAGAGCTGGAGCGAAGGGCTGTACCCAGCCCTGCCAAGCTGGAGCAGCTTGCAAAGCCTCTGTGCAAGGGGGGAGCGGTGCAACGCAGCATCTCTGCAGGCTCAGACGTGCCTGGTGCACACTGCTGCTCAGCCACTCCGACCACGTGTTGGTACACCCAGAGTAGCCCCAGCCAACACACCCCAACCTCCAGGAGACGGCAGTGAAGACATCTTGAAGATACACTTGCGCTTGCTTTGCAGCTATTCTAAGCAAGCAGCAGCTCGGTGTTTATGGCAGAGTCTCCGACTCAGCTCATCTTATTCCTCCTCTGCTGGCAAACCTCATACGAAAGCCCCCCAGCAGCTTCACCTTCAGCCTCTGCTCGAGAGGTGCCTGGCCCAAAGCAAGGTCAAAACAGCTCCTGAGCATCATGGCTTGAAATCCAGCAAAGACGTGATGTGCCATCCACGCGCCTCTCCTTCTGCCTTTTCAAAATTGTTTTCCTAAAATCCAGTTCATTCTCATTCAGCTGAAAAGTATCAACATATGTTGATCTGCAGCCAAATATAGCCTGGGTGATGAATGACGCCCCTTTCTGCTCATCAGTACACCACGCCATACCTCTTTGACTTAAGAAGTTATTTAACTTGGTGTTTATTTTGTCAGATTGTTATTTTATGTTCCCACAGGCATCCCACATGTCTACAAAATGCATTTGATTTTTGAAGCAACGCAGAGTTTCATGCAAAATGGGTTGGGAAAAAGCATTTTAAATGGCTTTCAGTCAGCAAATAAAACTACCTGAATATTCAGAGTAAATAAAAAGCATATCAAAAGGTACCTTGCATTTGAAAGAAACTCATTAAACAGAAAATATTAACTGAAGTTAGGAAATGGGGTTGTTTCACCCGGGGTCAGCAACTCTTCGCTCCCCAAATGTGGGGAAAGCAGCCCGACTTGCTGAACCACCAAGCTGGATTTCCAAATTGCTCGTACAGCTCTGGGTACCCACAGGGGGCTTTGCAACCCCTACAAAGCACACACTGAAACCTGGGACCTTGGCCTTCAATGTTTTTAATTAAGAGAAAGACACTTCTGAAGTGCTCATCCTGGGAGGGGAGCCCAGGTGGGATGCCAGCCTTCCTCCTGCACCCGTCGGGGTTAC
Source organism: Platalea leucorodia (assembly GCF_965183815.1). Lineage (NCBI taxonomy): Eukaryota > Metazoa > Chordata > Aves > Pelecaniformes > Threskiornithidae > Platalea > Platalea leucorodia. The sequence continues at coordinate 700,323 of NC_138838.1, forward strand.
AGGGGGAGCAGAGATCCCACTCCCGACTTCCCACCGCCTGGGTTTGTCTCAGTGTTTGAAGTAGTCCAAGCGAGGTGGGTATTTCCACCACACCGGCTAGGTAAACCAAGCCCAAAAGCAACTAGAACAAAAGCAATTCAGAATAACAAGGACTGAAAGTACTGACATTTGGAAGAATGTAAATAGCAGCTTTTCTTCCGGTATGAACTCCAAATTTGATACTTATAGAAACACGGAAAATACTGTCGAGACGTCTGGGAACCTGCATCACTGGCAACGTTTCTGGGCTGGGGACGCCCCTGGGAGCTGCCACCCCAAAGCCCCTGTATCCTTCTGCCACTGGTGAGCTGACCGAGGCCAGGGGCTTTATTCGAACTGCTGCGAAATGGGGACAGAGTGGTTTTAATGTAATTAATTTAGAACACGAAAACAGCTTTTCCTCGGTGCAGAAGCCGCCCAGGAGCCAGGCTGCCCCTGGGACCAGTTTGCTGTGGGCTCGTGGAGTTTGGCACAGCCACTGAGGGACGGACTCATCCTCCCGCGGAAGAGGCCGGCACCAGCGGCTGCCCCAGGACCAGCCCTGCCTGATGTGCTGGGCACGTGCCCACACGAGTCTCCCTGCCTTGTTGGCTCCAACACAGCCTGGCCAGCTGGCCCGGGGTAAGACAAAGCCATTCCTATGAAAGCTCCAGGTCTGATGAGGCTCTTCTGGCTGGAGATGACAACAGCAAAGCCAGAATAGAAGTCCATAATGTTAATGCTCAGTTACTCCTAATTTACAACATGTTAACAAGGAGGGAATCAGCTCCTCATTCCTCCTTTTACTCAGTGACTTGCTCACAGCAAACTCCATACAAACTAGTGAAGCCTTTGATGCAGAAATACCTACACAAGGAGCACACTTAAAGTACCAGGCATATCTGAATCAGCTCTCCAACTCATCCCAAATCCCACACGGAAATGTAGGAAGGGAGGGGGGAGCAGGGCCGGGCTCTGGGGGAACGCAGACACATTGCCCAAGAACCCAGGGAGGAGCTGGGAGAGCCAGAGCTCGACTGGAGCGCTGTGAGGGGAGTGCTGGGCAGCAGGATGGGCGGCCCTAAGTACCAAAGAGCTTAAGGAAGGCTAAGGAAGCTGTGGTCCCTCTGCTCCATGGGGCAGGAGCTCTAGTGACCAGGGACAGGTAAAGGCTAAGGTTTCCATTTCTCCTTTTGTCTTGGTGATCACTGGTGATGTCTGTCCTTGGCCTTCCAGTGCCCTCCAAGCAGAGGCTAGTGGCATGAAACACTACCCATGGAGAGGGACGTAGACTTTGGGTGTGCTTAAGTCAACTGGAAATACACAGGTCCATGGGACAAGGTGGGACGCATCTGAGCATCTGGCCAATGTCACTGCAAAGGGCCTCTCCATCATCTTCCAAAGACGATGGTGATCACAGATCTGGAACCACTCCAGAGGACTGGCAAAAAAAGGCAAATGCCACATATCTTCTGGGAGGAGGATCTGGGGAACCCCTCAGCCTCCCCTCAGTCACTGGGAAGGTCATTGAGTAAATCCTCCCAGAAGGACAAGAAGGTAATTGGAAGCAGCTAGCATGGATTTACTGGGGGCAAATCGTGCTGTGCCATCCTGATGCCCTTCTCTGATGAGATGACTGGCTGTGCAGGTAAGAGGAGAGCAGGGAATGGTGCACACCCCAAGTTTAAGGCCTTTGACACAGACTCCCACAGTATCCTTATAGCCATTTTGATAGGATAAGGTTGGTGGAAAATTGTCTGGACTGCCAGATTGTGATCAGCGATACAAAGTCCAACTGGTGACCAGTTCCTAATGGTAACCCCTCAGTGCACGATGCTGGGTCTGAAAATACCATCAGACATCCTCACCGGTTACGTGGGGCGGTGGAGTGGAGTGCGCTTTCAGCAGGTTTGCAGAAGACACCAAACTGGGGAGAGCGATAGAAGACAGGGCTGGTATTCAGAGGGACCTCAGCCGTCTGGAGAAAGGGGCTGACAGGAACCCCATGAAGCTCAAAGGCAAACGCAGCATCCTGTGTTGGGGACGGGATGCACGTCGCAGGACAGGCTGGGGGCCAGCAGGCCAGAAAGCACCTAGAGCTCCCAAAGTCCTCATGGACATCAGGCTGCTCAGGAGTCAGGAGTGAAGGTAAAACTCATCGTGGGCTGGGTGAGCAGGAGGACAGCCAGCAGGGCGAGGACAGGGATTGTTCGCTTCCACCTAGCGCTTGGGAGACCACAACTGAAGTGTTGTGTTCTGCTTGGGGCTGCCCAAAACCAAATCGCATGGGAGTGAAGCCAGTTGAGGCTACCAAGGTGGTCTGGGCTAGAGCACAGGACAAATGAGGACAGGCAGGGTTTGGCCAGCTGAGGGTGACAAAGCTCAGGGGGATCTTATTGCTGCAACCCAGTGGAAGAATGGAGAGAAGCCAAAGCCAGACTCTTCTTTGAGGTGCACAGGGGCAGGACAAGAGGCGACAGACAAAGCTGGGACACAGGGAATTCCAGTTATATATTAAGGGGGAAAAAAATCATCATAAGGGTGGTCAAACACAGGACCGGGGCCCAGAGGACCCATGGACTGATGCCCATGGCATCTCCATCCATCTAGGTACTGAGAATGCAGCTGGACAGGGCTAGGAGCAACCTGATGTGGCTGGCACTGCTCTGTGGCTGGGGCTGGGATCTCCTGAGCTCCCTTCTCACCAATGTGCTGTGATCCTATGACAAGGAACAAACCTGGGTGCCAGATTTCTAGTTGGGCTGTTGCTTGTCTATGGATGGCCGGGAGCCCAAGGGGGACACCCATGCTACAAACACAGCCAACGCCAGCTGCAATAGCTCCATTGCAGTGTGGTGGCCCCCTGAGGATCTGTCCCATGGCACCAAAAATTCAAAATCGCACCAGTAGTGCACTGGGTACCGAGGCAAAACCAATGCAAGCAAGGGCCAGGGACTTTTTCACACTAATGGTATGTTCCAGCCAGGAAACTGCCTTAACTCAAGCTCACCCCACACTGTTCCTCGGGTGACAGCTACAACAGTCGCATCAGTACAGCTCACCCGTCAGGCACACACAGCCCGGCAGTGCTGCTTGCCAGCCCTGCCAGAGCTGTCAGCTCCTCTTACCCGCAGTGTGCAGTGACAAGCAAAGCCAGCAATGTAACCCTGGGACAGCACCGCTCCGTGCCCCGCTCACCGCCCATCCTGGGCACACGAGCGTGCACGCTGGGCACGGGGTCCCAGCATGGGGTTGGCATCCCTGGGAAGATGAACTTTGGGCAGAAGCCCAGAGTCGGAGACCACTCGGGTCAGAAGCCAAAGCCCCGAAGCGGAGCAGTGTGCCACATCGCCCACCTCGGCCTCCCAATGCAGAGGCTCCGAGCTGCAGCCTGGAGGAGCTCCTCTCCCCTGATGACCTGCAGAGCCTGGAGAAATGCTAAGAAATGCCCCAATTACAAGAAAATCTCCCACTTCCTTGACTGAGTGGTCCATGGCTGAGAGCATTGGGGTTGTGCATCCTGGAGAAGGCTCTGGGGAGACCTTACTGCAGCTGTGCAATATATAAAGGAAGCTTCTAAGAAAGGTGGAGAAAGACTTTTGACCAGGGCCTGCAGTGACAGGACAAGAGGCAATGGTTTTAAACTGAAAGAGAGTAGGTTTAGGATGGACAGAGGAAGAAATGTTGTACCATGAGGGTGATGAGGCACTGGCACAGGTTGCCCAGAGAAGCTGTGGATGCCCCATCCCTGGAAGTGTTCAAGGTCAGGTTGGATGGGGCTTTGAGCAACCTGCTCTAGTGTCAGATCAGGCAGGGTGGTTGGACTGGATCATCTTTGAAGGTCCCTTCCAGCCCAAACCATTCCATGACTCTGTGGTGGAGCAGAGCCCTGAATCCCGCTCTCCCATGTGCCAGGATGATGTCCAAACCACAGAGCTTCAACACAGAGCAAATCTAAACCCTCCTCAAATTCATGGCCCTGGGCTACACAGCATCAATTTGCAGCCACCTCTAGTTTCCTCGGACACTACAGAACTTGGGCACACCACAGCTGACACCAGGGACAGCCACCTTCGACTGCCACCTCCCTGCTCTCATCCTCCCTGCCGTTGCCACCCGGCACCTGCATTTGAGATGGCAAACAGCTCCTGAAGGGCACAGCACAGAGCACGGCAGAGCAGAAAGCCTGGCGGGGGTTTCACAGCACTGCTGTCAGCACGCAGCAGTGTCTCTGGAGCGGTAAAGGCAGAGGTTTTTTCTGGGAGGAGATCTGCTGACTCCCCCCGATGCTGCCCAGCCAGAGCAGAGCTCTGCCCGTGCCAGATTCCCTGCAGGGAGGGACAGGAGAGCTGGCATGCAGAGCGACTCGCTGCTGTCCTGCTTTGCTGTGTGCTCTTGCACCATCCTTTGCTTTGGCTTCGCTATGCCCTAGCAATTCTCCTTCCCACTTGCTCTAGAGACAAGCCTTTCTCTTGCCCCCGTTTTGCAGAGGCCTGTTCCCCGCTGCCACGATAGCCTCTCGCCGCTTCTGCAGGGCCGGGAGGACTCTGAGCTCCAAGCTGGAAACTGCCTCTGCAGAGGTGATCAGTTAACGTCATCGTTGTATCGATTCGGCACCGACTGCGGCATGGGAGAGCAAACTGCGTGAGTGGCTTCCCAGACTGAAAAGGAGATAAACTACAAATGCCAAAACTCCTCTGGCTTCACTGCAGAGCGCTTAGAGAAAGTAGGATTTTTACTGAGCCGTATTTGTGCATAAACGCCCTGCGAGAACAGCAGATCCATGCCTGGATCCCCATCCCTGGGTGCTGAAGAGCAACACTGGCAGCTCCCGTTGCCTTTATCAGTTTAATGGTTTGCTAAAACAATCTTCGCTGCAGAACAAGGCCTCGCTTCTCTGCTCTGAGACGCCTCATTTTCATCTGCATCCTCCAGTACGACCAGTGAGGACAAGGCACTGTAGCTCGCCCTGCAGCGATGCAGAGGTAGATTCCACTGCTGGAGCAATGACTGCATCTTGCCGGGTGCTCTCTCACCAAAGGATCACCAGAAGGTTGGCCAACCTGCAGTAAAAACTACACAGCAACCCTGCATGGTGGGGCAGAAGACAAGGCTTCAGCCCAGGGAAGGCTGATTTTAAGAAGCTGCAATGATGAGACACCCAGGACAGGCTCATAGCCCTGCACCAACCACGCAGCCATCGCACGGGTGCCCTGCACCCAACGTGCACGCCCTCATCACGACCCCTCGCAACACGGATGGTTTGCCTGGCCACCACAGTGTGACTTCCCCCAGGGAAACGTCTCCAGCCTGGCTGAGCTCTCACCACATAAGCCCATGGCCGAGTCGGGACAGGCAAGGCTGCTTAAAACACAGACATGAACCAAAGAAGCTCAGCACCAGAGTGCTGCAACTGAGTTAGCAAAGCTCAGCATGAGACTGCACTGAAGAGGAAGGCAATTTATTCAACAAAAATAAATTTAAAATAAAGCTGGTTTCACTCCCTCCTGCATTCACTCATTTTCTTGTGCCCCAAACTCACAGGCACCACAAGACGTGTGGCCAGCAGCACTTGTGTGCCCCTCCTGGGCTCTTTGTTCGTGGTGGCCACAGAGGGGTTTGGGATGCACCTTCTGTGCTCGCCAACAGCACTGATCTTCCACCCCATTGACCTGTCCTGCCTCAGGGTCATTAGGCGGCATAGCTGATTTACAATTATGGAATTATTTAAATTGCATGGGACCTTCAGAGTTACTCTCACCTCCTGTCCTGGAGTAAGCTGCCCAATGGTTTTCCACCCTAAGCTTTCTTAGGAGCTGCAAGTATCCATACTGGCATCTCAATGACCTTTTCAGTTAGGTGCCATCAACCCACACCAGTCTTGTATCCCTTCTTCTGCCATTCCCTCTGCTACTTCCATGTGTACAGTTCCATTCGATTTATCTAACTCTTTCTGACTTCTCCCTACATGGGATGCTGCCTGCTCATGAACAACGGTCCCCAGACTCACCGCTTCTGCAGAACAAAGTGAGAGGACAAAGAAGTGCTTGTGCCATTTCCCAAGGCATGAACATTTCAACAAGACCTCTGTAGCAAGGACCAAGTAAATGAACACTGCAGAGCACAGAGAACACTGCAGAGAACCATGAACCACACGTGGGTAGTTGGAGACGAGGGGACCTGCGAGCTGAGCAGGCACCTGGGTCACCTGAGCGTGATCCCCCCACAGCGAGACCCCCCCATGACAGCCTGACGTGCGGTGGTTTGCAGGAGAGAAGTGACTCTTTCAGCCTGTACGTGAGCCAGTAGCTTTAGAGCCCAGGTAGCTGTAGAGGGGGCAGTGCTAAAGCCAGATCCCATGGCAGGGTGCAGCAGCAGCCAGGAGTCGGCCATGGCTTAGGCACACAACTGTCAGTGGATGGGCCTGATCCTGCCGTCGGGACCTGATCACCCTTGTACAGCAGGGACAGGTTCACCCACCCTCAACACGGGTCTGCTGGCGCATCACCTTGGTGTCCCCAGAGGCAGCAGAACCCCAGTGCAAGTGGAAGGGAGAAGCTGGGTCACACCCCACACTTGAGAAGGCCCCCATGGACGCACTTCCCCACCGCACCCATGGCCTGGGGCGACACCACAAAGCCAACACCGAGCAGACACAACACCTCTCTAGAAAAGCCTTGGAGGGAGCTGCTCCATCGAGGGTGATAGACAGATGATGGGGGAAGTTCTCATCAAACAGTTCAAGCAATCAAGCCTCTGACTTTCCTTCTGGCAGATGGAGGATCCAAAGCCGTAAAACATCATGTTCTTTCACAATCACTTCCCCACGGGAATCAACCCACATTTTCAGCCCATTACTGAGTAGTATGGCCAAGTTATACTATCTCAAAATCAAACACTTGTTTGCTTTGTACATTTTTTCTGGAGACGAGTAATCTCCTCTGTCTAGTGCCATTTCATCAAGCTAAACTAGTTCAGTTTTTACCGCTCAGCCCATAGCTGACAACGAACAGACTCCACAGAAAAAGTGCCGAGGTCACACAACACAAGATGCCAGCCCAGCACAAATTCACTCTTTTGGATCCACTTTCCTCTAAAACCTGGAGTTAACCACACGTTTGTGGGTGCAGTGTCAGGTGCCACTACCCACCCGCGCGTGGTGTAAGCAGAGTATGGCAGCTCCGGTCAGCACAAAGCCTTGCACTGCACCTGATCCAGCTAAATTTGCACTGCTGGCTGATCCGAGAAAGGCCACTAGAGCCACGGCCTTGGTCTCTCCTGCCTCCATCCCAGCACGCTCTGCAATCCTGGGATGTCCAAGACAATTGCATATCTCTGACTTCAGAAAATCAGTAAAAGCATGTCCTATTTTCACAAAGTACACATTATTTAGGAATTCAAGCCCTGGTTTCAAAAGCAGCTGGAGACCATGGGTAACTTTGTCTTATGAGACATCAGGTCATCAGGAGCCAAATGCTTCTGAGTTAACTTGAGACCTGTGAAGATTCCCGAGGCTGGATGAGGGGTGTATGAAGCTCGGTCATCTCCCCTGTCCTCAGCTCGCCCTCAACATCCTTTCCCTCGGCACCTCCCCGGAGCTTTGCACTGCCTTCCCGGGTCGTGCCCGCCTGCTGCTTCCCCAAGGAAAGTTTCTTCTGGCACTTTCTGCCAAGTCGTTGGCCTTGCCATGACCCCATTGGCTGCACTCTCTCTGTTGGTGTTCTCAAAGTCTTCCCACCAGCACCCACCACGGACATCAGAGAGATATTTGTGACTCGTCCTCGCTTTCCAGCTGCCTCAGGCCAGGACCCGAGCAGTGCCCAGCAGGGACGTCTGCAGCAATCAGACCTTCTCACTGCAATCAGCTGCTCCTGAGAGAGAAAAACCTCTCTACAAAACACTCCAACGCTTCTTTCATCAAATATTTCTAAGCTATTTCTTCACATTGCAGGGGTGGGAGGGGAGTTACTCAGAACTGTCGGATAATTCAGGCTGGAAGGGACTTCAGGAGGTCATGCAGCCCAGCCTCCAGCCCAAAGTAGGGTCGGTGACTTGCAGTTTCTAGTGCATGCTGTTAGACCCACGGGCAGGCCCCATGTCCCTCGACCAGCATCTCCTGTAGAGCCAACACACCTTGGCTGCAGGCAGAAGCACGAGCAGCACGACCGTTCACTGAGCATAACACAGCCTTGGGACTGCCTGGGAGGAGGAGAGGGAGGTGCACCCCATCTCCACCTCTACCCCTGGATAACCCTGCTAAGAAGCCAATCAAAAGCAGGTGCTAGTTATTGGTGGTTTCATGGGAACAAAAGAGTTGTGTCAGCTCTTCAAAAGTCCAACATTTCCTGGACTGCAAATCCACGTCAATGCCCGGTGGAAGGGCAACCACTGCCCCAACAGGGAAGGACATTTCCAGCAGGCTGCAGGCCTGCGCAGTACTCTCTAAAAGACCAGCCGTCTTCTTAGATTAAGTGAAATTTTAGGTGAGTTACCCAGCTCTATCAGTAAGCCTTGGTCTCATTCACGAGCTGCTCAAGCATCGTTCCAGGCACTGCAGAAACACACAGAGGTTTCTGAACACATTGCAGGCGAACGGTCTCCCCCAAAGCCGGCACTTCAGAGGGTATTTTTGCTCCAGTTAAAAACACCTTTAGTGAGATGCTTAATATGGATGAGCAGAAACCCACCCGCCTGTTCCTCCATGCAGACGCTCAGACTTGCACACAAGGACGAAGCCGACGCACGCTGCCCTCCCCTCCCCAGCTCCCTCTCTCCCCGGTCTTTCAGGCTGGCTTTTTCACTGATCTATTTGGAAATGTGCTGCATTCCTTTGCCCAGTATTTGCACACCAGAACTTGACTGCTCTAAAGCCAAGCACAGCCGTTCTCTCCCATCACCTCCTGGGATCCTTCAACTGCCTCCACCCCTTCCCGGTGCCACAGGGCAGAGACTCACCTGAGTTTTCCTTATCCGCAGGTCAGCAGATGATCTGTTCAGTCCCTCCTCTTGTTCAATACTCTGCTCAATACCTGGTTGGGGTAGAAGGACACAGATTATTTCTCGCCATTTAGAGAAGGAAAAGGGATTGTTTGGCAAAGGGACTGCGAATCGAGGAGCATCTGGCACTGAGCATCTCCAGACTCTAGCCCATGATTGAGCCTGGACTGGCAGCAAAGCCCCGTTTCATTACTGCAAAGCACTCAGTGCCTGGCCACTGGCCGAGACTTGGTGCTGTCGAGGGCAGCACCCATCACCCCCAGGCTGGTAAGCCAGGATTTCAATACAAAATTGATGTAATGCTTGGGTCTGATCTCCGCACTTTCCGGTATTCAAACAAAATGGAGGGCTGTTCTCCCCCTGCTAGGCAGGAGGAGGAAAGCCAGAGCTAAAATGTCTCTGCGAAATACCAAAGCACAAGACTTCTCCAGGGACCCTAAAAATAGTAGGTCTGCCAGCTGCCCAGCCTTGCACAGGGAGATCCCACCAGGCTGGCGAGAGCGCTTCATCTCGCTGAGCAGTCCTCTGCAGCAAAGCAGAGATTTTCCCCTTTAATTATGCCTGATAGGGCAACTAAGCGAGGCAAATTCCTCGCTTGCCCAAAGATCATAAATCACAGCAGGGAGGAGCGCTGCCCTGCTCAGCGTCCCACCACGGTTTGGGCAGGGAGAGGGCATGGGGTTGCAGGACAGGAGGTCCCACACAGAGCAAGGCACTGCAAATCTGCTCCTCAAGGCCAGCTCAGGACATGCTAATTAAAAAACTTAAATTCAGGGACTTAAAAAGCCTGGAAGAAGGCTCCTATCAGCAGCGTGGCCCAGTGTGCAGAGATACATGTCTCCATGTAGACCACCAGGTGTGAGCTGGTGGCATCCCTTGAGTTTGGCTGAAGACCCCATTCCCAATGCAGATGTCCCACAGCTCTCTAAGTCCGGCTGTCCCCAGCACCTTCCACGCTGGAGCAGGTCCCGTGAGCCCAGCATGGGGCAGGTTCCTCCTGCAGCAGGGTCTCCCCACTCCCTGGAGCTGCCCAGTGGCTCCTCATCACCATCCAGCACAGCGGGGCAGAGCACCGGACACCACCACCACAGTGGGCATCTGTGTTTCTGTTTCCAGAGAGCAGCAGTGCTGCAAGGAAGACTGTGGGCCCGGGGAACCCTTCATGGTGCTGGCAGAGGGTGTCCAACAGCACAGCATGTGCTGTGCTCCGGGAAAGTGCTGGAGAACATCAGCACAAATTCTGCACTCCCTCCTATTGTCTCCTGGAACAAGCGTCTGGATCTAGCGCTTATCTGAAAGGTCCCGTCCCACGCAGCCAGACGGCCACGGCACTTCTGTGCACCCCCCTGCCTGCGAGCGCTCTGGCTGCTGCCTGCCCAACATATTTCATCAGCAATTGGTCTTCCTCCACACTTGTCATAAACTGTTCCCTGTTCCCAAGGAACACTATTGGCAAACATTGTGCTTTGATGATAATTAATAAAATCACATTTTCCCAAGAAGCTGGTAATTAGAATTAGCCACTGCATGAGCAATGTCTGTCCTAAAGAAGTCACTTCGTTGTCAGCAGATGGTGTTTTTGATCAGTCCTGACTGTTTTCTTTCATTGATCATGCTGGCCACGAGGCGAACTGGGACAAAGCACAAGGACTAATCATCTGCTGCTCCAGGTAAATACAATACCAGTGAGTCTTTTCTGGAAGAAGGAAACAAGAATTGGAGCCTGTCCTGCAATCCTTCAGGCTTTAAGGCCTCTTAAAAACACAGAACAAAACACCTATGGGAAAGGATTTTTGTTTAGCACAGGCTAAATCCTGTCCCCACCTGGACACCAGGGATCCCAGTATGGCCAGGGGGGCTCCGGTCCATGGGAAGGGATCCCCTGGTCTACAAAATGTGTTAGCTGGTCCCTAGCCCTCCTCCCTGGGTCTAGCTGAGATCACGTGTCAGGAGAACAGAAGGCAGCAAGGGGACAACGGAGGTACAAGTCTCCTCCTGGCATACCCACGGGACATAGAATCATAGAACCACAGAATGCTTTGGGATGGAAGGGACCTTTCAAGGCCACCCAGTCCATCCCCCCTGCAGTGGGCAGGGACATCTCCAACAAGATCAGGTTGCTCACAGCCCTGTTCAGCCTGGCCTTTGTCTCCAAGGATGGGGCATCCACCACCTCTCTGGGCAACCCCTGCCAGTGTCTCACCACCCTCACTGTAAAAAAATTCTTCCTTAGATCCAGTCTGAATCTCCCCTCTTTTAGTTTAAAACCATCTCCCCTTGTCCTATCGCTATTGGCCCTGCTAAAAAGCCTGTCCCCATCTTTCTTATAAGCCCCCTTTAAGTATTGAAAGGCCGCAATCAGGTCTGCCCGCAGCCTCCTCCTCTCCAGGCTGAACACCCCCAGCTCTCAGCCTGTCCTCACAGCAGAGCTGTGCCACCATTGGAGCATTTTGGTGGCCTCCCCTGGCCCCGCTCCCACAGCTCCATGTCCTTCCCGTGCTGAGGACCCCCGAGCTGGACGCGGGGCTCCAGGGGGGTCTCCCCAGAGCGGGGCAGAGGGGCAGAATCCCGTCCCTCGCCCTGCTGCTCACGCTGCGGGGGATGCAGCCCAGGAGACGCTTGGCTTTCTGGGCTGCCAGAGTACATTGCCGGCTCGTGGTCAACTTTTCATCTATCAGTACCCCCAAGTCATTCTCCACAGGGCTGCTCTCCATCCCTCCATCCCCCAGCCCCGTGGCCACGCCAGCAGTGATGAACCAAACAAGCGGCTCCAGCCGTATCTAAGTCCTCCATGACTGCAGGGCTCCCACGAAACCCTGGGACTAGAGAGAACACCAGCTCCTCTCCCACCGTTTGGACACAGCCACGTCTCCTGCAACAATCTCAACCAAATCCCATGCTGATGTCCAAGACGACTGCAGGCAAATCTGAGCCGCGCTGGGGTGACCTGCCTCCTGCCTAAAGATGCTGCTGTCCTTACTGACCCCCTGAATCCCCTGGGGTCCAATCTTGGGCTTTTGGGCTCATCCGAGTACTCCAGCACAACCCTAGCCATCAGCAGGCTGACAGTCATGTTGTTCTCACCCCCCACTTCTCAAAGAGCTTGACTGACTCTTCCGATGGTGGAAACTAACGGTCCTGTTGGCCGTGCTCTGTCCCCGCACTGCCCAAAGCAAGGCACATCAAGACAACGGGGCGTGCTAATGAGACAGGATAACCTTCCCCGAGCCCAACGGCCCCTTTCTTCCCCACCACCTGCCCCACAGAGCCCATGTCTGGGGGCAGCAGTGCCTCCTGCCCATCCCAGCTACGCTTCCAGCAGAGCCACCAGTGATGCAGCCTGCGCTGGGGGTGGAAAAGCAAGAGCAGCCCGGTGGGAGCGGGATGGGGGCAGCGAGAAGCACAAGCCCCAGGGCAGCACGCCCCATGCCAGCACACTGCCAGAGAGCCGGCAGCATCACCTGGCCCGGCCAGAGCCACACGGGGAAGAAGCATCATGGCTCCCCGGATGGGACCCCTTGGTGCTGCACCTGCCTAGGCTGCCGGTGCCAGCGTGGCTCACTGGGGAAGAGCCAGCTCTTCTTGGAGGCTTTCAAGTCCCACAGCAGCACCTCTTCAACCACTCAGCCCTGGCAACCCAACCTTTGGCCACATCGTGGGTTTGCTCAGAGCCAGGGCTCACTGGGAGAGGCCAACGCCTGCCAGCGCTGGCAGCATGGGACTGGCTCGCAGCCCACCAGGTGCTCATGGCCCCGTTCCCTCACCCCCCTCCAGGGAACGGGGCACATGGGGGCAAATTCACAGAGGGCAAATAAAAGTAGCTAGAGGACGCCAGGGGGAGAGAAGGTGATGCCTGTCCCCGGGCAATCCCTGCAAAGCAATGGCAGATGCCACTTCTGGCTGTCCCTTCCCCCAGCTCTGCGTCCCCTCCCAGCACCAGCTCAGGTTGCCAGAGGACGCACAGACGGGGCCGGGCTGTTCATCTCTAACCTGCCCTTGCCTACCTAGGGCAAACCACCCCAAAACTGTCTTGACCCGAGTCAAACACCAGCTGCTGCCGGCACAGGGTTGAGATGACAGCCAGGGCCCATGGCATTTCTGGTCACGGGGGACGAGTGGGAAGTGCTGGGCAGTGGGGGCACGGAGCAGGACCCAGGGCAGCAATGCTCCCTGCCTGCTGCATCCCCTGCCCGGGATGGGAGCCGCGGTACCCACAGCCTGGGGCTGCAGGGCAGGAGCGCCGTGGGCAGAGCCCCACAGCAGCATCACAGGCAAATACTCACTCTTTAGCTTGGAGCGCACTTTGTTTGCCGTCTTCTTTATGTCGGACATCAGCTCTTCCAGCTCCTCCTTCGTTTCTGGGGAGAAAGAAAAGAAGATACAGGGGGGTGTTGGAGACACCACTAAAATCTGCTGCCCGGTCCCATTGCACGTGGAGACCAGAGCTGCGAGTGCTCCCACTTCCAGCCTGGGAGCACTCCCACCCCACGCACCCCGTTGGACCCTCCTCACAGTCCTGAGCCTGGAAATAAAATAACCCTACTGCTGGTTGGGCAAGCAGGCAGCCGGTGTGCCGTTCTGCAGGAGCCCCTGCCCACAGCCCTAACCTGCCCCACACCTGGTGCTCTGCAGAAAGCGGAAGGGAAGGGATAGACAATCCACAGTGCTGGCTCCTGTAGCAGAGAGAAAACCACTGCTGGACACCAAAAACCTTCTGCTCACCAAGGGCTGATCTCCCCAAGCCCCTGCCATGCCGGCCAGCCCTCCCCAGGGTGTTACAAAAGGTCACGTCTTCCACTGGCATCCCTTACTAACAGCCAGTGTCTGTGTTCACTCCCTAGCCTGAATTTGCTGCTTTTGACAGAAAAATAGGGGTTGAAGCGGCCAGAAACCGCCCCCAGTCCCACAGCTCACATCTCAGGAACGCCTGAGGAGCCCAGCCGTGGCGGGAGGGTGTAAAGCAATTCTCGTCTTTCGACGGCCAGGGGCACGGGAGTTGGAAATAAAAACAAGGACAAGTAAGTCCCTTCCTCCCTGTCCCCACGGGCATCCCACGCACGCCTGTGCAACCTTCCCACGGCTCCCACTGGGAGAAGAGCCCTGCCAAGCACAGAGCCTGTCGGTGAGTCTCAGCATCTCCCCAGGGCTGCCTCTCCAAGACTTCAAGGGCTTTCACAAGAGTCTCCTGGGCTTCCAGGATGATTGACAGAGAACGAGAAGGAAACTACAGCATATGCCACACGAGAGAAGTAAATCAGCCGGGTGAGTCCTGAGCCCTGCCTGACCGATGGGATCTGGCACAGGGCTATCAGCCCTCACTCCCGTGTGCAAATGCCAGGAATCAGCTCTGAGCTCACCACTGCTGACAGCACAACCATTGCAACATCTCCGGGCACTCGTGTCTTGTAGGACTTTTCTCTGCTTTGCAGCAGCATCTCCAAGCCACAAGCCGTGCTCGGCAAACCCTGACTGGAGCAAAGTTCCTTGATCAGCCCTGCAGAGAAGGACTGAGGGACACCGGGTGACAAATGGGACATCAGCCAGCAATGTGTGCTTGCAGCCCAGAAAGCCAAGCGTCTCCTGGGCTGCAGCAGCAGCAGCATGGCCAGCAGCTCGAGGCAGGGGATGCTCCCCCGCTGCTCCGCTCTCCTCACACCCCTCTGCAGCACCGCCTCCAGCTCTGCGCTCCCCAGCACAACACAGACAGGCCCCTGGTACGGCGGCTCCAGAGGAGGCCCACGGCAGGGGGTTGGACTGGATCATCTTTGAAGGTCCCTTCCAACCCAAACCACTCTGTGGGTCTGTGATCTCAGCCAGGTTCCTCTCCCAGAAACCAGAGTGTCCTCAAAGAAGCCGAGACGTGCAGGGATGCCCCTCGCCACCCTGTGCTTCAGAAACTGCCAGACTCCCCCGAGCACAGCAGCAGGGCTGGAGCGGGGCACATAGCACCCGTGCCCAGCACGCAGGTACCCGACCGTGCTCTGCCGTCGCAGCCCTTCGTGCTGCGTACCTGCAAAAAGGCTGGGTGGTACGAAACGCCCAGTGCTCACCCATGGGCTTGTGGCAGCCCGGCTGGTTTGCCAGGGAAGTAACTGTGCCCCAACCATGGGACCGGCCAACCCCAAAACTCAGCAGTGCGACCAGCACGTTGCAATATCTCAAGATCGAGATACTAAAGAAAGTACAAACCACCTGCCATTCAAATATGATTTCTCAGAAATGCTGCCACCCTAATGCTGCCTCTTGATTTTGATGAGATCAAGACTTACTTAATTAAATAAAACTTTGTTTAATAGACTCTAGGCACATTAACTGAGTCATTTCAATGGCTGTGGTAGCTCTGATGCTGTATGCTCCCAGCTGGCAGTCACAGGCATAATTAGAAAATCATGACGATGGGAATGTGCTGGGGGAAGGTCACATCCTATCGACGGTTGTACACATCTCTGACTCAGAGCTAAGAGCTTCAGCCCTATTGTGAAAAGGAAAAAACGAACACGTCTGCGAATACCTTCATCCCAGGCTCCAGGTACTTCTGAGCAAGCCAAGACAGCGGCCTCACCAGGGTACAATTATGTATTTGCTAGAGAATAAGCACAAACGCAGGGAAAGGAAGAGGACATTTTCAGTTTGAGTTCTCATTTGAGTGACTAATTATTTATTTTTTCCCCATTCTTGATAGAAATTGTATTTAACAAAGAAACAAACCAGCCTGGGCTGAGTAACTCCCTGCCTCCGGGCAGGCTGGGGCCAGCTGGCGGGGAAGCAAAGTCCCAGGAGGGGACAACAGGCTGCCACGAACACGGGGACAGGCCGGGACCTGGGCTTCTTCACCTGGAAAGGGGAAAGAGAAGGGGGTTCCTACGGCTGCCTACGACCACCCAGCAGGAGGCTGGAGAGAAGAAGCTGGGGCCAGACTTCCCGCTGGTCCTTGGAGGTGACCTTCAGCTTCTTGCTGAAGTTGGAGGTGCACAGGGACAGGACAAGCAGTGATGGATCAAGTTGAGACAAGGAAAATTCAAATTAAATATTGGGAAAAAAAATTGTCATCATGAAGGCGGTCAAACACTGGACCCAGAGAGGCTGTGGGATGTCCATCCTTAAGGATATTTAGCATGCAGCTGGGTGAAGGCCTGAGCAACCTGATCTGATGGACCTGCTGGAGGGTACTGGACCAGGGGCCTCCAAGGTCCCTTCCCACCCATATCCATCTTCTATCCTATCAAACAGTTTCACGTAACTCACTTCTGCGTACTTTCCCTTCTCCCTGTCAGTTCGGGCGGAGGGATACGCTGCAGTAATGCATCGCTGAGGACGCTCAGGGCAAGTGGTGATGGCGGGTGAGCATCCCCCCATGCTGGCCGCTCAGGAAGGGGACAGCACCACGCGGATGGATGGAGGGGACATGGGATGCGGAGCTAGGCTGCCTTCCCTCAAAATATTTCCAACTGAGCAGCAGGGAGAAAACACTCCTTGTGGCTGGCTTTGAGTCACAGGACGTGTGAGGATTACTTGGCGACCTGGCAGGCACAGGCTTCCCAGACAATTATTTTCACACCCATGGCGTCTGTTTAAGCAACTCACTCAAATCTATTTAACCGTTCGCGGTTCAGGCAACAGGAAGCTGAAATACCACAACGTCACCACTGCTACGGCTGGAGTCACCCCAGCGAGGAGAGCGGCACTGAGGGGCAAGACGCGATGTTTAAGAGGAGGGACCAGGCTCCCCTCATCTCACAGCCGGCCCGGGATGTCTGCTCTGCTCCTGCTGGCACTGAGCACAGCAGGGGAGCAGGGATGCTCCCATGGCCACCAGCACCGTGGGGCCCTGTCCCCAGTCCCCGCCAGGAGCGGGGAAGAGGCTTTGGTCCACGGTTGAGCCCTACATCCCCGAGAAGCCCCAGGGCCCACTGTGATCTGCCCCAGGGGGGAGCCCAGGCACCACAGGGGAGGCAGGGGTGCAGGCAGGGGTGCAGGCAGGGGTGCAGGCAGCAGTGTGAGCTCTTTCTCCTCCCTCTGCCAACAGCATACGGGGCACCGGCCCGGCAGAGGGCAAACGCCCAGCCCAGATTGCTAACACCACTCAGCTCCAGCACAGCCTCAGCTGCTTGGGAAAGGGGAAAAAAACAATTCCATCACGCTGCCCTTCCCCGCAGCTCTCTGAGTTCCCAAAAGCATCCCCCACGCAAGAGGGAAGGGGACAAACACAAGGAACCGGCGCCCGGAGCTGCCGCGTAGGATGCTCCTGAGGGTGGCGGGGAGGGACTTCTGCCCGCAGCCCACCACTCCCCATCGACATTCACCATTACCAATAAAGGAGGAGGGAAAAAGCCTCCAAACTGCCCAGCAGCGAGCAGGAGGGCAGCAGCAGGCAGGCAGGCAGGCAGCAGACCTCCACCCTTCACAGTTAACTGCAGGCGACTGATGCCCGCCTGCCGCAGCACGCCTGAGCATCACCGTGACGGTGACTGTGCACACACGATACGCTTCTCAGCCGCTGAAGCTTCCTCACTCACTTATCGTTTGGATTAATAAACCTTCACCTCTTTGCGACCTGCAATTCTTTACTGACAACAACCAGCCAACGTAACCAAGTACAATTTCAAGCTAATTCATAACTGTTACCTGGCAAAGCTGGGAAGAAGGATCTTTTTGGCAAAGAGTTAGCTCTTTCAATAAACAATTAAAGAAGATCCTGATCACTGTTCCTCCATAGAAATTTAAAAAAAATAAACATTTCTCGCCTTAAAACTTTTCTTCTGTCTCTAGCAAGTTACCATTGACGGGCCTGTTTATCTTGGCACTTACATTTACGAAATGTAGGGTATTTTTTAAAGGTGAATGCAAAGATGCACAAAAATGCAGAGACCTGGCAGCCCCACGAGCTATCTGGTCTGGGAGCAAACCATAAGGAATCCTTCCTCGGGATCTACGGAGTTGGTTGAAACAATTTCCATAGTGTTTCATAATAAAAATGAAACCTGTTTTAAAAACCACCAGGGAGGAGATGGGCTAGAAAGGCTGTTCCAGCCCCAAGCTGGGAACTACTGACCAGTCAGCCTCACCTCCATGCCCGGTAAGATCATGGCGCAGATCCTCCTGGAAGAGAAGTCAAAACTCATGGATGGCAGGGAGGTGATGGAAGACAGCCAACATGGCTTCACCAAGGGCAAATCGTACCTGACTACGCTGGTGGTCTACAATGGAGTAACTGCATCAGTGGACAAGGGACGAGCTACAGATGTCACCTACCTGGACTTCTGTAAGGCCTTTCATACGGTCCCCCCCAACTTTCTTGCCTCTTATTTGGAGAGAGATAGATTTAATGGACGGACTATAGATGGATAAAGAATTGGCTGGATGGCCATATCCAAATTGTTGTAGTCAATGGCTCCATGTGCAAGTGGAAACCAGTATAAAGTAGTGTCCCTCAAGGGTCCATACTGGGACCAATACTATTTCATATCCTCATCAATGACACAGACAGTGGGATCGAGTGCACCCTCCACAAGTTTGTGGATGACACCAGGCTGAGTGGTGCGGTGGGTACCTGGAGGGAAGGGGTGGCACCCAGGGGGACCTGGGCAGGCTGGAGGGGTGGGTGCATGAGAACCTCATGAAGTTCAACCAGGCCAAGTGCAAGGTCCTGCACCTGGGTAGGGGCAACACCCAGGACCAGCACAGACTGGGGGATGGATGGATGGATGGATGGATGGATGGATGGATGGATGGAGAGCAGCCCTGTGGAAAAGGACTTTCCAGCTGAAATCCCATTTGCCAAAAGAGATTTGGGACATCAGTGACCTCTGTGCTGTCCTTCCAACCAAAGGCTGATGTTCCTTCTTGGACATGTAGCTCAGAGTCTGACATTGCAACTTATTTATTCAAGGTAAGTAAAACAAGAAGAAAAAAATTAGATGCTCAGTTTGCAAGATGCTAACTAATTGCAAGATGCCTTTCCTAATTTTCTAGCGTTTTTTCCACTCTGACCAATACAACCATTTGCAGCAGGTATGACAGAACGGGGGAGCATGCAGAGGGGCAGGCAGGAGAGAGCTACGCAACCACTGCCCCGAGCAGAGCCAGGATTGTCCGTTCTGTGCAGAAGCAACACAAGGAGCTCCAGCCGCTTGCCGAGCTGCAGAAATAGGACATGGCGGTGCCATCCATCTGCCTTCGCCGGGAGCAAGGGCACAGGAGACGTCCAGTACCATCGTGAGGGGCCAGCAGCCCTGGGATTTTTAACTTCCAGCATGCCAGGAGCGACAAATCCTGCTCGTGATGCAGCAAGAAGAGACGCTGCTGGGATGTGATGTCAGTGCAAAATGTCACAAGGCTTTTGCACAGGAGCAGAACAGAGATGATGCGTGGAAGGGTCTGAAAAGCTCTTATGGATCCCCTGGGACTAAAGGACTCCCCGAAATGCCTCGTCTGTACCATCCAGCTGCGTTTGGAGGTGATCCGCAACAAATTAAAACTGCAGCTTTTGACTTTTTAAGTCACTAAAAAAAGAAGCAGGTGAGATGTTTAACTGATGGTTCTACTAGATATTTTTAGGTAATTAAAAGCTGGTTATCGGCAACATCAGTGGGACTGCGCATATAAAATACCCTTTTATACTAGCGGTGATAGATCCTGTTTTACACATCCTGGAAACCCAGCGTGCTCCTCGCAGGCTGCCGGTCCCGCCAGGCAAAGACACTGAGCTGCAGTCACCGAGAAGTGTGGAAACACCCGTCCAAGTTCACTGGCTGGACAAGGATGCTGGGCATTTTGCACCAACTGGGCTTGCAATGATGGAGCGACCACGGGCAGCCTCGCACCCAGCAGCCCAGCATGCAAAGCCCTTTCACAGCCTGTTGCTGAGCTGGCTGATGGCCGAGCTACCCCTTAGGATGTTCTCATCCCGGCCGTCCTCCTCCGGCTGCTTCTGCCGCTCCAGGCTGGCCTCGGAGCCAGAAACCCACCCTGGGAGGCAAATCTCAGGATGAAGGGAAAGCCATGCTATGCATTAACTGCTTCTCCCGCAGCCATGCTTGTTCGTTGCTTACAATCCAGCAGCACAAATGATGGGATCAAAGTTTGCTTGCAACAAAGCATTTTGGTTTGGTGATGAACCTGTGCAAAAGGTAGAGGAGACGGAGACGGCGCAGCGCAGTGCCTCATTCCAGTTCCCATTTTTGGGGAGAAAGTGTTGGGATTTAATTTTTTTTCCAATTACTCACACTAAAACAACAGTTTGCAGCTGGTGATGAAGAGCTAGGGGTGAAGGGGAGCCATGCAAATGCCATAAGCCTGGCTGGACGTTCACGTGAGCTCAAATCCACCTCGTGCAACACCACGGTTCCCAAGATCTGCTGCCTGTCCTGCCTGCAGCGGGCTCATGGAGCCGCCTGCCATCATGGCCATGGAAGGAATGGTTTGCATTCAGCAGCAAACCTCGAGGGGCCCACAGCTTGCCTCTGGCATCCCCAGCCCATCACGTCCCGTGCCAGTACTCCAGCTTACAGCTCCACCGGAGCTGCTCTTTGGAAAGCGGGAGGTGGCTGAGCTGACAGGGAACAGCAAGTATCAAAGCAGGGGGAGTTTAGGAGATTTAATTAATTTTTAAGCAATAATTACATACCCTGAGTTACGAGGCAAGCTGAAGAGTGTAGTTCTGTTTGCACAGCAATGAGGTCCTGCTAAAACGTGCCTCAAAGCAGGTAACGAGCCCGATGAAAGCACAGGAGCTTTGCACAGGACCGACCCGCTGGGCGCCACACAGGCAAGGGCTGGCGGCTGCAGCCAGTGGCTCTGGGGACTCATCCTGGCCCACAACAGAGCTGCCTCCATGAGGGGCACCCAATTAAGACTGCAAATGTAGGTGAACATACGGCTTTGGGTGGCCACTCCCACCAGCTGCAAACGTGCCCATCCAGCAAGCCCAAGTTTGTCAGAGATCTCCAGTTCTGGCTGGTTCACAGGATTGCTGCCAAGGTCTCGGGGCACCCACCTCTCCGGGAGCAATTAGCTGGCTGACGAGCAAACTGCTCCTTCCCTTTCCACACCTACTGCTGTTTTCTTCCCAGCGCCCTGTCCTCCCTGTGGCTCTCCTCCGAGCCTCTCCATCCACCCCCCACTTGCTCCAGGGTGGCACTAAACGCCATCACGAGCTGCGCTGCGCAAGCGCCTTGTCCCTTCGCCGCCGTTCCCGTCCCGCTCGGGGCCACGCGCCAGCCCCCCGGGAGCCCCGGGATGGGTGCAGGGCGCGGTGGGACGGCAGTGCCGGGGCTCACAGGGAGCAAAGCTTACCCAGCCCTCCCACAGGCACGCAGCGGGCAGAGGTACCAAGTCAAGCTGCTCAGATCTATTTTTACACCACTGAACTGCATTAATTGTCTTACCCTCCTTTAATTCTCTCCATCGAATTCCACTTCAAATACTCCATTATTTTGCCCAGAAGCAAAGTCGGGTTAATCAGTCAATAATTACCCAGCTCGTTCCCTCTCTCCTTCTTTAAAAAATTGATGCTGTGCTACCTCCCAGGCTCCCGATGCCCGTCAGGTATGCAGAGACTTATTGGAAATCAACACTAATGGCAGAGGCCATCTTACTCAGCTCTTGGAAAACTTCCCAATCGATAACTTCAGGTAGACTGGATCCAGCAGCGTCTATTTTTGGTACCGACTGTTTAGCAACAACCTGAATTACTGTTGGAATGTAAGAACTTAGTCATTATGAGATACATCACGTGTTTTCTTGAACACTCAAAGCGTTTCCCATATCTTTCTGTCCTTTCTGCATTATTCTCCCCTTTTCCTTTATTAATGCACCAAAACGGCTGGGAGGTTTCTGCTCTTCTTTAAGCACATGACAAAAAATTCAGACAGTCCTTTGGGCTGCTGCTTGCTGGGTTCTCCAGCTCCCAGCAACTCCCAGCTCCAGTTTCTGTGCCACTGGGAGAGGGTGGGAAAATATTCTCCTCCTCCCCACCATGTATGGGAAATCGAAGAGGAATGTACATCCATGGCAAGTGAAACTCCAAAAGCAGGAGTTACAGAAAAGTGGTAAGAAGCGCAGAAGGAGGCAGTGAGAATATAGTGCTTTAAATTTACTTTGTGCACACACAATATAAAGGAGCAAGTCATAGTCATCTGCACCAAAGCTTCTTGCTTTTCATCTCGTCTGCTGAGACAAAAAGGGGATCGAGGCTCTTTGGAGAGAGCATGGCACGTTTGTACGATGGAAGGATTTGCTTCTCATTTCTACCAACCTCAAGGCCGCTGTGCTGACACCCAGCCAGCCCCGGCGCTGGGACCTGAACACGAGCAGTGCTGCTGCACAGGGCTCCTTCCCCCCGGCTGTGACGAGGATACGTCACGCTCCAGCGACGCAAATCTTTCTTCTAGGTCTGAGTAACACGAACTAGGCTGAATTTGGGATCACAAACGAGCAATTTCAATTCTCTGGTTTATTATTGGTCTTGTAACAGAGATGTCTGGGGCAATGAAATAATTCCTTTTTGTCCCATGCTTTAATCATCGGATCATGGATTCACAGAGTGGTTTGGGTTGGAAGGGACCTTCAAAGATGATTCAGTCCAACCCCCTGCCACGGGCAGGGACATCTCCCACTCGATCAGGTTGCTCAAAGCCCCGTCCAACCTGGCCTTGAACACTTCCAGGGATGGGGCATCCCCAGCTTCTCTGGGCAACCTGGGCCAGCGCCTCACCACCCTCCCGGTACAACATTGCTTCCTTATGGCCAGCCTGACCCCACCCTCGCTCAGACCCCGTGTCCTGTCACCGCAGACCCTGGTCAAAAGTCTCCCTCTCTCCTCTCAGCCCCCTTTCAGCACTGAGCGGCCGCAGTGAGGTCTCCCCGCAGCCGTCTCTTCTCCCGGCTGCGCAGCCCCAACGCTCTCCGCCTTTCTCCCCGGCAGAGGTGTCCCAGGCCCGGGAGCATTTTGGTGGCCTCCTCTGGAGCCGCCGTACCAGGGGCCTGTCTGTGTTGTGCTGGGGAGCGCAGAGCTGGAGGCGGTGCTGCAGGGGGGTGTGAGGAGAGCGGAGCAGCGGGGGAGCATCCCCTGCCTCGAGCTGCTGGCCACGCTGCTGCTGCTGCAGCCCAGGAGACGCTTGGCTTTCTGGGCTGCAAGCGCACATTGCCGGCTGATGTCCCATTTGTCACCCACCAGTGTCCCTCAGTCCTTCTCCGCAGGGCTGCTCTCCATCCATCCACCCATCCATGCATCCACCCACCCACCCACCCCCCAGTCTGTGCTGGTCCTGGGGATTGCCCTGACCCAGGTGCAGGACCTTGCCCTTGGTCTGGTTGAACTTCATGAGGTTCACATGCCTTGTTAACTTTATTCCTAGCACTCTGGCTGTATACTGAACCCATCCTTCCCTTTTTATCCTCGCTTCTTTCGGGAGGTCATTTCTGAGCCACCCACAGGTAAGCTGCCTCCTGCGATGAGCAGTGACCTGGTCGTGCTCTCCACCACCCCCAGCACCCCATCCCACGCTGCTTTCTCCCCAGGCCAGGCATAGCACCCATTTACCTTACCTTACCCTTTTCTAGAAGGCTGAATGCAACGCCAGCTGAATCAGACTGAGTTACAAAAAATAAAAAATAAAAAAAGTAGTTTGGGACCCAGAGCCTAGCACAGGAGGCAGAGCTCTGGAGGGCCACCAGCCATCCCAGGCCACGTCAGACGCCGCTCTGCAGGACGGCATGACGATACATGCCACAAGCCGACATCAGGACCTACATCGGACATGTCCCCTGGCCTCTCCGGTGAACCGGTCTCCTTGGGCAAGGCCGGGAACAGCCCTGCTGGGAGCAGAGGGCTCCCATGGGGAAAGTCCCACAGGTCCACCAACGCAGCCCACTGCTGCGTGACCCACCCTGGCTCTTCCCAAAAACATATTTAAATTGTTCAAGATGAGAGAGCGAGTCCAAGCTAGAGTGTCTGCACCAACAAGGGGCCCTGGCCACTGAGAAGACCAAAGGGCAGTGGAGAAGCAGGGCTTGATCGAGGGACTGGGTCCACAGGAGGAGGAAAGTCCTTCACCCCATGCACAAGGTGATGCAGATCACATACAGTGACCCCATTTGGACAAAGAGAAACAGGGCTTTGCGCAGAAAGGCAGCCAGCCAGGGAGCTGTGGAAAGGTTATTTTTAGAGTTGCACATTTCCATGATAAAGAGCAAGTATTACCTCTAGCTGGAAAGAAAATTTTTTTCTAGTACTGGTGGAAAAAAATATGACCCAAAGAAGTCCTACCACCCAGAGCTTCAGCTGCGAGAGCGCGCTCTTCAAGGCGCTGTTATCCAATACCCAAAGCAGCGTGTGCGAAATAAAGCCCCAGAAAGCACACGCTGAAGAGTTCAGACACCTCTGCTGCCTAATCCAGCATTTTTTTCTTAAAAAAAAAAGGCTTGACTTATATTTTTAAACCCAGACTGAAGCACAAGGGAACTGTGTGACCGTTCACTCAACTCCTGCTCTAATTTTGGCTAAGACACTGGGAGCAGCACCATTAGGTCCAAGCGAGGACAAGACGTAGGCGGGACACAGTGGCCAGGAAAGGCTAAGGGTCATTCTGCAGCTGCTGTCTCCTGCAGCCATCATCCTTGCATATTGGGTGTCTGGTGGTTTCTTCAGAATCCACTAACTCATGGAAATGGTATGGACCAAACGTCCAAGCTGGAAGGTATAACTGCGTCAGCTTACCCAAAAAAGTTTTTTAAGTGGCTCCAACAGCAGCTGGACTGCTGAGGCTTTCGTGCTTCCCGGTGTGATACAGGGGCCGCCCGCACCTGACAGAGGAGGAAGGATGAGCGCTCTCACCCTCTGCTAGGTAACCGCTTTGCTCATAGATGCGTGAGTTACAAGTTGCAAGTTATGAGTTGCAAGTTATGAATTTTAGAACTTTTGAGTTAGAAACCTCATGAATTAAGTGATGGATTAGTGAATTCATGTTAGACAAGTCTGCGCAAAGGCTATTGAGCCCCTGTTTGTCTTGTTTGTTTTCTTTCCTAATGAGCTCATAAAATAAAAGTTTAATTTACAGAGAACGTTGTCCTGTAAATTTGAGAGATCCAAATGGACCATGACAAACGGTGTTGCTTGTGGCCCATTCCCAGGCAGGCTGGCTGGTTGTTCTGCTGTTGTGGGTCCCAGTCCCCCTCACCCCGACTCTCCCCATTCTCCCCACCCTGGGCCCCGAGCGGCCATCTGACAGCTCCCAACCTCGGCTGGAGTTCCACAAGAAGGTTTGCTAGGGCAACACCCTATCCAGGTCAACCAGGCACTGCAACCTGCAGCTCTGCCGGGTGTCAGAGCAGATGGCTTTGGGCACAGGGAGGCCAGGAAGGTCCCTGAGAGCCACCAGCTGAAAGGCAGCCTGCTGCGTCTCCGTAAATAGCAACCCATGAGCAATAATTGTAACGCATTTAATCAACAAAGGGAAACGGGCTTTGGTCATCAGGAGGCTTTAGCAGCAGCCCAGGTCATAGAGTGTGGCTAAAGAGGCAGGAGAAAAGGGATGGGAAATGTCAAAAGGGGAAAAATCCACCTCACAGGGCTGGGCACTTGCTCAAGTATCTTTTTCATAGAGTCATGGACTCAGAGAGTGGTTTGGGTTGGAAGGGACCTTCAGAGATGATCCAGTCCAACCCCCTGCCATGGGCAGGGACATCTCCCACTAGACCAGGTTGCTCAAAGCCCCGTCCAGCCTGGCCTTGAACACTTCCAGGGATGGGGCAGCCACAGCTTCTCTGGGCAACCTGGGCCAGTGCCTCACCGCCCTCAGGGTACAACATTGCTTCCTTATGGCCAACCTAAACCTTTTTGGTATGCCACTGGCAGGCACGGTGCTGGCACGGGCCACAGAGCCCCTGTGGCTGCCTGCTCTGCAAAGCCCCTGCTGAAGACCCTTCAGGGCAAAGCCAGCTCTCCCCGACTTCGGGAACTGGCTTCATTCACTGAGGCTGGTGTCACCCCGGCCCCCAGGCCACGGTCGGGGCAAGCAGGTGACCACAGCAGCAAGGCAAGATTTGGTCCATCCATCCTCTCCTGCACCCACGTCCCCAAACAGAAAAGCAAGCCAGCTCCTTGCCTTCCCGTGAGACGCACGTGCTAGGGCTGAGCCCTCTTCCACGATCCCCATCACAAGGCTGCCTTGCTCATTTGTTTGTTTGTTAATTTACAGAAATCAGAAACAAATTGTTCCTGATCCTGCATGGGAACGCACCCGCCGCTGGCTGGAGACCTCCCTCCCCACACAGGGTGAGCCCATCGGCAGCTTCTCACCAGTCCTCTCTGCCACCATCGCCCAGCTCTCCCCAGCACCTCCCCACCGACTGGCTGCTTGTGAGCTCTTCCTGGCCTCCCCTGGCCCTCGCTGCCCGAGCTGGCAGGAGCCCGGCAGCCGGCGGCCACAGGCAGCGCTGGGAGCCGCGTGCCGCGGCAGGCAGAGCCGACGTGCTCCCCAGCACGCTCGCTCCAGCCTCCCACTCCTCCCCAGCACGGCGTCAGCCGCCGGCATCACCGGCGTGTCACCAGCCGCCTTTTCCACAGCATTCATTAATTCATCGGAGGGGAAATCTCCCCTCCAATGGAGGAGGGAACAGGGAAACCCAAAAGCAAGGGGACCACTGTGAGCAGGAAAACCTTGCTTGCTCCCTGCTTCACCGCTCCAGACTTCCAGCACTGTCTTTGCTCAGCGCCTCTCAGAGAAGGGCAGGTTACCTCTGACCACTCGAAATAAAAACAGAGAAACTGGGAATGGTGGTAGGAAGGGAGGAAAACCAACTGGTCTTTAACAAGAAAGGTGAAACAACACAGCTTGAATGAACAGAAAATAACACAGACTCTACAAAACTACTGCAAAACAATGCAAGGATGCGTTCGGGCTGTACAGAAAGGAAGGGGAAAACAGGATGGATGCAGGTCTGGGATTGCACAGACCAACTGCCCAGCACTCATTCGCCCTCCTCAGCTCTTGCATAGGAAATATTTCTGTGTACTGTCTCATGGTGGCCCCTCAGCTTCCTCCTCGGCTCCCTCCTGGCCCCCCGTCTCCATAGCCTCCTCCAAAGCCCAGAGGAGGAGACCCCCCCACTACGTTGGACTCGTCTTGCTCCCGCCGGCTGTCTCCCTTAATTACGGCTTCCCCAGCCTGCTCCCTCTCCGCGCGCTGGAATTCACCCTCCCCTGCCACTCTGCTCCCCAGCCATCTGTCTTTGCCGGGATTTGCCTTCCCCGTTCGCAGCGCTGCTCACTCTCAGCTAATTACCCAGCACAACGGCGGGCTCTGCCTTCACGCTTTGCCCCAAGCATCGGCTGTTGGCAGCTGGCTGGCCAACCGCTGCTACCTGTCTAATCGTTTGCATACGTACAAAAATCTCTTTAAAATTTAACTCCGGTGCAAGCGAAGCCATCGGCAGGCACCCGCAGCCCCTGCTGCACCTCCCCGCTGCCACGCGGCTGGGCAACCCCACACATCTGGCAGAAGAAGGTCCTCATGCAAGAGCATTGCCCAAGGCTCACCCTCCCCAGGACCAACACGGCCATGGGAGCCCCTCTCCTCCCCAGCTTGCCCAGGAAGGGACCTCCCTCTCCCCGCAGGGTGGCATTTCTACCTTTTAGACAGCAGGTTTTGTATTCACCAGGGGGAATTCTTGGGGAAATCTCAGACTGGGGTGCCTTCTGAACATCTCTGGGCATCCTGAGTCACAAGACGTGGCTGTCCCCCCCACCCTGTACGCTGCAGTCATGGTACCTCCTGGTCCTCCTCAGCGAACCCTAACAGACAGAGGCTTTTCCTCAGTGACTGCCTTTTTCCAAGTTATCCTGCCCCACATTTCTGGCCCCTCGATCCCAACCCAAAGCACTCACGCTGCAGGTGCAGGACTGCTCCACGCACAAAACACGCGACCATCGCCTGCCCTTCGCATCAAGACGGGCGTGCAGTTCTGCAGCAGCTCGCGCAGGGCCAGCAACGTTTTCCTCCAAGACTGCAAAGCCCAGCTCTGACTCTCAATGAACCACAGCTTTGATACACACAGGCAATGCTCAGGAAAGACAGCAGAAACCTCCAGCTGTTGCAGATGTGAAAAAGGCACTGGCGCTGAGCGCCCTTCGGTGGGGTGGATTTAACCCAGCTCAGAAGCAAAATTAGGTTCAGGATAGGTGAAGGTTTTAATCAAAGCAAAATGTGCAAGGCAGGAAAAGCGGCAAGCGTATCTTTGGTTTTCCTGCGGTACGTAGCAGCCGGGGGCTAGGCAAGGACGTACGGGTATATCACACCTGTGCCGCCAGGCTGGACACAGGGAGCAGATGATTAAAGATTCGGAGTCAGACTGGGGAAAAATGATGAATGAGTCCCATGCGGGAGTCACTCCTGGGTCGAGTTCAATTCAGTATTTTCATTAAGAGCTTGCAGGCTGGAGGAAAATCCATTCACCAGCGCGCAGAGGCGGCACAGAAGAGCAGTGCTTGCTTCACCTATCTGATTTAAAGGCACATTTGATTAATGACAAAACCAGGCTAAAAATCAATTACAGAGATAGTGAAAAAGGACAAATCTCAGCTGGTTCCCATGGAGAGCAATAATCTAATGGCCACGCACAACTCCAGGACCTTGTATCCGCTCGTACGCTGGGAGGAGGTTACATGAGCACCAGGAAGGAAGGCGGCAGCCGATGGCAGGACGATACGCGCAGGGATCAATGGCATTTTTTTCTTGGGAAAGGGCAAATCTGAGCATGACTCAGGTAGACAACTCCCCCCCTGAGCTCAACGCAGCACCGTGCTGAGACGGGCAGTGCAGACAGAAGGGGGCTGTGATCCCACCTCCAAACACAACATTGACCCTGTGTCCCAACAGTGCTTCCACATTTCCCAGACAAGGATGTACCAGGAGAAAATGAATTGCAACAGAGGCTAGAAAGCAGGATTTCACCCAAGGGAGGTCTGGAGATACCACCTGATCACTGGAGGCGGGTGCTGGCCCATGCTGCCCACACACAGAGCAGTCTGAATGCTATCGAATCTCAGCAAAAGATCTCGTTAATCCAATTTTCTGCAAGTAGCTGGTGTCCACTAACGCTTGGCTTGCCTGCTTCTTGCAGTCTGTGGGTAGTTAATGCCCTGTTCAGTCCCCTCCTTCTGCGGTCAAGGGATGATCGGGATTTCCCATGCCAGCCTCAGCCAGGCCACAGGACCTGGTGCTGGGACTGGGACTGCACTCAAATGCTGTGTTGCAGAAGATACGACACCTGTGTGTGATGGTCAGGGAGGGATAGGTTCTCCTTGTTTCCATCTCACTAACTAATAATGGTCTCTGAACTTCTTCTGAAGACCAGACACTAGCCATCACCGGACATCTCCACTTGATAATGAAGATCTGTGTCCTCAAGAAGCCTTCCCTGATCCAAAGCTCACATGCTCTGGAACAAACTAAGCACCAAATCTTCACTTGGGTTGTGAGGAACCTCCACCAACTGGGGCCCCATCTCGTTCATGAAGGACACATCACCCGACCAGCTCTTGGCATGGGAGGATTTCAGTCTTTCCTGCTTTTGACCTCCCACATTCTCCAGAGGTGGAGCAGGGGTTCATGCCAACATCAACCAGCCTGTGGTTCTGTAAGGAAAGGGTGTTTTACCGTGATGGTGACTGATCACAGGTCACCCAGAGATGCTGCAGAGTCTCCATCCTTGGATATATTCAAATACCATCTGGACATGGTTCTGGACAGCATGCTCTAGGTGACCCAGCTTGAGCAGGGATGTTGGACCAGATGACCTCTAGAGGTCTCTTCCCACCTCAACCAATCTGTGATTCTGTGGAAATAAGGAGCTGTAGTGCCTTGTGATGTATCAGACCAGACAAGAGAAGCTGCTGTGCTGTGTGTTTCACGAAATCTGTGAAAAGCAGCTGTGTCACGGGCTGCAGAATGTCACCTGCCCCCATGCAGCACCACTGATGCTGGACCCTGGGCTGAGGGGCAAGGAGGGGTAAGGGGGACAGCCTGCACCTTGCTGGACACCTGCAAGGATCCTCATCTGGAGACTAGCTGAAGCAGATGGGAGGAGACCCAGTAAAGCAAGAAGATGGCATTAACAGTAGACATTGTTCAAGGACGAGAGAAAATGCCTTACAGTAGGAGATTCCAGAGCCCAAGAGACGACTGTCTTTGTTACAATCTGCTATCACCTTACAAGGAGGAAATGCTGAAAACTGAGGAGCTCGTTAGTCTTCACCATGCCTTTATATCAAGACCCTGATCTTCTGGACCACCTCCTTTGTCAAACTCAAGTTACCAAGTTCAGTGGAGGGAACCAGGGCAAACATCACGGCTCAAGGTGTATGGGTGCCCAGGCAGCACCGCAGTCGTGCCCAACCCTGCCTCGTTTGGTCAGAAGGCCCAGCCAAACCCCCCATCCAAGGCTGAGTAAACCAACTGGCTGCCTCTTTCTCTGCACGTCGTATCTGGCCGTGTCCTGCAACATGCAATGCTCTTCATCTCCTTCCCCAGACAGCCTGCACATCACAGGAATAAGGAATAACTGGGCATATGCAGCAGCATCACACTCAACAAGGATGCAGCATCCAACAGCCAGAGCAGTGCTCCTGCTCCCGCAGCCCTCTGTGGCCAGACGGCTCCAAAGGGGGGAATCTCCCTAATGGTTTTTGGCAAAAAATTCCAGCAGTTTCACACTGAAAACACCATCCAGAGCAATAACAGTTAAGGTTGGAGCTGCCTTGCAGTATCGATTACACACGCAAACACTGGCAACGAGAGCAGTTCCTCTTCTGGCACACCCAGTATCTCATCTGGGAAGAGCCCATTTCCTCGTATCATTAATTATTACACATTAGGAGCCTGCAAAGTTTTAATAGCAAATTTCAAAGCTCTTCCTAGTTGTTTCAGCATCTCCCTCCGGCCAAGGCAAGGTGGGACCTTCTGCCCCCATGCTGTGGAAGATGCCGTGCAGCACATGAAGCCTCCAGCCCCGCAGATGGGTGCTCCTGCACCCCAACAGCATGGAGAGACGGGCCCAGGACCCTTCCCCACTGCCAGTGCTTTCCCCGAACAGACCCCAGTGTGAGGCTGGGCAGCACAGGAGGGGAGGACATGGCTCGCAGCAGTGGCCCTTGCTCCACCAGCAAGGGTGGACACCTTTGCAGCAGCTTTTATCTAGCACTTTCCCGCTCCTTGCTCCAAGCCACACTCTAACAACGTTTTAATGAGCCCTCAGCAGGTCCCGCACCCCCGTGCAACAGCGGAGGGCACGCGCCCTGACTGCGCACGCAGCAGTGGTTTGTCAGCACCGTGACCGGGCTTTGCCTGCTCGCTCTTGACATTTCAAGAGCTTCTGCAGGAGCTATTTTTGTCCGCCCGCCGTGCAGTCTCTGCCGAGGGCAGGGCTCCTACACGGGCAGCGAGAGGAAGGGGGAGGCGAGGAGGGATGCAGGAGCAGAAGCCCCCGGACGGATGCTCGTGGCAGCAGATGAGCATCGCTGCCAGCAGGCTCTTCCCCTGGCCCACCTGCACTGCGTCCCCGGCTGCACAGGCTGCTCGAGATGCGGGCAGATTTGCTTCCAGCATGGCCCAGGCTGGGGGTTCGGGAACCCCCACAGGGCTGTCCTGAAGGAGGACATGGAACCACCCCACGCGTGGAAACCAACCCCACCAACCCCCTCCCTACTGACCCTGGCAGCAGCAGCACCCTGCACGTCCCAGTGCAGGCAGGCACAGGGTGAGCCTGCGCCAGAGCAGGAGCAGCTCGGCAGAAAGCCAAGGAGCCTGCACAGCATTCACCTTCAGAGGAGCAGGTTAGAGAGCACGTTGCGCTACCAGGAATGAGCCTGGGGACAACAGCTCAGTGTTGGCAGCCAGCACGGGGCTGGTGCGCTGCACCCCTTCAGAGCAGGTTTTTTGCCTGTATGCAAAGCAGGACGGATTTTGCATTTGCATTCATTCCATGATGGTAATTATGACCCCTCAGGCACATGTAATGGGTTTCCAAGCCCCGGGTCCCACCAGGTCAGAATTGCTGCCTAGAACTCCAGGTCATGCTTTAGCCAAACTTGGACGGTTCAGAAGTTAGTGCCTTCATGTAACTTAATTTGGTCTCTTACTGAATTCAAAGTTTGGAAACAGGAAAAGGTTACTGCCTGAATACCAACCCCGACAGCCAAGCATCATGGTCCTCTTGCTCAAAATGGAGCAAGGTGGGCCCATGCTTCAGCACCAGCGCTCCCCGCTGCCAGGGGCACCGAGGCAGCCGTCTGCAAGAAGACACCACCGGGGGCTCACAAAAGCCTGTTTCCATCACAAGAATCTGGATTTTTCACGTAACAAATTACTTCAGTCACAAAAATATGGATTTCTTTCCATTCCTTCTGTTAGTCACAACCAGCGAGCTGATGGGATGCCATTCCCAGCCGCTCCATCCGTATCAGTCACCACCTTCCCACCAGCAGTGTGTTCAGACAAGGGCAGAGGTTGGTCCCGATAGGAAGCCTTTCGGCAGCAAAGTTAACTAGTAGTTTCGCCCCTTCAGGCTGCTGAAAAAAGCAGGTCGGAGCTTCTCTAGTGAGAGAGCAGGAGCTCCCAAGGGTTCGGATGCTGTGAGCAACAGCCTGCTCAGAGCTGGTACAGAGATGGGTCCACCATGGAAATGGAACTACGATGGCATACGTTGATGACTCCTTTTAGATAGCATTTTTTCACGTAAAACTGAACAACAGGACAAACAACAAAGAATACGATTGAAGGTTTAGATATCGCTTGATTTTATTTGCAATTAAGAGCAAAAATTACGCATCCTTCCACAGCTAAATCATGAGAGCAGCTCCAATTGACGTGGCTCCACCACTGCAGAAGTGGAACTGCTAAGCAGGATCTTCTTAAAACTCGGAGGAAAATAAGGTGGGTGATGTTCTGCTTACGTTCTTCAAACCACTTTCCCACCAGGCTGCTTTCCTGTAGCACCATAAGCTATTAAAAGCTCTTGCAGTACTCTCAAGGCACAAAATTATCTTCCAGATTGGGAGCTCCAGATTCCTTTTGGTCATGGTGAGATATATAATCCACACATGGTGCCATTACCCACTCCAAGCACCGTCTCTGCAAGAACCCAGATGGATGCCAAGAATAAGGCACTTCTTATAGCTGTAGCATTTTTAAGAGACGTTAACATGCCTTGCATAAAAGTGTCCTAATTTCTGACTTGGGTTGAACAAACATGAGTCACTCAGATGCATTCTTCTGAAAGCCTACACCTGTACAGAAAAATCCCAACTTCTCTCTCACATACCCAACCTGCTTAGCAAAAAGGGCATTATAAAGGCATGGACACACTAGTTTTTTCTTCCTGATTCAAAACCTTGAAGCTCTCAATGGAAAAAATGTTACTACACACGTAATTCCCAAATGCTTTGCAAAGAGCGCTCCTCAGCTTAGGATGCCACACATATAGCATCATCTTCTACCATCACCACAGGCTGATGCTTTTACAGGTGACCCTGTGCTCAGGAGGCCCTTGACCCCAAAAACCTGGGAATCAGCATGAGTTTTGAATTGTCTTTCATCTAAAAACAGTAGGTGGGGTGACAAGAAGTGACACAGAGACTCCAGTGCTCCTTCCAAGCTGAGGTACAACAGGGAAGACGTTCTCCACTACACAACGACAGGGCTTTACCGCCTGCATTCAGAGAGCAGATTTAGCGTCTGGCTCTCTCTGCTGTTCCTCCTACAGAAAGAGGTTGCCTTTCAAGTCTTGACATTGCCACCTCTTCTCAAAACCTTCTCACTATGCTAAAAAAGAACAAGAAAGGAAAGTACCGGTGGAGATCACACCGGCTACAGTTTCTCACCAGCAGCTTTGGCCGACTAAGAGTAGTTTGTAACTTCAGCCTTGTTTGTTCAATGGAAAAGCTTCAAAGAGAAGACCTGGCTATCTGGGAGCAGCGGCACCCTGCAGCTGGGAAGAGCACAGTAGCATCACAGGTTGTTCCAACAAGCCAAAGGCAAAGGGAGCACAGAAAAAAACTTCCAGCGAGTCTGCCCCTGCTCTGCTTTTGACCCAGAAACTTTTTAGGAGAAACTTGTGGTTTTCTGTCCACTGAAGTGGATAGAAAACTGAAGTATCCAATTGAAGCAATCACAGAAATAAACTGCGCTGTCTTCTCATCTTTGCTTCTTTGCTCCAGATAAACGCTAATGCACGCTGAGCTGCCCCAACTGCGCTCTGGGCTCCAGAGACGCAAGGGGTCAGCTCCTTCTTGAACCCAGGTGTTCTTTATCCGAGGTTGAGGTCCTCTTTCTGCTGAGCCTTTTTATGATTACATCTTTTAAGGCGGCACTTAATTTAAGAGATTAAAGACCGATAATTGTTTGAAGTGGAAATTAAGACCTGAAAATAAAAACAGTGAGCTTGAAACCCTTCAATACAACCTGTCCAGTTGTAATAGCCCAACTGTTTATTACAATTTTTGAAATATTAATGCAACTCTAAACCTTTTCGCGTTGCAGTAAAAAGCCAAGCAATATTCAAAGCATCAACCACAAGCGTGGAACAAGTGATGGTTTCACGTCGCGGCACTAGAGAAAGGCTGGAGCTGACACAGGCTCAAGTCTGCAGGTGGGCACATCAGGATTTGATTATTTTCCACCGAAACTTTCCCCGGGAGCTGTTCCCTTCATGGCTGCAGTTGGAGGGACAGAGGAAGAAGTTTCAACACTAGTGCCCACCGCTTTTGACCAGACCCGAGAGGGAAAGGCTTCCAGCAGGCTCAGACTGGGGCCAAGGAGGTGACAGCTATGAGAACGCCAATGAAGAAGCCTTTGGGTTGTGGGAAACGGCACAGATGCCCTCGCACGCACACGCGCACACTCAACAGCTGCTTTGGAGATAGTTTCCATCAAAACAGACTAAAACAACATCAAGGGCACTGAAATGAACATCTCTGATCTGACCCGTCTCAGATGGGGTCAGTAAACAGGTAGGGTGCCCACCGGGTGGGTCCTCCGTGTGGGGACGGTGGCACATTTTGCCAAGCACGCCAACAACCCCTGAAAACTCTGCCCTGTGGGATCCACCATGGGACAACCTTCTAGCTCTCTGACTCACCGACACACTGAGTGGCAGGGAGGAGAGCCAGCACAACAGCCAGGTCCAGGCAGCAACTGCTATAGGAAATTATCAGGTCAATGCATCTCCTGATGGCCTCCAGCTCTGACTGGGGGGCACACAGAGAAAACAGAAAAGCTCTAAGGACAACTGGGCACATACAAAGCCTTCCACAAGCAGGCTTTGGTGCACTGGCCCAAAACAGGGAACACCAGTGCTTTACCACAGGGACAGAATACCAGTGCTTTTCTCTAAGGCAGAGAGTGAATCTGGTATGGAGATCCCTTGCTATGAAGAAAAAGTGGAATAATGCTAGTTAACGAATAACCGGAATTCTCGCTCATCCTGTGCTCCTCCTTGCAGCTTTCACCTTGTCCAGGTTAAGAGGTTTCACTTTGTCCTGGACAAAAGGTTTCACTTCGTCCTGGATAACAGTCTTCTCATCCTTATTGACATAACATGGCTGGACATGGTACCCACTGTACCAGACAACCCCCGTCAGCCAACACTAACGGGAGCACGAGGGAGCTCAAAACACAAGAGTCCTTTCCAACACGAGGTGCAATGTCTCAGCACCATTTCACACCTCACCTCCGTGCTGCACAACTTCTCCTCTTGCTGATGACCAAGTTGCACAACCATCAGCACCACAGACATCTTGCTCCCACTTCCACAGACTGTCTCCGGACACTGCCACCAGCACGGGGACACCAAGAAGGTCCTCATCTCCTCTGTTCCTCAGTGCCACCCTTGTAAATGGGACAGGAGCTGTACTTCCCTTCCCATGCAGAGTTAATTTAGATTTACAGGTCAAAATGCTACCACCTAAGCACCACCACCAGCCGTGACAATCTCTGGTAGTTACCTGAGCAACAAATGATGGATCACTCTTCTTATTAAAAGTGCACAAAGAAGTGGTTCGCAAAGGGCTGAAGCCTAGTAATAAATATTATCTGCACAAGATGGTCTTCAGCTGTATGCACATCAGTATTTACAGAACAGAAGCCAAGTTCTGACCTGTTGGATTCTACACCAGCTGATTAATTATTTACCTCAAAGCTAATTAATCATCCATTAACTCTTCATGAGCTCTTCTACCAGTAGGGTACACTCACAAAGTGACTCAATAAATGCTTCTAAAAACTACAGCTTCATACGATTAAGAAGAAAAATCTTTCATGGGAGAGCCCCAGGCCACAAATCAGAGGAGGCCACATCCCAGCTGCATTTTATCTTCTTTCCCTGACAATTATTTGGTCTTGCCTGATCATCCATTATCCGCCACGTGGGGCTCACAACAGAGTGCTTCTCCAGACAGTACTTTTTTTTACTGCAACCAAAGCAGCTCTTTTATTTGCATTTTTGCTAATAATCTGATAACTTGATTAGGAAAATACAGTTCTGCTCCACCTCTGGTGGGGCCTGGAAACTCATTAACAGTGCTAGGAGACTGCAAGAAGCTTAAACCTATTAAGCAGGCTCTGCTGGCATTAAAAGCAAGCTCAAGATTTATGCTGCCTGTCCTCAGAAAACATTTCTCTCCAGCAGACCCAGAGAAACTGAGGCAGGGTCGGCGGGCAGGTCTCCAGGGCCACGGGAGGAGAAATGCCACTGCAAGGGAAGCATCAGGGCCAGGTACAAGCCGCGCTCTCCTCCGAGAGCCTTCAAACCTAGTGCTGCCCGGCCAGAGCCTCTGCAGCCATCCTCCCTGAAAGAGCAAGAATTTTTCCCATTTCCCCAACCAAATGCAAACTAACGGCCTCCCAAACCCCAAAGATCTCAGGTTTAGGGTGTTTCTGCTGTGACACCGTAGCTCATCAACACTTTCCTTCCCATGTGAAGTATCTGCATCAGCATCCACCAGCAACGCACAGGTTCCCTACTGCTATTTGACTCCATTGATACTCACAGTTTCTTTTGTCAGAGTTTTCTTTTTTGCTTAATTTGAGGCTATAACTCAGCAGATTTCCTGGATGGCAGAAATGTCATGAGAAGAAAAGTCCTCCAGTAACCCTGCAGCAAGATCCTCCATCCTCCAGCCCCTTTGATGCTCACGTTCTGCCACCTCTTCTGCACGTGAGTCCAGACAGCCTTGCACCCCGCTCCCACGCCCAGGGTCTTTCTCACACACCATTCACCTCAATCCGCTCATTAAACTGGGACCTCAGACTGGGATTTTCAAGGGGATTTGGTGTCCTACATGTGGCTGACAAGTCCCTGATTTGAGGTCCTTGCCTGCCTGCACTGTAGTGTGACACAGCTGCCACGTGCAGCTCAGTCCCAGTCCCCCCAGTAACATCACCAGCCTGTCCAGAGCCCAAAACACTTGTTTCAGGGAGGAAGGAGCTGGTCATCTGTTCATCTCCAGCTCTGCAGGCTCAGTGCTGGGGGAACCCACGGTCCAATTTCCTAACACTGGGATCATAAGAAATAGAGCCAAAAGACAGGGATGTCACCTGTCTATCACCCCTCCACCGCAGCAGTCCCATTGCATGCCCAGCGGTTCTGCAGCTGCTTGAAGAGAAGGCTTCACGCAAGCCCCCAGCCAAGCCCTACGCAGGCTGACAGCCAGGACACACACGACGGCTTTTCTCGCGTGGGCGCAGCCGTGGATCACCTCAACAGTTTCCATCCCAAATGTGGGTGCTGTCACCCCCTGCTCTTCTGGAGCACTTCCACCCAGCACCCCTCTCCTGGGGGCACAGCCGGCATCGGCAACAGGATCTCACAGTGTACCCAAAGTCCTCATCGAATAACAAGCGCCATGCCCGCTCATGAAGTGGGACATCAAGCCAAGACCTCCAGCACCCCTCAGACTCCGATGGGGACCCCTGCGAGAACCATGATTTCAACACCCAGGATCACACAGGGGATGATTTCAACACCAGACTGAAGCCTCTGTTGGTCACACAACTGGTTGCCACTCACTGGATCCCCATCATGGGAAGTGTTCAACGTCAGGTCGGACAGGGCTTTGAGCAACCTGCCCCCAAGGCAGGACTGGATGATTTTTGAAGGTCCTTTCCAACCCAAACCACTCTGTGAGTCCATGACTCTGTGGGGAAAGCCAAGCCACTACAGCCTGCACCGGGTGGCAATTGTGCAAGCCGAGGGAGGATCACACCCATGTGCACCACGGAGGTGACCATTCAGCTCCACCGCACCCCAGGCAGAGCCCTGCGAAGGGCAAAAGCACCCAGTTACTGGCACAAGGGGCAG
Source organism: Platalea leucorodia (assembly GCF_965183815.1). Taxonomy (NCBI): domain Eukaryota; kingdom Metazoa; phylum Chordata; class Aves; order Pelecaniformes; family Threskiornithidae; genus Platalea; species Platalea leucorodia. The sequence goes on from NC_138838.1 coordinate 738,690, forward strand.
AGGACACTTCTCCTAAAGCAACCAGACCACTGCCATCTCTCCCTCGAGTATCAGGATAATATCCTGGACATGACACCGAGCTCACAGCACGGTATCACCTCTCCTCCCCACTCCTCCCTCCCCTCCATCCCACAGCCATGAACTGCTCTTCTCCCTTTCTGCGGCGAGGACCCAGCTCTTCCCCACACCGCGCTGCGCCCACCCCCTGCTCCACAGGCACCAGCTCCCTCTTCCCCGCGGGTGGCTCGGCTGAGCTGTACCCAATGCAGCTCAGGAACAACCGCTCTCCGCTTGCGTTTCGTGTCGAAGCTGGCTGTTTCCGTATCAGACATCAAAAGGGCTCACACGCACAAAACAGCTGCTTTTTCAACCATCTGGTTGAGTCTGGCTCCGTCTTCTTCACACCCTCCCACTGGGTGTTCCTGCGGATCACCACCATGAGCCTGGCAGCTCGGCAAGTTTGCAATCCACCTCACCATCCGCTTATCTGACCCATACTTTGTCAGTGGGGATATTACAGGAGACAGTGTCAAAAGTCTTGCTAAAGCCAAGACAAACAGCACCCGCTGCTCTCCCTGCACCCACCGAGCCAGCCGCCGTAGAAACTACCAGGTTGGTCAGGCACGATTTTTCGCTTCGTAAACCCGTGCTCCAGATCACTTTCTTGTCCTTCATGGGCCTGGAAATAGTTTCAAGGATTAGTCGCTCCTTCCCAGGCACCACGGGGAGCTCCCCTGATGCTCCTCCTGGCCCTTCCTGAAGGCAGGAGGGACATTTGCTTTCCTCCAGTCCTCAGGCACCTCCCTGATCACCATTAGCTTTCAATGATAATTATGAGTGGCCTCGCAATGACACCAGCTGGCTCCCCCCGTGCTGTGGGGACATCCCGTCAGGCCCCCCAGACCTGCGTATGCCGTTCTGAAATGTTCCCAACCTGATCCTCTTCTACAGAGGGTCAACCTTCACGAATCCAGACTTTCAAAGTGATCTCAGGGGCCCTTCCTGACCTCCCGCAGTTTTGTTTAAGGCCCTCCAACAGGACTGAGTTCCTGCAGTGATGATCTCCCGAGGTGAGCAAATATTTCTTATCAAAATCTTTTTGAAACATGAGCTAACGCCTTTACTGCACCCAACGCCTCTTCCACTGCTCTCTCCATCACCAGAGCCAGAGAGAATCGGCACCGTCCGGCTGCTGGGAATAGACACTTTGCTGCTCGTCCCTGCCCAGGTGCAGGCACCTATGCAGCATAAACGACTTGTTTTCCGAAATATTTCTACTTGGCAAACAATAAAGACAAGTCCCCTGAGTCAGTGACCACCAGCAGATACTTGCCCCCAGCTCCATCAGCGCACCCCCCCTCAGGGGACAAGAACACCTATTTTGAGGTCCACTTGATTACTGTAAGGTTTTTGCCCCCAAAAAATTAAAAAAGCAGGGAGGAAGAAAAGCAACTTTCCAAAATACAGCTCACAAACCACCAGACAGCGTCCACCCTGCCGAACCACTCTTCTCCCAAGGGGCCAGCACTGTCCTAACACCCACCCACACGGGACATCAACACTTCCCATGCCACCACAGGAGGCAGCAGCCCACAGGCCAAGACATCAAGAACTCAAATGCAGACTTTGCCTGAAAACCACTTTTAAGACCAGCCACCGGCAGGGGAATACGCGGAGGCAGCGCGAGGGCAGCAGCGAACTCACGGAGAGCAACCTCAGCTCACGCAGCTCCAGACTCTCCTTATGGCTTTGGTAATAACCCTGGATGCACCACGGCAAGGGCTGCTCCCAGAGGTGGAGGAAGCACGGGGAGGAGAGGGGAAAGCCTGGCCTGCAAGAAATCATCAAGAATAACTCACTGGAAAAAAAAAAAAAACAGTTTCAGGAGAGGGTTACTCATCCCTGCGGCCACCAGAAGCAATGTGGGACACCGAGCTCTGGTGTCCATTGGCAGAGAAGAGCCAAGAGGGAAGGACCTGCCAGCTGAGACCTGGACCAAAGCCCTCACCAGCAAGGGAAAAATAGATAAAACTGAATGAAAGCCCCTAAAAAAAGAAAACCCTCCCAGGCTGAGAGACTCAGCAGAGAAAAGGGCCATGCAAGGTTTCTCTTATCTCTGGCTTGCCAGGGATGACCAGACAGCCACTGACCACCACTGTCACTAACACGTGCAGGCGTTGCTACTGGGGTGACAGATTAACAACCAACTTCCTTGTCCTTATCAGCCAACACCTGCAAACGTCACATATTCAGGCTGCTGAGTCTGGAATATCAACCCAAACTCCATTGCTAATCTCTCAGTCACAAGCCAGGATTTCTGGTAACACCTCCCCAGCCCACGTGTCCTCATGTCACCGTCTCCAGAGGAGACTGGTCCAAACACGGCACACCATCGCCAACAGGAAAGGAACTGGAGCGTGCTAACGACACAAGTCCCTGAAAGGACAGCCCAGCAAGCTACCGACTGCATTAATTGCATCTACGAGCCAGCCACATTAGGCAGAAAGTCTCAGGTGTGAGAAAAATTATTCAGCGGTGCCACGTCTCATGAAACCATCCCCAGCCACAGGCCAGCACATCGCCGTCGGGGACAGCCCCGGTGGGCTAGGTGCACCAAACGAGCGACGGGGGGTCCAGGGTGTGGCCACGACTGGGACACACGCTCACGTCTCCATCCCACCCCATGCACGCAGAGCATCTGCAATGCGCACCAGCGAGCATCCACTTATTACAGGCAGGGGATCCAAGCCCTGATAATTAAGCAGCAAATTGCAGGGGAAGAAGCCAAGTGACAGGTTAACAGGATTTTTTTCTCCTTCTGAATAATCTCTAGCTCATAAGCAGCAACTGTCCCAGGTTACGGCAGCACCTTCCCTCGATATTTCACTTCCCAGTTGCTCACTTCATCAGCCCTGCCCTAACGTTAGTCCGTGATTTATACCTGCCTGATGAATTAACTTGAAAATACCTCAGGGCCCCTTTCCTGCAGCTCTGCTCTAGCTGAAGAAACAAAATCCGTGTCTGGCACCTACAAAATCAGCTGCCCAAGGAGGGGTTACCACTGGCACCGTGGCCGGGAAGCCCATCAACAGTGGGCACACACACAGTGAGTCAGGTCCCTGAAAAGCTGGGTCTGCAGAAGCACGGCTGGGGGTTGGGGTTTGGGGGAAGGATTTGTGGGGGGGGGCCAATGCAGAAGACCTGACGTGTGCACGGCCCCTGCAGACCCCAGAGTGCGCAGGGGTGCAGGACCCACAACCCAGCCGTGCAGCCTGTGGGTTTGGGCAGGGACTTTATCTGCAGAGGACAATTTTTGGTTAAATCTTCAGCTGGACAACTGGGAGGCACCCTGCTATCCCGGTGGCAGGCGGTGGGAATGGCTCCTCTCCCATGCTGCTTCGCTGCAGGTCTTTCACCTCACTGCTTGCTGGAAGCTGGCTGCATGCACCCTGCCAGACCGCGGGCAGGGTGCACGGCCCAGCGCCATCCCTCTCCTCCTGGCATGGCGGGCAAGCCGGCGCTTGGCCCAAGTGCTCCAGAAAACCACGCAAGCCAAGCGGCACACCTCCTCGCAGCCACCGCTGCTAGCAAACATGGGCTTGGCCATGACTTTGGAGGTTCAAACCAGTACAGAAATGAGAGAGACGCTGGTGTAGGCAAGATGGCTTCCAGTGTGACTGCTGAATCACAGCTGAAGTGAGCTGGCACTGAAGCAGAGCCCTCAGCAGAGGGAAAGCTGGGGCAAGTCACAGAAACTGGAATTGGAAAGATATGGGTTTGATGGATAGACTATAGATGGATAGGGAACTGGCTAGATGGCCATGTCCAAAGAGTTGCAGTCAATGGCTCAGTGTGCAAGTGGAAAACTGTAACAAATGGTGTCCATACTGGGACCAATATTATTTCATATCTTCATCAATGACATAGTGGAATCGAGTGCACCCTCCACAAGTTTGTGGATGACACCAGGCTGAGTGGTGCGGTGGGTACCTGGAGGGAAGGGGTGGCACCCAGAGGGGCCTGGGCAGGCTGGAGGGGCGGGTCCATGAGAACCTCATGAAGTTCAACCAGGCCAAGGGCAAGGTCCTGCACCTGGGTAGGGGCAATCCCCAGTACCAGCACAGACTGGGGGATGGATGGATGGATGGATGGATGGATGGATGGATGGATGGATGGATGGATGGAGAGCAGCCCTGTGGAAAAGGACTTTCCAGCTGAAATCCCATTTGCCAAAAGAAACTTGGGACTTCAATGACCTCTGTGCTGTCCTTCAGCAACCAAAGGCTGATGTTCCTTCTTGGAAACAGAGCTCAGAGTCTGACATTGCAACTTATTTATTCAAGGTAAGTAAAACAAGAAGAAAAAAATCAGATGCTCGGTTTGCAAGATGCTGACTCAACACCTTTTCTAGATTTTTTTTCCACTCTGACCAATACAACCATTTGCAGCAGGTATGACAGAACGGGGGAGCAAACAGAGGGATGGATGGATGGATGGATGGATGGAGAGCAGCCCTGCAGAGAAGGACTGGGGGACACTGGTGGGTGACAAATGGGACATCAGCCGGCAACGTGCGCTTGCAGCCCAGAAAGCCAAGCGTCTCCTGGGCTGCAGCAGCAGCAGCGTGGCCAGCAGCTCGAGGCAGGGGATGCTCCCCCGCTGCTCCGCTCTCCTCACACCCCCCTGCACCACCGCCTCCAGCTCTGCGCTCCCCAGCACAACACAGACAGGCCCCTGGTACAGCGGCTCCAGAGGAGGCCACCAAAATGCTCCCGGGCCTGGGACACCTCTGCCGGGGAGAAAGGCGGAGAGCGTTGGGGCTGCGCAGCCGGGAGAAGAGACGGCTGCGGGGAGACCTCACTGCGGCCGCTCAGTGCTGAAAGGGGGCTGAGAGGAGAGAGGGAGACTTTTGACCAGGGCCTGCGGTGACAGGACACGGGGTCTGAGCGAGGGTGGGGTCAGGCTGGCCATAAGGAAGCAATGTTGTACCGGGAGGGTGGTGAGGCGCTGGCCCAGGTTGCCCAGAGAAGCTGGGGATGCCCCATCCCTGGAAGTGTTCAAGGCCAGGTTGGATGGGGCTTTGAGCAACCTGATCGAGTGGGAGATGTCCCTGCCCATGGCAGGGGGTTGGACTGGATCATCTTTGAAGGTCCCTTCCAACCCAAACCACTCTGTGAGTCCATCATTTTATGAACTTTCACACCCAGCAGTAGGGGGGCTGCTGGGATGGGAATGTGCACAGGCACCAGCACAATGAACCCGCTACATGGGTAGGGAATTAAATGCACACCAGAGTGAAGGATGTGAGGTTTGATGACCAAGGCCCACAGCTTGGCTGGCTTCATAAGCGAGCCACTAATTCATTTCTAAGCCTAAGGAGGCTGAGCTTTTACAAAGCTGCATCGGGTTTACACGGGAAGGTGTTGGCAGTGGAGGAGCCGCAGGTGTGGCCTCTCTGAGAAGACGCCAGGAGCTGCCCCCTTTCCGGGCACAGCCAACGCCAGCCAGCTCCGAGACAGACCCGCCGCTGGCCAAAGCTGAGCCCATCTGTGACACTGATGGTGCCTCTGTAGTAACGTATTTAAGATAGGGTAAAAAACACTGTGCAACAGCAACTGTGAGAGAGGAGTGAGAAAATGCGAGAGGAACAACTCTGCAGGCACCAAGGTCAGTGAAGAAGGAGGGGGAGGAGGTGCTCCAGGCGCCGGAGCAGGGATTCCCCTGCAGCCCCTGGAGAGGACCGCGGTGAGGCAGGCTGTGCCCTGCAGCTCGTGGAGGAGCCCACCCTGGCGCAGGTGGATGTGCCCTGAAGGAAGCTGTGACCCTGTGGAGAGCCCGCGCTGGAGCGGGTTTTCTCCTGTCTGCAGACTGCGGCTGTAACTGCAGCCCTGACACCCAAAGCCATCGCCCACCCACAAGCTTCCCAGCACCTTGCTATCCCCAGACTTGCAAAGCCACCACAGTGTCCGCTATGCACCCCGAATTCCCCGAGCAAACAGCCTCAGCCTCACCAGGACCAGAGATAAGCTGGTCTCTTGTCCAGCAGGAGAGAGTCCACCTCCACGGTGGGGGAAGAAGCCAGGGGACACACTGGTCATGGCTTTGGAACATGCATGAAGCCAACCCCTCCATGCCAGGCCCATAAAGCTTCCTCCCACTGCTGCATCCCCCGTGCCAATAACTAAAGCTGGGCAGAAGGGAGGTGGACACAAGCCACCCACCGTGGGCAACCCAGGGAGACGGCAAAGGAGCCTGACGAGGGGAAACAAAAATAAACCCCAAGTCCTAATCAAGCTTTTGGGCAGCTCCCGGCCACAAACAACACCCACCCTGGGAAACCGGAGGTCACAGTCACCCCCAGTAATGTCCCATGGACGCCCGGGCCGCGTGCCTGGCGTGCGGGTGGCAGGGCTGGTGAGCACCTGTGCGGATGCCCGTGCACATCTGATGGGAGGGCTGACAAACACCCTGCAGACGTCCGCACAGGCGGGAGCAGGGCTGGAGAGCAGCAGCTCCCAAAGGCACAAGGAACAGCCTGGATACACCTGCGGGTGCTCCTGCCAGCGCTTCTGATGCCCTCGTTAAACATCAGGCCACCTCTGCCGACGGAGATGACGAGCCCATGCTGGGCAGGCAGCCAGCACTGGGCAGGCAGCGGGGCTCTGCCTGCACGGGCTGGAGCTGGCAGCTGCCGGAGCAGCGACCGCTCCGAATTGGCAGCTCTCAGGCACTTGCCAAGAGACAGAGCCCCACCACCCAGCTCTCTGCAGGGCTCCCAATTAACGGCAAATGGGCAGCAATACCCCCTGCGGCGATTAATCATCTCCCTGGGTTGCAGGGAAATCGTTATTTCCAACTACCCCCGTGCAGCTGCCGATGCACTCACGCCAATGCAGGATGCGCAGCCCGGCAGCACCAAGGAGCGGGCGAGCAGGCAGGCAGCAGCACCGAGAAGCGGGCAGGCAGGCAGGCAGGCAGCAGCCCCCGGGATCAAAAACGCGGGTGCAGTAGGAGTGCGGCAGGCAGAGACCCAAGAGAGAGGGGGCTGGCGCAACGTGTCGGGAGAGTAGGCAGGAGCTACATGCTGAAGGTGGGCGGTGTCGCAAGGCAATAAAATACAGGGATTTTGGGGGAGTTTAGGGGGAAATAGGAGATATTTTCTGTGTGAATATTTTCTCCTAAAACAAGAGCTGAAAATATTTGGACCAACATTCAAACACTTGATTAGTGCAGCAATTCAATCAAATATATAGCAGCGCTATGTTAACTACCTTTTAAAAAAGGAACAGGATTATATTCCAAACCTTCCCCTAAGAATAAATTTTTTTGGCCTTACTGCATCGTAATATTAGGCCACACTTCTCTATGCTATTTTTGAGCACTGGGTAAAATATTGGATTGAGTCTCCAAGCCAACAGTGGAAATTCTCTCTATTTTCCGTATTCTCCTTCCTCTCCCGGTTGTTGAGCGCAGTGGTTTCTGCCCCTCCACAGTCCCCGCTATGCACCCCGAATTCCCCGAGCAAACAGCCTCAGCCTCACCAGGACCAGAGATAAGCTGGTGTCTTGTCCAGCAGGAGAGAGTCCACCTCCACGGTGGGGGAAGAAGCCAGGGGACACACTGGTCATGGCTTTGGAACATGCATGAAGCCAACCCCTCCATGCTAGGCCCATAAAGCACCCTCCGGGTGCGGATACGCGTGCCGCACAGCCCCACTGCCGTGCCACGGGCCAGCACAACCGGACTGGACTATCCTACAATCCTCATCTAGGTGGTTTTATTTTGTCATTATTCAGAAGTAAAAAGGTCATAGGTATCTCAGGAATGCTTCCAGCAGCACTATCGGTGTTGCCTGAACTCTGAACAACTCCAGCCTCGCTCCTGAAGGAGTGAAGTAAGCTCAGCAGTAAGCACCCACCACAGCCCAGCAGCGATGGGCAGTGGGCAGATCGGCGGGTCCTGCCCGCACCGGGCAGATGTGCCCAGCAGCCGGCTTCACCGCAGGCCAAGGCAAAGCAGCTCCTTTCACCAGTTCCTGCCGGTTCCCAGCCTGACCCACTCTGACACTGGTTGCTCTTTCCTTAACTGGTTTTATGAGGACCTCTGCTCGCCACTGATATTTCATAGAATCATAGAATCATAGAATCATAGAATCATTAAGGTTGGAAAAGACCCTTAAGATCATCGAATCCAACCGTTAACCTATCACTGCCAAGTCCATCTATACCATGTCCTCGAGCACCGTATCTATCTGTCCTTTAAATACCTCCAGGGATGGAGACTCAACCACTGCCCTGGGCAGCCTGTTCCAATGCTTGACCACCCTTTCGGTGAAGAAGTTTTTCCTAATATCCAACCTAAAACTCCCCTGGCGCAGCTTGAGGCCATTCCCTCTCGTTCTATCACTTGTTACTGGGGAGAAGAGACCGACCACCACCTCACCACAGCCTCCTTTCAGGCAGCTGTAGAGAGCAATAAGGTCACCCCTCAGCCTCCTCTTCTCCAGACTTTGTCAGGGATGGGACAGGCACCCCTCCCCAGCAGCAAGCCACCCACCCTGATACCAAACCCACTCCCCGGCTGGCCTTGCCTAGCCTGGTGCTCCCTGGCACCAAGAGCGCCCGTCGGGGCTTTGCTCCCTGAAGGTGCCTCAGAGCTGGTCCCATCACCGTCCAACCTGCTCTCCCAGAAGGCCACCCAGTCTCCCACTGGGTACCTCGGCTGTTAGCCCTTTGGTCGCTCTCCCAGTTTCTCCTCAACGTCTTTAAGAGTTGATGCACATTGTTCTCAAATCATGGACAGCCGAACTGGCTGCAGCACTCGCGGCCATTCACTCCAGAGGACAACACAGCAGACCCAGGGACTCCCTGTTTCCAACCTGGACACGACACAGCCTAACGGCTAAGAGAAGCCACTTCTGGCAAACACCAGCCCTGTCTAGCACAAAGTCTCCCGTGTTGCAGCCACAGTCTCCGCTCCTCGGCGGGTGATCGCCTACCTAACCAGCCCAGCCAAACGGCGCCCGCACACCCGTGCCAGAGACCTGTCCCACCTCCTCTCCCAGACCCAGCCCACGTGCTCTCCTTGCTGTGCTCCTGGTTCTCCACTCTGTAAAAGCTCTCAGGGTCCTTCAGCACTTGGATTTCCTGCTCTGGCCACCTCCTTCCTCCCACCACCTGCCTAAAATCTCCACTTTAATCGAATCCTTCTCCTCTCCCTCCTTCCACCTGCAATACAACCACGCACACTGCCCCACCGCACGCGGGTAAAAGTTACCCAAAGACGGACACACAGCTGCTATTTTCCCAGCTGCCCCAAACCCGATGGGTTTTTACCAGTAATTCCTCCCCAAGCTGTTTCCAGCAGTTTCCAATTCACCATCCTCGACTCCTTAATCTCTCCATAAATTAGCTATAGCTCTGTAAAGCCAGTTCTTGGAAACCCCCTGCAGCAGGAGTCCCTTCCCGCAGCAGCGCGGTCCCCAGGCATGGGTGATGCTGGGGACCCAGGAGATCACAGGACCTCTGGCCACCCTCCTCCTCCTCCTGCCTGCGCCCCTGCCCTGCTCTGCCGGCCAGATCCAGGCTGCCCCCAGCTCTCAGCATGCCTAGAAAGCACAAAGCCTTCCCCGCGCCGCAGCGTGCAGCAGTGCCAAAGTAATCCTGGGAAAGCACAGTAACAGGATTTATGGCTTGCTCATCTCAGCCCTCCTAAACTCATTTCTGCAAATACCGGATTATCCCCCAGTGTCAACACCGAGACAATGGAGGTTTAGCAAGAGAAAGCTGAGATCTAGCTGCAAAGCGTACACTGCTGGGTTTGGATGAGGTCTGCTGGAGAGCATCCTACCCCACCTCGGGGTCTCTGCCCGCCTCTGCCTGCGCAGGCAGCACCCCCAGCGCCCTGTGGTGCGCCAGCAAAGGCACGCTGCTGTGCACCGAGTTGCACTGCTGGGCGACATGGCCGCTCACGCACTGGGGACGTGGCTCCAGAGAGCGTCAGTGCTGCAAAAGCCACGTGCGCGCAGACATGTAGGGCAGGGCTCACCTACCCGCTGCGCAGACGCTGGCTGCAACCCCCTGATCTTGCTGTTTCCTTTTCCCAGAGCTTCCCCAAGCAGCTCCATGCTTCTGCTCTTTCAACCCTTTGGCCTTCAAGACCCCCCGCCTGCCTCCCCCGCCAACACCAAGCCTGAGAGCTAAAAGCATTAAACATCACAGCAATTTTCATGCCGCGTGGAGCGTAGAAGGGGATGGGGGGGGATCCTGGCTGCTGTAAGGAGATGAGAGAAACACAGCCACAGGCCAGAGTCAAAAGCAAGCAACACCCAAGAGCGGTGCCACTGCAACGCGTGTCCCCATGCCACCCAGCACCCGGCCCGCTGGGGCCAGCGCCGCACCCCGGCTCACTGCTCGCTGGAACAGGGCTCCTGACGGCTGCAGAGGGGCCTCCGGCTCCTCTTCTCCCCCCGGCAGCCAGGGCCCAGCCGGCGCCAACCACTAAGAATCCAGCAGGGAGAGGTGCGGAGAGCCTGAGGACAGCCGTGCGGCCACGTGCCTCAGGCAGCAACCCAGCCTGCTGAACCCATCGCTTGCTGGAAGAGCCCCAACCTGGCCAACCTGCTGGGCAAGAAGGGCTGAACTCTTCCAGCCAGCACCGCAAGGGGCACAACTGCCGTATCCCCACTCATTTTTGCTTCTTTCCCTTCTTCCTCCCTCTTTCCAACCTCCCTGGACCAAACGCAGGCTGTGGGGAAGGCAGGCAGCCTCACCGGGCAGCCAGGACCACCAGCACGGCACGCCACGGCCCCGGCCCAGCTCACTGACCCGCCTGGACCCCAGCCACGGCTCAAGGAGCAGCCAAGGCTGGTAAGTGCAAGGGGAGGAGACGCAGGGTGGGGAGCAGGGCCGAATTCCCACGCAGACAAGAGGAGGCAGCGGAGAAAGACATGCGGGTGCAATGGGCAGCGGGGCTTGGGGCAGCGATGGCCCTGTGTCCCCTTACCCCCAGGGCTGCTCGCCTCCTGCCAGCCCCTCTGTCCCAAACCACCCGGGACACCACAAGAACAGGGGCTGTGCTACCAGCCCAGGGCTACGCTGCTGCAAGACGCACAAAGCCAAGGAGCCACGGGAGCTCTCCTGCGCTACGACAGGACCAGCAATACCTCCGGCAGCAAGGACGGGTGTCTGCTCCAAAAATCACCTCGTTGTCCATCGTGCAACGGGCTCTGGAGGGCAACAGGGTGCACAGCCCAAAAGAGACAAAGTTTTTTAGCAAAAGCTGCACCTTGTGGCAGTGATAACACGTCTTCCAGGAGTGCCACTAACTGTTTGGTCTAAATTAAGCCCAAAATAATTACAGAGCAGCTGATTTTTATTCTTTTTTTTATGTTGCCATGAATCAGACTACAGTTAATTGATATTTACTCTGCATTTGCTCGGTGTCGCAGCTCACCCAGCGTTGTTCAGGATGACAGAGCAGACAATAGGTGCTGGCGATCACGAAGCTCGGGCGTGCAGGGGGGCTGCACAGCCGCTGCACAGTAAAAGGGAATCTCACCTGGACTAACACGTGGCACTTCAAGGAGACACAAAAGAAAAAGCCACATGGGCACAAGGGAGAGAGGACAGAGATGTGCCAGGCACCCTCGCAGCAGCATTGGGATGATGCACAGAAAGTCTATGCGTCCTTTTCCCATGGGCAGCACCCGAGGGCTGGCAGCGGGTGCCACCGTGCCGGGCGAGATGCGGCTGCGGGAGCCTCACACAGGTCCATGCTGAGCGGCGGCAGCGGCCAGGGAAGGCGAGGACCAGCATGAGCATCCCTGCACCCACGTGTGCCCTTGCTCCGCCTGCACCCCGCGACACCTGCTGAGTTGGTGCCGGGAGGTGCTGGTCTGGTTTAGCGCTGAAGGGGGGTGTTTTGCCAGCTTGTTCCCCAGCTCTGCTAGGGGTCCCCCGGAGACACCGGGGAGGGCTGGACTGTCCACTCCCTGGACAGCCCGACGTACAGCCGAGCCTCTTGCTCACACGCAGAGGTGCCACCACAACCTGCCAACCCTCACTCTGTCCACCTCCTTCAAACACTCATCGTCTGCGGGTGCCTGGGCCCAGCACCCACCATCTGGGCACGGGAAGCCCTGGCCTGTCTCATGCAGACAGACCCCAACTTCCATGGGGGTAGCACCATGACAAGGTAAGACAAGGGCAGCCCAGCCTGAAAAGGTCAAGAAATGCTGACCAGCAGCCAGAATCCCCCAAAAATCATGGAGACCTCACGCCCTGGGGTACCCCAGCCCTTCAGAACCAGAGCTGGGGCAGGTGATGGGGACAGGGAAGGCGGGGATTGCGCAAAGCCCTTGCAAAACAACCGAGCTGCTGCGTGGACGCGACAGGATGAAGCCAGAAGCGCAAACAGCTATTTAAGCTAAATATATTTGTTCCTGGGATGACGTTGGTATGTAAATCGATCATAAATACACTCAGGCTGGAAATGAGAAGATGGCTCCTGACCACTGGAGGTTAAGTCCTAGAGCAGCCCTTCAACAAGAATTACTGGGAGAAGAAACAAAACTTGTGCAAGATGGAGCTGGAGAAACACATGCAAGGGTGACAAAAAGCATCTCTGCGTGACACAGAGACAAACACAGGACACAGCCACCCGAGGCAGCCCCTGAACACAGCATGGCATTGCCATAATGACCACGGGCATCGCCAGCGCAGCTTTGCTCAGGATGCCCAAGCCAAGCGAGATGTTGGAGCCACTCTGCAGGAGCTCCTGGACCTCCCCGGTGGGCAGAGGAACCCCCTGTCCCTGCACCAAGCACCCCTCCTGCTTCTCCATCTCACACCGCGTTTGCAATGCCAGGCAGCGCCAGCAGAGCCACAGGGCTGTTCCCCGCCACGGCTGCACCGAGCACGGGGTGCAAAGACAGCCTGAGAACACCCTTCCCCTAAGGGACCTGCCCGGCGGAGGAAGAGGAGCAGGATGCAGGGAGGCAGGATGCTGAGAGCCAGGGTGGCAGATGGCGCCTCCTCCCCACGAGTGCCCGCGCCCTCCCACGCACGCTGCTGCCGGCACAACAAAGTGCACCTTTGCCATGACGCGGCTTCTCATTTCGGCGTCGGCTCACCTGCCTCCAAGACGTGGCGGGAGGAAGCAGGCGGGCAGCAGGACCCCTGCTCCCAGCGCTGGAGGCAGCAGGGGCACTTACAGGGAAGGAAGATGGGGCTCCCCACTCCCCCTCCTCAAACGAGCAGGGCCCAGCGAAGCGCATGCTCCCTGGGTCCTGAAGCGAGCGGGCAGCTCTGCTGCCACACCATGCCCTGCCAACCCCAACGAGGCTGAAGAACCACCACTGTTGATGGGGACCCTGCCATCTACCAGCTGCATTGGTGTCCTCCCCATCCCCAGCCCTGCTCTGGGAGCTGTGGTGAGCAACCAGACCCTGTCCACCCCCCCTGGGCCGCTCATGATTTCATGACCATCAAATCCACTCCACACCTTGCCATCCAACAAGGTCAAGTGCAAGGTCCTGCACCTGGGTTGGGGCAATCCCCAGGACCAGCACAGACTGGGGCATGGATGGGTGGGTGGATGGATGGATGGAGAGCAGCCCTGCGGAGAAGGACTGGGGGACACTGGTGGGTGACAAATGGGACATCAGCCGGCAACGTGCGCTTGCAGCCCAGAAAGCCAAGCGTCTCCTGGGCTGCAGCAGCAGCAGCGTGGCCAGCAGCTCGAGGCAGGGGATGCTCCCCCGCTGCTCCGCTCTCCTCACACCCCCCTGCACCACCGCCTCCAGCTCTGCGCTCCCCAGCACAACACAGACAGGCCCCTGGTACAGCGGCTCCAGAGGAGGCCACCAAAATGCTCCCGGGCCTGGGACACCTCTGCCGGGGAGAAAGGCGGAGAGCGTTGGGGCTGCGCAGCCGGGAGAAGAGACGGCTGCGGGGAGACCTCACTGCGGCCGCTCAGTGCTGAAAGGGGGCTGAGAGGAGAGAGGGAGACTTTTGACCAGGGCCTGCGGTGACAGGACACGGGGTCTGAGCGAGGGTGGGGTCAGGCCGGCCATAAGGAAGCAATGTTGTACCGGGAGGGTGGTGAGGTGCTGGCCCAGGTTGCCCAGAGAAGCTGGGGATGCCCCATCCCTGGAAGCGTTCAAGGCCAGGTTGGACGGGGCTTTGAGCAACCTGATCGAGTGGGAAATGTCCCTGCCCATGGCAGGGGGTTGGACTGGATCATCTTTGAAGGTCCCTTCCAATCCAAACCACTCTGTGAGTTTATCCCTGGCCAGACCTGAGTGGGACGTGACTGTGGCAGGGGCAGCACCGATGAGGATGCAGATCGGGGGTGAGAGCAGCACGGTGAATGGGGGGAAACTCTGCTTTGCTTTCTGTGTCAAGGACATGCCTGGTCACCCTTCGCCAGGTCCCTTGCTCTAATGGAGCCACGCTTGCTTCACCACAGCTTCAGCTCCTCTCACATCCATCTCCAAGGTCTGCTGAAGTCTGGGCTGGCTCTGATTTCCCATCCCAGGGAAGCTGGGAGAAGCAGCACAGAGGGTGCAGGAGCAAAGAGACGCCAGGAGAACAAAGTCAGGCTTTTCACCTAAACCCTCATTTGTCCTCTCACACTGCTCCTCCCGAAGCAGCATCACACGAGCCTGAGCCTGATGCCTCCAACACAGCATGACTGCAACTCCTGGTCTTCAAGGACACCTCCTCTCTGCCCTGCTGGGACCAGGCACCCAGGGGAATGTACCCCCAGAAAAACCACTGCATGGTGGGAAACAGAGCTAAGAGGGCATGGAAAGCAGTGCCCGAGGAGGCAGCTCCAGCAAGAACCAGCTGCAGCCTCCCTTCCTGCCAGCAGCACCCGAGCAGCATCTCCTCTGAGCAAAACAGGCTTCCAGCTGTGACACCTACCAAAAGGACCTGGTGAGTAGCAAGGTTATGCTTACACGACAGCAGAGCCTGCTCAGAGGCATCTGGCCAGAGCCTAGGCACCAAGACAACTCCAAATTGACTTTTTGGCACCAGCTGGTGTTGCCTCAACACATTAGACAGAGGTGAGCAGCTACGATTTGTCTCCTTGAGCACCTGGCACATCTCTCTGCCAGTAGATGGTCTGCTAAGAATTAGAGAGGCCACTCTCCAAATAATTCACATCTCCTCCAGCAGACGGAGAGCCTGAACAAAGTCACCTGGGACCAGCGCCCTGGTGTCCAAAGCCACCACCTCGAGTCTGCACAGCTTAAATTATGAAACTGGAAGTCAAGTGTACATGCAGCTGAACCTCCCCTTCCATCCTGGTGCAGAGCCATAACGGACCTACTTCCAGGTCTGAAATATTTATCAGGTCTTCCGAAGCCTGCGGAGATGGACTGAGCTGACAGGCTGGAAGACACGACTTCAGATTTGAAGATTTACGTCCCCGCAGGCAATTCATTCAGCGAGCAGCATCTGTTATATAACGCAGCAACAAGGAGTCGCGGAGCGTGGCTGCGGGGAGGGATGCGATGCACGGAGAAGACGAATGGCAGAGAAGTCCTTCCCGACCACTCCAGAAAAAAAAAAAAAACCACATCATTTCATTCCTCTCCAGTTGGCAACTTGCCACTCAAAGCCACCTCCTCTGGGAAGCAGCCCGGACCAAGGACCGAGGACAAACAGCCCGCTTCAAGCACCAGGAGTGACAACAGATGCAGCAGCTCACCAGGAAGGATTTTAGGAACAGGTTTACCAGGAGCTGTGACTCAAATCAGGAGTAGCAGCAGCAACGGCTCCGACCCGAGGAGGAATACAGCCCCTTGGCCACTCCGAGCCCACCCAAGCCCTGACACGATGCAGCCCACCCTGCGGCACGGAGCGGCTCAGCGGGGAGACCCTCCCCATCCCCCCGCCACCGGGCGCGAGCCCGCCGGAGCTGCAAGGAGCAGGCAGGCAGGCAGGCGGGGGGCTGCCACCTTGCTGGCATGATGGCAAAGCCAGCCAGCTGCCCACCCACCGGGCACCAAAATAAGTCCAGGCAGCAGCGGCAACGCGGATCCGAGAACAGTCTGTGCAGCCAGAAGAGGGATCAGTGGGAAGGGAGGGGAAGGAAGGGATGAGCCCTTCTGTGCAACACAGATCCAGCCCAACACCTCCACCCCATGCCGCGCAGGTGGGTAAATCCAGGTCTCACACAGACACCTGGACCTCACTTTCTTCTGCAACAGCAGAGCACATGCAGGAGAGCACCAAGGGCTTGCATCCACCTAAGCACACAGTCCTGGAAGACGCAGGTTCCAGTAGGATTGTACCTGTGGAGTCTCTCTCGTCTATCAAGAGACCCTGAAAATCAGCAAGCAATTCAGCCAGCAGACACTGCACATCCATCTGTCCATCCCTCCCTTCACTCAGTGCTCCAACGGCAACTCCAACCATTGTTCATCCGTTTTCCAAATTACCAGCCCAGCTCTGTCCTGATCTGAAGCCCCACTCCAAGGTCCTCCAGCTCCAGGAGGGACTTGCCGGTGGTGTTTAAGGAATTTGTATCTCTTCACGGAGGAGTTGCACCATGCACAGCACATTTGCCTCCAGACAAGAGTGAGAAGTCCGTGTTTTTATTTTGATACCCTGGAGGATTCGGTCACAACAACCCCATGCAACGCTACAGGCTGGGGGAGGAGTGGCTGGAGAGCTGCCTGGCGGGAAAGGACCTGGGGGTGTTGGTTGACAGCCACCTGAACATGAGCCAGCAGTGTGCCCAGGTGGCCAAGAGGGCCAATGGCATCCTGGCTTGTACTGGGAATAGTGTGCCCAGCAGGACCAGGAGGTGACGGTGCCTCTGGACTGGCCACTGGTGAGGCCGCACCTCGAGTACTGTGTTCAGTTTTGGGCCCCTCACCCCAAGGCGGCCATGGAGGGGCTGGAGCGTGGCCAGAGGAGGGCAACGAAGTTGGGGAAGGGTCTGGAGCACAAGGCTTATGAGGAGCAGCTGAGGGAGCTGGGGGGGCTCAGCCTGGAGAAGAGGAGGCTGAGGGGAGCCCTCATCGCTCTCTGCAACTGCCTGAAAGGAGGCTGTAGCGAGGTGGGGGTTGGTCTCTTCTCCCTAGTAATGAGTGATAGGACGAGAGGAAACAGCCTCAAGCTGCGCCAGGGGAGGTTTGGGTTGGATATTAGGAAAAACTTCTTCACCAAAAGGGCAGTCAGGCATTGGAACAGGCTGCCCAGGGAAGTGGTTGAGTCTCCATCCCTGGAGGTATTTAAAAGACGGGTAGACGTGGTGCTTGGGGACATGGTTTAGTGGTAGACTTGGTAGTGATAGGTTAATAGTTGGACTCAATGATCTTAAGGGTCTTTTCCAACCTTAATGATTCTATGATTCTGTGATTCTATGACTTCCCATCACCTTTGTAGTGGAGGTTGCACATGATGCTAAAGTCCTTAGAGATCACTAAGAAATAACTGAGGTGCTGTTCCAGAGGGGACAAACAGCACCCCAAATCCCCCATGAGTTCAGCCCCTGCAAAGAGCAACGTCTTGCCTTGATTGTCATCACAGGTCATTCACTTGCCATGTTAAAGAGCAAACACCAGTGAGCATGCATCAAGACCAGGCTTTCACCACCTACGTTTTAGTGCCCCTTGGTTGCATCCCCCTCTCACACCTCATGGAAACCTTGCTTCTTTATTTCCAAATTAATCTCAATGAACTCTCTTCCCTGGGTTACCACAAGCCTTTGCATTAATTACCAGGTTCTCGCAGGCTCAGGAGCACAGGGAGGCGGTGGGGGGGGCTGCCAGGCACTGCGCCGGCACCCACCGTTCCCCACTCCACTGCCTTCACCACCATGGGGCCCTGCACTGCCTCCACCCCACCAAAGCACAGGACTGAACTCCAGCCAAGCTTAACATGGAGCTTAATCCTGTCTTTGGTTGAACTTCTGCCATGTTTTGTGCGTCTCACCCGGGGCTGAAGGAGCAGATGGACACAGAGCGATGTTGCTCTCGGTCTGGCTGAGTCGCTGGGAAATGGAAAAGCTATGAGCAGTACATCATCAGTTACCACAGAACAGTTTGGGGTGGAATGGACCTTTAAAGATCATATAGTCCAACCCTGAGTTATCCCAAGAGCTGACCCACGGTCCCATGAGACAGCAGATGGCCTGCCCTTACAAGGCCACATGAGTTTAACGCCTCTCTAGATCATCTAAGCAGACCCCTGCAGCTATGTCCAAGGTTGTCTCCTGTCTTGAGGACACCGAGGACCATTTCCAACATCCCAGCACCAGGTACCATGGGACAGAAGGGAGCAGCGCTCAGACGGGGTGCAGGTCCTGCTCCAGCGATGCTGGCACATGGGTGCTGCCCTAGGAACACAGCTGAGCTGACACCACACCACCGGCAGCCCCGGCACGCAGCAGCCTGGGGGAGCTGCAGGCTGGTCTGAGACAACACCCGGCGTCCACCCAGCTGGGAGGGGTGAGTTGTGGTGAAGCAGCTCCTGCTGATTTGTGCTGATGCATCTGTGAGGAGCAGGTCCATGAGAACCTCATGAAGTTCAACCAGACCAAGGGCAAGGTCCTGCACCTGGGTCAGGGCAACCCCCAGGACCAGCACAGACTGGGGGATGGGTGGGTGGGTGGGTGGGTGGAGAGCAGCCCGGCGGAGAAGGACTGGGGGACACTGGTGGGTGACAAATGGGACATCAGCCGGCAATGTGCGCTTGCAGCCCAGAAAGCCAAGCATCTCCTGGGCTGCAGCAGCAGCAGCGTGGCCAGCAGCTCGAGGCAGGGGATGCTCCCCCGCTGCTCCGCTCTCCTCACACCCCCCTGCACCACCGCCTCCAGCTCTGCGCTCCCCAGCACAACACAGACAGGCCCCTGGTACGGCGGCTCCAGAGGAGGCCACCAAAATGCTCCCGGGCCTGGGACACCTCTGCGGGGGAGAAAGGCGGAGAGCGTTGGGGCTGCGCAGCCGGGAGAAGAGACGGCTGCGGGGAGACCTCACTGCGGCCGCTCAGTGCTGAAAGGGGGCTGAGAGGAGAGAGGGAGACTTTTGACCAGGGCCTGCGGTGACAGGACACGGGGTCTGAGCGAGGGTGGGGTCAGGCCGGCCATAAGGAAGCAATGTTGTACCGGGAGGGTGGTGAGGCACTGGCCCAGGTTGCCCAGAGAAGCTGGGGATGCCCCATCCCTGGAAGCGTTCAAGGCCAGGTTGGATGGGGCTTTGAGCAACCTGATCGAGTGGGAGATGTCCCTGCCCATGGCAGGAGGTTGGACTGGATCATCTTTGAAGGTCTCTTCCAACCCAAACTACTCTCTGAGTCTGTGAGTCTACAATTGAGCACCTGATCATCCCCGCCGCACCTCCTGGACTCACCACAATATTATAAAACACTGATTTCTAAACAAGGTGTGGGCTCTTCTTTCAGTGCCCGAACAGTTTTTGGTATTATAAACTGAATTTTCTACAACACCAAGGCAAGGTAACACTGTAAAACAAAGCCAGAAGCATTCCCAATGTCCTGGATGCTTCTGGAAGTCACCTCGATGTCACAGGATCTTGTTCGCTGCAGATCTCAAGACTTTTCAAAAGATTATTATGCTTTTAGGCCACGAATGCCCTTTGCGGCTCGAGCTGCGGCTCAGCCCCGAGCGGACACCGTGCCGATGCATGCTGCATGAGCCCAGCAGCCAGAAGCAAAGCCATGACAGCTCTTCCCTGAAAACACCCAAACAGAAACACTGCAAAATCTTACAGTGCAAGCGCAGACCAAAAGAGCCTGGAGGATGATTGTGCAACAGTCTGAGACATGTGAATTCCCTTGAGAAAATCCCTCGCTTCTAGGCTTGGCCAAGTGAATTTTAGCTGAGGAGCAGCTGCCAGGAGAGGGGAGCGTGAGACAAATTTAGGAAGGACCAGGTTCTTCCAAGCAATTAGCAATATCTATTGATTTGACATAGGGCTGGACACAAGAAAATGTGTGTACAGACAACCTCCTGGGACCTCTAGAAACAATTCACAGTTGGATACGAGCAGACATGGAATTGCACTGGGCAAATGAAGAGAAGTGGATGGGAGGAGGGTGGATGGCAAGACAGAGACCTGGTCTCAGCTTTCCAGCCCCCTCATCACACCTTTGCGCCAGGGCCACGGCAGCCTGGAGGGCACAAGCAGAGTTCAGCTCCTCAGCAGTTGCCCACTGGCCCATGAAAGCAACACCTTTGCCAACAACAAGGGCTGCCAGCAGCTCAGAGCCATCCTGCACGGCCGCCCCTGCAGCAACCCTCAGCCCTTGTGATCACCCGCACCATGAGGGAGGTGGACGAAGGAGAGCCCACATGGGCTCACGGCAAGACTGAAGGACAGGCTTGGGGCAGCAGAGATGTTCAAATGATGTCCCTCAGCGGGTGAGCCTGCCCAGGGTCCAGCCCCGGCCCCCTGGTCCAGCCCCACCGATAAGCAGCTCCGCTCAGCTCTGCTCACACCTCCTCCCCCTTGCACAGCTCAGCACCTCGGTCCCACCCGCTCCCCAACGAGGGGCTTGCAGACACCAAAGCTGGAAAGTCTCTGCCCTGAGGAAGCCCAGCTGACCCCACCAGCCCCAGGTGCTCTGCCAGTGCCAGCTCCCCCAGCTCCCCCGGGAGATGCACCGCTCGCACCGGGGGACAGGGGAACTCATCACCCACAGCCCTAATTCTGCCAGATCCTGCAGACTCCCAAACGTTGCCACCTCTTCAGTGCTGCTATCCTTAACTTCTGTTCCTAGCAACAAACCTCTTCTCGGGAACACAAGGCTGGGGAAGAAAACAACGATACACCATTAAGGTCCGGGAGGGACAGACTCTTTGGGCAGCCAGCAACAAAATGTCCTTCAGGACAGAGAGGACAGCATCACAAGTGAACACCGCAGGCTCAAAGATGGCTGCACCATTTCTGGGCCAAACAGGCAACGCTCAGCTTGTTCTGCAAGTGCTGCCTCATCCACGTACACTCCCCAGACAGCCTGGGGCAAGACAACCGCCGGCCAGCATAAAACCAGCCATTTGCTCTTTTCAGCCTCCACATTGCCCCGCTCTTCAGGAATTCCCCTCCAGCAGCCCGGCTGGACCCTCACCACCTCTCAAGGTCAGAAAGCCATCAGCCATCCCTGCATCTCCTTCCCACGCAGGTCCAAGCCCTCCCTCACCCCGGCCATCAGCCACCTCGGCACCTTGTGGCTTTCCAGCCATGGCCACCTGAAGACAAGAGGACTTCAGTCTGACTCTGTCCACCCCGCAAGTGGGTGGACACTCTGCCCAGCCCAGCGCAGCCAGGTGCCCGCGGGGACGCAAGCAGATCATGGCTCACTCACTCTCGTCGGGGTTGGGTGAAGCAAGAATGGCGCTGTGCTTCCTCTTCACTTCCTCCACGTTCTCCGAAATTTTATCGATGAACCCTCGAATTTCTTCCACCTGTGGAGACGGACAAGAAGACAGGTCTCCTGTGAGAGGCCTGCAGTTTTGGAAAGGGGAGGGATTATTAAACCCTATCGCAAAGCAACCATGACACATCTGAACCACAGCAAACATCCTTCTGGACGAATATTTTCCAGCTGGATCCTCAAACTGTAGGACCACCGTGAAATCAGACCTTCCACATCACAGCAGCCAGCTCTGCAGTCACAGCAATGTAATACAGACTCAATGTCCTCCATCCTTTGCAATGCACTGAGAAACATTTGGCGTTTATTTAAATTAGCATCAGATCTACGGATTCCCAGACCCTGCACCTCCGGCACGGAGAACATAGCTGAGGTTGCACAAGCCAGGCTCGGTCCCGGCTCAGTCCCCCATGGCTCTTTGCTCCAGGGGGTGAGAAGCCCAGTTTGACCCTCACCTCACAGACCAGGGAGGCCAAATTTGCCAGCAAATCCATGCTGGCATCTTCCCCGCGCTCCTGTACTACAAGGAGACATGCTGGCATCACCGAGAGGGGGAACCTCTACTTCTGCCCTCTGCCCACCGGGCTGCCCACCCTCTAGCTCTGCCTTCTCCTTCGACTCACACCACCACTTTGCTCATCTTCATCTGCACGTCAGATTTTCTTCATTCCCCACTCCATTGCCTGCACAGATACATTTTAACACCCCCTACACACATGCCATGCTCAGGGTGTGCTAAAAATCCGCATGCAGATCTTACAGCCACCCACATGCCAGAAGACAACCTCTTGTTTGGTAACGAGAGGCATAAAATTAAATCAATCCCATGCAGAAACTGCTACTCCGCAGAGGTGCTTTCAAGAGAGGTTTGAGGGCTGGTCCGCTTTAGCGGCAGGCTGGAGGCAGGCAGGCTGCAAGGCTCACCCACTCCCCACAACCTGGCCCAGCTGCCCCACTGGTTTCTGGAGGAGGAGGTGGCACAGCAAAGCATCCATAGGGCCAGGTAAGCCCACGACAGCCCCAGCTCTGCGTGGAAGCCTGGTTCCTGCTAATCAGCGCTCTGAGCCTAACCACCGAGGACCGCGAGCATCAGCTGAGCGGCATCAGCCAGGGCGGGACCCCCATCCCCACCTCGACCACTGCTCCTGCCTGCGGTGGGAGCCTGTACCACAGCCCCGCAGCCTGCTCCGGCGCTAACAGAAAGGTCTGAACTGGCTTTAAAGCTGCAGCGGAGAAAGAAACCTCTCACCTGCTCAAAGAACTCGTCCATGAAGCGGTCCCGGTCCACGCTGACGGTGACTTCATCATCATCGTCACTGTCCTTCGCCTGCAATGACACGGAGAGAGGCATCAACAAGTGCTTCCTGCACGGTTTGCGGCTCCATTTCAGGAGCTCCTCAGGGGCATCTTCCCCCTCTCCTTTCCTCACTTGCTCCCAGGAGCTGGGGCAAACGCCAGCCAGAGGGTGGGACGCCCCGGGCGCTGCCGCACCAGAGCACTACGGACACCGAGAAAGCAGAGGACGGCCAGCTCCAGCAATAAAGGCATGACAGAAAACACCACCGCAGCCAGCTGCCGCACCGCGTGGCCTCCCATGGCAAGCGCAGAACAAGACTAACCATACCTATGCATTTATAGAGAGCTGGAGGGGGAACTGTACAAGCTATCCTCAGCTGCACGCGAACACAGCGGCTCTGCAAACAGCAGTGATGGGGAACACAAGGGATGCCGCAAGGGGAAAACACGAGGGATGCTGCAATGGGAAAACACAAGGGACACTGTGATGGGAAAATACAAGGGGTGCTGCGGAGCGTGGGAAAGGTGGGAGAGACCAGAAACCACAACAGAACTAGTAAAGCCACAGCAGGCAAATGAGGGATTGTCCCTGTCTGCAGCAGCATGTGTGTCTTTGTCACCACAGATGAAAACACCTCCCGTCCCAGCAAGGCAGGGGACGCGAGCTCGCAGGGGAAAGAAAAATTACAGTCCTCTGTACAAGGAGACATTTAAAAGATTATTATCCAAAGCAGATGACAGAGGGAAATGGAAAATTAATGGGGTGGAAAAGTTTCTTCTTACTCTATCTTCATGAGAGAGAAGAAGCCAGTGGAACGGAGAAGATTTAAGAGTGAGGAGTGTCTCTGCTCATCTCATAATTGTCCCACGTTTTGCAGATGGCTACACATCACCCCGTGGCCCCTTCGGGCTTTGCAGAGCTAGGCAATACAGTCTCCAGAGAGATGCCTCTTACCTTGAAATAGGTCAGATGAAATACCTAGCCTTCCCCCTAAAATTGCCTTTTCAACCTAGGGTGACTGATTTGGGTGGAGTCACCCAGAGGAGACCTCCGCTTTCAGCCTTGCCACCGCTCGCAGCACCATTTCCTTCATGAATGGGTTATCCAAAGGCCTCGAGATTTGAGAGCTACCACAATTCAAGTGAAAATCTCACCCTGACAAGGAAGAGCAGGCATGTTGCTCCCCTGACCCACCACTCGGGACACAAAGAAGAAATGTTCCCTGAAGCCAGGAATTCAGGAGTTGTCCGTTTTGGCCACAGCTGGGTGCCCAGGCCAGGGCTCAGCAGGCAGGAGCTGCCTGCACAGCGAGGCTGGGGCATGGTGGGAGCCACCAGCCCAGGAACAGGTCGGTGCAGTTAGATTTTGAGGGAGCTGGGCGAGATCAACCTGAGGATGAGCACCTCCTGCTACCTCCTACCCCTGCTGTACCACTACTTTTCTGTGCTCCTTCCAGCTCTGCTGACTTTGTGCCACCAAGCTTTTCCTCGGGCAGCAGCCCACCACCCGACCCAGCCCCAGCACCCGCCACGGACAGACATGCTCACCCCTGCATCTCACGGCACCACGGCGTCCTGCCCGGAGGTTTACCTCACAGCACCGGGGCTGGGCACGGGGTGAGGGCTGGCACTGCAGCCCAGGCTGGGGGCAGATGGCTCGCGAGGCTCTGTGAGCAGAGCAGCTCTGCCAGGGGACACGTGTCCTGCCGGCAGCCCCGTGCCACCTCGCCACGCACCCAACAGGACGGCCATCCACAGGAATGGGTCAAAGGAAAGGGGCTGAGAGCAGCCCTGCGGAGAAGGACTGAGGGACACTGGTGGGTGACAAATGGCACATCAGCCGGCAATGTGCGCTTGCAGCCCAGAAAGCCAAGCATCTCCTGGGCTGCAACAGCAGCAGCGTGGCCAGCAGCTCGAGGCAGGGGCTGCTCCCCCGCTGCTCCGCTCTCCTCACACCCCCCTGCAGCACCGCCTCCAGCTCTAGGCTCCCCAGCACAAGACAACAGTTTTAAACTGAGCGAGGGTGGGGTCAGGCTGGCCATAAGGAAGCAATGTTGTACCAGGAGGGTGGTGAGGCGCTGGCCCAGGTTGCCCAGAGAAGCTGGGGATGCCCCATCCCTGGAAGCGTTCAAGGCCAGGTTGGACGGGGCTTTGAGCAACCTGATCGAGTGGGAGATGTCCCTGCCCATGGCAGGGGGTTGGACTGGATCATCTTTCAAGGTCCCTTCCAACCCAAACCACTCTGGGATCCTATGAAAGCCCCCTCCCAGGGCGAGCAGGATGGGAAGCACCAGCGAGCCTCTGCAGCCCTGCACAGGAAAACGCACCCCCCTCACAACTTTCCCCAGGCCTATCCAGCTTTTCTTGCCTTCATTCTGGCAGGATCTTAATTTGCAGGAATTTTGAGCCCTTTTCTGAAGCCTGCAAGGAAAGCATTCCCTGTCATTAATTTTAAACGCAGTCTTCTACCGTGACCACGCAGGCCAGAGAGTACTGGCAGCAGGTCAGCCTGCCGCCCGCAAAGATGCCTGTCTCCTTGTCACCTCTTGCCCGTCCCTTCCACATCCAAAACGGCTCGTTGCACGCAGGATGCCACATCGCTGCTTGGTCCCATCCCTCCTGCCCACTGGACCCTGCCATTTGTTAGAGCCAGAAATCTCGGAGGAAGGCAACCCGCTGCCCAGGGAGAGGGTTTCTGCCAAAGCCACACACAGTCTTGTTGGAGGCACTTCTATTTTCAAGGCAGCTCGCCCCCCAGGCGCAGCAGAGCGCTGATGCACAGGCAGGGCGATGGTTATTTAGGGCAGGCACTGAACGCGGCACTGCCCTGCCATGCACGGAGAGAGCGGCACAAATGCCTGGCCGGGAGCCCTGTGAAGAGGAAATTACAAGGATGGAGCCTGCTGGTCGGGAGGGCACATGTCACTCCGGGCTGGAGAAGGGCACCATCTGTCCAACCCACGTCACTGGAAATACCCTCCGTGCCACGCCGCTTCCAACACATGGCGTCAGGCTGATCGCCCAGCCCCATGGCCCCCAACCCGAGACCCCCACACGAGGGAGGCAGCAGCGGCGTTAGCTGCGGGGCTAACGGGGACTCAAGGGGAGGAGATACCACCGGGCAGGTACAGCGCCCGTGGTCTGCTCCCAGCATCTCCCTCCATCCCAAGGCACGGTCCAGGCACGCTGCCAGCCCTCACGGGCACTCTCACCCCAGGCTTCAAGTGTCTTGCCGTACGTTGCTGCCAAAGCAGAAACAAAACCAAAATACCTCTCCTGAGGAAACCTAAAGTGTCCACCCAGCCGACAGTGTTTGGGCTTCACGCACCCCAGCTGTGAGCATCCCAGGTTTTCAAAGCCCCATGGAAAGCTCCAGGCTAGGTCAAAGCCACCCGCTGGTGCTGCTCAACACAAGCAGCAAACAATTCACAGCCTTCAAAAGCCCAGGCTTGCTCGCCAGTGACAGGTGAGGAGCATGCGCTCCCAACGCCATCCTCCCGGTGCTTCTCAGCTGCCGAAATGGCCGCCCATCCATCTCCGCATCCGCTGGGCGTGCCTGACGTGTCGCAACCTCAGGCAGCAAAGGCTGCCCCAAGGCTCCTTACGGGGAGAGAGGCAACAGAGCCACAGCAAAGCACTGCAAGTCCCAGTGCCTTAGGTGAGACTAGCTCTAAACACAGCTTACAGCAGGCAATGAGCCCAAGTTAACGAACACAACCAGCCAGCAAGCAGCTCCGCTGCCCTGCAGCCTTGGTGGGTCGCTGGCGTTGCCCACTTTATGCGTACAGGTACTGCATGGCAGTGCTGGTCGCTGCCTGCGTCACCGGCACGGGGAGCGGGTGCTCTGCCACCGGCACATCCGGAGCAGATGAGCAGGAGGGGTTTGATCAGCCTCCCTCAACACCTGCTCCTGCCTCGGGCACTTTCAGGCTGCACCGGGCACCTGGGGTCTCTGGGCTTTCACCCACCCGCACAGGGTAGGTGAACATAACCCTGCTTTCACAGGGTTTTTTCCTTCTCCAGCCCGCTGGAGGCCAAGCGGCGGGCAGCGCGGCGGGCAGCGTGCTGGCAGAGGGGATGGCTCTGGGAGCCGCTGCCTCCCTGGTGCCTCCGGTGCTGCTGAGCGCGGGGAGTGGGATGGGGAGGGCAGGAGCCAGAGCTCCTCCAGCGTCTTTCGGAGCCTCACAGGGTTAAACGTGCCCCTCCACAGGGGCTGAAATCCCAAGAGGAGGCAGAGCCAAGCTGTGATACTGCGGAGCAGTGGATGGGAAGACAGTCCAGAGCCCTGGAGCACCCCAGCTCTGTGGGTTTTGCAACAAGCACACCGCTAATAAATTCATAATCAAGCAGATTACATCCCTCTGCTTC
Source organism: Platalea leucorodia (assembly GCF_965183815.1). Classification (NCBI taxonomy): domain Eukaryota; kingdom Metazoa; phylum Chordata; class Aves; order Pelecaniformes; family Threskiornithidae; genus Platalea; species Platalea leucorodia. The sequence goes on from NC_138838.1 coordinate 765,764, forward strand.
AAACCAGCCCTGTTCCCTCCGCAGGCGCTTTCTGGAAGACGGCAGAGGAGCACAAACCAACCGAAAAGACTCGAAGCCTGCTCTCCTCCAAAACCAAGAGGCGGCAGGCAGGGCGAGCTGCGGCAGAGCGTAACCAGGTCTCTGTTATCTCAGCAATGGTTACACGCAGGCTTTAGCTCCTGCCCTCATCTGTTAGCGTTGCAGATGAATTTGACCGTGTCCAGATGCATCTGCGGAGCCGGTACAGGGAGCAGAGCCGCACCAGGGCAGAGGAGCAATGGGCTCGGCTGCTGCCGGGCACCTCTGCATCCCAGGGGACCGTGCTGACCCCCCGGCTTGTCCCTCCGCCAAGCCTTGCCAGCGGCACTCACAACCGTGCCAGCCGACCCTTTCCTAGGAAACGCCCGCGCGCACAAGCAGGCAGCAGGCAGCAGGCAGCGAGCCCTAGCCCTGCCTCCAGCCGCCACGCAGGGCTACAGGGTCCAACGCCACGCGCTGCCTGCCATCCCCACCAGAGATAAGGCAAGCTTCACAAAAGCACAACGAAAGGAAAAAGCCACAACAGCTGCTACCCCCCTTTTAGGGACCACTAAATTAAGCAAAAGAAGGCCTCGTCCCTAAGAGATGCAGGATGCTGCTCACCGGCTTCGCTTCCAGGCTGCATCTGGGTTTTTTTTATTTACTGGACACCTCCACACTGATCTGCCCAGCCTGAGAAATTTCAGCCATCTGGGTTTGACTTTCTTTGCAAAATGACCTCCCTTTCTGTACCAAAACCAAAGCGCCCCGTGGGATGCACAGGACAAGGCTGCTCGGTGGGGGGGATGCTCTCTGAGCAGCAGTGGGTCAGGGCGGGACCGCGTCCCCACACGGAGCGGCACACGGGGGTCTAACGCCAGTCGCCTTGTTCCACAAGCCCATGAGCCCAGGGCATTGCTGTCGGCACCCAAGAGCTCCTGCAGCAGCTCCCCACGGCTCCGGCACGCGGCTGCGCACCTCGCTGAGAAGAAGGACGAGGTCAGAATAACTCAGCAGCGAGCTGCACTGAGATCTCTTCTCAGCCATCTTAAAAAGCCTACAGGACATGTAATAAACTATACGGATGCCCAGATCCCTGGAAAATCCCAGCCCAGGTCTGCGATGCTCGGCAGCAGAAGAGCAGCTCGCTGTGGCCCTGCTGCTGAACAAGGTCCAAAGCACCCAGGGGTCTCCTACCCACCAAACTACCACCACCCTCATCCTGGGAGGCTGCGTTGACCCGTCACACCTTAGGGTTTGCTTTAGCGTTTTGCAGCAGCCAAACCAAGTCTTTCCTCAGGAGTCCAGAGGCAGAAGTCCTGCTCCGGAGGGTCTTCAGGGAGGTGGTGTCAGGGCTGAGGATGAGGACAGATGGAGGGTCTGCTCCCGGGAGATAGCCCTGGAGAGCTGAACCACCTGAGACCATGGCTTAAATTACCTACAGCCTCAGTCTTGGCACTTTTGCAGACGATATATATATAGTACAGCTATGCAGCATAATAAACTGGGTATTTTATAGCACACAGGCCTCACCTCAGCTATGTCCAATTCCAATATTCACCAAAACCAGCCCATACTTCCCACTAACAACTTTTTGATGAATAAAAGTTCAAGGCACAAATGACTTTAGCATTCAGCAACATCTGCATGAGTCAGTAGGCGTTTCCAATTTCCAACACTAGCAGTGCAAGGGAGAACAAGATTTCCAAGGGTTTTGTCCTTAAGTGTTGGCTTTCATTGCTGCAGAATTATGTTACCAGCCTTTGGCATGAAGCCCAACCCTTTTATCAGAGCCGTGGTCAACTCTTAAGCTCAGTTTTTGAAGCAGGCATGTAAAATTCCACTTAACTATTAAGTACAAATGTCAGAGGTGACAGAGGTACCACCAGTCCTGCAGAGGGGAAGGAGCTGAGCTCACCGACCTCCTCCTCTAGCTCTAGAACATGGACAGCACTATGATCTACTGGAAAGGCATTGATACTTTACAGTCAATACTTTACAAATTCACAATCATGGCTAAAGAATAAATTGGGTGAAAAACAGCAGACAGACTTAATTCATCTGAAATTAATTTCTTAACATCCATCTGACGGTGGCACTGTCCTTGTTACAGCTGCCGTGCAGACCAGAACTTCAGGCGGGCAGCAGAAGCACCTGCAGCCACGGCACTCGTCTCTCCTCTCCACTCCGTGTATTCGCCAGGGTCAGCACCCAGAGAGGTTTCTGCCAGAATCACCACCATGCTTTGGTGTCTACCAAATGCTCTAGAACTGATACCAAGCCCTGGTGATGCCCACCAGTGACCACGAGGTCTGTACTGGGAAGGTGCCAGAGAAAAGAGAAGGAAAGCCTCAGGCAGAGGAGGCGACCCAGGCGGCACCACAGCTCCCACAGCCCCAGTCACCAGGAGAGGATCAACACATGAAAATCAAGCCAGTCCGTAAAATGGTTAACCTTCAAATCAGCCTGCACTGCCTACAGACACTCATGGAACGTGTTGGTTTGGAAGGGACCTTCAAAGATCCTCCAGTCCAACCCCCCCACCATGGGCAGGGACATCTTCCACTAGACCACGTTGCTCAAATGGTCATGAATGCTCAAACATGGGAATGACTTTTCTTTGGTGCTCTTGCCTAGACCGTATAAAGGAACTTTAGCACCATCCAGGTGAGACACCAACCCTCCCAGAAGGCTTCTGGAAAACCAAAACGAACAGTCATTTCATACACCACAAACCCGAAGTCTGACAGGACTTGATGAAAGATCTGAAAGCAATGGCAGATAAAAAGGAAGACTTAATACTAGAAAATCTGCAGCAGACATCGCAGCAGAAGTACTGCATGACGGGAAGTGGCCACAGCTGGCAGTGAGCTTCTGAAAACTCAAAGGACAAGGTGAGCAGAAGATTTTAATTTTAATTATTTTTTAGTTAGTTCCCATGCAAAGAAACCCAGGTCTGTAAGTATCCACTAGAAACTGAAATACTGCACTATTAACAGAAAGCTCAGTCCCATCTAGCAGCAGATTTTGATGCTACACAGCTCAGGTTTGTTCCCTGCACCTGGCGGTGAACACCGAGGTGCCGGTGGATGCCAGAGGAGCAGGCAGCAGGGAGGAGGAACCTTCTCCAGCCGAAGGAGAACACTGGCCGAAGAACAAATCAACACAAATAATTTTGGGTAGGAGACTTAGAATTTTACAACCCAGTCAGGACCTGATCTAGTGGAAGATGCTCCTGCCTGTGGCAATGGGGTTGGACTAGATGATCTTTGAAGGTCCTTTCCAACACAAACCATTCAACGATTCAATGACTGTGGTCCTGCAACAGCTGTCCAGGGGCAGCAGGGACAAGCAACTTCTCTACATCAGGTCTCGACAAGGTTGTGAAACGGGCCAAGGAGGTTGTGCGCAACAGCAAGGTCTCAAATGCAGACGCACATGCTCGGCATTGGCCTCAACCTCAAAGGGACCTGGACAACCTCTCCCCATGGGCAGTGCCAGTACCCTTGGCCACTGAGGGGAAGCTTTTCCTTAGCCTGACCTCTCCGCGGCTGCTGCAGTGGAAGGGCTTCCCATTCTCCTCTGGATGCCCGCAAGGACAGTTTTCGGCCAGCAGCTAGCAGATGTCCTGGGCTCCACTCACTACTTCCAAGGGTCCTGCAAGAGGTGACGGAGGAAGAGACCCTCCTGCCAGAGGAGAGTGGCTGTACAGGGGAATCTCCTGCACCTCCACTGGAAATACTCAGAGCGTCATGCTGAAGAAGGTTGAAAGTTGTGTCAGGACATCTCTCGTGGGACCTGAGCACATAGGATCTGCTTGTAGTCAAGGCAGGTTAAAGAAAAGCAAATGAAACATCTATTTACAATACTCGAACTAGACAACATGGGTACGCAGTTCAAGAAAATGTGAGCACTAAAATTAACATGGATTCACAGTGGGTTTCTTATCACAGCCCACATTCAAGGATGCCTGGTGAAGCTGGTCACCCGGAGCTGCTTGCACAGGGTAAGCATCAGTCCTGCAGACTTGAGGTCTTGAAGAAATTTTCTTCCTGACGTGACCTGTCAGCTTTCAAACACAGTAGTGTGGAGCAGGTAACGGAGAAGTGCAGTAGAGAAGGGCCATGCCTATGGCCTTCTGCAGGAACGGCAGCGAGGTGCCACAAGGTTCACGCCATCACCTCCCAAATATCACTGCATCCCATGCCAGCATCACATAAAAAGACATACGGGCTGCATCGGGGCTGCAGCAGCAGCAGCGTGGCCAGCAGCTCGAGGCAGGGGATGCTCCCCCGCTGCTCCGCTCTCCTCACACCCCCCTGCAGCACCACCTCCAGCTCTGCGCTCCCCAGCACAACACAGACAGGCCCCTGGTACAGCGGCTCCAGAGGAGGCCACCAAAATGCTCCCGGGCCTGGGACACCTCTGCCGGGGAGAAAGGCGGAGAGCGTTGGGGCTGCGCAGCCGGGAGAAGAGACGGCTGCGGGGAGACCTCACTGAGGCCGCTCAGTGCTGAAAGGGGGCTGAGAGGAGAGAGGGAGACTTTTGACCAGGGCCTGCAGTGACAGGACACGGGGTCTGAGCGAGGGTGGGGTCAGGCTGGCCATAAGGAAGCAATGTTGTACCGGGAGGGTGGTGAGGCACTGGCCCAGGTTGCCCAGAGAAGCTGGGGATGCCCCATCCCTGGAAGTGTTCAAGGCCAGGTTGGACGGGGCTTTGAGCAACCTGATCGAGTGGGAGATGTCCCTGCCCGTGGCAGGGGGTTGGACTGGATCATCTTTGAAGGTCCCTTCCAACCCAAACCACTCTGTGAGCCCATGACACACCACATGGCACAGCTGGTCCTCTGCTCACAGCCATCAGTCTGCTCCCCAGTTTGGGGGGCAAGGCAGCGCCCATATTTCAGACACCAGCCCCACCGCTGGCCGCCAAAGGCAGAGATGCAGGCAGCCTGTGGCACATCGCCCCTGCCCTCTCCCCCTGCCCTCCAGCTCAGCAAAACTTTCCACTCCTTGTGCTTCCAGAGTTACCTCATTTTATATTTTTTCTAAGTAAAGACGGTCGCATTGGCTTTATGCCTGGTCTGGTCCTGACACAGCATCGCTCTGTTTCTGTTTCCCACACCGACCTTCCCCGCTTGCCTTCCCCTCCCAGGATAATCCTGCAGATGCTGCGGTCCAAGGACATTTGGCCGTCCTCTGCCGCAGGTTTGCTCAGGTCACCCTCCAGCCGCCCGGAGCCAGGACGTTACTGCGCACTCTGTCTTCCCGGGTCTTCCACTTGGGCTCACTCTTCTCCTTTTTGCTAATATACGTAATTTTCTGGAAGTAGCAATTTATCACAGTACTTAGCTTAATGAGCCTTACTGTACATGTTCTGCCTGTAGTGATAATTTTGCATATTTCCTAAGAAATCTTGTTAACGGGGAGATACATAGCAAAACAAACATTTGTATAGCTTCCGAGCAGCTCGCACGAAGACAAAGACACTTGCAATTAAAACAACGGGAACTAGTCTAAACCCCTTTGGCTCAAGCCCTTTTAGCCATCCAGCAGGCATCCAACGCGTGTGGCTTGTGAACGCAACGTCTCATCGCTCTTTGGCGTCCACAGCGCGGCGCCGGGCTTCAGAAGGCAAAGAGTATTTCTGCATTCAGGTTGACTTCAGTGGGACCACCAAGCCCCCACTGCACCAGACCTGGAGCTCCCCAACAGACACCAAGGACCCCGGGACTCAGCATCCCGCTCCGAGGCCGGTGACGGTGGGGGCTGAGCCCGCCTGTCCTCCAAACCCCCGTCCATCGCCCCGCTCCCCCATGGGGTGCAGACCCCCGCTGCAGACCCCAGTCCCCTCCTGGGGCAGGGACATGAAACACCACCCAGAGCTGACCTAGAGGCTTTGCATGCTGCTGTGTTTAAAGCACATCAAAGGGTCTTCCCAATTTTAAGTTTTCTTTGGCTTGCCCTACTGAGGTGTGTGCCCGCTGCTGCTAACGGCTTCCCCGCAGCACAGCGATGCCCGGGACCCCACAACTGCTGGGGAGCAGAACATCTCAGACAGAGAGCGTGGAAGGCAGGCGTTCAGGGCTCACTCTATGTCACCTCCGTTACCTTCTGCCATGCTCAGCCGACAGGCCCGGCAAACCCAGGGAGCAAGGACTCACCCATGTCTCACCCCCTACCGCTCTCCAGGACCACGCGGGAGCAGGCGAAGCAGCTTCCCTGCCCCGGAGATGCACCCTCACGGCGGGGAGACGGGCGGGCGAGGCATGATCCAAGGGCAGCCATGGTGCACAGCCTTCCCCAGCAGCTTTGCTCCTTCCAGCCCCCAGAAAAATCAGCTTTTCGGCATCGCTACCCACCCTGCCGACTACATCCAGACCAGGCGGCTGCGCGGGCTGCTGACATGCAGTAACAGAGCCACCGGCTGTCGGCCGCCACATGACAGCCCCGGCTCCCCGATGGGCGAGGGAAGACACGAAGCTGAATTATTTACGTGACCCTTTTGATTGAATAGAAGAGCTCAAAAGCGCACCGGGCAACCAAGAGGGTTAATAAAAGGAAAGGAAGACAGCATTTAAATAAGCAAATATATCTATTTTTGGGGTCAGCAGGGACTTTTGCATCGGGGGGTGGCTCCAGAAAAGCCCCGCTGCCCAGATGGAGATCAACGAGACCCAACTCCTGCTTCAAACAGCAACTTCAGTCGACTTTGCATTTGTGCCCCCGAGAGAGAGAACTCATCAGCAGGAGCAGCAGGGGATTACTAACGAGAGGGGATGGAGCAAGGTCCGGCTGCGAGGCCTGGGGGCCGCGCTGCAGATTTCAGCTGCCGCAGGAGGGAAGAGGGTGGATACACGGAACCGGACCTGGAGCTGACCTCGCTTTCTCTCTCCTTTTATTTTTAATGCACACCTCCCCGCAACTCCCACAGGCACGAGGCAGCGCCTGGAACAGGGACGTGGCAGGCAGGCAGGCAGGCGCGGGGGGTTTCAGCCGGCTGGGCAGGACAACGGCGCGGCACAAACGCATGGACATCGCTGGAGAAAGGCACCTGAAAACGGCTGCCAGAGAGGAGCGACAGGCGCAGGAGAAAAGAGCCCCGCAAAACCATTTAGACCATTTCTGCAAGCTGGAGACGTGCAGAAGCAGGTCTGGCTTTGCACCCGTGGCGCGGGTTGGGAAATAGCTCCTTACTCAAAAACGAAGTGTGATGAGAAACAAAAAGTAGAGATGAAATAAAGAACAACTCTTCAAACCCCAGAGGGAATATTCTCAATTAACACCCATTTGAGCAAGGCAAGACCCAAGGGGAAGATCACCAGAGACGTGACCAGCACTTTGTACACTTGTTTCGTTGCAAGCAACCATTGAGGCTTCGGTCCTACAAACACCTCCACACCCACCCAGTCTTAGACAGATGACCAGTCCCACCGCACGAGGTCTGTGCTGGGGGCCAAGGGGGGACCTCCAGGTCCAAACTGTCCTCCTCCTCCTGTCACCACTCCAAAGAAGGTGCTCGTCACACTGGGGAGCTTTTGCCAGCACTGAAACCTGCCAGGCCTGGACACCGTCCCACAAGCACGATGGCCTTGCCAAACCTCTCCCCGCAGCGTGCGAACACGCGATTTGGGCGGTGTCCACCCTAGCATCTCAAGGAACACTTCCATCGTGTAACTGCAAGATAAAACATCAGGTGAGCGCTGCCTGGTAGGGACCGGGGAGAGGATCTGTCAACCAATAAACGGTCTTTCCCAGCCCAATTAGAGCCCAGCAACTGCTACAGTCACCAACAATCGATAACTATTGGAAATCCTGCTATTTGGCTGTATGAAATGTTGACAGCAGAGTCCCGTCCTCACGAAATCACCCAGACACACATTTCTTAATGGCCGGTAACGCCAAGTGCGTGGAGTTCCTCCAGCAACAGCAACCCTGACCCAAACCATCCAGGTCCACCCAGCCACTGACCCCCCACACCCCTCCCACCCCCCGTGTCCCCTCGAAATCCCCTCTCCTGGCCTGGGCAGGCATCTCACAGCAGCCTGCAGCTCCTTGGCACCATCTCACTGCTTCAGCAATGGAGAAGCAAGTGCAGGGAATTCAGTCTTGCTGGAAACAGGGCACTCTGGGACCAGGAACTGCCAAATGCCACCTCCACAGCCTGCTCAACATCTTCATCAATGCCACAGACAGTGGGATCGAGTGCACCCTCAGCAAGTTTGCAGGGGACACCAAGCTGAGTGGTGCAGTGGGTACCTGGAAGGAAGGGGTGGCACCCAGAGGGGCCTGGGCAGGCTGGAGGGGTGGGTCCATGAGCAGCTTATCTGTGGGTGGCTCAGAAATGACCTCCCAAAAGAGGCGAGGATAAAAAGGGAAGGATGGGTGAAAAAGCTTCAGTATACAGCCAGAGTGCTAGGAATAAAGTTAACAAGGCATGTGAACCTCATGAAGTTCAACCAGACCAAGGGCAAGGTCCTGCACCTGGGTCAGGGCAACCCCCAGGACCAGCACAGACTGGGGGATGGGTGGGTGGATGGATGGAGCGCAGCCCTGCGGAGAAGGACTGGGGGACACTGGTGGGTGACAAATGGGACATCAGCCGGCAACGTGCGCTTGCAGCCCAGAAAGCCAAGCGTCTCCTGGGCTGCAGCAGCAGCAGCGTGGCCAGCAGCTCGAGGCAGGGGATGCTCCCCCGCTGCTCCGCTCTCCTCACACCCCCCTGCAGCACCGCCTCCAGCTCTGCGCTCCCCAGCACAACACAGACAGGCCCCTGGTACAGCGGCTCCAGAGGAGGCCACCAAAATGCTCCCGGGCCTGGGACACCTCTGCCGGGGAGAAAGGCGGAGAGCGTTGGGGCTGCGCAGCCGGGAGAAGAGACGGCTGCGGGGAGACCTCACTGCGGCCACTCAGTGCTGAAAGGGGGCTGAGAGGAGAGAGGGAGACTTTTGACCAGGGTCTGCAGTGACAGGACACGGGGTCTGAGCGAGGGTGGGGTCAGGCTGGCCATAAGGAAGCAATGTTGTACCGGGAGGGTGGTGAGGCACTGGCCCAGGTTGCCCAGAGAAGCTGGGGATGCCCCATCCCTGGAAGTGTTCAAGGCCAGGTTGGACGGGGCTTTGAGCAACCTGATCGAGTGGGAGATGTCCCTGCCCGTGGCAGGGGGTTGGACTGGATCATCTTTGAAGGTCCCTTCCAATCCAAACCACTCTGTGATCCTGTAACACTTGCACATCTCCCTCACCTCCTCCCACTCTCTCTCAAAACATCATTCATAATTATTGCACCATTTGGACCTGTCTCACACTCTGGAAATCCCGACACCTCACCCAAACTGAGCTGTCACCTCCTGGGCAGGACAGAGCAGTGCGGGACCTCGCGGTCCTGCACACACACCACCTCGTCCTGGCCCCGTGGCACCTGGCCGTGGTGCCCTGCTGAGCCAGGACAGCAGAGCCCTCGCACGTGGAGCAGAGCTTTGGGCTCTTCATCCACAGCGGCTGATGGCTCTTTATAATGCAGCACCCTCGGCACCAGCTCCCCTCAAGCTTTGTAGGACACAACACAAGCTGAGCCTAAATCAAATCATTTTAGGTGCCTGGAGCACAGGGAGAAGCAGCTTAGAGACTGTCCAAAAAGCAAAATAAATTATTTTTCGGGTAATTTTTATCCCATCCCTGCTCTGTCACCAACACCGCAAAGGCACAACTGCAGCAGGACCAGCAGGGGCAGGGGCAGGGGACCGGCTCCAGCTCCGCTCTGGATAGGCACGACACATCACCCACGACCAGAGCCACGGCACCCACCCACGAGCAGCCGAGAGCAAAGCTCTGCCGGTCCCATTCCGGGCATCCTCCCAGGCATCCAGTCCTCGGCTGCTCTCCCTCCGCAACAAGAGGACGTTTTTCAGCCCTAAGATAAATTTCCTGCCCCTGGCTCAGCGCAGGCCCAGGGGCAGCACCACCCCCAGGGCACCTGGATAAGCCCGAGTGAGTCTGAACACAACCAGAGCACCAAGGGTGAGAAAAGACGGGGGATCGGCATTTCCAATTTCAAGTATCATTTTAAAAATCCCATTAAGACACGAAGCTCTTGCTCTGCACAGCAGTGAAAGCCCTGCGTCCCCTCCTCGGCTACAATAAAGCCAGCTCTTTTTCTTTTTTTTTTTTTTAATTCTTCTTTTTTATCATCCCTGGCAGAATTTAGACACTATATTAAAACAGGAAGAAACTGGCCCAGGCTATTAATGAGGGTGGCTACTGGCAGCACAGAAAAAACAAGCCCAAACACTCCCTATACCCTGTCCACTGCAGCATCTTCCTCCTCCCAGGTGACCGCCACCGCCAAGGCTGTAAATCCACGTTTCCCACGCGTGCTGCCTCGCTCCCCGCAGCCCTGCCAGGCTCTGCCCCGGCGTGGGCACCCGCTCAGCTCCAGGGCATCCGGATGCTCCAAATGGGACCTCCATCCCTAAGAGCCCGGGGATGCAGCAGGGAGCCCCAGGGAAGATGCTGCGCCCGGGGGCTGCGCAGCCCTTCAGCATTAGGCTGATGAATAAGGAACATCAGCAGCAGCAAGGCAGAAATGCACTTTATTTTTCTTAAGACATATTTAAAGGAATGAAGAGATTTTAAAATACTCTACAGCATCACTTCTCAGCCAGCACCGACTGCCAAGAGGACATTCACGGGGCTGGTTTTTACTATTATTATTATTAAAAAGCCTATTTTCCAATCCTATTTCACAGCCTGCGCTGTTGGTGGAGAAAGAGCCCCCTGTTTGGGTGCTTTCCAGGCACTCAGGCTGCGCGGGGAGGGTGCAGTTGTTCTTTATATAGCCCCTTCCTCCTCCGGCATCAACGGCCGCCCCTCGGCATCGACGGCCGCCCCCTCAGCCCCTTGCTGGCATCACCCCAGCTCCATCCTCCTGGCGCTTTCCAGACCGAGCCAAACTCCCGGCTGAAGCAATTCCGCCGGGGTCCCTGGGACCAGCCAGCCTGGGCACCCACAGCCGTCCCCGTGACCCCTCGCTCCACGCCTGGGTCACCCCCCCGGGACGGAGCACAGACGGTGCGGCCGGACCCCAGCTCACCTCCCAGGCTGCTCAGCAGACCCAATCGTGAAGTAATTAAAAAAAAAAACGACAATAAAAAGCAGCAAAGCAAGCGCTGGTGCGATGGCACGAGGCGGGATGCGGGATGCTGGAGCAGCACCCTGGGATTTCAGGCTCTCGCCCCTGCGGGCGTCCCCGCCGCAGAGCTGGGCCCCAGGCCGTGGGGCAGCAGCCCCGGCCCCAGGGCGAGCGAGGGGGGTCCCGGCGGCCACACGGGTGGTGCCACCGCCGCGGTCCCCGTCGGGCGAGGGGACAGGCAGCGAAGGGGCAGCGAGGGGCTCCGCCGCGGCGGGCATGGGAGCCGCTGCCTGCTCGCCACCACCCGAGCCCGGGCGGGTCTCGGAGGGGCGGCGGGGCAGAGCGGGGGTGCCCCGGGCCCGGGCGCTCCCCTGGGACCGGCTGCAGCCGCGGACGGTGCCCGCCGCCCCCCGCTCGCCGCCGCGGCCTCGGCAGAGCCCCCGGGGGCCAGGGCGGGGGGCGGCGGGGGCCGGGGCGGGACGCGGGGCGGCCCCGGGCTCTTCCCAGCCCGGATGACATCAGCAGGGCCGGGAGGATGAAAAAGCAAAACGGGTGCGGAGCGGGGCGGGGGGCAGCGGGGCGCAGGGCCCTGCGGCCGCGGGGCAGCCCCTGCCCGCAGCCCCCCCGCCCGGCGCTGCGCTCCCGGCTCCGGGCACGGACAGACGTTCGCTGTTTGGTTTGCTCCGGCTGGGATCGCGTTCAGCCGGCTGGGCCCCCCCCCCCCCCCGGCCCCGGGCAGCCGGTCACCCGCCGCCGGGGGAGACGGGGGCCCCCGGGGCAGCGCCCGCGCCTCGCACCGCCCGCCCGGGAGCCGCAGCCGCCCGGCGCCGGGGGGGAACCGCGGCGGCCCGCGGGGGAGGCGGGGCGGGGGGGGGAGGGGGGGGGGCACGGCGCCGCCCGGGGAACCCCGCTCCCGCCCCCACACCCCCGTGAGGGCCGGGGCCGAGCCCCCCGCCCCCCCCGCGGCCGGCGCCCCCCACTCACGGCGCGCAGCTCCCCGGTCCGGTCCTTCATCCTGCCCCGCCGCCGCCGCCGCCGCCGCCGCCGCTGGCTCCGGCCGCCGCGCAGGGGAGGGGCGGGCGCGGCACATGCGCGCAGGCGGGCGGAGCGGAGCGGGGCCGGGCCGGGGGGGTCCCTCCTGGGGGTCTCACCGGGGGGGGGACATGGGGTCACACTGGGGGGGGACGGGACACCGAGGAGGGGGCAGAGCTGGGGAGGACGCGGCTGCGGGGGGTCAAAGGTGGGGGGGGAGTCGCTGGGGGAGGGGGGGGGGTCGCACCCCGCGGGGCACATGGGGGCTCACAGCGGGGGGGATCAACACTGGGGGGAGTCACCGCGGGGTAAAGGGGGGAGCACATGGAGTGTGGTACCAGAGGGGGCACACCTGGGGGGGGGGCACACCGGGGGGGGTCACACCTGGGGGGGGGTCACACCTGGGAATAACTTCGGGGGAGATCCCATCCGGGGCTCACCCTCGGGGCTCAGCTGGGGTCTCCCACCCGCGGGGGGGCACGCCTGCGGGATGTCACCTCGCGGGGGTCTCCCACCCGGGGGGGGGGGCACGCCGCAGGGCAGCCCCGACTGCAGGGCGGCGCCTGGGGGTCCCCGGGGCAGCGGCAGCGCAGCCGGCACGGTTTGGGGGCAGCGGCAGGAGGGGCTCGCACTGACCCCCGGCCCGGGGACAGGCGGGGGGGGGGGGGTCCACCCTGGGGGACCCCAGCCCCGGGCTCACAGGGAGCAGCAAGGCACCGGGGGGGCTCAAACGGGTGGTGCCAGTTTGCTGCTTTTGGGGGAACCGGCGATGTTGGGGAGACACCGCTAAGCCCCCCCTTTCCCTGGGACAGAGCAGGAACGGGACCCCCACAGCCCGTGCCCGCGGGCTCCTGCGCGTTCTGGGGCTGCCCTGGGGCCAGCTGGGCCAGCCTCAGGGCCACTGCCCGCAGCTCCGGCGGCCCTGGATGTGTCCAGAATCCCTGGGGAGATCAGTGCTGGGATGCGCCCCGGCGGCCCTGGATGTGTCCAGAATCCCTGGGGAGATCAGTGCTGGGATGCGCCCGGCGCAGAGGCTCGGGTCTCCTCCTCCCTGCACTCCGGTGCCAGGGAGAAGCCCCAGAGCCACCAGTGCAAGGGGTGGCTCTGCACAGGAGCACCCTGCCGCATCCTAAACCAGCCAGCTGGGAGCCAAGCAGAAATGTCCCAGCAAAACCCCGCTCCTGCTCCCTGGGAAACATCCAGCCATCAAAACTCAGCATCATGACAAAGACCTCTTCCCCGTGGCGCTCCAGGTTCATGCACTGAGAAGATAATCCCTGGAACCAGACCTACATCTCGATGAGAAATGGCCTGAGCAAACCCAGCTCAGGTTTAAATGTTTCCATAGAAAAATTAAGATGCCTGGATTAAACATCCATGGGACCCTGACTGATTTTAGAGAATGAAAATGGCAAGTGATGCCGTTTGCCAAGCAAACTGCTGTGGGATATGAAACGGAGCACCAGCCGACGGGGAGATGCCACGTGCCCGTGTCGGAGGGGATGCTCAGCGATTTCTTGGGAGCCCATCAGACACAGGCTTAGCCCGGGGCTCCCGATGCGCCTGGCAGGGATACGGCTGCAGGACGAGAGCCCGGGGTTTGGGGGCACGGCGGGGGTCCCCTCATGGTGCTGCACCACCTCCACCGCAGATAAAATTTGGTGTTGGTGAGTTTTAGCAGTTCTTCCCTGCACCCTCCTCCTGGCCTTTCACTCTCCGCTGCCCTCGGCTCCAGGCCGGGGATGTGGCTTCCCTGCTGCCTCCGAGAGCCCTGACCCCTCCGTGTGCTCCATCCCAACCCGCTGGGGTGGGTGCTGGGTGCTGGGTGCCTGAAGGTCTCCCTGCGTCACGGGAGCAGCCCAGAGCAGGGAGATGCTGCTCTCAAGCTGCATCCTTCATCCTCCCTTAGCGGGATGTCCTCCTGAGCCCCACGGACTGGCTCCCCCAGCCCCGCTGCTGCCCCCGGTCGGGACCCCCCAGCACCCACCAGAGGGGGCGCAGGTGAGGGTGTGGGTGGGGGCACCTTTCCCGCTCCTCCGGGAGAGCAACCACCATGGCCGAGCTCAGCCCCACCGGGGACAGCACCCTGCCAGGGCCACCCTCACCCTGCAGCTCCTGGGAGCCACGTATATGCCTATATTTTCCCATGCTTGTTCTTCCCCGAATCACCCAGATCCATCCCTTTCCCCACCTTTGCTTCCTCTCTCAAACATCCCATAATTTCTGCGCAATGCCCCTCATCCCAAAATGTATCCCATGCCCCCAGGCAGAAACACCCACCCCCCCGCAGGCGCCTTCACCGCAGGGCCCTGGGGCTGAGGCTCTGCGGGGGGGCGCCTGGCCAGGCTGCCCCTTCCTCCCAGTCCCTAACTTGGGGTCCCACCTGCCCTCGCACCTCTGCGCTCCCCCAGGCTCCCGCGGGCAGGATTCGCACGGGCTGGTGGCTCCTGGGAGCGGACACGATGCAAGGCAGGACGGGGACCCCTCGGGCAGAGCGGGAGCCTGGGCAGCCTCCTCGGCAGTGAGGGCGAAGGGGAATTTTGCGTGGCACACGGCCTTGGCCGCGTTTCAAGGGGTGCTCTGAGCCCCTGGTTCTGGCTCTATCCCTCCTGCTGGGGTGTAAGCAGGAGGGCTTTGCCCAGCCTGGAGGTGCGGATTCGGATTCGGATTCGTTGCCTGTTTGGCAGTTCAGCAGCGGCACGACAGGAGTAGCCCGGTCAGGAGAGAGCCAGGCTGTGCCGGGCAGGACTCGATGCCAGAGGAGCAGTGATTACAGCCTTAGGAAGTTGGCATTTATGACCAGAAAGGGAACACGGCGGGTCTCCATCATACCGGTGCCGCTTCGCATCAGGTCAGCCAGCTCAGCCTGCCCAGCAGAGCTCCCGGTCCCAAGCACAGCTCCATCCCCTCCAGCCCTCCAGCCCTCCATCCCTCCAGCCCAGGGGCATGGGTGAAGGCTGGACCAACCCAGGAGAAGGGAGGTGTCAGGAACTGGGCTGGATCCAGCAGCTGGTGGAGGCGAGGTCCATCCTCCCCAGTCCAACCAGCAGCGAGGCTGAGCATCCGTGTACACACACACACACACACACACACCCCCCACACACCCCCCCCCGACACACAACACACACACACGCAACACACACACACATGTGTGCAACACACCCACGGCTGGCCACACAGCTCAGCGCTGACAGATGCAAAGACAGCACCAACAGCCTCGTCCCGTTCCCCTCCCTGGGGAACATACAGACATGTACGTATGGACAGACGCAGCGCAGGCGTACGCAGGCAGCGGGGACCCCTCCAGCAGCCGGGCTCAGACACGGACCCCTCCGAGCCGCAGTCTGACTCCAGTTGCTGCGCTCCCCCCCCACGCACACACGGGGCACAGAGCCCTCGCTCAGGGCAGAGTTAGAGATGGAGGTTAATAAGAAAAGGAGTCAGCCTGTGCTGATCTCCAGGTGCGGGGCACGGCCAGACGAGCGCACTGAGCAGCAAACCGTTCACACGCAACCTGCCCTTTCCGTCCCCTCATCCCTCTATTTTCCCATGTTTCTTCTGGAATCACATCACATCCCTCTCCCCACCTTTGCTTCCTCTCTTAAACATCCCGTAACAAGTCCTGTGCAAACCCCAAATGCTCGTCCCCCACATCCCGAAATGCCTCCCGTGCCGCCGGGCAGACGTAACCCTCCTCACTCCAGCAGGTGCCTTCGCGCCAGGGGCCTGGGGCTGAGGCTCTGCCCAGACAGGGTCTCCCTTCCTCCGAGTCCCTAATTTGGGGTCCCACCTGCCCTTGCGCCTCTGTGCTCCCCCGGGCTCGTGCAGATGGGACTCGCGTGGGTTGGTGGCTCCTGGGAGGGACCCGGCTGGGTGTTATTTGGGTGTAGGAGGAACAGGGCTTAATTTACTCAAGTAAGAGCACTGTGCACTTCCAAAAGAGACGGCATCCCCTCCGCCATCGCCCCCATGAGCCCTGCCCAGGGCCCAGGCTGGCAGCCCACCTTCTCCCTGCTCTGTTGTCTTCTCCTCTGTCTCCTCCTGCTCCTGGGGAGGCTGGGCACGCACGTCAAGGAGGCGTCTCTCCTGCCACTGGCTCCCCCTGAAGAGCAGGGCTGATTCAGTCCCCACGCTGGAACACACGAGCCACCCTCCCATCCAGGAGGAGCCGCAGCAGTGGGTGCAGAGCGGCCAAACCCATGCCTGGTGCCAGCACCTCAGTGCTCGAGCCTCGGCGCCTTCTCCAGCCACCCTCGGGATCCCCACGGACGGCTCTCGGCACAGCACACGCTGCCACATGCTGCTGGTGGTTTCTCACATCCCCCCCGAGCCTGATGCCTCCAGGAGCAACCTCCTGCCCTCCCCAGGCAGCTCTGCTCACCTGCCCCACGCAGACGTGGGCCCTGATCACCCGGAGACAGGACCGGTGTCCTTCAGCATGCTGCTGCCCGCCGGCTTCTGCAGAGAGCTGGGACCACCTGGGTCAAGGGAAGGGGAAGGGACCAGCTTTCCTCCCAGAGGATTTGAAGCTCCTGCTCCCATCACAAGCTCGAAAACCAGCTCCTCGCGCACTACGAAGCGGAACAGGCATCTGGGTCTGTCTTTGGGTCACCACCATCTAGGTGCCTTTCAAGAGCTCCGATATCAAGGGACGATCGTGGACGCCTCAGCTGGGAGCGCAGGAGCGGGGTCTCACTGCACGGAGAGGTCTCGCCAGTGGAGCTTAAGTGCTGGGCACAGCTCTATGGGTGACCTGGACCCAGCCGGCTGCTGCAGCGTTTCTCACGTTTGTTCTGCACTTATTTACTGCAGCTTGTTAGGGCAGGGGCTCGCTTCATGCACACCGCCCCGCGGGGGGCGCGGAAGACCTCGTTGCTGCAAGTCACTCTAATGCCAAGGATGGTCTCGCCCACGGAGGGACATACAAAGCCACCATAACACAACAAGGAAAAGCCCACGTCTGGCGTCCTCCCACATCGCGGCAGCTCAGCTCTCCACCGCCCACCATGAGGTTTCACCTCCCTGCACCTCCCCGAGCACCTCCTGCCTCCTGCCGAGGGAAGAGGCCGTTCCTTGGCCAGCTCCACGCACCCCGCGCTCTCCCCGCTCACCCTGCCCCAAGGCAGGTGAGAAGGATGAAGCCCCCCAGACCCAGCTCCCCATCCTCGCCTCCCACCAGAGCCAGGACACCACGCTCTGGCTGTCCCAGCTGAGACGGCGGATGGGTCTGACCACGCTTTTGCCTATCGTCACACTGGAGCATCCTTTCCCCTGCTAGAGCTAACGCTGAACAGCTCGTCCTGCCTGTCCCCTCGTGACCCCACGGCTCAGCTCTCCCCACGTTGCCGCTGCTCAGCATATCTCCAGGACTACCATCAGGCTGCCAGAGCAGGGCCCCCTGCTTGCAGGACAGGGCAGCACCTTCCTCCATGCCAGACATTGAGCAGGACCACCCCGCCTCCAGCTGAAGCACCCTTTTTAGCTAAGTCCCATCAAGAGGCTCCCAAATAAAAATGCTCCTCCTCTCCTAAGCTCCACAGAGCACCATGGAAGCCAGCATTCCCGCTTTGCAAACTTCCCTGCCTGCTACACGACAGCCTTTCCCATTCCCAGTCCCAGCAGCGTCTCACCTCCAGTGAGGGCTGCAGGTCCCCTCTCCCTTCCAGCCAGTCCCTGTCCACGCGCCCTCCCTCCAGCGCTGGGTGCCACCACCCGCCTAATCCGGGGCGCTGGAGAAGAGCTTTGCTGTGCGGCCAGAGCCGAGACAACGGCCAGAGCAGCCTCTGACCCTGAGAACCGAGACAGGGCTGCGGGGAGACCGGCTCCCCGAGAGCCCTGGAGATGCAGGGGCTAAGCGGAGGAGGCTCAGACAGCTCTGCATTCCTGCTGCAAGCAACAGGGACTGCAAAAAAAAAGAAGTCAGAGACACGCTTCACTTTTTAACAGCGCCTGTGTCTGCAGCGCTTGATGTATTTACGAGCTTTCAGGTGAGTCAGGCAGCTGACAGCAACTGAAAACGCAGCACAGAAATCTGAGGAGTCGCACACGCTTCGCTTACCCATGAAAAACTGCAAAGGTGTTTTGAGTGAAGGTTGCAGGATGGCTGGTGAAGTCTGCGGCTGATCCGAGATGGATCCTGCTCTTTCTGAGGACTTGCCTCTATCAGGAGAGACTGGATCGTGACTGCTGATGGAAGGAGGAGCTCAGATGTGCACAACAAGGGGGTGCAGGACTCATCCTCACCAGAAATGTAGAGAAAAGCAAGCCCTTGGCCCCGAGGGAGGCTGACGGTGCGGACCTGACCAAAACCCAGAGCTCAGCCAGGCTCCACCTGACCCCGGAGCGGGGGCTGCAAGACTTGCAGCTTGGCTGTGGCTCAGAAACCACCTGAAGCCGTTCATTCATTTTGCAGCCACTGCTGCCACTTCAGGGACAGGGACACTTCTCTTCCCTTTGGAGAAACGGGACAGAGATCCTGGAGCAGCTGCCAGAAGTAAGATGTCGAGGAATAGACTGGAAAGCTGTTCAGGGAGGGCAAAGACCGGAGCCACTGAGCGCAGCAGTGCTGAGGGAGCCAGGGAGCCTTACTCGGTGCCAAGAACACAGACCAAGTCTTGTGGCAAGGGAGAGACAGGATCGCAGAGGCAAGGCAGGGATGAGCAATTAGGTGGACACTCCACACCACCTCCCTGCACAGGGACCCTCACCCCAGCACCCCGCTGCCCGTGCGCGCCCGTGCCAACGGGGAGATGCTGGGGAGGGGAGGAGCGGTGCAGGGAAGGGCATGGACGACGGCGGTCACAAGTGGATCCAGCTGACAAGCTGGAGGTTCCCTCTCCCCGTGCTAGGGGAGCAGAGATGATGCCAACGGCGATTACTCCAAACCCTTGTCTCCAGGCCAACAGTCATTAAAAAGTTGCTTTTGAAAAGCTAATATAGTCTACTATCTCATGTGCCCAAGCAACAGGAGGATGCTTTGCCCTCGCTTTTCCGAGGACAGGACTCCCATCTCCACACTGCCTGTGGGCCCAGGCCCGTAGGGGATGGCAGTGACCGAGGGAGATGACTTCAGGAGGGAAGGGAAACCGTGCTATGACTTGCAGAGGTTGAGGCAGGGCACCCAGAAAGGTGTCCGACCATTGTGGACAGAAAGGGAAGAGCCGTGCCCTGTGCACGAGGGGTCTCTGCCCTTGCCGCGGTTTCGGCCAGCCCAGGTCGGTACGGCACGCTGCATCCACACCACCCAGCTGTTGTGCACACCTTGCACCGTCTCAGGGTGCTTCTGCTCAGCCCAGGGTGCCTGGCGAGGCCGGGAGCCCCAGGAGGGTGGGGACAGCACAGGCTGGTGTCCTGCTGTCACAGCCCAGCTCTGCTCTCGCAGGGTGAAGGGCTGCAGGGCTGCGCAACGGAGCAGAGCAGCTTTTGCGCTAATAGCAAGGGGCAAGGGGCACGGGTGGGTGCAAAGAGAAAGCAGGGCCAAAACTGCGTCCAGCATTAAACTACACAAAGGAATAAACACACAGATCTCTCTGCATACAGAGGTCTGTGTGTGACGTGCACGCAATGAAGAAAAAGTCAAAATGGGACAGGAGGGGGGAAAAGACGGAGAAGGAGAGGTGAGGGAGGGGAAGAGGGAGGGAATCCAGCCCTGGCAAGCACAGCTGCGGTGGAAAATGTTGGATGTTGCAAGCAAAGCATTGGGAAGCAAGCTGGGCTCGGTGTCTCCAGCAGCAGCAGGAAAAGTGGCCGTTCACTTGGGTCTACAGCTCGTCTGATCTCTCACAACTCTCAGTGCCATCTCCAGAGCTGTAAGAGAGCATCACAGTGCTCACAAGGCGACCAGCAGCAGAGAACAAGATATCACAGGCACTGGCAGTGTGGGCCGGGAACCCCCCAGAGGAACAATAACCACCTGGCAGGAATCACACGCTCCCTCCTCCTCACGCCTCCGACCGCCGCCTGACACAGGCTTTGCTCAGCTCAGGCACAAGCTGCCACCGTCACTTGCTCTGTACGAGAAAATTTGCTACAGCAAAAAACCCCCAAACATCTGGAAGGGATGATCTGTAGTCTCCATCTTCATGTAACAGGTTGAACAAACGTCTCTCGGGCTTTAAGTCAAGGCGATGTTGCCTGAAGGAAAGCAATGGACTAGATCTTGATATCCAGCTTGGCCTTCCTGGCTTTCGGAGGCCAGACTAAGTCACAGGACACCCACCTTTCCCACCTGCCCAAAGGGCCAATCCTCTCGTTCTCAGATCTGGAAAGCTTGAAACAACTCAGAATCGCACACCTCCAAGACAATTTTCACTTTCACACATCGCAAAAATTCTCCCCGCTGTTTTGAAAGTCAGATATTTTTTTTTTTGAAGTATAAGAACTTGTGAATAAATTATAGGCAAGTCTGATTCTGTCAGTCCTTCCTGATTTTTTGTGTTACTCTAGAAAAGGATCTCTATGGATGAGAGGGCAAGGGAAGTACCTCCAGTCTGCACGGCACTAGGGTTCACTTTAACCAAAGCAATGACTTCAATGCAGGAAAAGGAGTCCACAGACACTTACTTCTGGACTGATTCAATGAAGTGTTACTTTGCTCGGGTCAGCTGTGCCCTGTCTTGCCTTGAAATACTGACATGAGCTTTAGAGAATGCAGGCTGCACCCTGAGAAGACAGTAAGCATAAGAGAAAGGCAGATGGGGGTGGAAGGCAAAGCAGCCCACTCCTTCACTTCACTGCCAGGAGAGGGCCTGCAGGGAGCTTTCTCTGACTCTCCAACCCAGTGGCTAAAATTAAAATATATTAAGCCAACAAGCAGCCTCCGGTAGTTGTTTAATAATGACCACTTCAACCCCACAGCACAGACAAAATACGCCTCTCCCTCCCCACGCACCACGCAGCAACAGGACAAATCTCTGTAGGACGCACGCCTGCTGCAGCTCCTCTCCCCCGGAGCCAGCAGCTCCGCTTCGCAGGCAGCCCCATGTCCTTCCACACCCACCTCCGGGGCGCGCATCCTCCGGCTGCCGGGACGGCACTACGGACGGCGGGCAGCACGGACGGCGGGCAGCATGGACGGCGGGCCGTACAAACGGCGGGCAGCACGGACGGCGGGCCGTACAAACGGTGGGCAGTACAGACGGCGGGCAGCACGGACGGCAGGCAGCACAGATGGCGGGCAGCCCAGCCCACCCTCCCAGGCCAGAATGTCCCCTGCAGTCCCAGTGCTGCATCTCTGGTCCATCACAAGCACTGGGACAACTCTCTCTGCAACTGCCTGAAAGGAGGCTGGAGCCAGGGGGGGGTTGGCCTCTTCTCCCAGGTAGCAAGGAAGAGGACGAGAGGGAACACCCTCAAGCTGTGCCAGGGGAGATTTAGATTGGATATTGGGAAAAATTCCTTCACGGAGAGAGTGGTTTGGCATTGGAATAGGCTGCCCAGGGAGGTGGTGCAATCACAGTCCCTGGAAGTGTTCAAAAAACGTGTGGATGTGGCGCTTAGGGACAGGGTTTAGAGGTGGACCCGGCCGTTAGGTTAACAGTTGGACTTGATGATCTCAGAGGTCCTTTCCAACCTTAACGATTCTGTGACTCTCTAAGCCAAAGGGGTGTTTGAGGTTTGCTGGCAAGGCTCCAATTTGAAGTCATCCCAGCCCAAATCTTCCTCGGTTGAGACCAAAACCCATTCCTGGGTCTCACTTCTTCAGTGGAAAGCTGTTCCCCCAGTCACAGGAATGACTCATTTCTAGGTTTTCTTTTTCTGTTACATTTACACTGGAATTTCTAATGGCTGCTGATTTGCATCCCGCAAGCCCTGCCAACTACCCACAGCCTTTTTATCCACCAAGCCAACATTTCTGCAATTACCCTTTGTTTGCATAGTTTATTTAATGAGATGCCCAGAAGGCCCCTAGGGACTTTCAGCTGGCTCCTGCCCCCATCCAGACCCCATCGCTGGTGCAGGATTCAGCCTCAGACAGACGCCTGTTCAGCTGCAAGTTCAGCTGGCAATCAAAAATCATCACAGCTCCAGTCTGCCTTGAAGGAAGAAGCAAAGCTCAAGAGAAACCAGCTGCAACTGAGGCAGCCAGAGCTGGGGGGCTGCTGGCCACGCGCTGGGGACAGCGCAGACCTCCGAGTCCCACCACTAGACCCACTCTCATCGCCCCGAGAGCCCGCAGCGCCGCCCCCGCACGGCATCGCTCAGCCTGCCAGGCTCCCTGCCCCAGTAACCGCTGCCCTCCTGTCCCGAGCTCTTGTGCGCCCACCACGGTCCCTTCCTCTCCCTCCTCCTGCCGAGTGCCACCGCAAAGCCACCCCTCCGGCGCAAACTGTAGGGACGCTTCTGTACAGGGAAAATCCTCCCCGCTCCAGGGAAATCGCAGGCCTCCCATTCTGCCTGTCCCCACGGGTCACCTCCTGCTCCATCTGTGCGTACCTGCTGGAGGCACGACCCCCGTTCCAGCCGTCCGGGCTCCTTGGCAAGCTCAGAGCACAAGCCCTGCACCAAATGCCAGTTTTGATTAAAAGATCAGTGACATTTTCCTACATGTATATGGAAATTTGCTGGTTTAATTTATAAAAGGGCATATTCAAAGACCATTTGCTGAAGGCTCTCTCCAAAACATCTTTTGTGAGCACCATTTTGTTCTGCCAGGCCAAGGAGGCTGCAAGCACGAAGGTGAAAAACCGCTAACAATGTCTTATTTTGGAAGAATTGCTTCTTTGGCTATAATCATTTTTTATGTTTAAATTTTGCTCTCTTGAGTTTCTCTAAGATTTTATCCTACTCAAGAGTTTTAACTAGCAAAAGTAGTACCATTATGCAAACCTCACTGCATCTCTGCGTAACCTTAACACTCAGTACACCAAATCCTGCCATATAAATGTGCCGAGCAAGGAGCACGAGTCAGGAACCTGATCTTCTCATCAGAAAAGTCCACTCTCGAACAGGATCTGCCTTCGGCGTCATCTCAGTCACAAAGGTGTTTTGTTACTTTATTGATAAAAATATCCTCTTAACCTTGTAACTCAATCCTGAAAAGGGCTTCAGAGCCAGGCAATTCAGCTATTAGTGATAAGCACAACAGAAACACCCAGAAGGGAATTAAGTATTGCTTAGATAGAATGCAATAAACGTACAGGCCCATAACGTGAATTAAGATTAAAAAAAGAGATAGCAAGCGCTATGTACTCACTGAACACTTTGCATCCTGGGCGCTGAGTGGGTCAATCTCTGCAAAATGTGACTGTATCATGATAGACCACAATAGCACACACACCTCAATTCTGCTGCTCCAGAACCGAGCGTTTGCCTTCACAGCCATCACATCAAGAGCGTAAGCGGAGACCTGACTCACGCACAAGACATCATCCAGCTCTAGGCCACGGACAGTGTGCTCTGCTTAACGGGCCACTCTAACACACGCGGGCAGCCTCTGCCATCAAAAAGGCGGGGTAGCAGGCGAGGAAGGTGAGCAAAAATCCTCTTTTATAACTGAAATTGCCAGACACATTCAAACTGCCAGACAGATCTAGGAATTACGACAAAGGTCAAGGAGGAACAAACCCGGGATTTTGGTTTTCCCAGTGAAGGCTGGGACAAGATTGAAATGGCAAGGAGGGAGTGAGGAAGAGAACGGAGCACCCGGGAAGAGGGGGATGTTCTAACAATCACACACACGGCTGCCACCACGAGTCCCACGTTCCCTGCAAAGGACATGCAGAGCAAGAGAAGGAAGGCCAATTCCTGTTTCATCTTCTGCCTGTGAATTCTAACTTTCCAGACACGTTCAGACCTGCGTGATCTCAGCCTGAGATTTTTCTTCCTATCCCTTGTGCTGGGAGCAGAGGTGGAGAACACACGGAAAAGTGACTCGTGCATAAATCAATGCAGCACTGCCACTCTGCAGGTAGCCTCGCTCCTGTGAACTTGAGACAGGAAAAAAAACAGGAAAAAAAAAGAATCTCAGAAAAGAACAGAAGAAACGGTAAAAATTGGGTACACACATGCTTCCCCAGGAAGCAATGCCGCGTACTGCAATCAGTGATCGAGCAATGAACCATAGCTCAAATGAACAGCTTGAACGGTTCAAAGTTCAGCTGCTGTGCAAATGTTATAATCTGCTCTTGTTGCCTGCAAACCATCCAGCCCCAGCCAAAGTTCTGCTATGAACTAAGGGGAATGCATGTTTTCAGTTGTATTCCTGAACAAAGAGTCCTCCTGCTCATCACTGCAGAGCTAGAAACGTTACGGAGGCACACACAAGGAAATACGGAATGTAACCCTTTTCTCCAGTTCTCCATCTGTCTAACGTTATTCCCTTGCTTTGATTTCCTATATTACAGGCAGCAGAGATTGCTCTCTCTAGGAATGAATCAGTCTTAAGGCAGAGGTGAACAGCTTCATTTTACTATTGACTGACCCATAGCTGCAAATGCTGACAACAATTATCAGCACTCTCCAGAAGTTATCTACTCATTTCATTAAATCCCTAACAGCCTTCATGCCTTGCCCTTCAACATCACCCTCTTTTTTAAGAAGAAAACTAAATTTACCAAGTCACGTAGACTTGAAATTTTTCTAACCATTTACTATTCAACTCCTGAAAAAGTGTTAAAGGGTTCACAGGTCCCACGTCAGTATTTTAGTCCACTCAGCAGAAATGCGAACAATTGGCTGGATCGTTAGGGCCTGGTAACAAAACGCCTTGAAAGATTGGGGCTCCTTCCGCAGGTACCTGTGGAAATGCAAAGATTCTGGGTCTGGATGCGTTACAGACTCCTTCCCTCATCCACGGAAAATGGCAAAGGAAGGGCTTTGAAAGCTACCAGGCACCGGCACTGTGACTCCTGCTGAACAACGGGAGCTTGTGTCGGAGAGATGCCGAGTGCTCCCAGGCCGTGGAGGCGGTCGATCACGGTTCCTGCGACTGGGACACAGCGGAGGCAGAGGTGCTGATGAGGTCTTGAGGAAGGCTCTCGCGTGCTTCCTGCATCCGGCGCCGTGCCCTCTGGAAAGCCTCTACAACACAGCGGGCGAGAGGAAGCCAGAATGCATCAGACAGCCTCAGGGAAGGGGAGGGATGAGTCTGTCCAGCAAACACCATCTCTCCTGCAGCAGGAGTCGCACTTCCTATTACTAAGTTCCACCAACAAAGCACCCGGTCCCTGCTGCTCTCTTCACTTCTTTCTAGCACCGTCTTTGCTCTGTGCAGAATGGAATCAGCAACAGCCTGTGCATCGGTGCCACAAGCCATGCTCAGTGCCAGGCAAGACTGGGCAGCCCAGCCTAGGCCTTGCCCTCCCAGGGTGGTTACCCCTCCTGCCTGCTGAGAGCTGACGCCTCCTTAAGTGTCCAGCTCAGATCAGAACATTTAACCTCTGCTATGGACTCAGAGAGCTCATGGCGGGGCAATTATCCCCACAGCAATGGATTCTCCTGAAATATCCTGCCCACTCTGTAAAAAAGGGGCAAGAGTGACCCAAAGGCTCGCCAGGGAGAATGATGCTGAAAGCCCTACCCAAAACGTTGTAGACAGAGCTCTGCTGGCTGAAGCCTCCAAGCCGGTCCAGTACACTCTGCATGCGCTGCCTCAGGGCACTGGTTTCCAGAAAGGCTCTGCACAGAAGTACAGTAGGAGGTCAGGGCTGCCGAAACACAGCACGCACGATGGAGCTCATACTCACTTTGCTGCACTTACTTAGACTGCTGCAGGCAGTAAAGCCGGAACGTGACGCTCCCTGTTGTCTCTGTGCGGAAACCAAAGCGGCTCAGACGCTCTCCCTGCAAAGACAGCACGAGTTAGAGTAACCACAGCCCACAGCCTGCTGCAGCAGGCTGACCCTACTGAAAACGAGCGTGCCCCACCAGCAGCATGCACTCCTCTGGGCGCTGAGTCTCTCCCTTCCCCGCTGCACACAGAAAGCAAGGTCAGAAAGAAGGGCAGGTGGTTCCAGGCTGGTCTGAGGGCAGGACCTAAATGCTAGCAAGCTGAGTGCAGTACTGGAGGAAGCTTTCAACAACTGCATCAGGGCTCGTTCCCACACAAAGCTGCTACGAAGGTCAACTTGCTCATTACACCAGCGAGCACCTCTGCAGCTTTCTTAAGAACGTGAAATTTCTGCCCGCCTCACACCCATGGGCTTCTTGCTTCACTGAACTGTTCCAGAAGCAGTACAGCCCAGATCCCTTACAAAAACACAGGAAAAAGTCTATAGCTGGTAACAAATGCTGATCTGACAGACACTTTCGGAACACGGCCAGCACAGGCAGGGGTAAGGCAAGGCTTTGGGCCACATTCACCCACTTCTCTAAACTGCACACACCTCAGGAGGCAGAGAGCTCTGCCTCAGCGCCTGCCCGTTCCTCTGTTCATGATCACAAGCCTCACAAAGGAGACGTTTCTTTAGTCAAAGGGACAGGGCCACCAGCTCGTCCTCGTTCAAATCTGGTCCAGGCTGTCCACAGACATCTGAAGCCGAGAGCATAATCTACCATCTCCCAGCAGGAGCAATGCCCTGCAGTCGAGCCCACCTTGAAGGTCGATGGTATCCTGACGTAGGTTATGTCCTCCAGCTCAGGAGATCCACCAATGAAAAATCTCCTCAACTCAGCGACTGTCCCCAGCTCCACAGGGCGCCAGGTACGGATGGTGAGCGTGTGGAGACCTGGCCCAGGACAACAGGACAGCTTAGCAGCTATGACCAACAACCTGTTCAGAGTCACCAAGGACAGCGTGGCAGATGAATACCTGCTGACCCAAACCACCGTAGGCGGGAAACGGAAACGCTGCACGGTATCTCTGTAGCATTTTCCCAATGAGTCAGCCCCATACAGTCACACCGCCAGCACTGGAAGTACCCCCTGCCCGTGAGGAGCATCTCCTCGCTACACGTGGGTGTCAGAATAGTTGTGACCCTCAGATTCCATGTGGGACAGAGGGGGCTACTGCTATTGTAGAGATGGATACGCAGCATCACCCAGCGCTTTATCACACAAGATTTTGTGACAGAATCACCGAAGGAGCAAGGACAGCAACACATGATGCATCTCAACAAGGCATAATGGTGCAGGATGCATCAAATCCTTCCTTGCTGCCCCCCAGACAGCGAACTATCCCCTTCAGTATGCAAAGGCAAAGCCGCCTCAGGACCAGCTGAATCCATTCCCAAGAGAACCACTCAACTCCTTCCCCCAGATAATTAACATCACGCCCCACGTATGTTTTACCTGGAGATGCCGGCAGCACCAAAGAACCATATCCTTCAACGCGATACCTCTGCCAGAAATCCAGGGACAGGACCTCAAAGTAGAGAACAGGCCACTGTGGGAGACTGTCTGCAAGGAAGGGGAGCAGATCACAGCTTCGTGAGGGAGATTATCACAGAGAAAAAAATGCTAAATGCCCAGCTCCACTAGTAGGAAGTCCTTTCTGTATTTCTTCCACAATGACTAACCTAGATGTATCGGTGATTATTTTCCCCTGTACAAGCTGAACTCTCAGATTTGAGGATGAAAACAGAATTATTGATAAGATGTTAAAAATTTGGGAAAATTCTTTGAGAGCAAGTCCAAACTGGTTCCTCAATTTTCTTTGAGCAGACAAGACAATCTTCTGTGAATTTTTTTTCACCTCTTACCTTTCCCACCATTATTGGGGGATTATTAACTTGGATTCTCCTACAGGTTTCCAAGCATTTCTTTTTTCCATGGTGAAACAAACTCAGCGTGTTTATTGTAAGCTGAAAATCCATTAGTGTTGCTTGAATACTCAAATCCAATGCGTACATTGGATTTAAGTGGCAAGGCATGCCGCAAAGCTGTCCCTAGCAATCGCAATCCAAAGAGCAACGGGGCCGGTGAGGAAGCAGCAGTAGCGGAGTGAAGCAGCAGGAACAGGCAGCAGAGAAGCCCAGCTTAAAATAGAGCTGGAAGTTTCAAAGTGACATAAACTGTACAAAGATTATACAGGTCACTGAGCGCGTCTACAAATGTAAGACTCAGCACAGAGTTTTCGTTGCATACAAAAAAGCTGCCTGTTTCTTTGGCTGCAGAGTCCCAGGGCTCTATGCAGCACACCGGGCATGCCAACACAGAGCAGCACGCCAGGCATTTTGAGACAGACAAGCTAAGATCCAAGTAGTTTTGCAACTGGATAAAGCTGACTACAGCCTGGAAGCAGGGCGACATCAATGGATGCGTACAAATGCTAATGCATTGCTGGGCAGGGCAAATATAGTACATGTCCAGAGGTTGTGTGGTGACAGGGCGAACATTTGCTGAACCAGCAACGTTCCCCTTTGTTTAAATCTGTCCTTTCATCTTGGTGAGGGGCCAACAACACGCCTACGCTGCGATCAAAAGATTTCAGTTTCACAGTTCAGAGCAACAAGGAAACGCACCTTCCGATTCGTCTCCTTGGGTGAAAAACATCTCCAAAGTGAAGGGGTAGCAGAAGTGTGCCACGTTATCCTAGAAAAGGAACAGGACAGAGATCAGATTCCTGGACGAGAGAATTCATCACAAGCATTGCAGGGGCACAGAGAGCAGAGAGAAAAGAACTAACGGTGGAAAACAGGCAATGATGCCCAAACGAGATCAATAACATCACAGCAACGAACACCAGACTGCGTGATGGACCTGCATACACTCCCGAGTGCCATGCTGATGGAGCAGACTGTAAATACTAATGAAAAGGGGGAAAGAGTAACGCACCTCAAATGAGAATTCAGCCAGCTGCGTAACTACTACACCACCACAATCTTTACAGGAGGCGAGAAAAATACCTCCAACAATGTATTACTGAATTGTTGTATGAAAATTATTTTTGTAATATGCAAACTAGCTCACATAAAAGACATTACAAAGTTGATAAAATTCAGATTTTGTAAGAGAGGAGCTGGAGACAGCAATGGAACCAACTTCCCAGATAGCAGGAGGGGTTCGTTTTGAGAAATCAATTTAGAGACTGTGCATTCCTGCCCCAGGCAAGCCAGAACAATGCTTCGTTAACTCTGAGCATTCAACAACACAAAAATCAAAGCTCCAAAGGCAATTAATCAGCCAGAAGGAAGAAAAAAGTGAGGTTCCAGAAACTGCTTTGAAGCAGTTTTATTTGGTCTAGTTTCACTTGGACACAGTGGCACCCTGAAAAATGGCAAGTATAACTAGAAGGAGGAGAATCCCAAACACGCCCTGCCCTCGAAAGGAGCTCTCAAGTCAGGACCTTTGCTGAATATATCCGTAGCTTGTTACACGTGTTCCACTTCAGAGAATGCCTGCTCAAACTGCTCTGCAGCTCTGAAAGCATCCTTACCCAGCCCACTGTCTTGGTGGCACAGGTCTGCGTCACCCCTGATAGCTGCTGGGACGCGGGGCTCGACCACTCTGGGAGAAGAGGAGAACGTGAGCACAGCGGTGAATGCTTTCGGTGAGAGGGAGCACTCAAACCAGAGCTGCTCGAAGGAGAATATCAGTCCCAGATGACAGGGATAACAGATAACATCACCCACACTGAATTTCCCTAGGTGTGTCCCACCCCGTCTTGTTCCAGGCAATGGCTGCTCCCCACAACGCCCTGAACTGTCGAAGAAAAGCACCAACTCCATCTTAAGAGAAAAGCAGAACCTTATCTAAATGTACTGAGTAGCAAAAGTGGTACCTCTCGGACAAACATCGGGGTATAACCAGAGAGGGGAGCCAGAGTCATAGCTTCAAGGGGATTAAACATGCAGCGGGATGTTAGTGCTGGGAACGTTATTTATCAGTCAAAAATTAATATGTTAGTGTCAGCACAAAACAGAGAAGGGCAACGAAGCTGGTGAAGCGTCTGGAGCACAAGTCTTATGAGGAGCGGCTGAGGGAACTGGGGTTGTTTAGCCTGGAGAAGAGGAGGCTGAGGGGCGACCTTATTGCTCTCTACAACTACCTGAAAGGAGGTTGTAGTGAGGTGGGGGTCAGTCTCTTCTCCCCAGTAACAAGTGATAGGACGAGAGGAAACAGCCTCAAGCTGCACCAGGGGAGGTTTAGGTTAGACATTAGGAAAAACTTCTTCACCGCAAGGGTGGTCAGCATTGGAACAGGCTGCCCAGGGCAGTGGTTGAGTCTCCATCCCTGGAGGTATTTACAGAACGGATAGATACGGTGCTCGAGGACATGGTTTAGTGGTGGACTTGGCAGTGCTGGGTTAACGGTTGGACTCGATGATCTTAAGGGTCTTTTCCAACCTTAACAATTCTAGATTTTATGACAAAACATGAGAACATGACGGTGAGCACTGAAATCAGACAAGGTCACTGCTGAGATGGGGAAGACCGGAAGGCCACTCTCCGCAGTACAAGGAATGAACTTTGGGCAGCCTGCTGGACACCATCACCCCTGGCTGAGAAGCCAAGGGACCTCTACATCCCAGCCTGATTTGGAAGAGATGAAAGGGGAAGATGCTACTTTCTCCCAGACATGAGTTTAGTTCAAACAACTGAGTTCTGCAATTCTAGCTCTGAAGACCTCTGACTAGATCCCAGCCCCGACATTAACTTTTACTGACTTCCAGCAGAGCTGATCTGATGGACCAGCCAAAGCACGCTTCGCTCCTCAAAATGCTGTGATGCAGCTGGAAACGTGAATACTTACGGTTAGGCAGCTCCACAAAGAAGTGAACATAGAGGTTGTCATACTCATAGCCTTGAGCTGAAACTGAGAAGAGAGAATGAACTTGGGCTGCTCGCTTCCACACAAACTCCTCCAGTACTCACTGTAGACTTTGGGGAGAGCCAGCACCAATAACCTCAGCGACAACCAGTTCCTGCTGGAAGCTGCGAAAAGCCAGGGTCTTCAAAGTAACAGAATACGACCCTCAGAGAAGATTCCTTCTCTAGACTAGCCCTGTCCCCATATCACTAACCAGATTCGGGAGGTCACACATTTAATTGCTTTCTTTGCTATAATCTCTATTAACTTCCCAGTCTGCTCTCCTTTTTTCAGATCTGTATGTCTTCCTAGAACAGCCACAGTATTTGTAACCTCCAATCTGTAAAGGCCACTCAAGGGCTTAGTCCACAAAAACAGGGGAGGAGGAGGAAGTAAAGGATTCTAGGGACAGAAGCACCTACTCTGGACCGGCCTGTGATGCAAGAACCCTTGGACCCTTCATAGCCTCAGCCATCCCAGCAGACCCAGATTTGCCCGTTTGTTACTGTTTGAAATAAGGACTCACCTATTTCTCCATTCACAAAAAGCCGCAGAGCACCAGGAAGAGTCTGTACAAATGAGCAGATAAACAAGATAAAGAGCGCAATGACCGCTGGTGGAACCTCACGCAATCCCCTCCCACCAGGGTCTCACACAGATACTTCACAGACGTTTGTACATGAATGATGCACTCCGCGGGCCAGGTAGGCGTCATGACTTCTCCTATCACTTTCCAGAAGTGAACAGTCCCTCTGGAGAGACACTCTCTAGAGACCAAATTCCTAGACTGCAGGAATTTACTATTCCATAAACCGGTTTCTTAGAGACTTCAAGATGGACATAAAATGTCGTGAGAAGTCACTTGCAGAAATCACCGTCCTGTTTCTCCCTCTAGTGTTCCTGCACTTGCCCAAGGTGGGGGGAGCAGAGGGAAGCACAGGACAAGCTGAGACACTCTATCGAAGTACAAGAACTTTCACACTTTGGCAAACAAGATTTGAGCAAAAAAGATTACGATCTGGGTAATTCAGTGAGAAGGGAAACTGCATGAGTTTGGGGGTGGGAGGGGCTGTTCACTTGAACAAAGCAGCACATAGATGTGTTGGACATTCAAGAAGTTAACAGCAATCACTATGCCAAAAGATATAAACCCTCCTTCCTTCTTAAAGTATTATAATCAAAGGCCATCAGACAATGCATGCAGTCTCACAGAGACTGCAGCATTCAGCACGCTCTGCTGCTGGTCGGACAGATCTGCATCTCTGGAGATGGATCTCTGCAGGCCCCACATCGTGTCCGTTTTGACCCAATTTTCTGCTGGAAGCCACGAGGTAAAAGCTGCCAACAGACCCCCAGAATGAGACAGTCTCTGGGGTACAAGCGGCAGCCATGCTAACCAGGTCAACAGCCTCCAAAGGCAGCAGGGCTCCAGGTCCCTGCCGAGTGCCGCTGGTACTCACCATTTCAAATTCTGAGCCTACGAGGCCGCTGAGGTACTCCCTGTGCCGACCGTACAGCTGAAAACACAGAACAAGCGGATTAGAAAAAGGGTCTTTTTGATCACATATGTTTTTACTTACTGAAAAAATTGTAAGGGATATAACTTAAAACCAATTTAAATTGTTGACAGGCTTAGCACATGGGGTTTTTTAATTGTTATAGCAGATACAGGGAATATGAGAACCTAACAGAACAAAGATGCATAACTGCTAACACTGCATGGAACTTCAGCTTCAGAGAAGACCTTGTCAAAGGCCAATCTAAGTGAAAAAGAAGCTCTGAAGAATCAGATCTTCAATGACATGTTAAAAACACAGGCATAAACTATTCCAATGAAACCAACAGATGGGAGATCAGCGTGGCAAAATCATTATTTCCTTATTGATCACAAAAAGAATAAGGAAATGTACAACTGAAGAACTAAAACATTAAGTACCTTTATAAACTGCCACAGCCAAAAAGGCAATTCAGAAAGATCAAGACAGAAAATGAGATCCAAATATCCTGGGACATTCATAATAAGAAACCATTCAATAAGTATACAGGCAGCCAGAGGAAGACCAAGGAAAGGGTTTGCCCACTGCTCAAAAGAGAAGGAAAACCACTGGCAGGTGACACTAGAAAGGCAGGAATTCAGGTGGTTTCTTGCATCAGCTCTCACTACATAGATTACTGCAGTCAGAGGCCAACACACCTAATACCGGCCAAGGCCTCTACCTAGCGTAAGGAATGAAGCGGTCGGGGAGTATTCGTTGGAGTTCTCAAATTGCTGGGCATGATGAGACTCATTGCCAGCGACAATCATTTTGTCAACCTGAGGTGTCTATGGCACTAACAATTACATCTGCCTGAGGGCCTGAGCTCCCTCTGTCAAATCAGGAGAACTAGTCAGTGATCAGCGGAGGCCGGTCCTTACGTCTCTGAACACACGCTGCTCGCGTTCCTCCTCCTCTGGCTGCACTTGGACAGATGCATTCTCGATGGTGTATTTCCACACCTCTCGCTTCTCTCCATCCAGCTCGATCCTGCAGAGCCCCAAAACACATGGGCGAAACTCCCCCATTACGCAGAGTACAGGCACAGGCAGCAACAGCATCAGCTGGGCCATCCCGACACAGCGGCCCCCCTCCACCAGGCTGCTGCGGTAACACAAGGGCACAAACAGCCCTCTTCTCGCTCCCCAGTGCCTGCCAGCATCAACGACTCAAAAAGGGAGACTCGTGTCCAGCATGTGCGTAACCTGTATCCCTAGGGACTGGCATCAAAGCCCCACACATGCAGTGACTCCAAGCACAAGTACACAATAACCTTGTCTTAGAAATCTCTGGAATAAAACTAAAAAATATCCCTCAATTTACGTGCTGCTCCCCTGCCTGAAGGGTGACCAGCAAACAGCCATTTCAGCCCTCTGCATCAGTCCCACGAGAGGTACCGGCCCTACCCCACTCACCGGTAGGCTCCTTTGGTGCCGGTAAAGTCGGGCTTCACCGTGATCACCCCATTGCCGTCCACCTTGATTGTACAAAGAACATGTTCATACTCCCTGTGACCAAGCCTAAGGGAAGACATCAAGAAACACATTCTAAATAGAGAACACGGACACTCTCTTGCTGTGGAACAGCAGAGCTGGTGAAGGCACACGGGGGTTCAGAAGGGAACAAACACACCCATACTTTCCTACATTAGTTTAAGAAGCCTTTTGGAGAGATACACTCAGTTACCTCCCAACCGAGGAAAGAGGCAGAAAGAAAGAGCAGCCCGAGTTACTGAGCTCTTGGAATTCTCTCCCCTTAACTAATGAAAGAAACAGGAGATTTGAGTACGGAGGGAAGATGGGCTTCCTTCTGGGAAACTAAGATCACTTCAGGATTTTACTTACTTCCCGTAAGGTCCCAAGTCCCCCATGATGTACATGGTCTGGACAGGAGTGTTAATCACATGACTGTTCTTTATAAATTCTTCTGAGGGTTCCCAGGTGATGATTTTTGACTTCAGAGAACTTGCTTCTCTGTCAACAACAGAAGAGGACAAGTCATGGCTCACTTCAGCAGCCTGGCACAGGCAGCACCGAACCCACCCCGACGAGGAGTCAAACTGCCGGGTTTCGAGTGCGACACAGCTCAAGCCACCAACCTCCATGGACCAGGTTGCTCCGCAGCAGGGAAACCTGCATTAGCAAGCTCCGAGCCCCAGTTTGCACTCACATTGGCCTGCGGTCTTGTCTTCTCCTCCTCACGTTGGCCATCCTCTCTGCCAGATACGATGGCACCTCATGATCCGAGTCGGTTACCTTCTGGCAGTGCTGGAAGAGAGAAACAGACGGGAACTAGCTTAATTATAACAGGCCATCTTTCCCAAACACAGCTCTGCTCTTGGAGGACAGAACAGTTATGTATGCACCCACATGCAAGGACAAACTGCTACAAGACCGTAGATCTCATTTGCTGTTCTTGTGGCAAAGTACAGCTAAACTCCACCCAACAAGTTACCCACAGAGCAATGCTACAAAGCCAAGTCCCTCCAAGCTGCCCCTGACCATCGTTCTGAAACAGGGAGAGCTCATCCCAGGTCTGAGGCACCAGGTGAAGCTGCTCTGCAGAAGCAGTAGGTTCTCCTGCACACAGCATACCTGGCTTGCTTCTGCATGGCCAAGAACTCACAATGCTCCCTCCGCAGCAGGCCTGGCGGTTTTGACAGACGCTGCTGTAGAGATGATGCGTAACTAAGAGCCCATACCTCCTCTAGGTTGGTGAATCGGTCATGATCCGTGTAGGTGAAGATGCGACAGTTCTTCCGACCTCCAGCCCTCTCCAGTTTCAGGATCTCCTCATGGTACTGCCGGTCCAGGGGAGTCTGGCAGGCCGACTCGTTTTGGTACAGATCCACCTCAAACTGAGAGCACCGTGGGCAAAGCGCAAAAGCTGCCTTTCACCAGCATTGTCAGAGCCACAAACACCTTTCAGCCGAGATTTCCAAAGGCACCACAGACAGAGACAAGATCCTTGAGGAATCCCAGGAAACCACCCGAGCTCCGGAGCGGCTCCAACACCGCTCAGGCCCACCGCTGCCCCCCTGAAGGGGCTGGGGCACAGCGGCTCACCCCGAAGCGAGGGACCCTGCAAGCGAGGGCGGCAGAGGAGAAGGCCCCTCCAGGCCCCCCCGGCCCCGCCGCCGCCGCACACCCACCTGGCTGAAGAGCTTCTCCTGCCACCCCACCTCGGCCTCCTCCTCATCCTCGCCCGGGGGCCGCTGGGCACCTGCGGGGAGAGGGCCCGGTCACCTCCGAAGGCGCTGCCCCCGCCCGCCCCCTTCCCGGGCACCTCACGTACCGGTAGCGGCGCGCTCGGCCAGGCCCAGGAGCTCGGGGCCGCGGGGGCCGGCGAGGGGCGGCGGGGCCTG
The DNA here is from genome assembly GCF_965183815.1 of Platalea leucorodia. Classification (NCBI taxonomy): domain Eukaryota; kingdom Metazoa; phylum Chordata; class Aves; order Pelecaniformes; family Threskiornithidae; genus Platalea; species Platalea leucorodia. The sequence goes on from NC_138838.1 coordinate 801,529, forward strand.
CGGCAGGAGGGGCCCGCCCGACGTGAGCCGCTGGATGCGGACCCTGCGGGGAAGGAGGGAGGGAGCGTCACGGCGGGCCGGGAGCCGGGGCCGGGGCCGGGGGGCCGGGGCCGGCCGCTCACCGGAGGCGCAGGTTGCGCACGGGGTCCCGGGACCGGTAGACGGCGCCGCCCGCCTCGGCGCTGCGCAGCGGCTCCGCCATGGCCGCCTCACCATGGAGACGGGGCGGCGCGGCAGGCACAGCGCCCCCCGCGGCCGGAGGGCGCCCGCTCCCCGCTCCGCTCCCCGCTGCGGCGGCTGCGCCGGGGCGGCGCGGAGCCCCCGGCCCCCGGGCGGGCGGGGTTCTGTCAGGTCCCTGCCCCTGAGGGTCCCCCCGGGCGAGGCGGGTCCCCCCCATCCTCCGGGCGAGGCCCCCCAGAGCAAAGCCCCCCCGTCCCACAGCCCCGTGCGCTGCCGTGCCCCCAGCACCCTGTGCACCCGTGAGGAGCCGACCGCGAACCTGCCCCTTTCTCTGCTTTATTCCCTACCCCTTTCCTAATCTTTCCCGCCATTGGGCTGTTTGGCTGCCAGGCTCGATGTCCGGAGGGAGACCCGTGACGAGTGGTGTCCCTCAGGGGCCCGTTCTGGGACCAGTGCTGTTCAATGTCTTCACCAACGACATGGACAGCAGGATCGGGCGCACCCTCAGCCAGTTTGCAGGTGACACCAAGCTGGGCGGTGCAGGTGCCAGGCCTGAGGGACGGGATGGCATCCAGAGGGACCTGGGCAGGCTGGAGAGGGGGGCCTGGGTGAACCTCATGGGGTTCAACAAGGCCAAGGGCAGGGTCCTGCACCTGGGTCAGGGCAATCCTCGGTATCAGCACAGGCTGGGGATGGGGGGATGGAGAGCAGCCCTGAGGAGAAGGACTTGGGGGTGCTGGGGGATGGAAAGCCGGCCACGAGCCGGCAATGTGCGCTCACAGCCCAGAAAGCCAAGCGTCTCCTGGGCTGCATCCCCCGCAGCGTGGGCAGCGGGGCGAGGGACGGGATTCTGCCCCTCTGCCCCGCTCTGGGGAGACCCCCTGGAGCCCTGCGTCCGGCTCGGGGGTCCTCAGCACGGGAAGGACATGGAGCTGTGGGAGCGGGGCCAGGGGAGGCCACCGAAATGCTCCGAGGGTGGCACAGCTCTGCTGTGAGGGCAGGCTGAGAGCTGGGGGTGTTCAGCCTGGAGAGGAGAAGGCTGCAGGCAGACCTCATTGCGGCCTTTCAATACTTAAAGGGGGCTTAAAAGAAAGATGGGGACAGGCTTTTTAGCAGGGCCAATAGCGATAGGACAAGGGGAGATGGTTTTAAACTAAAAGAGGGGAGATTCAGACTGGATCTAAGGAAGAAATTTTTTACACTGAGGGTGGTGAGACACTGGCAGGGGTTGCCCAGAGAGGTGGGAGATGCCCCATCCTTGGAAACATTCAAGGCCAGGCTGGACGGGGCTGTGAGCAACCTGATCTTGTTGGAGATGTCCCTGCTTATTGCAGGGGGGATGGACTGGGTGGCCTTGAAAGGTCCCTTCCATCCCAAAGCATTCTGTGGTTCTATGATTCTATGATATGATCTTCACGGAGACCACCAGCATCCTCACGCCAGGACCTCGGTCCCAAGCTGCAATGAGCCCGTCCCTCTGTGGGTGGGCCAGGGTGGCAGCCCCTGTCCCACACACACCGCGCCTCAGCGGCCGTTTTGCTGCCAGTTGCCTGGTGCCACCAATTCTGCTGCATTCCCCAGCCCTTCCCTGCTGTGCCTCCTCTGGGGAGGGGTCTTGTGAAAACATTCTGGAGGTCCACATACACTGTATGGTCATAGAATCATGGAATGGTTTGGGTTGGAAGGGACCTTAAAGATCATCTGGTTCCAACCCCCCCGCCATGGGCAGGGACGCCTTCCACCCGATCAGGTTGCTCAAAGCCCCGTCCAACCTGGCCTTGAACACTTCCAGGGATGGGGCATCCACAGCTTCTCTGGGCAACCTGGGCCAGTGTCTCACCACCCTCAGAGTGAAGAACTTCTTCCTTATATCCAATCTAAATCTCCCCTCCTTCAGTTTAAAGCCATTACTCGTCCTATCACTACGTGCCCTTGTAAAAAGTCCCCCCAAGCTTTCTTGTAGGCCCCCTTCAGGTACTGGAAGGCTGCTGTAAGGTCTCCCTGGAGCCTTCTCTTCTCCAGGCTGAACAACCCCAACTCTCTCAGCCCGTCCTCACAGCAGAGGTGCTCCAGCCCTCTGAGCATCTTCGTGGCCTCCTCTGGACTTGCTCCAACAGGTCCATGTCCTTCTTATGTTGGGGGCCCCAGAGCTGGACGCAGTGCTCCAGGTGGGGTCTCATGAGAGCAGAGCACAGCGGGAGAATCGCCTCCCTCACCCTCCTGGTCACACGTCTTTGGACACAGCCCAGGATATGGTTGGCTTTCTGGGCTGCAAGCGCACATTGCTGGGCCACGTTGAGCTTCTCATCAACCAACACCCCCAAGTCCTTCTCCTCAGGGCTGCTCTCAATCCGTTCTCCACCCAGCCTGTATTTGTGCTTGAGATTGCCCCGACCCATGTGCAGGACCTTGCACTTGGCCTGGTTGAACCTCATGAGGTTCACATGGGCCCACCTCTCCAGCCTGTCCAGGTCCCTCTGGATGGCATCCCTTCCCTCTAGCATGTCAACCGCACCACACAGCTCGGTGTCATCAGCAAACTTGCTGAGGGTGCACTCGATCCCACTGTCCATGTCGCCGACAAAGATCTTAAACAGCCCCCCAGGTTGTCCATGATGCAACCTCTTTGCTCGAAGAGGTGTCCCTGGGAACCTGTATCCTTCCTTCTTGTGCACCATCTCCTCAGCCAGCATCTTCACTTCTCTGGTCCCTTCCCTGGAGCCAGCCCTGAGATGGACTCCATCATCCCCCGGCAACCTGGTCGCCCCGTGGTCCTCTTTGGAGTCACTGCCCAGAAGGTCTGCACGCTCTGCAACCCAGCCCTGCCAGCTGGGACCCCGCTCCGAAGGGTCCCCGGGCGCAGGGTGCTCCCCGCCGTGCCACCCCTGGGATGCTGGGCTGGGAATTGCTTCCCCACTGCTACTCTGGGAACGTTTTGGTCAAGGCAAGTTGAAATACCGCAGGAGCGCACGTTCGCCTAAGTGCGCTGCAGTGCTGACGTTAAACTGGCATGCTAAGGGCCTCAAGTGCAAAACCCGGTAGGATTTAGATCTTCCTCTTTCTCAGACCATTAGCTGCGATGGCAATGCCTCGGTGGTCCCTGCAGGCATTGCAAGGCCCTCACATTTTCAGGTCTGGAGCACTGCCCGCCACAAATACTAGAGATCCCAAAATCAGAAAAAGGCATTTATTACAGAAAAGCAGAAAGCTGATGCAATTGTACAAGAGTCACAGTGAAGTATCTTTTTTTTTTTCTCCTGGGCAAATACAACATTATCATGTCACTATTTATTCAGCTTTTTAAAAGCTAATATCAGAGTAAGCAATAATAGGAACTACACGACAAAGCAAACATTGGCAAAGCTCTGGCAACAGTTGGCATCTGAGATGGAAAGAAAAGATGTAATTATGTGGTAGATTCTCAACAGGGTTTTGCACAAGCAGAGTTTGAAGAGCCATACTGCTTATGTCAAATTTGACATGACAGAAAGAGCCGGGCTGTCGATATACACACCGTACTGCAACAGCTTGTTGACTTCAATGCTTCCATGGTCCCAGTTAGAATGAGGAAATCTTGGTGACCCACTGCAGTTTCTAAACAGCTCGAGTGGGTGCAAATGTGAGCAGCTACCGAAAGAGAGGAACACAAGGGAGAAGCATCAAGTGCGGGACCTCGACAGGCTGGAGAAATGGGCTGTCATGGCAATGGGCATGAACTGAAACGCAGGCGGTTCCCTCTGAGCATCAGGGAACGTTTTTTTACTGCCTGGGTGACTGAGCCCTGGCAGAGATTGCCCAGGGAAGTTGTGGAGTCTCCATCCCCGGAGCTACTCAAAAGCCAGCTGGCCACGGTCCTGGGCAGCCTGGGTGTCCCTGCTTGAGCAGGAGGCTGGACCAGATGACTTCCAGAGGTCCCTTCCCACCTCAACCATTCCATGATCCTGTGCTGCCTCCTTCCCCAGGCAGCACATTGCCACTGCCCCCCATGCCAGCACTAGCACTTGGGCAGCTGCACGGCAAGGTGGAGCTCACCTGGCTGAAGATTAATTTGCCAACCCCCCCCCCCCAAGTTCCCAATTCTCTACACTGTTGCACACCCGAGCCTGCTCATGAGAGGTTGGGGACTCTACTGCTGGGGCCAGAGCTGCCTCCAGGGGCAGCAACCTGCATTTAAGATGACGCAATGGGACTACAAAACCACTGCCCCATTCCCAGAAGAGGTGAAAAGAGTCACCACCACTCCCCAAAGCAGGCTGTGGCTCTCATTTTGGATGAGAAAAGAGATTATTTGGCTGAAAATTCAGAAAAAATCCCCCCCCCCCTTGAAAAAAGCAGAGGTTTGACCATTTGCACCAGCACCAGCAGGGACGTAAACAAGGACAGCTCCCGTTGTGTTTCCTACCAGTGGTTCCACTCTGGCAGTGTTGAAACAAGTCAGAATATGCAATCAGCTTAAAGAGCAGAGGAACTGAAAGTACAAGTCTCCAAACTGTTCTATGATTTATCCAAGTAGTTTGTCATTGTTGACTTCCTCCTGCAATTGCCATTTTCAGCCATTTGTTCTCTCCAGGTGGCAATGTCCTTTAATTAAAAGCAGTTTTATAACACCCTACAGGCCTACACATGATGAAATATGTATGTCAAACTGTTTTCTTTTTTTTTTTTTGCATAGACTAGGTTTAGGTTAGATATTAGGAAAAACTTCTTCACCGAAAGGGTGGTCAAGCATTGGAACAGGCTGCCCAGGGCAGTGGTGGAGTCTCCATCCCTGGAGGTATTTAAAGGATGGATAGACGTGGTGCTTGAGGACATGGTTTAGTGGTGGACTTGGCAGTGATAGGTTAACGGTTGGACTCGATGATCTTAAGGGTCTTTTCCAACCTTAACGATTCTATGATTCTATCACTACAGAAAGGGCATCAAAAAAGTCTTAAGGCTGCCCTATAATATCACTGAACAAAAAATGAGCGAAGCATTCTAGTGTCCGTAGCAGTAGGTCAGAGTAAACGTTTAAAAACACATCTCTAAATAATGTATTTATTTTCTTTGTCATAGAGCAAATGGAGTTTGGTGTTGGCTCTGGATGCCACGCAGAGCCAAAGATTGAGAGATATCTCCTCTTGTGCAGGGACAGGGTTTATGCCAAACACAATCCTCCTCTTGAGGCCTGAGATGCGTCGGATGCTGTCGAGAACAATGACGTTTGCTGAAACATCCTCCGCGGGCCGCAAGGCAAAGCTCACCCTGCAGTTCCTTATTTGTCTTTTTTGTCAGGTTCCGATATCCGCCTGGACACCTGGGCTGCGCTCCGGGTACCGCACAGGACTGCGATAGCTTTGGCGCAATAGCCTCGCTGGATATATACAGAGAGATATATATACTGCACAATAGATACTGCATGGTCCCGTACTCTGCCGTTTCAAGTGTTTCCATATTTTCTTTTATTACGGAGTCGCCTGACAAAGAATGGGCACATTCAGCCTGTTCAAACAACTCTGCCAGCACCTCACAGGGCAAGGGCATATCTGCGGTATGTTTTTGGAGGATTTTCTCCATTAGACCAAACCAGCCATTGTGTATTTGCCTGGCATTACGGACCACTTTGGTCAGCCATTCCCGAGGATATAGCTCTGAAAAGTTAAGACCACAACCATATGGGTGAGTGGACTGGAAGAAACCCAGGAAGACCCAGAAAATGCCACTTTTTTTCTTGACTAGCTCCCAGGCACAATGGTATCAGTGTTCTTTGGCACAAAAATTCTGAGTTTCATCAACCACAATGTGTTTCATTTCTGGGAAGTTCCCATTTAAGAAGGCAGTACGTGTCACAGACCGGCAGGTCTTATCTCTAAAAAAAAAAAAAAACAAACTGAAACCCCCAAAACCCCACATGGTAAATAAAAAGAAGATGTGACCAGACAAATCTGTACTGACTGCCTCCGTTTCTCGGTGGGTTCCTCCTTGGAGGCCTATTGCTGCTTACAGTCTAAAAACGCACAACTTCCCATCTCAGCTGCAGCTTGCCGTATCTTTGTCCCGGTGGGAACATTTATTCCAACGGATTGGCTGCGCGCAGGTATCGCTGCACAGCCCCCACCAGCTGGTGTCGGCTGTACCCTAAGAGGACACTCAAGCCCACCCTTCCCACACGGCGACCCCCGGGATCCCCAGAGGCATCCCTCTGCCCTGCGCTCCCCGGCCCAGGGAAGGCAGCGCGGTGCCCGCGCTCCCGCGGGAAGGATGGGTTCCCTTTTCTCCCCGGGGTGAGCAGGGACCGGCAGCCCTTCTGCCGGGGCCAGGACCTGCTGCTCAGGCCCTGAGCTAGGCTGCTGTTCCCTGACACGAGGTGCCTCGTCCGTCGCGGTGGGCTGCTGACCTAGCTGTGCTGATGCAAGTGGAAACGCAGCGAGAACAGGACTGGGGAACTGCTCTGCCTGAAATCCTCTGCCAAAAGGGCATTCGTTTCTCTTCTTGCCTAGATGGCCCAGGTCCAAGGGCCAGTTCCTAGCACAGCCGCACAAGAACTCGCCCCAGGCCCAGCACAGGCAGTGCTGAGGCAGCGACAGAGAAAGGCATTTTTGGGTATTTTTGGTGGCAGCATCAGCCGTAATAGACTGTTAAACTAAGGCCATCGTCTTTTGAAGGTCTAACACAATCCAGCAATCACTGAACATGGGATTCTCCCTGCAGTCAGTGAATGCTGGATCTGGGCCAGAGCTCAGCTCAATAATACTCTCCATACTAGCACCTTTCCTGAGATGATTATTATGCGTTTGTGTCAGCCGAAGTTACATATTTGGCAAACAGATGTAAAATCAGCAGGGCTCGTGCTGTATGTACAGAGGATGGGATGAAAGAAAAAAGGGGAAATACACATTACTGCTTACTCCACAAACTTCTTCCAGGCTTCATTTTCACAAATGTAGAGTCTCTCTTCTGCAGAACAGCTGAAAATGTTTCTTACTCTCTTAATGATCTCCAAAGCCACAGTTGTTTTCCCTGTTCCAGGAAGACCAAGGACAAACTGCTCCTTGACTTTGTGCAGGGTCTTGGAGAGCAGCTCATACTGTTTGGGAGTGAGAAGGCTGAAAATCTCACAGCCGAGATCGTCGCTTAAGCAGGACTTAAAGCGCAGCACAACAATCACTGGTGCACGCAGGAACGCGGGGACGTCCCTGCAGGGGAGGATGCCATCCTTTGGGTACAAGCTGGCGTAACCACCCGGGTTTCCTTGGTTTTCTTACTGGGGAATGTCATCCTCTGCAACTTCCATCTGGTTCTTTGTGCCATTCAGGTGCAGTATTTGAGGAATCACACACACTTTGGAAGCATCTCCCCCATCATGGACTAGTTTCTGCTCTAACGCATAAGCAGCTTCTCTCGAGTTTCCAGACTCAGCCGAAGAGGCGTCCTTGACTACAGTATACAATACTGGATATGCATTTTCAGCTACTAATAGAACATCACACACAATATCCTGTTTTTTCCGCAATCCAACATCAACAGCCCAACTCCTTGAAAGTATCGGTACCCCCTTGTTAAGTGGATGGATTTGTTTTTTCATTAAATCCTCTAATGCAGGATACTCTGAGAACAGGTTGGCGCAGATGGTTTCTGGCTTCCATTTGGTTTCCTTAGAACCCACTAGAAAAAAGAAATCAAAAATCAGAAAAACAAAATACAGCAAATAATTTACTCGACACACCAGTTACTGGAGGAATATATTATACCATGAGGTCATCAAAGTAAATGATTTAATGTGAATAAAAATTTCAGCATTCCCATGATACCTGGTGGTAAATCTGTGAGGACTTTTTGTATGAATAAAAGAGGTGGGAACTCCATGCTTCAGGCATACCTGAATTCTAAATGGAATAAGGAAAAGTCTCTTTGGAAGGACATGCCTCCTTTCTGTCTGCCTTCTTATTATTTAGGCATTCCTCTGAAGGATGCGCTGCCGCCACAGCGAGAGACCGGTGGTTGAACCAGATGGAGCAGCCCACTTGCAGCATCTCCTACGCTCCAGGCTGGTAAAACACAACGCACCTAGGAGCATCATCTTGATGTGTAGATACACATTCCTATTCGATGGAGGGCAATACGTGAGGACACCTCTCATCCCAGTGATAAACTTGGTGGTACTCCAAAATAATCACAGAATCCCAGGTTGGAAGGGACCTCAAGGATCATCTGGTCCAGCCTTTCCAGCACAATCTAGACGAGATGGCCCAGCGCCACGTCCAGCTGAGTCTTAAACGTGTTCAGTGTAGCGGAGTCAACAGTAATTTTAAAAAATATTAACACGAATCGTCTGTTAAATTTACAGGTTAAAATTACAGCTATGCACATCCATAACACAGACAAATCTCAAATGCAAGCGTACATTTACACTGTGTCACAGCCTTCCATTTAATAAAAGACATTCTCATCAAGAAACAGCAATTGCATATCCTGTACCAAAACACTATTAACCAATCGGTAAATCAATCATCAGAGTAATCCTGAAAACAGATGTGAAAAGATAGCAAAATGACAAAAATAATTAGAAAAATTAACAATTAATACATACATCTATAGGTCAGCATTTAGAAAAAAAAAAAATCCATGGACTATGTTTAATGAGAAAGTATCTGCTTGCTACCGATCGGAGCGGTCCCGATGCTGGACAAGGATGTGGAATTCTGCGTCTCTCCCATGTGTCCCAGAGCCGGACCTCAAGCCACAGCCCTGCTCTGCAGGAACGTTATCGGATTGGCATTGCCCTTGGCTACTTCTGTTCCCTTGTCTGTCAGGGCTTGGTATGTGGGAGTATCTGTTGCTCAGCAACCATCGCTGCTTTTATAGCTGAAGTGTTTCTGAAATAATCAAAGTCTTCACCTAAAAAAATAAAACCAAGGCAAGGTTCTCCACCCCCGCACGTTACGGGCTGAGCTTTACTTTCCCTGGTGTGTCCCAGCTTGAAGTTCCCCTGTAGCAGCGAGCAGGGTGGCAGAATTAACTCACTGGGTGAGATAAACGGCTAAGCCGATCCGACATCAGACACCCAACGGCTTGGTGCCCGGCCCCGCAGACCAGCAATACAGCACTGCTAGTACCAAGCCACGGGAGTGCGCTGAGTGTGCAAGGCCTCAGGTGGGAGGCTCGACTGGTTGCTTTGTTTGAATTTTTGTTGATCTGTTTGGAGCTTTGTTTTCACTTGGTTTACCTGTAATAGAATAACCAGGTGGCTGTAGATAACAACCGTCAATTTATACAGAGAGCGGCAACAAGCAGCTCTTCTGCACAGGGTGAGATCTTTCCGCCTCTAACATGACGATGCAGAGCGCAGAAGCAGAGGGCTGGTAGGACAGCAGCGGTCTTGAGATGTGGGATACGGGATGCAGGGCTGAATTCAGGTGTGGGGCGGCAAGAGACAGAGCACAGGAGATCCCGAGGCCAGAAATAGCTCTCAGATGGTCGGGTAAAGCAATGCAGCCTCAGAGCTGAACAAAACTGTTTTTAAGGGTAACAGAGAACAAGTACTGTGAAACGTGCCGTGTGTCCTGAACTCCAGTGGAACAGTGAATTGCATACTGGTTAAGAAAGAACAAGGTGTAAAAGTGCGTTAGCAAACGTACAGCAAGTGACCTGGAGTAGGAAAAAGAAACCATTAACATCAACGACGTACTCCTGACGGAAGAACTGGGGATGCTGACAACACGCCCTAACAACCCCAGCAGACCGAAGCCATCAACAGCAGGATCCTGAGTGGCGGTGGAAGGCTGCACGTAATGCCAGGATCAGGAGTGGATGCTAGGAAACGTGCAGGTAACTACTACTACTACTACTACTACTACTACTACTACTACTATTATTATCATCATCGTTACTTTTTTCACAGTGGTATTCATTTATTGTATTTTTTTTCTTTATCTGTAATAATTAGATCTTGACTAATAATAATTCCTTGATTAGACTACTTAGATTTCAGTTGTACTAGAAATAAATTATTCTCTCTCCTCATTGTCCATAAGAAGATTTTTGAGCATAACAGGGGCCAGACAGTGCTCAAACCCCTGGGACACCAGGTATATTCTCGGCAATTGTGTGCATTAGGGATTATACTTAGTGGGAAAAATGGAAGGAGAGATCAAAACACCTGAAAAATCAGAGAAATCCACATTCTTGGAGCAGTTGCATCTTTTAAATACCCTAACAATTGTGTGCCTAAAATCTTGTATCACATTATCTTCCTAGAAGTTCTGTCAAATACAATCTTAAATTCAAAAATATATCCAGAATAAACAGCTTACCTGGGTAGAGGCATTCTTGGAGTTCAGACACACACTGGAGACCAGCTTTTGAATAAACTGGCTTGATAAGAGGAGGACAAACTGAGCTAATTCTCAAATTCATCAGCCAGATTTGAAAGATCTTGGAGGAAGAAAAAATTACGTTATATCCATCAAAATCCTTCCATATGAACTTTTAAAACCCAGCACTGAAGAGTAACTAAAACCATTCATTTAAAACCTCCCTTCGCAATCCTACTCAAGAAAATACTGCCTACAGAGTCAAGACCGACAGTATCGCGTCCAACCGGCAGGATCTTGATGTGCTGTAGAGGAGAGAGGGCTCAAAGCATAGATGGCTTTACGGTTCAAAGGCAAGACCTAGACCCCAGGTGGGACGAGCCTGCCGAGACCCCAGTGCGCAGGTACGAGATGCCTGACGCGCCAGTTCGGCACACCAGCACCTACGGGAACCACCTACGTGTACCACGGCTCTCTTGGGTAGACGCACATCTCCAAAAGACCTTGCTGCTTCGTTCCCCTCCTCTTGGCATCGCCCTCGCTGTCTGTGTGTGACTGTGCCCTTCGCAGAGACCCCACGTCCCGGCTCTAAGCGCAGACCAGGGCCACAGGGGAGGTTTCACACACGAGGCCGGAGCCGCCTGGCACGGCCGGGGCTCCACGGAGACGGGAGGTCCCCTTCGGCTAGCGTATTCCTTGCTCACGCAGTCACTGCCACGGGCACACACTCCAGGAAAATTTGTGTTACAGGGAACCTGTAGGAAAGGAGGGTTAGTTTCATCTTAAGACTGAAAAACTCTTATTCAAATCTGCGGTCAGAATAAACGCTCCAGGACGCGCCATACAGGTCTTGTTGGGGGGCGATGGAACAAAACGCAGGATGTAGATTTTGAAGGGGAAGGACTTCACGATGAAGTGGGACAATATGCCTTAAAACAAGCAAAGCCTTGCACCCCTGCTCCTTCAAAACAGCCTTTCACCCCCACGGAGCCACACCATGTGTGCAAAGTGATGTTTCGGTAGACATCTGGAACGCGCGCGAGCCTCGGGAAGGGGGAGCGGTTTGCAACCGGCTGCGTACTGTGCGTTGCTTGCCAAGCTGCAGACTTGAAAGGACTTCTCTCACCCTCGAGCTGATCTCGGAAGATGAATGACCGGGTTTCAGTAGCTACCCTAGTGCTGCTGACTTCGCTACAGATGTTCTTAGTACTTGATAAGGGGAAGGAGAAGAAAAGTTGCAGGTCAGTTTGACACCACCATAACAGCGACAAGGATGATTTTACTTCAGTGCTGGCACACAACTTGTGCCAAGATGCTGGATCTACACAGATCAAACGAGGGCATGGTGATTAATCACCACCCAGGCATCAAGCACTGGGGATTTCACTCCATGGGGATCAGCACCAGCAAGTACTTTTTTGTTTTTCAAAATAAACCCTGTTTAGGCACTTCAAAGGACCAGATTTCCATGAGGACATCACTCCCTCCTAAGCATCTTAACAGACAAAGCCAGCTTCAAAAGTTTTCTGTAACTCTCATTAAGAGTAATGGAAGCTCCTGGGCAATTCTGAACCTTTCCACTTCATTTAGGGGCATATGGGATCCCGAGGAAGGCTATTTCCAGTTGGGAATGCTTCAGAAAGTCCTGCTGAACCAGTTCAGAGAGTAATGCTTCACTGAACGTTTCCCGTTGGAGGCCAGTTACCGTACCGTCACCCCCGGTGCCTGTGGGTGTGCCGCGGGCCAAGTCCCTTTTCTAGGTTTGGTGAGAACACAGAACAAAAGTTGGTCTTTCCTCCTGAAAGTTTACAAACCAAGGCAAAAATGAAGTTGGCACCAATGGAAATGCAGATTTTACCCAGGTCTGCAGCTGTCACGAGCTCCGTCCGTTTTCTGACGCTCCGTCTTTCGATTGTGTCGCCCGTCACAATCCAGGATTCGGGGTTATCGTGGAAAACAGCGCGGCAAAGCACTTCAGCTCGCACAGCGCGTTCGCAGCCCTGCAAGCATTCTGCTCTGTCGTAAACGCTCAGGATGGAAGTCTTAAACTGCACACCAGCCTGAGAGCCGCAGAAGTGATGGATGGGCATCGAGCCCGCGGTATCAGCTACTGTTTTTTCTAAAGCTTCTTTCTTCACTCCACTACAGCTTCCAATGACTTTACTGCTGTCATCCACTCCAAAAAATAAATAACCACCCATAGCGTTTGCAAAGGCAGAGATGTGATTTGGAAGGGTTTTTCTAATGTATTCCACGATATTCCCTGTAGAGAAGTTCTTGAATTCAATACGTGTCGTCTCTGTGAGATCCAGCACCCCCTCAAACATCAGTTTGTCTCTCTTTAAAAACCTGGCAGCGGCATCTTGGATGTTGTGCTCCTCCGTGTTCAGAGGGGTCTCCTTTGCTCCCCCATCAAAATTCAGCAGAACTTTCTTAGCGCTGGGCCCATTCTCATCCCGGCGCTTGGCACAGCTTTCCTTCTCCTCAGCAATGCAGCGCCATCACTTGAAGTCATAGGGACAACCGAAGGGACAAACCAGTGCTCAAGCCGCACATACGTGGCTTTGCGGACGCACTCCTCTGCTCTGGGCCGCCACAGCTCCATGTTTTAAAAAGCAGCAAGTGGCTCCGCCGCTGCGGCATCCACGTGAAGCATTCGCTGGTCTCAGTGCAGCCGATGCAGCCCCTGAGGCTCTGCTCTACCTCCAGGCCGACGCCCGGCTCCTGAAAGCTCCTGGCAGCAGCAATTCTTGTCTTCGCTCTCCATCCTCAATACTCCTAATCCAGCAACGCACACACCGCCATAGAAAGCTCGTTTCGTTGCTGTTTCTGATTGCAAGAGGTCTTCTTTCTGGATCTCTCTCCCTAAAACTATTTTCTCAAGATCTCAATATCAATACTATCTCAATATCTCATCAGGATAGCTCATTTTCAAATTAATCAGCAGCTGCCCTTCTTGTCTGGCCATCCTGATCCTGAAATGATAAATTATTAAAAACACTTAACGATTCCACACGGCAGCGTGACAAAGGAAACCATCCGCCTCTGGTTTCGGCTTACACGCCGGACTGGGTAAACCGAAGTGAAAACCATTACTGGCAATGCGCAAGCGAACCGAAGCCAGGCAACTGCAAAGACACCCACAGACGGCATGTTAATTAAGCTAATTTATTGGGCTCTTTCGCATGCCGGGCTCTAAGCGTTACCTCGAAGCTAGGTACAGAACGCCCCCCGCCCACCCCAAAGACGGTGGGCACCGGTTACTGCCGCAGCTCCCACCGCCCCGCCGAGGGATGGCGCGGCCATCCCAGGCCTCCCGCCAGCAACCGGCCCTGGGGGACAATGGGCCCGGGCCCGGCCCTGCCTTCCCGGGGGCGGCCGCGGGCGCCACGCTGGCCCCGTCCCCCCCCGGCCCCAACATCCCACCCCGCCCCGTCCCGCAGACACCGGGCGTTGTATTTCAAATAAGTTTTAATTTTAAAAATATTCTATTCAGTGCTAAAATAACTTTCCACTTCCACGCGCGGCCGCGCCTTGGGTTTCGCCAGGCTCCCTCGCAGACGGCGGGACATGCAGTGGCGGCGGGGGAGGCCGGGGGGCGGCAGGAGGGCACCAGGGATGGGGGGGAATCGGGGGGTCTCGGCCCCTGCCGCGCCCTTCCCCATCCCGGGGATGGGGGGTACCGGGAGCGGGGCAGGGGGCCTGGGGCTGCAGACCCCGCCGGGCCGGGGCTCTGTCCCACGGGGGCTCGGCAGGTCGGTCCCTGCCCTCTGTGGGGGGAGCGCTCCCCTCTCTCCCAAGAGGAATGGCTTTAAACTAGCAGCTTATTGCACAGCGTCCCAGCGCAGACCCCCGCTGCGGGCAGGGCAGGACTCGGCCTCTCTTCCCCCCCGCCTCCCACCTCCTGCCTCCGCTCCCAAGGGAGCGGGCACAGCGCTTCGTGCGGGTGGAAGGCGGCTCTCCCGCTCCCAGTGCCTAAGGGAGCCAGAAGCAGGCAAACAGCGGCTGCCGGTGCCTCGGGGGGGCACAGAGAGCAGGGAGCCCCGCGGACAACTCCCCCTGCGCATGCAGAGCCCCCGCCAGAGAGCCCCGCGCTACAGGACAGGTCAGCAGGGAGAGAGGGAGCCAATAAATAGAGGCAAATTTGCAGGTACTGGTGGCAGCCCCGTGCGCCGGGGCTGGCGGGGGGCTCCTGCCTCCGAGAGCAGGGCAGGGCAGGGCAGGCTGGAGCGCGAGCGGCGGGAGTGCCCGTCCCTGGGGAAGGGACGGGCTGGGGGGAAGCACCCCGTCCCGCAGGGGAGGGCGGGCGGCTCTGCGAGGGGCTGGCGAAGGCGCTCTCCCCGTGGCCGGGCAGGCTAGCTCTCCGAGGCCGTGTGGCACACAGAGTTCTGATCGGCACAAAATCTCTTCAGAGGCGGCGCACTGGAGTCCTCCTCCTCTTCAGTTACCTGCAAAGGCAGAGGTCACGGGCAGCGACAGTCGCTCGGCGTGCCCACCAAGCCCCGCGGGCCCAGGCAAGGCTGCGTCACGCTGTGGGGACAGCCCAGGCTTTCATCTGTGAGGAAGCCCCAGGGCACCAGGAGCAAGAACCCCCGCAGTTGGCCAGAATCGTGGTTTTACTCCACCTCCCCGTCCTTTCTTCACACCTGAACTGAACCAGGGGACAGCTCGGGAAGCCAGGAGGTTTGGGGAGCTCCTGGAGGGCGCTTTGGGACTGCAGAGCAAGCCCAACTATCGAGAGGGTTCTGCTACAAGGGGCAGCAACGATGGCGAAAGGGCCGGGCCAGGTCTGTGTGCATTTAGACGTGGTTTCAATCCCCCTTCCCTTACCTGAGTCTCAAGGGGGACTGGCTCTTCCTTTGTGAGAGTGGGAGGCTCGTCTGCAACCTCCGAGGAAGGCAGGGAGGGCTCTGGGGAGAACAGAAGGGTTAACGAAACCACCCACCCAGGAGCACGGCAGCACCCAGCTCAGTGCTGAGCCAGGCGAGGAGACCATGACACAACGCTCCCTGTCCACCTCCAGCAGCGCCTCAGTCACCCACCAGACAAGCACCAGCTCCAGCAGGGCCTTCCCTGGGCCCAGCCACCTCCTCCTCCCTTCCCAGCCCAGCACCCACCTTCCAGCGTCTCCTGCCCCAGCGTGGGTGGCTGCGAGTCGTCCGTGCGGAAGTCGGACGTGTGGGCAGGACTCATGGACTCGCTCTGCTGGGGACTGGGGCTGGAGTTGGGGCTGCTGTCCACCTTGAGCTGGTAGACATCCGACAGGGAGCTCTGGTTGCTGTTCTCATCTGCAGAAACAGCACCTAGTGAAGAAGAGCACCTTGACCCAGGGGCACAGGCAGCCGAGGGCGGCACTGAGAGCCGGGGTCTTAGGGAGAAGGCAGAGCACCATCGGAGGCAGTTTGAGTACAGGGGATTCGCTGTCACCCCTCAACATAAGGGCTACCGGGCACAGGACTCCCCGCTGGGACACGGCTGGCAACGGACACGCAACTGGCCCGCAGGAGAGGGGGTGCTCCTGCCCAGGGAATGGGCCCGAGCAGGCAGAGCACAACCCTGGGCTATTCGGACAGAGCCAGCAGAAGGCACAGGGGTGACACAAAGCGCCGCACTGCGACATCTCACATCTGCAGCTTACGAGGGCCCCAGGCATTTGAGGACAGGAGAGCTCTGGCCTATGCACCAGGGTTTTGCACCTCTTCTGTTTGCGAGGCAGCACCCTAACACCAGGAGCAACGCTCAGCACCTGCCTCCGGCTGGGGAGGCAATCCCGGCACACATCTTTTCCAGGTAAAGCGGTCCCAAACCACAGACCTGCAACGCTAACCTTTCTTCCGCACCTACTGGCAGGGCCAACATGTTCCCCGATTTTCCTTGGCCGCACTGAGCAGAGAGACTGGGGCCAGGCACACGCTCTGCTCCAGCAGCGAGGCTACGCGCTGCCTGAGCCTCGCTCAGCTCCGCCATAGCGCCCAGCCTGCTCATGGCTGGCTGCGGTGCTCTGGGATCCAGAGCAAGGTCAAGGAGATCCTCTGCCCATTCGTCCTAAGGTCCACAACAAGCCACCGCTGGAAGCAGCGGGCTCAGCCGCAGGCAGCTACCGGCCTCTGCTCAGCAAAGTGGGAATGGGAACCCCCGCTTCTCCAGTTCCCCAGGAAGCTTCCCCCAGGAAGATCCCAGAAACAGCTGATTAAGATTCTTTCTGACAGCAAAAATGAAGAGTTTCAGCAGGGACAGCCCAGAAGCGGATCAGCACAACCCCGCACCGAAGACACGCGCCGCTCTTCCCAACACACGTGGCATATGTAAGCCAGCGACATCCCAGCTTCTGTAAGGCCTTGGAGTCTTTCCCCAGCTTGAAGGGGGCTCAGCCAGACTTACCTTGGAACTCCAGGAGGAGAGAGGAGTTGGCAGAGGTGTCAGCTGGGAAGCCATTGGGTTCTCGGGCAGCGCTGCTACTCGATTTGGATTTCTCTTTCTTGAGGAGAGAACAAAAAGCAGAAACACAAGGTCAGAGGAGCCCAAGAGGACGTGGAGGGGCACAACCTGCTCCAGGGAAGCAGCTGCCCTTCCCCTCTCCCAGCAGCCCGGAGGTATGTGCTCCTGCAAGCTTCTTCCCTTTGGTTTGGGGCACTTTTCTAACCGAGGGGCCAAACTGCAGCTGTGAAGCATTCAGAACCAGGAGGAAGAGAAAGAGTTGACGCCTATCGAGGAGCACCACGGCACAGAAACGAGTCCCCCGGGGCCGCAGGCAGCGGAGGGAGAGCACCCAGCAGCGTGTGAGCTCAGCGGCAAGGGAGAAACGAGCAGGGACTCGGCTGCGGGGCGAGGGCAGGCGGGGGGCACCACAGCGGCCAGAGCCGCCCCGAGGCTGCGCCGGGAACCCCCGGGCCTCTGCCCCGAGGAGCGGCCGAGGGGAGCTGCGCGGCCGGGGCGGGCCCGGGGCGGCCCCGCGGGGAAGGGCCCGGTACCCACCTCCTTGCTGTCCGCCACCGGCACCCACTTGAATATCCGCAGGGAGGTGTCGCCCACCGTCACCCACTTCTTCTCCCTGCGCGGACACGGCCGTTAATGGCGCCGCGCCCCCCCGGCGACGCGGACGGAGGGCGCCGGGCCCGGGGGTATCCTGGCAACAAGCCCCGCCCGCCCGCCCGCCAGGCGCCGATTGGCCCAGGAGGACGCCAATCCGGAGCACCGCCGCGCCCCGCCCCCTCACCCCGCACGCTTCGTTGTGATTAGTCGAGCCGCCCGCCGATCACCGGCGCTTCCGGTCTCTCCCACATCCCCGAGGAGACAGGGCGAGCCGATTGGCTGCTGCCTCGCTATCCCCGCCCGCTACCCCACGCAGTACGCTGATTGGATACTCGCCACCGGAGCCCCTCCACCGGCAGCCGTGTGGTGCGGTGATTGGCTGCGGGCCGGGCAGGCCCCACCTCCCCCCCCCGCGGCCCCGCCTCTCACCATCTGCGGACGCGCTCGATGGCCGCCATCACTTTTTTGATGTCATCCTTGGCGCGGCTGCGGGTCTCGGCGCGCACCGAGCGGCCCGACATGGCGCCCGCAGCCCCGGCAGCCCCGGCTCCGCAGCACCCGCCGCCTCGCTCCGCGCATGCGCCCGCCCCGCCCACGCCCTCTGCGTCCTGCGTCACCGCGCTCGCCACGCCCCAGAGGAAGGGAAGGGGAGGGGTAGTGCGCCTGCGCGGCTGGCCCCGCCCTCCTGCGGGCAAGGGGGCGGGGCGACGGCGACGCCTCCATCTTAAGTTGGGGCTCGTTGGCTGTCGCCCGTGGTGGCTGCGCATCGCCTCAGCTCCCCGATCCGCTGGAAAACCCTGCCTGTGCGCGGGCAGCGGCGTTAACCCCGCCCCCCCCGTTTAGCGTCAAAGATTGAGGTCTGCAAAACCAAAAAACCCACCAAAAGCCCCTCTTCTAAGCCCAGAAAACCCTCCCCGGCCCTGTCTGAGCAATCGATCCCATGGGATAGCAATGATGTCGGAAGGGAATGGCAGCGTCAGCCCGGGGACCCCTCGATTGCCCCCACCTCCCCCGTCGCCACGGTCAGAAAGCAGGCGAGGGAGGCCTCTTACTACACGTTGTTCAGTGTTATTAAAGAAAAAATAATCCCAAAAGCCGGAAGGCAGCTGCCTGAGCCCGGAGGGAGCCGGGACGAGCCGCCGTGTGGGTGGATTAGTGCTTCTTGCTGTAGATGGCAGCCAGCGCCTTGCAGGTACCACAGATTTGCTGCTCCAGCCTCTCACGTGTGGCTTTGTTCGCAGTTCTTTTCAGCGTGGTTTCCATCTCCTCCACCACCGCCCGTGAGCGGCGGTGTTGTGGAAGACGCGGATGGCCCGGTCCCCACAGGAGACCAGGTAGTGGTTGTTGGTGTCAAAAGCCACGGCTCTTGTGGCCTGGGCGTGCACAGCGAGGAAGCGCTCCTCCTCCTCCGCCTCCGCTCCTTGTGTTGTACACGGCAAAGTCCATGCTGCTGGAGAGGGCAACGACGCGAGCGTCGGGGGACACGGCGACGCGACAAGGCTCCGTCGCCTCGCACTTCCCCGTCAGAAGCAGGTATGGATTCTGTTGCTTCTTCTATTCCACATCTGCGTCCCAGTATTTCCACATCCCGTCCTTCGAAACAGTTGCCATCCTGCAGCCAGGGGACAGAGCAGATGTGAGTGCAAGGAAATCGGGCAGCGTCTCTTCCCCTGCCCCGCCTGCAAACCAGGAATCCTTCGTGGCCAGAGAGCGCTTTTGGGCACCGTGAGTCTGTACACGCGTATGGGCCTCATCCTCTTCCCAAAATACAGATAGCTGTCACCCCCAGGAGGAAATCCACAGGGAACATGCAGGTGCTGCAAGCCAGGAAGGGTTTTTCCACCCTTGGGCTCCCAGCAGAGTGCGCAGGGAAGTGTTCCCCACCCTGCACGGGCTCTGGCGTACACTGGGTGAGCCTGTGTGTCCCAAGGGCGAGCCAGAGCGTGCTATTACCTCCTTGAGTCGTTAGAGAAAGAGAAGGAATGGACAGTGGCAGTGTGGCCTTTGAACTCGAAAGTCCTGGTCGCCTCCTGGAAGTCTCCGTTCTTGCCAAAACACACCTCACACACCTTCACGTCGGGGGTAAAGCCACAGGATGCCACAAACCCGGGTGAAAGACACAGCGTACCTGTTCCAGAGCATCTGCTGCGCCGGGCCATGGGGCCAGCCCCGCAGAGCTCTCCTCTGGCCTCCCGACTGAAGGCAAACCTGTTCAGACACCAACGTTCAAATCTTTGCTTTGGTTAGCTGAAAAAGTTTTCCCTTTTCACTGAAACCAGGCTGGTAAAGGGAACGCTAAGGACCAGAGCAGCAACTCCACAACTTGGGCATGAGAAAATCCCAGGCCAAAATAAAAAAGCGAAGTGCTTTTCATCCCCAAACTCACTGAGCTCAGAGCATGGCAAGTCTTCCTGCAGCAACAAGTTAGAGACAGAGCAGGGAACACAATTTTCCTGATAAACAATCTGTCAGTAATAAAGATTTTAATTTTGTAATTAACCTTTCAAAGGTTAAAAACAAGCTAGAAGTGCTGTTTACTTTGCACATGCCATTTGCATTGTCCCACCTCCGATATCCGAGGCCAATGCTGTTCTTCTCTGCTTCTCAGGAGATGGTAACAGGAACAGCAGTGCTGAGGCACAACAGCAACCCACTGAGTACCTGAGACTGCTCTCGGGGGCTGGAATCGCTTTTTAAAATGTGGAACCCTCAGAAACTTGCATTAAAATAACAGGTAATTGCCGATGGTCTGAACTGATGACATCCTCTGGGAAGGAGCAAGGTTCCTGTTTGCTCCTGCAGACTCCCACTCCGCAGCAGGAGCAGCCTGGGGTACCTCACACCCCTCACCTTCCGCAGGGCGACACCGTGGCGTAGGTGTTGTTCATCTGGTTACTGTTAATGCTGGACAGGACTTCGCCCTTCAGGCTCCATATCAGGATGGTTGTGTCGCTGGAAGCTGTCACGATAAACTTTCCTGGGGGAAGGAGGGAAAGATCAGGAGAGCTCCCAGGCCTAACGCTGCCACAGGCTTATCAACGGCCTGGGAGGTCCTTATGCAGGGCAACCTCTCCCTGCACCTGGACAATCAAGAAAGTGCAGTGCCCTCCCAAGTGCCCAGAGCAGGGCACGACACCAGTGTGTCCAGTGTGCTCCCCTGGTGCTCCCAGCCTGCGGGCACCACCGCTGGGGCCTTTGTGCACGTAGTAATCCACTGCAGATACCCGCACCATTGTTGTCCCAAAAACTTGGGTCCGTTACCCGGTTTGCATTGCCTGATTCACACACAGAGTCGAGATGTTTCCCTTTATTACGTAAATGCGCAAATACGGGTGCATGGTACAAACCAGCACCCCGTTGATGTAAACTAACAATTATTTATACAATCATCTAATACATATTCATTGTCCTTTCTTACATGGTTAAAATTCTTTGCCTGCCATGTAAATTACTACGCAGGCTCACTACGATTCTTGAGACCTTTACTTCCTTAATCTTTTGGGTGGGTGGGTTTCTTGAGTGGGTGGTCCTTGAGGCGGTGGTCGTGATCTCCCCCTGCCAGAATTACCTTTCCCCTCAGTTCACTTAACTTTGGCAGCGCGAAGCAGTCCTTTACGGACCCTTAGCGAAGCCAAATATCATTCGCTTTATTCTTTGTTGTGAGACATATATCCTGTTTCATGATGCCATAGTATTGTTAGGGTGAAAATGAGCAAGGTTAATCTTTACCGACATCACCATGAGCATGTCCTGGAGCCTGTGTTGGCATTAGTGAAGGGGCTGTGCCCTACCCCGCAGAAAGAAATCATCCGTGCTCATCTGGGCACATGTGAACAGCTGGGACTGGAGCCGAAATGAAACATTCCCACAATGTTTGGTCCAAGGTCCCTGCAGGAGACACAATGTCCTGTGGAGCTCCTTGGGGTGCCCCAGACTCACTGCAAGCCAACGTGGGGGACAGCCGCTCTGCCTTGGGGACCAGCTTTAATCCCAAAAGCCAGAAGGCAGCTGCCTGAGCCGCCGTGTGGGTGGATTAGTGCTTCTTGCTGTAGATGGCAGCCAGCGCCTTGCAGGTACCACAGATTTGCTGCTCCAGCCTCTCACGTGTGGCTTTGTTCGCAGTTCTTTTCAGCGTGGTTTCCATCTCCTCCACCACCGCCCGTGAGCGGCGGTGTTGTGGAAGACGCGGATGGCCCGGTCCCCACAGGAGACCAGGTAGTGGTTGTTGGTGTCAAAAGCCACGGCTCTTGTGGCCTGGGCGTGCACAGCGAGGAAGCGCTCCTCCTCCTCCGCCTCCGCTCCTTGTGTTGTACACGGCAAAGTCCATGCTGCTGGAGAGGGCAACGACGCGAGCGTCGGGGGACACGGCGACGCGACAAGGCTCCGTCGCCTCGCACTTCCCCGTCAGAAGCAGGTATGGATTCTGTTGCTTCTTCTATTCCACATCTGCGTCCCAGTATTTCCACATCCCGTCCTTCGAAACAGTTGCCATCCTGCAGCCAGGGGACAGAGCAGATGTGAGTGCAAGGAAATCGGGCAGCGTCTCTTCCCCTGCCCCGCCTGCAAACCAGGAATCCTTCGTGGCCAGAGAGCGCTTTTGGGCACCGTGAGTCTGTACACGCGTATGGGCCTCATCCTCTTCCCAAAATACAGATAGCTGTCACCCCCAGGAGGAAATCCACAGGGAACATGCAGGTGCTGCAAGCCAGGAAGGGTTTTTCCACCCTTGGGCTCCCAGCAGAGTGCGCAGGGAAGTGTTCCCCACCCTGCACGGGCTCTGGCGTACACTGGGTGAGCCTGTGTGTCCCAAGGGCGAGCCAGAGCGTGCTATTACCTCCTTGAGTCGTTAGAGAAAGAGAAGGAATGGACAGTGGCAGTGTGGCCTTTGAACTCGAAAGTCCTGGTCGCCTCCTGGAAGTCTCCGTTCTTGCCAAAACACACCTCACACACCTTCACGTCGGGGGTAAAGCCACAGGATGCCACAAACCCGGGTGAAAGACACAGCGTACCTGTTCCAGAGCATCTGCTGCGCCGGGCCATGGGGCCAGCCCCGCAGAGCTCTCCTCTGGCCTCCCGACTGAAGGCAAACCTGTTCAGACACCAACGTTCAAATCTTTGCTTTGGTTAGCTGAAAAAGTTTTCCCTTTTCACTGAAACCAGGCTGGTAAAGGGAACGCTAAGGACCAGAGCAGCAACTCCACAACTTGGGCATGAGAAAATCCCAGGCCAAAATAAAAAAGCGAAGTGCTTTTCATCCCCAAACTCACTGAGCTCAGAGCATGGCAAGTCTTCCTGCAGCAACAAGTTAGAGACAGAGCAGGGAACACAATTTTCCTGATAAACAATCTGTCAGTAATAAAGATTTTAATTTTGTAATTAACCTTTCAAAGGTTAAAAACAAGCTAGAAGTGCTGTTTACTTTGCACATGCCATTTGCATTGTCCCACCTCCGATATCCGAGGCCAATGCTGTTCTTCTCTGCTTCTCAGGAGATGGTAACAGGAACAGCAGTGCTGAGGCACAACAGCAACCCACTGAGTACCTGAGACTGCTCTCGGGGGCTGGAATCGCTTTTTAAAATGTGGAACCCTCAGAAACTTGCATTAAAATAACAGGTAATTGCCGATGGTCTGAACTGATGACATCCTCTGGGAAGGAGCAAGGTTCCTGTTTGCTCCTGCAGACTCCCACTCCGCAGCAGGAGCAGCCTGGGGTACCTCACACCCCTCACCTTCCGCAGGGCGACACCGTGGCGTAGGTGTTGTTCATCTGGTTACTGTTAATGCTGGACAGGACTTCGCCCTTCAGGCTCCATATCAGGATGGTTGTGTCGCTGGAAGCTGTCACGATAAACTTTCCTGGGGGAAGGAGGGAAAGATCAGGAGAGCTCCCAGGCCTAACGCTGCCACAGGCTTATCAACGGCCTGGGAGGTCCTTATGCAGGGCAACCTCTCCCTGCACCTGGACAATCAAGAAAGTGCAGTGCCCTCCCAAGTGCCCAGAGCAGGGCACGACACCAGTGTGTCCAGTGTGCTCCCCTGGTGCTCCCAGCCTGCGGGCACCACCGCTGGGGCCTTTGTGCACGTAGTAATCCACTGCAGATACCCGCACCATTGTTGTCCCAAAAACTTGGGTCCGTTACCCGGTTTGCATTGCCTGATTCACACACAGAGTCGAGATGTTTCCCTTTATTACGTAAATGCGCAAATACGGGTGCATGGTACAAACCAGCACCCCGTTGATGTAAACTAACAATTATTTATACAATCATCTAATACATATTCATTGTCCTTTCTTACATGGTTAAAATTCTTTGCCTGCCATGTAAATTACTACGCAGGCTCACTACGATTCTTGAGACCTTTACTTCCTTAATCTTTTGGGTGGGTGGGTTTCTTGAGTGGGTGGTCCTTGAGGCGGTGGTCGTGATCTCCCCCTGCCAGAATTACCTTTCCCCTCAGTTCACTTAACTTTGGCAGCGCGAAGCAGTCCTTTACGGACCCTTAGCGAAGCCAAATATCATTCGCTTTATTCTTTGTTGTGAGACATATATCCTGTTTCATGATGCCATAGTATTGTTAGGGTGAAAATGAGCAAGGTTAATCTTTACCGACATCACCATGAGCATGTCCTGGAGCCTGTGTTGGCATTAGTGAAGGGGCTGTGCCCTACCCCGCAGAAAGAAATCATCCGTGCTCATCTGGGCACATGTGAACAGCTGGGACTGGAGCCGAAATGAAACATTCCCACAATGTTTGGTCCAAGGTCCCTGCAGGAGACACAATGTCCTGTGGAGCTCCTTGGGGTGCCCCAGACTCACTGCAAGCCAACGTGGGGGACAGCCGCTCTGCCTTGGGGACCAGCTTTAATCCCAAAAGCCAGAAGGCAGCTGCCTGAGCCGCCGTGTGGGTGGATTAGTGCTTCTTGCTGTAGATGGCAGCCAGCGCCTTGCGGGTGGCACAGATTTGCTGCTCCAGCCTGTCTCGCGTGGCTTTGTTCACAGTTCTTTTCAGCGTGGTTTCCATCTCCTCCACCACCGCCCGGTGAGTGGCGGTGTTGTGGAAGACGCGGATGGCCTGGTCCCCACAGGAGACCAGGTAGCGGCTGTTGGTGTCAAGAGCCAAGGCTCTTATGGCCTGGGCGTGCACAGCGAGGAAGCGCTCCTCCGCCTCCGCTCCTTGTGTTGTACACAGCAAAGTCCATGCGCTGGGGGCTCCTTGCTGGCATTGGTGGGCACTCATCTGGCAGCACCGAGGGTCTTGGCAAGGCTGGGAAGGGGTGGGCTAGGAGGAGCCGCTGCCATGGCCCATCCTCGCCACTGCCTGTGTTGCCTGCTCGGGGACGCAGGCCACGTCGCTCAGGATGGAGGTGGAAATGCTTGGCTGCCGGAGGGAGCTCAGGACGGCTGCGGGGAGACGTGGGACACCGTCGGATGCCCCCCGATGCCTTGGGGGCTGGAAGGAGCCCAGGTTAAGCCATCCCGAGGGTCCAGCGGGGCACCTCCCCTCGTCGGCTCGCTCACCAGCTGTGTCAGGAAGTTATTTCCCACACACTCCAGGAACCTCCGAGACTGCTTCCTCTCTGCTGTGTTGTATTTCCAGCAGATATCTGGTAAGTTGAAGTCTCCCACAAGAACAAGGGCTAGAGACTGTGAGACTTCAGCCAGCCGCTTGTAGAATGCTTCATCTGTTTCCTCATCTTGGTTGGGTGGTCTATAACAGACTCCCACCAGGGTATCTGCCTTGTTAGCCTTCCCTCTGATCTTTACCCATAAGCACTCAACCTTATCATTAACTTCGTTGAGCTCTAGACAATCAAAACACTTAATGTACAAGGCCACCCCACCACCTCTCCTTCCTTGCCTGTCCCTTCTAAAGAGCTTGTAGCTGTCCACTGCAGCACTCCAGTTGTGTGAGTCATCCCACCGTGTTTCCGTGATGGCGACCACATCATTGTTTTTCTGCTACACAATGTCTTCCAGCTCCTCCTGTTTATTGCCCGTGCTGCGTGCATTGGTGTAAATGCACTTCAGTTGGGCTATTGATCTCTTCTCCAGCACAGGCGTGCCACCCCTAGGCTCATCCCTAGCAAGCCTGGTTTTATCCCCTTCCCCCTTCGCGTCTAGTTTCAAGCTTTCTCAGCGAGGCCTGCTAGCTCCTGAGCCAGAATCCTTTTTCCCCTTTGCAACAGGTGAACCCCATCTGTCTCCTGGTGCCATGTAAACGGCCCCATGGTTGAAAAACGCAAAATTCCACTGCCGGCACCAGCCTCTGAGCCACGTGTTAATGAGGTGGGTCTTCCTTTCTGTATGCCTCCCGCCTACTGACGGGATGGAGGAGAACACTGCCTGCGCTCCTGATCCTTCAAGTAATCACCCCAGTTCTCTAAAGTCCCTTTTGATTGTACCTCTATCAGCCACCTCATCGCTGCCAACTGGAACAACCAATAGCGGATAATAATCGGACGACTTCACCAGCCTAGGGAGCTTCCGAGTAACATCTCTTATCCTTGCCCCAGGGAGGCAGCAGACTTCCCTACGGGATGGGTCCAGTCAGCATACCGGGCCCTCTGTTCCCCTCAGAAGGCAGTCGCCTCTGACAATTACCTTTCTTTTTTTCTTACCAGTGGCTGTTGTAATGCGTGGGGCTGACTGGCTCCCCCCAGTCAACCCCTTGGATGGACCACTGTCCACATCTTCATCCTCCTGGCCCTCAAGTTCCAGAGCCTCGTACCTGTTGTGTAAGGGCACCTGGGGGGGGCGAGGTCGGCCGGGAGAGGATTCACCTGCTGCACTGAGCAGGACCTGTTTCCATCCCCCTCTGTCTCTTAGGTCCCCTCCTTCTGCCTGGTGGCACGAGAGCAGGGGAGCCTCTCCTTCTCTTGATGCTTCCATCTGGTGTGCTCGTCTCAGGGATGGTAGGGAGTGGCTCCACCAGTCTATCTCCCTCTCGCACTCCCTGGTACTCCTCAGTCTTGCTACTTCTTTCAGCTCTGCCACCACGCTGAGCAGATCCTCCCCCTGCTCACACCTCATGCAGGCGTTGTCTTGGCAGCCCTCCATCACCGGAACAAGGCTCTGGCACTCCTTGCAGCCAGAGACCTGGGTGGCTGCCTGTTTGAGTGGGAGCTCCGTCTGCGTCACCACATCCCTTTCTGACGCGCCATGCCGTTTGCATGTCCTGTTCACCGCTCTCCTGGTCGCTCACGCTCCCTAGGGGCCCATTTAAATCTCCCGCGGTTGCACCAGCAACACCTAAGCCCTGTCTGCCTTGCTCTCCAGAGCAGCCGATTTTTCTTTGGCGCGAGGGCCCCACCAGGCTCTTTATCGGGTTCCCCGGCACAGGAGACCGCCTTTTCCACCCCAATCTAGCGACCAGTCACAGGACTTACCGTTGCTGCCGCCGCGTGCCTCGCCGACTGTCCCCAGCTTTGTTTCTGGACCTTTCCTAGTCTCTGCTTGATGGCTGCTGCCCCTCAGAGCCAGCTCCCATGTCACCAGGAGCTCTTCCCCGCGTGAGCTCAGCTCCACCAGTGACTTCCCTTCTCAGCCACCACCCAGCCAGTTCTCCCCACCCAGCCCGTCCTGGGCTCAGCTGGGCCATTCTGGAGAGAAGGCGGCAGGGACATCGGGGACAGCGCTCTGCTGCTGGGATAAGGCAGAGGGAAGTGGGAGGTCGGGGGGCCAGCGCCCAACGCACGCCGGGGACCAGACCTTCCCCTTTGGCTGATTGGTGCCCAGGCGCTGACAGCCGAATGCCGGCGAGGGGACTGGAGAGGTGGACATGCAGCCCCATCCCCACGGGGCATCCCACTGTCCTGGTTTCATCTGGGATAGCATCGATTTTTCTTCCTAGTAGCTGGTGTAGTGCTGTCTTTTGGATTTAGGATGAGAATAATGTTGATAACACCCTGATGTTTGAGTTGTTGCTAAGTAGTGCTTACACCAGTCAAGGACTTTTTAGCTTCCCATACTCTGCCCGGTCAGAAAGCAGGCGAGGGAGGCCGCTTTTATTACAAGTTGTTCAGTGTTATTAAAGAAAAAATAATCCCAAAAGCCAGAAGGCAGCTGCCTGTGGCCGGAGGGAGCCGGGATGAGCCGCCGTGTGGGTGGATTAGTGCTTCTTGCCGTAGATGGTGGCCAGCACCTTGCGGGTACCACAGATTTGCTGCTCCAGCCTCCCCTGCGTGGCTTTGTTCGCAGTTCTTTTCAGCGTGGTTTCCATCTCCTCCAACACCGCCCGGTGAGCAGCAGTGTTGTGGAAGACGCGGATGGCCCGGTCCCCACAGGAGACCAGGTAGCGGCTGTTGGTGTCAAGAGCCAAGGCTCTTATGGCCTGGGCGTGCACAGCGAGGAAGCGGTCCTCCGCCTCCGCTCCTTGTGTTGTACACGGCAAAGTCCATGCGCCGGGGGCTCCTTGCTGGCATTGGTGGGCACTCATCTGGCAGCACCGAGGGTCTTGGCAAGGCTGGGAAGGCCCCTCCGGCTCCGGGGTGGGCTAGGAGGAGCCGCTGCCATGGCCCATCCTCGCCACTGCCTGTGTTGCCTGCTCGGGGACGCAGGCCGGGTCGCTCAGGATGGAGGTGGAAATGCTTAGCTGCCGGAGGGAGCTCAGGACGGCTGCAGGGAGACGTGGGACACCGTCAGATGCCCCCCCATGCCTTGGGAGCTGGAAGAAGCCCGGGTTAAGCTGTCCCATGGGAGATGGCTCTTCCCATCCCCGCTTCAGCCCCGCCATGGCCCCTGAATGGGATAAGAGCTCCCTCCCAGCAGAAGGGGTGAAGGGAAACCCAGCCTGTGGGGCTGTGAGGAGGGCTGCGCCCGGCCGAGCCAGGACAGGGGCCCTCAGGTTAGAGCAGCAGCAGCCAGCTGAGCTGGATGTTGAAGGAGCACGGAAAAGCCACGAGCCCTCAGCCCCAGGACCTCCCGCGGGTCCTTCCCTCCCGTCTGGCAGGAGCGCCAGCCCCACCGCCCCCAGGACGCCCCCGTCCTTTTCGCCTCTGCTTTTCCATCAGTGCGTGCCCGCAGGCTGGCCTGGCCCCTTCGGGGTGCCATGGACAGGAGCGGGGCCACCTACTCGGCCGAAGCGCTGGGAGGGAGCAGTGCTGATCCAGCCAGGCGAGAGATGTCTGGGTGAGGCTCTCCATGCTGGCCGTGGAGACCATGCCGTTGAAAGACTCAAAGAGGGGCCGGATGATGATACTGAACTGGTGGGAGCAGAGGAGTTAAGGACCAGCCTTGCCAAGGCCGTGGTCTCCCACCTGCCAGGTGTGGGCAGCACCCTCCTACAGGCAGCAGGACAAACCTGCCTGCCTGGCCATGGAGCAGACCTGCTGGGTGCCTTCCCCAGCTCAGCACCGTGCTGGGCACCAGCCCCTGCTGCTGGGGTGACAGGGACATGAGTGTCACCCGAGGCAGGCAGCGGGAGAGCTGCGTAACCCTCGTCACGGCTGGGGCTGCCAGAAATGGTTATTGAGACACAAGACAACTCTTCTGGAGCAGATCAAGGAGCCAGCTAGCGCAATGCCCTCTGAAGTGCCCAGGAGCAGGGCACGACACCAGTGTGTCCAGTGTGCTCCTCTGGTGCTCCCAGCCTGCAGGGACCACCGCTGGGGACTGGGGACTTTGTGCATGTAGTAATCCACAGCAGATACCCGCGCCATGAGCATGTCCTGGAGCCGGTGTTGGCTTTAGTGTACCCAGTGTCCTGTGGAAGGAGCTCCACAGCGCTCCCAGACTCTGCCAGGGGCCACCTCTGCCTTGCCCAGGCTGCCCGCTCTGGAGCGGACTGTGGGCAGCAAGGCCTGCCCATCCCTCTGCCCCTTGGGATTTTGTAAACCTCCCAGTCTCCACAGGCTTGATGGTCCCAGTGTCTAATCCCTCCCTGCTCAGAGAGAAGCAGGCCCAGCCCTTTGACCACCCGTTCCCTGGCCCTTGGTCCCCTCCATCCTCTCCTCCGTGTGGAGCCCAGACTTGTGTCCCAGGCATGGGCACACCTGGGTTTCCAGGGTGTGCCACGGGGCCACCAAGGCCAAGCCATCGTGTCCCCAGCTTTGTTTCTGGACCTTTCGTAATCTCTAGTTGATGGCTGCTGCCTCTCAGAGCCAGCTCCCATGTCACCAGGAGCTCTTCCCCACGTGAGCTCAGCTCCGCCAGTGACTTTCCTTCTCCCCGAGGACTGACCATGTACTCCTACTCCGTTTGTTCCCTTGCAACAGCATCTTCCTCCTAACCACAGCATCTTGGCATGTTCCTACCACGTGCCCTTGTCTGGGAAACATCTCCCCGTGGTCCCCAGAGCCTCTTGAGCCAGAGGGACCCCACGGACCCGGGAGCAGCAGGTGAACCAGAGGACCTGGTGCTTGGTGGAGGGGTCAGAGCAAGCAGCAGACGCTGGCCCCAAAGGATACGATCCAGAACTTCCAGTTCTGCAGCGTGGAGGAGCGGACGTACTCGTCGAACATGCTGCGCATGTGGTCAAAGCGCTGGCGCGTGATGGGCACCCCCGTGGCCGGCAGCTGCTCCTGGCACAGGCTGTGGGGCACGAGCAGCGCCGTGGGTCCCTGTTCAGGAGGCTGGGAGCCGCAGGGGCCGCCCCATCGGGAGAGCCTCTGGCAGGACTCAGCGCTGAGCAGGGGTGGGCAGGCAGTGTCCTCCTCCCAGGGCAGCTGTGGGACACGGCCCCGTGCTCTGGTCCCACACAGCACTGCCTCTTGAGCATTCCCCACCAGCGAAGCAGGCTTTGAGGGGGGACAGAGGGAAATGCAGGTCCTGGGAGGTGCTCAGAAGAGCTGCTGTGTCCTGCTGCCTGCCTGGTGCTGCCGCTTGCCCTGCCTGGCTACTCCGATGCAGGCAGTGGCTCCCTCCCGCCTCCCCCAGCCGTGTCCCCCTTACTTGATGGAGCCATTGAGCTCCTTGATCTGCTCCCGCAGTCGCTGCGCCTCGTCCTGCAGGGCCGCCCGCTCCTGCTGCAGCTTGCAGATGTACTCGGCTGTCTTCTGCAAGGTGGTGGCCTTGCTGACCTGTGCGGCCACAGGGTGAGACGACAAAGGTGGGCAGGGCGTGGGGCACCCGGCACTTCATACAGCGGGGCTAGCAGCGCGAGGTGCCACGTTCCCTGCTACCGAGCCTCAGCAGCTTCTGCCGTAGGCTCCAGAGCCCAGACCACCCGGGCACAACTGCACCACGTGAGTCTCCGTGTGCCCGGTGTGGGCTTGCGGTCTCCTGCCCCATGGGCTGGGGTGCAGGGCAGGAGCCCCATGCACGGGGGCAGACCAGGGACACAGCATCCCCGGGTGACACGCCGTGTCCCTGTGTACCCAGGGCCAGTCCACACAGCGCTGGGCGCTCACCTTGATGCTGGGCTGGGCGCTCAGCGTGCTCACCAGGCTGTGCAGCGTGTCGAAGCCCAGCTTGATGTTGAAGCGTCTCTTCTGCTCGGCGGAGATGTGCGTGATGCGGCGGCT
Source organism: Platalea leucorodia (assembly GCF_965183815.1). NCBI lineage: Eukaryota > Metazoa > Chordata > Aves > Pelecaniformes > Threskiornithidae > Platalea > Platalea leucorodia. The sequence goes on from NC_138838.1 coordinate 832,497, forward strand.
CTCCATCTGCGGGCAAGCGCTGTCAGGCACCTCCTGGCTGTGGGGACAGCCCTGGGCCACCTGCCCCATCGGGGACGGGCTGGCCCAGAGCTCGCAGCAAAGGTAGGGGGGGAGTTTGGGGGGCAGCAGGAAAGGGGGGGTGCCTACGGAGATGGTGCCCCCATAGCGAAGGCAGCGCTCGCTCCTGCCGTACCTTGCTGGACTCAGGCCTGCCCTGACGGGACACGGGATGGTGCAGGGAGATGCCAGCACCCAGCCTGACTGCGGGTCCTGGGGAAGCCTGGCCAGGCTTGGGCCAGTCGCTGCCTGGAAAAGGAAAGGTGATGCTGTGGGGAGAGGGGGAGCAGCCCCTCGTGATGGGCTGGTACCAGGGTCCCGTGCTGGGACGGGCAGAGAGGAGCAGCCCGCAGCGCTACCCCGGCCCCTGGGCAGCCACCCCGCTCGGCTGACGGGGATGCTCCGGTCCAGCATCCGACCACATCTTGTCCCTTTGTCTTATCCCAAATCCCACTCTTTTTACCACTGCTCATAAATGGGAACATGTGGGACGTGACATTTTAAATTCCTGGTATTTCTCGGGGTGGAAATCACCAGGAGAGAGTCCCAACAGCAGGAAGGCTGCGGTCTGCAGCGCCAAACTGAAACTGGAAACGACACCAGAGCCTGGTTTCCAGTCGCTGCTCTGGTTTCTGTGGGTGAAAGCAGGGTTCTTCCCACTTGAAAACCAGGCTCCGGGTTTTCAAAACCACAGTCTGACATTTTGCTCCTCTTTGTCTTTTCCCGTTTCTGCTTTTGCCCCTGTAGAAGGAGGCAGGTGAAGGGGCTGTGCCCTCTCCCGCAGAAAGAAATCATCCGTGCTCATCTGGGCACATGTGAACAGCTGGGACTGGAGCCGAAATGAAACATTCCCACAATGTTTGGTCCAAGGGCCCTGCAGGAGACGCAGTGTCCCGTGGAGCTCCTTGGGGTGCCCCAGACTCACCGCAAGCTGATGTGGGGGACAGCCGCTCTGCCTTGGGGACCAGCAGTGGGCCTGGCTGGGTGCCCGGCACCAGCACCGGCACCGGCACCGGCACCGGCACTGCTTGGGAAGGGCTGGAGCCAGGAGCCAGTCCTGGGCTCAGCTGGGCCATACTGGAGAGGAAGGCGGCAGGGACATCGGGGACAGCGCTCTGCTGCTGGGAGAAGGCAGAGGGAAGTGGGAGGTCGGGGGGCCAGCGCCCAACGCACGCCGGGGACCAGACCTTCCCTTTTGGCTGGTCGGTGCCCGGGCGCTGACAGCTGAATGCCCACGAGGGGACTGGAGAGGCGGACGTGCAGCCCCATCCCCACGGGGCATCCCACTGTCCTGGTTTTGGCTGGGATAGCGTTGATTTTTCTTCCTAGTAGCTGGTGTAGTGCTGTCTTTTGGATTTAGGATGAGAATAATGTTGATAACACCCTGATGTTTGAGTTGTTGCTCAGCAGTGCTTACACCAGTCAAGGACGTTTCAGCTTCCCCTGCTCTGCCCGGTGCACAAGAAGCTGGGAGGGGGCACAGCCAGGACAGCTGACCCAGACTGGCCACAGGGCTATTCCATACCCTATGGCGTCATGCCCAGTACATAAACTGGGGGGACTTGGCTGGGGGGCAGCAATCGCTGCTCGGGGACCGGCTGGGCATCGGTCGGCGGGTGGTGAGCAATTGCGTAGTGTATTACTTGCTTTGTATATTATTATTGTATTATATTATTCTTATTATTACTACTACTACTATTACTATTAATTACTACTACTACTACTACCACCACTACTACTATTACTACTATTCTATTTCATTTTCCTTCAATTATTAAACTGTTCTTGTCTCAGCCCACGAGCCTTCTGACTTTCACCCTTCCCATTCTCTCCCCCATCCCACTGGGGTGGGGGGAGCGAGCGAGTGGCTGGCGGGTGCTTAGCTGCTGGCTGGGGTTAAACCCACCATCCACAGGGGCAGCCCCAGCCCCATCGCCCCAGGGCAGCATCGCCAGGAAAGGGGCCCTGCAAGTGGGGTGTTTCCCACTTCTGCCCTGTTTCTTTTACGGGAGAAAATACTGAGGTGAGTCCCGCCACCCCATCCACATGCCCCGTGCCTGTCCAGTCCCATATTGCAAGGGGTGACCCCACAGAGCCCCATCTCCCAACCTGCCCCATCTCTACCCCTGCCCCAGCAACCAGAAGGCATTTCCTGACCCGGGGGGACTATTCCCAACCTGGGGGGAAGGCGAGTGCTTACCGGGGAGACAGGGGTCGCGGGCACGAGTCCTGTGCCCATCAGGCGTGGGGCATCCATGGTCGGCTCCTGCTTGGCTGCAAGAGGGCAGGGAGCAGAAGGGTGCTGCTGCGTGAGGGGGTCAGGGCTCGGGTGACCTTTCCTGAAGCAGCCCCTGGAGAGAGGTGCCTTTGCTCCATGCAGTGGGGATGTCCTTGGGAGCACTGGTGGAGGCAGAGACCCCCAGCCCCTCCCCAGCCCAGCATGGGGCTGGACACAACTTCTGTGGGACCTGTCCCATCGCATGGGTCAGGTCGGACACTGGTGACTCCTCAGCCCATCCATGGAGGGCTGTAGAGACCAGGCTGGGGACACAGGGACCTTGCAGCAGTGCCCGTGGCCAAGCCCTGGGGCCACCTGGGCCCCATCTCCTTCCTGAGGCTGCTGGAGCTGGAGGGGGCTCCCCCGGGCGCAGCTTCACTTCTGGGTTTGGTGCTGCTCTGCGATGGGGACAGCCACACGCCCTGCCCAGCATCCCCAGTGTCCCAACGCTGGGGAGAAAGAGGAGTCCCCACTCTGATCCCCCCCATATCATCCCTCCCCACCCCCGGCTCGCCCCTGCGTGCCCCTGCAGCCCACCAGCCCTGTTACCTGCGGTCAGCAGCTGGCTCAGGCAGGGGTTGGGCACAGCCAGGTGGGATGGCGCTGGGGGTCCCGGCAGCCTCTTCGACTTGGTGCCGCTGGGCTTTGCCTTCAGCCGCCCACCCCCACCCTGGGGCAGCCCCTTGGGGGGGGCAAACCGGGGGTCGCCCAGCAGGACAGGGGGCAGGAGCTGGGGGGCGGCCGGGGCAGGGTACCCTGGGGGCACCATGCCCGTGGCATAGCCCAGACCCGGGGCATGGGGGGCGAAGCAGGGCGCTGAGAGAGGGGAGGCAGGGTGGGCAAGGAGTGAGGGGCCAGGCGAGCTGGCATAGGGGAACTTGGACCGGGGGGCTGAGGCAGGGGAGAACGGGGGGTCCGGGCCCAGCAGCGGTGCCCCGGGGGATGGGATGGGGGGGGGCTCCAGGCCAAGGCACTTGCCGGGGAGGCCATACTGCAGCAGGGGCTTGTGTCGGAGCTGGGGGCTGAGGCTGCCGGGCGCTGTGGCGGGGGGCTCAGCGGGCAGGGGGGCTGAGGGGAGCTCAGGGCCCAGGAAGCCGCCGTGGAGGCTGAGCTGGGAGGCACCACTGGGCTGCGGGAGACACGGGAGGGTCAAGGGGGGTGGCTGGGGCACCGGCAGCTGCGGGACGCAGGCTGGGGTCCCGCTCACCTGGAGGAGGGTGCCGGGTGGGAGAGGGGCCTCAGGGCTGGCAGGCAGCCCCCGCGCAGCCATCAGGGACCCCCCGCCACCGAACAGGGGCTCGGCCATGGGCACAAAGCAGGGCGGCTCCTGGTAGCCTGGTTGCATCTGCGATGGCGGTGGCCGGTGGCCAGTGAAGATATCTGCAGGGCCAAGTGGAGACAGAGTGACGGGCATGAGGGGACCTTCCCAGAGAGGGGGTGACAAGCCCCGGGGCACGTGAGGGGTAGCTGTACCCCATTACTGGCACTGGTGGGGACTTGCCAGTCCCACCATCACCTTGTGGGGCCAGGGCAGCTCCCAGCTCTGCCGGTGGATTTGGCACTCAGGTTGTGAAATGCTGGAGTATGGGGGGAAGAGGCAGCTCACGCGCCCAGGGCCAGCCTTGTCACACGCATGGGGACAGGAAAACCCGCCCAGGGGTGCCACCCAAGGGTGGGCACCCCATCCCCATCCCCAACACCCATCTGGGCGCCACGTGCTCCAGCGCCAGGGCCGCTCCCCGCGGGGTGAGTGGCTGTACCGCTCCTCCTGAACCAGCCCAGGGCTGGGGCAGGGACCACGACACCCAGGCTACAGGGCAGCCACAGCGGGGGGCTCGGAGGAGCGGGTCCCCAAGCCATGGGGGACGGTCCCCTGGGGTTGTGGCGAATGCTCATTTCCCCGCCCCGGCGCTGCCGTGCATGCAGCCTGCGGCTAACCACATCCCATGGCCTTCCCGAAGCCGAGCCCCGTGACCTTGCCACGACTCCCTCTCGCTTCCTCTCCCCTTCCCACAACCCTGCTCTTTCCGCAGGCCCAGACACCGCGGTGCAAAGGGCTGGGCTGACACTTCGGGCAGCCACCTCCCCTGTGGAACGAGCTCCCCGGGCGCATCAGCCCTACGCACGCCTCGGCTCGGTGCCGGCACTGCCATTGCCTGTGCCAGTGCTGGCTGGGGCATCGCCATCAGGAGAGTTTTCCCTGTACAGGATGAATGTGGGGCAGGGATGGGGCAGCTGGATGCTTCCCCGTAGGATGGAGTAGGAGTGCTGGCGGGGTTTGCGGGCAGCTGATCGACAGCCCCTGGCACAGGCTCTGTGCCTGAGCAGCCACCCCGGGACACAGGCACTCGCATCCCCTCGGAAAGCACCCAGCCATGCTCCCAACGCCTTGGCTGGCCTGAGCATTGCTGCCACCGGGCCCCGTGCTGCTGCTGGCAGAGCCCAGCCGAGCCCACACGCTGGCTCTGCCTGCCCGGCGTGCGCAGCCATGCCACGGGCACCGGCAGGGCTGCAAGGACTCCACGCTCCCTCCAGGCTGTGGCACAGGCTCCAGCGCCTGGAGCACCCTGGCTGGGACATGCAAAGGCCTGAGACCCTTTTGAATCTACACCAGCAGAGCAAATGTGCCAGCAGAGTGGGATGCCGTGGGGCTGAGCATGGTGCCGATTCCGGCAGTGCCATGTGCTGCCAGCCGAGGGTAACACCGGTGTGAGACGGGGCAGTGCTGCTGCCGAGCTGCCCCACTCAGCTCTCAGACTGCCCCTTCCCCCTGCCAAGGACACGGTGAATGCCCGGGGCTGTGGCAGGGCCACCCCTGCCCCTCCATGGGCCAGCACTCGCTGTGGGCCGCGGTGCTGCCAGGCAGGGTCTGAGCCTCCCCAGGGCGCAGCACCCAGTTCCTGCAGCCCCCAGCCCTCCGCTGTGCCCACACCAGGCTGTCCCCTGCCACCAGCACTGAAGCTCTGCGGGTATTTATAGGAATTTCTGGTGCCCAGCTCTGCAGATTCGATTCCTCTTGTGGCTCTCACTGTGCTACAGGGATGGAAGGTGGCTGGCAGCCCCTGGGCACCCTGTCCTCCCTTTCTCCTGCCCCTTCCCCACCCCACGGCTCTTGCCCACACTCATCTCCACTGTTGCATCACCCTGACCTGCTCCCAGGCCACGGAGCATGGCCAGGGCACGTCGCTGCTCAAGGGAGAAGAGCCCGTGCGGTCGGCACACCACACCGTTGGCACCCTGTTCAAACCTGGGGCTGCTTTCCAATGGGATCGAGGCTACAGAGCCCATTCCCAAACTAAGGACCCTCCAGCATTGGCCCCAGGCTCTGCGAGAGCCCTGCCATGCAGCGGGGCGATGCCACCCCATGGGATGGCCAGCCCAGCCCCCAGCTCCCCAGTGCCTGGCGCAGGTCCTACCTGGAGCGCGGTGCCAGCAGGGCACGGGGCCGGGCTGCTCCCTTGCCTCTGCCATCAGGACTTCATCCACCCCACACTGCGCCCCGGCACCCGCCGTGGACACGAGGTGCTTCCTCATTTGGGGATTGGTTTGCGTACACTGACTGACAGGCGCCGAGCTCTGCCACAGCCACCAGACGTGGTGACAGCCCTGTGACCCTGCGCCAACCGTCGCGGTGCCCACCCCGCACACTTGCACCTCAGTGCTCTGCACGAGGCTGCTGGGGGGGTCCCTGCTCCCAAGCCACAAAAAGCCATCGCACACCCTGCTATAAAAGTGGCCTTGGGGACGTGATTGGGTTGGCTGGCACCTGCAGCTCTGGCACCCGACACCCAGCATTCACCCTCCATCACCTCTCCCCACTACCTCCCACGGCCCCGTGGTCACACAACCCTGGCGCTGCCTATCGCAAGGTGTGCACACACCTCTCTGCTCCTACACCTCTGCCCCGCACACCCTCACCGCCCCGCGCACACCCGCGTCCCGCCATCATGCACATCGTCACACACAGTGCTCGCCTGTCGCAGGACTGCAACCTCTCGTCGTCGGGGCGAGCTGCTCCGCGCAGCATCCCAAGAATGCCACGTCTGGGACAGACCTCCCACCCACGAGTCTCTGGGCACCCCGCAGGGTGCTGCCCTGCCCCGGGGCTCACAAGCCTCTCTCCAGCCGTGCTCAGCAGCCCATGCCTAGGCAGACAACAAGCCCTACCTGGGACACCATCCCTGACCCCAGCTGGGCTTGGGACCCGCCCCAGCCCCAGGAGTCCCCCCACGCGGAGCACCTGGGTATGGGCAGAGGAGGAAGGGATGTTTTCCTGCCATGTAGTGGCTTGCAGTAAGACTCATCCCATTCCCAGGCAGCACCCTGGAGCAAAATGCAGGCCTTTTTCCCAGGGAAAAAAAAGACAACTTGGCTGCTCATAGAAATATCTTGGTTCAGCTGGGCACCGCTGTGCCCCTTGCCGTCTCCTGCTGAGCATGAGGCTGTGCCACGCCGGTGGCACAGACAGCAGCTGGGCACACAAAGAGAGGTGCTGGGGCTGCTGCTGTGACACCGTTGCGGCGAGGTGCTGCTTGAAAGGGGTTGGTGCAGCTTTCCAGCACTGTCAGGACCTCTCGGGGGAAGGGACACTTGTCAAGTGTCAATTTGACCCATTTGGAGCTGTCCCACCTCCCAGCGACTGATGCCCACGTGGGGCACTTGGGGACAGGAGGCAAAGGGCCAGCAGCGGGGACAGACCCTCTTCCCAGCACGGCTCACCCTGATGGGACTTCTGGAGGGGATGAGCCGAGGAGGAGGGCTGGCAAGAGCTTTCCGACCCCATCCATCCCCAGGGCATCCCGCCGCCTGCCTGGACACATCAGAGTGCCCCAGCCTGCTCCCCGCCAGCATCTGGTCTTGCATCACCCCGCAGCCGTATGGCGCAAGCACCCTTGTTTCCTCCTGCCGAAGGAAGTGGAGACCAGCGGTGGAGCTCGCAGGGTGCTCGCAGATGCACGGAGGGGTCTAGAGATGCTGGTGCTGCCCGAGGCCACCAGCTACCTGAGAGGGCTGCAGCCACCAACCCACACCAGCTCCCACCCTGCAAAGTGTGCCCAGGCCACTGGCTCTGGCACGTTCGAGGGCAGAGCTGGTCACCGGTGCAGCGTGCACCACCGGTGCCTTGCCCTGGCATACGGGGACCCTGCGCTGCACAGCTGGGACCAGGACGTGTCCCGGCTGACTCCACGGCGCTGACAGACACTCACGGCTCAGAGGCTGCATGGCAGCGCTGGTGGCAGCCCCACGGGAGGAGGCTGCCATTGCCCACTTCCCAGCGTTCTCCTCAGCAGCCCTTTGCCCCAGCTGGACACCAGTGCCAGGTTTGTCTCTGGGCCAGTCTGGCTGCTCTCCCTGGGGCTGGAGGGGGAGTGGGGTGAGGAGGGGGACACAGCAGCACAGAGCCTGCTCTCTAGAGCTTTCCTCTTTCTTTTGGGGGGACAATTGTCCTTCCTCTGTCTGCAGCCAAAACGAGGTGGTTTGGCACTCCTGGAAAGACCCTCTGTAGAACTGCCCTCCCACAGCTCCCAGCCAGGCCCTTCCCGACCTGCCGTGGCTCTGCCCCGGGTGCAGGCAGGCATGCCAAGCCCCTGCCCCACAACCTGCCGCAGCCCCCTAGGCCATGCAGGCTGCTTTTTCCATGCTGGTGGATGTCCAGTGCTTTCTGGCTGCCCCAGCAGCTCCTGCTGCTGCCTGGCCAACCCTCTGACCCCCCCATTTTGGGCTGCCATGGGGTGCAGAGTGTGCTGGGCCGTGTGGGATATAGTACCGCAGCCAGGCTGGCTCTTACCTGAGATCTCCATATCATCTAGGCTGGGCTGCAGGGGTGCCAAGTCCGGCTGTATCATGTCAGCATTCCCAACATACGCTGGAAGAGGGCAGAGCTGCAACATCGGGGCCCAGACACTGCACCCCCAAGACCCCCCTTCAGGGCTTCTTCCACCACTGCCCTCACGCCTGCTGGGCTGCCACCCCTCCGTGGCACCCCAGAGTCACCCTGCATCGCTGCACCCTGCCCTGCAGCCGCGCACAGGCGGAGAGATGGGTGCCCACCCTGTGGAGACCCAGGGCCATCCTGTCCCCACCACCCTGCCCACCAGCACCTCTGGGACCTCATCCAGTGCCCAAGAACCCCAGGGGAGGGCTGATCCTTGGCACAGGACCTGCCTGGTGCTGCAGGAGCTCCAGGGACCTGGGCAGGCAGGGACAGCAAAGAGTGGCCATGGGAGGCAGGACCTGCCCGCTGCTTACCCAGGGCTGGCAGCCATGCCCTGGGGTCTGGTGCAAGGTCCTTCATGGGGCTAGTGCTCCCTGGGCGGCTCAGCCCATCCCAACTGGGACAGCCCAGGCTGGTCCATAGGGAGCCACCAGAGGAGGGGATGCTCCCACCCTGCCCAAACAAGAGCTCCATTTGGGCAGGGCAGGAGCATCCCCTCCTCCTGGGGCACCTACCGTCCTCGGGGAGTGCCTGGTGGGTGTTGGGTGTCTGTGTCATGGTGAAGAGGGTGTCAGAGATGTCTGAGAGGAAGGTGTCCAAGTCGAAGTGCTGCCTACCCCCCGGCTCCTCTTCCTCATCCCCAAGCAGCATGGGCACCACGTTGCAGAAGAGCTGGTTGCACCATTTCTCCGTTGGCCTCCAGACATCCTCATCCTGCGTGAGATGGAGCAAGGGAGCCAGGTGGGCACCTCTCATGGGTGGGGTCCATGCCTAGCTCCCCAGCTGCTCTCCCTGGCAGCTTCCATGCTCCCCGCAGCATTTATCACTCCAAGGCTTCACACCTGGCACGTTGGTGCTTCCAGAAGGGTGAATCCAGCATCCCAAGTGCTTGGCATCCCGTCCCATTGGGCTCATCACACCCTGGGGCTTTCATCCACCCTTCTCCCAAGCTGCCCAGCGTGGAGGTCCGCATTGCACCCCCCTTTTCCCCCCTCCCCACCCTTCCCGCACTCACCCGCTTTGGGCTGGAGGGCTCTCCCTCCCGGGTGGACTTTCGGAGCTGGAAGGAGAAGACAGCCTGTGTCACCCCCCAGCCAGGGCAGGCACAGCATGGCGCCGAGCCAGGGGCAGGGCAGAGGGGGACAGTGCTCAGGAGGGGAGTCCCTGGGGGGCTCAGTGTGGCCGCCATGAGTTCACATCTGCCTTTACTCTGCACGGTCCGGGCTGAGCAGCCACCGCAGCAGTGGGACCAGCGGTGTGTGGCGGTGTGAGGCTGCCAGCACCCTGCCTGCCTGTGGCACCCCCAACCTTTATTGGTCCCGAGCGAGCGGCTGGGGAGGAGGCTGAACCACGCTCCACCCCGCGTGGTGGGCGGCCAAGGTCATGGTGCCATCATGCCTGAGAGTGAGCACCCGGAGTGATGCGGAGCCACCTGGCCTGCCTGGCAGCACATGCTGCCAGGGTGAAACATGGCTGCCAGTGGCATGCCAGCAAATCCCAGCCCAGCTGGAGCGCTGTGTGTGAGCCGTGGTCCTGCTTGACCCACCCCACCACGTATGCCGTGGGTGCGCTGCCAAACCCAGCCCCAGAGCGTGCACCGGGCACAGGCAGCCCAGGTTGGGCTGCGGGACCACACCGCAGCACCGTGGGCAGCTGGGGACAGAGTCCCCGCCGAGCTCCCCTCCATCAGCACCACGGGGGCAGCCAGCATCCCCCTCCCACGCTGGCAGGAGCCTGCCACGTCCTGCTGCCGGTCAGCCACGGCTCCATGTTGGGCACGCTGACGTCCCATCCCACCGCCAGCACCGCCATGGGACAGGGAGCAGCACAGGCAGAGTCACTCACCCGCTTCTTGTAGTAAATTCTCCACTTGTGGTACTCCCTCATCACCACCTCGATACGGCGTTTCCAGTAGTTGCCCTCCAGCACGACAGCCTGGGGGGGCAGGACAGGGGTCACGGCTGAGCCCCCCAGCCCCAGCGGCCCACAGCCAGGGCTGGTTTCCTTGTGCCACATCAGAAACACCTTTCCCAGCAAATCTATGAAATACAATGAGCTCTGCCCGCTGCGTGTCCCCAGCTCCCACCTCTGCCACCCCGACCCGCTTCTGGCCCTGAGAGCTGCGAGGGACCATGCCCTACCTCTGGTTTTCGGTGCTCATCGGCCTCCGACCCCTCCAGCGGGGTGATGAAGCCACACACAGGGTTCTTCCTCCGCTCCACATCTGCACAGGGGATAACACAGCTGGCTTTACCCATGGCTCCATCCCTGGGCAGGGGAGGGTGCCCACGCACCTGTACAGCGCAGTGCCAGCCCCAGCCCACTCGACATTGTCCAGCACTCGGCAGAGGGAGCGAGGTCTGGCCCCATACTCACATTGGATGTACCACGCTCTCCAGATAGCGTTGTTGAGACGGATTTTATCCCGGCAAAGCAGCCGCAGGCCCTTGAAATTCTTCCACTTTGGAGACACCAGCTTCCCACTAAAACACCAAGCCAAGGAGAGGCTGAGGGGCACCGTCCCAGAGCCCTCCCAGTTCGGGGTCTCCCGAGGGGGCCGTGCCTGAAGAGATGCCCAGGGCCACCAGCCTGGTGGCAAGTCTGGAGCAGGCGCAGCCATGTGGCTCCGCTGCAGGTTGCTAGTCTGGCACCCGTGGGAGCACCCACAGGAGCACCCTGAGCTCCTGTTCACCCTGACAGCAGCACAGACCTAAACTGGGAGCTTCACAGACCCACACGAGGCTTCTCGACCCTGTGGGATTAAAGCACAGCACACGGAGGAATTAATTCATTGAAGCTCGGACCCCACGTCCGAGGTGGGACCCCGCTGCCCCCGACCAGGACGGCCGCATTCCAGCCCCGGGGCATGGAAAGGGAAGTCTCCCACCCAGGCGAGACGCCTGGACACACATGTTGCCCACATCGCAGCATGTGGGCAGCTATTTCTGACCCTCCTTTTAACACCAGGTGAGGCTTGGAAATGCTCCCTTCAGCTGGGGGCAGGCGCAGGCAGCGGGGTGGGCAGGGGCAGCCATCTGCATGGGTCTGGGGAAGGCAGGACAGCAAACTGGAGGACGTTAAGGACGTTAAGGGATGCTTGCCTGTGCCCCAAGAGGGGCAGAGAGCGGGACCAGCCCTGCCTGCAGCCCAGCGCTGCCCTGGGCTCCTCTCCGCACCCATCCCTGAAAACCTGCGCCCCTCGCCCCGGCCCCCAGCCCGAGCTGGGCTCCCTCCTTCCCATTTCCCAGCTCCCAGAGGCAGCTGTGTTTGTTCTGCAGCTCGTCGTGGTTGCGGCGATGTCCCTAATGGGGCCTGCAGTGCAGGCAGCCTCATTTCACTAATTGTCTTGTTTCCTTCCCACCGAGGGACAGGACCCTCTTGTGTGCACCCGCCGGCGGGGGGCCCCAGGGTCCTGCTGCCCCAGGAGCTCTGCAGGGGAGGCTGGGGTCTCTCTGCCTTACTTTGGGGTCCTTTTCACCGCTCCCTGCGAGGTCGGCGGCTGCCCCGCTCTCCCACCCACCGGGGCACAGCCTCGGGGCGATGCCAGCTGCACGGAGGGGCCCTTTGGGAGCCGGCTGGGGGCTGCACAGCACCCCTCCCTGGGAAGCCCACGTTCCTCCCCAGCCAAGAATTTGTCCCTTAAAGATCTCAGTGCTGTTTTGGATCCCGTTTATCCTTGGCACGTGCAGGGAGGAAGAAAGGTAGAGACTGGGCTGGGTGTAGGGGTGCCATATCCCCCTGTTGCCTTGCACCCCAAGGTGCCATGGGGCCGTGTCCCCGGGGAGGTGCTGGGGATGAGAGCAGTGCCTGGCTAATGCTTTAAGAAGCCACGCACTTGTTCATTCAAGCTTGTGATACCTTGGAGCACCCTCACACAAAGACTCTGGCCGATTCTGCATTAACCTGCCTTGAAATCTGCCTCCCACTGCACGGCACGGCACAGCGTGGCGAGCGGGGCTCCCTCCCTCAGCAGCTGTGCCGGCTCAGCTCGGAGCTCGGCTCGGAGCTCCGTGCAGCCCAGAGGGCAGGTAGCTTGTTGCAGACAGGGTACTGTTCTTGACACTAGAGCCAGGCAGCCTGTACAGGCAGCAGTGCAGGCAGCGAGACCCCCGTGCTGGTCCTACAGGGCTCTGCAGCCGCAGGGAGCGTGCCAGGGTAGAGGGGAGAGGAGAGCGCTGCTGTCCCATCTCGCTGTGGGGGACAAGGACCGGGGACCCCTCCGGCTCCAGAGCCTGATGCAGGGACGTGTCTGGCAGTGGGTTCTCCCACCCACAGGGGTGGACGGGGACGGTCTCCCCAAGGAGACCCAGCCCAACCCACGGCCCCAGGGGCTGGGGAAGGACCCGTGTCCCTGTGGCTCCAGCCTGCAGAGAGTTAAGGACTTGGCTACGCGCTGGCCACTCTGCTATCACCAGGATTTTGAACTTTCCCCAGCGGCACAAGGCAAACAGCACGGTGGTGCCAAGCAGAGGAGCCAATGGAAGGGACGGGTTGCCCAGGCGCACGGCCAGATCCTGCTGGTCAAGGCTACCCAGCCACGCTCCTCACCAGCGCCGCCCGCCCCAACAGCCAGCTTAAAGGAGCAGCCCGAGCCTGCAGACCGCAGCCCCGCAGCCGCAGACGGCACCTCAGCCACGCGCGAGGCTGGTGGGGCCTTTGGGCTTCGCCATTAACTGCCTTCTTTCCTCATTAACGATCCTTTCAGTTTTGGGGCTTATCAGGCTGATCTTTGCTCCCTGGTTTGCCTTGAAAATGGTCCCACCCTTCCCTGAAATTATGTCCCCGGGGAGATGGATGCAAACCCCACGCTGAGCTGCGAGAAAGGTTTGGGATGCCCCAAGGAGGCTGGAGGTCCTGCTGCCCCACGCTGCTGGAGAAATGGGGGCACAGACCCCACTGCCGGCGAAGGGGTCTCTGTGGGACGGGGGGAGGTGGGAGCAAGGCTCAGGCTGGGACCAAACCCGGTGTGGGTCAGCACCGGGTCAGTCACACCTTATTTGCTCTGTGATTCATTTGGCCCGTCCAGAAGTTTAAGGTGCTGCAGCCCCCACTTTCATGGCAAGGTAAGTATTTTGCTCTCTATTGACAGCAAGAGGAGAGGGGAGGAATGATCTGGCGAGATGCAGGGCTGCACAAAGAGAAACGGGCGGCAGCAGGAGCGGAACGGTGAAGCTGAGGGTCCTCTGGCAGGTACGAGCCTGCTCGGCCGTCCCGAGCGCAGCAGGAGCGGGATCCCCCGAGGGGCCGTCAGAGCCCCCCTTGCTCCCGGGGCTGCCGGGACACAGCCGGGCCCTGGACTGGCTGAAAGAGGACGGCCCTTCCTGGAGGTCCTAAAAGCTCACGTTTGATTTCTCACAAATTTTGCTACCAAAGTCACATCTTTTCTTGAACGTTTATGTTTTAAAATCCAGAGTCTGGGAAAGAAAGTTAAAAAACTAACCACAATTTTCCTGAAAAGTGCCCCCCAAGCAAAAAAAACCGACTGTGTTCAAATCCGACTTCAAATCTCTGCTATCTGACTGAGCTTTTTTCTTGCCTGCCTTGCGCTGATGAAAAGGCTGCTTCACCAGCATGGCTGCTCGCCGTGCTCCCTCCTGCGGGAGCGAGCTCTGCCTCAGCAGGCGCGGGTGCTTCTGGGGTAATTCGAGGGCAGCGTTGTAACAAAGGTGTTAACAGGCTGTACGGCCGATTAGATAGGGACCTTGGGAAACAGCAGAGAAAAGGCGTGCAGCTCCCTGCCTCTAATGACAGCGCAACCACACTGCAGCATGGATGGGTTTAGCCTGCGCATGAGCCGGTACCCATCGCCAGACCTGGTATTGCCCGTCGTGTGGATAATTCATAGCAGAAGCTGCCCAACCTGCCACAAAGCCCCAACGGGATCTGCCGAGCCGGGCTGCCATCGGCACCGAGCCCGGCACTCCTGGCCAGCACACCCCGCTTCCTTCCAGCCGGGGCATAGACAGTGCCCCGACCGTCTTGGGTCTGGATGAGACCGAAGCCTCATCAAATGGCGGGGCTGAGCTAGGGCACAGGGCTGCGGGCAAATGCTGGTGAACTGGAGTGAACTGAGGTGAGCAATTTGCCAGGAGGGCAAGGGAAAGTGCAGGCTGATCCCGAGAGGAGGAGATGGGGAGAGGGCAGCTCAGCGTGTGCAGCACCGGGGTCTCTGCCTGGGTGCTTGCTGCCCCACTGCGTGGGTGGTTAAGGCACTGTGAATTAGAGAATCAATTAGAGAGTACAGCAAAGGTATAGCAGCAATTCCAGTTCTTCTAGGAAAGCCTCAGAGGCTGCTATCAGCTTGCCATGAGGATGAATTAGTACCGAATCGGCATGCAAGGGTGGAATCGAAGCCTACCTTGTTTTAAATCATGAGAGGGGCAGAGTTAATACTTCACATCGCTTACCAGTCTGATGTCCCTGCCTGCTAAATCTCCCCTCTCGGTATTTGCAAGGAAGAAGAGAAGGTTAATCTACACCACATTCTGGGAACAGCTACAGGAGGCTTCTCCAAAGCACAAGATAGAGGTGTGCAAGATAAGACCATGGGCATCTGCAGTTTGCAGTTCCCATCTGCACCCAGTTTTTCTCCCTTCAGAAGGATGGTTCCTCAGGTCGGTCACCCAAGGATTCCCTGCAATGGGTGACAGGAAGGTGTGTGAGCCCAGGAGCCCAGCTCCGCAAGGCAGGACACCCGGGAATGACGCTGCGGTGATGGGGAGAAAGCTTGCTCAGCTGGGGAGATTGTGCCAAGGTGGGAAGAGTTCCTGAAGGAGCTCAGCTCCACATGCTCGGCTTTTTGGGGGAACCTGAGGAGGCCACGTGTGCTGCAGGGAGGCCCACCCATGGGAGAAACAGCAGTCTAAGGAAGGGATTCAAGAAACAGCAGGTTGCAGGAGAAAGAGTGGATGAGAATCATTAAGTCTTTGGCAGGAATGCTGCTGGAAAGAGAGTTGTGTCCTGGAAAATGGGTACAAAGGGCCTGGGAACTGCTTCATCCCAACCTCCAGCACCAGGAGGAAGACCTCGGTGGGGGGAGTTGCCTCTCTTTGAAGGATCTGAAGAAACAAGTTACTGCTAGAAGCAAGTCTTGATGTGGCGAGACCATTTCTTTCCCAGTGAGGGGGCAATGCACAGTGCAGCCCATGGGGGATAAAACGTCAGATCCTCGCGGTGATTGCTCAAGCTGAGACAGGACTGCCATAAACGTCTGTGAAGTGCCACGGAGGAATGCTGGTGAGGGGAGGAATTACAGCTACCTAAATGACTGTCCAGCTACAGCCTTTGAAAAACAAGTGTTTAGAGATAATTTAGTGTATTGGCCTTTGAAATGGTGTGCGCCAGGCCTCGGACAGCAAGGAATGGGTGGCTCAGCTCAGCCAGCAGGTCAAAAGAAGGGATAGTTCCCCTCAGCTCAGCACTGGTAAGGCCAAGTCTGGATATTGTGTCCAGATTGGTCCCACCGATAAAAGAGAGAGGTTCACAAAGCAGAGCGATTCTGGATGTTAGATGGTTGGGGACTAATGTACATGACAGAAGAGGAGGGTGAGTGATGAGTTTGTTCAGCCTGAAGAAGAGAAGGTGCAGAGAGGATCTACTTACTGTCTTCAACCACCCAAAGGAGGCTATAGAGGAGATGGAGCCAGACGCTTCTCAGACATGCACCAAGAAAGGACAAGAGGCAAGGGACACAAGCTGAAATGAGGGAAACTCCAATTAGACCCATGGACAGCACTCTTCCCTGTGAGAGTGGTGCAGTCCTGGGACAGGGTGGACAGGCGGTGGGCTCACCATCGGTCTCCATCCATGAGAGTGATGGCCCTGAGCAACCTGATCTGGCTTTGGAGTTAGCCCTGCCCTGCACAGGGGCTGGACTATGAACTCCAGAGGTGCCTCCCAGCTGATACCTTTCTGTGGTTTCTGCTTTGTTAGGGAGTTAGTCTACAACATCACCGTGGATGCACTCCTGACGACTGGAGGACATTTGGCTGGCCATGCCAACCGAGGCTGTGCTGCACCAGCACCCCTTCTGAGGAACCTGGCTGGGAGGGAAGGTGGGAAATGGCAGATGATGCAGAGAAGTATCAAATCAGATAAGACTAAAAGTAGAGGTGCGCCAAGTATCTTTAAACTCCATTTTCCCCCTCTGATACCTTCCTCCATCCACTGCTTACAAGTCAAAAATGTATTGGCAAAGCTGCCATAGGGAGAAAAGAAATGGCTGAAGAGCAGCTAGCCAGCAGAGCGGTCAGCTCTAGAGCCAGAGTCCAGTCCCACCTGCGGAGAGGCATATCCAGCACTGCATCGCAGGTCCAGGTTCACCTGAACCTGATCCCTGATCAATGCTTGTCATCCTGTTTTTAGGGTGCTGGCAAGCTGCAGAGCATGACAGGTGGAGGGGGAGAGCATCTAAGGATGGAAGGAACTCCAAGAGAGAAGAACCAAGCATGAAGTTCAGAGAACATCCAATGTCTACGTTTCCCTGGTTGGGTCCCATGACCTGCAGCTACCCTGGCTCCACGGCAGACCAAGAATTGCTCCCACAGGTGCTGAGCAAGACCTAGTCTTCCACCAAGGCAGCCAGGAGACATCTCTAGTGCTCTGGGCTCTGGGGTGGCTATCAGAGGTGGCACTAATGCTTTGTAGCTGATGTGGATCCTCCTCACTGAGGGCTACTGTCCAGCTGCAGTTACAGTTTGCCATCGTGCTGGGCTTGGGGCTGGTGTGTGCATTGTCATGCTCAGTGCAGGAGGGAAACAAGGCCCTGAAAGAGTCCAAGGGGTAGAGAGATCTGGACACTAGTAGAGCAAGTCACCCTGATGCTATGCTTGAGAGAACTCAAAGCCTTGGGGCCTTGGCAAAAGAGGGGACCCGCCTCCAATAATGTGGACCAAGGCGCTAAGAGACACGGTTCAGGCTCTCCTGTTGTCACCGAGGAGCTGTGGGGTGAGCAGGTCCCTAGCATACTGAGCTTCGGTGATTTGTGTGGTTGGGGGAACAATGCAGGCACCCATCTGATTTTGCAGGAGAGAAGTGGGGAAGCTTTCAGGAGGCCCTGGACAAAGCCCCGTGCAGCCATACAGCCCTGAGTGCCGCTGCATGTCCTGGAATAACCTTGGGACATGTAGGCAGAGTCAAGGACGGGAATGCAGGACTCCTGCTCTGGGCTGGATTGCCAAAGACTGAGCATTGGCTGCCCACAGGGTTATTGCTGCTCTACAGAGTGTGCAGGACCTGGCCCTGAGGGTGCTACAGCCGGGTGCAGTGACTACAGATCTCATGGGATGATGGAGGAGGGTTAAGCTACACATGAAGAGAGGAGGAACTTCTCATCGGGCTCCATGGCCAACAACCCAACACCAGCTCTTTCTCCCTGAAACCTCCCAGGATGGCAGTTTTTGAGCAGATTGCACATCACAACCCAACAGACAAGAATACGAGGACGCTATCAGTTGGCAAGTAGCAGCAGGTTCCCGGAGGGTCAGTGGGGCTCAGCCAGTCTCAAGCCTTCAAAGATCTGAGGGGGGGGGGTGTTCCGTGAGATGCATGCCAGCACGAGGGATGTCGTACTCACCTGTACTCCAGGCTCATGCACTCAAAGAGCCGGGTGAGGGTCGGGTCGATGCTCCGGGGATCAGCCGGTTCGGGCTCGGTGTGGTGGTGGCGCCGGCGGGGCAGTGAGTCACTGTGCGGGGATGACACCATGAAGTGGCCACTGTGGATGACCTGGGAGGGGTTCTGCGTGCTGGCACCTGGTCCTGTGCCACCCGTAGCCGCGTCCTCGGAGTCGGAGTCAGAGTCAGAGACAGGACATGGCCCAACCGGGGGCTCCGGGAAGGGTCCCGGGAGCCTCACCTGAGCTCCTGCCATCACCTGGCACCGGCTGGGGAGCCTTTATCAGCCTGCCCCAGTGCTGTGGTCCACGTCCTGGTTGTGCTGGAGCCCTACGGGTGCTGCGTTGGCATTGAGCAGATGCTGTTGGGCTCCTCAGGACAGGACACCCACACAACACCTCCTCCTCAGCACCGCTTGCGCCACTCCAGACCACGCCGTCTCCTCCACGCGCCGAGGTTCAGCTTTCGGTTTGCCGCGGCAGCTCGCCGTCAGTCCTATTTATAGCGGTGGCAGCTGATCCCGCCCATGGTGCACCGTCAGCCAGGCCACGGCACCCTGCCACCGGCCACTGGCCACCATCCTGCTCTTGCAATGCGCCTGGCGGCCCTGGCTTTTATTTCCCCTGCAAACCCGGGGAGGAGCGGCTGCGGGTCCCCTGTCCCCCCTCACCCACGGCCATGGGTTGGCTGGCAGTCGGCTCTGTTTACCCAGGGTTAATCGCTGCTCCCAGCGCGCCGGCGGGGAGAGGAGCGGGTGGTATTTACCTAGTGCCTCTGCCCTAATGTATCTCCCTGCACTTCCAAGGGAACAAATACAGATTAAGGGACACAAACAGGTAAAATTATAGCAACGGGCACCCAGCTCAGCACAAAGCACGCCGAGTCACTGAGCCGTGTGCCAAGCTGAGAAACAGCCCAGGCAAAAGCCTGCTCCAAGGTGTGACCCAGCAGGAGGGGGGATGCAAACGCCAAATGCAAGAGAAGACAACGATGAGCTCAGGTGCGGTGGGATTTACACACCTTGTAGTCACGCAATCTTCAAGATGGGTTACCTTCTCCTCCGAGGTGCCCTGAGAGAGGCAGGCAGGCAGGGCTCGCCGCGCCAGCCCCCTCCCCTGCTCCATCCCAGCTGATTTTTGATAAATACTGAGAGCTCTTGCCAGGGCTCAGCACGTGCCATGCCAGCCAGACCTGTGTCCCAAGCATCTCCTCACTGACCTGAGCCTCAGGGGGATGAAGTGAATATAATTTCAGGCTTAAATCACTTATTTTCTCTCTAGTTTCTGGCAACTTCTTCTCCAGCTCCACAGCCTGGCACAAGCACACGCGCCTGGAGAGCACCCAGGCACAGCTTTTAGGCACCTCTCATGGGATGAACGGTGGCGTAAAGCTAACATAGATGGCTGCAGGCATCTGAACTTCAATCCGGCTTGCAGGTGGAGCAGAGCACCCTCCATACCACACAGGTGGGTCCTGTTAGTGCTCCGGAGGAGTGAGCAGCCATCCAGGGTATTTTTCAGAGCTGGAAGAAGAAGATGCACAAATAGCTGTTTCGGATAGTTTTCACACTGATCGGTGCAAACCTCACTTAGGAACCATTTCGTCATTTTTCAGCCAGATTTGCATTGCGCCGTAGCTCTCTTTTCCCCTTCTGTGATTCATGACAACCATGTCAGCCTGTCCGAAGCTGCCTGTCAAGATGCTGAAGAGAGAAGTACTTTTAAAAGTACTGTCTGCAGACATTTTAAAGCAATAATGGGCATGTGGGTGTCCTGGGAATCTAAGAATTTGGCAACCCACAAGGGAAACAAAGATATCGGAGATATGCAGGCTTTCTGGGCCGTGCTGCACAAAAGGGACTTTCCAGGTTTTTGCCCAGGATCATTTGCCATCTGTTGACCAGCTGCAGGCAGACTTTGGTCCTCTAGGACAACATATGTCTGAGGGAAGTGGAGGAAAAACATCAGTGAGGCTTTTAGGGACATCATAACTCCCTCATCCCTGGTCCAGCAGCTCTTGTGCTGCCGAGGAGGGAAATCTCATAGGCAAAGGGCTCCCAGCCTGGGGAAGGGGGTGACGGATCCCACAGAGGAACCTTCCCCAGCAGACCGTGGACCAGAGCAGGGGTCCCACACAGGAACAGGCTGCAGCGCTGAGGGATTTTGTAACTGGCTGTTTGGATCCTAAAACGTGCAATGCCAGGTACAGCCATATGGATGCAACACAGTCTCAGAGAGAGCGCGGCAAGGGAGTTGTGGTCCTGAGTGCAACGCGAGGCGGATGTCCCAAAGGTGTCCCAAAATGCGCACTGTCACATGGGAGGTTAGAGATCAGGGTCCCCAGAGCAATTCTCCAAAATGATCCCAACACCATGCACAGAGGCAGAGAGAAACAGCCTCTGTGTCCGGGAGGAGAACAGTGTCGGGACAGAGAGGTCAGATTTATTAGTAGCTGAAGACACTGGGAGTCGATGGGATCTGCACAAGCACAGAAATCTCCATTTGACCCAGACAGAGCCGGGACGCCAGCATGTGCAGTCACACCAGTGATGGATGGGGATGGCTTGGACCCAAACCTGAAGCGTATTCAACAGATGTAGAGGAGCACACAGCTCCTAGCTTGGTCCCTCAAGATGGGGATCCTTTGAAGTCCTAAAAATTCAAAATCCTAAAAAAAAAAAAAAGAACTAGGACTGAAACTGCTAGCATTGCTACCAGGAATAAGGTAGAGAGGAGAAATATATTGTGAAAGCTTTATTATCAACCAAGCGGCAAAGCTGGTGGCCTGAATATGTCATGTTCAGGGAGACCAGAGAAACTGTATGGGTAGAAACAGTGGGAAGCATCCACTGAGAGCTTGTTAAAAGGAGGTTAAAAGGAGCAGGCAAGAGGCTAAAATGTAGGGAGGGCATTTACAGACACTGTGGTGAAGGTTTGGAATAAATATAATCAACTTAACCACAGACAGATACTGAGGGGCTCAAAAGAGCCAGCAGGGACACCAAACAGAGGAGAGGAGACTATTGGGTGCCATTCAGAAGGTGAAAATCACTTTCAAAGAACAAGAAAAATAGAAAGCATTATGAATTTCAGCAAGCGCAATGTAAAACCACAAAAGGTAGGCCAAAAATAATTTTACAGAGCAATTTGAGAAAGACAAAAACTAATATTAAAACCTTGTTCGCAGCGATCAGAAAGCCTGCCAGAGCGTCTGTAGGCTCTGTAGAAGATGCCCCAGGGATGCTGAGGGAGGAGGGCAGAGGGAGGAGCACCGCATGACTTCACCGCAGTGCTGGCGGTGGGGAGCCTGCCGTGCCAAGGCCGCTGGGCCACGGGAGCAACGGTGCGGAGGGTTTCCACAGGGTGGCAGGAATTAAAATTGAGAAGTCAGCACAAAGAAGTCGCAGACCTCACCCATCAGATGAAGAGCTCCAGACCTCCAGGGCCAGAGACCATCTCCCTCGCCAAACTCCACCGGGACATTTCTGATCTGCTGACAGCAGACTGTGACCTGTTAATTGCCTGCCAAGGGAATGGAGGTGGCACAGATTGTGTCTGTTCTTGAAAGGCTCAGTCACTATCTAAGTATCTCCAGAGTTAGAGGTCTCATTTCTGCACCTAGCAAAGTGGTACAAATTGTAATAAACACGGAACTCATGGATAAATACAATAACTTGAGGAAGAATCATTATAGCTTTTTAGAGGAAAGTCGTGGCTCAGAAATCTGTTACAGTTGTTGGAAAGAGAGGCGGTGTACGTGGACAACAGTGATCCGATCAATATAATGTAATCCAAAAAAGCTTTTAAAAAGATCTATCATACAGTTTTCAAAGACACTGAGCTATAGCAGATCAATAGCTTGCAAAGCTGGGAATCAAAGGTAAGACTAATTGGTAAATTTTCACAATACAGAGAGTTTGCCTATTGGATGCTACAAGTATCAGTACGGGGGCTGGATTTTTCAGTATATTCATAAGTGACGGAGAAAAAACAGTAAATAGCACAGTGACAACATTTTCTGGTGGAGAAAATAGTTCAGAACAGTCATATCTAAAGGTGGCTGGAGAAAGCTGCAGAAGGATTTCAGGCTGCAGAGTGAGTGGGTGGTAAAACGGTGAAGGAAATTCAGTGTTGATAAGGATAAAGTGAAATACATCCCTAACTGCACACAGTGGTGGACGCTAAATTAGCTATTACCGATCAAGAGGCTGATCTGAGGGTAACTGTAGGCAATTCTCTGAAAACATCAGCTGAAGGTTCAGGAGCAATTAAAAAGTAAAAGGGCTTTAGAAATGATAAGGAAAGGAATGGGCTTTCAGCAGAAAACATCACTTGCCCCTGTATAAACCAGAGGGTGCTCACAGCTGTGCGCAGTTTTGGTGCCTGGCTCAGAAAAGATGTAGAAGAACTGGAAAAGGTCACAGAGATGAGGAAACAGAGTGATCAGAGGTGGGAATGGCATCCCTGCAAGAAAAGGCTAAACAGACGAGGACTGCCTGTGTTAGAAAAGGGATGAATGAGGTGCCAGTGCTAGGGATGCAGACACTGATGCAGGGGGAACAGAGAGCGGTTAGAGAATGGTTACTCAGCGCTTTTCACAACGCAAGAGCTAGGGGCACCCGGCACAGGAATGGCCAGCAAGTTCATCTCAGTCTAAATGGACTCAACAAGGAGTTAGATAAACTGATGGAGGACTGGAACTGTTAAAATTCGTGCTCCATGCACTCTGTGCGTCCAGAGAAAAGCTCACTCATGGGAACTCAGGACACAGGTACAAGCTCACCCTCAGCCTCCTGTTGCATGGACAGGAGTTGGTGAGCATAGGATGAGACCTTCCAAACCCTCAGGGTGAGAGGCATCTCCAGCTCGTCATAACCATCTGTGCTGACCATAGAGATCTGTTCCACAGGCCCATGCAAGAATCTGCACAGAAAGTCTTTGCACTCTCCTTTGGCTGCAGATGCATAAAAGATCTGCAAAAAAAAGCAAATTATATCTGTCTATCATTCCCTTTTTTCCTGTAAAAGATACACAACCTGCCCTCTGTCTCACCCAGGACATGAACAAATAACGGTGCTGTGGAGGCTGTGGTCCTGCAGAGCTTCTCCCACCCTTTGCTGCTGCACTGGAGAGAGGTGGACGCCTGGGACAAGCAGCGAGGTGCTCCTCCATCTCCTGCTTTGACTGCTGTAGTGCTGCCTCTCCCTGCCAGCAACCCGCTCCCCCCCTCTCCCCGCCCAATATAGCAGTAGCAGAAGATAGCCTAGGATCTGTATTCCTGAACCCCATCATCCCTGCCTGTGCAAGCTCTCCTCATGTCCTAGAAGATGATTCTGAGGCCCACATTTTCCCTCAGGAAGCAGATGAAAGTAAAAGCCTTAAGTAAAAGCCTGTAAGTAGGCTCCATCCCAGACACCAATGGATTAAAGCTAAAGGATTGGACTGCAGGATGCTGGCACATGGATGCAGTCCAACTAGCAGTGCCTGCAGTGGTTCTTGCTTTGCAGGGGTGGGTGAAGGAGATGGTGCCATGCTGGTGGTCTTGCCAGATTTCCCATGGGGTCACTGGCTCTACTTCATCAAGGCAGTTGAAGAATGGAGGAAGAGACTGAAATCTCTTGTCATGGGCTCACTGTACCCACTTCCCTCTGGAGCTGAGGCTCTTCAGCAGGAGCTGGCATGGCCATCCCTTAATTTCTGGGAACACCCAAGCCCTCCTCAGTGCTGCTGCGTGAGGCCACAGGTGGTGGCAGGAGGGAAATCCTGACGAAGGTGTTGCTGAGATGCAGCCCCACCTTGGAGGCCGAAGATCCCTAAGTGATGGCGAGTTCCAGTGTCATGATGGCACGATCGTCTGCAGCCTTGCTGCAAAAACGTTCGTTTGGGAAGGCTGGATCTCCAAATCGCTGCAGCAGAAGCCACGCACACCCCAAACAGCTCAGAACCAGATACAACATGCCTGTTGTTGCCCGTTTCTTAGGACTTTCTGTAATCAAAAAAATGTCAACAACTATCCCAGAAGCCATTATCGTCCCAGAGCTCAATTAGTAGAGGTTGGAGGAGGTGGAAGCAGGAGGTACTGGTGCAGTTTTGCCGCCTGGCCTGCAGCCTGTTGGCTCAGTGCTGCGTTACAGGGGTCAGGTGTAAGGCTTTAGTCTTATGCCACGCTCCAAAGTCACTGAAGGGTGCAGGTGCCAAGGCAAGCTCTCCTTTGGTGTGGCCAAGTGCCACGCACGTGAGAAGGTCACCTCACATGATCTTTGCGCATCACCAGAAAGGGCTCGGGCGCTGCTTGGGAAACGCATGTCTACAGGATCCAGATAAAGCACAGCATTCCTGCTGGAAACATAGAGCTCGTAATTACGAGCAGGGAAAGTGAAATATGGCCTTAATGAGAATGAGCAGGCAAAGGAGAACAGCTTTTTCAGAATCACCGGTGGCTTTTGCTCTTAAAATGTGAAGATGCGTGACGCCCCATGGGGATCCGGCCCTGTTTCTGTCTCTCTCTGCTGCTGGAAGCGCTCTCTCTTCTGCAAGCGAGGCCAGTTGGGGAGGACTGCCACTTGTCACAGCTGTGACAGTCCCAATGGCGGCGGTGCTGCCATAGCATGCCCACAGCGTGTCACTTCTCCGCTTCCTCTGCCTGTAAATGGGGCCAGCCTTTGCTTGCCCTGGGCCTGCGGGTGCCCATGGAGCTGGATTTATCCATCTGGGCAGGATTTGACCAGGTTGCTGTGAAATGAAGGAGAGAGACAACCCACAAAAGGCAAATTTAGGAACTGGAAACACAGCCCTCTTCCCCAGCAGGCAGAGGGGCACAACGAAAGCTGAGCAGCCGCTTCAGCCGTGGCAGGAGGCTGGGTGTTCCCGCAAGCCCGCGATGAGGAGACCCGGGGATCGAGTCCCTGTCTGCAAGAGCACTATGGCAGACGGCGGCGGACGCACGGCACGAAGCGTCTGCACAAGCCCATGCTGTGCCTCTCTCTGCTCGGCCGGGTGCCAAGAGCCGGGCTTCACGCAGACATCACCTGATGTGGCCTTGGGAGGAACCGGGGCCAAGGGCGCGCTCGCAGGGAGAGGAGGTGCCAAGCGCGGGGCAGAAGTGGGTCAGATCACAAGGTAACAGCTCAGGGACAGTGGCAAAAGCTTTTGGGGGAAGGTAGAATATCAGTTTCTTCTCAAAAAGAGATGGTGGCATCCCAAATAACTAAATCCTTTGGAAAAGGTTGGGAAACCCAGGTTCAGAGAGAGCTGATGTGATTCCCTCTGCCCGGAAAGAAATTTTCTGCTGTATATCCACGCAATGAGATTCTTGGTGCTTTCTTCCTCAGATGGCCTCGCTCACACTCCTGTGTGTACAGCCTGTGCTGAGGGGCTCTCAGCACTCCTTGCAGCAGCAGGACAGAGCAACGAACATGGAAGAGAAATTGCAGCCCGCAGCTGGACTCCATAGGCAATATTTCTGGGCTCTCCTTGCCTGCAACGCTTCCTTCACGCTGGAAGCTGCCCGGCAAACCCTGCGGGTACGCAGGGAGGGCATCAGCAGAGGGTCACTTGAATCACACGTCTCCGAATCTATCTTAAGGCAAGAGAGTTAGCCAAGAAAACATTTCTAAATGTAACAAGAAATTCCCAAGTTTGACAGCTGAGAACATTTTATTTAAGTTATTGTCTCCTACACGGAGTACGGTCCTCGTTCTGAGCTGGCAGCTGCCTCCTCTTGCCTGTCATGCACCTCGTGACTCACCGCAAAGGGGGCCTGAACAGGAGGTGGTAGGAGGCAGGGAGAGAAATACCGCTGTAAAAGGCAGACACGCAGACCCAGTAAAACCATGGTGTAAAAAAAAAATCCCACACAAGCATAACACGATAATAAAGGATTTGTTTTCACCAGTTTTTATTTGCTAGCCTATCTTTCTCCATTTATGAGGAAGGCAGCTCTCATCTCACTGAGCCAAAGACAGCTCTCAAATTCACATGCCGTTGTAGGCATTTTTAGCACATTAATACCACAGTGACTGGAAGGTAAAATGGTTGGCATCTGCTGATGTGCGTCTTCCCTCAAAGAAGGGAAGGTATCAATCCTTTCAAGAAAAATGTAAGGCCATGATTTGTGTGGGAAACGTTGTTTTGCATCGGTGGGTTGATGGTCAGTGATGGAATCGGTGTGTCCATAGGTTTGACCCTGGCAGAGATGATAGATCCTGCTTGAAGGCTTCTGCATTTTCTGAGCTGTAATGTCGAGTCCTGACATAAATCAAGGCAAATATTCATCTGTTCACTTACCTGCTGATACCTCGTGCCAGAGCTCTTCTGAGCCCTTCCCGTGCTCCCTCACTTTGCTCAGATCTGAGTCCCTGCTTCACAAATGAGACCTCTCAGGCACAGTCTTCAAATCCCTAAAGACATAAAATGCCTCACATATATCACCTTTCCTGGGACGTGTTAGTTATACATGAACTAAGCCTGCAGCCTTTCCTTGTTAAGCCTGCAGCTCTTGGAAAGCCCAGGCAGTGTTTTGGGCGTGCTGTTACAAAGTCCAGGCACAGGAACGAGGGGGCATGCAGATCTTTTTGAGGGCAGGACGCTTCTCCTCCTCACCTTGGGCTTGGGGGCTTCCAGGTCACGTCCTCCTGCTAGGGGAACATTAGGGCACCAACGGCCCCGTCCTGCTTCCCCTCTCTTCACCACCACAGGTGGTGACTGTGGAAGTCACGCTGCCGTAAGCAACGGAGCGCAGCAGTGCCCGCCTGCAAACCACCGCACCGGCTGTAGGGATGCCAGTTGCATGGACAACAAAACCTAAAACTCACTGTTGCTGAGAAAAGTGGAAACATTTTGAGACTTCCTATTGTCCTGGTTTCAGCTGGGATAGTGTTGATTTTTCTTCCTAGTAGCTGGCGTAGTGCTGTCTTTTGGATTTAGGATGAGAATAATGTTTATAACACACGGATGTTTGAGTTGTTGCTCAGTAGTGCGTACACCAGTCAAGGACGTTTCAGCTTCCCCTGCTCTGCCTGTGCACAAGAAGCTGGGGGGGCACAGCCAGGCCAGCTGAGCCAGACTGGCCACAGGGCTATTCCATAACGTATGGCATCATGCCCAGTATAGAAACTGGGGGGAGTTGGCCGGGGGCAGTGCCTGCTGCTTGGGGACGTGCTGGGCATCAGTTGGCGGGTGGTGAGCAATTGCATAGTGTATTACTTGCTTTGTATATTATTACTGTATTTATTATTATTATTGTTGCTGTTGTTGTTGTCATTATTACTACAACTACTACTACTATTCTATTTCATTTTCCTTCAATTATTAAACTCTTCTTATCTCAACCCACAAGCTTTCTGACTTTCACCCTTCCCATTCTCTCCCCCATCCCACTAAGGTGGGGGGAGCGAGCGAGCGGCTGGCAGGTGCTTAGCTGCTGGCTGGGGTTAAACCACGACAGCCTGCACAAACCTGCTGTGTGCAAAGGCAGAAGTCTGCCTGCAGTATTTCAACTTTTATTTATGCATTGCTTTTGCTCTGCAGTCCCCAATGTCTGTCCTACAGGAAAGCTGCTTCAGTGGTGGAAACCTTTGAACACATTAACCTGTGTGAGCACTTCAAAGATTTGAAATAGACTTTTACAACTGAGACAGTTTTTTTTAATACAGATTTATTTGAATAGTTAACAACTATTAAGCCTGAAATGTAGAAGATACAGAGTGGGAATTTGACTGTGCACATTACTATCTTGAGCAAGGTCTTCAGCAAGTGAAAATTAGGTAGTTTGCCTGAAGTTAAGGGTGTAAATTAACTTACATAGCCATATAGATCCACTGGTGTTTGGCTGTTTCTCATTTTATCCGAAGCACACTACAGATCTGGAAACTCCAGATTTTGCAAGAGACTCTTCTGATTATTAACATAATTAAAATGACCTGACTCTGAATAAAAGGATAAAGGCACAGTTGAGGAGTAGAGGGAATCTACAGGAGGGAGAAGAAGTGGAAGACGCCTTATTTCCTTCAGTAGCTAGGATATGACCAACCTCAGCAAAGACTCCCTAGGACACTAGGTTTGGCCATGACATGTCCTGCCGTTTTCCATCTCTTTGCAGAGCCAAAATTAGCCTCAGGTTGGACAGAGAGGAAATGAAAACGCAACTAACAGTAGGAAGCTGGTTTGATGAGGATGGCAGAGCCTTTGCAGTTGCCGCTGCACAGGCTGCCCCACGTTATGGCCCCCTTGACGTTCAGCCGTACAGAGTAACAGGCCGAGTACCACCACCCGCCCCCGTAGCTGGAG
Organism: Platalea leucorodia; assembly: GCF_965183815.1. Taxonomy (NCBI): domain Eukaryota; kingdom Metazoa; phylum Chordata; class Aves; order Pelecaniformes; family Threskiornithidae; genus Platalea; species Platalea leucorodia. Next base: position 860,667 of record NC_138838.1, read on the forward strand.
GCACAGTTCCCGCTGTAAGTGTCCTGATCCTGATCTTTGGCGGAGAACTTCATGTTGTCGTGCACAGTGGAAGCACTGTTTGTGGTCATGGCATCCCCTGCCAACCCTGAGTACGTTCCCAGCCTCAGCCGGTAGCCATGGGACTCATCTTCCACGCTGAAGAGGTTGTAGTCTGCAAACGTGGCATTGTTTGCAGCGTCCCAGATGACAAACCTGACCTGGTAGACCTTCTGCTTGGAGATCTGATGGATGTACTCGGTGCCCAGCCAGTACTCAGTGTGCACATTCCCAAAGCCATACTTGTAGGTGCTCCAGGACTCGGCCCAGGTGATCTCCGTGCTCTCCTTGTTCCTCTGGATGACCGTCCAGCCCCCGTCCGTCTCATTCACTTCACAGTACACCACGATGGGGTGCAGTCCCTTGGGCTGGATGACGTAGATGCCGTTGGGGCTGCCAGCGGGGACCTCGCTGCAGTCCTTGGGCCAACCTGGGGCAGGAGAGAACATGGAGGACCAACAGGCACAGCAACACCCCAGTCTACTTGTCTGGCCCTGTGAGAAGGATTTCTAGAAAATGAGCATATATGGGATTTTGCCGGGGTAGTAAAAGGTCTACCGCTATGTTTTTTACTGTAAGTGTATAAGCAGAAAACCTGTGTAAGGGAAATAGAGTGATTAAGAGAATATGCATATATTTTGAAGGTATGAGCACAGAATTTTCTTCTCCTTCTGGCTCAGCCTTTCCCAATGTTCAGATGTTTCTCCTCCCTTATAACAATACACAGGTGCAAGCTTGGCTTGGTGAGGGCTCTTATTACATAGTTATGCAGAAGCTTAAATGAGCAAGTGAGCTGTTCCTGCAGCCCTGGCCTCCACTGCAGCCCTGGGGTCGGGAAGGAGAAAACCTCGTTCCCTTGGCATTGGACCCAGTGGCCAACTGTGAAACTCCAGCAGTCATTGCTTGGGAGGCACATCCTCTGCTTGCCCTGTGCAGAACTTCACAGCAGAGGAGAGGACTTGTAGCACATAAGTAATGGTTGCAAAGTCCTTTGGGATCTTGTAAGGCACGGTTCAGGGTGAAGCTATGACTAGTAACGAGTGCTGTCTGAGTGGCCTTGGCATGCGCTGTGGAGGAGCACATCGATTCTTGCTCCCAGGGGCTGAGCTGGGTTCTCCCCAGGCTCATTGCCCACTCACCGCTGTTGGACCCTTGTTGCCCACACCTCTCCCTGTTCCCTGTGAGGTGGCGGGGGCACTTACTGCTGCGGTCTGTCCGCTGAGGGTCACTGGCTCTGCTCCGCCGCGTGTTCGTTCGATCTTCACGTGCTTTGGGAAAAACAGAAAGAGTGAGATGAGCGGCCCTGTGCCACAGCATGGCGGTAACTCCAGCCTCCGCAGGCTGTTATTTCCAGCACTGAGTTTTTTGTAGGGCACTTCTACAATGCCACTGGGCTCATTTTTCTTCCTGTATGGTAGTTTTTGGTTGTAAACTCTTTAAAGGGGTAAGATACTAGGAAGGGTAACACTGCAGTCATTGAGCAGCTGCCTATTTGGTCCACTCAGCATTATGGCTTTACAGACTTGCATGGAGTGGACGGCATATCCGAGTAGTAGTGCTGAGGACAAGGAGATACTGCTGGAGAAGAAGGATCGAGACGAAAACAGACTGCATGTGGTTTCAGACCAAGTTTAAACTGCTGAGTGAGGTTGCTGTAAACCTGCATTGCTTTTCAGTGGTGGCTGAAGGGATTAATTTTTTAATTCCATTCATAAAGAGCTTCAGAAACCTTCAGAGAGAAAAGGAGCTCAAAGCATATAAGATAGCAATGCTCTTTTTAAAGAGAAATCACAGCACCCATCTTTGTAAGATAGCATTCCCTGAGAGCCTCCAATGGTGTGACCTCTATCAGTGGTCTGACGAGTTTTTCGTATCATTTAGCCATGTGCAAGCTTCAGAAAGCATTTTGGTTGGTCACTTATACAAAATCTCTCTCAAGTTTGAGGGCTACAGATGGACTATAGCTAGCAAGAGAAAAGGTCTTCCTTCAAAAATCTACAGCTCTCTAGAAAAAGCCGCCACATATGGTCTTGTCAATAACAAAGAAGGTTGAATGACCAAATCTTATGATGTTTGGTTAATATCTGAAGTTGGAGGAAGATTTGATCAAGTTCCTTTTATTTCTGAGCATGCCTGCCCTTCCCCAAGATTATTTGCCACATCTCCCTCTCTGTGCAGAGAGGGGAGGGCTTCCGACATTTGGATGAACAGAGTTAGGGATGTAAGAGAGGAAACACATACCAGGATGGGGCCCATCTGAATGGAGATTAATGATTTCATCCAAATTTGCTTTCAATCTCTCCAGGTTTTCAATTTTCACAGCAAGAAGAGGGGCTAGCAGGGCCAGCACGGAGGCGAAGAACAGAAGATTGGCATGATGAGCAGCTGGGGAAAGAAGACACAGAGTGAATCTGGCAATGCAAACCCTCTGAAAGAGAACTGGCTAACTAAATTCAGCAGAAGTTAAAAACAAACTTACAGAGTGGACAAAGCCACAATATTAATTACGCTTTTGCTTTATCGAGCAGCAGAAGTATAAAGAACAATTTCGAAAAATAAGCATTCTGCAAAGGCATACGTTCCCAGAGAGAAACAATTTCTTTGACTACAACCTACAGGTCTAAATTTGCAGCTTCCAAGAGCAGTGTCATCCTCGTTGGCTGTCGTCTGGGCTAAAGCAATGGGCTCTGGGCCCCAGAATCAAGATGCTAAACCAGGATCAGCGTGCATGTCTTGCAAACATCTCCTAGCAATGCAGGAGGGCACGCTGATGTGTAGGCACTGCTGTTACCTGAAGATAGTCAGGAGCTACTACAGCACTGATAACACGCAGGGACCTGAGAGCTCGGAAAGAGAGGAGCTGTTGTGGCCACAACGCTGATGGTACCCTGAGAGTCAGGGGCTTCAGTTGATTGTCCCAGAACCGCCCCCTCCCGCCAGGGCATCGTGCAGAGACTGGAAGCTGCCCGCTGCAGGAAAGCGCCAGGAGGAGAGCACCCTGCGGGGAGCCAGCAGCACTGACCAGCACCAGGTCCCTGCTACGCACAGCGAATGGGGCCTCTGCAGAGACAGGCCGAGGGTCGGTGCACCCCAGCTGACATCTGGGCCAGGGCATTCTACGCTTTAAAGGATGCTTTCTGCCAGCATCTGAAAACCTGAGCAATTTGACTCCTTTGGACCATACCAGATGAGGACATTCCCCAACAGTTTCTTCATGGCCAGCTCCATAGATTTATGTCTACAGCTTGCCCACCCAGCTTCAGTACCCTGAAGGACTTATGAGGATGATGGGTGATTAATGCATTAATTAGCTTCCATGCCAATTTGGGCTCTGGCACAAATATAGTTAAATAAATGTTGCCTTTACAACACCACCCAGAGCAGGACAGTTTTGCCCGTGGTCAGGAACGGAGGAGAGAAAGTGAGGAGCAGGAGGGTCACAGAGACCTGGGGGTGCAGCAGGAATAGGGTCGTCCCACCGTCCCGAGGCCAGAAACGGTCAGTGGGCAAAGCAGAGCTGCAGTGCAGGCAGAAGCCCAGCGGCAGGCAGAGGAGGCAGGGATGCCCAGCCACACGCAGCGGTGCTGTCCCCTCCCATCCCGTCCCACACTCACCCATGCCGTCTCTGCGAGGACGCTGCAGAGCGGGAAGCAGTGGGTTTGGCCGGCGGCAGGGTGGCCAACCCTGCCGTTATATAGGGCTCAGCAGGTGAGGTGGGGCCAAACTACAATGCTCACCCTCCAGTTGTCATCAGGGCTGGAAATTTACGGTTTGTTTGTTTGCCCTCCACCTGTGAGCAGCTCTGCTCACGCACCAGCTGTCAGGCTTCTGTGATAAGAGGTCCCAAACGAACCTCAGCAAACAGCACCTGATGTTCACACAAAATTCCACCAAACTGACAAATGATAAGGATTTTTCTTGAGTTTGTTATTACTTACGGGATTTGATGCCAAACCCTGTGGTGATGCCGGTGACCTGGGCCGTGCTGGAGATCTCTGTTAGACGCCCTTTAGGGTCTGCCTACCTTAGCATGGTGCATCACCTGAGAGGGAGCCATGCTCTGTGACACTGCATCCTGGTTCCCATCTACGCCAGGGCAGCAAAGGAGCCTTGTCCCCAGCCCTGAGCCCACCACGGCGATTCAACTGCCTGGCGTGGTGCCAGCCCTCCGGCAGTGAACCCGTCCCATGGGGCAGCCATGCATGCGGAGGTGCTGCTGCCCCGGTGCCGGTGCAGGCAGGTCACGCAGCCCTCCCAGGAGGTCCGGCGCTGGCACCTCAGGAAGCCGAGGGGTCTGCTGGAGGGTTTAGCTCTGACTTCACAGCTCTGGGTAGGCTGAGGAGCAGAGCTCATCACAGAGCCGGTTGCAGACGCAGTTAACGAGGTGGCTGTGGGTTAAGTGGAATAAACTCTTAAGGGATGCCGAGTGGTCCAGTCTGAAGCCAGCCTTGCAAACGGCACAGGAGTGGGAGGGGAGTGCTAAGGCAGTGGCATAGCCTGGTGGTGCTGGCTTATAGGTCAGTGACACCGATCTAGGATCGCGGTGAGGTATTTGTTGATGGTTTGATACCAGCAGCTGCTGAGCCACCAGAGTGTGTCCATGCACCGGCCCTGGGATGCTCTGCGGCACCGTCGGGGACCCTCATGGGCTCTGCTGCTGCAAGGCTGGTGCTGGCTACTTGGCCCCATGTTGCCTTCATCCCCAGGTCCCTCTTCCCCAGGTGGCATTGCCACCTCTGCTGTCCTCCAGGAGACCGGCAGGTGGTGGTGGAGGTCCCAGCACCAGCACGCCCTGCCACCGTGCCAGCACCTTGCGGTGCCCTGCCTGGCCCCTGCCCTGGGTTACTCCAAGACCAAATGACTCTCCTTTCAGTATGGCAAGGAGGATGTTTTTCACCAAGGGACACATCTTCCCTGCCCTACACCAGCCCCTCGTAAAGTTACCAGCTCCAAAATTACACACGTATTCACAGAAAAGAAGATTCTTGCCACCTCCACTTTGCAGTAGTATTTGTCATGCTGTTGGACAGCAATGAATAACTTAGACCTGACCCAAGACTGTCCTCAGCAGTTTCCTTTTAATGAAGCACTTTTCTTTTTACAAGAGCTTCCCAAAGTCCCTTGATAACCTGTGGCTGTAGCATTTGTCTTTGATACATTTCTGGCAGCCAAATTTCAAAAAGATGAAAAGGGTCTTCCCAGCCCTTTCAGCCAGCCCCGCCATGCCATGCAGCAGCAGCCGCAGGGCTGGCTCCCCACACTCGCCAGGGCACCAAGTGTTGGCACCAAGCTGTGGCCAACATCCCAGTCTGTCACTGCCTGTGACCCTAGGGAGCGCTGGGGTGGCCCTGCCTGCTGTTACCCTTCGGTGCCTCCTGCCACCCTCACTCGAGAGCTGAAAAAGAGGTCCCTGAAGCAGGGACCGCATCGTGAGCTCTCCTTGTGCTGGTCACCCGTGGAGGAGCGGTGGTGGGGCACGAGCAGCCTCGCAGCAGTGAGCCCAGCTGAGGCATGCAGAGGTGGCAAGTGGAGCAGAATTACGGAGCCAGGGAGAGGAGGCAGAGGAGGGGACTGAGCCTCCTGTGCAGATGGGGACAGGCGTCTGCCCCCTCGCTCCTCCCCTGCCCTCGATCCCCCGCTGGGACCTGCTGCCAACGGTGCTGCCATCACCTTCTAGAAGACAGAGCAAACTGCAGCCCAAGACCCACTGCTAGCGACAGGCAGGAGTGCAGAGCGGCCCAACAGGACTGACACAACGTGGGTCCAGCAGAGGCAGCGGCAGGCGAAGGGTGAGGACCTGCTGATGCCTCCCAAGGCACTGTATGAAAAGAGGGACTGAAAGAAGAGGGAAACAAGGAGGACACTCCGACCCAGTCCTGAGGGTTTGCCAAAGTACCCTGCAGTAGCGCGTGAAACAAGCTAAACCTCCCCTGACAGATGTGGTCCCAACAGCTGTAGCCACTGCTCGATGAGCTGGCCCCGAGCACATTTAAGACGCTCTCCCAGACAGCACCCAGGCTGCCGGGGCGATGCCCACCCACATGTGGTGGGGAAGAGCAGGAGGTCAGCAGAGCCTTCCCGAGCCTGTTTCTTCCCACCAAGAGGTATGGGCCAAGGAAGGGTAGGGGAAGGGGCACTGCATAGACACCTCAGAGCTGCCCCCAGCATCCAGGGGACAGGGATGGCCCCTGGGAAAGGCAGCTGCCTTCAGCCCTCAGCCTCTACTTATCGAGCGCAAAAAGACCCCAGCGTTTGCAGCCCAGCTCTGGGTCTGACTTCTTGGCAGCTCTCTGTAGGGAAAGAGCCCGAGACAGACCTCCAGCTATCACAGAAGTGTCGTGACATGCTGGGAGCTGGTAACTGTTGACAAACCATTGCCCAGAGGTTTTACCCTCTTTGATCTCTCCTTCTGTTTGCCTTTCCCCTCTCCTTTAGCTCCTTTATTGCCCTGCAGCAGTTGGTAGATCCCCAGAAAGATTTAACTCCTGGGCAGGTCCAGTTTATTGCAGTTGATAAATGCCCCACAGCTGGGAGGTTTGGAGTACTGTATTTTTTTCTCAGAAAAAAAAAAACTTAGGGCCTCTTCGTATAATCTTGAGCAAAGAGAAGCCACCAGATGGGCACACAATGATTAACTTTGTCCATGCAAACAGGGGAGCTGAGATCCTCGCACAGAGGTGTGTAGAGGGAGAGACCCGGGTATAAAGGGACAGAGGCCAGCATGGAGCTGAGAGTAGCGGGACTGACTGCTCAGGCTCCCGGCGTCCGCTCAGCAGCACCGCGGCCATGGGTGAGTTCTCCTCTTCCTCGTGGCTCCTTTTCTGCAGGGCTCGCAGCTCGGGGGGATGCAAGCAGACAACCAAGCTAAGTGAGAGCAGTGGGGGACCACAGGAGCGGGAGCTGATGAGAGCGTCCTGCGTCTGTCCCACTCCTCCCCTTTCCACCCACTCGTTTCTTTCCAGTTCTCTGCTGCTGCCGCCACTGGGTTGTTTCCTGCATCCCCGTGAACTGCATGCTCTGCAGCTGGAGCACCAGGTTTTATACACCAAACTCAGCTGCAGTGCTTTGAACTATTTGCTCTGAATGCCCTTAACACCGATTTACTTCTTTCCCTTTTGCATCTAGACCTGTAGAAGAACAAACAAACCACATTTAAGAGAAACATGAGAAAATATGACTGCAGGTTGCTGTCTGGTGCAGAGACGGGGCTGACCGGGGGGTGGCAAAGCCATTTCTCACCTTGCTTCAGCCCTGCAGGGACAGAGCCTGCACCGAAGCTGCAGCTCCCACCCCCCCGGGAGCCCCCAGCTCCTGCCTGTGCCCCGTGGCTCTGCCTTCCCTGGTCCGAGCTCCCCAGGGGCCGGGGGCTGCCCAGGGACCCTGACAGCAATGGGCACTTTCCTCCCCAGGGCTCCAGGCTGGGACACGTCGGCTCTACGGGGACCTTGTCCTCCTGCCCACGGCGATGGCGATGCTTGTCCTCTGCGTGAGCCCAGCACGTGCTGCCATCTCCCAGCGCGGTGAGTACAGGTGCCGGGGGATGGTCAAGGAGCTGCCAGGTTTGGGTGCAGCTGCTCTGCCCATCGCTGAGCGCGGCCAGGCTCCAGGGTGCTGGGTGCAAGTGTCCCCATACCAGCAGCCACAGAGACAGCAGGTCTCCACATTCAGACCTAAGCTGCAACGTAGGGTAATCCTTGCCTCTCATCACCAGCAGATAAGAGGCATTCCCAACATGTTCCACTGGTTGCAAAGCACCCAGTGAGATCCATAATCAGTACGGCTGCCCCACAGTAACCTGCCAGCACATTCTCCAGCACAGGTTCCTCATGTCTTGCTTGATCTGATGCCGCAGGGTTCCCCATAGACTGCAGCCACCTCAGCAGCAGCAGCCCCAGCGGGGTGTACGTCATCCAGCCGGCAGGGTCACCCCCACGGGTGGTGTGGTGCGACATGGACACCGAAGGCAAAGGCTGGACTGTTGTCCAGAGAAACACTTACACCACCGAAATCACATGGAAGGAGTCCTGGACCACCTACAAGTACGGCTTCGGGAACGTGCAGGGTGATCACTGGATGGGCACTGAGTACCTGCACCTGCTGACGCAGCAGGGCACCTACAAGGTCCGCTTCATCGTGCAGAATAAAGCCAATGTCACCCATTACGCCGAGTATGACATCTTCAGCGTGGAGAGTGAGGCTAGCGGGTACCCGCTGAGGCTGGGCCGGTTCCTGGGCAGCGGGGAGGACTATCTGACCAGCTATCACTCCAAATACGGCGGCATACACGACAACATGAAGTTCAGCACAACCGACAAGGACCAGGATCAGTACAGCGGGAACTGCGCCAGCAGCTATGGGGGCTGGTGGTATGACAAGTGCCAGAACGTCCTGCTGAATGGCAAGGGGTACATCTACTGGCCAGAAGCCTGCTCAAGTGGCGACTGCACATCCTCCCTTATCCTGGTCAAACCCACAGACGTGTGCTGACCATGCTGCAGCGCCCAGCCTCCCGGGAGTTTGCGGGAGTGCCACCGTCCCCAGCTCAGTGCCCCATTCCAGTGCCTGCCAGCAGCCCCGTGCCAGCCCCGGTGCATGTCCTGCGCTGCCTGCATCTCCCGCACCGTCACCAGCTGAAACACAGCGGCTCTGGGGCTCAGGAGCAATTGCCCGGAGCCCGGGCATGCAGGCAGCTTTGCCCAGTGCCACGGTGCTGGCTGGCACTGGGACGCAGGCACTGGTTTGGGGTGGGTGCGCTCACTCCTGTCCTGGGGAAAGGGAGAGAGTGCAAGTTCCCTTCCCTGTGCAATCGGTGTATCCCTGCTTTGCTCAGGCCCTGCTCCCTCCCCAGGCCCCATACACCCCACAGCTCTGCTACCCATGGTGGGAGAAATCAGTTGCAATAAACCCTGGAGCCAGACTTTGCTGCCTTGTGTCTACCTGCTGCTGTGACACTGCACACACACAGGAGAAGTTGAGGTCCCGGGGTGGTGGGGGATGCTGGGGGGCACCGTGTTCGGGGGGGGGGGGCGGTCCCGTTTGCTGCATCCCCTGTCTGAGACTCACCCTCTCCTTTCTTCACTCCATGCAATGGCTGGGCAAGCTGGAGCCCCCCAGCAAGGGCTGGGGGGTCAGGGTGCCCCTGAAGGGCATCAAGTCGCCAGGAGGGGGGTTCATGCCATGGGAGATCCATCCCTGGGGCAGTCCCCGGGGTCCTTCGGCAGCCCAGGGCTGGGTGCTGGGGGGTGATGCGTTGAGGCCCCAGGAGGGTGGGGAGCCCCAAGGCGAGCAGGGGTCTTGGGCAGCCCCACAGCCCTCAGCCTGGGCTCCCTGCAGCAGGGGGGCAGGGGCTGCAGGGCTCCTGGGGGCGGCAGGGCATTGCATCATGGCCAGTGCTTTCCCACCCTGGAGCGGGTGATGTTGGGTGGCCAGGACCTGCCAGAGCATGGAGCGTGGCCAGAGAAGGGCAACAAAGCCGGTGAAGGGTCTAGAGAACAAGTCATACAAGGAGCAGCTGGGGGAGCTGGGGGTGCTCAGCCTGGAGAAGAGGAGGCTGAGGGGAGCCCTCATCGCTCTCTGCAACGGCCTGAAAGGAGGCTGGAGCCGGGGGGGGGGGTCGGTCTCTTCTCCCCAGTAACAAGCGATGGGATGAGAGGGAACGGCCTCAAGCTGCGCCAGGGGAGGTTTAAATTGGATATTAGGAAAAATTTCTTCACCAAAAGGGTTGTCAAGCATTGGACCAGGCTGCCCAGGGAAGCGGTGGAGTCCCCATCCCTGGGGGTGTTTAAAAGCTGGGGAGATGTGGTGCTAAGGGACATGGTTTGGTGGTGGACTTGGCAATGCTGGGTTAACGGTTGGAGCTGATGATCTTAAGGGTCTTTTCCAACCTAAATGATTCTATGATTCTGTGACCAGCACCTGTGTTTTGGCCGGAGGCCAAGGGACACATGGGGCTCGGGGATGGCACCTCCTCCCCAGTCAGCCGGACCCACGTTCGCACAACCCACCTCGCGGCGACAGTGCAAGCGTGACGCGGTGGGACACATGGGACCACCAGGCACTAGTGGGAGCACCAGGCGATGCCCCGTGCAGGCGCCCAGGCGGTGGCCGGAGCGGTGCCCAGCAGGCACCCAACGGCCCCGCTCCCCTTGGGGCTGGCAGTGCCGTGCCAAGCACTCGGAGCTACCTGTCCTTCCCCGAAGCTTCTCCAGCATCACAAACTTTCAATTTCTTTATTTAAATGTATCTATCTGTGTTTTATTAAAATTAATTCCCTATTTGGTATTTTCCCTGCAATCCCATGGATTTTTTTCATAAGAAACCTGGCACTGCCCTAGCACAGCTGCTCGCTCCGTATCAGCCTGTCCATGCTGGAACGACATGGAGGAGGTATTTGCAGGTTGTGGGTGTTGTTTTAGACACAGGATTTTACTGGAGGTTTTAACAACCACCGAACTGAGAGCCAGTGGGGGTGAAAACACCTCTCCATGTGTAGGTGTCAAGGCCACATCTTCAGCCAGTGGGGTTAATTCAGAGGTACTAGGAAATAAGGAATCTTTATCCTTCCCCCAACTAATGAGGGAGTGACAGAAACCCTGAAGAGAAAGGGATTGATTATTTATACAGCTAATAAGGACATTTTCCTCTGATGCTCATCCAGGCATTATGTTTCTAAAGCACATTTTATTCTCCAGAGCAGGTATGTTTCAGAAGTACAGGGTTTGCAATGTGTTAGTCTGATTATAATGCAATTAAAATAAAAACAGCTCAAAAGGGATGAACCCAGCAAGGGAAGCAGAGGAACTCTGCAGAAGAGGTGCAAGGAAAATCTTTTGGCAGGCCGGGGTGTGCCCCGCTGCCAGCCGCTCCACTCCCCCCAGCAGGGCACTGGTCTGGCCATGTGCCCAGTGCAGGCGGGCAGGGATGAAGCCCTAGCAGTGGGTAATGGGTTTGATGAGGATGGCAGAGCCTTTGCAGTTGCCGCTGCACAGGCTGCCCCACGTTATGGCCCCCTTGACGTTCAGCCGTACAGAGTAACAGGCCGAGTACCACCACCCGCCCCCGTAGCTGGAGGCACAGTTCCCGCTGTTAGTGTCCTGATCCTGATCTTTGGTGGAGAACTTCATGTTGTCGTGCATGGTGGAAGGACTGTTTGAGGCCATGGCGTCCCCTGCCAACCCCGAGTACGCTCCCAGCCTCAGCCGGTAGCCCTGGGACTCATCTTCCACAATGAAGAGGTTGTAGTCTGCAAACGTGGCATTGTTTGCCGCATCCCAGATGACAAACCTGACCTGGTAAACCTTCTGCTTGGAGATCTGATGGATGTACTCGGTGCCCAGCCAGTACTCGGTGTGCACATTCCCAAAGCCGTACTTGTAGGTGCTCCAGGACTCGGTCCAAGTGATCTCCGTGCTCTGCCGGTTCCTCTGGATGACCGTCCAGCCCCCGTCCATCTCATTCATTTCACAGTACACCACGATGGGGTGCAGTCCCTTGGGATGGATGACGTAGACGCCGCTGGGGCTGCCAGCGGGGATCTCACTGCAGTCCTTGGGCAGACCTGGGGCAGGAGAGAGGGTGATTTAATAAGACCCTGTGCAACAAGGCAGAGGCACGTTCCGTAGTCCTCCTGTGCCTGGTTCTGCAAGACCAAGGCGTTAATGAGACCTGGATTGCCTGAGGAGCACAGATCATGCGAACACCATCCTCACCTGCGCACACAACGCCTGCGTCCTCGCTGTGCTTGCAGTTCTGGTCTCCCCAAGGCCGCAGCGAGCAGTCAGTGAGGCGCTGCTCCTCCCCATTGCAGTTAACGTCGTCCAGCCAGATAGTCCCAGATCCACTCCCAAAATAAGCGTTACTTGGGGCTGATACTGCGTCTCCGCAGTCGAGCTGCCTACACACCACAGAGGCATCTCTCATGTCCCAGCCGTCATCACACACCGTTCCCCACTCATTGCGGTACCAAACCTCCACCCGTCCGGAGCACAGGCTGGAGCCGTTCACCAGCCGGAGCTGACCTGGAACATGGAAAACAACAGTAGGGAGATTTGGAAATGGGAGCAGGGACGTCGCCAAAGAAAGGTGGCACCCAAATCAGGAGGTACTTTCTAGCACAAGAAGTGGAGTCCAGGCAGTAAGATGCAGGGTCTTTACACCTCTGATCTTGCTCCCAGCTGGGGAAGGTGCCTAGGAGCCTTTGTCTTCTGAATTCTCCCTTTCCAACTATTTTTGGTGTGTTGTGGCCCTGGAGACTGGGCACAGGTTTGCCATGTGTTCCCTCAGCCAAGTGGGCATCAGCCATCCTCTCCCACCACTGCAGGAACTGTGTTTCATCCTCTTGGGACTGTGAGTACGCCGGGAGCAAGGCTGGGGGTGAGACAGGGGATGTTGCAATCCGGTGAAGTACCCTCAGACAAGGGTGTTTCACAGGAGAAGACCACTTTTCTAGTTCTTAGTCACGGAAGAAGCGAAATAGCTAGGGATGCTGGTGGCGGGAGAACCCTTCCTTTCTTCTGCATCTTTCCTAGTGACTGTCCCTACCGTCCTCCCGTGGGGCAGGGGGGGTGTGTTCAAAGCCTTGGCTTTGGGAGGAGATCAGAGCAAACCCTCTGGGCTTCTCCACGCCTCCACATAGAGCAGAAAGGTCTGTGACTGCAAGGTCCCACCAGACGTTTGAGGAAGGGCAGGTGACTCATGCTGGGGCATTTAACTAACTCTCTTGAGGGGATGCTGGGGCTCTGCTGGCAGCGCGGGGGGAGCACTGGGTTGGAAGATGCCCTCCCTGACAGCCCACTCGGGGGTGCTCCTAGCCGTGTCCTGCTGGCAGAAGTGGAGACCTTCCATGTACCTACCATTCACTAACGTGTTCATAGCAGACGCACTGTTTTTCCAGACAGGCTGATTGAAGAGGGACGGGCTTTGGATGCTCCCGGTGAGCTGTGGACCAGGCAGGGCCAAGACACAGGCAAGGAGCAGGAGGGGAGCGCACTGGGCAGCTGGGGGAGGAAGGGACAAGATGAGAGTCGAACAGAGCATCCCACTGCTGGCGTAAAACACGCAGCGGGGAACCAGCTGCAGCGAGGTGAAACAGCTGCAAGTCACCCCAAACCTGCAGGGACGGCACGGGGTTGTCTTTCAGACACAAATCTCGTAGCCGGACTCTTTGCTGTGCCCAGGCTTCCTGGCAGAGCCCGAGGTGACCAGGAAATTTGGGGAGCAAAATCAAGCAATCACAAGAGATTCCTTTGCAGATCCGAAGAAACTTGACCAAAGCGTTTATCTTTAAGCACAAATTTAACGGAAACCTTGCGGAATATTTTCTGCCCCTCCAGCTCGCTAAACAGCTAGATGGTATTTCTACACTCTGGAAACTCCAAATTAAAAAATTAAGTTATAATCAAATTAATATAACAATGTTCAACTTAATTATAATAAGAGTTATCCCAAGATTAAAATCTGAACATTCATTTAAAGATGGCACCACAGCTGCACCTCTGGGGGTTACAGCAGTGTGGGATTGCGAAACATCTGGAAAGGGACGATTTTTCCAACAGTGCCTCTATTTTGGACACCCCACAATGATGGGCCCTTGGTAGCAATTGGAAATCTACGCTTTTCACAGACCGGTAAATTCAGTCTTACATTATTAACACATTTACACTTAGATTTATGACTCTGCTGGGCTAGAAATAAAGCGCGGTGACTGTCTGCTGGACGTGAACGTACCCCTTCCTCTGACCCTGTCCCTGTTCTGCCAGGACGGAGGGGTACTCCTGGGAGATGAGCGGCGGCGATGTTTTTCTTTGTTCAACGTCTCCTCTGCCCCCGCTGACCCATTTGCATGGGGAAAGGCCACTCTGACCTTCCCTCCCTTGGTTTTGCCCTCCTGCTCCTGAGCACAGCCCTGGGGAGACCCCGTTTGCCCTCGCTTTGCCTGCACCCTGAGCCTCACCGAAGCTCCTCCCGATGCGCTCGCAGCGATGTGAGGTGCGGAGAGCCCCTGTCCCTCCGGCCGGTGACGGGGTCTGCAGGACGGCCAGCGGCTCTGCACCCCTCGAGTATGACCCAGCGCTGCTCTGACCCTGGTCTGCTCCCTGCTCTCTGGGACAGGGACTTGCACATCCCTCTCAAACCTTCTCCCTTGCCCTGGGAGAAGCAGCAAGGACCTTGAGTCTGCCCTATGCCGTGTCCTCCATCCCTGGGAGCAAAGGGACGGCTCTGCCGGGGGGAGGCTCTCAACACCCGCCCTCCGCCAGCACTGCTTCTGGGGGGCCACGGGCCAGGGAACCCACCCTGCCCTGCTTCCCACGCTCACACTCACCCATGCCGACTCCACAGGGACACTTGGAAGCCCAGAAAGTTACTGTACATATGCTTTGAGTCACAAGATTTATAGCCGTGCTGTACCAGGGGAGGAGTGCAGCTGACACTGCTGCTGCTGGGCCAGTCCTGTTCTCGTTTTGGGGCGTGTTAATGAGCTTCCAGCAATAGGGCTGTAACCTGAAGGGGTGCTTCCCCGCGGCAGGGATGTTCATCTGCTCTGATAAGAGCCCTTATCAGGACCTGAGCAAATACAGCCCAGGAGTGGCAAAGGCATCCCGGCACTTCCCATGTGTCAAGCAGGACTTTTCCTGGATGTGCCACCAACGGGTGTTTGGAGACATTTGCTGAGCTCCCTCCTGTCACCTCTGCAGGGCACGACCCTGGAGATTCAGCCCTGCTCACCACCCAGCTGAGCAGGGTCTGCGGTCCCTCCTGCCAGATCCGTGCTGAGGTGGACAGGAGCTGGATGCAGCAAACCGGCACTGTGGAAGACCTCAGGGATGTCCCTGCTTTCTTCTGGAGCAAACACTGAGCGTGGCTCAACAGCAGTCGTAGGCACGAAGCAGAACTAAGCAATGGTGGCAACCGTCCAGCTTGTCACCTCTGGGGCTCATGTCAGGAACGGAGCTAAAAGGACTGGGCCAGTTGAAACATGAGAGTATTTCTGAGTCTCAGATGAAAGCAGGTATCACTCCAGGGAGCACCTGGTGCTGGGAATATCTCCTGCCTCTTCCAGCTCAGAGTGCAGAAATTGTGAGGCCCACAGCATGTCCTCTGCATGGAGCAGCCACGTGCCACCAGCCATCGCCACACAAAGCTCCTGCTACCTACACAACCTACGGTGACAAATGACACTTTTTGCCCAAGCGAGCTTTGAGCTGTGGTTGCAAAAAAAAAAACTGAGAAAAAAAAACATTTTCTGAAGTCTCACATTTGAAAAATGACTGAATAATATCAGCAGCTGCAAAATGTCATCTGCTGAGAGAGCAGGAGTTTCAGGACAGAAGGGGCTTTCCCCAGCAAGGCTGAGATGAACGTGAAGGTGAATCACAAGTCGCATTGCTTGCACGGAGAAGTCCAAGTTACCCCAAGACACTTCTGGCGTTACTCTTGGGCACTACCTTGCAGCTCAGCCGTTGGAGTAGAGCAAACAGGGAGATAAACAGGATTTCCAAAAAAGTTAATAAGTGCACCAAGAAAGTGGGAGATTTTTTTCCGCACGTACTCCGCCCATTACACGATGTTTCAAAAGTATTTTCTCTCATAACTCATTTCTGCAGAGATGTGATGCTGGGACCGTTACCCTAGGAGGGATGGGATGTTATCCCATTCCCAGCATTTCTGTTTCATGACAGGTCCGTGTAAATGCCACAAGCCAGCCAGAACTGCGGCCCCTGCGGTGTCCACGAAGCCGTGCCGCGCTCAGAGGAGTCCCGTCTGAGAGTCGAGGGTGTCCGGCCTGTGAAGTGGGGTATCGCCACGCAGACGATGCTCCGTCAGAGCTCTGAACAGGCACCATGGACCCACAACTGTTGATCGCTGCCGGGGCGGACCCGCACTCACAGGCCTCCCCCCGCACCTCCTGACTGCGGAGCCCACCCAGGTGAGGCTGAAGCGGCTCCGTGGCCGTGCGGAGACCCCCCAGTGCTGATAAAATGCAGCCCCCAGCAGCCCCGGCCCTCCTGGGGCACGGGCCTGGAGCGGGGGCAGCCCCGGGCAGCGAGCAGGCAAGAAGCAGCTCCCACCACCGCAGGGATGCCCTCGTGTTGGCATGGGCTTGTTGAACAGCTGCTGCACGCTACTAGCAAGCTGTTCTCCACCGGTTTTATGGACATTTGTTTCTAAGCAGCTGTTTCTACCTCCCCCTCCTTGACTTTTTCCTTATTGGCCCCTGGAGCATCTGTAGGATGGGAAATGTTTGTCTGCCAGCTGTGAGGTGTGAGCGGTGTTTCCTTTTCCCAGAAATCTCAAAGCACATCCCAAGTAAAGAAAACACTAATATCTATGCTATCATGTACCTGCACACACACATAAAATTTTACTGTGGTGGATCTGTCACTTTCGGTGCCTATTTCCAGCATTATCAACTAGGATTAAGTTTGTGTAAAGCAAATATTAATGCGTTGGGCAGATTGAACTCAGATATCAAATACCGTCCGAGTATGGGCAAGAATGAAATTCTTGTAATAACTGATAAACTCTATCTCCACGTTCACCAGGAGATAGGGGCGCTGGGTTCCCCTCTCGGTGATGGAGGAACTTCCTCCTCCTCCTCTTTGGTTTCAATAGCTTCAGTGCCTGCAAGTGAAGATACCAAAAAGCACCATTTATGAACGCTTTGCTGCTTGCTGAACCCTGGTTCAGAAGCCAGGGCCTTTCTGGTGCATTTGCACCTTTGTTCTTAGAATCACAGAATCATAGAATCGTTAAGGTTGGAAAAGACCCTTAAGATCATCGAGTCCAACCGTTAACCTGTCGCTGCCAAGTCCATCACTAAACCATGTCCTCGAGCACCACTTCTACCCTTCTTTTAAATATCTTGCACAAGTGTTGGTGAACTTTCCTCCCACCGCCATCCTTTCCTTCTGCCGCTTGGCCATTTTGCTCTGCCCTGCTCCCGCCTGTGCTCGCGCAGGAGCTCCAGCTCGCTCCTCCTTTCCTCTGACACCGCCGGGGGGCTGAGGCTCTTCCAGGATTCTGAGCAGCGAAAGGGATATCACACCGGCCGATCCGCTTCCATCTGCTTTCATCCAGGCCTGTCATAAGGATTTTGCTTTCCCCTTCCCATGTCAGACCGAGCCAGCGGCTGACTGTCTCCCCCTTCCCACCCTGTTGTTGGGACCCACGCAGGCACTGCTTAACCCCGAAGAGTTCACCCGAGCAGGGACCATCCCCACATCAGCGTAAGCGAGACCGTCGAGGTGACAGACCCCTGGTGCGGGGCAGAGTGAGCAGGAGGACACTGTTGCTCTCTTGCATCCCTCCAGCAACAGCCAAGGCCTGGGGTGACATTTGCTGCTGAGCCGAGCAAGCCAGTAACAACCACCCGCCCTGAGAAACTGCCTCCTGACTCCAAATCTGCATGCAGAGGGATGGAGCAAGTGAAAAGGATCTTCCTGACCCCCGCCAGTGACAGCTGGTGCTCCGAAATGTGCTATTAATTAAAATCCACCGTGTATGAAGCAAAGAAAGATGGTCAGCAGAGTCTGGGACATTCCCAGTCTTTCCTCTCCCAGCCTGCATGGACTTTCTGCTTCCATGCAGAAATCCCAGAGTTGCATCTGGCCATTAAACCAGGAGGCCACGGGCCTCTTCCCCTCCTAAAAAATCCGAGGACGCTGCTAGCCCCTGCACTGTCCCATGTGGTTACGGGTTAAGCCTCAGCATGTGAACAAGGCTCCTGCAGCACATCCCACCCCTCCTGGCTGTGACCGTGGTGCTCTGCTCACCCGGCGGTGATCGGGGATGCCACGGGGAGCAATGCTGACACCCGCCTGGCAGAAAACCAGTGGCAGCTGGGGACAGGAATGGGCGGAGGGACCTTGTGCGAGGTGCTCCTGGTCTGCACTATGAGACAGAAACATCTCGCGGTTGCCAGCAGGCAGAGCCCCTTCCCCACGGCTGTTTGGGGCCAGAGGACATGCAGGACTGGCGTCTCATTCCCCTGGGAACACAGCATGGCACCTTCCCGCATCTGGGTAGCTCCTCTCTCCCCTTCAGAGCATGTCTTCTGCTCCCCCGTGAGCCCAAAGGACAACACGAGGCACGGCAGGTACGATATAACCACGTCGCCTACCTGCAACGTCCCGATTTCCTCCTCGATGCTCTCAGAACACAATGTGACCATTGACCGGCGCAGGAGCGACAAGGAAAACAGATCTGAATAAGCACTGGACCAGTGTGTGAACTTGTGATTGAGAAAGAAATTGCTTAAAAAGGAGGGATTTAATGGCTAGCAAATGTGGGCCAAGAAATAGAATCCTCTGAATGGCTTCATGGCTGCTGGCGAGCAGCAGCCGTGCTGTGCAGCGATGCCATCTGCTGCCTCCAGCCACCGGCGAGCTGAAACCTGGGAGCCTGCTCTGCAACCAGCGCAGCGGGTTCAGGGATGGAGGGGCATGCTGCTCCTTACTTTCCGTCTTCCAAACCCTGGACTTTATTGCCACAGATGAACTGATTAGCAAGCCAAGAACAAAATTAAGTGCTTTGACGGTGGTGCCTCCGCGACCTTCGTTTAAACCACTGCGATGACTTAACACTTGATCTTCCCTGATGGGGAAGAAGAATCCCTGGCCTGCCACGTGGACTCTGCAAGGAAATTTCAGCCTGGGGAAGGGCTGGGATTGTTACCAGCCACCTTGCAGGTAGGGCAGGTCATTGCTGATCTCCTCACCACCTTGTGCACTGCAAGTACTGCAAGTCCTTGGAGAAAATGGGCTGAAGGAGCTCATGGTGTGTAGATACAGATATCAAGGACAGTCTTTAGCCGAGAGACAGGTTTGAACATGGCTTTTGAAAGTTGGCGTTGGCACTGGACTGAGTGTGACAAGAGCTGTTCAGGGGGAATTTTATTGGAGTTAAAATCAAAGATGTTAGCCAAATTCTCTATATCCCTTTTTCTCCCTTATTCATATCCATATACAGCAGTTGTGATGAGCTTCGGTACCTCCCAGTGTCCTCAATACCTGCCCACCAGCAGCGCTCTCCCTGCACGGGGGCCGAGCTGTCCCCTTGGCCAGGCTCGCGAGCGTCGCCCCTCCGCACAGCGCACACGAGGTCGCTGCAGGGAGCTGGGTCCACAGGGATGAAACACAAGGACATGTGAGTTTGCCAGCATTATTGGTAAAATCCAGCTCTCCGGACGAATCCTACATATTCCGAACCCAGGGATGGAAGAAATAAGATGACGCAGATGCCTTCATGTCATCCCGGGGCCATCCGCCAAAGAGGCACTTCTAACACCCTTTTACTTTCAAGCCAGTGAATTTTCATATGTGCTTACAGCATGTGCAGCCCCACAGCGACGTGGATGCCAGGTTTTATCAGTTCAGCAGAACATCATTTGCTTTACAGTGCTACAACACTCGCTTACAGCATCCTCTCCCCTCTGCCCACAGGTAGGAAATATTTTGAGGTCAAGGCTACTTGTCCCATGAAATACCTTTCCAGGTGTTAGGCAGCAAAATGACTTTTCTTCCTACCCTGTCCTAATAATTTGGCTATGGCTACAGGCTTGGCAGGGCTCAGCCAAGCCCTGACTGCAGCTATTACTGCCCTGTCCTGGTTCCTGCACCTCGGGAGCCCACAGGTCCCCTCCAGGCTGGCCCTTGCCTCGGGATGGTTTCAGCAGCGAATCAATGCTGAACTAGACCTGACTGCAGGTCCAGCCACATGGTCCTGCAGCGGTGAGAGGTGGGGTGGCCTGGGAGAGGCTCTGGCTCCTGGGGGAAGCAAAGCCTCAGCAAGAGCATGGACACCGTACCAGGAGGAGGCACTGTGTCCATTAGCTGGGGTCACCAAGCTTCCCCAAAAAGACAAAACTGGTTAAACAACAGCTTGACATCATCTCTTGGCCAACACTGAGTGCTACAGGGAGAGCTGTGCTACAGCGAGAGCTGTGTGACTTGGGATGGGCGTCCCCTTGCCCCTCTCAATT
This sequence comes from Platalea leucorodia, assembly GCF_965183815.1. Classification (NCBI taxonomy): domain Eukaryota; kingdom Metazoa; phylum Chordata; class Aves; order Pelecaniformes; family Threskiornithidae; genus Platalea; species Platalea leucorodia. The sequence continues at coordinate 880,702 of NC_138838.1, forward strand.
CCTCGGTCATGGAAACACAACACATTTGGAGGAGCTTCCCTGCCCGCTTCCCAGCCTATAAGAAGTGCTTCTTTTAGGCCACAGCAAGTGGGGAGAGGGGAGAAGACCCTTGCTCAAAGAGACCCTTGGGTGCCAAAGGAAAGGTGCTGTGGTCGGGTGCGAAGGCCACCTCCAGGTGCAGAGGTGGCCACAGCTCCCTACTTCTTGTCCACATGGGCACAAAAGAGGCCCCAGCACCTGCAGCCCCACAGCTGCGACAGACCTCAAGGCAGGGTTTTCCCTTGGCAATGCTCAGCTGTGAGCAGATATTTCCTGGCCGGGATTTTGGGAGGGCTGGGGTTGAGCTGTTGAGCGGGGTTTGCCCCTTGCCCACTTCTGCGGTGCGGCTGCCTCTGCCGTGGTGCCAGCACCAAGCCCTCGGCTGAGGAGCTACTGAAATCTTGTTGTGGGGATGGCGTTATTGGCTCTGATAGTGAAATGGTGACTGAAAACATAGAAGTATGTATGTTTGTGTCTGGGATGGCCATCTACTGATGTCTCCCTCAAAACAGCACCTGAGGACTGGCACTTTGGCACCAGGGACGGCACTGCCCCCAGCACACGCTTGTTCGGAGGGAAGGCTGCCGACAGCCCCTCCTGTTTTAGAAAGACCCCCAGCCCGAAAACATGCTCCAGGCTCACAGGTCTGGAGTAAAGCCGGAGCCTTTTGGTCCAGTTCAACAGCTCGCTGATGTTGGAAAGAAACTAGAGTCCACCTAGATTAACTCCAGGCTGGAGCCAGAAAAGGAGGGGTGACACTGGCACGCCTGGGGTGCCTTGCCATTAGCAGCAAAGAGAAAGAACTTCTGTAGGTGTCTCCATGGGATCAGCACCCATCGCACGTGCTGTGAGCCAGGAGGTGGGCAGCGCTCGCTGCCGCACTGGGAGAGGGTTGGTGATGCTGGTGCTGTTTGGGGACGTCCCCTGGCAGCCCTGTGCGAACCGTGGCACATGATGGGGTCGGGGTTTGCCTGCAGTGGGATCCCTGAGAGCTCACCGGGTGCTGCTCTGCCCACCCCACCGGGATCCTCCCTGCCAGGCAGGGACACGGACGTCACCGCACCACCAGGCAGGCGGCCGTCTCCATTGGAGGCAATTGACTGAAATCAGTCGGGGAAAACTGTGACAGAAAGTTTAGCACAGTCTCCCTGGAATATATCAAAGCAGCGTCAGCCATCTAATAGGATCAGTAACGTAAGCTGTGCCGCACAAAGAGGAGCGCTAATGGGATATCATTTTACGCAGGAGACAGTTTGATGTATCTGGGCCACTGCTAGCTAAATCCTCCCTGAAGTCCCCTCTTTGTGGCTCTTCTGGCTCCAGGATTAATCAGCTCTCTCCTTTTTATCTGAAAGACGTGAGGCCATCAGCTGCCTGCAGCTCCTGACGCGAAGCACTGCGGGAGCCCACGTTACCCTGCGGGGAGCATCGGTGGGGACAGCCCGCGGCAGCCTCGGCTGCCCGCCCGGGGCTGGGTCCTGCTCTCAGGTCCTGCTGTGCTTACAGTGGCTCTTGCCTGCACGATGCCCAGGGAGCCGGTGCTGAGCCTGGCTCTGTGTGGTCCAGCGGGCACTGGGGTGCATGGCGAGCCCTCGTTTTGCTGACAGCTACCTGGGGTGCAGGGGAGAGGCACGTCATGACCCATATGGCCAAAGCCGCATTTAGGGTCATAACTCAGGCTCGTCCTGCCTTTGGACACTTGGGGCAGGGTTGACTTCTGCTAGTCCACGAATCCTCCCCAAAACCATAAGCCTTCCTCGTGGAGAGTCACAAGGCAGGAGAAAGGAGGAGAAAAAAGACTCACAGAGAAGGATTGAAATGCCCCTTCTGAAAGAAACCCACAGCAACCTCAGCTGCCTGTGCCTCTGGGGATAACAGGCCAAGTGGCCCCAGAAGGCCCCAAATGTCCTTCAATTTTGTGCAGCTGAGGCATGAACCAGAGAAAGACGCCCCGGTTTACACCAGTGCACAGTTAAGCAAAGCCCTGCACAGAGACAAGCTCCGGGAGCAGCTGCAGGACTTTCCACCAGCAGAGCCGTTTGGGTCCTTGCACTCCCCCTTGCCCCCGTGCATACATCTCATCCCATCAAACCCTTGTTTCAGCAAGGTGCAACATCCACTTGCAACACCAAGACTCGGTTTCGGTGCAAGCATTGAGGGCTCCGGCTGGGTGGTGCTCACGGACTTCAAGCTGGGCCAGGGTCCTCGGGCCAAGCTGCGGTCACCCAGGAAAGCGGTGGCAGCAGAACCTGCACCGGCCTTGCTGCCGCAGGGCCGTGGTGCTGCCACCAGCCTGAAAGAGCAGGATGGGGTAACTGGGAGGTCTGAATAGTCACGGGAGCTGACTGAGGAACATCATTGCTCAAGGTGGAGGACCACAAGAGGAAATCGTTTTCAAGCGCAGATCCCAAGAACAGCCGATAGATCAGCAGGACGCTGTGTCCAGGGATCCTGTGTCATTAAAGGTCCATCAAGGGAGGGAGTAAATGACCCAAAGAAGGGCTTTGCAAACCAGCAGGTCAAACGTCTCCGAGTCAAAAGCGTGTGTTTGGAAGCTGCTGGGAATGTCCCCAGGTGCCCTCAGGCCAGGCAAGCTAGGGCACGAGCCCCTGCTCTGCACTGCCTGGCCATGAGCTGGACCAGCGGCACAGCCAGCCCGGCGAGACCCACCTGCACCTCTCCTACCGCTCGCCGGCTCCTTGCTCCTGTGGGTCACCAACTCCTCAAACTCACTCTCCAAACACGCATGAACCAGACTTGTAAATCTTCTGCTTTTGTCTCTGAAGAGGGAAAATCTGAGAACATCCTCAGAGAGGCAGCTTTCTCTCCTCCTTGTATTCAACCCATTTTCTCAGATAAATCCCCTTAGTTCCACCAAGGTTTAACAGGAGTGGAAGGCTGTTTCAAATGAGTCCGAACACTTCTATTTCCTATATGTACGTCTTTCAACTTTAAAACAGCTTTTTTAAGTGCCAGTGCTTCTTAAACAGCCTTCAGCCCGAGACAGGCATCAAAGGAAGAACCGGCCGGTCAGGAGAGCAGGCTGCCTTCTCGTCCGAAATTGCAAAGGAATCACGAGATAACAAATTAATTCCCTAACTTATGTGAGTATTTCTTGCTGAAAGGGTTTTCTACAGCATCCAGTCTAAGCAGGTTTTTGGGTGTGCGACCGTACATACTGAGGTGGCATCTGGCAGCTATGATGTAAAGGCATCGGTCTTCTACATTCACAAAGAAACATTTGAAAAGAAGCTCTTAGGGTTGAAAAAGTTTGAAGAACAACAAGGGTTTCCATCCTTAAGTAGAAAAGTGACCAAAAAATAACCATAAACCTTTGCAAAGTTTAAAGAATAAAGACTACAAAGTACCCACTAAAGAACAGAATTTCAGTAGGTGGATTTTTAGAATTGCTTATGTGATTTTAAAGAGAAAAGGGATGAAGAGGCTTCATTTCCCAAAGGAGTTTATGGCTCTGCAACCATCATTTTTCGGAGTGCCGAGCAGAGCGTTGTGACAGCACTTGCCACTACAAAGTTCTGTTTCTACCCTAAAAATAATCCAGAGAAGTTTGTTTTCTTGCTTTGAAGGTCAGATCTTTCCCTAGCTGGTTTCTCATGCCAGCGATCTTCTCATTTGAGAAGATGCTCAACCAAAAAGGTTGACTCTCTTTGGGACCAGCTGCCTCCAGAAGCTCTCTCTGCAGTGTATTTGCTCTCTGAAGTCTCCTTGCGGGTGCTCCGTGCGGCACCACATCACTAACTCTAACAATGACGACTGTCTTTCTAGGAGAACAATAAAGGGAAGAAGAATTTTGAAGCTGCAGCCCAGGACAGGCAGCTGGGAGGTGAGGCACATCGGCTTGTGCCCAAGGAGGTGGCATCGGCTGACGTGTTTGTCGTTCGTCCCTTGTTGAGAGAGAACTGAGACGGGTTCAATGATGGATTCCCTCAACAGGTTCAACGTTCTGCTTAGCAAACAGATCGTTTGCCATCATCCCAAGTGTAAAAGTCATTTCACGTACCTCCTGATCTGTAAGGGCAAAGACAAGTTTGCAGCAAACCAGAATGAGATCCCAAGTTGTTGCTGGTTATCTCCAGCAGCCTCTGTGAAGGGCTGCGCATCCAGGATGGCTCCCAGCACCTTTCCAGCAACTGTGCCCCTTGCTCAGCTCTGCTGCTCCTCCTTTGGGCAGAAAACTGTCCCACTGAGAACGGCACCTCTCACAGACCGAAGGGCAAGAAAGAGTGCGGGATGGGAGATGGAGAGGGGGTGCAGCCCCTGAGCCGGGCTGGAAAGAGGACGGAGAGCCCTGGGTAGGACAAGAGTGACTTGGGGGTGCTGGTGAAAGCGAAGGAGGATGGGGACTGAGGGGAAGCACGACAGCGGCTGAGGGCTGGAAGCGGGGAGCAGGGGCTCCTGGTAGGGACAGGGGCTGGCAGTGAGGGCAAGGAAGGAAGGTTTCCACCACGCACTCTCTGCTTGAATGCTAAAGGCACTAGCCATGGCTCTAACTGGGAGGAGGTAGCTGATGGTCAGGCTCCGTTACAGTGGGCTCCGTTCTCGTAAGGGAGCTTTCACCTGGCTGTGATTAAAGCCTTCAAACTTGGAGGAGCTGAAGCCACAGGGACCTCCCATCTGCAGGTCATCTGTGGTGACACCTCCTTGACAGCGATGCTGTCCCATTGCTGCGGCTCGCACCCAGGAACACTTGTCTGCTGAGCACAGGCTGTCCTCATTGCTGATAGCTCACCACCCCAGTTTTGGTATCTGACAGAATAGGATGGGCCATCAGGCACTGCAAAGGTAGCCCTCTCCTTCCCAGCAAAGCCAAACATACAGCCTACGACCTGGGGTTCCTTTCAAGCCTCAAACTGCTCTTCAGGAAATCTCCGGTGCCGCCTGGGGACTGCATGCACACGTTGTCCAGAGGCAGGACTGCCATCTCCTGGGCAGCTGGGAAACTCGGTGTGCAACAGCCCCAGAAAACCATCCTGGAGTAACTCAGAGGCCACGTGGCTGAGAAGCCGCTGTGACGGCAGGTACTGCCCATGAAAACAAACCCAACACTTGGGTAATTCAAAAGCAGCTTCAGTAGGAGCTGCAGGGACAGGTAACAGCTCTGTGGCCAGCGTGTGTTTAACCTGTGCACTAAGCAGAGCACGATTCCCACCACTGAGAAACGCGGTTTGGCTCTAACGCAAAAATTAGCAGGCCGTTGTGTACTGAAAGTCCCTGGAGAGCCAACTGGGCCTGAAGACACCCTTCGCCATCCCACGGTACCTTTGGTGCAGCTTCTTGCACACCCTTTCTCAGTCTAAAAAAATGAATGGGGGAAAGCAGACCTTCACCAGATGGTCCTGCACCGATGCCGGAGGGTCGCCGTGCCTGGGAGCCATGGAGGAACATGCACGTGGCCCCGTGCTGGACGCAGGGAACACCGGTGGCTCACCCTCCCCTCCCTCCCCATGGGTCCTGCCTCCCTTGGCCCCCTGCCCTGCCTCCGGCTCCCCTGGGGCTACTCCCTGCCCAAACACTGGCCTCTTGCCTGCTGGCCCCCCTGCCCACACGGTCACTCCCCCCGGCCAGACCCCTCGTGCAGCCCCGCAGTGTCTGAGCCCGCAGCGGGGCCGTGCTTGCTCTCCTCTGTGCCTGCCCCCCAACATCCCAACCCCCTGCTCTTTGCATTAGGCTCCGGTTTTCCCTCTCCTCCCCACCTTCCCCTCCAGCCCAGAGAGGCAGGCACAAGCTAGGGGGAATTTCAGCCCAAGCACTTTAAGGTCTGACAAAATTACATGTAATGAAGCCAAGCTTTACGGGAAGCACCATGCAATCCTTTTTCACTGTCTGTGAGCTGCCTGTGCTTTGCAAATGGCTCCTGTAGCACTTTGCAGAAGTAATGGGAATCCTCAACTGCCGTTCTGAAACTCACCGCTAGATTTATGGCATTAAATCTCCGTTCTGGTAGCAGCAGTAAATAAGAAGAAGTGTGACCATAATAAAATTTTAGATATGTCAGCATTAATTTTATGGTCTATATATGTGTGCAGAAATTAAGGGAAGATGCTTACTTGGAATAGAAAAACTATGGCGGCATTGGGAGGGCTCCCGGAGAATCATTTGGGACGGGCAGGTGCTCCCCACCGTCCCCGTTTGCCTGGCGTGGCAGGACGACAGCGGGAAGCGGCGTAGCCCGGTGGGTCCTGCCCCTGCCCACACAGCAGGCAGGACGGGCAGGGTCGGGCTTGGCAGCGCCGTGGCGGGGTACAGGAACTGCCTGAGGCGTCAGGGTGAAGGAAGGGCATTTGCTGGGATAAAGCCAAGCAGAGGATGCCCCACGGCAGCGGACAAGGAGGTTCTAATTGCGTGGATGAACTTGGAGGTGACCGGGCTGAGACTAAGCCCCAACAGCAGGACCCCAACGTGCCTTTTCATGTAGGAAGGACAAGCCCAAATTTAGTCTGTAGAAGCCAAGTTCAAGATACCAAGTGTAGCAATGCAGCGGACAGAGAGAGACTGCGTCTAGCAGCCCCGCTCAGCCCGGCAGAGAAGCCAGTTAAATACCCACTCTGCGACTGCGGTTCTCCTATTAAGTGACCCCGTGAAGTCATTTCGTGCTGCACAAAACGGCACTTGCCCAGGAAAATAACAGGAGACGAGCTTTGTCCTCCTCAGCACCGGTGGCCGAGTGAGGTCCGGCAGTCATCCGTGCACCCCGGCTCTCCCCAGCACCTTGGAAGAAGCACCCAGGGCGCAGCTGATTTCCAGTGTCAGGAAAACATCTCCCCCTCTCTCTGAGCGTACCGTTGGATCCGTACATTGCACCATGTGGCGAGAGAAGGGTGTATTTGTAGCTGCATCCATGGGTAGGCACTCTTATTCCGTTAATTAACTTTATCCTTATATTACAGTATCACCACTATCTCCTGCCTGTTAAACAATCGCTTCAAATGCTATGGAAAATACAGCTGACTTCTGTATGCCAAGAGACACCGTGTTCTGTGCGTTAACTGGTGTGTTATCCTCAAAGCACTCTCTGTTTCCAAGATTACAAACCCCTCAAACAAATAAATGTCCTGTGAAGTTAAATGCTTTTATTAGTCCACCAGCAGAAATGATGTGATCCTTCTACTAAAGCAATCTGGTAAATACATGGTAATATTCTGGTAATTACATCTACGATCTGGTAAATATGAAGTGCAAGATGCAGATACTCTCACGCCTGCTATGGAAATGAATGACGCCGTCGGCTCCGTCGCTCGGGAGCAGAACTGGTTCCAGTTTGTACGTCCACTCGTGCCAAACCCCCAGGGCAAACAGCACCCAGTGCAAGTGGGTAACACGGGTGTGCGTGTGCCTGGCAGACAGCAAGCGGAAAGGGCCAAGGAGCAGAGGGACAGGGGCTGGAGGAGAGACGTGGACAAGAAGCGGGCTTCAAACTGGACCGCAGCTCCCAGGACAGAAACCTGAGCTTTGCTTTGGGACAGCTCTTAGGAGCTGTTCGAACTTATATTGAAATAAATGATATTTCTCGATAAGCTTCAGTCACATTTTGGGACAACTTCTGGATTTAAATAATATGTAATGTATATAAAAAAGGGATCATTGATGACCAAAAATGGCTGGAAAAGCCATGAAAATATCAAAATCAGCCGAGTCCTGCTCCTGTTTCTCCACAGAGATATTTCCCACAGAGACATGAAGCCTTGTCAAACACAAAACCTGCATATTTATATTTAAGGAGTGATAAAGTTTTCCATGTGATAGATATTTGTAGGAACATAAAATTGACATCTCCTGGTCTCTTGGGTTACAGCTGAGGCCTGGGGACACAGCATGAGAAAAGAGATGGGAAAACTCAATGAGGGAGTACCTACAGCAGTTTAAAACAGTAATGTATCTGATTAATCACCTTCTGCTTTACACCCAGGGAAGTCAGCGGTGAGTTACATACACTCCGGGGTCCTTTCATACCATTAAAGTGATGGGAAAAGGCCTTTGCGTTCCTGAGAACTGGGCTATAAGTGAGCACCACTGAAGAGATCTCCATCAAACCAAAATGGGTTTTTGTTCATGCAGTCCAAAGGGAGAGTGCAAACTTTAATTAACTCAATAGCTGTCAAGAGCTCGGAGACGTGCAGATCAATGGTGCTGGCTGCAAAACTGCAGAGCATCAGCGCTACAAGCCGGCCCTGCCACGCTGAAGACCGGCAGGGAGCAAGAAGAGCTGGGTAAGAAACTCGCCTGCCCTCCTGGTGATGTGCTGGTGCCAGGGCAGCTCCTCCCCACGTCTGCAAAAAAATGCCAGAGCTCAGAAAAAGCGCCAGCCCGAGCTGGCCGGTACGTGAGAGATGGCGGCCATCTCCAGGGGGCTCCTTGCACGGAGCTGCAAGGTGGAGTTTGGGAATAGGAAGGGAAACGCTGTGAGCTCTGGGGGCTGCAGGGCATCTCTCCTGGGAAGCGATAGTACAAACGGCACAAAACCTGCCTTTTTCCACATGCACCGTCGAGCTTTAGCCACGCAGGTTGTAGCAAAGCACAATTTCTGCCTTGTCAGTACCACCCTGCAGCAGAAAACCAGCAACACAGGGGTGTCACTCCGGGAGGACCCCAGAACAAGCCTGCTCTGGGTCCACGGGAATGGAGAAGCAGAATGCAAGTCACTGACAACCCTAAATATGCTTCTGCGTATCAAGCGCTGCCACTTCTCCCCGCCAGCTTGCAGGTGACACAGCTGAGCTGGTGTAAAGTTGTCTCTGACCAAGGGAGGAGAACCCACATCACCCAGTAGGTGCCGGTTTCTCCAGTAAGGCACATGGATTCTTAGCATACAAAAATGTGGGCCTTTTCAGGATACACCTTCACTAGGGGCTTTGTGACCCCCAGGTGACAAATCCCATCTGGGTGCAGAACTTCTAATGCTCAACTGTCTTAACTCACAGTCCTTGTCCCAAATCCCAGATTCCCGTCCCTGTCCTTCCCTGGGAGCTGGACTGTTGGGACTGCCGGTGGCCCACTTGCTGCCAAAGGACACATATTGGATGGATCTTCCTTCCCTTCTTTCTAACACAACTAGGGCACACCAAACAAAAAGCTAAAGTAAAAATGCTGTGACGGGCAGAGAAGTCCTCCCAGGTCAGAAGATGCAAAAACTGAAGCAGTAACTGGGGACGTAGGTCTGTCCCCATGTGCGTTATGATCTGCTCTTGGATTTCGCAGGTATTTAGAGGCACTTCTGCATGAAATATGAACCTGCCACGCTGCATTGGTTTCCGTGTGGCCCTCCTGTGTGTGACCAAAAAGCAAAACCTTTTGGGTTTTGTCAGGCCAAGAATGGCAACCTGGTGCCATTTCAATGGCACCAGCCCTTCACGCCCCCAGGCACAGCTGCTTCCCACCACAGACACCCAGGTCTGCCCTGAGGACAAGGTGCCTTTTTCTTCACCTTCACACTTCATGCCCTTGGTCTGCCTAGGGGATCTTCTCAACTCTCATTTCCAAACGCATCTTCTTCCTGCACCGAGCCCCTTGCCAGGACAGGCAAACTGAGCTGTGAGAGGTCTCGAAAGAAGTGAAGTACAGCCACGAAGCCCCTGCTGCTCTGGAGGACGTCGTCGTGCAGCCCAGAAGGGAGGCAGAAGCCTGGAGGCTGGTGCAGCCTCTGCTTCAGGGTGTCCCCTCTCAGCAGCCCTGGTAGAGGAGCAAAGACAGCAGCGAGCAGGGCTTGCCAGAGGAGGTGGGTGTCAGGAAGGTGGATCTAGAGGTGGAGATCTTTGCTCCTGGCCAGCCACGGGGGAAAACGGCCATCGAGAAAGCTGTCTGGCAAGCATCGGAAATGTAAAAGCAGAAGCATCCAGGTGTGGAGAAGGATGAGAAGGGTAGGAAGACCCCAATGCATCTAGGGGGTGCAGTGGAGTATGGGATCATGAGGGGGTAACTGGGGGAAGAGAAGGGAAGATGGGCACGAGAAGGCAGTCCAGTACCACTCTATCGCTGGGTCTTTCGCACAGCCTGAAGGCAGAGGGTTTATATATATCACTACTAAAGGGCACTTTCCTTCTCAACTCATTGCCTGGCCCCTTCAAACATAAGAACAGCTGAACTAAATCAGATCAAGGGTCTATTTAGCCCAGCATCATCTCTGTGACAGCTGCCCTGAGTCTCTAAAGAAGCGCAGGAACAGGGCAATGAGATGTTATATTTCCATGAGAACTTCTAAGCCTCCAAATACCTTCAGCGGAGGGATTCTCTGGGCTGGACGTGGTTTCTGTCCTCCCTCGCCAGCTATTAGACCGGTAAGAACGGTTTCTTGGCTATCACGGGCTTTCCTTTGTGCTGGGAAGCACACGACATCTTTTATAGAAGCTCATCAACAGCCACGGGTCTCCCAAGCCCCCATGCTACTGACTCACTTGGACGTGCTGCCTGGGAGGGACAGGATTCAGGTGACAGGGTCCTTCTCCTTCCTTGAAGTGGCTGCCTGGATCCTGTCATTCCCAGGCTGGAATGGGGTGGCTGGCAAAGATCCTCCTGTTCTTCAGGGCTCCGTTTGACTAATGCCGCAAATCGCTGTCTGTAGCAGTACCGCAGCGTGAGCAGCAGCGCTGCAGCAAAGATTTCGGGGCTAAGGCAGCAAGGGGAAAGGTGCAGTGGTGGAGTCTGCTGTTATCCAGGGACCTGGAACCCGTAGGGTGGGAACTTGCAGCTGCACCAGCTCCCGTATCCCTGGGCTGATGGGTCAGGATTTCCCCTGAGCACCAGGCTCCAGGCTCTGGTATATAAAAGGTTTTCTGCCACTACAGTTTTTAGGAGCAGCGGTGGATTCCTGAGGCTGTGGACAGGTAGGAGGCTCCCGATTCTCCCCACTGCGATGACAGGAGTGAGTCTTTGTCCTAAGAGAAGAGTCAGAGATACCAAACACCATCCCAGAGGATAGTTTGTGGTTTGTATACTTGGAAAGCGCTTTGGCTAGGCATGCGGAAGGACTTCATCTGGGAAAGAAAAATTCTTGATTACTAAGAATCATCTTACTAAGAAAAATTTTGAAAGAAATGGGTGTTTCGCTAAGTAACTCCAATATGGAAAAAGAACGACAGCAAGCTCTGCTCGTGCCTTGGCTTCAGGGACGTGAAGCGGTTGAGGAAGGTCACTTGGCAGAGTGCAGCAAAAATACACGAGAGCTGTTAGTGTGATTTCGTACGGGGATAAAATGCAATTTCAAAGCTTTGGGGAGCGTGTGAGGAGCTAAAACACCTGCTAAGCACACCCCGCGGAGCACACATTGGAAATGGTACATCTTCATTTCGGCCAGGGAAGCGGTGAACTGGCACTGCAGGGATCAGGAGAAGCACAGCTCTCTCACAGCGACAGTAACCAGGAACGCTCTTTGCAATGCAGCAAGGCAGCTGGGTGCACTCTTGCACCTAGCGTGCCGCAAAAACCACGTCACAGGCTCTTAGAGGTGTGATACCATCTACCAACACAAGGGGTTTGTAGCTTCTTTGAGGGGATATCTGTTCCTTGAACCCTGCACAGATGCCATCCACCACTTCAGGCATACGGTACAGATGTGCACAAGCAGGCACTGACCTTGCAAACGGGGGGACATTTGCCTCGACAGACTTATGAAAGTTGCAATTGCTCTCGGGAAGGAAATGGGCCCAGAATAAACTTTACTGCTTGAGCTGAGGGGCTGACCACAGGTACACGCACAGCCAGATGTGTTTGTGAGTCAGCAGGGCACGGCCCTGCAGCACGCTGGGCTTCCTTTTCTGCTGGAAAGCGTGTGTTGCAGGGGACAGCGTCGTTTCTTCAGCACAAAGGAGCTCAGCCTCCAGCAGAAGGTGCTCTGGAAGTCCACAGCGGGGTTAGTCGAGGCTCCAGGCTGGGCCAGGGTGCAGAAGTCCACAGAGGGAAACGTCTGGAGTAGATACACGTATTTATCAGATCATAGAACCACAGAATGCTTTGGGATGGAAGGGACCTTTCAAGGCCACCCAGTCCATCCCCCCTGCCATGGGCAGGGGCATCTCCAACAAGATCAGGTTGCTCACAGCCCCGTCCAGCCTGGCCTTGAATGTTTCCAAGGACGGGGCATCCACCACCTCTCTGGGCAACCCCTGCCAGTGTTTCACCACCCCCACTGTAAAAAATCCAGTCTGAATCTCCCCTCTTTTAGTTTAAAACCATCTCCCCTTGTCCTATCGCTATTGGCCCTGCTGAAAAGCCTGTCCCCATCTTTCTTATAAGCCCCCTTTAAGTATTGAAAGGCCGCAATCAGGTCTGCCTGCAGCCTTTTTCTCTCCAGGCTGAACACCCCCAGCTCTCAGCCTGCCCTCACAGCAGAGCTGTGCCACCCTCGGAGCATTTCTGTGGCCTCCCCTGGCCCCGCTCCCACAGCTCCATGTCCTTCCCGTGCTGAGGACCCCCAAGCCGGATGCAGGGCTCCAGGGGGGTCTCCCCAGAGGGAGCAGAGGGGCAGAATCCCCTCCCTCGCCCCGCTGCCCACGCTGTGGGGGATGCAGCCCAGGAGACGCTTGGCTTTCTGGGCTGCCAGAGCACATTGCCGGCTCATGGCCAGCTTTCCATCCCCCAGCACCCCCAAGTCCTTCTCCACAGGGCTACTCTCCATCCCCCCATCCCCAGCCTGTGCTGATACCGAGGATTGCCCTGACCCAGGTGCAGGATCTTGCCCTTGGCCTTGTTGAACCCCATGAGGTTCCCACAGGCCCACCTCTCCAGCCTGCCCAGGTCCCTCTGGATGCCATCCCGTCCCTCAGGCCTGGCACCTGCACCGCTCAGCTTGGTGTCACCTGCAAACTGGCTGAGGGTGCACCCGATCCTGCTGTCTGTGTTCTGCCAGCAGGAACATGAAGTGTTGGAGATAAACATTCACCTACTGAAAAACTGGCTGAGATGGAAACCAGCTTTCAATGAGAAACGAGGCTTTGCAGGCAGAGAGCAGCGGCCACCAGCACTCTCACTCCCAGGGGACTGGCAGGGTCACTACCAAACAGAACAGGAAAACCAGAACCAAAGTCGATCTCGGAGCAGCAGCTGTGCAGCAACACCTTCCTAAACCTGTTCAGGCCAACAACCGCCCCAGCCTGCACGCTGCTGGAGCGAGACCATGTTTGGAGCTCTGGTTCAGCACATTGGATAAATGGGATAGGTAAGGAGGCTGACATTTGAAAACCAGCGTTAACTGCACCCCTCCGGCAGCATGGATGCACTGGCAAGCCGACGCACTCTGCGTGTACCCGATGTATGGCTTTTGCTGTTGCTGACTGACCCCTTTACGCCCGAAGAGAGAGCATCTGCTCGCAGCTGAGCGATGTTTGCCCCATGTGTCACATCTGCTCGCTCTTCCTGAGGAAAGAACTCCTCTTCCTAGTAACCTGCTTGGAAATGAGGACTTCAGAAGTGAAAATCATGCAGGAAGGGAACGCCTCTGTTGGTCTGAAAGCAGGGATACGGAGTCCACCCCGGGTCGTTTAGGAGATGGATAAATGGAAAAGAACGAGCTCTTGTTAGGTCTGGGGATTCACGTATTTTCCTCTCTGCTCAGCTTCAGCTTTTTTGAAGCAACGGGCAGTGTTAGGAAGCGGGTGCTTTGTCTCCAGGGAAATCCCCGAGAGCTGTCGGGCTTCTCTCCATATCAGCTCAAAGGTCGATACCGCCCCACACTCCGCACTGCACCGTCCTCAGGCAGGACGCTTCAGTCTGCTCCTACCCTGCAGCCCAGGGGTGAATCACGGAGAGAAAACGCAGCACCCATCAGAGGCAAAAACCACCGCTGCGCGCTGAGGCAGTAGGTGCGGCAGAGGCAGCCGCGGTGCGACAGCTCCAGCAGCAGGAAGGAAGCCAGCCGGCAGCAGGACGAGGCGGAGGTGACAGCCGCCAGCGAGGGCCGCGGCGCTGGCTTGCCGCACTTGGCAGGTGACTGCAGCAAGAGGAACTGCGTGGACCCCCAGGAGGACGGTGTTGAGTCATTTTGGCTGAATTATACAGGGAAGCTGCTTGGCGTTCAATGGTGCGACTTCTGGATTTACACGAGTAGACAGGGTCACCTAGGGAGGGGTTTTCATATTCTCTGACCGTACCTAAATGCTGCAACGTTTGGGAAACTTCCAGCTCCACTGGAAAGGAAAACCTCAACTGGTTTTAGTTCCCTCCTGCCAGGTTGGCTCCTCACTCCTCTGAACTACTCTCTGCACCCAGGCCAGCCAGACCTCATCGCTCGTGGGCCTGGCGGCAAGAACGGGGCTCCGGAGATGAGAACAGCAGTGCCGCATCCGAAACAGCTCCAGCTCCTATTTGGCTTTTTAACGGCCACATCGCATTAACGGCCCCCAGCCACGCCGTGATCCACAAGGCACCCAGGCTTTCTTCCTCCTATTTCCAGCCAAGGAACTTTCTGCTTAGAAGGTCCTCCAGGACACAAGTTTGTACTCCGCATTTTGTTTCTCCTGAATGAAATTCCCCCCTCCTGTCCTGTGCCTGTCCCTCCTCCGTACTCGCAGCCTCTCCCAACCTTGTACGCTGTGTGATAAATTAACAGAATTAAGTTGTTCTCTAAAACCAATTTCTTGTGAACCTTTCTGCACCCTGATTCCCCCTCCAATAAACTGTCATCTTCTATTTAACGAGGCCCTTACCTACTTCATCATTTGTACACACCGCTCTGAAAGTCAGGAAGCTTTTCAAAACCACCTGATTAACCTTCAATGAAACGGCACCACACTTTACCACATTTCTCATGCGTTTTCCCTGTCCTTCCCGAAGGCCAAACACCAAACCAGTGAGACGGAGGAGGTGGAGAGGTTCCGTACCGTAGGGCCCGGCAGAGCTCCAGCTGCTCCCGAGTTCCCAGGGAGCAGGAACATCTCCATGTGCTCTCGCCGCAGGGTGGAGGGGGGATATTTGCTGTTATTACCTGCTCTCTTCAGTGCCAGGTGAAGCCCTCGGGATAAAGCAGTAACTCCCAGGTTACGTAGTTAGCTTTTTCAGTGGAGATCCATAACGGAAGAATATAACATTTATACTCCAGGTCGTACAAAGGCTGTACCTAACTTCACGGGTAGTCTGGGGAGCTGAATTTATCCCACCTGGCTCCAACTGGTTTGCCAAGGCTGCTTCTTTCCACCCCGAAGCAGCCAGAGAAGGGCCACACAAAGCAGACCTGTTGCTCAGTGCCACGAAGCAGCAGCGATCCAGGATCACTAGAATATATTTAATACGCTACATTTTAAGGGAAATCTGCGTTCCTAATCACTGGAAGAGGGGTTAGAGGGTGCACGGCTGCGCTCGTGTTTTTGCTGCGACTGCTTCTGGCAGGCAGCGCCCGAGCTGCTGCCGCTACGATCCCTCGTACGCGCTGCTAATACAGAACCGCCACACACGCACCGCTTCTTATTTAAAAAAAAAAAAAAGAAAACGCCAAAAAAAACAGAACCACAACGCTCAACTTTTTGCCTTTCCTCCTCTCCCAGGGCAGCACCCGCGGGGTGCCCGGGCCTCCCGCCCCGCCGCGCCCAGAGCCCCGGGGGCGGCGGGCACGGCGCCTCCCGCGCCGCTCGGGACCGCGAGGTGCCACGAACCGGTCCCTCGGGGCACGGCGGCCTTCCCCGGCCCGGCCCCGCCGCCTCCGTCCTCACCCGCCCCAGCGCCGGGCCCGGCCCGCCGGAGCCACCGCTTCGCCGACCCCCTGCCCGCAGAGCGGGGGACCCGGCCGGCGGGGGCGAGCCCGGCGCCGAGGGAGGGGAGGCTCCGGAGGGGCACGGCCCGGGGCTCCCGGAGGGGCGGCGGCCACCGCAGCGCCGCGGGTCCCCCGCGATCCCACAATGCCCCGCGCGCCCCCGCCTCTTGAAGAGGCGGCGCGAACCGACGGCGGAGGACAAAGCCCGGCGCGCGGCCCCGCCGCGGTACCCGGATGGGCGGGGGGGCGGCGGCGCGCTCTGATTGGCCGGCGCGGGGAAGGGGGCGGGCGGATAACGGGGACACAAAATGGAGTCGCGCTCTCTGCCGCTTACATAACGCGACCTCTCACCTCGCGCGCGGGGCAAGCCAAGCTCGCCGCGCCGGCGGGCGGGGCGAGGCGGCGCGATTGGCGGGCCGCCTAGCCAATCCCAAGCCGGCAGCCCGGGCGGCCCGCCAATAGGCTCCCGGGACGGCGGCGGCGGGGGCGGGCCCCGCGGGGCGGGAGGCAGGTCGGGGTGCGCGCGGCGAGGCTGGGCCCGCCGCCCGCCCGGGAGGGGGAGGGGAATCTCCCGCCATTTTTCAATCCTCCCGCCCGGGTCCCGCCGCCGCCGGGGTCGTTGCGCGGATCCGCCGGCTCCGGCCGGGCCCCCGCCTCGTCCCGCCATGGCGCCGCTGCTGGGCCGCAAACCCTTCCCGCTGGCCAAGCCGCTGCCGCCGGGGGAGCCGGGGGAGCGGTTCGTCATCCCCCACACGCAGGAGGCCTTCCGCACCCGCGAGTATCCGCTCGGCCCGGGGGGGACGGGGACGGGGCGGCCGGGAGGGCAGAACAAAGCGGTAGCGGGGCGGGGAGCGGGGCCCTTCGGCTCCGCCGGTTCCTGGCGGGAAGGGCCCGGCCCGGGAGGGGAGCGCGGCCCGCGCTGCCGCCGGGCTCGGCCGTGGGGCCGGGGGCTGGGGACCGGCTGCTGCTGGCGAGGTTCTGACCCGGTTTCAAACGCGGTTGCGGGCGGGGGGAGCGGCTCTGAGAAGAAGCTAACGGGGAAGGGGTGGCGGGGAGCGGGAGCTGTCTGCGAGCGCAGCACGTCCCGGTAGGCAGGGGGTGCTGGGTGCGATGGGCGCAGCAGCCGTGCCCGGCGGCTGGAGGACAGGTTGGGTGTGTGCCCCGTGGTGAGGGGGGGCGGCGGAACTGGAGACTCCCACGAGGAGGAGAATAAAACAGTGACAGAAGCAGCTCGCCCGTGGAGAGCCCAGGTTTTCAGTCTGGCTGTGAGTATCTTCTTCTGGGCTGCTTTTGCATGAAAAACGTTTATTTTTGGGTTGGTTTTTTTTTATGGTTCCATGAGAGCCAGCGTGTGGCCGTGCTGGGAGCGGAGGTGGGCCAGGCAGAGGGCTGTCAGAGGCGAGGTGCAGCCGGGAAGGCAGGGTTGCTGCTCAGGTCCCGGGCAGGGCTGGAGGGGCAGGGCTTCTGCCCCGTAACCCGCAAACTGCTGCTTCAGGAGGCTGGTTTGGTGTTTGCGTTATGAGGATCAGAATCTGAGCGATTGAGGACTGACGGAAGGACTGGGAGTGAGGTGCAGATGCATGGATATAGGAATATACGTCGGAGATCTTGGCGACGGGGAAGACAAAGGAACTCCAGAACTTCTGCAGACGCCTGTATTGGAGAGAGTCTCGTTACTTCAGTATGAAGAACAGCCGGTGAAAGCCCCTAGGAAGGATTAGGTAGCTTTTGAAGAGGAAATGCGTATCTGAGTGCAGACAGGCATTGCTGATGCATTCAGGCCAATAAAGTGAGGTTGGGTAGAGTGCTAGATACTTGCTTTTTCACAGTATTTTAAATTAAAGCATTCAGTCTGTGACTCAAACCTGCTATTGTGGCATGTGCAAACTGAAAGTAGCTCAGTCATCCTTCTGACCACGCAGAGACCTGTTCTCTCTCTTTCCCTATAAGGAACAATCAGTGATCAAAAAGACAGAGTTTAATCCTGATTGCTGCTTTTGTAAAAGAAGATGTGGCTTTAAGGTTTGTCTGCCTTAAAGGAACAGCACAGAGGAGGTACGGGGCACCTTCTGCGAGGACCGGTGTGTTGGTATCGCTCTTGTGGACCTGTGAGTAGGTGGAGGACATCTTTCTGCAGACACTTGGATGCTGTTAGCATTAAGGGAAAAAAGGGAAGGTTTCTCATCCTCAGAGGGGACAGCATTAGCTGCAGGGTCAGAAGGAAAGAGGAAACCAATGCAAGCGCTGAGGTTCGAGAGGGATGCTCTTCTCTTGGAGAAAGTACAGCATGGGATGCCGTGGGAGGCGGACAGCCTAGCCTGTTCTAGAAAGTTCATCGTGGCGGGTAGACGTCATGAAGCTAAAAAGAGAAACTAAGTAATGTTGGGTTTCTCTCTTGCTTTGTGGACTGTGTATAATATAAGCTAGGCAAAAAGTGGAACAGAAAATTGCAAATGAGTCAGTAAGTTGAAGGGAGATGTTACCTAAGGAAGGCTTGGTGGGGTTTTTTTTGGTCAACTTCTGTTTATCCTAGATAGCACGGAGGAGTGGCTTTTGTGGATGGGAACGGCCTGCAGAGGGGGCATGTCGAGAGGTACCAGAGTCTTCGCCAACAGCAGCCCTCCATGTCCTTTATGCTGAGGCCTGGCAGAATATGGTATCCTGAAATTTTCTTTTTCCACCTTGAAAAACTATCGATCAGCTCTTCCCCTAAAGGGTGCACAGGTTCTTATATGCACAGCTACGACTGAGGTATCTGAAAGCCATAAAAAGTTCTTAAGACTTTTTTTTTTTTAAGGATTTGCAGCTGTAGATTGGGTTGCACAAAAAATGGAGATTGGGGTATTGTATAAGAGGAGAGCTGTCTGCCCCGTGGGCACGTGTTAGGAAAGTGTGTAGAAGCAGTGGACAGATGGATAGGCTGGTCATCAGGGTGCAGGTGTTTGTTTGGGTCTGATATTTTTTTGTAGCTTTATGTGGCTTCCTTTGACTGCCGTATCCCCTGAAAACCTTTTAAGAGGAACCATGCTGTGTAGAGCCCATTGCGTCCTGGCGGAGCCTTGGGTTTCTGGTGTCTGACATGGAGTGAGCCTTGCTAATTGTGTGGGTGTGGGATGGGTGTATCGCTGCGCAGTCGGAGAGAGACTCATCCGTGCAGGAGCTCTGTAGGATCTGTGATCTGTGAGGTGTCAGGCAGATGCTTCGCCTGTGGTACAGTCTTGTCCGGTTCATGTCAGCTGTGCGCCTGGCCTGGCCGCAATGCAAAAAATAGCATTTGATGTCTACCAAACACCGAATGTGTTCCCTGGTGAGCAGGTCATCTCTTCCGTTAGCGCCTGGGACCGCTGCAGCTTGTGTTCTGCTCTACCGGCTGTGGTTTGGAAAACCACACTGCCAGCTCAAGAGAGATGCTGGGTTCGGCAAGCTAACCAGCCCAGACTGGCAAGAAGGGACTATCCCAGGCAACGCTTTCCTTCAGCCATCAGTGTATGGTTTTGGCACGCTATGTTGCTCTCCTCCCCAGATAAAAGCTTGCTGTCTGTCTTAGTGTTTTTGTATGGCAAGCAGCACAGAGAACGTGAGGAATTGGACTGCGTTTTGCGTGCAAGTTCAAGGCTGTCGTTCACATCTTCACATGTGCTATCAGGCAGGTAAGCGCTGGCTGAAAGAGGGCAGCACCAAAGCGCGGTCCTGTTACGCTCCGCGGTTGGAGGAGTACTTCGCCACCCACCCAGGGAGTTGCGTCTTAGAAATGCACCGACCTTCTTAGTAAGTTTGCCTTCTTAGCTAATACAAGTAGAAACAATTAAGATACTCTAAAGCTATTTTGGAGTTGATGGTCATTTCTGGGAGAGCATCAGTAACCAAGGAAGAAGTAAACTTTGTATCTGCTTAATAGCCATCTTGTGCAGTGGGTTAGCTTGTTTACTTTTAAACATTTTTCTTTAAAGGGGCCCTTTGTTTTTAATGTAACTTTGCTTTCTGCCTTCTGACGTTAAGCGATCTTCAGTGTGATGCAAACAGACGTGATGTATTAACTGTCACGTAGTGGGTAGTCAGCTGTTTAATTTAACACGTGTGTTATTCATGGCTTTGGGAGGAATGTTCACAAGGAGCTGGTGTCCAGGGTTTTTTATTTATTGTTGTGTTGGGAATTTGTGGCAATGGCAGCTCCAACTGTGTAGCAAGATGGGTTGGTTATGGCATACCAGTAAGGCCTCACTTGTAGCCCTGGATCAGACCTGCTGAACAGTCTGAAATTTCTTGGGTTTGTTTCCAATCTGAGTGGAAAGGACAAACAGCGTACGTGTAGTGGAAAGTTCGAGTAAACTTTGCAAAAACATCCTCCTGCGTTTTGGCTTTGTGCTGGCCCTGGAATTTCAAAGCAGAACCTGGCTTGGGAGCTTGTGGCAGAGCACAAAGGCAGGGTGGGCACTGCGGGCATGAGTCTTGAGCGCTGGCTAAGGAATGTGTCTGGGGCCAGCGGTAGATGAGCTGACCAGCTGGAGGTGGAGTTAAATTGCATTTGAGAGGCAGAGCTGAGCTGGACAGGGAAATTGCTGTACCTGCCGCTTTCAAATTCAGCGTTGATCTGAAAAATATGGGTCCTGATATGGTGCAATTAAGCTTGTTCTCATAGGTGTGTACAAGGAGGGGAAAATTCTTAGGGAAAATTCTTGTGGATCTTCCTGTCAATATGGGAAAGGTGTTAGGAAAAAAACATATCTTTCAATTATTTTTCAACTGGAGGTCAGCATTTATTTGCTCTCCTTGCAGGAAGGAAAGGAATCTCCTCACAGGTCTAGAGAGAAGAAAGCTGATAAATGGAGGAGGGAAGTAGACCATAATTTTATTTCCCAGCTGTATCTCAAATATTTGTGTATCATTAGACTACTGAAGGCTTATTAAGGCAATGTCCTGAACCCTTAAGTAGTGTGTCTTTCCTTTAGCATTCCTGTTATGGCGGCTGCGAGTCCTTCGTATCTGGGGAGTGTCCACAGATGCGCAGAGGGAAAGCCTAGGGGAGGGTGAAGGTGGGGTTGCTGGATGAAGCTGAAGACCGCTGTTGCTTGTATGTTTAGGCTCCTGTCTACTGCAAGGATTGAATTTGCTTCTAACTCTTCTTTTTGTAGGAAAGGCATAGGAAGGAATAGTATTATGGTTGCAATTTAGTCATTATTAAAGTGGTTAATTGCTGTAAATACAAGGAGGACTCCTGGTTTTTTGTTTGAGGACTCCTGGTTTCCTGTTTAATTTTTTTTTTTTTTTTCTTCCCCTCCTAGCTCAGTATCACTACAAAAATTTGTTAAAATCACACCTCTGGTCTGGTCGGTGGCGCTGTGCAGATGAGTTCCTCTGTAAGCCGTGGTTGCTCCTTGCCGGTGGCGCTTCCTGCCCTGTCGCACCTCTCGTTTCTCTGGAAACTTAAGCATCTTTGAAACCTCAGGGAAGGGTAAGAATTGGCCAGAGGGCTCAAAACTTAGCGGGGCGATGACTCGTCGGATCACTGCTCATCTGCTGAAGAGCAGGAGGCTCCACAAGCAGGGCAGGCTGGGGAACCGCAGGATTTCTCCTTGGTTTTTAGACCTGCTCCAGGCAGAGGGAATACTGCCAGCAGCGGCAGCCTCCCCTGGAGGCGGCTCTGGTCCTGGCTGATATTCTTGCCTAGCACCAGTTGTGGTGGCTGTAAGATACCTGTATGTCAACATCCACAGCGCAGCTTCTGTACCTTGGTGTGCTTTACCTTGGGGCTGTGAAGAAATGTCCACGAAAACTGGCTTTGTTGGAGTTGTAATTTGGCTTCCTAATAGGAATCCTTAAAAAAAAAAAAAAAAAAAAAGGCTAGTTGCACTAAAATTTTCTTGAAAGACAAAGCATATGCAGGATACGATGAGCGATTTGCTGTGGCTGGTGGCTCTGCCTTCGCAGGAGCGTGGAGCAATCTGCTTGTTCCCACAGAGACTCTCATAATTAGCACTTGTGCTGCAGCGGGCTGAGCCACCGTCGTTGTTACAAGTATGCTTTGTGCTTGCCTTTCTGCTGGAGAGCACGCCGAAGGAGAAGGGAGAGATGCTTTTCTTGCCTCTCTCGTAATTTCTCCACTTAAATTACCATCGGTAAGCATATGGCAACTTAAGCAGGCTGCTGCGGGGTAAATTGGTATGCGTTTACACTGTGCTAGCTTTTCTGATAGTTGTGCCTGTACGTGTTCTATCCATAGAAATTATGAAGCAGCTTATATCTGTTTACGCTGACAGTTAATTACCGCTTAGGTGGAATGGGTAGAGCATAGCCACAGATGCTTACAACAGAGTAGCTAATGCTGTAATTCGTAACGCTGTCTGCGCCACGGCGGCTTGCCCATGCATCCGTTCATCCCAGCGGCCAGCATAACTTAACCTTCAGGCTGCTCATGGTAGGGGAAGCGGGTGATGTAGTTGGTGAGAAAGATCCTCCTGTTGTGCTAACGCAGGAGGCTGCTCTTGTTGGGAACCAAAGGAAAGGTGGCCTTTCTAGTGATTGCAATTTCAAAGCTTTCGAGTTGTTTCCTCAAAAGATCGGGGGTACTGGGTAGACTGGTAATTTGCATCTAGAGTTTGTAACGTTAGTAGGCAATAGTAGTAGTTCCCCAACAGTTATTGTTGGGCATTTCGTGGCAGCCCATGCCATGTCTCCTGCACGCGCCTGTGCTATTGTATGTGCTGTTTTCCAATGCAACAGACTGGAAAAGCTGAAAAGTAACTTAGCAATGCCAGGAAACGTTCAGCCATGTGTATTCCCCTTGTGCAGTTCAGCTGAACTGATGGTGGTCTGGCACCTTCGGTATGCCCGTGCCGAACAGGACGGGCATTTCGGCTGCAGAAAGCTCCAGTGCATCCCGGTCTGAAAACCTATCGGATTTAATGCCGCATCTCCATGCAGGATCAAGCTGTCCTGTAGCGATCCTCAGCCTTTGCGCGCTCCAGTAGTAAGGGTTTAATTGAATTTGTTTCTCTTGTGCTACTGTGATTATGCTCTCCACTGCATAAACCCATGTTTTCCTGAGCTGCCGCTTCTACAGAGAGTACGAAGCGCGTTTAGAGAGGTACAGCGAACGAATATGGACGTGCAAAAGCACAGGAAGCAGCCAGCTGACGCACAAAGAGGCTTGGGAGGAGGAGCAAGAAGTTGCCGAGCTGTAAGTACCAGTGAAGAAATTGGTATCTGCCTGTCTTTGGGCATTGGGGCAGAAAAGCGGACTCGGGAAGGATACGTGGTTGCTAGTTTATGAGGTGAGGTAAGTAGCTTTTTACTGGCTGTAAGTAGATCTGGAGTTGAAAGCAAATTAAGTCCAAATTTGATGCCATCACTAACGCAGTTGAGTAATGTACTTATTTAGTGCCGTATCTTGATATTACTTGAACCAAAATAGTTCAGCATATGGTACTTGGCATATTTTAAAGCCCCTTGAGTAATGGGAAATTTTCAGAGGGGAAAAAAAATAAATCTTGAAGGAGCTAAAGTAAAAATACAGTAAAAAGAGGCTGTTGAAGCATTTCACATCAGCCAGGTCCACAGCTGTGATTACTTTTTCCACATCTGCATTGGAATCAGTTGTTGTACTAAATAAAAAAAAGTTATTTTTGAGTGAGGTTTTGGGAATCTGCTCTACTCGAAGCAATGAAGAACAAAGGGAAACCAGCAAGTCATGGCTCTGGTCAGACGAGCAGTGGTGTCCCTGCCCTCCCCCTCTGGCACACAGCACAGGCCCCAAATCCCTGGCCGAGATCCAGCGTGACCCTTGCCATCCAAGTGAATTTTCTGTAAAGGTGCAAGCCCTTGGCTCAACCAACATTGAGGACTTACTTTGCAATTACCGAATTGTAGGAATTACGTCAAACAAATAGCATGTTTCTCAGGTCTGTGAACTGATGACTTGGACTTCTGTGACCTTTTTGTCCTGGATTTAAACTGGGGAGATTGTCAGCAGTGCTACCCAAGAGGTGACATTTTTCTGCTGCCCCTCTTTCACGAAGAATCCCCGTTTCTCATTCATTGGCAAAAGAGTTAATAGCCTTAGCCTAAGGAGAAATTCCCCATCGTTTGAGGTTAATCGCATCCTTAAAGGCGACAAATAGGAAACCTATTTGCTAATGGTCCTAATTTCAATGAGGGTTGAAGTGCTGCTGTCTTCAGTCTTTCCTCCCTGGTGGTGTTGTTTGAGTGGAGGGTGCAGAGCCAGCTCCATAAATTCATAATCCTGAGTCAAAAACCACTGGTCTGGTGTTGCTTACTTTTGGTTAACAATGTTGGATTGGTTGGCCACTTCTGAAACCATTAAGAAACGTAAATGAAATATAAATGGAAGATTTCTCAATAGCAAATTTAGCTATAGTCTCTTAATGTGGGAAAAAAAGACTCTGTGAAATGAGATTTTGGTTTTGTCTCTTTGAAATGGGATTAAAAGCTTCCCAGGCAGTTTGCTGGCTGCTTTAATACCTGACATTAGTCTGAATAGAAAAAGTTCATTTAGGCAGTTTGCTAAAGGGATAAATTTTTTCGTGGTGGTTGTAGAACAGTAAATAAAGCTGAGGATTGTCAGCAATGCATCCCTGAGTCTGGGAAGCTAAAAGGGTTTTGGAAAAATGGAGTATTTTTTTTTTCTTCCTTACAGTGGCTTGAAATGGACTTTACTTTTTAGCCAGACAGCTTTATGTACTATTTCGTAGTACTCCTATCAGCAAACTGACCTGAGCTTTTAGAAAGGAAATTGGTCAAGTAAATTTGTAACAGTCCTTTCTCTTCTTTGAATGAAAAAGTTTGAAGATCATGACATGGTGAAACACAGCAACTATTTGTCTCTGGAAAGATAATTTGATTGTGTAAGCCTGCCTCTCTCTTCTTTACTGTGTTAGCAGCCTGTTTGGGAAGAAAGAAATGCTAAATGTTGATCGGCATCATCTTATTGTTGAAAGCAAAAATTTTAAAGTAACAAGCCTCAGAATAGTGACATGGTCTTGGTATATATTTAATATCTCCTAGAGAGGCAGTAATAACCAGCAAGAAAGGGTTCACCGTCAATGCCGCTCTTCCAGAGCGCTTTCTGGTGTTCCTTCTGGGAAGGACAAGCACAATTTGTATTGTCATGCCAATTAACGCTTTGGGTGGGTGCTGGGGGGAGGGCAGCAAAAAGCCCTTGGATGTTTGCATGCTAATGTGGCATCTGCCTCAAACATTGTCCTGGCTGTTAATGTTCCGGGAATTGCGAAATGGGAGGCTACTTTGCATTTTTGGCTTTTATTCCCTGAATAATGAAAACTTCTCATGTGCTTGCTCAGCTTGAAGGAGGAGTTCCCCATCTGGTATGAGAAACTGGTACTGGAAATAGTCCACCACAACACTGTATCTTTGGAAAAGTTGGTGGATGCAGCTTGGCTGGAGATCATGACCAAATTTGCAGTGGGAGAAGAGTGTGACTTTGAGGTAAGGATCCGTTTTCCATTTTATCCCACGCTTTTGCACAGAGCTAGTTTTGGATAGCTAAAGGAGGAGATGGGAAGACTATGTTAGCCACTTACGTTATCAGAAAGATGGGGAGAATTTCTTTTCCGTAGAATCCCAGTGGCAGCACCTGCTTTTGAATGCAAAACTGTTCCATAAGCAGAAGCACATGGATGACCCGTACTGATGGCAAGAGAAAAAAGACTGATCTATGTGTGTGCGTGGGGAAATAGAGATGTATTTGTTATACTGCTTAAATGTGTGATGGTCTATGTATGTATTTTTCTATATATTTAAATATATATTTTAATTAAAAGAAGTTGGACGTTATAATCTGCTGTAATCTTTTCCCCTTATGTTCCCAGAAGGAGTAGTAGTCTTAAACTAATGTAGCTTGAAGTCAACTGCTTACAAATCTCTAATGATGCTCTAATGATGAGAAAATTCCCTCCAAAGCTGGGAATGATGGGGAAAACTCAAACCTGTTAAAAATAAGGGGAAGTTATAAAATGTTCTCTTAGCAATCTGTTTAGGACATATTCTCTCAACTGGGGCTCCTGAGAGAGCACGCTTGCCCCTCGCACACACGCTCTTCCCTTAGGCTGAGAAAGCAGCATTATTAAGCACTGGAAAAACTTGTGGGTTGGCAGTTCTCTCTTTCTTAGCAATTTGTACAGAACTTCCAGGTAGGAGTAGTAAAAAGAAACCCTGTAATTGTTTCATGAGAGGGATGATGAGCTTCTCTCAAGGAGGATGTCAATTAAGTGTTTTGCCAAATCATGGTTTGTAGGTCATCTTAGCTGCTTTTTTCCTTCCTCGTGGTGTTAAAGCTCACTAGTTCACATGTCTTGCTCAGGGTCAGTTTTCATTAATATTTCCGTGCAGGTCGGTAAGAAGAAAGTGTTGCCTGTGAAAGTTGTGAAAATACATCCCCTGGAGAAAGTTGATGAAGAGGCCTCGGAGAAGAAATCTGATGGAGCCTGCGATTCCCCATCCAGCGACAAGGAGAACTCCGGCCAGGCAGCCCAGGACAACCAGAAGGAAGCTATCCTGAAGGAGGATGACAACAGGAGGGAAAGCATGAGTAAGTAGTAAGACAGCGTGCTAGTAGGTAGCACCTGGAGGCGAGTATTTGAATTTATGTACGTCTTGGGCCTGGGCGGTGAGTGTTGTACGTGCTGTTTAGACAGCGTTACGTGGTGAAAACCCTGACGTTGTCATTGTTAGTGGCGCAGCTCTGGTGGCATCAGCGCTGCTGGCTTTCAAATGCTCTTGCCTGTTTTAAAGCAGAAAATGTGCTGTCATTCTAAGGTGTAATACTGAAAGCTATACATGAAACGTATAAGCTCCGAAAGTATAACAAGTGTATTTAAAAAAAAAAAGGGGGCGGGGAACAGCAAAGGTTCATGCAGAATCATAAAATTCTGCTGCTATGTTCGTCCTCAGAACAAACATCTCTACTTCTAAAGCCTGTTCTGCAGTCAGAGACAAGCTCTAATTCTCTTCCATGTCCCCAGTTGACATAAAAAATAAGGGCGTTTTTCTTTTTGGTTATCCCCTTTCCAATTTTCAAATGCTGAGACAAAATTCATGCAGAAAAATGCATATTAATTTTTTTCTAAGGTTTCAAAATGAAGCATGCTTTGAAACATTGTTCCCCTCTTTCATATCTGTTCCTCCTTGCTGCAGAACTAAACAGTGGATGTCCAAGGCTTTTCTTGACTCTGAGAAGGTCCTGTTGAAAGAGGAAGAAAAAAAAAAGTTTCATGTCCTGTGTAACTTCTTTAAAAATCGAATTATAAGATTCTTTAAAAGAAATTTCAAAAAGTGTTTTCAACCAAACAAAAAAGCCAACCCCACAGTGTAGCTCTCATCTGGATAGCTTAATTTTAAAGGCACATAAATGTAATAAACTGTTTACATTTGTAAATAGCTGCTCCAGCATCTGGAGAAGGTGTATATAATAACGTCCTCTAACCGGGAGAAGAGGAAACTCAGAAAACAGCCCAGCAAGCTAGTAGCAAAATCAGGAGTGGAAAATCAGTTCTACCAAGCTTTAGTCCCAAGCTTAATAATTGTCAACTGTTTCTGATTGGTACTGGAAAAAGTTAGGAGCTGTTTTGGTTTCATTGCAGTGCTTTGTATAACTGGGAAGGAAAAAAAAGTGTTGCAGAAATGATCTGGCCTTATAGTCATCCTTTGAAACAGTAGAAGTGCTTGGAGAGGGACTCATGCGTGGTTTTGTTTTTATATTGAGTGGTAGTTCTCTCAGACTACCTCGTACAAGGCATGGGAAGTACCGCTTGCTTCAAAAAGGCCACTGACCAAATTTTCAGCAGCATTTTTGGACTACCATAATGTTTTGTTCGCTGGCGTGCAGTACTCTACCCAGCTGCGTTCAGCTGTGCTCGTACCGACGCTGCCAGCAGAGCGCCCTGAGACTGGGAGCACGCTGCAGGAGTGGGGATTCCTGCGCCCTTCTCGGTCTCCAACTCAGCTGTGGTTTGTCTGGCCTTTGCCGAGTCACGCCTATGAACTGGGACTGCCGTAGGGCCTTTCTGTAAAAGATGAACCTCAACGTTTTCAAATCAAAGATGCTAGCAGCGTCGTAACATAATCAGTAAAAGCAGTAAGCACTCGTTCTTTTAACTCTCCTCCTTGTACGTATGGATTTATTAAAAGGTTATTTTATTGCTAGTGCTTTTATATTCTGGGCTATAATAGGACATAGGTGCATAGTAAACTCATTACTGAATCTATGTTCCAGAGTCCATTAAAATAACTAGATAGCGTTTGTAACATTTATGCAGCATACTACAGAAGTAGTTCAAGACTTGCTTTCGTTTAGTGGGTTCAGGCCCTGAATTGCACCAGCAGGAGGCTGTCTGCAGTGTCTGGAGGTACCCAGCCCCACTTATTTTAACTTATTCTTTCTAATAATTTGCATACTTGACCACTGATAATACGGGTTGAGAGTGCCGCATGAGAGCGAGCATTTAGAAGCAGTAACAGGCCCTGCGTAACAGTGCGTGATGTAAGAGCTGTATCTTTCTGTGCGCACACGAGGGGGCAGAGTTAACCTTAGCATTTTTACTAAGACTTATGTCAAACTTGCTGATTTTGTTGGAGGAAAAAAGAGGCAGAGAAAGAGAGCTTCGGTGTCGCTGATTAGGAGTCTACTGTGCTTCAGAAGCTAAAAATAAGGCTTTATACCAGCTTTATTGCATCGTACGTGCAGCCTGAAGTGGCTTTGTATTTTTAGTTGCTTAGGGAGTGAACTCTGGAAAATCTGCAGGGGTGAGAGGAAAGGCTGTTTTTTTCCTGGAAATGGATGGTGAGCTACTGCAGGCAGGTTCTGTAGCTTGAGCTGCGCTTGGAACTAATACCGCTTTGGAAAATCCAAAATAAGTGGTGAACAGAAGGAGACAACAGCATATGGATGCTTTGTGAGGTTCCCGGAGTGTAGTGACTGCAAGTTTTATGACGGTACAATGCAACAACAAATGAAGCATGCTTTTTGTAAAGTAACTTTAGGAAGGCATGTATAGCGATTTCTTCTTCCCCACCCCTGAGTATCCAGGTGCTGTTTGATGGAATCCAACGTAGTCATCCCGATTTCTGGAGTCTAGAAAGTAGATCACAAAAGCAGAGGTCACGTACAGACCTGCAGAGGCCGCGGTGTAACTGAGTCCTTCAGAGTCAGAGCCAGGCCTAAGCAACACATTGTTATTTATTAGATATAAACTTGCTACGCATGGTACGCGCATCCAGCAAAGATAAGGTTCAGCTGCTTAAAAGGCATTGAGGTGGATCGCTGAAAGCAGATCCCTTACAGAGCTTGAGGTGTCTTGTATGCGACTTCCATTGTGCTGTTGCGCAGAAAAACATAGTTCAGTATTTGTGAGCTGATCAAGATTTTTTTAATACAAATGTGGAACCAAAGCAGGCAAAATTTACATCTCCGCATGATTTGTGATGAGAGGATTAGTTTCCTTTCACACATACCATCGCCATTACGAAATTCAGGGGTTTTTATTTTAAAGAAAAACTTCTACAACGAGGGATGCTTGGAGCAGAGGGTTCTGCGCATTTACGCGCGTGGTGCAGTGAGCCCGTAGCATCCGTGATCTGTTCCCCAACCAAGGTGACTGATTTTGGAAGGCGGGGGCGGGCAGAACTCGGTTTTATACCGTGTAAGCTATAATGTTGCTGAAGCTTAAATGCTATAGGGCTTACAGTGTGACATATATATATATATGTATATTTAAAAGTCTGCCTTAGGTCTAGCATTGTATTCTGCATATACTTAGTAGATAATTATTCTCATCTATCATGCTGACTGTAGTGTTTTCTTTAGTCATAGCCACAAACATAAAAACGTTCGGGGATCGCTTTCTTCAGTATGCTGGGATTTTGTCTTTAATGATTAACATTTGCAACCTGAAATATAGAAATAATAGACTCAACGCCAGCTGGCAAGAAGATGTGATGCCTGTGTACTCTTTCAGTTACATCTCTCTCGAGAATAAAAAGACTGGTTGTATAAGTATGCTTAACATCTCCGGCTACACTAGCCACACACACAGGGCTCATAGCTGTGAAACGCTTAACGGCCGCCAGAGTTAAATGATTTTAAACGTTACTTTAATTTAGAGTCAGTAATTCCCCCAGTAGAATGCTTTCAAATACGGCATGGCAGAGACAGCTAGGGCTCTCGGCAGGAGCTCCCTAAGTGGGTTACTGGTTCGGTTATGAAACCTGTCTCCCCTTCATGAATTTCATAGACATTTTCTCCCTTTGCATAGGTAGTTGCAGCTTACCGTCTGTAGAGAGATAGGTTTAAATACTGCAAGTGGTCCTTTACACTCCTTGAAGATAGGTGTTACCTCCTACTTCAGAGCTGGTTAGGGACTCCATTCCCAGCCTGCATCTTCAGGATATTTCCAAAACCCGATTTGGGATTTTTTTCCTGATATTCTAGTTTAACCGAACACTGTATAGATAGCAAGGGCTGGGGTGCTCAGTCCAGCAATGGACTGGATTCTTTAACCTTTTTTTTTTTTGACTCTAATACTAAGACACTCAATGTCTTACCTTGCTTTATCAGACGATCGAGCACGTAGGTCTCCTCGGAAGCTTCCCACTTCTTTGAAGAAGGAAGAAAGGAAGTGGGTTCCACCTAAATTCCTGCCACACAAATATGATGTCAAGCTGAAAAATGAAGATAAGGTGAGTTGTCCACTTGAATCCTTTCTATTATAACATGAATATACAAGTTTAATTGAATAATCACTATCAGTGCGTCTATACAGCACGATGTAGCACTTTCTGCTGGAGTCGTGGCATTGGGAGCAGGATGGCCGTAGCTGCCTGTGAGGCTGATGAGCCTGGTGGTTTCTACGTATAATCGGGTTTTGCGCGTGGAGGCACCTGACAATTCCCTGGTACCACACACTGAGTCACGGTGCTGCAGTAGCTTTAGAGTGGCTGCTGGTAACTGGTTAATCTCCGGTCAGGCAGTTAATGACAATTGGTCTGAGGTGGACTAGTTAAATCGTGAGCGGCAGTTGCTGCTCTCGTTCTAACTGAGCTTCCCTGAGAGTCGTAGGTAGCTGTGCTTCGGGAAGCTCTGTGTAGCCGCAGCGCTGCTGCGTGCTTTTTGTCATCTGTTTGCTAATTTGACAAGAGAGGCAGTGCTGACGTCAGTTTAATGAGTACTGCTTGCAGAGTTACTCCTCTGGCCTCAGGAAAAAAAAAATCAAAACAAAATAAACGTTAATATGTAAAAGCTTTTAAGTTAGTAGCAAGCACAAGCCAGAGGGAGGTCAAAGATAAAGCAGTGGGCTTTGGCAAGAAATCTGCAACATACACTAATGTGTTTTTTTTTTTTTTTGGCTAACTGAATCTCCTACCAATCTCTGTTGTGCATCTCAGCTCTGCAAGTGCTGTTTGCATTGTTTTGAGTCTTTGCAAGAGAGCTTCAAAAGAGCGAAGAGTTTGTGGACATGAAGCAGTACAATGGTTCTTGCTCCTTAAATGATACGTACTTATAATGTGGTTAGAAGTTAAATGTTAACGGTATGTCTGTTTGTTATCTCCAAGATCATCAGCAATGTACCAGCAGATAGCTTGGTCCGTACAGAGCGGCCTCCCAACAAGGAGATCCTGAGGTACTTCATCCGTCATAACGCGCTACGGGCTGGCACGTGTGAGAATGCCCCGTGGGTAGTAGAGGATGAGCTAGTGAAGAAATACTCTCTCCCCAGTAAATTTAGTGACTTCTTGCTTGACCCACATAAGGTAAGAATTCCTAAAAGTACCTTCTTCGCTTTCTCACCCCTTCCTCACCCTTAAACGGTCTTGGCAGAGACTTCAGTGTGGCCGTTGGGTTTTGGTGCTCCCAAGCTTACATCGCCTTCGAGAGATGGAGAGCAGGAAGGCCCGCTCTTTTGAAGATTGACCCTTTGTGAGGTGGCACATCTTGAATGTCTGAAACAGTGGTCTGCTTTGAAAATTTGAGGTGTAACTGCCTTTTCTTGATTTTTTTTTTTTCCCCCAATAGTTTGCATTACTTGTCTACAAGTAAAGACACGATTTCCTGGTGTAAGACAAATGGAAGAGCTATAGTTCTTGCCTGCTAATGTCAGTTATTGGGCCCTTTTCATGGTTGCAATGCAAGAGCTGAATGTGTTTGACTTCATCATGCTTGGTTCTTGTATGGTGCTGGATTGAGTGATGGCAGATACCACAAGTTTTGTACTGAATACTCTTTAAGTAGCAGGGATGGGGTTTTTTCCCAGCCCTTTGTAATGACCAGCCAAGTATACTGTTAACCAAGTAAATGCCATATCATGAAATCTGCTCTTTTAAAATCCATCTTTGGGTGTAGAAAGCACCATTTTGTTCATTTAGTAAACTGACTTTTTCATGGACTCGGTCTTTGTCAAGCATCATTCTAAAACTGGAAGAGAAATATTTGCTGTGTCCCGTTTTCCTCATCAGGAGGAGAACATCCTTTTCTAGCAAGTTTCTACGGACTCTTCTGGACACTTGTAAATTTGCTTAAAGGGAAAAATAAGTTCTTCACATTTGAGCTGCGTTTACCCTTGCTGTAGAATTTGGGGTCACTGCCTTAATAGAAATGGAAGTATTTGCTGGTGGGGTACAAATTCCTTTAGTCAGCACACTGATGGAGGGAGGCGTACCCTCCCACTGATGGAGGGAGTGAGAACGCAACTGTAACATCTTTGGTTTGACTTAGAGAATTCCTGAGCTTTGAGGGTGGTGCTTTCCGTAGCGTGTTTCCCACTTGGCCTAGGGATTGATTTTGTGTTGAGTTTTTAAATTTTGAGAAGTGGCTGGAGAATTTATTACGCCAGAATTAGTGTTCTGACAACATAACTTTGTATAAGTGACAGTCGGAAATACAGTGTAAGTTGTAGATCTAATATTTGTGATTCATATCAATGCTGGATGCTTTCGGCTTAGGTAATTCTCTTCAGCTAAGATTTCAACACAGAATTTTTGTGGAATGAAGTTATGCAGACATTGGATTTGGTGATTGCTCAATCTTCAGTAAAAGTTTCTCTAATGGGCTAATGAATGCTCTTAAACTAAAGCCTTCAAGAGTGAACATTCCTGAGCCAGAAAATCTGAATATTCCTATGGCAGTCTTAACTGGATCAGATTTGTGTATGTCTGTTCTTAAATAAATGCTGCTTAGATGCTTGTGCCTTTTGTGCTTACCACTGTGGAATTTTTTATTAGTAAGGAATCTCAAATTTTCAGCCCTTGTTTTCTGGTAATTTTATCCATAACCGAAAGGTTATATCCTTGTATTTTATTTTTCACTTCTTGAAATATATTAGTATTCTGAGTGCATCCTGAAACTGAATTTGAGATGCTGAGGTAGTCCTGAAATCAGTCTCTCTTTGGCTCTGGGTTAAACTGTTCTGTGCCAAAAGTATGCTGTCAGGTAGGTTATTTCAGCAGCTTCAAACCAGTCAGATATTCAATCCATTACTTCAGGATTGAACCCTGTCTCGCCTGCCTGCCAGATGCTTTTAGGCAGCTCAGAAACCAGTCTCTGAGCGCCTGTCACCCATCGCTTCTGTGCTCCTTCCGTTTCCTCTGGGTGCGGCCCAGCACCGAACCCTCCATGACTCATAAGAAATCTCTCAGCAGAAGAATAGGTTTTGAAATTAATATCAGCATTTGCCAGGCAAACCCCTCCCCACAACCTTTTAAGTAGAAACAAAGTGGGTTTATGTAATGTAGTAGGAAACACTTAAAATTATTTGTAGTGTTTCAATTTCTAAAGTTAAATGTGAACTTTCTGGAGTGAGCTAATGACCTCATAACCAACATAGTGACTACAATGCAGAATATTGAAAGCTATTGCAGAAGCCCGTTACCGTTACTTTATTGAGTACTACTTGTTCACTGGAAAAATACATTAAAAATAATCATAGGCAAAAATAATTGACAGAGAAGGATTTAGATAACCTTTGTTTACCTTTAAATAGTAACATCAAATCATTCTTTCTTTAATTTCAGTATATGACTCTCAACCCCTCAACCAAGAGGAAGAGCTCTCGATCACCTGACAGAAAGCCTTGTAAGAAATCCAAAGCTGATGGATCATCGCTGGGCCAGCCACTGAGCCCTACTCTATGGTGCCACGTGCATTTGGAGAAATCCATCATTGGCTCTCCGCTGAAGGTGAAAAACTCTAAGAATTCAAAATGTCCTAAAGAGGAGCTGGAAGAGGTCATGAAAATCGTGTCACCTGCTAAACTTGGTTCTAACTTTCACATTCCAAAGAGGAGCCGACTGGGGAAGGGCAGCAACAAATCCTTGGACAAAAAGCAAAGAGGCAAAAGGGTTCTGAACGGGCAGAAGACATCAGGGAAATCAAAGTCTCCTAGGAAAGGCTTGAAGACCCCTAAGATGAAAATGAAGCAAATGACACTACTAGACATGGCTAAAGGTACCCCTAAGGTGTCCAGGGCTCCCAGGAATTCTGGAGGCACCCCTCGGTCTTCCAGCAAACCCCAGAAACATCTGCCTCCTGCAGCACTCCATCTCATTGCCTATTACAAAGAAAACAAAGACCGGGAAGACAAAAAAAGTGCTCTTTCTTGCATCATCTCCAAAACAGCTAGGTTACTGTCAAATGAGGATCGCGCCCGTCTCCCTGAGGATTTGCGAGGGTTGGTACAGAAACGCTACGAGCTTCTAGAGCACAGGAAGAAATGGGCCACCATGACAGAGGAGCAGCGAAAGGAGTACATGAAGAAGAAAAGGGAGAAGCTGAAAGAGAAACTGAAGGAGAGAGCAAAGGAGCGGAAGGAGAAGGAGATGAAGGAAAAACTGGAAAAACAGAAAAGATATGAGGACCAAGATCTTAAAGGGAAGACCTTGCCTACTTTCAAACTGGTCGATACTCCCGAAGGACTTCCTAATACGCTCTTTGGGGACGTCGCCATGGTGGTGGAGTTCCTGAGCTGTTACTCAGGGTTATTGATGCCGGATGCTCAATATCCCATTACGGCGGTTTCCCTGATGGAAGCACTTTGCGCAGAAAAGGGAGGCTTCCTTTATTTGAACCGAGTACTGGTCATTCTCTTGCAGACCCTGCTGCAGGATGAAATTGCCGAAGATTATGCTGAGCTGGGCATGAAGCTTTCTGAAATACCGCTTACTTTGCATTCTGCTTCTGAGTTGGTTCGCCTGTGCCTACGCAAGTCAGATGTGCAAGAGGAAAGTGAGGTCTCGGATAATGTAGATGAAAGCAAGGATTCGGCAGCTTTTGAGGATAATGAAGTACAGGATGAGTTTTTGGAGAAACTGGAGACATCGGAGTTCTTTGAGTTGACTCCCGAAGAGAAATTGCGGATACTTGGAGCACTGTGCCACCGGATCCTAATGACGTACTCGGTGCAGGACCACGTGGAGGCCAAGCAGCAGACGTCAGCTGAGCTGTGGAAGGAGCGCTTAGCTATCTTGAAGGAAGAAAACGACAAGAAGAGAGCAGAAAAACAGAAGCGAAAAGAAATGGTGGCCAAGAACAAGGAGAACGGGAAAGATGAGAATATGATGGGAAGAAATGAAAAGAAAAAAAATGAGATGATGAAAATAGAGCACCGGGTGGAAATAGAAGCTGATGATATGATCAGTGCTGTGAAGAGCAGGCGCCTTCTTGCCATCCAAGCCAAGAAAGAGAGGGAGCAACAAGAAATACAAATGAGAGGTAAGAAAAATACCAGGAGAGCAGAGCGTTTGTGTGTTGTGGAGTAGAGTGGAATAAGTTAATGGCAAAATTGACAGCCTATTTTCAAAAGCGATACCTGCTTTTAAGGGGTTTACTCACTGGAAAAGTGTAATTCAGCTGCTGTGGTTCCTATGGCAGCTCAAAATCTGGAATGTTAAGAAAAAGCAATAACTGCTTCTAGATTTTTATCTGTGAGCATCTTTTGTTCAGTACCTTTCTAATTCTGTCAGGCCCAGGAAGGCTGGAGAACAGGAAATGTTTTGGGGACATAAAACAATGACAACAAAAAAATTTGAGTATGTCCAAACATGTTCTGGCTCTTACGTACAGAGGAGATCTTTCCTGCCTAAAATCTAGGTCCTGCTGTGGCCGTGCACGTTGTCAGGTTGATGCTGGCAGCCCTTCTCCCAGATAAGGACTTAGGCAACAAATTTCAGTTTACAGTTTCTCTCTTTAAAGAATTAGTTATAGAGTTGTATAAATATAAACTGTCGACTCAAACCTCTATAAATCACAAGCCGCAATACCAAGCTTTGTATGCTTCTGTGTAGGTAGTGCTTTTTGCTAGGGAGTGTGGAATATGAAGAGCAAAATACTTCGGAATTACGCTTCAGGGATTTTTTTGGTTGTAAATGTGGGTACTGGGCAGATGGAAGCGGACAGCATAGCTCATCTAGGTTGTTATTTCCCTTCTGAAACAGTTGAGGGCCAAGCATCCCACGTGGAGCCTGGCTTAGGTGCCTTAGCTGGAATCTGGGAGTATCTGGTCTAGGAGACCATGGATAGGTAAATAACGTGGAATACCCTGCGGCTCCGAAGGAAGTAGCCTGGATACAACCGTGCCTCCCACTGAACGTCAACAGACCTTTCAGATCTTCTGTTAAGAACTGCGAGTCTCAGAATTATCAATAAGGTGCTGAAGCTTTGGAGTGCTGTCCTGCTTCTCCAGAAAAGCAAAATACCAAATATCTAATGTGCTGTAGCTGAATGGCGTCTTGGCCCCAGTTCTTGTAGTGTTCCAGTTGTTTGACATCAAGTTCATGTTCATGGTAAGATTTTACTGTAAAATTAAGTACGGTTTGGACAGTACTCCTTGGGATACTTCTTGTTCTCACTTGATTGTTTGTACTAGTTATATATATATATATTATAATATAATATATTATAGATATATTCTTCATATATATATATATATATGAAGAAAAGCAATATATATATATTTTCTTCATATATATATATATGAAGAAAAGCAATATTACATTGATGGAGATAAGAGCCATTTGGCTTGCATGCTGAGGAGGTTTAATTCATCCTTTTGAACTCCACAAGGAAAACTAGGTCTCTCTGGCAGGGAAGGAAGGATTAAGCCTTCCATTAAGATTTGAACTCGTATTGCTTCCTTTCCACATTTCAGCCATCCAGGGCTTCTTTTACCTGTTAAGCAGTTGCTACCAGGCATAAAGGTACCCTCCAAGTACCAAAGCTGTTGGTTAATGTTGGTGGTGCAGTACTTAGCTCCAAGCTCGCGCTGCAGCCCTGATCCGGTCAGTTCAGACTGGGGAGCTGGTGTGGTGTCAGTATGTGAAAAATAGTTCTGGATAACCGCAATGAGAACTGCATCAGTGTGCTCCTACCATCACACAGGCTTTCTGTGGGCTTTTTCAGCGTACTGGCTTTCACACCACTTCAGCTGCATTTGCTTTTAATAATGTTGGTGTCTCTGGGGGAAGTGAAAGAGTAGTTGCTGACAAAACACCTATTGTGCAGTGGCTCAATATTCATATATATAAGGCACTGCACAATAGGTGTTTTGTCAGCAACTAGTTTTACATATATATAGATGCATATCTCGCCGTCAGAGGTTTCTTTTTCACCATTCTGGTAGCATCTGTAACACTGGGAGCACTAACCTCTTTCAAGTTAAA
The DNA here is from genome assembly GCF_965183815.1 of Platalea leucorodia. Lineage (NCBI taxonomy): Eukaryota > Metazoa > Chordata > Aves > Pelecaniformes > Threskiornithidae > Platalea > Platalea leucorodia. The sequence goes on from NC_138838.1 coordinate 918,113, forward strand.
CCATGTTGTGGCCAGTGCTATTGAGCTAATCTCAGCTCAAAAAAAGAACCCAGTGTAAGAAGGCATAAATGTATTTTTTTTTTGTTCGTTCTTGACTTCAAAAGAAGTCAGTACAGAAGTTCCTGTTGAGATAACATGATTAATATCTGTATTTTCTTGATAGTAAAAGTCAAGTCGCTTCCATTTCCATGTCACTGCAGCACTTACTGATTGTTCTTTGCCTTATCCCTCCATGAAGCAATAGTATGGTCTGTTGGAGGAGAATGAGGAGCTGGAAGCTTACACAGCTAACGAAGCCTGCTAGAGAGGAAAGTACCAACTGAGGCTAGCTGGCCATCACAACTGAAAATGAGATGTGGGGAGGAACCCTTTAGTTTGGTGTCTTTGTTCTCGTTTTGTTTGAATGGTTTTGGTATAAGAGTAAATTTAAATTTCTGTTTTTTCCTTGCCTCTTCCTTGCTCTGGGACTTGCTCATGTCTGCCCATGATATCCCATGTTGTAAGCGAAGAGTTTGCTGGCAGTATGTGTTGTTTTGGTTGGAGTCTTGGCTCTTGAGGAGAGGGTACGGAGGGGGAGGGAAGCGTACCTTGTGCTAGCATCAGGTGGCGGCAGCAAGTCTTGAGAAAGTGTCAAGGAGAAAAATCCTGGGGGAATCGTATCGCGTCTGTCTCCTAGTGGAAGGTGAGAACAATTCTTCCTGTAGCATGGGCCTCCTGATGTGGTTTGCGAGACTCCAATTTAGGTGACGCGAGGCTTTTGGCACTGTGAGAGTGGCTGTTGCTGCTTGTTCTGGTTTCAGTACTTTGACACAGGGAGAGGACGTAAGGTTTCAGGAGGAGCTGATGTTTACAGACATACGAGTTGTGCAGCTGCTTGTGTCTGGCAGGTATGGATTACCAGGACAATGCTGCCATGCTGCAATTACTGTAAGTTGGTGTATTGTTGCAACATGATTCTATAAAAGCTGATATATTGAGTTGGTGTAACAAATGCAAGGGTATGTTTTTCAGCATGTCTCCTCTAATCAGTCAGGATTGATTACATTGGCAGGACTTCAGAGATTTAACCAGGTATTTACTCATCAGCTGTTATCAAACCCGTCTTGATACAGAAAATGGCTGCAACAGACAGAGCAGGTAGCAGCCCTGGGAAAAGTCCTAGCAAGCAGTTGCGACAGCAACCAGCATACGATCTCTATATGCTCGCTTTTACCTGCCCCGCTCCACCTCACCGCTTCCACGTGGTCTTATTCCATCTGCTTCAAACCTTCCTTTGTGAAGCAAATAGATGAGTCTTCATTTCTTCATCGTTTTTGGTTTTTTCCTCAACTTTTTTCAGGACACAGAAGAATGTTGCCCATAGCCTTTCATGCAAGTCATGATGGGGTGATGGTTTTGTTAGACTGAGATCAGGCTCTGAAGAGCCAGTGTGACTCAATTTGATGTTTTGTTCCTTTTTGTTCAGGCTGTTCTTGGTGAAAGTACACCTATGCTTCAGAAACCGGCAAAAGTGTAGAAAGACTCTTGACCCATCATGAGAAGCGTAAATCCCGTTGACCTTAATGATTTGTCTCTTGGCAGAAGCTGCCTTGCTTCTTACTCCTTACCTGGAGATGTGAAATGACATGTTTTTGTTCTGTAAGGCTCTTGCTAAGGAGCCTGTGATGCCAGGATTTAGGCCACTTTATATTTTTCTTTCCCCTTTTTTTTTGTCCACAGCCATGGATATTGAGAGCTACTGAAATTCCAATACTTCTGTCATGAGTGGGAAACCTGAGGTTTCTATTTTAATGCTCTTCCACACCATAGCATAGATGGGAAAGCATGAGGGGTTAGGAGATAGGACTTGGTCGCTGTTGTGAGACAGTTGTGCCTGGAAGAGGCCTCTGTTGCGGCAGATGTGGTCTTTTGGTAGGTGAGGTGGTGGGGAGAGCGTTCCCCATGGCTGCAGTTGTAGAAATGCAGGTGTCCATTAGCCGCGCTGACCTCTGTGGCGTCACGGCTGGACCGCTCCCAACACTTGAGCTGGCCAGAGCAGGAGTCCTGGTCATATATTGTGCTGTAGTTAAAGGTCTCTGACCCTGTTGTTATATAGGATTCAATGGATGCCACTTTGATCTAGAATGAGAAATAATAAGGAGGACTAATTCCTCCAGAAAATTTTTATCCAGACTTTCCTCTTTCCTCAGCCCAGTTCATCCTTATGCCTTGACCTCTTAATAATTCTTGAGTTTTCTTTAGAATGGTGGGTGGAAAGAAGGACGAAGGGTGGATGGCTGTGCTGAAAGAATAGCAACCAAAGTCACCAATTCCCCCCACCCACCCATGGTGGAGTAAAATAAAAGAGAATACTGATGTCTGGATACAATAAAAGCAAGGTAATACTTCTCTGTGCTAATTCCAACAGTGAGGATGGAGAAAGAAGCAGAGGAAGAAAGAATCCGGAAGCATAAAGCTGCAGCTGAGAAAACTTTCCAGGATGGAATTGCCAAAGCGAAGCTGGTGATGCGCAGGACCCCAATTGGCACCGATCGTAATCATAACAGGTAGGAAAGGCAATGATCCCGAGCTGGCAGCTCTCCCCTCTGAGAGGAGCTTTATCAGATAGCCGCTCCCGAGAAGCGATGGATATGGAGGGTGTTGAGAGGACTCCCTGTGTCCTGAACTGTGGAGCAGAGCAGAAATTTTTTGTGTATGTAAAGTGTAACGGCCCTCGCTGGTTTACATGGCTGGCTTTCTGAGGCCATCCCGTGGAGGTCAGGATCCACTAGCCAGTGGAGCTTCACGTGCTTGCATGAGTGCTCAAGAGCCTAATTACCATCTTCTCTTTTTCATGTTTGTTCCACAGGAATGCTCTTAGAATGGATTCTAATAAAAGCTCTTCATGTTTCTCAACTGTGCTAATATAAAGATATACGTGCATTCCGTTTTTATTCAGTCGAGCATACAGGCGCTTCTCCCCTCTGTGCAAATACAGGCGGATGTCTGTAACTAGCCAGAAGAGGAGACACGTACCCATTAACATGTCTGTTTTCTATAGGTATTGGCTGTTTTCGGATGAGGTTCCTGGCTTATTCATTGAGAAAGGCTGGGTACATGACAGCATAGACTACAGATTCATCCTTCCCCATCAGAAAAAAGAAGATTTTAAGAAGGACTACAGCCCAGGAGGTATGGTTAGCCTGCTGCTCTGTGGGTATTTCCTTTGTTGCTGTCCCACCGTTAGAATGGATTTGTGACTGTCAAGAGAGAACTGCCTAGTCTGAGTGTTTTCATGGGGATACTCTGATTTAAGCCGCCTTTAAACTCTAGAAGCCTGCGCACGGGAGAGTCTTGACACTCACGATGATCTCCCTCCTGCTGCTGCAGGTCTTGAGCCTGCCTGCGGTGTACTGCATAAGGACCATGGGATACAGTCCCCCCTCTCTTAAAAGCAGTGAGATTGATATCAGTTGTGGACTAATCCCTCTGGTTTACTCTGAACCTGCTGAGTTGCAGTGCGCCAGGCTTCTTGGACAAGTAGTTGTGTGCGGCAGAGAGTGAGGGTATCCATCCCAGTGCTAACGTTCCACCGGTGGCGAGACTCCCAGATTAACCTGTGAAATAGTATCAAGCCAGATGGTCTTCTAGACACCTGTAGCTTTGCTGATTGAGGCCATTTTGGCAAACAGCCCTCTTGCGCATGTCCTCTCAGCCTGCTGTTCCCCGGGTACTGAGCCTGCAGGTGAGGTGCAACAACTGGCTGAAGTTCTAGTGCTTCCGCTGTAATTTTGCCTGGCTGATTTGGAGCCTGGGTGGGGGAGCCTGGCAGGCAGGACTTGGACACGCACAAAAATCAATCTGTGGGGAGGGAAACTTAATGCTTCTATGTGGAAATAGTTGTTGGTACAGAGGAGCATGTATAATCTGACTCCAGTTGCAGTGTCAGTCTGATGGTTTCTTGCTTTTGAAGCATCGTAGGCTGACATTGAGTCCATCTACAGCAACACTGCGTACGAGGGGCTGTACTGAGTTAAATCAGAGAGCCCTCACCTGGTGGCGTTCTGTCTTAGACAATGGGCAGAGTAGACGTCTGTAGAAGAATGGAAGAGGGCAAACCTGCAGTGGGATACTTCCTCCAGCACATAACTTCCCAGCCATCTGCGTCTTGGTGACGTGTTGAGCTGGAGCTGGTATCCTTCAGTGGCCCTCGATGGGTGTATTTTCTTCTGTTCACTTTTTCGAAAGTTGACCAGCCGTGTTCCTGTACGCCAGCTTGTTCCAGCTGTATTCATTTCTCGGCTCCTGCCTGTGTGTTTACCCAGCTAGCATGCAAGATTTCAGCACGTTCCTTTTGAAACTTAACAGGCAAAGGTTTAAATAAGCAAAGGTTTAAATTCATGTCAGACTGTTGTCTAAGATGCTCAGAAATACAAATACATCCTATTTATAGCTCATTCAGTTCTAAAAGTACTTTGTCAGCATATAGCTAAAAAGTGAAACTAGTTTTATGTATTTGAAATAGTAAGAACGGTTTTCTTAATTTTATGTATGTGCTTTATGATGCAGTAATTTCTTTAAAAATCCGTTATCTTTGTTTGTATTTCTGTAAACGCATGTACCGTGAGCTTTAGCAAACTAATGCTGGGTTAGTTTTCCCTGACAAATGTATTGCTGGCCTAGATGCCGAATAAAAACACTTAGCTGGAGATAGGTTAGTTTTTGCAAGATAAAAATACTCGCTGAGGAGGAAGATGAATGCGAATCCACTCGAGCTTGTGCTTTTCTTTTACAGACAAGCGGAAGAGCGCAGCCGCCGACGGCAGAGTGAGCAAGCTGCACCGGTCTGTGCATGCTGCAGACCTTCCCGCAGAGACCACGGCACCCAAGCAGGGACAGAACTTATGGTAACGCGTGCTTTTATAGCTGCAGAGTACTCGGAGGTCAAGGAAACTAGACAGATTTCTTTTGCTAGATGCTAATATATACCTATTACTCTTTCAGTACTTAAGAGTTGGATTAGTTGAGCAGCTCTCCAGGCCTCTGTTACTGGTATCGTTACTAGTAGTGAATGGCTAGTAGGGCAGCCAGGCCAAGAGCCAGTGGAACCATTAAAATCAACCCAATCAATCAGACTTAAAGCCGGTATAAATTAAGCTGGTAAAATGCTACTTTGTTGTATTGCTTTTTAAATCTTTTATACTCAGAAGAATTGTTAATTTAAAAGAATTGCTGTGTGCTTTTTTCAGTATTGGTAAGCATTACTTAAAAAAAAAAAAAAAAGAGGGGAGCAGTGACCTAGCTCGGTGTGTGTAGGTTTTCTTCCATGGTTCATCTCAGCAGACCCAAGTTGTGGCACATCGAGTCCTTGAGCACAGGGCATTAAAGTCTTCGCTGAGATCTTTGGAGACAGGCCTATATCCTGCCTGTTCTTGCACTACGCGAGATGTGCAGAGCCACCTCCCAGCTCCTTGTCAGCGTCTTCTTCCTAGGCTTCACAGCAGGCTGTGGTGGTGTCCATGTGTTCTCCTATAGCACCATGTCACGGAATTGATTTTTGTTGCTACTGATAATTATAGCTTAGCAAAATTATTCTTCCATGTTGACAGCCTGTTATCCCTTTAATGCTTCCCAATGCCAAGCCACCAACGTGTCTTCTAAGTGAATCAAATCTCAACTCTCTACCTTTGAGCGTGTCTGATTGTGACTTGCTCCAGTAATTGGCCCTACCAATGTCTCTTATCTTGAAAGAAAATCTCCTATGTCAGCTGTCGCCCTGTGTGGTGAGGAGTGATCAGCAGTGTCCCCGTGCCAGAAAATACCGGCTACAGCTTTGCCTACTGAACTGCCTGTGAAGGACTCTGCATTTCTTAGATAACCCTGAGAAGTTACCGTCACAAAGTACTTGCTCCTGCAGCTCCCCTCTTAGCAGTGGCTCTTCCCCAGAGTTCTCCACTGCTGACCCACAAAGTGGGGTTACTTGGTCTTTGATAAATATCCCCAGTCGGGAGCTGAGCTCCAAAGAGTAGCTGCACTGCTGCAAGTCAGAACGACTTCACTAAAGATGTTCCTGCTTCCCCGCCAGGCACTGTCAAAGAGACTGAAATCTGTGGATGTCTTGATTCATCTAAACCATCAACACTGGGTGCTGACTCTTTGTATTGCTCTACCCCTTCGCTTTCATTGCTAGCAAGTGATAGGAGACAGCAGAGTTTCCTCCACGTGCCTTTGCTCTTTTTGACATCGCCATGACAAATCTCCACCCCGTCTCAGTCTAGTCCTTTGCACATCTTGTCACATAGCCAGAATTCAAGCAGTTGGGCTTTCCTAGGGAATGGGTGCGAAACAGGAGGTCGTAGAGGACAGTGCGATCCACAGGGAAGTCCTCTCTGCTCTTTCTGACTGCCTCTTCTAATACGTGATCTTCATTTAGCAGAGGTGGCAAGATGTGTTCCAGTAGAAAGGCAAATTATATGAGGAAAACAGTAGCTTAAATTAATAGTGCATATTGCTATAAAGGGAAGACAACATAGAGCCAAATCGGATGAGTTAAGTAGCACTGAATCCCAAGCCGAGCTTGGAAAAGCGTAGTATTTGTTATTACAGCGTTGGATTGCTCAGTCAGGTTGGCAGCTCTCAATGCCACGCTGAGAGAGGAGCGCGGATACCGAGGTAGGGGTGCTCTGCAGAGCAGACAGCCCAGAAGCAGCTCGTGGAACCCGGTGCTGTACGTTCTTGGGTCTGAATGATATTCTGTTACTAAGAGCTGCTTTGTACGAAGTGACCGTAATATGTGGTATTCTCCTTTTTTTAAAAAAAGAGACCAACAAAATAATTAAGAAGCTTGTTTAAAAAAAGAAAAAAAGCTTAAAGTGGCAGCCAAAAGCCTAAAATGCTTTCAAAGCTATTGTCTTAAAGTTTCCATGCTAGATGGTCAAAGCAAGTGCTGCCTCTTACCTTTGGAAAAAAGGTTTGAGGAAACTTGGAAACAAAACAGCAGCGATAACAAAACGTTCTCGGTATGTTTCACATCGGGATAAGGAAGCTATTAGAAGTAAGAAGGCCTACTTAAAAAAAAAGGTAAGAAGGCCTGCTTAAAAACTGTGGTTGAGCCTAAATGAAGGAAATAAAAAGGATGATAAACCGAAATACAGACTAAAGGCAAAACAATTTTTTTTTTTTTTTTTTTTTCCTTTCTTCCTTGGGGAACAATCTTGCTTCACAAGATCTGTTGTTCCAGGGCCTGACAAGAGGGAAGCTCTTCTCATGAGTGAATAATTGGCTAAGAAATATGAAACAAATTACAAAAATACTCTAATTTGTATGTTCAGTGGGGAGATGGAGAGTAATGCTAGAGGAGAATGGGGAAGTCTCCTAAAGAAAGCGGATTTTCTTCTGCTACCAGCTGCTCTGGATCTTCAGAATTCTACCCGTTCAAAGCACCAGTTGGACAAATCGCTGAAAGAGGAGTTCATTGAGGAGTATTAAGCACAAAGGTTCTTGTCCTGGCACACAAGGAAGTCCTCAAACCAGCAGATGCTAAAATGTGGAGGGACCGGTCGAAGAAATACCACTGCATGCCTGCGCTGCCCTTTTGCCACTCAGAAATAAGATACTGAGCTGGGTGGGGTGTTTTGTTTTGTTTTGTTTTTTTGCCTGGCTCTTATTCCAGTGTCTTTGATTTCTGTCCTTTTTGGTACTTGCGAGGAAAGACTGCTAGCAACCACAGCACTTGCTGTTTTTTTTACTGAGAGTGTCATGCCTGTGTGCGTCATTCTGCCAGGCAGGTTGGCGGTGTCGGGATGCGAGGTAGAGCAATGCAAATGGCAGATCTGAGCCAGATGGAGGCCTTCATGCCCTTAAAGCGAGCAGGGGGCCCAATGGCAGCTTTTCAAAGAAAATGTAACTGCTTCTAACTTAGCATTCTTCCGTGCTGTCTGCGTGACTGACAGGGCCACCTAAAGCCATTTCTGCAGATAAGCAGTAAGCTTCCTCAGCCGAAAGACTTTTCTTTAATGCTCTAGAACTGCACAGAGCCTGTTTGCTAAGTACCTGTCTGACAGCTGTCACCATTCACAGGTAAGCTCCCACAAAAAGACAAGGGACAACCTGAGAGCTGTTATTTCAGGGGACAGCCAGTAACTAGAGCTTCCCTCTGAGGAAATCCATATTCCTATTTCTGTATTTTTTTTCCCTGTGGCCGTTGCCATTGATCTCTCCAATCTCAAGGACTCCCGTGAGCATAGATGGTTAGGGAAGAGTCTCCTCCTTGGCTGCTTTTTGCACATTGTCCTTGCACACCCTGGGAAGCCCTGAGATCACATGGAAGTCCTTGGATATCTACACCCCCCGTTGTTTGGATACAAGGATTTGTTAGCTATAACTCATAACGTTAGCACGTGGTGCATAGGAAGTTTCATTTCTTTGTGTTCTGCTTTAACTCCTGCCATCTGTCTCTTTTTTTCTTAGTACATCTAACACGGGATTGAGAGTAGCCCCACAGCGCACATAGAGCATCTTTAGCTTCACCCTTTTATACTCTAGAGCGATGAGACTTTGACATGAACAGCAAATTAACTCTGTGAATGGTTGCGTTTCACAGTCCTGCCCCTTTCCTCCTTCAGGATGGGAGCTGGTGGGACATTGTTAAAGGGAGAAATAGGTTCTCTACTTCTGCCAAGAGCTACAGAAACAGCATGTCATGGAAGTGGTTTCTGCTTTCAGTACTTTGTCCCCAAAAAGAAGAGGGCCCGGTGTTCTGTCCTAAAAGTGCAGAGGCTGAACCACTGTTATCATTCAGAACCATAAACGCTTGGTTACTTCTGTCTCCTCCAGACAGATGGACCAGCCCCATTTCTCACATTGTGCACCACTTTCACTGATGTTGATGCTTACTAAAAAATCTCCCCGTTTAAAGCTTCTGGGCACACGGTCCCTGAAAAAGTCTTTTTGTCTGTACCTTAGTGCTGTGTGAGCTGTGTACGTAATGGTCTTTCCCGCAAGAACCACGGGTTAATCACAGCCTTTGCAGTGTGTTAGCATGCAGGAGACTTCTTGCTCATCCTGGTCAGAAAGCAGTTGAATTTTGGAAACAGTGGCATCTCTGCAGAGTAACTCCCGTTGTTCTTCATCTATTAGGAATACACCATGATATGGCGGGTCCCCTCAGCAGACAATTTGAGTTAACCATGAGTGGGTGCTGACAGACTCCATTCTCACGCCTATATTCTACAGATGGAGTTCCCCTGTTTCCACCAACCCTCCAGAGCAGGTACTGATCCTGGGCTCCTCTAGATGTTGTCCTCTTGATTTCTTCATTCCCTAGTCTGCAGTCCAGGTTTTATACCTTTCTCTGTCCCTTGCAGCCTGTAGCCTGAGAACAGGTAGGAATATTCAGCCTGAGTGAATACCGAAAGCTCCTTTTGACGTGCTGCTTGTGCCATTTGTCCCTTCTGGTTTGATTGCTGACCTGTCTGCTGGCTTGTGCTGCCAGAAATGTAAGAAAAGAATCTAGGCTGTTATTTAGGGATGCGAGAAGCCCTTACCCCAGTCAGGATTTCCCCCTTTCTGATCAGTTTGAAGACCTCCATCTGGTCTTGACTCTCCCAAAGGCATCCATCCCATCACTCTGGATTGTTATTAAGCTCTGTCAGGCCACGTGAAGGGTACCAATTGTCTTCCCCTCCCTCTTATCAAGACCCACAAGCTCGTAGCCCTGTTGCCTCTCCCATTTAAAATGCCAGCTCTGTCTTATGTCCGTGCTCCCAGCCTCGTGCTGGGTGAGCCCTAGTTGGAGGTGCAGGTGGTTCCTTCAGGTAGTAGGGAGTGCGTGGAGCTAGGCTGAGAAGCAGGAGCTCTGGCTGTACAGAGCAGCAAGGTGTCACCAATCAAACTCACACAGGTACCTCTTTGATATGTTTATAACTTGCACGTTTTAATTCAAGCTGATGTAGAACGGTTCCCTCTCCCAGAAATCCCAGTTCTTACTCTCAGGGCGAATTGGGAAGACTCAAGTACCTGTTGCAGATGTTCTCCCTTCCCTGTCCCGTTTCCTTTTCAGCAGGAACAAAGTTGTGCCAGGGCTTATCCCTAGCTTTCTTAAGAGGATGATACCTGCTTTCTCACGCTGGCCAGCAGCCCACGTTGTCTTTCCCCAAACTACGTAACACTGGAGAATCCAAGCGCCATATGCTGTTTCCAGTGCCCTTCCATTTTTACAGTAAGACAAAACTGTGCGGGGAATTCCCTCCTTAGATTTGCAGCCATGGGGGAAACCTGAGAAAGCTCAGGCATGGTCTTCTCAGGTATTTTTTTTCCAACTGGATCCCGTGGTGCGTCGCCAGCAGTGAGCGATGTTTCCTCGTGACTTAGGCAACCTTCTCGGCATGCCTGAGAAAGAGTCCTCTGCTGGGTATCTGCAGGGCAGCTGTTGTGAAGCTTGGTTTACGCCTTTCCCATATTGTGATAGATTCTTCATACTGAAATACGGCTTAGGACCAATCCCAAGGTTTGCCCCAGAGGTTTGGAAGCAATTGGATACCAAATATTCTAGAGAAATTTCTCTTTATTTAGCAGAAGTCAGTAGACTTAGAAGTGCTAGTCCTTGCAGTGGTCTGTCTGTAGACCTTCCAGTGAACGTAGGAGTGCTAATTAGTCACCTTCAGTGGCATCTATAAGAAAAAGACACAAGTTATATTGTTACAGGTTTGTGTGAATGCCTGTTGGATCCCATGGCCAGCCCTTAATGGCTACTGCTTTTGAAGTGCCTGTGCCAGGCTCCAGCAGGTGACAGACACCTGGGGCTGCTCTGTCCTGTTCTCACAGGGAGGGGGTGCAGGGGATAGTGGTGGCCCAAAGATTTGATCTCGGTGTGCCAAGTGGGGGTGCTCTGCAGGGTTGGAGTATACTGAAGCAGGTGACTGGCAAGAAACTATTTTTCTTCCATTTTTAAACGATCAGTCCTATGTTTTATTAATTAATTTACTAACTGAATGCAAATTGTGAGGCCATTCCCCTAATATGAGCATACTAGAACTCTGAAATATTTTCTTTTCAGATATGATATTTAGTAAGTATTTCTGCCAGAAAAATAAGCATTGCGGATACTGTTATTCCAAGAGGAGTCAGAACAGCATCTTTCTCTAGTTGTTGCTTGGCTCATCTGAGCTTGTGCCCAAGAAGAAAAATTAGATCTGGAGTCTTCTCTGTGGCTGGTAAGGATCACACAGTGGTCCTTTGCAGTTGTTTCCATATAAGGTTGATTTTGCTATTCCCTCTTCCCTCTTCTAAGGAGCAATCCTCTTCCAGAAGATAGGTAATTAGTCTTATTTGCTGTAAGTGAGCTCTGAAGTGCAGATTGAGTCCCCGTCCCCATCAGGTGAGGAGGCTCCATGGCATCCTAGAATAGAGTTGAGGGGAAAAAAGAGGAAAAGAGCAGAATTTCAGGCTGTCTTAAAGCTAGTTTAAATCTACAACCCAGCATTAAAACTTGGTTGTACTCTGGAATTGCAGAGAGAATGTCTCGTGTAGAGAACTCTGCAAAAGTTTTCCCCTCTTCGATTCAGCTAACTGCTGATTACCATTGCTGTCCTGAAGGGTTTTCTGAGCAGAAAGGTTTAAAGCTAATGAATATGGTTTTCATGTGCTGCATTTGAGCTTTCAAGTTAAGGCGAGCTTCTTAGAAAGGAGGACTTCTGCGCTTGCAGAGGGCATCACAGGCACAAATCTACCTCATCAGCAGCTGTGCTATAAGCTGGGACATACCCTTTGTTAATCCAGGGACTTCTTGGGTTAATGAAAGAAGCCGAGGGCTCTGCAGAAAGAATGATTAAATTGCCATGCTATGCGGTGCGGAGCATGTTAATCTTTTCTAGCGGATCTAAAATGACATTCGTATTACTTAAACTGACTGCAACTTGGTGAATCCAGTCCCTGGGGTAGATGACTAAATTCAAATGCCAATGTTTTAATAAACTCAATGGGGAAAAAAAATCTATAAATCAGTTCTGTGTTTATTTTGTTTTTATTTTTCTTACCCTGGAATTGGCTCCATTTGGGGACCTTGAAATGAGGCCAGTCTGAGTCAGAATGCTTATGCCAGCACTACTGGAAGTGTTTCACCTTGCTCCATGGGGTTGGGATATCGGTTACTTGTCATCCCTGCCTACTAATACTTGTGAACTAGTTAGAAGAAGGAATTGTCTTGCCACAGAGGTACATCAGCTGATGTTGGTGCATGTTATATCTTTCAGGTTTCTCTGTGACAGTCAGAAGGATTTGGATGAGCTGCTAGATTGCCTGCACCCACAAGGAGTAAGGGAGAGCCAGCTAAAGGAGCGTTTGGAGAAAAGGTGAGCCTGCTCTTTTTTTTTTTTTTTTTCCTCTCCTGTGTGTGCCTTCTCAAAGTCAAAGCGTATCCTGGTCACAGCAAGCCCGTCCATTCCCGGGGCAGCATTCTGCGCTTTGCTTTGATCGCGAGGGGAGGATATTGAGGATGAGAAATTGCTGGTTTTCTTGGGCAGTAACTGCAGGTTCCTGATAAGTAATGATCAGAACTGTGAAGAGGTTCTGTCAATCTTTAAATTGCTCCTTGCAACTGGAAACACAGGCAGTGCTGTTTCACTCGCAGAGCCAGAACTACCGTGTGCTTTCAGGCGTCTTTCAAAGAACGCCCTGCACTGGTGGATCACGTAGACAACGGCGGACAGCGTTGTTGCCCCAGTGCCCGGACAGCTCGCAGGGCTGTAGCCTGCATGTATTCAAAGGTTGGGTTTGATTTTCCAGGTATCAGGACATCACGCATTCTATCCATTTGGCTCGGAAGCAGAACTTGGGCCTCAAATCCTGTGATGGCAACCAGGAACTGCTGAACTACCTCCGAAGTGATCTAATTGAGGTCGCAACTCGGCTGCAAAAAGGAGGCCTGGGATATGTTGATGTGACACCAGAATATGAAGCAAAAGTGAGTGAACAGGCAAGATAGTACTAAGACAAGTGCAAGCTGATACTTTCTGTGGGAGGTCTTGAGTCTTTTGTTCTGCTCAGACAAGAGGATCAGGAAAATCGGTTTTCTCATATGTTCTCTCTTTCTAAACTATTATTTCAAGATTACACAGCTGCTGGCTTGAGGTTCTTTTGGTGTAGGTGGGCCATAATGTTGGAGCTAGGTGTTCTGCACAGCTGTTAAATTGTCCTATTTCCTTCATCTGGTGGCGGACTTCTTTATGGAGCGTTAGAAGAACTCTTTGTAGCTGATATTTAGCTACTGTGTCAAAGCCAGCATGTCTTGTTGAGACAGCAGTTTTCCATTTTGGAGGGGGGTTTTTTGGTTTTGTTTGTGAGTTGGTTTTTTTTTTTTTCCATAAATTCAGACCACTTTAGGCTTGGGGTAACGATTGTGTCCCAGTTCCAGTTCTGCTCATGGGTATGTCAGCACAAGGAGGTTACTGTGTATTGAACTAAAGTATGATTTTTTTTAGTGCTCTGGCTAGTTCAGCCTGACTCACGTGAGCATTACTGGTGCACTGAGTGTCCTTAGGAGGGGATAAATCTGCCTGGTGCGGGTAGAGTACACGCTCCTGTGACCAGTGCAGCTCCTCCTACCACAGGACAGCATTGTCTGGCTTGGAATGGTTAAAGCTCAGTTTAAGCTGTGTCCTGAGTCGCTGCAGAGATTTCCCCGTGTAGATGAGACCATCAGTGTTAAGAGGAGAGGAAAAGTGAAGTCGCTAAAGGAGTGGAAGAATGGCTTAGTGCTTGGTCATCATGGATTTGGGGTTTTGGGGGGTTTGGGGGGTTTGGGGTTTTTTTTTTGTTTGGTTGGTTTTTTTCCTAGGCCTGATGCTTTTTTCTGAACGGTGCTATGCATGATCGTCAGCTGTGTATGAACTCTAGCAGAGGCAGCAGCCATACGGTGATTTCATAACCAAGTATGGCGGATAACAACACTGCGTTAAGTATCCCATGCATCCATTTGCAGGACAGGCCCACCTAAAACAGCACAGAGAGCAACGTCCAACTGTTACGTGATCGTATGCTCTTCCTAACAGGTATACTCACTAGAGAGCTTGAAGGATTTTGGAGAGTGTGTGATTGCACTCCAAGCTGGTGTTGTTAAGAAGTTTCTGCAAGGTTTCATGGCCCCCAAGCAGAAGAGAAGGAAACATCAAGGAGAAGACTACGTTGCCAAGGCTGAGGAGGTAGATGAAGATAAGAAAATGGCAGAAGAAGCGAAGGTATTGCTCACTTCAGGGCTCTGTATTGGTCTTGTAACATAACTTTTTGAGCAGGGACGCTATATTTCATCAGGTACTAAATCCTGAGCAGCTTCTCCCCATTCCAAGTTTAGAGCGCAATGGGTTTTTGTCGTTTATGGGGCCAGGTGTTCCCTGGTTATCTTGAAGAGTAAAGGTATTGGCAAAATGAGAATCACACTGTGGAATCACAGTTAATTTTCTTTCTATGAGCAGGAAATGGGTCAAGTCAAATATTTGACTTCCTTCGTGCGGTTCCTCACAGAAGTTGGGTACTTTAATAAAAGCATATTGGGGAGCATTTTTAGAGTACTTAACAGGAGTTGTATCCATCAGAGAGGACTGATGGTGGCTTAATGCCTTTGATCTGTAAAGAGGAGGAGAGACACGGTGAGGCTTTGGTGACTGCAAGGGAGTTAGGTTCAGGTAAATATCATCGTATGCATGGAACGCCCAAAGAAGATGCCAGACTGTGGGTTGCACACATCTTGTCTGGACATCTGGGCAAACAAGCCTTATGTGCCTGCAGTAGAAAAGTGCTGTTGTGAGGGTAAATGCATAGCCTTCCAAATCAAAGCTCAGAAGGGGTGGGGAGGAGCTGCGGAGGGTTTGGTAGGGTCCTACAGGCAGTTGAGCTGTACCGGTGTTTCATCCTAAGAGGGGTACTAGTGCTCAGGGGTAGTTTGTATGGGAGCTGGGTGAGTTGGATGGGACATTAGTGACCCGTGACAAGAGTTTCCCCACCACCCCCTTCAAAGTGCTCTGCCCTGATTGATCACTGACTTCAGCAGAAGTAGCAAGATCAGAACTGGATCGACAGAAGCATTTGAAATTCCCAGCGTGAAAAAGAAATATTAGATGCTTGACTGTTGCTGGGGTGTGGGGGTTTTGGGGTTGTTTTTTGGTTTTGTTTTTTGTTCAAAGCTCCTGTCAGTGAATGCTGAACCCTTGTTTGAACGTCAGGTCTTTGCTATGCTGTGGCATTGCCGTGTTAGCAGGATATTTGGATAGGCACTAGAAATTTTCACATTCCTCAGTTGTCCCGAAGTATTTAAACTTCACTAACTTTGAACCTTCCAGCCTTTAGTGCGAAGGGAATAGAAGGCTACCTTAGCCTAAAAGCTGTCAGCAGAATACAGAGCGGTAAAAATCAGTTATGTCTGGGACAAAAAGGACCTGGATCATCACATTTCCTATATCTACAGCAACCCGTATCATGCCTTACTCTCGTGTGTGTTACAGCTCTAACTATAAGGGTTATACCTGTAGGGCATGCTTTAAGGGTAACATCAGATTTACTACAATATCTAAATGGATAGTAATTCAGCAGTATGAGCTCTGTATTTGAACCCTGGTCACTTCTCTACTATTGCTAAAGCTCTATCAGATTTAAAACCCAAGCTTTTATTTGCCTGAAAATTGAGCCATTTTGATCATCGTTAGCTTCTCTATTCGACCTTAGAGCATTGCTCTCTTATTTACTGACGTGGGCACGGAGCGTTGTTCGTGACAGCAAGGCCAGGCTTCTGTAGCACGCTTCATTCTAGCAATTGCAGAACTTTCAGCTACAGCAGCCTGGTCAGACGAAGTGCTCTGTGTGACTGAAGCATCCTGATTTGTACTTTCCCTTGTGTAAGTCAGCTGGAACAGTAGGATTTCTGAATATTGCTGGACTTGTAATCATAAGTTACTTTGATTCCCGCCCCCAGCATTGCCCGATTTGTCTACTGTGGCTGCATACTTAGCTATACAGCTCAGCCCAATAGGTGTGCGGGCACGGATTTCAGTATTGCCAGTCTGAGTGTGTGGTCGTGCAGGTCCCTGTCCGGAGCACTGGCTTCTGTGTAGTGCCGCTGTCTCTGGAGCGTGTATTTACGCAGTGCCTTCTTTAGCTGGCTTGGAGTTTTCTAGGCATTTGTGGTAGTACAAGCAGCGTTCAGCTTTTTCGTTGGGTTTTTGGGTTTGTTTGGGGTTGGGGTTTGGGTTTTGTTTGGGGTTTGGGTTTTGTTTGGGGTTTTTTTTTGCCTCAGTTTATCTGGAATGAGCTTTCTTTTTGCCAAAGCAGAAAACCTTTATAGATGACCTTGAAAAAGCAGCCCAGATCTTAGATATAGTTATCCAATTAAAAAAAAACTGACTGTTAGGCTTTTCAAGACGAATCCTCCTGCACTGGCCAAGATTTATGAAGTCTTTCAGAGCCAGAACTGCACTGCGAGTACATAGCAGGTAAAATACAGCATAGCTGTACTGGAAAAACACACTTAATGTACTTACAGACTACACGAGTGAAATTGCAGTCCTGCGGTATGGTTATGTCTCATTTTTCCTATGAGAAACAAGTTATGGCTTAATAGGCACCCGTTTGCTGACATAATTGTCTGTACTGAGGGTTCCTGCTGGCTCAGCTACGTAGCTGGAGATTGCGCTGCTGAGTGGCGAAAGATTGCAATGTAGACCTGGCATATGGCTGTTTCTGAAAATCAGTCTTGTGCCTCTGTGTTGATGCAAACGTTCCCATTTCCAGTGGCAGTAGCACCCTGGACTGTCCCAGAATAGGACAGGGAATGTGTGACCTCTTTGCAGCTGGACATAGCAGCACAACTGCCTGAGCGTAGTGAAGACCACAGGTTATGCACCCCTGCTCCTTGTTGTCAGTCTTCACCTGCAGACAATACCTCAAAGAGCAGCATCACAACCAAGCAATTACCGTTTCAGCTGCTCAGAGGGATTTCTGTCACCTTGGGATACCAGATGAGAGCCTTTCTAGCTGGAGGTTTGTCCACCTTTACCAAAGCAGGCATTTTCTGTCACTCTGAAGTCAAAATGTAACCGAGGGCTTCTCCTTCGGTATTTTTGTGTTTGTTGGTGTCGTTGTTCCCCCCCCCCCCCCCCCCCCCCCCCCGCTAGATTGCTCCTCTCCAGTCAGAAGGGTATTTAACTTCTTTCAGTCTCCTGTTTTGCCTAGTTGGCAGTCTGAACTCCCTTGACAATGGTACTGCTAAAATGCCATAGTCTCATGATGCTTGGGAAGCAAGGCTAAAAAATCTGTTAAATTCCACAGGCTTGGGGAGAAAAATCTAAGCAAAACTTGCCAACAGCTTTTGCAGATTTATCTTGGCCCAGCAGCTACCCAGTATGTTAACAGCAAAACCCGTGGAACAGTTACTTGGAAAATCAGTTACACAGTATGTGAAGCACCTCAACAATGTTCTGCAAAGAAATAGCCCAGTGCTGTGTAATCTGCCACGGTAGGCTGTGCAGGTTTCCGTCTGTCTTGAATGTCTTGGGCTCCAGGTTCCACACGAGCAATGGCAGCAAGGATGTTGGCATTTTAGAACAGTTTGTGTGTTTTTCCAAGCATCTAATATATGCTGTGCTTCCTCAAATTCAGTGGGAGGAGAATGTGCAACTCTGCAAAAATCCTGGGTTTTGTTTGGCTCCCAAATTGCTGTCAGCTGCAGAGCTTAGATTTTCCCATCTGACGCTTCACTGTTTGTTTTTTCATTCTCCTGGGGTAGAAGAACATTAACTCGAGTCCTATTATGTCCCTGTCACGTCTAGGCCATCACCTCATTGTTGTAAAGCAGAGGATTAACATTGGAGTTGAACATGCGGTGGCTCTGGATTACTTCTCTGTTCTGGTGCATTTCCGATTTACCACAACATTGTTTCTAAACCTCCAGAGCCGAGTGAGATTTCGCATGCGGCTTGCTATGTGCAGACTCCAGCAGTTGCCTTGGTGCAAATCTCAGGTTTAATGCTTTCATCCTCACTTGCAGCTAATTCTGGGATTTCACATGCGCTGAGGTCATCTTGTCTCAGGAAAGTGGCTCGTTTCATAGTCGGGGCTCCAAACGCTTTGCCTGGCAAATCTGATTGTCCCTGATGTCAGGGTCCCCTCTGCCAGCAGAGCAGCTCGGAGGACTGGGAGGACCAGGCGTGTGGCGGGTCTTGGTGATGGTCCGAGTGTCTGCAGAACCCACTGGAGGGCAGCACAGGCCGCTCCCATCCACCTCGCTCCAGTGGTGTTGCCAGCTGTCGCCTGACTTTCATCCCTCATTTTACAGCGCTAGAGTTCTGCCTTTTATTTTCTTAGCCTGATGATTATTTGGGTTAGACTTTCAGAGCAAGAATTTAGCGGAGTTCACGTAGGTTGTTTCAGCCTGGCTGTGAAATGCAAAAGGGCTCTACTGTTACGAACAAACTGTCTGATCCAGTGAGGCCGGTTATGGATAAACCACAAATAGGACTGCTGAGGCTATATAGAAGCAAAGAAATACAGAGTTGAGCTTTGGTTATTAAGGGCCCCAGCTAAAGGATATAAAAACATCTTCAGACTGTAGTGAGCTGTGTCTGTGTGCTTCGTTGTAAGTTGTTAGGTCTGTCTGCAGGTTGCTTCAGCCATGGAGAAGTGGAAGACAGCAATCCGTGAGGCCCAGACCTTCTCCCGTATGCACGTGCTGCTCGGGATGCTGGATGCCTGTATCAAGTGGGATATGTCGGCAGAGAATGCCAGATGCAAAGTGTGTCGCAAGAAAGGTATGCATTCCTGCCCCACGCCTGCGTAACAGTCGGACGCTGTCACCTCTCCATGCCCTGCTTAGGCAACATGCCCTTGTAGTCTGTCACTCTGTCTTTGGCTGTATTTTGAGTTTTGAACGTCAGGATTTACAGTCAGAAGCATTGATCTCACAGAAGCGTTTGACCCTGACTCCAATAAACCATTCTTACGAAACCAGGACACAGTCTTGCAGAACATTGCAGAGCTGCTACCCCCTGGATATTTAGGGTGCTTGGACACAAGTCATCAACAAATCCTTCTGGGAACACTTGTGCCACTGTCCATTCCCTGGTTTCATTTTTGAGTTGGAATGGTCTTTGGGTCTCTGAGCCTTGTCAGTTAATCCCATTAATCCTTACAGAAGGCACGAGCAAGGAGAGGGTGGGAAGGTTATTCTTTGTAGCCGAATGGGAGAGAGCGAGGTGGGGCGATGCTCCTTGGAGGCGGGAGTGGGAGTAGAACTGCTTGATGAGCTGGAAGAAGCGAACTCTTTGCCTCTTGTGTGAGAGCAGAGAAATTAAGCTATGTGCCTTTGGCTGCTGCTCTGCTAAGGCTGGGGAGGTAACCAAAAAGGTGACAAGAGGCCACCTTCTCTGTATGCACTCTAGGATAAAGGGCTTTAGTCTTGCAGGTGGAGGGGGAGGTTGAAGGCGTGTCACCAGTGCTGGAGCGCTAGTATTTGTGCTGCCATAACCTCTCCTTTTGGATGGAAGCCTGGAGGAAAGAGCTTGGTAGTACATTCTGCCTCATCATGTGCTTTTTGTCTCACTTTCTATTTGCTGAAACACTAGTGGGAAATGAGGGCAGACAGGCCTCTGGGGGAATGCTGGGCTGCTTTTGTTTACCAGAAGGCTATGCCATCCACCTCTTCAAAGAAATAAGGGCTGAACTGGTGCAACATCCTCCTTCACTGCGGAGCCTCAGGGATATTCCACACCAAGGCAAAAACTTGCCCTATCTCCTGTTGAGAGGGTGTTCTAGGCAGATGTAAGAGGGGGCTCGCCTGAGACTAACAGATTACAGTTTCACAGGACTTAAGAACTGGGATGGTAGAGAAAGAGACATGCTGGCAAGCTCTCTGCACTTTCTTTTTTTCCTCTTCAGTAAATGAAATAGCTGGCTCAGAACTGTCTCCCTGTTTCCCTGCATCAGTGAGAAGCACAGAGAGACTGGTTCTGCTGCATACTGATTTTCTTTGTAGGCTTGCTACCTTAAGTAGAAAGAAGACGCTGTGCAGGTTGACCAGGTTGAGGCTAGAATAAGAATAGCTGCATTCACTCTACTTGCTTGGCTCTTGGGCATCTCTGCAGCGAACTTCTCTTTCCCTGTGTTTGGCTTGAGATTTAGCCTGGGTGGAACCTATTCGGCAGGTTTCTACCTTTGCCTCAAATGAAATCTTTTGCAGGGCGAGGGACTTTGCGTTGTTTTGTTTGTTTGTTTTTAAATGCTGCTGGTTTCCACTGCAGTGGGGGAGCGGAGAAGGAAGGGTCCCTGCCATCAGAGGGTACTTTGCATCTTTCTCTTGCTTTGTCCTGACCTCCAGCACTGCAGCAGCTTCTGCTTCTCAGGTTGAGCAAGGCTGTGGCGCTCGGTTACAAGCAAGTTGCACTCTCCTAGGTGAGGATGACAAGCTGATCCTGTGTGACGAGTGTAACAAAGCCTTCCACCTGTTCTGTCTGAGACCGGCGCTCTATGAGATACCAGATGGCGAATGGCAGTGCCCAGCGTGTCAGCCTTCCACTGCCAGGCGCAGCTCGCGGGGCAGGTGAGTGACCCTCCTGTCCTTTGCGTTGCCACCGATGCGCAGTTCTAGCCCTGCTTTCACAAGATGGCCAAACCAGCCTGGCGCAGAGCCCCTTTAAAAGGTCTGAAATAGCCCAGTTAACTCAATGGCACTGGCGCAACAGAAAAGCAATTTTTTCAGGCTGTAACTTTGGCACGCCTGTGTTGTACTGACCCATGACAACTTCAGGACTTTTAATAAATAACTTACGTGTGGCAGTGAAAGCACGCACAAAACATCAACCAAAATTGGATGCACTAAGGGCCGTCGTTTCCTTTGACTTAGCAGCTGGTTGGGTTGCTTTTTCACGGGAGTGTAGCTGGTGGCACCGCAGCTCTGTAGTCCACTGGGCTGTTACTGTTGTGTTCTTGTTCAGTTAGAGCAGACGTTACTCCAGGCTGCAGCTCAGCCCCTACTGTGCTACTGAAAATCAGGCTACAAAATGCCACTCCAATGGTTTCCTGGACCTGATAAACCTTAACAAGGCAGGAGTCCTCATAGGGCTACAGAGGGAGCATGATCTGGGGAGGAACCAAAGTTGTTCTACGCAGCAGAAATTAGTAGTTGCCTCCTGACAGCAAGGGGAGGGCTTGTTTTTTCTGAATTGCAAGCTGGAAGCTAAATGTATGTGAGGTGTATTTTTCTGTTTACAATGTATGGCCTCTGCTGATGGTGACTGTGCTGCACCTCCCTGTTTGTCAGCAAGGGGAGGTTATCAAATGGCATCTGAGGCATAAGCAGTCCACAAACAGATCCTCCCTTCCACAGCAGCAGCACAATAAGAGGTGTGCTGGCTTGTAACATGCAGGTGCTGCATGGCCTTAGGAGTATTACTTACTCCCTGGGCACCGTTTAAGAGTTCATTGGGCTTGTACAAAAATGACAGCGCTTCAGCGCAGCTGTTCTAGCCCGAGATCATAGTTACTTTGATGTGGCAGAGTCACCTGCAAGCTGCTTGGCTCCTGGATGAGGGCCATCAGGTGGGGTAACACCTGTCTTGTTATCTGCTCTCTGCTCTTGTCTTTCTTGCTGAAGCAGGAAAAAAATGCTGGCCTGGGAGCACTTTTGCCCCCCCCCCCCCCCCCCGTACTGTGAGACCTTATTCTTATTCCTTTTACTGCTAAAGATCCTCTTTCTCCAGAGTATTGAGACTCCCACAACAGCTTTGCCTTTGTCCCCTTTTGCCTATGCATGCTGGTTTTGTTCTCCTCTTTTTCTAACGGTTTGAATGCTGTAACAGGCACATGCAAGAAGTCACAACTGTCCTGGGCAGGGAGTCTCTGTGGCTTCCGACATCAGCACAGAAGCAGCCTGATGCCCTGCTCGCTAATAAATACAAGCTTAGCTGGCAATAATACTAAACGAGGTCTGTTTCCTATAGTGCACATGCAAGTGGCATGGCAGTGGAAGGAGATAATGGGAAAATATTCCAGCAGAAACGGAAAAGCCCCCTTTTGAAACTCCTTAGGCCAGGCCTGCAGACTTGGGTAAAACAGCAGCACGTCCTCTCGGGCAGCAGTAATTGCACAGCAATCACAGTCTTAAAAATCTGTTATCATGTGGTCAAGGTGCCTAGAACAGCAAAAAATACACAGATTCAGCTGTTGGGGATTTTCAGCCCAGATGTTCAGCCGATAGCCTGGGAAGTGCCCTTGTAGCTGTAGCTACAACTTGATACTCTCTGAAATACAGTAGAGCGCCTCGGTCTGAGACTGGGTGTTTATTGTACATTGGGGTGGTCAGCAAGTCTCTGCCTGTGAACAAACAGTGCAGAGGGCCCAGGGCCTCTGATGCCCAGGCTCTGGACCAACAGATGTGTTTACCTGCCTTACTCTAGGAACTATGCAGAGGATTCTGCTGAAGATGAAGGTGAAGAAGGTGAGGAAGCTTCTGATGAACCAGATGCTGAGGAGGAAGAAGAGGAGGAAGAAGATTATGAAGTTGCTGGACTGAAATGTAAGGCTTTGACCATGCAGGAAAGTAACAGAAAATATTAAGACTCTGCCTTCAGTGTCCAAATTTTTATCCCATCTGGGACTTGTGCTTTTCTTCGCACAGAACAGGTTCTTACTTGGGAGGTGTCACAGGGGAAGGCTGTGGGGGTGCTGGACGCTACCTGGGGAGCTGGAGTGAACTTTCGTCCCTTTGTGATAGGGTCAGCGCTAGCAAAGACTGAAACTGCAGCCAGCTCTCGCTCGCTGCCCAGTCGCTCCCCTGGGAACGCTGCCGAGACGGTTAAGAGCGCTGTGAGGCGGTCAGCAGAGGCTGCAGCAGGGCAGGGTGAGGCAACAGCATTATCACTTACTGGTATTGGCAGTCTCTGTGCCTACAAGGTTTGTTGGTAAACTGGATGCTGTTAATAGAGGCTTATGGAGCTTTAACCACAACCTCGTCTCCTCGCTTTTTTTCCTTCCCACCAACTCATAGGCTCTTAAATGCAGGATTTCTAGTGATTGGGCAAGGAGGCATTTTCAAATAGTAGGACTAGCGCTTCCTCTGCCCATTCCTGTGGGAAGGCACAGTACTCGAGGTGCCGTGTGGCCTGGACCGCCAGCACCCTTTGGTTGCATACACAGACCACTTGGGGTGCATAACTGGCTCATTCCTGGGCAGCTGAGTGGAATAAAATAGTGTTTTCTAGACTTCTCAATGACTGCTTCTCCGCTTAACCACTTTTTAGTATGTGTATCCACTTTGTTTTTAGAGGAATTTGACTCAGTCTCATTTGGGCAACTTGATGCAGTGAAAAGATCAATCTTGGAATGGCACGCTGCCAGCATTTGCTTTCTGTCAAAATGCCCTTGACTGACACAAAATTAACTTCAGAGTGTCTTAACCAGGGCAGATGGTGGAATCTGGAGGCTGGGACCCAAAGGATTATCCCGTGTTCTTTCAAGCGTTTCCATCCAGGTCTATCAGTCTTGATTCCCCTGCTTTATTCTGGTTTCAGGGTTGTTCACTGATCCCCTGGCTACGGACACTGCTTGTTGTTCTGCGGTGTATCTGTGTCCACACTTGGAGCATGTTCAACCGATGTTGCATGGCCAAGTCAGGAGCTGAGCCAAGGTTTCCAAACAATAGCAAAAGAGGGTTACAGTCACTAAAAATAAAGCGCTAAATGCAACCCCTGCTTTTAAAGAGCATTAACATGGAAAGGTCACTGTGGAAAACTTTTGTTTTAATAGAGAAGTCCCATTAATCCTCGTGGCATTTATCCTGAGGGATATAACCTAGAATGTTGGATTGTCAGACATTTAACACGTGCCGCACGCTTGACACACAAGCAGAGCGACAGCAGGCAGACGTCCCACTGCCCTGACACACGCTCCTCGTGCAGGGGGCCCGGCAAGATGATTTATTGGACAGGGCTGGATTAGAGGCCGCAGATGAAGTGCTACAGCAGCGCGCTGGATACAGCTTGCTCGAGCGCTTGTGACCAGGTGGAAGGAGCTTGGCGGGGGAAGAAGGCTAACACATTCTCCTGATACAGAGGGGTCACGGGAGAAACTTAAGACAAGGGAGTGCGTCAGCACGCCTGCATTTCCATCAGTGCGAAGCTCTGACAGGCAGACTAACAAACGGTCAAGTGCCTTTCTATGGGATATAATGCAGCAGCCCCAGTCTCGGGGAATAAAATCCCATTGTTTCCCACTTGCAGCACGTGGAGCAGCTCCCGGCTGCGGTAACTCGACACTCTGCCTGCACACAGTTCACTTTTCAGGGGGGCTTAGCAACTGGCTTATCCCACTGTGTGGGCCACTTGTAAATGCTTGGAAAAGCACCCATCCCCAAACCGGTGAGGAGCAAGGGGGCAGCAGGAAACCAGGGAAACTGCAAGTTTCTGTTCCCGGTGCTTCCAGAAAGGATGGTGCAGTTATACTTGAGACAACTGTCTGTCCTTGCGCTGCTTCCTCTGCCCTCCCTCAAGTCACAGTGTGTCAGGGTCTCCGCACTTGGCTCTGCAGGCAGAGGGGCTTGCTGTCACAGCCCTAGGCGAGCCTTGCCTGCAGCAGAGGAGCTGGAAGGAAATTTAGGTTGGATATTAGAAAAAAAACTTCTTCACCGAAAGGGCAGTCAGGCATTGGCACAGGCTGCCCGGGGAATTGGTTGAGTCTCTGTCCCTGGAGGTATTGAGAAGATGGGTAGACGTGGTGCTTGAGGACATGGTTTAGTGATGGACTTGGCAGTGATAGGTTAACGGTTGGACTCGATGATCTTAAGGGTCTTTTCCAACCTTAACGATTCTATGAAGCTCCCAGGTCTCCCTCGGAGCTCGAGGGTCTGCCACTGCTGTTGGCTGGCATGTGTGACCAGCCTTTAGCAGAAGGCTGTTGCCAGACAGCGATGGCCTCTTTTTGGACAGGAGGTGATGACCCACGTATCTCATCTGGAGAGGGTATCGAGAGCACAGCTGACACGAGCATGTGCCAAGTGACGACAGGCTGACAAGAAGCTGGGTCATTGCAGTCGTCCGTGGGTTCGCCAGCTCCTCTGCGCTGCGAGCGAGGGTCTGCCTGGGGTTGGTGTGTAGGGCTGGACAAAGGGCTTGTGATCTCTGTTTCCAGCTTAACCCATTCCTCTAAGCCCATGGCTTATATGTTTCAGTGAGACCCAGAAAGGCAGCCCGGGGCAAGCAGAGCGCAGCCATGTACTCCTCGAGGCAGGGAAGGCACCAAAGGAAGAAGCAGTCGCTGCACCCTGCCAGGGGACCCCGGCAGCGGGCTGCACCTGTCAACGGCGCAGACATTGATGAGCTGGTAAGAGCCAAATTGCTCCCCAGAGGCTGCTCACATCATGAGTTATAAACGAAACAGGTGTCACGCTTCCTCCCCTTCCCAAACAAATACCCTGGATCGTATTGTGAAACCCGGGCTGGGCTGGGGGCGGGTTAACAAAGGAGGCATATCCTTAAGGGCCCACTGCGAACGGAGCACAGATATGCCAGGCATCTCTCCCCAGCCGCTTTCACACATTGTCCCCCTTGAGTAGCAGGCAGCCTGCAGCTTGTTAAAGGGTTTTAAATAGTATCCATATGTCTCTGCAGAGAGGTGGGGGGACTGAGGGGGTCCTGGATGGTCAGAGAATGCCAGCAATGTTGGACCCTTGCTCCCCAGCCTTGGCCATTTTCTGACAGTTGTTGTCCGTATGGTCACTCCCCAACCTCCAGGACATAATTTGGCTGGTTTAGGTTTCACTTGACATTTAAAGAATAAAACCTTATGCTTCTGAACAGAGCAATCTTGTGTGTGTGTGCACGCGAGGCAGGGTAGAGCTGCAGCGTGCTGTGCTGTTTGTCCTGGGGGGGGACACACCACAGGGGATACGTGAGGATACTCTAGCCCCACAGGCCACGTCACGAGCCTCTGCTAGATCTGCCATCTGTCCACTGGCCAGCGCTAGTAGTGCTGGTGTATCCTGTCACTCTCCTGGAGCAGCCTTGATAACGGTCTTTGGGCTCGCTGCTTCTTGTGCTGCCTGTGGGTGGGCTGGCTACTGACCTGCCATGTCCTTTCAGCTGCTCTGTTACAGATCGGAGAGCGAGCAAGCCCAGCGTGGGCTGCCACAGCCAGCGTGGAGGGGTGTTCAAGTGGGAAAATCTTATTGGAACAGCTGGGTCAGGGTCTCTGACAAAACGCTGTCTTGGGGAAGAGGACTCTGCTAAGGCTCTTTCGCGGACTGCTTGTCCTGGGAAGAGACCGAAGCTGGCTCAGGAATAGCGCCCCGTGTTGTGGAGCCTTCCTGTCATCCGACATACCCTGAGCAGCGATGCCTCGCGAGCTGTGCATTCAGAGCCCCGGGGATGTCCCTGTGCTGGTGGCTGACCTGCTGCGGATCCCCGGGCAAATGGCTGACCTTGTGTTCAGCCTGTGTACGGGACAGCAGCGCTTGAGGCATCAGCTGCTCTTTGGTATTTAAAATGGCACGGTCGGCTCTGCAACATCCGTACAGCAGCACAAGTGCTTTCTCCCTCCGCCTCTCGCGTGCTGTCCGCCAGGGGCTCAGAGAAGGCAGGGAGAGGGAACTCACACTCTCCATTTGCTGTCATTTATTCTTTGGCTGCTTGTTTTAACCGTGTTGTCTTTGAACCTATCTTGAAAAAGCTTGCTGCCCCCAGAGAAGAGACAGGCTGCTTGTGAGCTGTTCCCACCAGAGCTTCTGGATGGGGCTCCCGTTCTGTAACTCAAGCTGCCGCTGCGTGTCTCAGCTGTTCCCATCAAAAGTCCCGCAGCAGAGCAGTTTGCCTCTCGATAATTGTGGAAGATGGCTGCATTTGAAAGACTTGAACTTTGTTTCTGCAGCAGTACTACGTATCCCCCCCCTTGAGACTCTAGCTCGTAAGTGAGAGGATTGAAAAGAAAAGCTCTGCTAAGAACCAGCTTCTTTGGCCTCAGAAATGTTTGCTGAACGCTAAAGCCCGTAGTGGTTCCCCTCCTTTTAACAGCATCCTTTGTGTGGGCAGGTCCTTCAAACAAAGAAGACGGCACGTCGCCAAAACCTCGAGTTGCAGAAGTGTGAGGAAATCCTCAGCAAGCTGATCAAGTACCGCTTTAGCTGGCCCTTCAGGTGAGGGCAGGTGGTCTCCTCCGTGGGCGCAGGACTGCCCGCAGGCAGTGCGTAGGTGTGGGTTGGCCGTGCTGCAGTCCTGCCGGATCCCACTTGCTGGCTGCGAGACCGGGGTTTCAAAAGCAAGTTACAGATGGGAAGAAAGGGAGTGAAGCTGCTCCAGAAGAAACCACCACGCTCTCAGTCCTCTGCTGGGCTGAAGACGTGGGGCCCTTCTGAGGTGGTGTCAGAGAGGGTGGTAGGCTGCGGGCCAAAGAGGGGAGGCTGGGGTGGGTGCTTTCTGCAGCCCCCAGGATTTGCAGGGCACACTGCATGCAGCGTGACTGAGAAGGCAGCCATACCTGCCATGTGCCGGTCCCCGTGCCTGGGCCAGCTCTCTGGGCAGAAGGGCAAGCCGCTGTCCTTCCCGTCGCCGTGCCGTGGCTGCCGCGGGGCTGACGCGTCTGTAGCGCTGTCGAGGTGCTGCTGGGGTTCGTTATGGCACTGGGGGGGTGCAGGTCGGGGCTGCTGCTCGAGCGAAGAGGACGGGGGGTGGTTCTCGCTCCTCTACAGCTCCACACTGCCTGCGGCCGGGGCCATCATTTTCCTCCTATCTTTGTGGCTCTTCGTTCGGCAGGGAGCCAGTGACCACGGAGGAAGCCGAAGATTACTTTGAGGTCATCAGCAACCCTATGGACTTCCAGACTATGCAGAGCAAGTGCTCTTGTGGCAATTACCGCTCGGTGCAGGAGTTCCTCTCTGACATCAAGCAGGTGTTCTCCAACGCCGAGCGCTACAACCAGAACGGGAGTCACGTACTGTCCTGCCTGGAGAAGACGGAACAGTGTTTGATTGACATGGTGCACAAACACCTGCCTGGCCACACGTATGCACGCAGGAAACGCAAGAAGCTCTCTGCCAGGTGCCAGGGACTGGAGGAGCAGGAAGGGGACAGTGAGTCAGAGCCCCTTGAACATTCCCGGGGGCGGAAAAGGAAGAAATGAGGGATGGGGAGACTAGGGGGAGAGCCAGAGCCAGAGCAGGCCTTCTGGTGCTGCCGGGCAGCAGGATGGGTTGTCTGGAGGGAGCTGGGAAGCAGCAGACACTTCTCTATTAATCCAGCCTTCCCTTTGGCCCGTCCTCATTTTAATTTTTCTGCAATTTTCTCAAGTATTTGGTCATCCACTGAATGAGCAGAGATGACTTACTGCTTCCTGCAAAATCCACAAAGCTCTGAGCGAGCCTGTCCTGCTAGGAGGGGAAGGTGGGAGGGCAAGGGGAAGGCCTGGCCAAAGCCTGGCTGGGCAGGGGAGCGCGAAGCCTACTCCAGCTCGGGCGCTCTCGGCTTCCTTGGGCCGAGCCGCTTCCTCCCCTCCGCGAGCAGCCGGCGCCGGAGCGCAGTGGGACCTCTGCCGTCTGCTGCCTGTGATGTGAAACCGGCCTTGAGCTGGTGCAGGGAGGGATCATATTGCTTCACGGAAGGACTGGGTGCGATCAGGCCAATGGGCTGCTAGTTCTTGTATGTATATATTTATATGGTGTTAATTCTGAGCCCCCAGCGAAGGGCTGCGTAGGGCAAGCAAGCACTTACATTTATGGAGATACGGCTTTCACCAGCATCCTAACACAATTGGCTTCGAGGTGCTCTTGCTTTTCCCCTCTCTCTCTTCTCGGGGAGCGATCTCCGGAGGTTGCGCTCCGAAGAGGGTTCTTCCGAGCTCAGCTCTTCGCACGAACGCAGCAGAGAGGAGGCAGTCGGCTTCCCTGCTCACCTTGAACAGCACACGATCATGTAGCCCTTTGGATGAACCGAGTGCCAGAAGCATACCGGAGAGCGTGGGTTTCTGCATGCCCTGTAGGGAGCTCCAGGGCAAGGGGAGCAGCAGAAACATGTGCTGTGTAACTTTTTAAATTAATTTTCTAGTTAAAAGTGGCTTGTTTCTAGCTGTGATCTTGTACAAAGAACACCTGTAAGATACCGTTGTCTTGCTTTGGCACATGTACAGTTTATATGAAATCGTGTTTGCTTTATATTTTCCCCCCCCTCTTAAAATTCATTTTCCTACCAGTAGCTGGAGTTACACCGGGGGACTTGTTGGCGGGGGATCTCCCAGTCCCTCTCTGGCCACGCTCTCACCATGTTTTATAGTAAATCCTTCCCTCGCTCACCTCCGTCGCGCTCCCCCAGTGCAGCGAGGACCGGCCCGATCCTGCCAGGAGGCTGCTCTGCCGCGGCCCCGGCAGGGGGTCCTGCCGCCCGAGACACTGACCTTTCTCAAAGAAAAAGGTGTGGTTTTTCATCACCTCTCCCTCTCCATCATGACAGGTTTTGATCACACAATCAGGGCTTGAACTTTTTATTATAGAAGTATTCAATTTGGAACAAACCAGTCGCAGGGCTGCTTTATACTGGTTTTGTAACAGAAAAGCAAAAGCAGCTGTTGCGGCTCCTGGGATTTGAGAAAAGCATCGATTAAAAATTGCCGCCTAGTTTTGTGAACTTCTTAGGGGTGGTTTTTTTGGTTTTGTTTTGTTTTTTAACAGGTATTCATTTCAGTTCTGGGCTGCCGATGGCTGCAGAGACGAGGCGGGTTTCCAGCCACTTCCCCTCTCCCCAGCCGCAGCTCCCTGCCCCACAGAATAGCACTGACATTTGTATTTCGCACATCCCCTTCAGAGCCTTTGTTTCGTCCTGTTCATAGCGAACGTTTTCTGCAGGTCCTACACAGTGAAACCTTTGGAACTGTACGTTTTTTAAAAATAAATGTCATTGGGGGGGGGGGGGGTCTGCTAAGGGCTGTACTTGTAATAAATTGGAAACTTAAAAATAAACATTATGTACTTGTGTTTGTAAAACCGGCTTGCAGCGAGTCCTTTCCGGGCGCCCTGTGTTTGTGCGGGACTGCCCAGGATGTCTCGCCTCTGCCCTCCCCGGAGCCCCCCCAGACACGATGTCGCTGCCTTCTGGAGGGAAAACGGAGCCGCAGAGCGCGGGATCGAGGGACCGGCGACTCCAGGTCAGGTCAGCTCGCAGCTCTGGAGAACCCTCTTCCAGGCCCAGGTTTGGTTACGCCAGCCCCTGCAGCCGGGCTGGGCTGAGCCCTCTGCGGCAGGGCCACCGTTACACGCCACTCGCCTAAGCTTTGCTGGGCACAGGAGAAGGCGGTGGCACGGACGCCTGTGCTCTGAGGTGGCGCTGCCCGTTGTCCTCCCCAGGGGACGACGGATGGGGGAGGTCACCAGGAGGCAGGAGAAGTCCTTTTCGGTCCCTTGTGCGTGACACTTGTCCTGCTGCCACAGCGTGCAGGGTGGCACTGGTGCCTCTCCTGAGGGGAATACGAGGGGGTGATGGGGGAGTGGAAATGTCCCTGCTCTTTCGCCGCAGCGTTGCCTGGCTGGCCATCGGAACGGCCTCCCTCGGTCGGGTAATGTGTGTTTTGCAACCGCAGCCTCGTGGGCTGCAGTTCAGAGATCGGCAAGGACCATTCCCGCTGAGAGCACGACTGCCAGCCCACCGTCCCAGTCCGGCAGCCAAACGGGGAGGCACTGGGCTTGCTGACCTACTGAGCTTCAAAGGCAGTGCGGGCTGGGGAGGTGATGGACCGGTGCTGAGGCACAACCCCTCCTCCCTGAAACAAAGTGGTGTCTGCGCTTCCGCCAGCGCCGCGCTGCCAGGAGGGTGCTGCTTTCCTGGGTCTCTTCATCATCCTCCTTGCTCAGGAGCCACGTTGGGAGCCCCAGGCGGGTCCAGCTCTGCTGGGCAGAGGAAATCCCCCGGTGGGTTTGAGGGCTCGAAGGCTCCCGGGGATGGACAGATGCTGCTTTCCCCCGAGACGCCTCATCCCCTCTCCCCAAGAGGTGGTTTGGCTTGCTGGGCATGCAACAGGACCTGGGTGAATCAGTCTGACTCAAGCTGGGATGTTTCCAGGCCTCGGTGTGGAGACCTCACACCAGCATCTGCTCCGAGACCTTTTCGGAGACTTGCTTTTTATAGAAGCCCCTGCATGGCATTAGTGTCCTGTGCAGGGGCTATAAATAGCTGTCCCCACGCCTGGCAGGCGAGCGTGCGGGGCTGGCGGGCAGCCGTGGCCCCGCTGGCACCGGGGGACGGGCACCGGCCCGCCTGCACCCGCCATCTCCCGGGGCTG
This sequence comes from Platalea leucorodia, assembly GCF_965183815.1. Lineage (NCBI taxonomy): Eukaryota > Metazoa > Chordata > Aves > Pelecaniformes > Threskiornithidae > Platalea > Platalea leucorodia. Next base: position 949,379 of record NC_138838.1, read on the forward strand.
ACCTGCGACAAACCCCGTGGGGCACCTGTGTTTGCTGGCATTCCGGCACGGCCTGGGGAGGAGGCCACGGGGGCACAGCAGGCGAGGAGCCTCGAGCTTGGTCCTCCCTTGGTAATCGTTCATATTAGCCAATTAATAGTCTGGGTAACTCGGGATTTTTAGCACATTCCCAGAGCACAGTGACTTTCCTTCCACTCAAAACCTGGAGGGAGCGTCCTGCCTTGCGAGGGGGGTAACGTCCGCAGCTCGGCGGGTGCTGGGGGGGTCCAGGACCTTGGGGTGGCCTGAGCCTGCTTGCACCCCGTGGCAGCCCCAGCTTGGCCTCTGCGGCCGTCCCTCCTGCTGGCGCTGGGGACAGGCCTCCGGGGCAGCGGCGCCCAACCCTGCCAGAGCCGGGCGTTGGGCTGCCTTTGGAGCTGCTCCTGGTAGGATGGCGAGGGGATGGAGGGGTGATCTTGGGGTGGGGGGATGCAGAGGAAGGCTGAGCCTCCCCAGAACGGGGTTGAAAGCGGCTGTGACAAGGGGACAGCAAGCGTCCCAGCACAGAGCCCTTCAAGGGGCACTCCGCTTTGGGGCAGGCTCTGTGGAAAAGAAGTCCTGTCTCCCCAGCGGGGCCAGCCAGCATCTCAGGGCTGGCTGCCTCCGGTGGAGCCGGCCGGGCTGCCGCGGCTGATAGCGCGTGGTGGTCGGGCACCGGCGGCCCCACCGCTGCCGATAGCTGGGGCCCGGCGGGAGCGGTTATCTGGGCGAGCGCTTGAGAGGCAGCGAGTTACTTGGCAAGAGCCGGGGTGCTCAAGGGCAGGCCGTCCCCGCGGGGCGCCGCGAGCCGGGACACGCGCACCCCGGCACCGTCGCCGTGTCTGGGCGTGTGAGCCAAAGGTGCGCCGAGCCGGCTCGGGGCTCAGCGCCATGGGGCTTCTGTGCCCCCCCCCCCCCCCCCGCCTGGGCTGGACTTTGGAGCCTGTCCCGCAGCCACTATTGACTCTCCTGCCCCAGGTCACAGCCCTTTTCTCTGCCCAAACAAACCCTCCCGTGGCAGCCGGGGAGCCCAGGAGGCTGCGACCCCCCCCCGGCAGCGGGGGCCAGCTGGGGTCCCTGCCCTGACACCACCGTCACCAGCCCGGGGAAGGGGCTGGGTGCCCGCCAGCCCAGCCAGCGGCACGCCTGCCTCCCGGCACCCCAAATCAGGCGCGAGCCCCTTGGCGTTCCCCCCGCCGGCACCGCGCAGGCGGGGGGGCTCCTTCACACCTCGGCTGCCGCGCCGGCTCCCAGGGGAGCAAAGGATGTTTTTTTTTTTTTCAGATCAGTCGCTCGACTTCTCCCACCGTCCCGGCACCCCCGGGGGTGGCGGATGAAAGGCACTTCACCGCATCAATCACCACAGCACAAAGCCCCGGCGCAGCGCAGTGGCGGGCAAGGGGGCCGCCGAACCCAGCCCCTGCTGCCGCCTCCGCCTCAGGGTGGGGGTCTTGCACCTCTCCTTCGGCTGCAGCCCTGACGTGGGGCTCTGAGCTACAAGGGATCGCTGGGGCGGGGGGTGAGGGCTGTTGGTGCGAGCAGGCAGCGGGTGCTAAGTTGGGTGCTGAAAGGAGGGTCCCTCGCTGGTTTATTGCTCCCTGGGCAGGAGGGGCGGGAGCCCCCAGGCCCTCACTGGGGCCCAACGCTGCCCCAGCCTGCACGCTGCCTAATTAATGGGTAATTAGATGATGGACAAGTCTGAGCATCACCAGGGCTGCCGGTGTCCCCGCTACAGCCCCCTGCCAGCCGCAGGTCCCATGCTGCCTGCGTCCCTGCCCACAGCCCCCTGCCCGCCGCGGGGCCGGGGCAGAACCTCTCTCCCCCACCGCACATCCCCGGGGCAGCCGGGCAAACCGGCCCCCCAAACCCACTGCAGCGACGAGCTGCCCCCCGGCGAGGGGTCGCAGGGCAGGGTGGGCAGCAGCCCCCGCCGCTGAGCCCCCGGCAGAGAGGACGGTGGCACCCGCCACCACTGCCCGCCTCGCACCCTGGCCAGCCCGCGGCGAGGACGGCCCCAGCTCCCCCCAGCAGCCCCAGCGACACCAGCTGAGGCTTGAATTTCCCTCCGGACAATGGGGAAGGCAAGCTGGGATTGTAACCGGAGTGGGGGATAAATAAAGCTGCCCAGAAGTTTCCATTACCCGCACCTCGCGCTTCTGCGTGGGACATCAAAGCTGAGCCCTCTCCGCCCCAAGGTCCCGCGCCCCCAGGTCCCGCGCCCCCAGCCCATCACCCCAGCTCCTGGCCTGCCATGCCCTGGGTGCCGGAGCGCCGAGCCCCCTCGCCTGGCACTGAGGCCCCGATGGCGCCGACACAAATCACCTACAGAGCACGGAGTGGAAAAGATGATTCGTTAGCGTGACAGCGCAGGAACAGCCTCCGCCTCGGCCGGGAGGCAGCGGGCGCCAGAAGCGGCCCCAGGGAAGCCACGGGGGGAGCTGGACACGGGGACCCCCCCCAGTACCACGCTCCCGCCATCGCCGGCGGCACCCCAGCACGGCTCCTCCACTTTGCACCGGCACAGGAGCTCCCCGGGCCCGGCACGCACCCGCCACGGAGACCGCAGCCCCAACCGCTCTCGACCCCCTCGAATTCCTCCAAACAGCACCAGGCTCGGTTGAAATAACACATCCAGGGTTTATTGTTTTTTCCATTCCTCGCAGCTAATGATTAAAAAAAAAAAAATCTAAAATAAATTACAGAATTAAATAAACACGGACTGGATTATTCCCCTCCCTGCCCCATCCCCGCCGTCCCCCCCAAAGAAAGCGTTAGAAGAGTCACTGGATTTGGCAACAGCAACAACAACAAAACAACCTCTAGGAAAAAGCAGCTACTTGTCAGGGTCGAGCGGTGCCGGGGGGGGTCCCGTGGGCCTCGCCCCCCCAAACCAGTGTGCGTCCCCCCTCCTGCCGCCGCTCGGCCTCTGCCCTCGCCCCCAGCGGCGTCCCCTCGCCCCTTACCCGTGAGGCCGGCTTCCCCCGCCGCGCCGTCCCCAGGGAGGGGGCAGCCCCCGCTCTAGACGTGCGTCGGGTTGTCCAGATACGGGTCCGTCTTGGTCATGTGCAGCATGACCGTGGGGGCTTTGTAGTGGCAGTGCACCCCACCGCAGCTCACCCCGCTGCAGGGCTTGCCCCTCGTCCTCACGCCCAGCTTTCTGTTGCACAGGCTCTGCCAGGTCTGCAGGGTCTTGGAGCTCCAGACCCACACCCCGCTGGTGATGCCCACCACCAGCGACATGAAAATCTTTAGCATAAAGACGGCCACAGTGGGCACCGAGGCCTCCAAGGAGCAGTTGGCGGCACGCCGGCCGGGGAGGTGCAGGCAGCCGCGCTCCAGGGCCCTGAGGTTCCAGTAATCCACGTTCAGCCGCTCGTAGAAGTAGCAGACGATGACACAGGTGGCCGGGACGGTGTAGAGGATAGAGAAGACCCCGATCTTCACCATCAGCTTCTCCAGCTTCTCCGTGTTGGTGCCGCCCGTCTTCATGATCTTCCGGATGTGGAAGAGGGCGACGAAGCCCGTGAGGATGAAGGAGGTGCCGATGACCAGGTAGCAGGAGAGGGGGATGAGGACGAAGCCGGTCAGGGCGCTGACGTCCATGCTCCCCACGTAGCACAGCCCCGTGAGCTCGTCCCCTGCCACCTTCCGCATGGTGAGGATGACGATGGTCTTCATGGCCGGGATGCCCCAGGCGGCCATGTGGAAGTAGCTGCTGTGGGCCTCGATGGCCTCGTGTCCCCACTTCTTCCCAGCGGCCAGGAACCAGGTCAGGGTGAGGACGACCCACCAGAGCGAGCTGGCCATGCCGAAGTAGTAGAGGATGAGGAAGACGATGGTGCAGCCCGTGCTCTCCAGCCCCTCCTGGATGATGTAGAGCTCGCCGTTCTCCCGGTCGCAGGCGATGTTCTCGGCCCCTGCCACTGAGCGGATGATGAAGGCCACGGAGTAGACATTGTAGCACATGGAGAGGAAGATGATGGGCCTCTCGGGGTACTGGAAGCGGTGGGGGTCGAGCAGGAAGGTGAGGACAGTGAAGGCAGTGGAGACGAAGCAGAGGGTGGACCAGACGGCCATCCAGATGAAGGCAAAGTCCTTGTCCTCCCGGGACCAGTAGACGTCCACCCCGGGGGAGCACCGGGGCGCGCAGGAGAGGCTCTTCTCCACGTACTGGAACTTCTCGGGGTTGTCGCAGGCCCCCAGGCCGTTGGGTCCCCGGCCCTCGGCGGTGCCCGGCGGCCAGGGCCGGGGGGCCACGGGCAGCATGCCCTGGCCCTTGTGGGGCTCGGCGGCCGAGGCGTTCTCGGGGGCCTCCATGCAGAGGGCGTTGGGGTCATTCTTGGTGGGCAGCTTACCGCAGTCGAGCGACTCGGGCCAGCCGAAATTGAACTGCTCCATGATGGGGACGCACTTGTGGCGGGCCTGCTCACACATGGGGCGGCAGGCGGGGATGCTGGCGCTCACCTGGTCGGTGCACATGGGCGCGTAGAGGGAGCAGAGGAAGAAGCGCAGGTGGACGTGGCAGCCGTACTCCACCAACGGGGCGAACTCGTGCAGCTTCAGGGCGGCTTCGCGCTGGCTCTCGTGGCCCAGCAGGTTGGGCATGCGGGTCAGGTTGTACCCGATGCCCCGGCACATGGGGATGTCGACGGGCTGGCACCGCGCCGCCCGCCCCCGCGGCCCCTCCAGCCCCCCCAGCTCCAGCCCTCGCCCGGCCGCCGCCAGCTGCCACAGCACCGAGAGGGCGAGCCGCAGCCGCAGGGCCGCCATCGCCCGGCCCCGGCCCCGGCCCCGGCCCCGGCCCCGGCCCCGGCCCGGCGGCTACAGCGCCGCCATCGCCCGGCCCCGCCGCCCCCGCGCCCCCGGGGCCGCTCGCTGCTCCTGCGGCTGCTGCTGCTGCTGCGGCGGCTGCTGCGGCGGCGGCGCCGCGCCGGGGCGGCTCCCCCCGGCCCCGGCCCCGGCCCCGGCCCGCGCCCCCCCCGCCATGCGGCGGCGGCCCCGCCGAGCGCCCCGCGCCGCCCCGCGCCCGCCGATCCCCGGCAGCGCCGCGCCGCCGGCCGGGACGGCCCCGCCCCGCCCCGCCCCCGGCCCCGCCCCCGGGCGGGGCCCCCCGGCGGAACCGGCAGCGGGAGCCTCGGCGGCACCGGCGGCGGCAGCCGCAGCCCGGGGCGGGGGGGGGGGGGGGGGGGGGCGGCAGCCGCGGGGGAGCGCCCCCGCCGCGGGGGGGCACAGGCGCCGACCCCCCGTCACGGCCCACGCCTGCAGCCCGCGCCGCACCCCCGCACCCCCGCACCCCCGCACCCGGGCCTGCTGGCACGCGCGCACACGCACACGCACGCACGCACACACGCGTGCACACACACTCCCATACGCACACACACACTCACACACGTGCACGACCACACGCACGTGTGCACGCACAAACACGCACGTCCACACGCACACGCACGCAGAGCCACGCGTGTGCGCGCACACGCACCCCCCAGCCGGGCGCTGCCCACCTCGCGGCCCCGCACACCCGTGGGCCCGGCCGCGCGCGCGGGCACGCGCGCGCACACGCCCACCCCCCGCCGCCTGGGCGCAGGGACGCGCGTGGCCTCGCCGGCGCCCCGAACCCAGCGGGGCGCTGCCGGGGCCCCCGCCCGCTCCCGGGGGCAGCGTGGCGGCGTTCCGGGGCGATGGCGCGCGCAGCGGGGCTCACGGACGCGCGATTGCCGCCGGCCCCCGCTGCCCCGGGGCTGGCGCGGTGCCGTGCCTCCCCTTGGGGACAGAAAGCGCCGCTTCGGTCCTGCCGCTGAGGACTGGGAAACTCAGCTCGCCGCGCTGCACCCGCGCCCCGCGCGGAGCGGAGAGGGTGCCCGCGCCCACGGGGTTTGGGGGCGGCGGGGGGACAGTGGGGACCGTGGGAGGTGGCTCAGCGCCAGCGCCCACGGCAGGGGCTGGGAAAGCCGCGGCCATGCCCAGCACCCTCTGTCGCCAGGTGCCACCCGGGGCCGGTGGCAGGGCAGGGGACGGCGATGCCACCCGGCACTGGTGATGCGCGGGGCCAGGGCAGCTCCCGGGTGGCGACACAAGTCAGCGTGGCCGAGCTGGGGCTGCCAGCCCCCGAAATCCAGTGGCCCACTCACAGGGTGACCGATCACCCATGCTGGGGGCAAGGGGAGGCTGAGGATGCCCGGCCGGAGGAGCCAAGGGCATCAAAACCACGCTGGGGTGGCAGCACCCCTGGGGCCGGGCTTTGCCACCCGTGCCACCTCCACAGGGTGCCACCAGCTGCCCCCTGTGTCCGGGAGGTGCCGATCCCACAGCTGGCCCTGGGGTGCCGGCGCAGGGTGCTCCCCCAGCACCCATTTGTGACAGGGAGACCCGTGCTCAGCCATCCCGGGGGCAGTTCGGGCAGGGTCCCCGCGACGCCCTGCCCGGGGACCCGGCACCCGGTGCCCGCCCGTGCCGGCGGCGGGTGCGGGCACAGGCTGGCGCCCGGGGGTCCGGCCGCCGCGCCGTTCCCAGGCATTCCCGCAGCCCTGCGATGTCTTTAGTAACAACATAACAAGCTGTCAACGCTCCTAATCGCCAGCCGCGGACTGACACCCCGGCCATACATTATTTAAACATCCCCGATTCGGCGCTATAAGGAAATTCCATGGGAGCCGCTTATCAGTTATTGTAACGGTGCGGGAGATAAGCCGTCGCCCTGGAATTTCCCTCTAGCATGGGGCGACTGCTCGCCCGGCTCCGGGGCCCTGGGAAAAGGGTTATTTGAGGTTATTTGGGGTGCCAGAGGGGATTTTGTCCCCTTGGCCACCAGCTCGGGGTGAAAGCACCGGCCCCTGTGCCCGGAGCAGCAGCTTCAGGGGGCTTCGCGCCCAGGGTTCAGACCACGCTCCTCCTTGTGTGCTCTAAGAAAGGGGTGGGTTTGTGCTGCGGTGCAGGTTTGGGGGCAAATTGTCACCCACGGATGAGCTGGCGACCACAGCGGTGTCTGCCATGGCTGGGATGGAGTTGGCACCCGCGGGGTGCTGGGACCTGGCCCTGGGGTTGCTCATCCCATCCACCTCCCAGCCCCGGGGCCGCGGGTCCTGCGTGGGGTGAGGGCCCGAGGGTGGCACTGCCACCGCTCCGGGGCACCCTAAAGCCCAGCTCCTGCCACCAAGGCTTCCCTTTAGGGAGCCGTTTGCTAAGGGAAGCTTGGAAACATCACCTGGAAACACCCAAATGTCTCAGCACCCAGCCCTGGCCACCTGGCGAGGGTTCTGGGCCAGCAGCAGGCACGGCAGGGCCCACGGGCAGGGGCTGGATGGGACCCCGGGGTGCCAGCCCCACCGTCCCGGCTCCCCCCCACAGGTGCCCTCGTACCTCCCAACCCTCCCGCCTGGGCTGCGAAGGGTTAATGGTGATGGTGGGGGAACGCACAACTAAATGTCTTTTAATTTAATTTTGCTTTAATACGTAAAACTGTTGCTCTTGGCAGGAGGCGCCACAGCCCGGCCAAGAGCAACACGTGGATTTTCAGAGTCAAGGGGCTCCTTTTAACGTGGAGGAGCGGCCGCCCCTCACCTCTGCCCCACACCCTGGGGTGGCACCCTGGGGTGCTCCTTCCCCGCCCCGCCCCCCTCCTTGGGTGCTCCTGGGATGCCCAAGCCCTGGCCAAGCCTCAGGGATCTGTGGTGAGGACAGCAAAGGACCCATGGATCCCTTCCTGGAGCTTCGTCCCGCCCGCAGCGGTGGGCAGGGGGGTACCGGGGGTGCCACCAGCATCCCAGCCCTTGGCCAAGCCTTGTCTTTTCATTGCCCCGCTGCCTGTGCCTGCTGGGGCGCGACCTGCCCACCCGTGCCCGCAGCCCTGGGGTACGCCGGGACGGCCGGGAGGGGACAACACGATGTTCTCCACCGGGATGGGGACATCACGGCCACGCACAGAAGCCGAGATCTCCAGCAGGTCTGGAAGCCTCGCAGTGAAAACAAGAACACCAGGTAGAGCAACACAGCAGATTTATGGTTTTGGAAGTGGCCCTGGGCTGGGAATCCAATATCAACAGCTGGAAGAAAGGGCTCACAGAGGCTGCACAGAAATCCTGCCCGGGAAGCGGCCAGCCCGACGGAGCGGGGCCGTATCGCAGGAGCCCGGGAGCCTGTGGTTCCTGGCAGCAGCTTTGCCCCATTTCCTTTCTTCCCGTCAACAGCGCTTGCAAACCTGTGCGAGAGCCTCAGCGAGGAGAGGGGGAAGGAGAGCAGGAAGGACCACGGATGGAGAAAAATCCCCCTGCTCCCACCCTGGCGTAGAGAGGCTGCAGCAATGCCCCTCTTGCCCAGCCATGGATGAGTCCTCCCTGGGTCAAAGGGTTTGGGGGATCCCACTTGGCACCAGCGCTGGGGAGAGCCCCGCTGGGAGCGATGGAGCTGAGGAGAGGGCGATGGAGCTGGGGAGGGGGTGATGGAGCAGAGGAGGGAACAGTGTAGCAGGGGAGGGGGCGATGGAGGTGGGGAGGGAGCCGTGGTGTAGAGGAGGAGGTGATGGAGCTGGGGAGGGGGTGATGGAGCAGAGGAGGGAACAGTGGAGCAGGAGAGAGGGTGATGGAGCTGGGGAGAGGGTGATGGAGCAGAGGAGGGAACAGTGGAGGGGCGATGGAGGTGGGGAGGGAGCTGTGGCGTAGAAGAGGAGGTGATGGAGCTGAGGAGGGGGTGATGGAGCAGAGGAGGGAACAGTGGAGGGGCGATGGAGGTGGGGAGGGAGCTGTGGCGTAGAAGAGGAGGTGATGGAGCTGAGGAGGGGGTGATGGAGCAGAGGAGGTGATGAAGGTGGGGAGGGGCTATGGAGCTGGGGAGAGGGCAATGAAGGTGGGGAGGGGGCAATAGGGCAGGGGATGGGGCAGGGAGGGAAAACCCAAATAGCAAGGACAGGCCACCGGCCATGCCCAGGGGCGAACCTGGGCTCCGCAGCACCCCATGCTCTCCCCGCAGCCCGGAGGGAGGGCGATGGCGCAGGGATCCGGAGGGGGATAATTTTCCCTTCCTGAAGAATTTCACAGGAATAGCTGGTGTGAAAGGCCAGCGGCTTCAATTTCAAAGGGATGACGGTGCTGGGGCCGGATGGGCTGGCAAGCAGGTGGAGGGGTCCATCCCGGGAGCACCCCACACTGGCCACCCCACAGGGCCGCAGGCTGGCACCCACCCAGCCGGAGGGGCAGCTGCCCCGTGCCCCGGCCACCGTCTCCCTGGGGGCACCCTCCCCTGCAGCAGTGGGAGCAAACCTCCACCCGAACCCTTCCTACCCCCGGGCACGGGCCTGTGTGACACAGATGCACATGCGTGTGCACCAGCCTGTGCACGCCATGGGGCAAGGGATGCTCTGCGCCCCACGGCCTCCGTGAGCACCCTGCCAGGCTCCCCGCTGTGGGCGGGCGGCAGCGGGGTGGGAAGATGGGGATTTGGGGGGACAGTCCCCAAACATACAGATGGAGGCACCCGACACCAGCAGGAGGAGATGGGTGAACGTGCGGTGTGGATCCTGCCCAGCCCCAGCCACTGCCAACGGAAGGGAAAAGCCATTTCTTCCCTGATTCCGGCATTAATTATAGCAGTGAGAACCCCGGCGGGGGGGAAGCACCAGCCCCACTCGCCGTATGCCCAACTGCAGCTGTTTTAGTGGCTTCACGGGGCTCTGCAGCGTGTGCCACCGGGCAGGCAACCCGCTCCTGGAAGGGCACCGTGGGCACGGCGGCAGTGCCAGCGGCATCAGGCAAGGCAGGGAGCGCTGAGCACCCCAGCCCCACGTCCCAGGGGTCCGTCCCACCGGCCCCCAGCCAGGCACTGACACCCTGTCACTTGCTGCTGAGACACCCAGACCCTGGTATGTGTCCCCTAAAGGACAGGACTGTCCCCTCCTTCTCTCACCCTGCTGCCATCTGCGCTCCCAGTGTCCCAGCTGGCACAGCACGGGCTGGCACACTCTCCAGCCATGCCAAAGGTTCTGCAGGGTTCCCTCCTGTCCAGGTCAGGGCCTGACCTGATCCCCCGATCCCAGGGAAGGAAATCTCTTCCCAAACCCCGCTGTGCCACTCAGGGCAGTGGGATGACATCCCTGCCCGCCTGGAGTCCCCGGCACAACCTGCCCGCTCACGGGCAGCAGCGCCCGCGCCTCTGCACCACTGCCGAGGGGGTGGCAGAGAGATTTCCTGCAGGAGCCAGGAGGTTTTTCACCCCCTTTCCCCCCAGGTGTGTGGTTTCGGTTTGAGGAGCCACGAGAGCCGCTGCCTGTATCTGCCTTCCCTGCCTGAACAGGCAGCTGTGCGTCTGCGGGCAGCGGAAGGTGCTGCAGGCGCAGGGGCAAGGTGACGGGGCCGCAGTGCGGGGGATGCTGTGCTCAGCACCCACCCCCGCCATCCCACCGTCACCCCCTGCGGCCTCCGCTCGCCCAGCAGGGTCCCCCGGCCATCCCGGGCAGCGGCAGGCAGCTGGGTGACACCAGCATCCCCGGACACCGCCGTGTCCTGAGCTCCCCAGTCACCTCCTGGCCTTGGGTCCCCTGTGTGTGTTCGCAGTGACAACCCCAGCCCATGGTGAAGGACACTGTGGCCAGGGCTCAGGGACACAGGGTGACACGAATTCCCCAGGGATGGTCACTGGGGAGCCGTGGGCACCCTGCGGCCACCACAAACTGGGGGTGGCGTGGAGGGACAGTCCTGCTGCCGGCCAGCCCACCTCCCTGGCCGTAGCCACAGGGTCCCCGGGCCACGACACCCCCATCACCACAGCGTCGACATGAGGCAGGCAGGAGACACCCGGTGCAGGGCACGTCCCCACCCCCCCAGGAGCCCTGGGAGCCCGAGGGACCGGCACATGGATGGGGACCACGTGCAGCCGTGGGCCTCAGGGGATGGGGCAGCGGGGAGCCCTGGGGGAGCCCTGCCTTGGAGCACGGTGGGGAGCTGGCTAGCAAGGGGCTGAGAGGGGACATTGGGCAGACCCCCGCCGCCTCTCCCGCAGTATTTTAGCCGTGAGCGTGGCTGGGAATGGGGCTGGCAGCACAACAGGCTGCCTACAGCCTTCTGGGGGGCTGGGGCACACGTCCCTGGCCATGGGGACCCCCTCTCCATCAAAGGGGAAGCTGGACTGAGCCATGTCCTGTCCTCAGCCACCTTGCTCGCCCCTACAGACCCCTCTGGGGGGGAGGACAGGACCCAGGTGAGCCTCAGCAGCAGGCGTTCACTCTGAACCCTACTGATGGCAGCATCTTCAGTTTGCAGCAGCTGCCTGATGGAGGCAGGCGAAGGGCTGGAGCTCCCTCCCAGCTGGTTCAGCGCTGGGAAGAGCAGGTCATACAGACGCCAGATCTGGCCATGGGGCGACTGTCTGCCCCCCAGCTGACCTTCAGTGCCCACCCCTGTTTCCTGGCAGCCCAAGGATGGGCAGAGGAGGTGCCTTGTGCTGGGAACAGGCTCTGCGGTGCTCCCGGACAACATCCCAAGCCAGCGCACGAGCCCTTTCATCCCCAGCCCCGCTTGCCCCCCGAACTGAAGCTTCTTCCCCAGGTGGGTGTCGGCACCGGGTCCCGGTGCAGGCACAGACACACACAGCCCTTTCTTTGCCCCTCGGCCCCGTGCACGGTTCAGCGCTGGCAGGCAGGTCTGCGCCGCACAATGCTCCTCCTTGTTCGCCCCGGCCCAGGGCCGGCTTGCGGGGAATGGCAGGGAATCGCCTCCGTTTCCTGCTGGAGTTTTATTACATTCACCGTATAAATAAATAAATACGATCCAGAGGAGAAGGGGAGAACCACGGGGCAGCCTGGAGCCAGGCAGGACGTGGGCTGGGGCTGAGTCCCGCAGCACCGGGGCTGGGAGCACCCCAGGACGGGTTAGGGGGGTCCTGGGATGCCCCACGGCGGCTGTGCCCCTCGGGACATCCAGGCTCCCCAGGTCTGCGCCAAGCCCCTTGTGTCTCTCCCAGGAGCAGCCGAAATCCCAGCAAACGCGATCCAGAAGGCAGCTCCGCAGCTCCAGGGCCGCTGCAAGTGCCTGGCAAGGGGCTTGCCATGCTGGGCACAGACCCTGGCCACCAGCACCGCTACTTGGCTGGAAGAGAAACCTTCTCCCAGGCAATCTGGGAAGTGTGGGAGCACCCTCAAGCCCTGCCACCCCCAAAGCCAGAGCTGCACGTGCTCGTGGTCTGGCAGAAAGCTCCCGCATCCCCAGCCCGCTCTTGTGCACAGCTCATGTGTTGCTCTGCCACCTCTGAATGGTGCCATGGGCCGAGCACACCTGCACCGGTTCAAGCTGGTGTGGGCTTGCAGGCAGGACCTCGGTAGGGACACAACCAAAACACCCCTGGGAAGAAGAAGCACCCCCGCAGAGCCGAGCCCAGGCCCACGCCGTGCTGTCCCAGCCACGGAGGTGGCTGCGAGGACTTGAACTTGCTGGAAATGGTTTTGACATACTATTGAAGGGGCCAAGCTGTCCATTTGGTTGTTAAGTCAACCCAAAGGTCTCCAGTGCAACCTCAAGGCACTGCCACCCCGCAACCTCCCTTGGGTGCTCCATAACCTTGGGTGGCCTTTTGCCGGCCCCCACTTGCTGGCAACGCCGTCGGTGCTGCGGTCAAAGTCCTCCTCGCGCTCGCTGCAAGCTTCAGCACAGCTGTGGCAGCTGGATGCAGACACCTTCCACCAAGCTGCATGGACTCATCAGGGTGGGCCGGGAAGAATTTTGGCACTTACAGTTCTTTTGGGTTGGGTTGGTTTCAACTTCTCCAGCAAGCCTGGGACCAAGAGTAATGAGCAGGCTGGAGCAGCCCAGACTGAAGCTCTCCCATCTTTGCAACCTTAGGTTGAGTATTCGCACACACCCGAGTTCTCGCTGTCCTCTTCCCTGTTACTGGACAGAGCTCATCAGCGCTGGGAAACGTCGTGTTGCATTTCTTCTTCTCTTCCCAGGCCCCAGATCAGTCCGTGTTCAGGTCACAGTCCTCTTTCTGATGGTTCTACCCAAGGCTGGGTCACTTCTTGCTCTTGACAAACCATCTGGTACCAGCAGCCTCCTCCCTGACCTGGTTCCTCCTTGAGCACTGTCCTCATCTTCTCCTCTCCACGTGGAGCTTGCTATGAGGCCCTCATCTCTAACCTGGCCAGAGGAGCAGCTCCAGGGGGAAGTTCTTCAGCCGCGTCTCTAATCTGCTTACCAGTGCACTGCTGTTGTGCACCAATTTCCATCGCAACCTCCCCTTGGCCCTCTCTGGAGAAGAGCTACTGCAATAAGGACCCGAATTACCCCAGTGCCTTATTTCTACAAGGGACAGACGCTGATGTCCCGGCAGAGCCAGCTCGAGGGACACGGAATTTTGACGACTTTGGGGCAACAGGTTTTCTGCTCTGCTCAAGATGAACCCAGAGCCCTTCTGCCCCGCTGCCTCCCACCGCCTGTGGGCTTTGGCCTTCGCGTCCAAAGGGGTGTTTTCTGATTGATCACTCCGCTCCTCATCGCGCCCGGCCGGGCCGAGGGGCTCTTACACCCCTGAGCAATCAGCAAGCGCCCCTTGCCTGCCCGGCACCCTCCCGCAGCCCCACAGCCCACCCACAAACGCTCCACTGGGAAGCCCGGCCACGATCCCAGTGGGACCCCTGGGGGAGGCGGGGTTCAGGCATGAGGAATCCAAACCAGCAAGGAATTAAACCCAAGACGACCCAAGCGTGTTCCAGACAAGCGAGGTGACCTCCTCGCCGTCCCCCGCAGCCCCGCTTGCACCAGCCAAGGGCCACCTCAACCCCCACGGCCGCCTGGGCGCTCCGTCCCGCCGGGGCAGCACTGGTGGGTGCAGGGAGCCCAGGGCGTGCATCCCACTGGGGAAGGGCTTTGCTACTGGAGCGGCACCAGCGTGACCTACTTCTAGCTTAAAAACATCCTAATATCCAAAAATGTATGAAAATACTCAGGAACGCAAAGTTTAACCAAAAAAAAAAAGCAGTGCCATGGTGGGTAAGCTGGCTGCCTCCTTTTCTTTTCCAAAAAAATATTTTCACAAGATGGGGCAGTGCTGCTTTAGGTCCATCATCGGCATCACGGCATCGAGAGCTCAAGACAGCAACTTGGAATGGAAACCCTCAGGTATGTCAAACAAAAATACTATTTACCGTTCCCTTACTAATCCTGTTCTCTGGGGGAAAAAAACACAAAGCTCCCGTATTTATTTAGCAGAACTCAGCACTTTTGGGTTTTGCCGATGGCAGCTAAATATAGTTCGTGAGAAACAAATAATCTTTCAGGGATTTCTGCTCCCTCCATCTCTCCAACCACCTTTCTTTAAAGGTCAGGTGGCCACGGTGAAGGCTCTCGCCCCAGCTGGCAACCCCTGCCACGTGGGCAGGAATCCTGAGGTAAGAAAAGGTGCTTTTTTGCTGTGTCCCCAAGTCTGTGAGGTGGGTCACCCACCTCCCGGGCTCCTCCAGCGGTGCCGGGCCGCGGGACGGCTCTGTCCCCTTCCCCAGCCCCAGCCGGTCCCTCTCCTGCCCCTGCGAATGGCACCAGCCCTCCGGGCACGGGCCGGGGCGCTGGAGGAGCTGGGGAAGGGCGAAGGCTCGCTCGCTGTTATTGGGGAGGTCAACATCTGGAGATGACATCTCGTCCCAGAGCGGTGCCAGACCACAGGTCCCAGCTCTCTGGGTGCTGGTGGATCGTCCCAAGCCGTCGTGAAATGCTCGCTTCTGCTGGACACGGTGAAGGCGGGAGAGCTGCTGCCCCACCAGGACCACAGCTCCATGGGAGGGAAGAGATGGAGATGGCTGCGGGGATGGGACAGGAGAGAAGAGGAAAGAATGAAAGGGTTAAAGACAGGGCGATCCCTCGAGCTGCTGAAAGATCGTGGCAAGAGGAGTCCATCTAAGTATTTGCAGAGGATGAAAACTGAGCCGAGTCCTTCCCCTGGTGTTCAACCTGCGTGTTCCTGCCCTCTGCCTTGTCCTGGGGCACCCCAGAGTTATCTTTTCTCCCCTCTCCATTCCTAATCCTTTTGCCCTGTCCAATGGGCAAAGAACCAAGGGCAAGGAGCTGGTGAGGGCAGGCAGAGCCGGCAGGCCCCGGCAGCCCTTGATCATTCCAAAAACCAGGACTGGAAAACAAACAGGCCTCCAGGTACGCAGCAGAGACTGGCCCGAGGGAACGCCATGTCCCACCGCGCTGCCGTGGCTGCCTGCAAGTCGTGCCGGCAGTGCCAAGGGCAGAAGCCAGCTGCCCACTCGGATGGGTTCGAGCCACTCTGCACCGAGCTCATGGCTCCTGGGAAAGCCAGGTTTGCTGCAACCCCCCCAGGAGCAGCAATGAGGTGCCCAAGCGGGATTTTGGATGTTTGCATGACAAGACGGATGGCCTCGGGTGGCAAAAGGGCTGTTCGCCGGGCCTGTCCTCACTGAGATGCACGGCAGGGAGCTGCGGCGCGGCAGCAAACCTGAGCCCAGCCCCGTGCTCCCTGGCCTGGCGGGTCCCCCAGCACCCTTCGAGCATCCCCAGCCCGCGTGGGCCCCGCGGGGCTCCCAGCCCATCCCGTGGGAGCCGGGAAGGCAAGGCAGCGCTCTGCCTGTGGTGCTGCCCTGCCTCCGCTCTAACCCCCAACCCCAATCCACCCTGGGAGGGGACGCTCCCCAAAGCCGTGGGGGTTTGGTGTGGACCACGTCCATGTCCCCTCCCCACCGTCCGGCAGAGCAGGGGCTCTGCCCTGGCAGGCGTGGAACCTCCCGAACACCCTGGCAAAGCAAAGCCTTCCCCGCCGGCCCCGCTCGCCTCCCCTCCCGCCCTCTCTCCCCTCCTTGGCCACCGCATTTTCCGCCCTCACTGCAAACTCGCCAGCACAGGAAAATGTGAGGCCATGGAAAACCAAGCCGGTCCCCGGCAGCCGGGCCACCTTCCTCCTCCTCAGCCCCTTCATCTCGCAGACGACAGGTTGCCCGGCTCCTGGCACCTCTGGTGTCTCACCCCAGCTGGGCTGCCTGCTCCCCCCGCGCCGCAGCTCAGCACCCCCCGGCAGGACCCCAAGCCCCCCAAGCTGCAGAGAGCCGGTTTGGGGGCTCGCTGAGGGTTTTGTGGAGCAGCCAGAGTTCCGAGGGCGAGAGCGCTCAGGAAAGAAGGGTCAGCGCTGCCGGTGAAGCCCCTGTGGTTTCCCAATCCACCCTTCCCTGTGTTTCTCCAAGCCTGGGTCCTGCGTAGGTGCCTTGGCTCCAGCCTTCGCGACCTCCCCGGTCAGGACTGGCCCCACCAGCATGCAGCGTCCCCCGTGCACACAAGGCCAGGGAAGCGCCAGCATCTCTCCCCTCCGGCCTCGCTGCGGGGAGCAGAGCTGGGAATCGCCCTTTCCCCACCACGCTAGGCAGCGGACCCAGCCCTTCCCATTCCCCAGCTGGGTCAGGATCCCACCCTCAGCTTTCAGCCCTATTTTAAAGCAAATTTGGAGTCTCCTTTTGCTCACATCCCTCCACAACCTTCTCTGCTACCTTCTCTGGACCCCCTGCTCTGCCAGGCATCTGGCTTTATGCAAGAGGATGCTCTTTACTGGGGGAGAGGCAGGGAAGACACTGGGGTACGCTGGACACGAGGTGTGCGTGGGAAGGGGGGGACAGACCAGCGAGACCCTCTCCCACCACGCTCTCCCCCACCGTTGTCCCCCCCAGCTAAGGGACTGGTCCTCGGCATCTGGTTGACTCAGAGCAGCACCTTGTGTGGCTTAAACTCCCACACAGCTGAGCCGTAACGGGAACTCGGGAGGGAGGAGAGGTGCCGAGGGTCCGGCTCGGCATCAGCCGGGTCCGGCTCCAGCCATGCGTCCATGACCTCTCTCCACAGCCTGACCTGAGCAAGCCCTGGAGCAGGGACTTGGTCGCATCTGCAGCGGGGACGGCCACCACGCTGGAGAAGGGCAAGCAGGGCCCGTTGAGGGGTTGGGATTGCTCGGTTTTACACAAGCTGGATTCCTCCCAAGAGCGTCTTTAACTGAGAGCTCCATCATCCAGCGGGAGCTCCCTTGGCTGCGGTCCCTGCTCGGGATGTCAGCCGTCAGACAGCGCTCAGCCCCGGGAGCCACAGCAAACAGCCGTACGGTCACCGAAACAACTGCTAATTGTTCCCAATTAGGGCCAGGTCTTGAATACTCATCAGCGCATGGCACCAGCCCTAATGCGTTTCGCAGGATGGCGAGGAATGGTGGCAGCGGAGCAGGGGGAAGGCGTCCCGCCGCCGGCGCCTGCCCTGCCGAGGCGGGGATTCGTGTTTACGCTGCTTTCAGGGAAAAGGAAAACGTGCTCCAGGCTCCTCCGGGCTTTCATGGCAGCTGCTCGAGGGATGGAGCAGGGATTCGGGAGACTCCAGCACCCCCCGCAGCAGCGCAAGTGCCAGCCCAGGGGTCCCTTCTGTCCCCCCCAGCCCTGCTGTGACCGGCTGCCTTTGGGCAGCCCCAAAAGCCAGCAGCTCCTGGAGCCGGGGCTGCGGGGAGGCCACAAGCCCGAGGGCAGCACCAGCCAGCCCCAGCCACGGGATCGCCCCGGCCGTGCTGGGCTGAGGACACCCGAGCGACGGCACCGGGGGCTGCACGGCCGCTTGCTGCGCCCCACGTCCCTACGTGGCTTGGGGGCTGCGGCCGTGCAAAACCACCCGAATGTGTCGAATTCAACAAAAAAACCCCAAATGCTCGCCTGGGCTGTGGATGCCCTTTGAGGAGCGCAGGCAAGAGGGAAGCAGAGCTGTTTCCCCAAGGCCACGAAGCAGCCTTCGCAGCCAGGCGGGATGCTCCGTGGGCGATGCCATCCCCAGGAGCAGCTCCCTGCTCCTGCGGCTCACAGGGGTTTTCCCCAAAGCTGCAGACAAAACCTTACGGATTTTGCAAAGCCCAGAAGAGCAGTGGCACTGCGAGATGACGACGTGGGGGTCCAGCTGCACCCGATGCCCCAAAACCCACCCAGCAGAGAACAAGCTCCCAAAACCTTGCAGATGCTGGAAAAACCTTCGCCACCGAACGCAGGCGCGAGCTGAGCAGCAACACAACGCACGTGGGGCTCCCCGCGGCCGGGCCCCAACTCCGCTGGATGGGTTTGCGTCTGGAAACGCCAGCACGGGGGGCCCGGAGCCCCTGGGGAGCCTCCGCTCTGCCGGGGTGGGGGATCCCCCTTAGTGACCAGACTGCAAGGGGGGGAAGGCGAGCATACCCCCAGTTGCCCCATAAGCAACGGACGCCGCCTCTGTCACCCGCAGCTGCTCGCAGCGGGCACTGCCGCAGCCAGCGCCGCCGGCACGCTGGGGCGCTGGGGAAGAAAGGAATTTCTGTGTAAATCCCATTTACCGTCGGGTTTCTCACTTCCCCTCCGGCAGACAATCCCGGCCCTCAGCGCAGCGCTGCATGAAGGGGCTGTTTAATATATTTTTGGAAAAAGGGGGGAAAAAAAAAACCCTCTCTGAAAAGAGCCTCTTTCAGCTAATAATGAAGTGAATATTATATTAAGAGTGAAAACATATTCAGGGTAACTTACAGAGGGAGACAGAAAACCTTTTCATAACACCCTGGCCACAAACACAACTGCCAATTAAACCGGCTTCATTCGCCGGCCCGTGCCAACACAAACGAGGGGGCAGGGGAGCGGAGCACGCCAGAGCCGGTGTGTTCAGTGCCCGGTTGGGCTCGGCCGTGGCTGGCGGCACCGAGGGGTTTCTGCTCCGCTGACTTTCAGAGCCAGCCGTCGAGATAAAAAGGCGCAAGTCCCCTGTCCCGGGCTGTCCCTGCACGGGGGCACGGGGCGCCCGGCGGAGGCGAGGGGCTCCGGCGCCATGGGGGTCCTCGGTCCCTGCCCATGGGGACTGGTTTTGCCTCTCCTCTGGTCTGCACCGGGGCTCTGCCAGCAGACAAGGGGACACGGTGGGTGTGCATCTCCTACCCCAACACCCCACGGTGCCGGCAGGAGACCTGCGAGCAGCCCGCAGGACTGAGCTCAGGCCGTAACAGGAGGTGCCAAAACCCAAAGCACTTTTCGCCTCCCTGCAGAGGGGTTCCTGTGGGCCCGGGCTGTCTCGCCCTGTCTTTAGGTCTGCCGTCCCACGTGTTTTGGTTACCTGCCGGCGATCTCAGCCTACCCTCACCGCCGGCAGAGCACAGCCCACATGCTGGAACGCACAGCATGATGGGGATACAACACCCATCGACGCTCTCCAGGGTTTCTGCATCAGCTGCCACCAGAGGGGACAGGCACCTGGGGGGTCACGTTGCCCTCGCCGTGTCCCCGGGGGCTTACTGGCATCGAGGAGGGCTGCAAAGGGGGGGCAACAAGCTGGGAGACCTGGCCCACGGGCAACACACAGGGGTTGCAATGCCCTAATTCACATAGGCTTTGTCTTTGTCTTGCAGCCCAAGGACCTGAATCAATGGGTTGAGGGTAGACAACATGGCAGGTTTTGGTTAAACACCCATGCCAGGAAAACCTCATATGATATCAGATAATATTTTATTGGAGCAAACACTTGGCAAAGCCCAGGAGCTGCAAGGTGACATTTAATAAATCCAAACTGGAAAGACAAGATGACTTTTGAGCTGTAAGCAACCTTTGAACAGTTTCTCCAGGGAACACACTGAAGATGTTTGTCAAATTATTTAATGGGGGGGTAAGGGAAGAGGCATTTTGGCCAAAAATAAGAATTCCAGTAGCAAACTTCACAAAGGCCCATGGTTTTTGATTGACAATCAGAAAGTGTGGTTCTCTGTAGAGATTTTTGTCTGTTTTGCTCAAGGACATATGGTTCTGTTTTAATGCCAAGTCAAGATCCAAAACATCTTTGATTTTCCCCAGAGGCTGAAAGTTTGTGTTTCCTACTTTAATTTAAAAACAAAACAAAACAAAAAAATCAGGAAAGTAATTTTTGGCCATTATTTGGTAAAAAAAATGGAAAAATGCACTTCAGCAAAGTCCAGTTAACCCTGGGAAGTCTCTCACGCAGCAGGAACCTGGCCGTCAACCTGGAGACAGCCTCTAGGTCAAACACAAGCTACCGGCCTGGGCTGGGCGGTTGCCGTGCTGCAGCGTGCGCCGCTGGCAGCCGACGCCGGGAGCAGACCTTCCGGAGACTCGCAGAGCTCCTCGCCGTGCCACAGCAAGCCACCCCACTGACGTATTTCTACATTTCACGTTTAGCAGGCGCGCGACGCCTTCCACAAGGAGCTCTGTCCCTACAGCCTGGAGAGCAGAAGGTCCTGCCTTTGCAAGGTCATCGATGGACAGGGATGTGCCAAGTTTCCATTTGCAGACCCAGCCGCCCGTGCTCGCTCAACCCAAGCACCCAAAGGCTGTCAGAGTGACGCCAGCGCGCCCCACGTCAGCGCGGGGCAGCGCCGTGAAAGGCGCAGCCGGCTCCTGCTGGAAAACTCGGCCACGTTTATGTCTTCAGCCCTATGTTATCCCAGCAGTCAGGTAGCACAAAGTTCTCCGCTTCTTGCAGGGAAGAGGCATCTGCTTCCGATCAAAGGAAGTTATTGGAACAATTTGTACAGAAAAAGACCGATATCCAGATTTAAAGCCCATCAGAAACAAGCCCTGCACCGTTCGCCTTTGGCACAGCATTACGAGGGAGGCATTGCCATCTAGTGTCGACCCAGGAAAAGGGATCGGGGAGACATCCACCTCCCCTGACCTGGGGGGACAGTTTTAACACCCCCCAGGCAAAGAGCAAGGCCAAGCAGACCAGAGGAGGACAGGAGGAGAGCTGGGAAGCCCTGGCCGCAATGGCTGCGGGAGTCCAGACCCAAGAAACCAGCCGTTGGACAAGCGAGAGCCCAGGCTTGTAGTCTTTTAATCAGGGCGAGCGGTTGGAGTTGCCAGCCCAGCTCAGTTAAAAGTCTCACCAACAACCTTCCAGGCAACACTTGCTTTTCAGGTGCGTATTACTGCAGCATGCTATTCACCAGGACAAAGCATTGCAGTGTATGATTAAGAGAATTAGTATCATATAACTCCATTTCTTCCTTTCTGATCACCAGGAACGCCCTTGGAGTCTTCTGGAAAAAAGCAAATCTGGGAAAAAAACCAATCACTGGATTGTTCTTAGGGGACAGATGACAAAACCCAAACCCTGCACTCCCTTTAGGTCTCTTTTCTTCAAGCTAAGCAGCACAGCAGGATCGGACCTCCTTGCGGAGACCAAGCCATCGTTTCTCCAAAAGCACAGAGGCCCAGAAGAAGCAGACAAACAGCAGGGTCCAGAAGCGTGCCTGCGAGGTGCTGCCAACCCAAAGCTTTCCTAACCTTTTTTCTTCCTCCACCTCCTCTTTGGGACATCCTACCAAGAGGACATTTTATTTTAAGACACTGTCAGAGCGTGGTGGTAAGGAATCCAAAAGCCATAAAGACGCTGGCAGAACAAGAACGCTTCAGACGTTTCTCTCCTGGCACGGGGCTGCCTTGGATCGCGCAGTGACCACAGGCAACCCTCCCTGCCCGGCAAGTCAACAACAAGGCACTGAATCGTGTTTAGAAGACATTATCCATCCTAGTCAAACAGGGACAGGACAAATACGATGAAAACATCGTTTCATGTTACCGGGTTCCTCCCCCTCCATGGCTTCTTGCTAGTTTTGCATCTACCTGCCACCGTCTCACTAAGAAGCATTTGATTTTCCATTTATTAAATCTCAGCCACACCAGAAAGGCGTACGTCGAGAGATGCGGGGAGTACACGGCGGATTTTGCTCCAAAAGCAAACCAACTTGATCGAAGCTGGAGGAGTCAGCAATATTTGTAGGGGATAAAGCTGGTATTCTTAAGTAATTTGAAATTTAGTATCAACATTCACAGGGACGTTCAGCCAAAACAAAGAACATAACAGGCTGTTGCCCAAGAAGGGAGCTAGCTATACAGCAACAACCCAGACCCTATTTCCAAATTCCAGCTCCTTACACTGGAAGAGAGACATTAATCACTCTTGCACAATAAACTGGCGCAAGTCCTGCCAGCGCTAGTTCTCAGGTTGGTTTATTTTCTCAGAACAAAAATATCCAACGTATTTTTTTTAAAGAACAACCTGTATAAACAATACAAAACTTCATGGCATCCTCCTCCCGTTTACAGATTCCCTAAAAGCAGCCCAGAACCTGCGAGAGGTAGGATGTCAGGAAAGAGTTTTCTTCAAAGAGCATGCAGAGGAGAAGAGAGGGAACGCCTTCCTCTCCTACAGCAGGACTTGGTTCTTCTGGAAACAGCCTCAGAATACGGCAAACAAAACCAACTTCAGGAAAATCAGGTTGTGTATAAATACAGACCTTCTACTTCACACTCTCAAAAGGAGACACTGCTCCTGCCCCTTTTCCCAAAACGTAGATGCGATGCTGAGCTCTCCTTGTGCCCAGAGGTACGTCTCCTTCCCGCCCGAGAACCGCTCTTTTGTCAGCTGGCGAGGTCCTAGGACAACAAAATACCACAGTCAGTGTCCCACAGGGATCACCGGTACATTTTATTCCATTTTAGCATTAAATGATCAATCATCACTAGCACATGTCTACAGTGGGCCTGACAGCAACACCCAGAATTTTGTGGATTAGCACAAGTGGGACAGGCACGGTGAAATCCCCAGAAAATTCATTCACCTTCCTCACACAGGACTTGGAGGTAACTGAGTATTAAGTGATAAGAACTCAAAAGGAGCAAGTCCACCTCAGAGAAACCCTGAGAACACCCTTCAGGCCACCTCCTTTCCTGGACGGGGTCATCCATGCCTCCCATCACTTTTCCAACCCTCTTCAGCGAAACCCAGTGCCTGGATGCTTACTCTTTGCCTTTGGGAGACAGTCCGGTGTCTCCTAGAAGATTCACCGTTCTCATCTGAGATTTCTATTGCTTCTCTCCATATTTACTTACTCCCATCTGCCCCCTCGCCCACGCCCCCTTCCTGTTCGTAGGGCAGGACCACCACGAGCCGCACCACTGCGACGCTGGCGATGGATGACGGCACTCCCAGCATTTCAGTCGTGGTTAGCTCCCCTGCCCCATCGCTCTCCCTTGCGGTTCGGTCCTCACCAGTCTTGGCGTCCTGGCACACGCTGAGAAGGTGACAGATTCCGTACCCAGTGAAGGCTTTCCCTCATCTGCAGCCCCCACCCCATCCCTCCCTCTCTTTACGGTCACGAGAGCTTCACCAGAAGGAAACCAGTATCCAGGCATAGGGTCAGAACTGTTTCTAAGCTGTGATTTTTCCCCCCCCCCCCTCTGTATTTCAAAGGGGAACTACACCGACCTTGCTGCCAAAAGCTGGCCTGCTTCAGTGCCTCTCCCAGCCACGCTCTCCCTCTGCCTCCCCACCTGCGGACAGAACCAGCGCCTTCTCCTCCCCGGCCCTCGCAAGCTCTTGGAGTTGGTTTGCAAGCGCCGGTCTAACATGGTGAGATCTGCGGTGGAGCTGTGGTGCACGCAAGTGTAACGGGGACTTCCCTCTTGTCCCCAAAGCCATTAAGCACCTGGTGTAAAACACACTCAGCACGCATATTCACACTGCTTTCTGATGGCCTGTTAACATATTTCAGCATCCTGCTGCTCACAACGTTGCTGCAGCTGGCACCTCCAAGGTACTCACGGAGGAATACTGATACAGAGGGTTTTTCCCTGATTTGGCAGAGTGCAGATGGTACTGAAACCCTGCTGAAAACTCAGCCTCATCCCTCCATCATCCATAGGACGAACAGCAGAAGTGGAAAAAAAATAAAAATCAGAAAAATCCTTGGAAACCTTTCCACAAGATAACCCATTATCTGGCTCCTACAGAAGTTCTGAGGATCAAAGGAGGTCCGTTCAAAAGATGCCCTGTCTTCCCTCAGCTCAAGAATACCAGGAGCCCAAACCAATTTTTGATACTCCTTCAGCAGCCATAGCCACTACGGCTTGCTCAGCTGGCTTGGCTGCAGCGGTGATCTCTGCAAATGTAAATCAAATTACTAGTAGCAAAATGGGGAAGCCTGCTCCTTAGAGGATATCAGCTTACAGACTGCTAACCAGAAGGCAAAAAAAAAGCAGTAATTGTGAGGAAAATAGATGCTTTACAGACTAAAGGACGAGAAGATGAAGTATCACATGATGCTCCAAATCCACACCTCATTCATTATATATCCTTGAAAGGCACCGCAGGATCACAGGATAATGAGGGCTGCAAGGAACATCAGTAGGTCTCCAGTCCAACCTCCTGCTCAGAGCAGGGTTAGCTGTGAGGTCAACCAAATTACTCATCTTCCTCCAATGACCCTGAAGAAGCCAGGTTTTAGTCCGTCTGTATGCTCAGAGCCACCCGTGACTCAAATGCCACCCTGCCAGAAAACCACGAGTCTGAATCAGGACAGCATGCCTCTCTCAAGGGCTGCCCCCACTGTAAAGTTTGGGATAATAAAAGCACAAAACAGTCCAGTAACTTTCAAGATTGCCAGAAAGACACGAGTAAAGGCTTCCAGCCTAGCACAAACCAGGATTCACGGTAACATGTCAGTCCTGGTTCACCCAGACTCCCTAAATCCCACGTTCCAGTCTCATTTAACAAGGCCACCTTTTAGTGCCAAACCTTCCAAAACCGGGGGTTAGCGAGGTTCATTGTAACGCAAGAAATTCACAGTCAGCTTCAGGCTGGAAGCGCTTTCTAGTATCCACCCGGACCAGGAGAAAGGGGAGAGGAAGTTTCTAAAGAAGGAAAACTGGAGGACACTTCGGCTGCTCTCTTCTCTTTGAAAATGAATCAGAGGTAGAAACGCTTAAATCAATTCTCTAGTTCACAGCATAAAGTTTGAGCAAGGAGGACAAGGAAAGAAAGGTTGCTACAGTGGGGGGAAGAAAAAAAAAATCATTTTGCTTGATGTGCTGTAGCGTTCTGCGCGTTATTACAGAAAAGCATCTTCGCTCCTGTTCAAATGCAACTGACTTCTACTCTGCTGCTTGTCAGTCTAATATTATCCCCACACAGTGCTTCCTTTTATGCGTCCCTGATAGGCATACTTAAAAAGATAATCACTTGATGTTTCCACGGGGTGTTAGTTGTGGTTTGGGGTGTCTAGCTGGGTATAAAACCTACAGCTACTGAGACTTCTTGTGCACCATAAAAACAAAGGATCAAACTGTGAGTCTTCTGGTTTCGTGGCTGCTATTTGAAGTAATAAAGTCTTTACATGAAGCTAATTAAAAAAATATTCAAACTGAAACCCTAAAGCCATTTCAAGGAGTGTTTGATCAGTTCATCTCTTTCATTTCCACCTAATGGCTACAAAATCAAAAGAGAAGCGGAGGGGAAACGCACAGCCCTGAAGACGCGGAGAGCTGGATGGTGTTCAAAGCCTTTGCTGCTCCTGCACGTCGGAGAGCAGCACGCTCCAACCAGGGCTCTGCTCCGCTATTTGTCTCCTTCCCTGAACGGCAGGTTGGCTGCAGCTCAGCCACGCAAACCAGCACAGCACACGCTCGCTTTGAAGTTCAGACAGAAGTCTGGTGGTACCAGCTATTTTAATTCATGCTTCTGAAAGACAAGGCAGTTGATCATCAATTTACAGTAAGCAACATGCCAGGTCACAGGTCATTTATAATCACAGTCACCTTTACTCTGCATTAAAGCCATAATTAACAGTTAATCTTTAACTAAGGCTTTAAAATTTGTTTGAGCTGCTTTCTTGCATAAAGAACCGTTGCTGCCTCTTCCCCAGCCCTCCCCTTCTTGCCTCCCTCTCTAGCAGGGCTGCGGGGAAGCGTCGCATAGGCACCAAACACGACAGATGAAATCTTCGTCAAAGCATGAGGAAACTGGAAAGTAAGAAGTAAGTACGCACTTAAAGTGCAGCTCCTGCCAGTTCAGCCCTCGTTACACCCATGCTTTGAAGCAGCAGCTCCCGACAGCGTTGCACGGAGATAACCCTCGGTGAGAAGAGTGCTCCTCAAGTGAGGTAATCAAGTCATCAGCTTCGTGGCTTTCACATCCCAGCGAAGCGCCTTTAAAGGCCATTCAGAGAAACGTAGCCTCCACACGTCTGTTATGAGAGACAGAACGCCTTCTTTTCAACACTTTTGTTCAAATCTAAATAGGATCCTTGCTGACCATGGAGAAGAAAGGAAGGAAAGTTTTGAGTTGTTAGCCAGAAGGACAGGGTACGCCTTACACCTCAGCTCCACGTGAGCACACTGGGAAAGCAGATGTTACGTGCACACATTTGGAGCATAGATCAGCAAAGGAACTAAAACCTTCTTGAACGGCAATTGCCCCAGAAGTGCTCTTCACTCAGATCCCGACAAGTCCAAAAGGAACTGCCACTCTGGAATGACAGCCTGGAGAAAAACCGCCGCGGTGACTGACAGGCTGCAGCTCTCCTGAACGGCAAGAAGAAAGGCCAGCGACAGCTCGGGCGCTATCAGCTAGCCGATAACAAGATGTGCTGGGCAATCCACCCAGATATGAGGAGAAGAAATAGCTATTTACAACGCCAGGCCACCACGGTTTTATCTGGACAATTATTAGAGGGACCACGACGTATCGCCGTGCCAGGCAGCCCGTCTCTGAGCGTGCGACCTGCCTTCCGAAAATTACCTAATTAGGGTACCCACTTATCTGCTGTCTACAGAAGCAATCCCGCAGTCAGCCATGCCCTCATTTCTCTCCCTAATGTGTTGTTTGGGGATGTCCAGCTGCTAGTCCTTCAAGCGGACCCACTTTTATGGCCAAGATAGCTGTGAAGCCTACCTTCAGAGTGCGGGAGCACAGGAGCACACAGATGCTCGGACTCCCCACGTCTGAAGGCTTGAGCAGGCTCCGACTACCCCACCACGGGTGCACCAGATGTCCAAATTCACACATGAAGGTTTAAGGAGCAGATGCGCTTCTCCTCGTTTGTATAACCAAGCTATAGGAACTGCCACTGCCATCTGAAGATCTGCGCTTACACGCTTTTTTCTCAGGATTTCTTTGGGGTTTTTTTTGCAAGTCAATTTGTCATGATCCTCAGCTCTGCAAAAGGATCCACAGCGAGTTTCAAGCACTGCCTGTACGCTCGACAGACAGCTCAGCGGCAGGATGAATTCTCCAGAGATCTTTAACAAGTCTCGACTCCAAAGACCCTGAATGCTGATGACATGCACTACCATCCTGAACGTGAGGTGATGGAAGAAGGATCTGTCAAGTCTGCTCAGATCTGTGATGGGACAAGGATACCTAAAGCAAAAAGGAGAAGCAGAAAGCAGTGTTCTTTCCCAAGCATTTCTAAAAAAAGTCCCTTAAAACAGCACCCAGACAAAGCAACAAAACAACTTGTTCAGAGAGCAAGAGGTCTCACAAGAGGGACAATTATGGGAAGGTGAAAGAAGGGATGAACTCTTCAACACACACTTCTGACTCAGAAAGGACTTCATCCAGCAAGTCTGGGCTGCAGCTGATCCTTACAGCAGCTCCCAGTCCTTCAAGAGCTCAGATAACTTTCATGTCAATAATGCTCAACATTCTGTCAAATCAACAGGTCCCTGGCAAAGCAGGGTGGGCAGTGGGAGAGGCACACGAAGGTCATGTCTGCCCTTACTGGAAATAACTCGGCAGTTCTGCAAACCAACTCACAGCGGTGCCAAGACACTCCCTGTATCTTAAGCAAAAGCCTTTCTGAAAGCAACATTCCCCAAATCTGAAGCCCTCATGCGTGGTCTCCTGCCTCTTAGTGCGGACAGCCATAAATGTCTTTTTGCAAAGTGCTGTTGCCACCACGTCAGACACAGCAACCAATGCCCCGGTGCCGTCCAAGCAGTGAGGTAGCCCCCGATCCCCTGCCAGCTGCTCTCTTGTCGCTGCTGGTGGAGAGGGCACCCCATTACGGGGCTGCACTTGGTGAACAATGCTTGGTAGCTCACAGAGCAGAGGAGCATTTCCCAAAACCACAATGAACAATTTTGAGGGCACTTAGCACTTTTTTTTGTTAACCTCAGCTGCCTCTGTATCATCACAGCTACTACCAATGCCCAGTTAGAGCATTTTAAACTCTTGCAAAGATTGTCAGTGTTTCCCTGCTCACTCAGCTGGAGCAGAAAGCTGGCAGGTCTCACAGGATCCTGACCAGCACCAGCACCCTCTTCTAATCAGGAGAGCATCTCACCTGAAGCCTAGGGTATCAGGTCATTAAAAGCTTGCAGTTTCATTTGAACAAAGCGGAGCCTGTGGAATAAGCAAAAAAAAAAACCCAAAACCCATGGAAGGCCCCCCAAAAAAATCAGCCACAAGGGCATGGTTCCCACCACCATCGCCTGAAATTTTTTTTCATCCCAACTGTGCAAGGTTACCTTCTGCTGTGCGCCAGCTCTGAATGCTGCTATCGGCTCCGACACCCGGTCCCGGTAGCAGAGCCTTCAGTGCAGTGCCACGCAGAAGCAGAAAGACACAGGGACACCCACATCCAGTGACACTGACCCCAGCGTGGGTAGGACGCGTGGGTAGGACATGCGAGTACACCGGCCTGGCCACAGCTGACCCACGGCCATGCACAGTGGTTTAGATCACCGAGTGGGTGCTCAGGATGAGATGTCTCTGAAATCAGGCAGTGAAAAACATGCTTCACTCTTTGGAGGTGACAATGTCCTCCAAGCCCAAGAGGATACAGGATTCTTCACATAGGCATGGTTACAGTTCTCCACACTCAACGCTCCTTCGAGAAACCGGACTAGGAGAACAAGCACACGGCAGTGAAGTATGGAAAAGGGCACTTTGTTTTGCTGTGTAAGGCATGATCTTTTAAAATCCCCAGATTTATGACTAAGAGAAATAGAGAGGATAAAGATATTTCTTCTGCTAGTTCAGAGAGAAAGTCTGGAGCACCCCAGCTGAGCAGGACTGGTGGCCAGGCAGGCCAGTTCTGCCTGAGTTGGCGAGAACCCGGAGAGAGCCACTTCCCACCGCCTGTAATGCCACAAGGACCAAAAGCAGCACTGGGCACTTCTGGGCCTCAGCTACCAGCACAACTAAGCTGTAACCTGAACCCAGACGTGAGTCGTAGAAACTTCAGAGAAAACCTTAAAATAACCACGCGTCTCCTTGCTGCTGGAAGCGAAGGCCAATAACTCTGAATGCTCCGCAAAACTGAAACTTTCTTCATAAAGAATTTCACATCTTACACGTAGACCATTCTCTTTAAAATCTACCTGCATGATAAACCAAGTCTTATCACGGGAATGAAAAGAGCCCAGCATCTTTTTCACTCTCTACTGATTTGTAACAGCAGCATATTTTATCTTCCAGCTGCTGGCAAAAGCTCTGAGCAATAAAAGCCCGCACGGGGGCATTCGCTGGGGGCCCAGCCCGTCCTTGCCAGGGCAAGCGTGCTGGGTGGCCTGAGGCAGGCAGACAGGAGCTTGAGGAGAAACACAGCCAGGAACCTGCTCCTACCGCCCCTGGGAGCTTCATGTTTGAGGACACAAAGGGGAACCCTGGGCTTTAGACACTTGCTAAGTCTTAGAGGGGATGGCCCTGGGCTGGGCCCCAAGGCCCTTCGCCCTCCGATGAGGCTGGAGAACCATCGCTTCACCCATGCTGTGGAGGACGGGCACGGTAAGGCCCTGAGATATTGCACGGGTCTCCCTCCCTTCCATTTCACATCATCTTTTCACTTCTAAGCCCAGGTCAGACCTCCCGGTCTGGGCAAAGCCAGCCCTAGGGCGTTCAAACCAAGGACCCACGTCCAGCACACCTGCCTGGGAAGCATGCGTGCCGCGGCATCCCTAGGCAGAGGCGGTGCAGTCATTTCTCCAGTGACAGTTTCTAGAAGAGAGCAGAGCCACCAACCTTCGAGAGGTATTACAGGTACTCCCGCAGGCAGGAACTGCAGAACTCCTCTGAAAAAAAGAAAGGTGCTAGAAGAGGAGAGAGCTGGAAGGAAAATAAAAAAAAAAAACAAAACCAAAAACCCAACCCAACAACCTTATTAAAGCTTTTCTCCTTCCTCTGCTTAGCAAGGAGAATGCTTAATTAAGTCATCCTTCAAGCCTTCCTGCTCGCTCCAGCAATGCTCAGCATAAAGCAGATATTTAACAATTTCCTTCGCAGCACAGGACATCTCGGCGGTACAATAATCTGCATATTCTAAAGGAGAAGCGAAATCGCTGGTTCTCTGTTGTTCAGCTTTACGCGGTGGGTAGGGACAGCATCAGCAGGAGGCACGTTTTAGACCTGCTCAGTAATAAGGGAGAGCAGGAGGGGAAGGAGCAAGTTGCTGTTTACTCAAAGTCTGGAGCCTTCCCAAGGCAGGAGTTTTGACTGTGTTATGCACATACTTCTCAGTTTATTTGCAAGCCTCTTTCAGCTTATTAGGTCAGTTTAACTGGCAACTGCTGCTGATTTTAAGCCCAATTATAGTCACTTCTACCTGGTGACACAGCCCCAGTTCTGCAGCCAATTCTCACCAATTAATGGCTTCAGAATTGCTAGACCCTGCTATTCGTAGCGATCTTGAGCCTGACCTCGGAGTCACAGTTTCTTGCCGTAATTTCAGCATTGTTTGTTTCCGCTGGAACGCTTCCCTGGGTGCTCTCCACTACCGAGACCACTCCTCCCGTCTATTGAGCCGAGATACCCATTAGAGGCAAGCTTTCAGCTTTGGCCCACCTATAATGAACAGAAGCTCAGAGACTCATCTTCCTGGGACGAAAGTATCCCCAAGGACCCTCTACTAGAATCCAGACACTTCTAGGGAACTTGGCCCCACTCCTCATGATTAAGTTCTCGATAAGAGAACTTAAGGACCACAGCAATGCAACGATAAGAAATTCCTCTTTTTTCTGCTGGATCTTTCAAACAAGAAAGAACAAAAAGCTCCAATAAGCCAGCGGTCCTCAGCCCATCCGTCCTGCAATTTCGGGGACACTGAGGAGGACTTTCAGCTATGCACATCCCAGGTAAGCTGGCTCGACACGTCTGCACCACGCAAAGTGTACAGAGGCAGGCAAATAACCCGAACACAAAGAGGGGCAAGCACGAGACCCAAGCCACTGCAGCAGGATGGATTTAAGAAAGTGTCCGTGCTTCTATTTCTCCCTCTGAATTCCTCCAGGAAGCATCGCAAGTGGCCTTGCGTGTCACCGAAGAGAAGACTTATTCTGACCTGAAACTCCATTAAAAAAGGAAGACTGTTCTCAGCAAGACCTTGTTTGTGGCAATTAGAGGAACGACTCTACAGTGAGAGGGATGCAGAAATACCAGGCAGAACGGAGATACTCAAGTGTGTCTGGGTTTGAGTGTCGTTATGCAAAACACACAATACGGCCCTGGATTATTCAGTACAGAGCAATGAAGCATTTGTTCCTGGAACAGAGCAACGGCTGCAGAATCATAGAATCGTCAAGGTTGGAAAAGACCCTTAAGATCACAGAGTCCAACCGTTAACCTATTACTACCAAGTCCATCTATACCATGTCCTCGAGCACCGTATCTATCCGTTCTGTAAATACCTCTAGGGATGGGGACTCAACCCCTTCCCTGGGCAGCCTGTTCCAATGCTTGACCACCCTCTCAGTGAAGAAGTTTTTCCTAATGTCTAACCTAAACCTCCCCTGGCGCAGCTTGAGGCCGTTTCCTCTCGTCCTATCACTCGTTACTAGGGAGAAGAGACCGACCCCCACCTCGCTACAGCCTCCTTTCAGGCAGTTGTAGAGAGCAATAAGGTCTCCCCTGAGCCTCCTCTTCTCCAGACTAAACACCCCCAGCTCCCCCAGCCGCTCCTCCCCAGCCTTGTGCTCCAGACCCTTCACCAACTTCGTTGCCCTTCTCTGGCCACGCTCCAGCCCCTCCATGTCCTTCTTGGGGTGAGGGGCCCAACACTGAACACAGGACTCGAGGTGCGGCCTCACCAGTGCCCAGCACAGGGGCACCATCACCTCCCTGGTCCTGCTGGCCACACTATTCCTGATACAAGCCAGGATGCCATTGGCCCTCTTGGCCACCTGGGCACACCGCTGGCTCATGTTCAGGCGGCTGTCAACCAACACCCCCAGGCCCTTTCCCGCCGGGCAGCTCCCAGCCACTCCTCCCCCAGAACTCACCCAAAGGCAGAGCAAACCCACCTGGGAAGGAGCCCTGCAGCAGGGGGATGGATGCAGCAGTGTTTCAGGAGGAAGAAAACGCCACAACTACAGCTTCGAGTCATTTAGCTGGTAAGCCCGACAACGGGTCAGGCCGACGCTTAACAAGCTCCTGCCAGCTGGTATACAGGAAAGTTTTCGGTAACTGTTGCGATTCCACTGGATCATTAAACGAGTTACAGGCAGCGCTCACAGGCCGTCTACTCACCCAGTGCCTAAGACAGAAAGGATGAAGCGTGCCTGCCAGACTGACCGAGTACAGCTTGTGCCCCAAACCAAACTTGTACAGAGTTGTCAGAAAACACCAAAGAATGTTCTGCCTCAAGTCTGACTAATTAGCAGCGCCTTTGATGGAGAGCAGGAGCTCCAGTTGGAACTGCTTCGCTCCTCTCTGAATATGTAATGAAGTTTTTAAGGAAGATGCAGCAGCAAACCAACCTCCAGCTAGCACAAGGTCCTGCTCTGCAAGAACCTCCCCCAGCAATGAATTAACAGTAGATTCTTGTGCAGGTGATTTATGTTTGTCTGGAAGACTTAGTTTATTTTTAATACTGTAACTAAAATCAACTTCGAAGTAGGTTAGAAATCTTTTTGACTGACAGCTGTCCATCGGCTGTGTAAGGCAGGGAACTCCAGGACAGCGCTGCATCGGTAGGAGTCAGTGGAGAAACTCTGGCTGATGAACAGTTCAGCCCGACCTTTAAGCTTGCCTTAAAGAGGCAAAAAGAGGTTGAAAAGAGGTTTCTCTTCTTCCCTTCCCCTTTGCGCATCTCAGTCTTCACTAACTGAAGACACTGCTTTGCTTACAATAGCTACGTGCCGTTACCCCAACTGCATGGAAATCGGCATCTTTGCAAGCTGCTTTTTGGGAAACAAGAGGCCACACAACCTTACCAATGGAGGACCTGCCTGGTGACCCAGCAGATCACCACATTCATTCAGAGGTCCCACCACAACGCCGGGCCAGCTGGTGCGCAGATTGACCCAAGAAGCTTCCCGGGTCAGGCACCACTAGGTACCACCGTCAGACACGAGACCCAGGTCCTACAGGCTTCCAAACTGCAACTCTCTGAAATTCAGCAAGTGGAGAATCAGAGCCAAGTCCAGAACCACGGGGCTTCTGCACATGCTGGCAAGACTGCTCGTCAGTCTTAAATCCATCAGTCTTAAATCCCCTTTCATGGCTGCTTGCCTGGAGGTAGGTACCTGCTAACAGATGTGATCCGTCTCATCCTGAACCCAGGCGGAAGAATCTGTGCTCCGAGGCAGTTTAGCAACATGCCCAGCTCAGACCGGGGCACAGGGGCGGCAGGAGGGGTGAAGACTGCCGCAGGGAGGCACGTCCAGCCAGAAGAGGGTTGTGTTGCCTTAGGAAGCAGCCGTTCCATCAAACCCCTTCCTCAAATACCACCTTAGCTTCCTCTCAAGCACAGACAAAAGAGCTAACCTTAAAATACCAGACCTGCACCCTGCACTCGCACTGCTACTGAGGGAAAGGCTGCCAATACTCATTTTCTACAAGCCGAAGAGGTGCTGCCTGTATTGCATGAGAGAGAACGGCAGCAAACTCTGACGCCCCCGAGCTGGTGATGCTTTCTGACAGAAGGCTGCTGTCACTTTCTGCAACTCCTTCCCTAGGGTTTACCCTGAGGCGAGAGACCAGCGAAGATTTTCACTCCCCCTTACACACCCCCCCCAAGGTTTTGACAAAAAAAAGAATGATCAAAGAGCCTTTGTGCATTTATAGACCCGTCAATTTTGCTAGAAGACTTAAGGCTTTAAAGAGTCCAAAACATCTATTTGAAATTTTCTATACAAACAGGTTTTTTAATATTTCAAAAAACCCAGAAATAAAATATTTAGATTTTTCTGAAGTGAGGCATTCCAACAGCTCCAGACAGGAGCGCTGGAGGGGAGGAGGAAATCCAATTCTTAAGTTTGACAGGAACAATTTTTTTTTGTTTCTTTTAATTGGCAGAGAAGCAAGACTACACAGCTATTTCTCCCCCTGGCTCCGACAAGGAATAGCTGGGATAAGCAGCACAGGAAACAAAACCAAATTTACTCAAGTGCTGCCAGTTTCAGGTTCCTGTCCCGCGCCAGCTTGCCTCGCAGGAAAGATTCCCCAATCCGACGACGTAGCAGCGTTTCACCCCACCATCCTGCCCCTTCCCCTCCACATGCTCCCATTACCATTTTGCCTCCAAAATCCTCCCACGCAGAAGAGAAGCAGGTTCCCCACCTGAAAGCAGTTCAGACACAACAGAGGTTTTGGGAGACCTCAGCCTTTTTCACAACTTGATTACCTTTATTTCTGGTCAGCCAGAAGGGGAGTTGAGAGGGGCAAACATTCGGCAGCACATTTCTTTCTCCTTTTCCATGTAGTTCTTGTAGCAGCTGTAAAGCAGAGCACAGCACAGCATCACGGGCTGTGGACTGACTGCCCAACCTTCAGTGCCACAACCAGAAAATATACAGTATTTTTTCTATATAAAGAAATTAGCTTAATGAAAGAGCATGCTGGCAGCAAAGACACAGCTCCTCCAAGCCCTTCTTTCTGCCACGTCAGGAAAGGAGAGCTGGAAACACCGTGCCTCATCCCCAGACCTCGAGTCTGTTTCGCTGGTGGCTATTAGCTAGGTAGATCTTTTGACTTTTGCTAGCCAGATGCTTTCTGCACCAGTTTTGCAAGCATGTGACGATGCAGAGGAACCCCCACCTGTATCCTGCGGTTTAGGTTCCTGTCTCCTCATTTGTGCCACTCCTCGTGCAAGCTCCTTCAGCACCTGGCAGGAGACATCGTCCAAGCGCCCTACTCCAGGATATCTACCATTGACACCAAATCTGGGCAGAGGATGGGCAGGAGGCAGCAGGGATTTGTGTCCGAACTAAGTGGACGACAGGGCAGATGCTTCCTCCTCCATTCTCACTTCCCCGCCAGCGTCACATGAGCATGGCAAAAGCTTCCCAGACTGCTCCATTTTAATCGCTGCTTCTCCAAGCACAGCGTCCTCTGCACCCTGTGCTCTCACCTCACCGGTGAGGAATCCCTGAGCCAGAGGGTGACTCAGTTTGGGCACCATCCCAGGGACAAATGGCTGCCCACATGGTCAGCTTTCCTGCATCTGCTACCATATAAGGTGAAAAGCAAAGGTTTTTCGTGCTGTTTCTCATGTGTTGCAACAAGCGTGACATCGGCTAACACTCTCTCAGCCCCCTACCATCAGCACCCCTGGGTCCAGAACCTCAAAGCGTTTCGTTCAGTGAAATCCCAGCACAGCAAGTCTCTTCTGTTAAGTTTCAGACAGACGTTGCCACAAATGCCCACACTGAGTAGATCAAGGATGCCCACCTAGGCTGTGGATGGCTCACACGCCTACCACAGCGGGAAATCCAAGAGCCCCTCATTTGGAGGCGCAGATTCATGCCAGATATTGGAACAACCCCATTTTGTTCTGTATTTGATGCAACGCAAGCCTTCCAATAGAATTGCCAAATCCAGCAGCAGAATTTGCACCAACAAGACAGTGTTACAGCCTCAAGCTGCGCCAGGGGAGGTTTAGGTTGGATACTAGGAAAAATTTCTTTACCGAAAGGGCAGTCAGGCATTGGAACAGGCTGCCCAGGGAAGGGGTTGAGTCCCCATCCCTGGAGGTATTTAAAAGCCAGGTAGACGTGGTGCTTAGGGACATGGTTTAGTGGTGGGCTTGGCAGTGACAGGTTAACGGTTGGACTCGATCTTAAGGGTCTTTTCCAACCTTAACGATTCTATGATTCTAAGACCACTACAGCTGTTACCAGACACGTGTTCCACAAAACCCTCACCCTGGATTCTGCCTGGTTTTCTCCAGTGAAGTGAAGGTTGCCAAGAACCCGGTTCAGCTGTGAAACAGATGCTTTTCAAAGTTTTGTTTTCGACAGCAAAAGGTACCTGTTGATAAACACCCAACATTCCTTTTTTGCAAAGTATAAACATACTTCGTAAGGAAGCGAAAAGCCTGTGAGAACAAGATTTTGATTCATATTCCATTTCTGAAGCCTTTGCCAGATCACATCATGAGTTTTCTCAGGAAAGACAGTTTGGCAACATTACAGGATCTAGACCCGATAACGTTGTCTTCATCTATTTTATACTAATGCCACTCTTTGTCATAGTAAAAGCAAAAAATACACCAATTTTAACCGGCACTGAAGCAGAAGCTCCGAGACAGCAGCGGTTTAACGTGTGCTCAGCTTACCGACACACACGTTAGCTGTACATGCTGCTGTCCCCAGAGTCAGAGCCGACAAGCCTGCCCGCTGCTTCCCTGGAGGCATGGTGCTTCCTGGCAGCACAACCTCAACGTTATCAGCGAGATTTCTCTTTTACCTGCCAACGTATTTCAAACGAATCTAAGGGAACACATGAGGCTTCTAGAATCGGGACTTCTAGCACCGCACCACGGGCCTTTGACATGCCAAGCCTCCAAGAACAGCTAGCCAGCCCTCCAAATCTATTTTACAACTGCTTGTGCTCACCTAGCAATTTGGTAGCCACGTACCCAGAGGCAGATCAGGATGAATAGAAGAAGTTTTATTTCGGAGTTCCAGACCAGCAGCTAACACTGCCTTCAAGTTCTTTGTACTTCAGAAGTAACAGAACAAGTTTAAAGACTTGGTGTCATCACAGACTATTAAATACAACGTGGATATAGAGGACACCGACGTGCAAGGACAGCCCTCTACCAAAACAGGACCTGGGGAAGGCGCTCGGCCCACAGGACTGGCTTTTCCAGCCGCACCACCTACTCTAATAAGAGACGTTACTGCTGCCTACGAAGCTTTTTGCAAATGCCTAGCAGCGACACACAAAAGCAGAGGGTTCGTATTCAAGGGCTGCTTTGTGATCTCTGAAGCTGGGGACTGCATCGCCTTCTGTGTCTGTGAACAGCGCCAGAAGAACAGCACACACTTTTGGGAACCAGCTAGTGCTTTTGCCAGTTTCAAAGGGAAGAGCAGAATGAGGGCAGAGCCCAACGTTAGTCATGTTTTGGTGGGGCTAGGGCATGACTAAAGCTGGCAGGATTGTGCTGTACTCAGCCTGTGGGCAAAGGGAAAGTTTGCCTTCAGGATTGCTCACTTATTACCTCCGAGACAGCAAGAAAGTCACTTTTAACAAACATTAGCATTTGTAGCACTCTACACTGAAGCACTTGCAGTGCAGAAGAGCTGCTGTAATTAACCAACACACCTTAAAGGGAACGAAAATCATACGTATTAATCCAGAAAACTATCAGCTTAAGCACTAGCCTACTGCGTTTCATTGGTTTCAAGGCATTTCAGCCCCTGTCATCACCCTGACCTACCTGCTCACAACATGCACCCCCCAGAGAAACCGCGTGGAAAGAGGGGGTGCTCTCAGCTTCTCACCTATCACCTGTAACCGCTGTGTCTGCATAATGTTTGAATCAGCTGTCTTCACGCTAAGAGAAACCTTCTGCATTTTCCCAAGTCACTTAATAACCCAATAGTTTTGTGTTTTGTTTTTTTTAAACATTTTAAATATTTTTGAGGGGGCGTTCCGGCCTGCCTAAGCACTCTCTCTTCCACAGGGATGGAAAGGAGTTCTCTCACCTTGCCAAC
This sequence comes from Platalea leucorodia, assembly GCF_965183815.1. Classification (NCBI taxonomy): domain Eukaryota; kingdom Metazoa; phylum Chordata; class Aves; order Pelecaniformes; family Threskiornithidae; genus Platalea; species Platalea leucorodia. Next base: position 987,081 of record NC_138838.1, read on the forward strand.
TTTTTCAGCTCATTGTTAATATCGTGGTTAAACGGCTGTATATGCTGAGCTCTGACCAGGAAATCCCGTGCTTTTTCGTATTCTGCCATGCAGAGACAAGCCTGCCGTTGAAAGAAGACAGATGCATCACAAGATAAATATAGACTCACTGCCATTCTTCAGGAGCGAAACATGTGCAGCCACAAATATTTCTGAGACAGATCCAGGTAGCTCAGGAATCCCCCCGTGAAAAGATCTGTGTGACAGATTTACAGAGAGCCAGATTTTCCAAAAGGTCAGATGCAGAAAAACCACCTCGACTGCTGCAGCAGCTTAGGAGGCCTGGCCCAGAATTTAGTGGTTCTCCTCGGTTCATTTGAGGTTCTCTCCACAGCCAGACCGGGGTGTTCCTTGATGTGGCTACCAGAGGAATTTATTTTTGCCCACCTGGCCACACCTGAACAGCGCTTTGGCATTTCTTTGGTCAATCTCCAAGGCCTTCTGCCCGTACGCCAAAGCTTGGGCAGGACGTTCCAGTTTCAGGTAAGTAAGGGAGAGATTCAGGAGCACCAGCAACTTGGAAGCACTGATCTGACGCTGCTCTGCCTCACTGGAAGGGCTGCGACTGAGGATGGAGAACGCCTGAGCAGACAGGGAAAAAGAACTAGTGCACAACAAATCTCACTGGAAAGTGAGGAATCCATCTCATCAGCCAGCTACACCCATGTTTCTGTTTACCTAGGTCGGTTAAAAATAATACTACTCAAAACTCTAAATACACTGCATGGCATTATCAGCATGACTAGCCAGCTCAGCCATAAGACTGCAGGTTTAGGAACCTATCAAGGAACTTGAAAGCAGCAGAATAAAAATATTACATCAAGATTTTAAGGCCAAAGAGAGAAGATAAATCCTACAGGGAAAAAGGCAATTTAAATTATTTTTGTTACTAAGAAATACCAAGCAAAAGCAACTCTAAAGGGAGGGAAGAAAAATCTCACAAAACCTCACTGCCTCTGAAGCAAAGGCAGATGCATTCCAGTTTGGGAACGACTGAGCATTTTCCTGCCCAGAGAGATTGTGGAGTCTCCATCCCTCGAGATGTTCAAAGCCTGAACAGACACAGTCCTGGGAAGCCTCCTGCTGAGGCTGACCGTCCTTCGGCAGGGGGCTGGACAGGACAACCTCCAGGGATTCCCTCCAGCCTCAAGTACTGTGTGATTCCCACCTGGAAGGCTGAAAGTAGAGTGCCCAGGCTGCCAGCGATATCTCCATTTCCAGGCGGCGGGGATTCTAGACTACTTCTCAAAGCATTAACCAGCACGCTGCTGCAATACAAGGCCGTGCTGCATTACATCTCCCAGCAGAAGCTGACCTGAAAGGCTCCAGTTCAGCCATCAGCAACGCAAACCGCTCGGGGCTCGCACAGCCGCCGAGATGAACGCTTCCGTCTCGGCTAGCGCCCACAGGGAGCAAGCCTGAAGGAAAAGGGTTCTGCCTGTTTCTGCCAACCCTCCGCCTCCTTCGTTTACCACTGCTGCTCACACAAAAGCAGGTGTGTAAGAACTGTTCTTAAATAACAAACTATGTCTGGAAAATAGAATGAAGGTATTTGATCTCTAAATTGTACCTGTTATGGTGAGCTAGCACTTAATAATCCCTGCTTTCACAGCTTTTCACAATGGAAAACACATTTTTTCTGTTGTCGTACCCTTTTGTATCTGTCTTTGGCTCCCTCAAAGTGCCGCTTACGGTAGAGGTAGTTGCCAAACTCTCTCTCTGTGTCTGCCACTTTCAACACCTTTTGTAGTGGAAATGTATCCTGCTGCTCCTGTATAAAGAAATACCTGAATTTCAGCTCAAACAAAAGAAAACAAGCAGAGAGCTCGGACAGGAGAGTCTTGCACAGCCCCCTTCTATTCACAGAGCAGGAGCCAGGCCAGCGCCAAGGCCCCTGCAGCGTCCAGCCAGGCCACCACCATCCGGCACCTCCCTTTGCCAGGCTGGAACACGCCACTGTCCTTGTGCTGGTAACTCCTGGTGAAGAGCGCTACCAACCAGGCCAGGAAGCTCACCAGGGCCAAAGGGACCCCAGGGAAGGGAAAAAAAGCAGGAATTTGTTCTTAAATCCTGCCCAACTCTCTCACCTGCTTAGCACAGAGCAGGCAGTTAACGCAAATGCTATTGCTGGCGCAAAAGGTGAAGCTTCAACAATAATAAAAAAAGATAAAAATCAAAGGGCAGGTTTTCTCCTGGGTTTCCAAGTTTGAACCAGCTCACAGAGAGAGGTCAGGTAGCCAGAAAGGGTGGGCAACTGGCAAGAAGGGGCGTAAGCTCTCTTGCAATGAGTGTGGCTTGCTCGCAGGGCTACGTGCGGACAACGTGGCCTGTGCAGCAGCAGGAGGGAACGAGGAGGGCCTCCCCCCCAGCGCTGCTGCCTCTGCCCCACTCGCTGACCCACAACCACAGCCCAAAGCCCTTGACATGAAAAGGGGGAATTAACAATAACACCGTAACTCACCAGGGAGGAAAGCGAACAGTGAAGGAGCACTTGGGAGAGCAGCCAAGAAGCAGAGACAAAGGGTGGGGGCTGGGAGGGGGCACTTGAATGCTGGAGACTGAACAGGATTTTTACAAACAGCTCATTACTGTCCCTTCCGAGAAATTCCTGGAAGCGGGTGCCCTCTAGTGAAACCATCAGGTTTCTTGTAAAGCTAAAAATAACTGGAAGTCGTTCCACTGACTCCAGCACACGGGGAGCAAACAAAGGCAGCGCCCAGCTTATCCCCCCACACAGGAGTGCAAACAGAGCGAGGCGTGCAGGGGCTGCGTTAGAGGGTAGGTGCTTCTCTCAGAGCGGAGCGAGCAGCCCAGGGTTTGGATAACTGCACCTGCAGCTAAGCTAAACATACGTAATACACGAGCAACAGCAACTGGAAGGAAAGACAACAAAGGTTTAGCCTCCAGATTGAGGTCTCAAACCTTATTAAGGCAACTCACAGCAGTCAACTCAAAGAATGTGTCACATTCCTCCGAGTCTAGGAAGTCCAGCACCTCCACTTCGAACATGACGGTGGCGTTCGGGGGGATGAGAGGAGGACAGCCCTGCTGCCCATAGGCGTAATACGGCGTGAAGACAAATCTTGCCACCTCTCCCTTCTTCATCGTCAGCAGGCCGATTTCCAGGCCCCCCAGTGTAATGTCTGTCGCAACAAGAAATGGAAGCTTGTGAGAATCACAAACCTGGAAACCCCCTCAGACTCCAAACAACAATTTCTCCTAAAGCCTGGCAGAAAAAAAATCCTCAGTAGCTCACATCTCAGCAACTACAATTGTCAACAGCCCCCTGTTAGGGCTTATCGAGGCAGCCTGCTGCGGGACCAAGCACAGAGTAAACAGCAACATCTCCTCTCAGGTGATTTAAAAACACCAAGAGAGGCAGCTGCTTCAGGGCAGGAGGCCCACGAGCAGCACGGGCGCCGCTGCTCACTCCCACAGCCAAGAGGGGCAGAGGCTGATCAGTTCCGGATTGGATCCTGCATCACCTGGGTGAAGCAGGAGGGTTTTGGACTCCATTAACAAGTTGTAAAGGTTTCAAAGAACCTAAAGATACTAAACAGTGTTCAAACTGACTTGTCTTAATGGGCTAGTCTTTATAACCCCCAGTCCCAGGACAAACTTTTGGGCTCAAACCTACCTTTTCCAAGTTTCATCAGCCCAGGAAACTTGCTGTAGCAGTTTGTGCAGAAGGGCTCATCGCAGCGTTCCAGGTATCCAGAGTACTTCACTGCGCAGCCCAAAGGGAGGAGCGGGGAGAAGAGAAAAACAAGAGTTTGATTCTGAACCCAGCAACAGTGCCATCGGAAGCACACCGGGAGATGGTTTTGCAACATCACCCTTTTATCCTGCTTTTCTTCTTTCCTTCTGCTGTACAACAGCAAAGGCAGCACACACTACCTTGTCTTTATACCAAAAACCTGGGCACATCCAAGCAGCCAGGTGGTGTTGATTGCGTTTTAACATCAACACCAAATAAAACAGCTGCTTCGCAGTCTTGATGCCTTTCTAATCAGGAGCTGTGATTTTGTGTTTCTAAGAACTGGAATGGAAACTTCAGCTGTAGAAATTAAAATGCCCCAATTATCTGCAGAAATACGTAATAAAGCCTTTCCCAACCAAAGCTGGAGCCCTAGAACGAGAAACAAAGCGGGGAACGGATGCCTCCAAGCTCAGCCGCTCCCTGGGGAGTTGTACGGTAACCCCAGTTCTCACCCAGTGAGAAAACCCGCTGTAACGGGCTTCCTTTAAAACGGCACCAGGCCCTTGCGTTTCAGGAACCACTTCCAGCTTCAAACTTCTCTGTGCTGTGAGCACAGGTGGGACCTGGAAACCCTGCTTTTCTCAAGGTCGGGATGCCCTTTCGTTTAATCTGTCAGCCACAAGAAGTTAAACAGAGTATCCCAAGTGCTAAAATACTGATAAGGGCGAGCAATCTCTGAAACAGAAAGCCATACTACTGTATAATAGAAGTACTTTTAAGTTCTTGTTCTAATCTCACACTGAAGTCCAAAGCACTCGGATCTGCCAGCCGCGAGCACGTTAGCGGCTCAGGGTATCTTTTACAACAGGTTCTGCCCTCTCCATCTCCCCCAGCGCACGCTTCAGGCCCAGCCACGCAGGCCAGAACAAGGACCTTGCACTGAGATGTAAATGACTTAGAGGAGCACGAGCCCCTGACTGCAGCCGGAGGATTCCAAGGATTTTAGGTTTTCCTAGTCCTGCTGACCACAGCTGAAATTTCAGAATTAACATTCATGAAGAAAGCTGCTCAGGAGATGGTCAGCGGAGCCTGCAGGCTTGTACCCACGAAGCAGGGCACAGCGTTGCTGCAGAGCGCACCAAAACCCCTGGGGAGCTGAGCTGTGCGCTCGCACGGCGCTCACGGAATCACGGCATCGTTCTGGCTGGAAAAGACCTTTAAGGCCACCGAGTCCAACCGCTACTGACAGCGGGTGGCCTGGCCGGCGGCACGGCGCAGGGCCCTGGGGAAGGTGCGAAAGGCGGGCCGGGCCCTGTGCCAGGGGGGTGCCCGGCCGCTGCCACACGGCCTCCCACCGCCGGCCGCTCGGCCTGCCCAGCGCCGCAGGCCCCGGCGCCCAGCGGTACCTGCCACCGAGGCGCCCGGGGGCACGGCCTGCCCGCTGCCGGGGCGCAGCTCCTCCTTGCGCACCCCTCCGTCGCCGCTCAGGTCCTGCAGGCCCCGGGCCTGCAGCAGGGACGCGAAGGGGGCGGCGGCCGGGTCCCGCCCCGCCGAGCGCGGCCTCCCCTCGGCCCCGACCCGGGCCTCGCCCGCGGCCTCGCCGCCGCCCGCCATCGCGCGCCGCGCCGCGCCCCACCCCTCGCCCTCTCCACCAATCGCTGCCCACGACACGCTGCGCCTTCAGCCAATCACGCTCCGAGGAGCGACGGCGTCCCAGCACGCTGCTGAAGCACCGCGCGTCGGCGCCTCGCGGAGGACACGCCTCTCCGCGGCTATCGGCCAATAGGCGATGGCGGCGTCGCGCAGTGCACGCTGGGGGATGTAGTCCGCGCCGCCCTGCCCTGAGGGGCGCGGCGGCGACCGCGGCTTGCGCCGCCTCCCGGGCCCGGCTGCCGCTCCCTCGCCCCGGCTGCCCGCCGTTCCCTGCCGGGGAGAGCAGCCTCTTCCGGGCATTGCTTCCCTCAGGGAGACCCGGACGCTCCCGCCGGGCGTCTCATCTCGTTCTCCCCTCAGGGCGCCGGCAGCAGCCCCAGCACCGCACCCGCGGGCCCTGGGCCCGCTGCCCTGAGCCGAGCCTGTGGGCTGGGGCACCCCGGCTCGGGTGCTCCCGGGGCTGCAGGGAAGGCCCCTTCGAGGGAGGGCCGTCCCCGCGGCCTGTCCTCACCCGCCACACCCCCGGTGCTGCACCCGCCTGGGTTACTGCGGCCCAAAGACCCAGCGCCATCAGCGTGAGGCCGAGGTGGGAGCCCCGGGATAATCCCTTACCCTTTGCCTCCACTTCCCCCGCCCCGCAGCCTCCGGAGGGTTGCCCCGCGGCTGGACGCTCCCGGCTGAGAAGCCTTCCTCATCCCCGGCTTACCCTGGGCGATGCTGAGAGGGAAGCCACGGGCTGGCCACGAGTCAAGAACGAAGAGGAATTACACGATAAACTGTTTTTTGCACAGTCAGACAAAAACGCGCGCGTGCCCCGTGCTGGAGGAGCAACGCTTTGGATTTCCTTCTGGTCTTTTCCAAAAGAACAGAAGGTTCACCAAAGAACAAGAAAAATACTGTTTCAACCAAAAAAGAGCTTTACTTGATAAGAAAGTGTTTTGGTGAGAATGTTTCCGCTGACCCAAGCAGTGTGGATGAGCGAAACCCCAGCGGGGCTCGGGGAGACTGGCTGCTGAGGGAGGCAAACACTGCCAGCTCTTATCAAGGCTCCTGCCCACGCAGTCATATGATGTGTGTGCCCGTACCTGGGCAGTGGGCAGCCCCTCGCGGGGGTGTGTCACCCTCCTCGGAGCAGGAGAGGGGGACAAGAGGCTGCCTGGCCTCTCCCCGGCGAGCACGGACATCCCCGGCGGGGCTGAGGCTGCAGGAGGGGAGCGGCTCGACTCCCCGTCCTGCCGAGGGGCTGCTGGTCCTGCCGCCTGCCTCCTCTGCCCCTCTGACGGGGTGAAAATCTTCAGCTTGATCAGGAGAAAGCGAGTGACGTCCGTCAGGCTCGGTGCACAGGGACGAGCGGAGCCCAAGCCCAGGAGGAAGCAGTGAGTGGTGCGGCGAGCGGGAGGCTGTTATTTGGGTCTCCGGGAGGTGTTTCTCTGTAAGCAGAGGGAACAGCTGAAGCTCGCTCCCCTGTACAGGGTCCTGCGGTGTCTGATGGGTCACAGGCTGACGTTCAACCTTTCCTTGATTCACCAAGCTCCTATAGCAATGTATGATAAAAGTCAAGCTCAGGTCGCAGCCTCCCCTGTCCCCGGAGAAATTCCCAAGTCTCTGACTTCAGGTTTATTTTCTTCGACTCCAGATCATGTCTTTGACTCGCCCAGGATCTTTTGGCAGTTATATCGCACAGTGCCGCGAACAGCAGGGGAGGCGATGCTGCGCGAACCTTACAGTTCACCAGGATGGCCGCGGGCAGCCCCAGGGCTGGTGGGAGAGGCAGGGATTTGGGCTCGTGTCTCTTGGGGGTGCTGGCCCGGAGCGTGGAGCACTGCGGGGACCCAAGACCGCAGTGTTTCAAGGGGGTGAGCTGCAGTCGCAGCCCTGCCTCAGCTTCCCAACCCTCGTATCGATCGAATGCAGCCTCACGGGTGTTTACTGCGTGGTGGTTGTCCCTGTCTCCTAGATAAACGTGCTTTTTATGATTTCCTTCTGCTTTTGCTTAGATGCATCACTTGAGCTAATGCCAGTCCTTCTGAGGATGTCCCTGACTGAGACAATGAGCCCAAAGAGATCTGTAGGAACTCATACAGGAATTTTTCAGCAGAAAATCCCTCTCGGCTGTGTCTCCAGCCCTGACACACCGGCAGGTCTGCCCCGAGGTGGGCTGCATGCAGTCTGACACGCCGGCCAGGCGAAGGCCCCAGATGGGAACAGCTCGGTGGTGACTTCTAACACCTTAGGCAGATCCAGCAGGCACGGCCAGGGGTGGTCTCGCGTCTCCAGAGCCCAAACCCATCGCGGGTTAAAACAAACTAGGTGCTGGAGCGTGGCAAGAGCAGGGCAGCGAGGCTGGGGCAGGGGCTGGAGCACAAGGCTGGGGAGGAGCGGCTGGGGGAGCTGGGGGGGCTCAGCCTGGAGAAGAGGAGGCTGAGGGGAGCCCTCATCGCTCTCTGCAACGGCCTGAAAGGAGGCTGGAGCCGGGGGGGTCGGTCTCTGCTCCCCAGGAACAAGCAATGGGACAAGAGGCAACGGCCTCAAGCTGCGCCAGGGCAGGTTTGGGTTGGGTATTAGGAAAAATTTCTTCCCCGGGAGAATGGTTCAGCATCGGAACAGGCTGCCCAGGGCAGTGGTGCAATCACAGTCCCTGGAAGTGTCCAAAAACCATGTGGATGTGGCGCTTAGGGACAGGGTTTAGAGGTGGACCAGGCAGTTAGGGTAACGGTTGGACTCGATGATCTCAGAGGTCCTTTCCAACCTTAACGATTCTGTGATTCTATGAAACATCTCAGACTTTGCGTGGAACCTCATGATGAGTTTCCAGCTGTCTGCACTGCTGCCGGGGGGGTGGAGGTGTCTCTCTCTTTCACCTTCCCCAGGTGCTGAGCTCCTGTCTTCGCTCATCTCTGCTTATCTTGCTCTTGGAACAGGACTGATCTCCCACCGGTGTTGTCCTGGCCAGGTCTGCGTGGGAAGGTGGCAGAATGGCTCGGAGGATGAGCATCGACGAGCTGGAGGACCAGCTCCTCTGTCCCATCTGCTTGGAAGTCTTCAAGGAGCCCCTGATGCTGCAGTGCGGGCATTCGTACTGCAAGTCCTGCGTGGTGTCACTCTCCGGAGAGCTGGATGGGCAGTTTCTGTGCCCTGTGTGCCGTCAAACCGTGGACTGCAGCGCCTCGCCACCCAACGTCACGCTGGCCCGCGTCATCGAGGCACTGCAGAGCCGGGGTGAGGCAGAGCCCACCCCAGAGTCCTGCCCGATGCACCACAACCCTCTCAGCCTCTTCTGCGAGGCCGACCAAGAGGTGATCTGCGGGCTGTGCGGCACCATCGGCAACCACCGCCAGCACAAGATCACGCCCATCTCTACTGCGTACTGCCGGATGAAGGTTGGCAGGCAGAGCCGGCCGGGGCTCCTGGGTGGGGGTTAGGGCACCCACAGTGCTCGCTGGCCAAATGTCCCCTCTCCTTCGAGGGACAGGCTGGAAATGACACCAGTGTGGGGAGCAGGGTCCCACGGCACAGCCAGATGTGGGGCAGGGTTCCTGGGCTGGGGGGCAGCCGTTTCTCAGGCTGAGCATGTCCCCGGCTGAGAGGGCTCAGGGTTTTGGTGGCTGAACTGCGGTGGAGAGAGCCGGCGGTTGGGGAGTGTCGGCGAGGCCTTTCAAGACTGTTTCCAAACACCATCAAAAAGAGCCTGGAGATAAGGGCTGAGGCGAGGTGCCACAGGAGAGCAGGGAGGCAGGAAAACAGGCAGAGTAAACAGCTGGCGTCCCCTGCCCAGCATCACATGAAAGCCCCAGGAATGGAAAAGCACAGGGCCACCCGTCCCCTCCGCTCCCGGCACCGGGGAGATAAGAGAAGGAGGCACCAGAAACGCTCCTGCCCCAGCCAGGCTCCCAGCACCGGCACTGGGAGGGTGCCACCGGCCTGGTGCTGGCTTGTGGCTGCTCACCACCTACTTGCCACCTGCTCGCCCAGTGCGGAGCCACCATGGGGTGTGAGATATGGAGGGCTGGGAATGGGAATGGAGCCACAGTGCTCCTGGCAAGAGTGCTTGGTCAGCAGCATCCAGATCGGAGCCATGCTCTGAGCGCTCTCCTGCCTCTGGCAACCCCAAATCCTCTAGATCAAGAGAGGAAAGATCAGCAGGACACGCAGGGCCCCAGAAAGCTTAGAGAAAGCTTAGAAGAACGTGGCTTCTCAGGGCCACGTGCTCCTCGAGGGGCTGGCAAGCAGTGCCTGCCATCAAGGAGGCTGCCACAGAGGTCCCTCCTCCAGAGGTGCTATCTTTTCAGGAGGAGCTGTCTGTGCTGCTGACCGATGTCCACCAGTGCAAGAGGAACCTGGATGAACACTTCAGCAAGCTCATCAACAACAAAAGCCGCATCGCGGTGAGTGTCACATGCCAAGGCAGCCTCTGTCTCAGAGTCCTCTGTGTCCCACAGAGCCCCTGGAGCAACCCGGCTCACCTCCTCTACTTCTCTCCTTTTCTTCCCTCTTCCCTGGGATAGCAGACGGGGATTATCTTCCACCCTGTTCCCTGAGGTTCGTGTTCTCCACGGAGCTCAGGGATTAAACACAGACCAGTTTTGGGGAAGGGTGACGTAGCCCTCTCTGGTGGCACAGCCCTGTTTTCGGAAAGGGTGAAGTAACCCTCACCCAGCATCCTGGCAGCAGTCAGAGCTGGTTTGACCAAACGTCCTTGGTGGTGGGGAGATAACGGGTGGAAAGGACCCCGCTCGGAGCAGGCTTCCCAGTCACAGCAACGCCGTTGCTTTCACGTTGAGTTCATGCCTCGTTTAGCTGCGTATCCGTTGCCCACGCAGTTGACGTCCCCGAGGGACCTCCTGGCATCCCCTCTGAGGCTAAAGCTTCCCAGTGGGGCTCCTCAGAAGGGCTCAACCCAAATGCAACTGGAGCTGCACTTTCTCCCCCTTAGCCCAGGACACAGGTCGTTCCCAGGGAGCAGAGGGATCCCACAGCTCTTTTGAGGCTCTGATGAAGCTGGTTGGGACATCAGGAAATCAAAATCTGTGGGAGGAGAGGTGTAAGACAGGGGTGCCGTGGTGGTGAGCTGCTGAGAACAGCAGGATGAAACAACATCTGGCCTGCTCTACAGAGCTGCTCTTTATTTGGAAAGCTGGTGCAGGGTGGCTTGGTGGGACACGTTGACATTGCTGGTGGCATCTCGGAAACCAAAAAGGGGGTGAAGGGAATGGAGCAAGGCAGCCCTGCACAGCAGCTTGCTGTCTCCCGGCAGAACGAGGCCGATGTCTTCAAGTGGGTGATCCGGAAGGAGTTCCAGGAGTTGCACAGGTACATCGATGAGGAGAAGGCCACCTTCCTGGAGAGCATCGAGGGGAAGGCAGCCCAGCTCATCACCTCCATTGAGTCCCAGGTCAAGCAGACATCAGACGCCCTGCAGAGGCTTAAGGAGATGCAGAGCGCTCTGGAGGCACTCAGCAACGAAAGCCAGCTTGATTTCATCCGGGTGAGTGCGCTCACTAGCGAAGGCAGTGACAGGCAGGCAGGCTCTCCAGCCCCCAGCCCGCTGCTCCCAGCCCTGGGCAGCGGGAACCCTCACCCAGCGTAGCTGGGACACCACGAGAAGTGAGATGTAAGCGCCCTCCAGCGAGGGCTTTGCCCGATGGGACAGACCTCCCCTCCACGAGAGGTGATGCCATTAGCTCTCCCAGGAGAGGAGAGCCCCGGCCTCTCCAGCCCAGGGCATGGACGTGTGCAGCTGTGACCATGCAGAGGAGCTGCCATTCTGTCAGGCTCCCACCACCGACTGTCTTTTCTCTTGTGTTTTCCAGAAATACGGCTCCTCCCAGTTCAGGTGAGTGGTGGGACCCAGCAGCAAACAGCGTCAACGGGGATGGCAGCGCCTCTGCACCAGGGCTAGAGGTCCCAGGCCAGTGGGCATCTCAGCGTTGCTGGGGCAGCCTCGCGTGGACACTGCTGTGGTGATGGATAGCCACGGCCAGAGCCACGCACTCAGCCCCAGAAGAGGGCAAGAGCAGCTGGCGAGACACCAGTGGCTCCGTCACACGCGGCAGCCAGGTGAGAAGAGGTCACACGCTGTCCCCGTCACCTGCATCATGGCTGCTGTTGTCTTTCCAGGTCAGAGCTCCCCAGCCTGCACCCCGGCGACGGCATCTTTAGCCCCGTGTCCTTCAAGCCGTGTTTCCACCAAGACGACATCAAGATGACCGTGTGGAAGCGCCTGCACCGCCGCGTCCTGCCAGGTACCGACCGCTGGCGCGTGGGACAGGCTGCCCGGCCGGCATCACACTGCCCTGGCCTCTGTCTTGCTCTCTGCTTCTGCCCTCCTCGCCGCCAGGAGAGCTCCTGGAGCAGCGGCTGGCCCTGTCTCGTGCTGGTAGCAGCCTGCTCTGGCCTAATGCTCCAGCTGCTTAAAGCTCAGCAGTGCCAGCTTGTCCGGCTGTTCCAGCCCCCGGGGTCGCCCGGAGCCGCACCCCTGCCCGCCAGTGTGCCTGGAGCCCGCGTGCTTTCCTTCTAGCTCCGGAGACGCTGAAGCTGGACCCAGTGACGGCACATCCCCTCCTGGAGCTCTTCAAGGGCGACACGGTGGTGCAGTGCGGGCTCTACCAGCGCCGGGACAGCAACCCCAAGCGTTTCAACTCCAGCAACTGCATCCTCACCTGCAAGGGCTTCTCCTGCGGCCAGCACTACTGGGAGGTGATCGTGGGCACCAGGAACCACTGGCGCGTGGGCATCATCAAGGGCACGGTCAGTCGCAAAGGGAAGCTCAGCAAGTCTCCCGAGAACGGCGTGTGGCTCATCGGCCTGAAGGAAGGGAAGGTCTACGAGGCCTTCAGCACCCCGCGGGCCGCCCTGCCGCTGACCACCCGGCCCCAGCGCATCGGCATCTACCTGCACTACGAGAAGGGCGAGCTGACCTTCTACAATGCCGACAACCCTGACGAGCTCAGCCCCATCTACACCTTCCAGGCAGAATTCCAGGGCCAGCTCTACCCCATTGTGGACCTGTGCTGGCCGGAACGAGGGCCCTACTCCCCCCCCATCATTCTGCCCGCACCCACCACGAGTCGGCACCCCCGGGTGCCGTACAACCATCCTGCCCCGGAGGAACCCACGAAGCCGTAGCCCGGCCAGCGGCTGAGCCCCGAGGGCCCGCAGCAGAGGACAGTCAGGCTGCGCGCAGGCTTGTCCTCCCGTGGAAGCTGTGGTAGCGCAGAGTGAGCTTGGGCAGCACAGGAGGGTCCTTCCCCTCGCCTCTAAGAGCATAAAATCTCAGCCTTGACATGTGAATCCCCATCCCTAAAATCTAGGAGGCTGACCCAAAAGCTGGCCTGCAAAGATCTCCCTACGGAAAGGAGCGCCTGAAAAGCACGAGCCGTGAGCGTCCGGGGTCTTTGCTGGTGCGTCTTTCTTCTGAATAAATAGTTTGCAGTAGGCGAGCTGGTTGCTGGCTAACACCGGTGCCGTCTCCGAGGAACCAGACGGCAGCCAGAGCTGCGCAGGTGTGCCGGGCTGGCCCTGGCCCGGCGCTGGGTGCCACCGAAGCCGCTCTAACGCTGCCCTCCGCTGCTGGGCAGGGGAGAGGAAATACGACGAGAGGCTCCTGGGGCGAGATAAGGGCAGGGAGAGAGCACTCAGCAATTACCGTCACAGGCAAAACAGACTCAGCTTGGGGAAATTAGTTTAATTTGTTACCAATCAAATCCGAGTAGGGCAATGAGAAAATAAAAACTAAATCTTAAACCCCCTTCCCCCCCCACCCCTCCCTTCTTCTCAGGCTTCACTTCACTCCGGATTTTCTCCACCTCCTCCCCCAGAGCAGCGCAGAAGGACAGGGAATGGGGGTTGCGGTCAGTTCATCACATTGTTTCTGCCGCTCCTTCCTCCTTCTTCCCCTGCCCCAGCGCGGGTCCCTTCCACGGGGCGCAGTCCTTCAGGAGCAGACTGCTGCAGCGTGGGTCCCCCGCGGGGTCACCAGGCCTGCCAGCAAACCTGCTCCAGCGCGGGCTCCTCTCCACGGGTCCGCAGCTCCTGCCACAAGCCTGCTCCAGCGTGGACTTCCCACAGAGTCACAGTCTCCTCCGGGCATCCCCCTGCTCTGGGGTGGGGTCCTCCAGGGGCTGCAGGTGGATCTCTGCTCCACCACGGACCTCCACGGGCTGCAGGGCACAGCCTGCCTCACCACAGGCTTCCCCAGGGGCTGCAGGGGAATCCCTGCTCCGGCGCCTGGAGCACCTCCTGCCCTTCCTTCTGCACTGACCTGGGTGTCTGCAGGGCTGCTCCTCTCATATTCTCACTTCTCTCTTCAGCTACTCTTCTGCAGCAGGTTCCCCCCCCCGCTTCTAAATCTGTTATCCCAGAGGTGCTACCACCGTCGCTGACGGGCTCGGCCTTGGCCAGTGGCAGGTCCGTCTTGGAGCCGGCGGCATTGGCTCTGTCGGGCACAGGGGAAACTTCTGGTAGCTTCTCACAGAAGCCAAAATCTACCAAAACCTACCAAAAGGGGCTACCAAAATCTTGCTGTGCAGACCCAATAGAGCAGGCAGCCGCAGTGCTCTGCAGAGGCACGACGGGCTGCTGGGAGGGGAAAACGGGAGCCAAAAAAGCAGCTGCAGAGAGCTGTTTGCCAGGCAGTGGGGTCAGCCCCCAGCCTGCCCGGGGCAGCGCCTCTTCCAGCCGCTCAGGGATGCGAGCTGGCACGGGGAGCCCTGCGCACGGCCGGCCCGGTGGGACACCGCGCCCGGGGCCGCGGCTGAGGCAGGGTGAGGGGAGCAGGGCACAGCGGGAGCACGGCCTGACCAGCTCAGCCACCCCGCACACAGCCTGGGCCCGACCCTGGGCCCGCAGCGAGTCGTGGTTCCCCTAACTGCAGCGTCACCTGGGACCCGTTCCTAGGGCTTGTCACCAAAATTCACAACCAGCCCACACCAACCGTGGAGAGGCTAGGACACAAGACATACCATTACAAGGGAAAATGTTTATTCCTGTGCATCAGGTGTCCCTGCCAAACTGGGGCACCCGAATGTGGCCCTACACAGGGTTCTTACACCCTTCACACACCCAGGCACAACACAATTGGACTGATCACCAACACCCACCCCACCCGTTACTAATCACAGTAACACTTTGCAAAGCCACCGTATCCTGCAGCATCCTTGCTGCTTGGCCATTGATCCAGACGTCCCTGGAGCCAGTCTCACTGGTGTCACTGGTCTATGACGCCAGATGACGCCGGGAGAGTTTCAAAGCCGTATCAGAGGGGCTGGGATGCTGGCGTTCTCCTGGCTGACCGGGGTACCCTTAACCCTTCATGGTCAGCTCTAAGCTTCCTGGAAGCAAAGTCCTTCTTTCTGGGGCTGGGCTGTCCTTTATCACAGAATCACAGAATCGTTTAGGTTGGAACAGACCCTTAAGATCATCGAGTCCAACCGTTAACCCAGCACTGTCAAGGCCACCACTAAACCATGTCCCTAAGCACCACATCTCCCTGGCTTTTAAATACCCCCAGAGATGGGGACTCAGCCCCTGCCCTGGGCAGCCTGTGCCAGGGCCTGACAGACCTTTCAGGGAAGAAGTTTTTCCCAATACCCAACCCAAACCTGCCCTGGCGCAGCTTGAGGCCGTTCCCTCTCGTCCCATCGCTTGTTCCTGGGGAGCAGAGACCGACCCCCCCCGGCTCCAGCCTCCTTTCAGGCCGTTGCAGAGAGCGATGAGGGCTCCCCTCAGCCTCCTCTTCTCCAGGCTGAGCCCCCCCAGCTCCCCCAGCCGCTCCTCCCCAGCCTTGTGCTCCAGACCCTGCCCCAGCCTCGCTGCCCTGCTCTGGCCACGCTCCAGCCCCTCCATGGCCGCCTTGGGGTGCGGGGCCCAGCGCTGAACACAGCACTCGAGGGGCGGCCTCACCAGTGCCCAGTACAGGGGCACCATCACCTCCCTGCTCCTGCTGGCCACACCAGTCCTGACACAAGCCAGGGTGCCACTGGCCCTCTTGGCCACCTGGGCACCCTGCTGGCTCATGTTCAGCGGCTGTCGACCAGCACCCCCAGGCCCTTTCCCGCCGGGCAGCTCCCAGCCGCTCCTCCCCACGCCTGCAGCGGTGCCTGGGGTTGTTGTGCCCCCAGTGCAGGACCCGGCCCTCAGCCCGGCTCACCCTCCCCCAGTGGGCCTCACCCACCGCTCCAGCCTGGCCAGGGCCCTCTGCAGGGCCTCCCCGCCCCACCGCAGACCACCGCGGCCTCCCCTGCGGGCTGACCGCCCCCGTCCCCTCCTCCACCGCCAGCGACGCTGAGCGGCACCGGCCCAGCGCCGAGCCCTGGGGAACCCCACTGCTCACCGCCCGCCTCCGCAGGCGGCTCCGTTCCCCGCAGCCCTTCGGGCCCGGCCACCCGGGCCGTTCTTCACCCGGCGAAGCGGGCGCCCGCCCAGGCCCCGAGCAACCGGTTTCAGCGGGAGGACGGCGGGGAAGAGGCCGCCCCCTGCCGGCCCGGAGGTCTCGGCGCCGGAAGTGGCGGCGGGCAGGGCCATGGCGCTGTACAGCGCGGCCGCCGCCGTCCTGGAGGGGCTGGAGCGCGGCGACGGCGGGGTCAAGAGCCTGGTGTACAACAGCGGCTTCCCGGTGCGGGGCCGGGAGGGGAGGGGAGCGGAGGGGGGCCTGCGGCGAGGCAGGCCCAGCCCGGCCCGGGGGGGGTCAGGCCCGGAGCAGGGTAGGCCCGGGGGGGGGGTTAGGCCCGGGGGGGGGGGTTAGGCCCATGGGGGGGTTGGTTAGGCCCGGAGCAGGGTAGGCCCGGGGGGGGGGGGTTAGGCCCGGGGGGGGGGGTTAGGCCCGGGGGGGGGGGTTGGTTAGGCCCGGAGCAGGGTAGGCCCAAGGGGGGGGTTAGGCCCGAGGGGAGAGGTGAGGCCCATGGGGGGGTTGGTTAGGCCCGGAGCAGGGTAGGCCCGAGGGGGGGGTTAGGCCCGAGGGGGGGGAGGCCCGAAGCAGGGGAGGCCCGCGGGCAGGTGCTGGCCTCGGGCCCTGACCGCGGGCAGCCCCTGACCGCGGGCAGCCCCTGCCCACCCCGCAGCATGTCCGGCAGCTGTATGCCTTGGTGTCCGAGACCCTCCGCTACGCCCCGGTGCTGGAGAAGCTGCTGGCCGGCGCCGCGCTGCTGCAGGCTGAGAAGAAGCTGGCCCCGCCGCTGGCGAAGGTAAGAGGGGGCCGGGGGGGACCCCTCAGCAGCGGGGCCCGGGGCGGTGGGGCCGGGCTCACCCCCCTCCCCACAGGTGCTGGTGTACGACCTGCTCTTCGGCAAGGGGCTGAAGTGCGGGGGCCGCTGGAAGGCGCTGGCCCGGCGGCACCGGGCCCGGCTGGAGGCCGAGCTGGCCCGCCTGAAGGTGCAGCAGAAGGTGAGCCGCAACGAGGACCTACTGGCCCCAGCGCAGGCAGCGAGCCCTGCAGGTGAGTGGGCCTCGGGGCCGGGTGGTCTCCTGTGCTGGTGGCAGCGGCAGGTTTTGTCTGACCTGACTGCCTCCCCCAGCCTCCCAGGTACCGCGCTACGTCCGAGTCAACACCTTGAAGACTTGCGTGGACGATGTGATTGACTTCTTCAAGCGCCAGGGCTACTCCTACCTGGGCAAGGCGGCCAGGTGAGCCTTTCTTTCCGCCAGCCCGCCTTATCTGGGATGTCAGCGGGTGGCAGGGACCTGGGGCGAGGTCCTGTGGGCTGCAGCGCTGTTGGTCTTGGTGCTCGTGGTGTCCGGGTTGGGGTCTCTCTTGCTCTCTGCCTCTCCGGGTGCTGCCTGGTGCCAAAGTGGCGAGGAGGCGTGGGGTGAAGGGGGTTCTCTAGTGTGGGCATGGCGAAGCAGGACTCTGTGTTCATCCTCCTGGGCAGCGTGGAGGAACTGAGGGCCCTCTCTGGGAAGAAATTCTTGTTGGATCTTCATCTTCCGGAGCTGCTGGTTTTCCCTCCGCAGACGGACTTCCACGACAACCTGCTGTACACGTCAGGCCACATCATTCTGCAGGACAAGGTGGGGGAGCTGGGGAGTGGGGGTCTGCAAGGGCAGGAAAACCACTGATGGGGTGGAGGAGGGTCAGCCCCTTCCCCCATGCCAGGGGCTGGGTTTGGGCCAGCTTTGCTGCAGCTCTTGAAGTCTAAGCAGAAATTGTGAGTGAAGCCTGCAGCTGTGGGGTTCCCCTGTGGCTCTGCTGCAGGTGCGGGGTGAATTGCTCTGAACCCAGCTGTAAAAACACCCTGTAGGAGCTGGGGAGCAGCAGCTGGGAGGAGCGCGGGGCCGGGCAGAGGCTTCCAGTGGCAGTTGGTGGTGGTGGAGGACTTGTCCCCGTGTTGCTGCGGCTCCTGCGACCCCGCAGCGTCAGCCCTGCCCCGAGGAGGGGCCGGGGGTCCTTGCTGCCCGCGCCTCTCATGGGGGTTTGCCCTCCTGCAGGCCAGCTGCCTCCCTGCCTTCCTCCTCGCCCCCACTGCTGGCTCCCATGTCATCGATGCATGCGCTGCCCCTGGGAACAAGACCAGCCACCTGGCTGCCATCCTGAAGAACAAGGGGTGGGTGCAGGTTTGCGTGCTGGGGGGGAGGGCAGGGGGGCGGTGGCCCCGGTCCCCCCAGGAGAAGGCGGCAGGAGGAGCTGCAGCCCATCACCCCGCCCCGCTGATCCCTAGGTGGCTCCGAGAGTGCTGGGCTATCGCAAGGGCCTGGGGGGACGTGAAATCACGTAGGGGTTCACTTCCCAGCCCCCAACCCTGGCCCCGCTCAGTGCTCCTGCCCGGGGGAGCAGCGCCCGAGCTCTGCCCGCCGGTGCTGGGGGCTGCTGGGGCAGCCCGCCGCCGGCAGCGCGGCTCCCGGGGCCCGGCGGGGATGTTCACGCCTCTCGTGGGTGCCGGGTTCTGCCTGCAGCCAGATCTTTGCCTTTGACGTGGACACCAAGCGCCTGGCCACCATGAACACCATGCTGATGCGGGCTGGGGTCACCGGCTTCCAGCTGGCCCAGCAGGACTTCCTGACGGTGGATCCCGGAGACCCCAAGTACGGCAAGGTGACCCACATCCTCCTCGATCCCTCCTGCAGCGGCTCAGGTAACGTGCGGGGCGACGGCCGCCCCGCCTGGAGCCGGGCTCTGGGCGCGCGCAGCCCCGGGCAACGGCCGCTCTCCGCGCAGGGATGGTGAACCGGCTGCCGAGGGAGGAGGCCGCCCCGAGCGCCGAGCGGCTGCAGGCACTGGCCGGTTTCCAGCGCAAGGTCTTGAGCCACGCTCTCAGCTTCCCGGCTCTCTGCCGCTTGGTCTACTCCACCTGCTCGCTGCACCGGGAGGAGAATGAGGACGTGGTGCAGGCCGCGCTGCAGGAGCGGGGCTCGGCCTTCAGGTGGGCGGGGTGGGGGGACGTGGCGCGGGGCGCTGCGGGGTGCTGCGGGGCTCGGTCCTGACCCTTGTCCCACGCCGCAGGCTGGTGAACGCCTTCCCTTCCTGGCCCTGCCGAGGCCTCGCCGCCTTCCCCGGGGCAGAGAGCTGCCTCCGCGCCTCACCTGCAGACACCCTCACCCACGGCTTCTTCGTGGCCGTCCTGGAGCGGTGCGGGGACGGGGTGGCTGCCCCCAGGTGAGAGGGGGGCCCGGGGGGCTCTGCCTGCCTCTGGCAGCTCTGGGGGGCCGCGGCCGGGCTCAGGGTGCCGGGGCACCCGGGGGCGGGCGGGTGTCGCCTTCCTGGTGCGAGGAGGAGGGAGGATGGCAGGGTCCGGCCGTAGTGGGCGCAGGAGCCGCGGTGCCTCGGGTGCGTGGCTCAGGCCGTTCGCTCTCCTCCACAGCTCCCTGCCCGCGGTGGCTGAGAAGAAGCCGCAGCACGGAGAGGGAACGGAGGCAGGAGCAGCTCCCAAGAAGAGGAAGAGGAAAAAGCAGCGGGTGAAGGAGTGAAATAATGTTTTTAGGCCTGCGCAGCGCATGGTGGGGAACGCTCCTCCGCTGCCACCGCTGCCTGGCCGACAGTGGGGCCTCTGAACACAAGTAAAGCTTTGTGCCAGCTGCGGCCGTGGTGTAATTTGTGCCGTCCTGGGTGGAATTCTGTGCCGCCCTGCTCCCTGGGCCCAAGCGCCAACCCCCGGGGCCGCCCTCGTGCCCAGGTTTGCCCCCAAAGCCAGACCTGGGCTGGCTGCAGCCAGCACCGGTGCTCAGCACAGCCACCCTTTCTGCACCCTGCGGGGCTCCAGCTCGATTCAGGGTGTTGCTTTTACCATGTTCTGCCCCCCCACCCCAAAATCCTTACCCCAGCCTGACGTGGGGTTTCTGAAAAGCCGGTGGCTGTAGGGATGAAACAGATTAAAGTTTTTTCACTCTTTCACTGTCTTTTCTGGTGTGTTTGTGCAGCCTTGCCCTGAAACTGCCTGAAACAGAGGCGCGGGATGGGGGGAAGGTGAAAAAAGTGAAATAATTAATAATAATAATTGTCCTGCCCGTGCACCTGCTTTTGAGCAGGGGAGCAAGGACACACGAGCCAGAGGCCTGCGCAGGCCCCGGAATCAGACACAGGCACAGCCGATGTGAACACAGGTTTTTTTTTTTTTATTTTAAACCAGAGACAGAAGAAGCAAGGAAAAAAATTGCACATTCACACTAAAAAATCCTCATCAGCCGCACCAGGAATGATCCAAGTCTTCAGCCTGAGTTGAAACCCAGCCTCCCCCAGCTGCGCGCAGCGGCCCAGGCGCGAGGGTCTCTCCCAGCAGGGTCTGTGCGGCGGGGACGGGACGCAGCCCTGCTCCTCACGGGGCACTTGGGACCTAAACCAGGGCAGCGCCCAGAGCCGCTGCTCCCCAGGGTGCCCTCGCCTCCCAGCCTGCTCGTCCCCATCTCCCTGTGCCACCGGGTCTTGCTGGAGCCGACCTGGCCAAACCCTGGCACCGCCGTCCTGCACCACCACCACCTGCGGGTGCTCTCTGGGCTCAGTGCCCTCGCGTCCGCTCACCCCTGTTCAGCCGCTTTCTGACCCCCAAGGACGCGTTTGCCCAGGCCGGCTCCTCCCGCGCGGGCCTGTCCTGCCGGAGCAGCCCTCTGCCCCCTCGGCTACGCGGGGTGGGGATAAAACCCCCGCCAGCGGCAGCGGCGGGCGCCTGCCCGCACGTCCTCTGCCCCCGGCGCCGCGCAGAGCCCGGTCACCTGCCCTCCTTCCGCCTGCTGGGAGAGACGCCTCGATCCTGGCGGACAAGAAAAACCGCTCGTCACCGTAACGCGCAAGAGCTCTGCTCCTCATCCTCGGAGAAAGAATTTAAAAAAAAAAAAGAAAAAAGGGGTTAGTCACATCCACGTACATCACATTTTAAAATGAAGGAGATGTCGTGACAGGCCGGGAGGAGCGTGCGCGGCAGAGCCTGCGGGACGTAGCTGCCTTTCCCCGGCACAGCTCGTTCCTGCGGGCAGAGCCGGGGCCCGGGCCAGCTCCTCACCGGGCTGCGACGGCACAGCGAAACACTACCGACAGCGCTGCGGGGTCTGGCAACCTCACTGAACCAAGCTTGAAGGAATTCAAAGGCAATTTAGCTTAAATATAAAAATAAATTTTTATTTTGTTAAAAAACGTTTAAATATTTGTTTGTGATTTTTTTTTTTTTTTTTTTTTTTAATTTAGACTTCGGCAGACACACACACTCACACGGCTCGGAGAGTAAAAAAACCTGGCAGCAAAGCACCCCTGGAAGTGGTGGGGAGCCCGCGGGCAGGGGTGCCCGTACCTCGCCCACGGCAGGGTGGGGGGCGGCTCCGGGGCGACCCCCGGCTCCGGCAGTCTCTTCCCGTAGGAGCTCCCAGGCAGGGGAAGGACCCCGCTCCTGGCTGGCTGGGAAGAGGGGAGGCAGCACCGTAG
Organism: Platalea leucorodia; assembly: GCF_965183815.1. Classification (NCBI taxonomy): domain Eukaryota; kingdom Metazoa; phylum Chordata; class Aves; order Pelecaniformes; family Threskiornithidae; genus Platalea; species Platalea leucorodia. The sequence continues at coordinate 1,008,311 of NC_138838.1, forward strand.
CTCCTAGGAGCTGGTAAAACCCAAAAAAGTTGGGGATGAGCTAAAAATGAAAACCAGTTTGGATTTGGGGAGGGAGAGGGGAAACCCATCCGCTCGGGCCTCCTTCCGTCAGCGGCTCCAGAGCACCCCGAGGTGGGGAGGGGGCACCAGGAGAGGGGAAGGGAGGGGAGAGACTGCCAGGGCTGGAGCCCCCCACCCCGGCTGCCTGTCTTTCAGTTCCCACGACGAAGGGACAACTCCCCCAGCGCGAGTAGCCACGCAGTGATGCTACTGTCAACACCCAATTAGCCAGGGCGCGTCCCCCGCAAAGGGACGGGCGCCCCCCCAAAAAAAAGAAACTCCAAACAGCAAATCCGGCATAACCAACATGCCGCCACGCACACGGTTCAGTTCTTCCTCCAAACTCGATTCAATGAGTGCATCGCAACGGGAGCACGAATAAAGCAAAACAGAGGGGGCTTCACACGAGCGGGGCAGGGGGAGCCGGCGGCCCAGCGGGGAGCGGCGAGGGCCGGGGGCACTGCGTGGCGGCCGGGAGAGGGGTGGAGGGACCCCCGTCCCCACCCCACGCCGCCAGCTGAGGATGCGCCGTAGCCTGGGACCTCGGCTGGAGGTCTGACGGGAGATGAAGTCACGGCGAGGGGGTCGTCACCCACGGCACCGAGACGCCCACGCCGGGCCGGCACTAAGCCTGGCTCGTGTTCTGCAGGGACGGCAACAAAGCAGAGCCCTCCGGAGGGAGCGTGTTCACCAGGCCACGGGATGAAACAACGGGGAAAGGTTTCGGGACCTGGTGAAGACGGCGTCCCTCAGCAGCCTGGAACCGCGGCCGGCAGGAACACAGCATGTCTCCAGCCGGGCTCCGAGCGGGGGGGAGGAGGGCACGGGAACAGCTAGAAGAAGCAAATGGGGAAAAATTTACACGTTATGAAACATGGCAAAATAAAGTAAGGGAGGAAACGCTGCAGATATGTACAGAGGTTCATCCAGCCTTGGCTGTGGAACTGTTCAAGTAAGAAGAGTTTGGTTTATCCCGTCCCACCCTGGTCGCCGCCACCCAGCACGGTCTCCGGCTGGCATCAGAGACGGGGGGCCCTGGCCCCATCGCCGCCGGTCCCGCCACGGGGACGGCTCTAGACCAGAGCCCCCCATGGGCGCGCAGGGGCTCCTTGCGCAGGCCGGCGGAGAGGGCCCAGCGGCACCGGAGGTTATTTTTTGCGGGTGTGCTGTCTCCGTGCCTGCAGTCGCTGGCGAGCGCCCGTCTTGGATCCCGCCCCGATGGAAAAGGCAGGGGTGGACGAACCTGGAAGCAGAAAGGTTGCTCAGGTCTCGGAGCTGGCACGGGGGGTAGCGTAATCCCCGTCCTGGGGGGAATGGGAGGTTTTGCATCCCCCGAAGCCCAGCAGGTACCACCCGAGCCGGCTCCCAGAGCACAGCCTGGCCCTTCCGCCGTCCCCAGCCCGAGGGGACAACGTGACCCCTCAGCTCCCCAAGGCCAAAACACCACCTCCTTCCTTACCGAAGGAAGCGCCGACTCCTCCGAAGCCCGAGGCAGGAGTGCTGGGCGTCCCGAAGGAAAGGCTACTGCTTCCACTCCCCACTGCTCCCGGGATGGGCGTGCTTTGCCCGAAGGTGGGCGCAGGAGTTCCTGCAAAGCAACACTGCTATGAGCCGGGGTCGGGAAAGGAAGAAGAGCCTGGCCTTTGGGAGCCGGCACAGATCTCCCTCTAGGGAGAGAAGCACCACAGTCCCCCGGGACCACCCTCTTCACCCGAGAAGCCCTTTTAATGCAAGAAGTTGTGCTCTCCTGGTAATCCCTGGGCTCTCCTGCCAGCAGGGCAGCACAGGAGGATTTGTAGGCCAGGGAGGAACAAAGGCCTCTGTCTTCCTAGATCAAGTAGCTGCTCAGCATGCGGGTTTCAGCTCTGTGGGAGGCGAGATGGCCCAGCGAGGGTGCAAAGTGGTAGGCAAAAGCTCAGGGAGCAAGAAAGAAGCGATTGCAATCGCTGGCTGGCAGAGTTTCTACTCACCAAGAAGTTCCAGATTGCTTTTAAGCACTGGCAAGACCTTGGCTTCTGCAGCGTGCCTGGCTGGGCTCGGCACTCATGCGGAGCCAGGGAGCTGGTGCGTTCAGAGGGGCCAAGGAGCAGAATTTAAGGATTCCCCTCCGCCACTGAGGGCTGGGGACCCGGACAGCGAGTGACGGAAGCGCCTTCCCTTCGCATGGCAAAGCTCCGCACAGCACAAGCGCCAGCCCCTCTAAGGCTTCTGAGCTGGGGAGCTCAGCAAGGTCCGGCAGGAAAGCTGCTGCCTACATCTAGCCCTGCCCTTCACCCCCCGAGAAGGCCCGTCCGCCCCGACTCACCTCCGAACGCGGGCTTGTTGGGCGTGCTGGGCACGGTGAAGGCGAAGGGCGTGCTCTGATTCTGCGCACCCAGCGCGCTCTGCGTCAGGGAAGAGCCGAACGGCGTGGCCGTCGCAGCTGCCCCACTCTGCCCTGCCCCGAAGCTGAATGCCACGGCGGGAGAGCCACTGCTCAGGGCGGGCGTGCCGATCCCGAAGGCGCTGGCGGAGGGGCCCGGCTGCGCGGTCGCCCCAAAGGTGAAAGGAGAAGGGGTGGTGCCGAAGACGGCGGTGCCAGTGCTGCTGCTCGTGGTCTGGGTGGTGGAACCGAAGTTGGCAGTGGTGGAGGTGGCCGTCCCGAAAGAGAAGACCGATGTGGTGGTCCCAAACACTGCCTGGGTGCTGCTGGTGCCAAAGGAGCCCTGGGCGCTGGTTGTGCCAAAGGCTGGCTGAGCACTGCTGCCGAATGCCGGCTGAGCAGCGGACTGGGCTGTGGGAGCTCCAAAACTGAACGGGGGGCCAAAGCTGACGGGGCCAGCAGCGGGTTTGCTGGCGGGCGGCTGGCTCTCCGCAGCACCGGCGCTGAAGGCGGGCTGACTGGCTGCGCTGGGATACGGCGGCGGTGGCTTCGCGCTTGTGCTGAAGGAACTGCCAAAAGCTGAAACAGAGGAGCCAAACGTCAACGCTGCTTGGCTTGTGGTGGCTGGGGTAGAGGAGGTCAGTGTGGTGCTCCCAAATATGCTAAAGCCCACAGTGGTGGTAGGAGCCGTCGAGTTTGAAGGTGCTTGGCCAAAGGCAGGGCCTCCTGGGACACTGGTGGTGGCAGTGACTGTGGCTGGAGGTGGCTTTCCGAACTGGAACACGGGCCCTGGGGCGGCAAAGCTGGCTTCTGTGCTGGGAGCTGAGCTGGCCGGGCCCCCGAACAGGAAGGGCTGCGACGTGCTGGTGGATGTGGCAGCGGTGACGGTCAGGCTGGCAGTGGGGCCAGTGGAGGCGGGCGGGTTGAGTCCAAAGCTGAACACTGGTTTAATGGTGGCATCTGTGGAAGAACTCTGCGTGGTGGCAGTCGTAGCTGCTGTGGTGAAGATGACATTAGGGAGACCTGCGAATCCTGCCAGGGTCGTTGTGGAGGCTGCTGGCAGATCTGCGGCCGAGGCCGGCTGTGACGTTGGTTTGAAGGCGAAAGGAGAGGCCTTCTCTGGAGATGAAGCTGCGGTGACGCTGCCGAAGATAGGCTTGAACATGGTGGTGGTGGAGGATGTTGAGGAAGGGCCTGAGCTCGCAGGCACGGTGACTGTGGTGGAGACAACAGCCGTACAGGGTGCTGCGCTCTCGCTTTTCGGCAAAGCGCCAAAGATGGGTTTGAAGACAGGGGTCGTGGTGGGCGCAGCAGCAGTCGTGGTGGACGCAGCAGCGGCCGCGGTCGTTGCCGGCTGGCAGGTAGGGGTGTTCGGCATCCCGAAAAGGATGCTTGGCTTTGGGAAGGAGGGAGGCTTGCTGGGGGTCTGGCCCAGCTCCGTGAACGCAGGAGGTGCCAGGCTGCTGGGGGCCTGCACCCCCAAAGCAGCGGGGGCAGCAGGGGCAGGCGTGCTCAACACAGGCACAGGCTTGGTGTCAGCAGAGGTGGCGGGCAGAGAACTCGACTCCAGCGATACAGCAGGAGCGGGCGGCTGCGCAGCTGATGAAGGCGGCTGGAACGTTACCACAGCTCCAGTGGAGGCTGGAAAGGGGGAGAGAGCTTAGTTATGGACAGGGGGTCACCTACAGACAGCTCACCCTCCTGCCAGGCACCCACCCTGCTGCTGCGAAGGCTCCCGGAGCAGCACCTGTCCGTACCAGCCAGACCCAGCCCTCCGCAGCCTCCAACGGGACCACGGGCTCAGTTTCCCCAAACTTGCCCCCCCCAGACCTGCCGGCCAGCTCCGCTGCCAGCAGAGCATTTGAACAAGGAGTTTTGCCACCTGCCTCCCACAGAGGCAACGCAGAGCTCCCACTGCGCCTGCCTTGCTCTGCCAAAGTCCCACTCTGCCGACCCTCCTCCTCCTCCTCACCTGCTGGCGCAGGTGCAGCCTGGCTGCTCTGCATCTTCTTCAGGCTGTCCAGGAGCGAGTTGGTGCTGGCCGGGGCAGGAGCTGTCGAGGTAGGTGCAGGCCCTGGGGAGGTCACGGCGAATGCCAGCGGCCTGGACACAGGCGTAGTCTCTGCAGTGGTGCTGGGGACTGCATCTACTGGGAAGGAGCAAGAAATCAGGACCTGCAACTCGCTGTAGGGGAACTACCCCGTAGCACAGCTTCCCCAGCAGGTAAGGAAACTGCACGAACATCCCACGGCTCCAGCCCTGGGGAACCCCACCCATCACCCTGGGGACTCTGGGCATGAGCTCTCCCGAGTCTGAAGACACTAAGAGCACCCCCAGACCCGAGGACCAGGTAGGACTGGCCCAGGAGCTTCCCCAGCCTGCGCTACGCAGACACCCCACTGCCCTGCCAGCCCTGGCCCTGGGTTTCTACCCCTTGCCGTCCCCTCCGCGTTCCCGGTCTGCCCTTACCAGCCTTATCCTCCAAGACTTTGTTGAACCACTGCAACGCTGCCTTCTTCTCCGCGTCCAGGTCCTCCGACGTGATGGAGTAGCCCAGCTGAGGCGGCGGGGGCTGCCAAGAGAGAGCAGCAGCTTAGCTCCTTCTCAGGGAAGCCGGCAGAGCCTCTCTGAACGTGTGGTGAAGGTTGGCCGTCGCAAGACCCGTGAAGCAGGTGGTTCTGCCACAGCACGCTACCGCGGAGCTCCGTTCCCCATTCATTTTGGCCCCCGGCTTGGCGCTGAGGGCACGGCAGGCCTTCCCCAGGCCATTACCTGGTCCGGCAGCAGGCAGCACAATCACGCACAGCCCACCAGACACTGGGGCTGGGGATAGCGTCACTTCCCACTCGGCCAAGGACGGGGCCTCCTTCCTGAGGGCAGGCAGGTCAGTCTCCCCCCAGCCCTGCAGAAATTGCAGTGAGCACATTCTATCGCCAGAGGAGGGCAAAAGGGGCTGCGAGACAGCGACGTACCAGCGCCAGCTGGTCCCCCCGGCGAGACGACAGCAACTGGATCTTTCGCTTGCGCTTCCCGCTGCTCCCCGACATGGACGGCGGGCTCAGGGAATTCTGCTTCTTCCGCACCGGCGTCTCCGCTGCTACAGAAGGAGACAAGTCAGGACCAGCTCTAGGCAGAGGAGGCGTTTGGCTTGTACCAACGGGGTTGTCCTTTCTGACTCCTCTCTGGATAACCCATCGCAGGGGGCAGAGGCAGGGCTTTAAGCCAAGGACAAGGCTGCGATGCCCTGGAAGAGCAGCTGGCCCCAACACACCTCGGGGCAGCCTGTTACAAGAGCCTTCTGGGGCTCTGCAGGGCAGCAGCCCCTTCCCACCTCCACAGACGGTCCTTGCACGCTGCCTACCCGAACCACAAACCATGCAAACTGCGCGAGCCACATCTAGCGCTGTGCCACGGGACCCTATCTGCAACGGGCACAACGGTTTTCCTCTCTGTTTTAGCTGAGGAAGCGTTGGAATAAGCTCAGCCTAGAATTTGATCAGGGTGCTGTTTGTACCACAGCAGATCTTGCCCCACGGCTGACACCTCGACCCATGCTGGCTTGGGGGCTGCTGTTCCCCCTTGCAAGCCAGCTCCCAGGCACCTGCTAAGCACACCTACGCCGTCAGCACCCCTTGCTTATCACCTGGAAATCCCTTCAGGGCAGTTGCTGAGGCCAGCAGAAGCGCCACTGCCTTGGGACCAGCACGTTCCTAGTCTCCAAGTGACGTCTTAAGCCAATCCCACCTGCAGACCTCAGCCACCTCCTGTCCCACTGCTTGCTTGCACCGGTGGCCCATCCAACCCGGGCACAGAGGTGGGGCCCACCTACGCTCACCTTTCTCTGTCTGCAGCTCCTTGTCCGATTTCACCGGAGTCGAAGTGTTGGAGCGATGCGACTCCTCTTCCCTGCGCAGGGGAGAGAAAGCCAGTTAGGGTCAACCCCAGGCTTGGCCCCATCCCCAGGGAGCAGGATGAGACCGAACATGAGCCCAAGCGCTAAGAACTCCCACCGACATCCCTCGTGCGTTTCTTTGCCTCCGCCAAACAACAGACCTCAGGACAACAGCCTTGCGCTCACCAGCTCCAGGCAGAGGAGCTGCTCCCCTCCCTGGGACCCCAGCTCGGTCGGGCTGCCGAGCCTGCGCACCCTCCGCAGGACAAGTCAGCCTCAGGGCAGCAGCCGGGGGTCCTGGATGGGTGCTGCTGCCCCTCGCAGGTCCCTGGCTTGCACCCACCCTGTCACCAGGGCGGGCGGTTGTGTCGGTTTTAGTTCTGACATAAAGAACTTCTCTGAGCCGGGAGAGAAGAGAACAAGGGCCTGTGCTCCGAGGCAGGCGCTAAACCACAACCCTGCAGTAGCTCCTCTGAAATGATTTTGAGGAGATGGCAAAAACTGGGGCCTGTCTCTTCCCAGCGTTGCGGCAACCAGCAACCGAGGCCACACCAACGCCACAAGGCAACGTCGCCTCTGCGGCAACCTGAGCCCTTAAATCTCTAACCCGGCCTGGGAGCAGGGCAGGGATGGTGCAGCTCAGCACTGCTGCCGGGACCGCAGTATAACAAAGCGGCAGGGATGCCAATCGACACAACAAAGGGGTTTCCACACTGGGGGGTGACCCAGCAGCCATGTCTCAAAGGGGCCTGGACTGTCCTGACTCCGGTGGAGAGCGGGACTCGGGCACCAGGATGGCTGGGAAGGTGACTGCTCTCCTCCCGGCTGGCATCGACGAGCGGGCGCTCGCCGAACGAGCAGCTGGTTACCTGGCTTTCTTGAGAGGCCACTCCGGCGTCTGGGAGCGGGAGGACGCCGGGCTGGACAGTGGGGACATGCTCACACCACTTCTCTTCAACAGCTGGAATGCAGAGAAAGACCAGCAGTAACTCAGTACAGGGGCTAACAGGGAGCACAGCCTCCCATCCTCCTCCTCGCCTGCAGATTAAATCCCATCTCCCAGGGCTGTGGCTAACAAGTCCAGAGCCTCCCTTGCTTCACCACCGCTTAACTCCCCTCCGCATTCCCTGGAGGGCAAAGTCTGGCCTCCCCAAACTGAATCTGCTCTGGGAGCAAGCAGCCTGCATGCTCGTTACAGCCTGGCCAGGAGGGCAGGGAGGGAGGACGCTGCTGGCCAGATGCCGGCTCTTGCCTTCGTGCGGCACAGGCAGAGGCTGCCCTGCTGCCTCAGACGCCCTCACGCGCGTGGGGCTGCTCTGGCAGGAGCTGGCCACCTCCTCACCAGGAGCTCGGAGCGGACAGATCCCACCTCAAGGATTTTAGACTCACCCCAGCCAGAGGAAACCTTTCCCTACCAATATATTCTGGAGGAAACCTTTCCCCCCCCAGACTGCAGAGCTCCACGAGCCATGGCTACGTCCCACTGTCACATCTGCAAGCCTGACCCAGGAGATAAGCAGTGTTTTATTAGAGCTCAGCAGCTGCTGAGGGGACCTGGGTCAAAGTGGGAGCGCATGGCTCCAATACTTGCTGACTCCAGCTGAAAAAGTGGCAGCGCAGCAAAGTGATTTTTTTTTTTTGTTCCTTTCACCTGGATCTGTCCACCCTAGTAGGCTGGCCAAGGCTGGGGGGGGGGAAGCCTCTTTCTTGCTTCAGTGTAAAACAAGCACTGCAGCAGGACAGCTCAGCCTGGGGGCTCCCCCAGTAGCATGCACCGAAGGACAAGTAACATCGCTGCCTGCTGCTGCCAGCCCGGCAGCCTGCCTAACCCACGAGGAGATGAAACCGCCTGGCTGAGCTGCGCCGGAGGCTCCCCGCAGCAACGCAGGCTCCCCACAGCGCCGGAGGCTCCCCACAGTGCTGGAGGCTCCCCACAGCGCGCGCTGGAGGCACCCAGCGACACCGCTCTCTTCTTGTGAGCCCAGGGTTTGAGTTACGCAGGGCCATCCCAGAGGAGGGTCGAACCGCTCTGCGCTGGGCTCCGGCGCTGCCTTTGGCAGGGTGTTTCCTACCTGGGAGAGGCCCCGGCTGGAGCTGTAGGAGCTGGCGATGGCGTTGCGGATGGAGCCGGGGATCCCGCCAGCGTACGTATTGTTGAGGGAGCTCAGGGAAGAGGTGCGTGACCTCTTGTTTGAGCAGTCATCCGGGCAGTGCGAGACAAGGCCCCGCTTCAGAGAGCCAGGCCTAGAGGAGGTTAAAGAAGATTTTATGAGCTCCCCACTGCTCTGCCCACAGGTCCTTTAAATGCAGGGCGGGTGGAGGAAAGCAACCCTGCTCCTTCTCACAGCGCAAGGCCTGGAAAGAGGCCTCAGCAGCAGCAGAGCCCTTACAGCCACCGGCCTGCGCTCAGGGTGACAGACCGAAGGCATGGCCACGGCCTCTCTTGCTCTCCCCCAAAGCTGAGCTCCGCAAACGAAAGCCAAGCACCTTTCCCAGAGCCCGCAGGCTTTCGGACCCCCCTCCCAGCTCACAGCAGTTGCTTTTGGCCCGATGGGCACTTACTTGGGTATGAGAGAGGCAGGGGCACCGTTGGCTACCAGCGGCTCAAACGCCGACTGCCCACTTCCACTGCTATCGTGGCGCCTGCGGGAGAGATGGCAGAAGCCTGTGGTGGTGTGGAGGCAGCAGAGGCAGGGGCTGCCCTCCCAGCCTCGGGAGAAGACCCCTTCCAGGCGGGCTTGGTGCTGAGAAAGCACAAACCTTGCTTTTTTCTTGTCACCCAATACCCAAGGACAGACATTTTCCCCATCCCCATCCTGCTGCAGGTTTTCTCTCCGCCTGGTCCTGTCCTCACTGACTCTCACCCTGAGCTGCTTCCTCCCAAGCACCAGCAGCTGCCTGCTGGGCAGAGTAGTTTTGATGTAATGAAATCTTTGCTGAAATCCATTATTCTAAGCCAAAACATTTCATAGAGTCTCAGCAGCTCATTTCTGGAACGGACCTGGGCTCCAAAACTCAGATCTCCTACCTCTCCCTAGCCAGTGCCCTGGACTGTTTGAGTCAGAAACCAAATCCCCCTTCCCACGATTCAGTGAAGATCTGAAGTCTGAAAGTCTCAAAGCAAACCCTGCTGCGAAGCAGAGCTGGAGGTGTACGATCAGCTCCGTCACTTAGCCCAAGCGCTTCCCTTGAGCTCAAGCAGGCTGAGCCCATCGCAGAGGTGATCCAGCGCTCTCCAGCTGACGCAGGCTCCTTTCTGCCCTCAAAGGTCGCAGGATTTTCTGCCTACAAGCATTGTTAATGCTTGCCAGGCTTTAATGCCATCAAAGTTGGCTTTTGTGGCAGACCTGGGTAGTGGCGTGTTAAAAAAATAGAATAAAGAAAAAAAATAAGCTGATCCTATCTGCGCACCCATCCTGTTGTCATCATGCTCAGCTCTTGCGGGGCTCAGATTCACCAAGCCAAGGCAGAGGTTCAAAGGCAGAGGGAAATCCAGCGATGGAGGAGAGGACAGCATGCCCTGCCGCAGCAGGAAGGCAGCCGGCGGCTCCCTGCAAACCGCCGCTCACCCCGCCGCGCTCGCAGGGCCGCCTCTAGCAGCAGCCCCAGCGCAGCACGCGGGGCAAAGCGCCCCGCCACTGCCCACACCGCTCCCCCGTGGTCTCTCCTACCCCTGCTCAGGCCCAGGCAGGCAGCCCCGGCCCGCGAGGGGCAGAGCGGCAGGACGCGAACGGCCTCCGTGTGCACAAGTGGGAAGGATGAAAAGCAGGAGGGGAGAACGGCGAGGCAGCGCTGTGCCCGGGCAGTTAGAAAGGCTCCGGCAGACCTTGGCACCCAGGATTTACACCTTGTCCTTCCCAGAGCACCGGCAAAGACGCTGTACCCTCATTTCTTCAAGCTCAGCGCTAGAAATCGCTGACCTTGACTAACAAAAGCAGAAGATAGTCTCTTTTGTTTACCCTTGTGTTTTTACCTCCTTTTGCTAGCTACAGCGCACAAAGGAAGCATGCAGATATTTTAAAGCGTGATGCTTCCACCTGGGGCTGTAAGACCTAGGGATCCCGTCTCTCCTGGAAGCCTGGGGCTGACAGAAGGCCAGAGACGATGAGCCCACAGCAGGTACCAGCACTTCCCACCACTTTTCCCCAAGGGATGACAGAAGCCCCTGCGATGACAGAAGCCCCTTTCCCTGCCAGGCTTCCCCAAACCACATCCCAGCCTCTCCCAACCCCAGCGACGCAGGGGAACACACTTGACCCATGAGCTTGCCCAGACAAAAACCTAAACCGCATCCCTTTGATCTCAAGGACAACTCAAAGTCTCGGAGGCCTTTCCGCCACAGCCCAGAGGGCCGGGTGATGGGGCGTGCTTCCTCGCCGCGGTTCACTTCCCACAGCGCTCTTCCAACCCAGCCTCCTGGTCACACCGGGCCCGGTGCGCTCCGGGACACGTCCCATTTGTCATCACTGAAGCGCTAGCCCCATTTACGACCTTCCCAACACACCGGCAGCGACCTGGACTGCTGCCTTATTACCTTCGCTTGTTTTCCTGATCGTTCCCAAAAGCCTGGTCCTCCTCCCCCTCCTCCTCCACCGCCCTCTTCCTGCTCTCCTTGATGGCGTTCAGCACCGTCTCCTTTGCACATGGGTCCAGGCTGCTGTTGGCGGGGAAGGCCACAGGCGAGATCAGCTGCTCCAGGCTGCGAGGCAAAGCAAAGCCTTAGGCAAGGGGGGATCCCCCCGCCACCCCAGGGAAGGGGGGTGCGGGCCCTCCCGCAAAGCCTCTCCGGGAGGTTTGGGACCTGCAACCCTCCCCGCAAGGGGCCAGGGACCGAGCGGCCGCTGCCGGCCCAGGAGCAGCGGGCTCTCCCCGGGGGAGCGTGACCGGCTGAGGGCCAGGGAACCGGTTCCCCCCTCCCCGTCCGGCCCCATCCAGCTGCAGCGGGGCCCGGTCCCCGCTCCCGTCTACTCACGCTGGGGAGCGGGCCAGGCCGGCGGCCGGCCGGGCGATCCTCACGGTGACGGGGCTGCGGAGCGGAGCGGCCCGGCGGGCCCAGGGCGCGCTCCGGGGCGAGCAGCCCTCCCAGCGGGCGGCGGGCAGGCCGAGCGGCGCGGCGCCTCGGGCCTGCGGCAGCGGGTACCGGCGGCGCGGGGCCTGCGGCGGGGCCCTGCGGGGACAGAGGGGTCAGCGCCGCCGGGGCGCGGGGCTCCCACCCCCGCTCCCGCCGCCCTCCCGCCGCCCCCGCTTACCCGAGGCCGAGGCGGCGCGGCGGGGCCTTAACGGGCCGGCCCGAGGCGGCGGCCGGGCCGCCGTTGGCGGTGGCTTTACCGGGCGGGCGCGGCGCGGGCGGGCCGGGCCGCATCGCGCACCAGGCCCCCGCCGCGCCCAGCGCCGCCGCGCCCACCAGCGCGCCCCGCAGCAGCGGCAGCAGCAGCAGCAGCAGCAGGAGGAGGAGGCAGAGGCAGCCCAGGGCCGGGGCCAGCGCCGCCGCCGCCGCCGCCGCGCCCCGCCGCCCCCAGCGCCCCGCGCCCGGGCCGGCCCCCGCCATTGCCGCCGCGCCGGGCGCAGCCGAGCAGCGCCGAGCCCAGCCGAACCCAGCCGAGCCGCGCCGAGCCCAGCCGAGCCGAGCCGAACCCAGCCGAGCCGAGCCCAGCCGAGCCCAGCCGAACCGAGCCGAGCCCAGCCGAACCCAGCCGAGCCGCGCGCCTGCCGCGGCCGACCGGCATGCACTGCGCGCGGGGGGGCGGGGCTTGCCCCGTGTTTGGGCGGGGCTTGCCCGGGGTGGGCGGGGCCAGCCCCTCCCGGCGCGGCCGTGCCTCCCGGTGTCGTCCCCCCCCATGTCCGTGTCCGTGTCCCCGCCGCGGTGTCCCCTGCCCCGTCCCAGCCCCTCTGGCCCCACCCTGGCCCCCATCCCACCCGCTGGTCCCCATCTTCATCCCCACAGCCCCTTCCCAGCCCGGGGCCCGTGGTCCCTCGGGCGTCCCCCTCCCCAGCCGCGGTGTCCCTGTCCCCAGCCCCCGTCCCCACCACGTCTCCCCCACCCGCATTCCCATTTCCCTGTCTCCGCTCCAAAACCCATGTCCTCGGTGCCATCCCAATCCCCGTGTCCCCCTCCCCAGATGTCGCCGTCCCCACCCTGTCCCCTATGGCCCCTTCCAGCCTCTGCGTCCCCCCTTGTCACCTGCGTGTCCCCACACGTCCCCATCCTGACCCCACACATGACCCAAGGCTGCAGGCACCCCTGCGCACGCAGCCCCTGTCCCCGGCCACCACCCTGCGTGGCCGCCCCTGTCCCTGGGGATGAGCCACCCCACGCGGTGCTGGGGACCGTGGGAAGGCCACTCCGGCTGGCTACGCCACCGGGTCCCTGGGGGACGTGGGTCCCCGGGGGATGGAGTGCTGCCCGCCCTGCTGCCTGCCAGCTGCCTGCACCTTCTGCAGCCCTGCCGTGCCCTGCAGAGCAAGGCCACTGTGGCAGGGACCATGCAGAACAGAGCTGCGGGGACAGGCCACGGCTGCGGGGACAGGCTGTGACAAGGCTTTCTGCAGCACAGGGGGACCAGGTGGCCCCGGCCAGGGCTGGGGGACCCTGGGTGCTGCCCAGGGCGGGATGGCACCCCGGGAGCGTGACGTCCTGCCGCAGCGTCACGCCTGGGAGGGGACCTTCCCCTGAGCATCGCCCTGTCCACGGCCCCCAGTGGCCACCCAGCAGCAGGACCCCCGTGCCGCGGCCCTGCCAGGGTGACCCTGCAGCGCAGGCGGGGAGGGCAGGGGGGTCTGCATGTCACCCCCCGGGAAGGGACCAGGGCGGTGGGGAGGCCAAAGCCCCCCCTGCTCCTCAGGGATGAGCAGGGACCAGCTCCTGGTCCCCTCCCAAGGGACGTACAGGGTGGCCCTGGGGACAGAGCTGGGAGGGGGACATCATCGCCGGGACACCACCAGGTCACCTCAGCAGCATCTCCCCAAGTTATTTTTTTGGGGGGCACCCAGCACACCCATCGGGGCAGAGCCCCAGGGTCCCCGTGGTGACACAGGTCCCCTGCCACCCACCCCGGAGCCGGCCGGGCAGGGCTGAAGGCTTTATCAAAAAATCAAAACCACACAACTTAGTAGTTATTATTATATAATGAAAAAAAAAAAAAATATCAATCAACCCAACCTGCAGTGGAGGGGCACCCCCGCTGTCCCCATCACCAGCGCCGGGGGCCGCGTGGGGGACACGCCGCCACCGCCCGGCCGAGATACAAAAAGGAGAAGGGGTTTCAGCCAAGAGCAGCGCCGCTGTCCCCAAGCCCCTGCCACCACCGCGACCCCCTCGCTGCCCCCCGGCCCTGACCCGGCCTGGAGGCCTGAGGTAGTTGGGGGTACCCCGCGCAGGCGAGACCCCCCCCCTCAAAAGAGCGGGGAGGGTTTTGGGGCTCCCTGTGTCCTGCAGAAAAGGGATGGTTGGTATTGCAGCCAGAGGGGAGCCAGCGCGGGCGAGGGTCTGGCTGCGGCGGGGCATGGGGCGGCAGTGGGAGCACCAGGGGGGAAGCCCCGAGGTCCCTGAGGGGTCCCGGGCAGGCTGGGGGCATGGAGCGGGTGTGTTGGCAACAGGGCTGGCTGGGGGACGCGGGGACACCGGGTCCCTGCACGGTGGATGGTTGCGCTCTCCTGCGCGTAGGGGGTGGCAACCCCGAGGCCGTGGTGATGGCCTGGCCGGGCAGGGGACGCAGGCGGGTCCCACTGCTCCGAGCGCCAGCCGAGGGCTGAGGTGGGAAAGCACGGGGTGACAGCCCAGCCACCCCTTCCTAAAGGGAGAAAGGCCAAATCCTGCACCCCCAGCACCCCGAGGGGGCTGGTCTGGCTGTCTCTCCCCGCCGTGGATGTGGCAGCTGCCTGAAGGCAGGGTGCAGGCAGTGATGCTGCCAGGCCGGGAGGGACACCCTGGCCCTGCAAGGGGCACCAGCAGGACCATGGGGGTGGCCGCGGGGGACGAGGACAGCGCTGCGCAGTCTGCCGCCGCTGCCCCCACTGCAGTGAGGCGAGCTGGGGGTCCCGGAGCTGGCAGACACGCCCCTGCCCTCCGAGGCCCCTGCTCCAAGGCACAAAGGTTCCCCGGCCGGTGCCAGCCCCACAGCCGCCCCTGCCCGCGGCAACGCTGGCACCGATCCCCCATGCACCAAAGAAGGGGGCAAAGACGCGGGTGGCACTGGCCCAGAGCGAAGGGTCACGGGGAGCTGCTTGCTCTGGCTTCGGGGTGCTCCAGTTTTGGGGCGCCCCGGCTGCCCCCAAACCCTCTGTGCTGCTGCCCTAAAGCCACCCCCCGTCCCCAGGAGCTGGTGGCTTGTGCGGTGGCATCGCGACTGCCCAAACCCGCGCCCAGCACCTTGCGGAGGGTTTATTGCTGGCATGAACACAGTGATCTGTCAGGGCAGGGCAGCCCAGCTCCGGGGGGCGGGGGGAAGCATTTTGGGGACCCGGCTTGGGGGGCAGGAGCTCACAGCAGCACCCCTCCCGCTGCCCGCTCCCTCCTCACCGCCGGCCGCTCCCGGCGCTGCTGCCGGCACCCTGGTCTCACCGGCCGCATTGTCCCACGGGAACACTCCCCGCCACCCTGCAGCAGCCAAAGGCACTCGGTGCCCCCGCCGGAGGGGGGAGCACACCTAGCACCAAGCCCAGCAGCACCCCAAAAGCTGGCTCCTGACCCGGCAGCACCCCCGGGGCCCTTAGCACCGCGGCAGGCTCCTTCGCAGGGAGGGGGGATGTTTGCGCTGAGCCAGGGACCGGGTTAAGGCTGGAGAAGCAGCGAGAGACGAAAGAAACCCGACCGCTCTCACTCAGCCAGAGCCGGCTCAAAGAGTTCTGAAAAATCTGTGCAAAAACAAAACTAAAGGGTTAAAGACCCCCCCCGAGACCCCCCCCCCCAACCCCAAGCAGCTCTAATAAATACATGTGCGGTTTGCGGCTGGCGTCAGGCCGGCAAGCCCTCGCTGCCGGCCCCGGGGTCTTGCCAGGTGGCTCTCGGTGCTCCGGCGCTGGAGGCGGCTCTTGGCGGGGGGGACGCGGAGGACGTGTGCTTCGGGGTGGCTTCTGCACCAGTTTATTGTGGATCTTCCCAAAAGGCTGCGCCGGGCTGGGTCCCAGCCCGCCGTCGGGGTGTCCCCTGCGGGCTGCTTCTGCTGCGGGTGTTACTCTGCAGCTGGCGAGAGGGGAGAGGGTAAGGGGGTGCGGAGCGACGCGGTGCCCCCAGCATCCCTCCATCCCATCCCCTTGGGACCCCAGGGCTTTGCAGGGCGGCAGAGCCCCAGCAGCACCCCAGCACCCTGCCCAGGGGCGATGTGGGTCCCACAGGCTCTTGCACAGGTCAGGGTCCCTGTGGCTTTGCCCATGTGTGCCAACTACTCCTGGGCTCCGCTTGTGCCAGCCGGAGTGAAACCCATGCCCGCTTGCTGCCTGGACTGCAGGCAGGGCTTCCCCATCCTTCCCGGAGCAGCTTCCCAGGTGGAGCAGGACTGGGATCCACTCACCGTCCTCCTCCCAGCCCTCCGCCACTCCTGCCAGCTCGTAGTGCTTCTTGCGCAGCTCCCCCAGCTTCTGCCGCTCCTTCTGCAGCTGGTTTTCCAGCTCCAGCACCCGCACCTGAAGGACATCGAGCACCCCATGGCCACCCTGCGCCCCGGCACAGCACCGGGTGCTCCAGCTGCCACGGAGCCGTGTGGGGCTGGGCACCCCCCTTTCACACCCGTTATCTCCCCGATACCAAGCCCAAAGACCACCGAGGTACATCCCATGAGTGCTCCGATGGCAAACGGTCCCGGGGAGGGGAGCGAGCTCAGGTGGGCACTGCCTGTGCAGGCAGGGGAAGGCAGAGTGACCTGCGTGGGCATGCTGGGAAGGGGAATTCCCCGGGGATGCCCCATGCGAGGTGGAGGTGGGCACTGTGGGGCAGCCCGGGGGCACCCAGGAGCAGGGTGTTGTGCCTTTGGGTGTTGTGCCATGATGGGCACGGCGTCAGGGAAGGCTCGAGGACCAACTGCACGTGGCTCCTGGGCAAACCTGGCCATTGCCTTCACGCCTTGGGCTCTCCCTGCGAGCTGGAGGTGCCTGGGACCAGGCAGCCGGGCAGGGTGCCTGCACCCACCGCATTTGGTGCCCTCACCCACCTCTCCTCCAGCCTGGGCGGCCTCTCGTTAGCCCAAACGAGGCACCAGCAGGTGTGTTTCCGAAAGCATGGGGAACCTCCTACCTGTGAGTCCATCTCCTGACGCTTGATCTGGGTGAGTGTCATGCTGGAGAAGTCCATGCTGTCTGTGGAGAAAGACACCACCGCCACCTCTCGAACTCCGCTCCCCAGCTCGGACCCCCCCGGCAGCTCCCATGCCGCTGGCAGGGTCTGCTGCCACGGGACACGTGGGCAGCGAGGGGCAGCCGCAGGCAGAGACCACCGGGGCATGGCCAACCGAAGATGGTGAGCACGAAAAGCAGAGGTTTTGGGGCAGGTCTATGCTTCTGCAGCCCCACGCTTACCTTTCTCCTCCACCTGCGACTTCCCGGCCTTGGTGGAGGCCACCACGCTGGCCGTGGCCTGGTTGACACCCCGGGAGGCTTGTTGGAGCTTGCAAAGGTTGGCGCTGTCTTTGTCTGCCTTCACCTGCCGGGGCAGTGAGGAGGGGTCTGCGTACGCCCCGCCGGGGGAGCAGGAGACCAGCCCCAAGGTTTTGGGTGACCACGTAGTGCCCCAGGGTTACCCCAAACCACGGCCAGGGGAGCAGCCTCACTGCTGCCCGCTCGAGGGTGGGCATCTCCCAGAGCCCAGTGCAGGCAGCGGTGGGGGGAGCTGCCGGGCGATGCGGGCAGCGGTGCGGGAGCATCCCGGGGCGCCGGGCTCCTACCTTGGAGGCTGCCACCAGCTGAGCGGTGCTGGCCGCGATCTCCCGGGAACAGACCATTAGCTCCTCGAACGTCCCCTTGCCTTGCACCACCAGGTCGGCAGCATCGCTGCGGGGGGGGCAGAGAGGGGCTGGAGCAGCCTCCCGCCACCTCCATCCCCTCCCTGTGGGGACAGCAGGACCCTGCCATCCTCTCCCCGCTCCAGTGGCACTTACACCATGACGGTGGCACCCCAGCCCACGGCCTTGGAGGCGGAGATGAGACCCTCGGTCCAGCGGGAATTCTTGGCGTAAAACTCCTTGGGGGACGCTGCGCCCTGCCGTCGGGAAAGGCACAGTCACGCGTTGGGGACAGGGGGGTGGCAGGGCCCCCAAACCCCTGCTCTCGGGGGAAGGGAGTAAGTCAGGGTTTCATTTAGGATGTGTGTGGGAGCTGGGGAGACACCGAGCCCGGGAGGTGACGGGGTCCCCTGCGTCGGAAGGGAGATCAGGGACCTCCGTGACACCCCGGGGACCACGGCCAGGGTGAGAGCCCAGGGCTGGGGCAGGAGCTCCGGGCAGCCAGTGCTGATGCCCCAACGAGCCAAGGCTTGGAGCAACACGTCCCCGGCAAGCGCGCGCTGACCCCCCGCTGGCCAAGCACCTGCTGCCCTGTGCCCTGCCTGCACTCCTGCCTGCACCCCTGCCCCCAGCTCACCCGTCCGCTCTCCACGATCTCTCTCTGGAGGTCCTTGGAGGCCAGGACCAGGACGTGGATGGCCTGCATGAGGCCCGTGCAGGAGCCCAGGATCCTGCGAGACAAACCCCACTGAGCCCCACTTGTGGGGCAGAGAGACCGCAGAGCCGTGGGGCAGCCGCTCTGCCTGCGGCACTGGGCCCCATCCTGCCTGCCCGGCTCTCTCCAGCACCCTGGCCACCGCTCACCTCTCGTTCACTTCCAGTTTGACCCCAGTGTCACCAGCCCGTGCCTTGCTCAGCATCTCCTGGTAGAGGGGAGAGAGGCCGCGCTGAGCTCTGCGCGCCATCCTGGCCTCGTGCCGGTGGTCCCGGCAGGCGCGGCACCCATGGGTGCCTCGCGGCATGCGGTGACCCTCACCTCGATGCGGGCGGATGCCGTTTCGATGGCTGCTGCCGTCGCTGCCATCTCCTTGTCCACCAGGTCACCCAGCTCCTCCTGCTTGACGTCCAGCCCTCTGGGCCGCAGCTCCTGGGGACGGGATGGGATGAAAGGGACTGCCCAGGGGCGGCACAGCCCCTCTGGTGGCGCCCGCCACAGCCTGACCCCGTCCCACCAGCCTTCCTGGGGCACCCACCTCCCCGATGGCGCTGATCCGGCCCAGGCAGGTTGTCACCGGGCTGCAGTCAGCTCCTTCCACCGTCCCCGGGTCTTGCAGGGCGCTGAGGTAGCTCACAGCCTCGCTGCCGCACTGCTTGCACATCTCCAGCAGACCTGCGTGGGCAGCACGAGAGGCTGAGGGTGCTGCGCGTGGGGACAGAGGCACCCGGCCCCTGCCTGCCGCAGCCTCCTGCGCACCCCAGCCCCTGCCTGCCCCAGCATCCTGCCCGTGCTCGCCCCTGCCCACCCTGGCCCCTGCCCGCCCCAGAATCCTGCTCACTTCAGCATCCTACTTGCCCCAGCGTCCTGCCCACCCGGTCCCCTGCCTGCCGTGGCTCCTGCCCACCCCAGCATCCTGCCCACCCATTCCCCTGCCCACGCCAGCATCCTGCCCACCCGGTCCCCTGCCTGCCCCAGCCCCTGCCTGCCCCGTCGGGCAGCACTCACGGTCGGCGGGCTCCATGGGGGCCACGTGGGAGGTAGCGCTGCCCTGCAGGAGGGTGTCGCTGACGAGGTGGGCGAAGAGGGCCAGGCAGGGCAGAAGGGAGCCAACGGCTGCGGTGGGAGAGCGGGCACATGCCTCAGCCCCGGCAGGCGCTGCCCCCCCGGCCCACGAGAGCCGGAGCTGCCCCTTTCCCCCAGCCCAGCCCCTGCCCAGGGCTGCTGGCTCTCACCTGCACGATTGGAAAGGTATTTGCTGTGTGCATCCCGCAGCCGCTCCACGCACTCGGAGGCTGCCAGCGTCCTGGACAGGAGGCAATCTGCAGGCAGACAGCAGGCAGGACTCAAACGCGGGGCATCCCTGTGTGCGGCACAGCTGCTCGCCGCCGCTGGCACAGAGGACAGCAGGGAGGGGGACTTTGCGCGGCGGTGGGTTGGGATAACGCCAGGTTTGGTGAGCACCAGGGAACTTGCCTGCCGAGCCGGTGCAGCCGATGTGAGCGGGATCCTCCAGGCGACCAAGGGCATCCTGCACCATCCGCTCCGCCTCCCGCGCAGTGCCCTGCAGCAGGGCAAACTGCTCCTCGGCCAGGCGCTGCTGCAGCGCCTGCTCCCCGCTCTCCTGCCGAACCAGCGCGGGTGTCAGGGCGCCCGCCGCGCCGGCTGCGAATCACGCCCGCGCCCCACCGCTGCCTCCAGTGCTGCCGAATCCCCAGAGAGTGGCAGGGAGGGCGATACCGAGATGTCCCGTGCCCCGTGACCCCGGGGTACCTTGTCCCTCAGCTGGGTCTGCAACGTCTCCAGCTCCATCTTGCTGCTCTCCTGCTCGCGGCTGAGCGTGTCCTGCAGCTGCTGCAGCTCGGCCCGCAGAGCGGCCATCTCCTCTCCGTGCAGCTCCGCTGCCCGGCTCAGGCTGTCCCTCTCCTGCTCCAGGCTGGCGATCCGGGTGCTCTGCTCCGCTCCTGCCTGGGTGAGCACAAAACACCGGTCGGGGCTGTACTTGAGGGTGAACCCTCCAGTTTGGGGACTTGTTCATGGGCCAGGTTCGGGCCACCCCGACTGTCCCTGCTTGGTGCATCACAGCCCATGCAGGTCTAAGCCCTGCATCACCTGGTGCCTGGCAGCACCCTTGCAGCACTGACGGCCTCGCCTGGGGCCAGCCGAGGCTCCTGGGGGAGCCCTTTCGCTTTTATAATTGAAAATTCACTTTTGTTATGACTGTCAGCATCCTGATGGAGGACCAGGGGCTACCGGCCCCGGAGCCAGCTCTGCCCCATCCCCACCCTGCTGCAGCGTGTCTGCCCACCCCGGGGACGGGCAGCTCCATTTTCCTGCCAGCTTCTGCCTTCTACAATGAGCCTGGAAACCCCTGCTGTCCTCCACAGCTTCGCAGGCATGAAATACCCTCTGGCATGGCAGCAAGCCCATGCAAAGCCTTGCAATGTGATGGCACGCTCCCTGCCTGGGTTTTACAGCAGGCAGAGCCGCCCTACCTGACCCTGCTCTTGCACCCAGGAGCGTTAACCCCCCCGGTATGACCATCACACCCATCTAGATGTGGGGAGGAAGGAGACAGGGAGTTGGTTATTAGGCCAATGCTGGGTAACACCTCCTCGATTGGTAACACCTCGCCCAAGCACCGCGACAGCGGGCAGACCTCCCCTTCGCCTGGGCTGCCCGTCCCGGGGCGGTGGTGGGGTTGGCGGGGGCCACCCATGGGCTCTCACCTGTGTGCTGGACTCCAGGGTGCCCTGGAGGACCTGCAGCTCCTGCCTGCTGGCTGCCAGCTCCCGCTTCAGCGTGTCCAGCACCTCTGCCTGCTCCTGAGACTGCGGGCAAGAAGAGAGGTTGCCGGCACCCGTGCCCCACGGGGGAACCCCCTGCTCATCCATGGCGCGTCCCCCCGTGTCCCTACTCACCTTCCTCTGAGCCTGCTCGCTCACCCGCTGGAAGGAGTCCTCCAGCTCCTTCTTCTCCCGCTCCACATCCCCCTGTGCCTGCCTGGCTGCCGTCACCTGCTTGGTCACCTCCGCATTCTGGCAACGGCAGAGAGGGAGCTCAGCGAACCCCGGTGTCGGGGAGCACGGTTGGGAAAGGGGATGCCAGGGGGTGGTTTTGGGGAGCCCACCTTCCGCAGCAGGTCAGCGTGGTTCTGCACCAGCTCGCTGTACTTCTCCTTCAGCTTGCTGTAGCGCTGCTCGTTGGCCTGCGCCCGCCCTGCCATGCACGCAGGAACGCCGAGATGAGCACCCAGGACCCCCACCCTGGGGCTCACCCCCACCCCAAGCCAGGAGCCAGCTCGGCCTGCTCACTTTCAATCTCCGTCAGGCTCCTCTGCGCCTTCTCCGTGTCCTCCCGCTGCTTCTTCAGCTCCTCCAGCTCTGCCCGCAGGAACTCGCTCTCGTCCTGCGCCTGCTGCTTCAGGTGCCGCTGCTCGGCCAGCTCGGCCTCCAGCTCGCTGGCACGACCGCGCAGCTGCACCGCGCCTCGCGCGCTCTGTGGGGATGGCAGGCGGGCAGCTCCCGGTGCCGTTCGGTGGCTGCCGGCACCGTTTGATGCCCGCCAGTACCGATCGGCGGCCACCCCACTGGGTAGCATCCCGCAGAGCCCAAACGCAGCAAGGTGAAGCAGTGAGGATGCTGGGCAGTGGGGGTGAGCCTGGCCCCCCCGGCCGGGATGCAGCCCCCACCCCAGCACACCTGGGGACCCCCCGTGTGGGTAGGGATGGCTGCACCAGGGACGGAGAAGCCACGGGGGACAGGGCAGGACAGACTGACAGGGTCACCGCCTTGCCCACCCGGGGACACAGCCACCACCCCGCCAGCCCCGTTCCCAGCGTGAGCCGCCAGGTCTCATCATGGACTGCCACACGGGCGCTCGCTGCGTGACACCACCGGATGGTCATCACCCACCTCGGCCTTGAAGTTCTCCAGCTCCTCCTTCAGGGCTGCAATCTCCCCGTAGAGCTGCTCGATTAACCGGTCCCTGGGAAGGAGAGACACCGGGTACATCCTCAGTGCCACCAGCCGCGCCGGTGCCGTGGGGACGCATCCTGGGAGTGGAGGCGTCCCCTGGGCCACCGCAGCTGCTGTGCTGCAGCTGTAGTGCTGTGCCGGGGAGGGAGCTCCCGGTCTGATCCCGGCCACCTCCGTGGCATCACTGGGACCGCTCACTTGTCATCCTTCTTCATCCCATTCTGGCTGTTGAAGTTGAAGGGGTCGCTGCTGAAAGAGCTGCCGAAGATGTCGTCAAACTTATTGTCAAACAGGCTCTGCGAGGACAGCAGCACGGACCTGGAGTGAACCCACCCACCACCCGGGACCCCTCGTCCCCTCCACGTCCCTGGTGGCACTGCCGAGCCAGCCCACGTGCCGGCAGAGCTGCTGCCTGCTCGTGCTGCCTGGATCTGCCCCGCTGCTCCCAGGGCGTCGAACGTGTTGAATGTATTGAATGTGGAGCATCTCTGGTCCATCCCCACCTAACTCCCCGTAGGGGAAGATCCCCAAAGCCATGTCACTGCACACCCCTTCTCCTCCCGAAACGCTCAGCGCCCGAGAACAACCCTTGGTGGAGAGGGGCGTGAAGACCTAACACAAGCACGCAGAGCTGAGGGATGATGCTGGGAAGCCAAACATCTCCAGCCAGCCATCACTGGAGGGCACCAAACCACTAAGAGAAGCACTGCGAGATGAATTCACCCTGACTCAGACCTAGCAGCATCCACATGCGACACCCAGCACCCATGCGGCCCCCTGCGGTGATGCTCCCCAGCGCCCGAGGCCATCCCCACTGTCTCAGCACCCACCACGGCATGGTTTTGGAGAAATAACCCTGGTCTCATGCCGAGAGGCACGGGCAGCGCCGCGGCAGCTTACCTGCGAGGCCGTGTCCATCTCCACCAGGTCTGTGATGGGCTCGCTGTCGGGTGAGGATGCCTCGGCGGGGATGACCACCACGGGGCTGATGTGCTCCGACAGTGCCGAGGCGCGCAGGAAATTGGGAGGGTTCTGGGGAGGGAGAGGAGCGTGGCTGGGTGGGCGAGGACCGGCACTGCCGCAGGGCTTCGGGCACGGTTGGTTGAAATCCTGCCCTGGTGCTGAGCTGGCTGTGCCCAGACTTGTGGGAACAGAGCCAGGACCCGTAGGGATGGAGCCAGGACCCAGTCCCTGGCCAGAGGGGCAGCTCCATCCCGCAGGATCCCACACAGGGAGGGATGCAAGGATGAGTCTCGAGCTCCACATTGCCACCAGCCCCAGGAAGCCAGGCAAGGTGGCAGGTGACCCTTTTTGGGCACTGTCCCAGCGCCACTGGTCCCATTGCTGCTCCTGGACATGGGGACAGCGAGCCTGGGGACCAGGGACCACAGGGTCTCACCTCCGGCAGCTGCGGGATCTGAATCAGCCGCTTGAAGTACTGTAGGTTGCTGGAGCGGTAGAAGAGGTCCTTCAGCCTGCAAGGGGCAGGGAGTGGTTAGGGACGGCTCTTGCCCAACCCAGACACCCCACCCCAAAAGTGGGTAGCTCCAACCCCTCGCCTGGCTCCAGGAGGGTGTCACCGGGCCACCGCGCTGCGCTGGAGGGGACGGTGGTGTGTGCTGCCACCAAACCCACGGCGGGTCCTGGGAAGACCCCATTGCCCGTCTCCCACCTCCAGCACAAACTGACTGCTGGAGGCTTTCCTCCCATAAACGCAGGACCTGATGAGCAGAGAGAAGGACCTGAAACTTGAGCACCCTGCTCTAGTGGAAGATGTCCCTGCCCACGGCAGAGCGGTTGGACTAGGTGACCTTCAAAGTGCCCTTCCAACCCAAACCACTCTGTGAGTCTATGAAACCACAAACCGCAGCAGAATGGCTGCACGGGGCCGCATCGAGGTCCAGCCACCTCTCTGTGCTGTCCTCCCCATGCCAGACCTTGAAGGTCAGCTGAGAAACATCACCACTGCTCCCACCACAGCCCTGGCCATCAGCGGGTTGGGGGCTTCCTGCCTGGAGGCCACGTCTGCACCACCACCTTCAGCTCCCCGCAGGAGCAGCTCCCCCAGGAGCAGGGTACCTCCCTTCAGGATTTCCAATTTTGGGGAGAAGTGGCAGTGTCCGGCCACACCACTTGTGGCTCCCCTCCATTCCGGCCACCCCGGCATCCCAGTCCGTATCTCGGCGCTGTTGATACCTGCCCCGAGGTCTCTGCCCAGGGTGGTCAGAGCCCACGGACAGCCCCGCTATCTGCTGATGTCTGTGCCCAGTGTTTTTCCCCATGGGCACTGGTTTGCAGTTTGTGACCTTGAATTGAGCTGTTCCTCGCCCTGCTCTTGGTGGCCAGTTTTCGTTTCGACTACCCTAAATAACCACATACCAGAGGCCATGGCACTTCACCGCTTGCTTTTTTTCAATCTTATTTAAAATACGGCAAGAGGACCAGTTCAAGCACCGTCACTGGGGATCACCTCGAGACACTTGCTGGTACAAAACCCAACCATTTGTCTCCTCTTCTTTATGCAGTTACTAATCCAGGGGAGACTTGCCCTCACACCTCATTGGATCATGGACTCACAGAGTGGTTTGGGTTGGAAGGGACCTTCAAAGATGATCCAGTCCAACCCCCTGCCACGGGCAGGGACATCTCCCACTCGATCAGGTTGCTCAAAGCCCCGTCCAACCTGGCCTTGAACACTTCCAGGGATGGGGCATCCCCAGCTTCTCTGGGCAACCTGGGCCAGCGCCTCACCACCCTCCCGGTACAACATTGCTTCCTTATGGCCAGCCTGACCCCACCCTCGCTCAGACCCCGTGTCCTGTCACCGCAGGCCCTGGTCAAAAGTCTCCCTCTCTCCTCTCAGCCCCCTTTCAGCACTGAGCGGCCGCAGTGAGGTCTCCCCGCAGCCGTCTCTTCTCCCGGCTGCGCAGCCCCAACGCTCTCCGCCTTTCTCCCCGGCAGAGGTGTCCCAGGCCCGGGAGCATTTTGGTGGCCTCCTCTGGAGCCGCTGTACCAGGGGCCTGTCTGTGTTGTGCTGGGGAGCGCAGAGCTGGAGGCGGTGCTGCAGGGGGGTGTGAGGAGAGCGGAGCAGCGGGGGAGCATCCCCTGCCTCGAGCTGCTGGCCACGCTGCTGCTGCTGCAGCCCAGGAGACGCTTGGCTTTCTGGGCTGCAAGCGCACGTTGCCGGCTGATGTCCCATTTGTCACCCACCAGTGTCCCCCAGTCCTTCTCCGCAGGGCTGCTCTCCACCCACCCACCCATCCCCCAGTCTGTGCTGGTCCTGGGGATTGCCCTGACCCCAGTGCAGGACCTTGCCCTTGGCCTGGTTGAACTTCATGAGGTTCTCATGGACCCACCCCTGCAGCCTGCCCAGGTCCCCCTGGGTGCCACCCCTTCCCTCCAGGCACCCACTGCACCACTCAGCCTGGTGTCATCCACATTTCCCAAGGTAGTTCCATTTTTTCCCAGAACTTTTGGAAATAAATAAGCTCACTCCCACTGCACATCACCCTGCGGCAGCTCACGGCCTCTCACGAACCGAACGCCCACCTCCTGCACGCAGCAGCACCCACCCCATCCCACGCTGTCTTTCTCATGCAGACGCTCTCCCACTCCTCGTCTCCCTGCTGTGCCGAGCGCCGGATCAGCCCCTCTGCTGCCTCCCTCCCCTCTCCCTTTTTATCAACCAGCACGACGACACTCCTCAGCCGCTGGGCACTGCCAGTCCTCCAGCAGCATCCCAGCCACCCTCACGCCCAAGGTCTCCGGTAACTGGGTGACCACGACTTGGTTCTGGCTCTCTCCGCCCCACCTTTTATCAGCTGCTTTTAATATCTCTCTTATTGATATCTTAATTTGGGACAGACACAGGTGCCACGAGCTGTACCCTTTCCTAGCTGTGTCCCCGCAGGGATGGCTTTTCCCACCCAAAAGCCACCTCTGCTCCGCCACACCACCCAGCAGCACCCCTGGCACCCAGGCTCTCTGCAAGGCTCTTCACGGGCCCCTCCTCAGCTTTGCAACACCCGAAGGTTTCATCCTCTGGCTGCCCCTTTTAACAAGCTCCCTTGGGTTTGTGCAACGGGCATTTTTTTTTTTTTAAATTCAACAGAATTGAGTGGAAAAAAAAAAAAATCTCTTTTCCCCTGTCCCGCACCCCCAGCACCATGACCATGAGTCCCCCCAGGGCTTGTGCAGACCCTCACCTCCCACAGCAGCATCTCCAACCGCCTCCATCTGCCGCTTGCATTCTCCTACCCCATTGCATCCCTCTCCCGACAGACCCATCACAAGCAGAAAACGCTGGTAAGGGTGCTGAGCACCCTGCTCAGCCAACACCCAGCCCAGGGCATTTCTGGGCTGTCCCCACTGGCAACCCCCCCTCCACTTGGCTTCTCAGCCCGTGCCCAGACTTTCATCTCAGCACGTCAACTGCAAATTGCATTTAAAACTGCAATTAAAGGGTCTGAGCATTTTAAATCGTCGGATGTGCCGTCAGCGGCTGAATGCCTCGTTAGAATTAATAACGCTGTTATCTGGTAATTCAATAGCTGTGGATTAGCCAAGCGGAGCGGCTGCCTTGGAGGAAGCTCCAGGGAAAGCTGAGAGGTCGAAGCGTGCTGGATTTCAGAGCCCCAAGCAAGACAGACTCCTGCACTTGCTCCATCCCTATTGCTCGGCTGCTGAGACCCGGCACAGGGGCTCCGGCATCCCCCCGTGCTCCCTGCGCCCTGGGAGCACCCCCGGAGCATCGCCGGCAGCGGGGAGAGCCAGCGCGCCGGATCTGGGCACTTACTTTCTGAACTGCTCCAGGAAGCGATCCCGGTGGCCCTGCAGCGTGTCCGCCGGCAGACCTGGAAGAAGCAAATAGAAACATCACCGGGTGTCTCCACGCTGGGAAGGAGCACGGATCGGGGACAACCCATCGGCACAGCCACGTGGGGATGGGTCTTTCTCAGAGATGGCCGCCCTCCTCCCGCTCTCTGAATGCTTCGGGCTCAGCGTCCCGTGGCAGGAGGGGATCACATCCTTCCCAAGACACCCCCAGGGCAGGGAAGTCAGCGGGCTGGCGTTCAGGCAGCTGCCACCACAATTCGAGGTCCTGGGGGATGTGGGTTTTGCAGCCGGTGCCTGTCCAAAGCTGGGGGGCCTCCCCGTGGGCACCATCCCCGCAGCCGAGGGGTGTTTGGCAGGGCAGGCTCCTGGGACAGCTCGGTCCCCCAGTGCTTGCATCTCCTTGTCCCTTGCCCTGCTGACTCCCTCCACTCCCCCAAAAAGGCTGGGAAGGAGACGGGGGGCGAACGGCCCAGCCTGAGCAGAGTGGTGACCCCCGGTGTCCCCCTCCGTGCCCCCTCTGCCCAAGGTGGTGGGGCTGGGGACACTCACAGGAGTGGAGCTTGAAGAGCAGCTTGACGGTGTAGTCGTAGAGGTGGCTGCAGTCCAGGATCACCTGGATGAGCGGGGCCAGGCGGCACTGCCCCGCGGCCGTCACCGACACTGAGCGCGACATGTCCAGGGAGCTGAACACTGCGGGGAAGGAGCACAGGATCAGGCTACGGCAGCACAGGCAGCACCGCAGGGTGCCATGTCACAAATGTCATCTGGAGCAAGAGACCCAGTGGCCCCTAGGGACCCAGCAGCCCTCGGGGACCCAGCCTGGCTGCCGTTTGCTGGCTCAGCGGGAGGGGAAATTCCCACTCGGGACTGGGACTCCCCCGCGGGCATGGGAACAATTTAGCCTGGCTGCAGAAGGTATTTCTGCTGCGGTGGGGACAGGCCAGCCTGAGGCGCGGGACACCAGGCTGCCGGAGACATGTCTGGGGACTCTCTTCATGATCTAGCCTTGTGGATGTCCCACGAGCCGTGGGATGCCTGCCCTCGAAGCGGGCCGGTGCAGCAGGCAGCCTAGCAAGGGCGGTTGGACAAGATGTCGGCTTCATCTCCCCCCACCCCGGGACTCCATCTCCCTCCATCCAGCGACTCCCCTCCAACAGGCAGAGCAGCGAGAGCTCCTGCAACGGGGCTGCACCGCATGGATGAGCCCCCCGGCACTGGCACCGTCCCACCGTGCGGCCACGAGACGAGGGTGCTGCTCCAGTTCCGTCGAAACACAGCCCTGTCCCGCCAGCACCCACAAGCTGGTGCATGCAGTAAATAAAACCTTGCCCCAGAATTGCTTCAATTTACCCCAAACCTGATCCTGCTTGAGCATGCAGAGGCGCATGACAGCCCTGAGGGTTGAGGCTGGCTTGTTTTTACCCCTCCACTTGCTCGTGCGGGAGGGCAGGAGGAAGGCAGGGTGCTCCCATGCCTCCCCCAGCTCCAGCACCGCCACAAACACCCACGGCAGCTTGTGTTCACCACTAATAAAAACCAAAACCTGTCGCAAACCCATGAGTAAGACGAGAACAAATTCAGCCTGGGGAGGCTGCTGGGGCGGGAGAGCCTGAAGTCTGGGCGGTGGAAGCGCCGCAGGTGGCGGGGAGCAGGGTGGGGGGACGTGGCCAGCCCCATGGCACTGCCAGAGGGCTGCCACCAGCCAGCACGGCACGCAAGGACTTCAGCTAATAATAATTCGGGTGAAGTGCCCAGAAAAGAGATGAGCTGCGACGCCCTCAGACGGTATCCTTCCCGGAGCCTCCCCTCAACGCAGCTCAGCCCCCACGGACCCCCCACCCCAACCCCTGGCAGGGCAGCGCCAGGGCTTACCCGTCTGGAAGAGGTTCAGCTCGCACTCCAGGTAGTCAAACATCTCCACCGTCAGCTGAAAACTAGGAAAAAGGGATGAGGATGGTTGGGGAGCGTCCCTGCAGCCACCATGGGCCTCAAACTGTGCCAGGTGCCAGCCCAGAGGGATGAGTGGGTGCTCCGGCATGGATGCGCCAGCCTTGCCCGGGGGCTCTGCCCGCTCCCAGCACCCGTGGCAGGGGTGGGGGGAAGGTGCAAGGTCCCATCCCCAGCTCGGTCTCGCTGCCGGTGAGGGTGGGCAGTGCCGGTGCCACCCTGGCGTATCTGCCCTCCTCCCTCACCTCCCGCCCCTGCCCCGCGCTCACAAATTATTGACGTCGTTCTCCCCCGCCTCATCAAGTTGCCGGTCCGACATCTGGAGATTGCCGGGGAAGCGGGGATTCTGCGTGGGGAAACAGGAGTCAGGAAAGGGTTTCGGAGGATCTCCTGCTCCAGCCACAGCTCTGGGAGCACCAGTGTTGCCAGTCTGGCTGGTGGCCTCAGTGCAAGGACGGGGACGGCTCTTTGGATGCACCGAGGGAGTGATGCAGGGGGAAAGGAGGCTCACACGAGGTCTGCTGAGCAGACCGCAGCATCCCCAATCCATGGCACCTGTATTCTCCCCAGCAAGAAAAGCCAATTCTCCCGGGGCTTAGAAACCTGCTGAGCCAGGAGGAGATGGGGCTGCCAGCTCGTGCGTGGCATCACCGAGAGCTGGAGGGGAAGGAGCTGATATCTGCTTGGGGGGGCAAAGCCTCTTCATGCTGCCCAGAAGTTTTGGGGAAAGTCCTATCATGTCTCCAAACCAAATCGGGGTGATGGGTACAGCCTGGCTTCAGAAAACCCCTCTTTCCAGCAGAGCTCGGAAAGGAAGAAAACAGAACGGGTACCAAACCTGCGCAGCTGGTTACTGTAAGGACGAGGGCGCTCAAAGCCACGCAGGGCTTCCGTGACTTCCCATTCTCCTCTTGGCAGCACGCTGTTATTTTGCCACAAGCATATTCTATTCTATTCTATTCTATTCTATTCTATTCTATTCTATTCTATTCTATTCTATTCCTATTTCTGTTCCTATTTCTGTTCCTATAAGAAAGTATCTGCCTAAATAATAAGCTCCATCAACGTAAGCACAGCTTCCCAAGGTGCGACACGGCACTTCTCCCTTCCTATAAAGATGCTCGCCATCACCCTGGCGGCCGGCATGGCGTGGAGCAGACCCAGAGCCGGCCAACTCTGAGCGCATCCTCTCCAAAGGCCAGCCCAAAGAAGGGACCTGCACCGCAGCACTGCCCTGGAGGCTGGAAACAAGCTCCTGATGATGGGGAAAAAACCCAATTGGGATGGTCCCCTGGGATTCCCCTGGGATGCTCCCATGCCCATGAGCACCCATGGACCAAGAGCCCAAAGGGGAGAGAGAAAAAAAAAAGGATTTTGGTGACCGGCACTGATTATTTCAAGCTGGGGACAGCACTGGGTGGGACAGGATGGGACGGACACCAGCGGAGCCGAACCGGCAGCATCCTGAGCGCAGCGATGCTTATCAAGCGGGGCAGGCGAGGGAGGGCAGAAGCCCTGGGAGCACCAAGGCAGCTGGGGGCTGAGGGTTTGTTCTGTGCCACCTCGTCCCGATCTGATAAATCTAAGGTGAGATTTATGGTCTGTGATGAACCGGGTGTTCATAAAGAAACTGCAAATCTGTGACTCTGTGCTGAGAACTCAGGCTGGGCACGCTCGGCAGCACTTAGGTTAAGTTAAACATTATTTCTCCATCATTCTGAAATTTCCAGGCTGACTTGTTCCTTCCACTCCACTTTTCCTGCCCACATAAAAACCTTATTTCAGAAAGCACTACAGCATCTTACATCCAAACTTCAGTCCTGATCAAAGGCACGTTTCTAGACACATCTATTTCATTTCTCCTTTGCTGACCGTGGCAGATAATCCTCCATGCTCGCACGCCGGTCAGAGCAGCCTCATCCTCCTCCACGCACCAACAGGGACAGACTCCAGCCCAAACCCCCGGCATCCCTCCCCGCATTTGCGGCGATGCAGAAAAGCCAGGCTCTGCCGCAGGGTTTTCCAGGGGATTTACACCTCGGTGCTGGCCCCTGCCCTGCCTGCGCTGCCTCCTGCCTGTCCCTGCTGCCTGCGCTTGCTTTAGCCCTTGCCGATCTTGCCAGGGCAGCGCTGGGGATAGGCAGGAGCTGCTCCTATGGTGCGGCACGGCATGGCGTGGCGTGCCACAGCATGGCCCCCACAAGCCCTCCCCACTCCAGAACCCCATGGCCTCTCCCACCTCTGCCCATCTCAGATACCTGGGAGGGGATGCACACCCCGATTTGGGGGTCTCCTACTGCTTCTTGTAGCCCCCCCAACTTCCAGCCCAGCCCACGTGCCTCCAAGGAGCCCTGATCCACCACGAAACCATCCATCTCCGAGGCACTGGTCCTTGGGCCACTTTTGGCCCAGGCTAACGACGGACCCTGGCAACCTGGGCCACGTTTCACAGAGGCGGCAGGATGGTCACGACAGAGGAGAGAACCCGCGGAGGTGACAGCACCAGGACGGCTCTGCCAGCCCCTGTCCTGCCCCATAACGTTGCCACCACTTCTGGCCCAGTGCCCCATCACCCACCCCTCGCTGCGGCTGTGGGGACGGGACGATGCTCACCTTGGTGTGAAACTCCATCTTGGTTCTCAGCAGTTTGAGGTAGATGCTGCAGAGCTGCCCATAGCCCTCGCTCAGGTGGCCCTGGGGATACCAAAAAGCTGTTAAGACCTGGGGCAGGCTGTGAAAAAGCCTTCTCCCCTCGCAGCAGGAGCAACCCCTCCCTTATCTCCCCCAAAAAACACAGCCAAAACCCTCCTCGCCCACACCCCGACTGCAGGTTGGCTTGCAGCAAACGTGCCGAAGCAATTTGGTCAGGACCTTCTCATCACCTTCTCTGCAGTTTTCAGTGCTCTTTTTGACCACCAGAGCTGAGTTTTACTGGGCTTTGCCATAAAATAGGAAAAAGGCATTTGATTTTGGTGGGATACCGAATGAGACTGGCAAACCCAGCCCGGGGAGGTCACGGCCACCGCGGCTCAGCCCTTGGAGCCTGGGTGAGTCCAGGGTCCAAGCCACCACCACTCCCCAGCCCGGGGCACCGGGTGCCGCTGAGGGACCCCCGGGGTGTCCCCACCGCAGTGGCCGGCAGGGTCGGCCGCTTACCCACATCCTGCTCATGTCGCTCAGCTCGTTCTTGTATCTCACGGAGTCTTTCAGGACCTGGAGGAATGATGATGATAATAAGCAGGCAGCGTGGGCAGCAGGCAGAGCACCAGGGCAAGGCGTGCCATACTTGGAGCCGGCAATCGGGGTAAGGAATGAGAGGTCCGGATGCGTTCCCGACCCTGCAGCCCACCGGCGGTCTCGTTACCCCCAGCCCCAGGGTGCCCCAGTTTCCCCAGCCGCACACGGGGCAG
Source organism: Platalea leucorodia (assembly GCF_965183815.1). Taxonomy (NCBI): domain Eukaryota; kingdom Metazoa; phylum Chordata; class Aves; order Pelecaniformes; family Threskiornithidae; genus Platalea; species Platalea leucorodia. The sequence goes on from NC_138838.1 coordinate 1,040,441, forward strand.
GAGGATCCTTGCTGATGGCTCCTGCACCAATGCTGACGCCCCACGCCCAGGGGTTTCCTCTGGCACCGGCGCCGCAGTCGGCACCGGGGGTTGTAGCGCAGGGGGGCTGTGGGCAGAGCAGCGCCGGGAAGGCTCCGGCAAAGCGAGTGGGGAGGGGTCCCCACCCAGGACTGACCGCCAGGAGGGCGCCGACCCGCCAGCATCTCCCACCGCCCCGTTCAGCCCCAGGGAGAAAGGATTTGGCCCCCGGGGCGGCTGCCGAGCCGAGCTCGCAGCACTCACGTTCGAGTGGCCATCCCGGAGGAGTTTGTGGAAGACGTGACAGAACTTCCAGCAGAGCACGGCATTGCCTGAGAGCGGCAGCCGGTTCACCACCGACCAGAAGGTCTGTGCCCCCTTCTCGTGGTGCGTGCCCAGGATGCATGGTGGTGGCCCGTCAAGGAAACGCTCCTCTCTCCCTTGGCGGTGACGGACGGTGGCCACCCTGAAGCCAGCTGGTACCCGCAGAGCCGAGGGGAGCCAGGCCACTGCAGGGAGCTGATAAGTTGCCAAGCCTGGGCAAACGCCATCCCCAAGGATGACACACGCCATCCTCTCTCCTCCAGCCCCACACCACCGCTCCGGGAGTACCGTGGCACGCTTGGGGCTGGGGCTGTGCCTCTGCCGAGCCTTCCCAGCTGCCCTGCCAGGATGCTGGGGATCTGTTTTTAGTGGCAGCATGCTGACAAGCACCTTCGGGGATTAAGCATCCTCGGCCCAGGGTAGACAACCTGCTGCAGGCATCTGCCCCTCCCGCCCTCCCATGGGATGGCAGTGCCGGGAGCACAAGGCTGGGCACCCACCTACAAACAAAGGCTGCAGCAGCAGCAGGGACCCCGTGCCATGCCGGCAAAACCCCAACCATCACTGAGAGCCCCCCAGGGTCCCATCCAGCCGCCCCCAGCACCCCGGCAGCCGGCTTGTGGCGCTGGCCCAGCTGTGCCAGCACCTCTCCCCAGGCGCTGCTGCCCCTTTTCCGGGCGGCCCCGGCCCCGCTCCCACGCTTGCTTGTCCCGCAGCCAACTTTGGGAAGGATATTTCTGGCGTGTTTCTCCTTGACAGCCACTTCCTGCGCATTAATAGCCTTATTGATGCTGACAGTCTGCAAAAGAGAAGCGGTGGAGGGGGGGTGAGATGGGAAAGGCTCGGGCTCCCCCCTGGTCACCCATCACCCGCTGAGACCCCCCGGCTCTGCCGGCACCTGTGGGTGGCTGGGTCCCATCCAGGTCCCCGGCCCCTGCTCGTGCCAGCTGGATGCTGCCCGTTGCCGGATGCCTTTCTGGGATGTGGTTGGCATCCGCCAGGTTCAGCTGCTGCCAGGATTCATTTACTCAGCATAATAACGATGCAATTAAAGCAGCCACTACAAAGGACCCTCTCCTGCCCTCGGGGCGGTGGGATGGGCAGAGGGAAGGCAAATCCCTCCCCTGCCCTTGGATCACAGGCAGCAGCCGGCAGCTCCTGCTCTGCTTTTGGGGGGTGCTGAGCAGGGAGGGCATTTCAGGGGGCACAGGGAATCCGGCAGCAGGATGGCGAGACTGCTGCGCGCTGCAGAGCGGAGCAGGACCCAGGCTGCCCCGCGCTGTCTGGCAGCAAAGGACAGGTCCCAGCTTAATTGCCACCGAAGCAGAGCGGCTCTGCAGTTGCTGGTGTTCTGCCACAGCCCACCCGCCCCGCGGCCGGACACGGCCCCAGCTGCGGGATTAGAGGGACGGGAGACGGATCTGCTGCCCACAGCGCGGGCAGCTGCCCTGGCTGGCACCTGCTGCCACCTCCCCACCCCACCACCGACCGGCACATCCCAACTCGGCCACAGGCGCGTCCACGGCATCTTGGCCACGGCACAAACGGTCCCCACTGCCTGGCGCTCCCCGGCCGCTCTGATCCCACCGGGAGCTGGCACAAGCCTCCCGTGGGGCAGGCAGCCTCTCCCCAGCACTGCCCACCCTGCCTGCAAGCTGCCCTTCTGCTCTCTGCCAGGAAAGGCAAGACTCGCAATGCAGATGTCGGGGCCTCGGGAAGCCCATGCTGAGGAGCCTGGGCAGAGCCAGCGCTCCATTGAGCCTCTGGAGAAGCAGCAACAGCCGCTGGAAGCGTTTGCTGGGCAGGATTTTTAACCCTACCCCATTTCTGCCCCTCGGGGAGCTGTGCTGGCAGCGGGGGGACGCTGCGGCTGATCCTACGTGGGAGCGCGGTGATGCCGGCACGGGGCCGCCCTCTCCCCGGGCTCCCGTGCCGCTGCCGAGCGCTTGCCTGGTACCTGCTCCGTGAGGATCCCGCTGCCGAGGGAAGGAACCAGCTGGCTCAGCACGGCCAGAAGTAGCTAATTACTGATATAAACCAATTAAAGCAGCAGGATTAATCCCAGCACCTTCCTTGCTGCAATCCTTCTTGCACCCCCGCTTGCTCACCCTCTCCGAGGCGGCCCCGTCACAACCGACCCCAATGACTCTGTGCTGAGCGGTGCTGGGGGGCCCACGAGCACCAGCCACGGGCACCAGCCACAGGCACCCCACACACGGCTGGGCACGGCCCAAAGGCCCCAGTGCTGAGCCCGACCCACCTCCCCAGAATGTCCCTCTGCCACCAAAGCATCCACCAGCTGGAGTGGGGACAACGTGCTGAAGGGCTGAGACAGCTTCTGCTCTCACCCACAGCTGCCAACTGCACCCCCATCCCAAGGCTGAGCACCCCTTTAGCTGAAACACCAGGTCTGGGTCCTGATGTCCCAGTATGAACCAGTTCTGCTGCGGGGATGCAGCTGCTCGCTCTGGCTGTGCTGGCTGCCCTCGGCAGGGCCAGTCCATGCAGCCCCATCCCTATGGCGCTGGCTCTGCCGGGGCTCACAGCAGGTCTTCAGCCACGCCGAACTGCTCACTGCGCTCACCACCAGGTCATCGCTTTACTGGTGACCATGGAGGTGACCAGGGAGATCATCAGTAAGATGCAGGAGGCTCATTTTGGGGTGGCGAGGGACCTAGATCACCAGCTGCAAGGCACAAACATCCCTGTCCAGCGGCAGGCTGGACACAGACCAGAACCTGTGTCTTAGCCCGGCTTTATGGAGAGCTGAAAGAAACACCGGTGGTGGAGAAACCTGTCCCCGATGGGTGTCCCTTCCCGAGGGGCTGGGTGGAGGCGAGCAGGCTCCCAGCGCAGGAGGACCAAGGGTGGGAGCCACTTCTGCAGCTCCGCCCAGCCCCGCAGCTGCAGCCCCTTGCCATTTATGAAAACATAAAATAAAATTCAGCATTAAAAAATTCCCAAAGAAATCCTCAGGAAGGCGCCTCTCTGCCAGCGGCGGAAGCCTGGAGCGTGATGCCCGTGTCCCACCAGCCATCGGTGACACATGCCGTGGATCCGGCTCCAGGTGCAGCTTGTCCTCATCCAAAATCCCGCCTGCAGCCACGACGGCACAGGCAGGCAGGACAGCCACGATGGGCACAGTGCGGAGCACCAGGATAAGCATTTAAACACGTCCCACCTTGAAACGGGAGTCCTGGACCACAAATAAGAACTGCAAAGCCGGAGCGGGTGAGTGGAAGCTCGTAGCCGGAGGCAGGATGGGGACACCGCTCTCCTGAAGCTGGCGGCTTCACCGCAGCCCGTGTCCACTCCGCCGTCCTTGAAAGACTGGACAGGGATGGTCTCCGGAGGGAAGCAGTGCCCGGGGCTGCCGCATCCCCGGGAAAGCTAGAAACAGAGCTCCCAGTTTAACCGCTCTTTCATGACAGCTTTTCCTGGTAAAGCAAAGACACGTTTTTCCAACCGAAGAGGCCCCCAGTGACCCTCCAGAATGGGGAGACACAGTGGGGAGGTGACAGGGGTCTGGCAGCCCCTGGCTCCGGGCGGTGGCCTCCAAGATCCTCCATCTCTGAGCCCCCTGCTCCGTTTGAAGCACACATGAGGTCCATGCAGACAGCAGAAAGGTTTTCCGAGGAAAAGGCAGATCCCACATTTCTGCCCTTGCGGATGCCGCAGGCATCCCCCCTGCCGCCGCATGCCCTGGGATGGCAGGGCAGGGATCCCATCCTGGGAGCCCCTGGGAGCAGGCACCGGGACTTGGGAGATGCCCAAACCGCTGCTCCACCGGCAAGCGGCTCCGGCAGCGCCCGCGCAAGCAAACCGGAGGAGCGCAGGGCAGCAGCGAGGGACCGAGGCTACAAGCGTCACCTCCAAGGGACAAGCCGGGTCAGGGAGGGCAACAGCGGTGTACGCTCCTGTCCACGAATTTTGGCTGTGAAACTGGGTTAGAAGGAGGGAAATTTGGGGCTGCTTTGAAAGAAAGCTCAGACCTCTTTGCCACCAAGAGAGAGTCTTTCACCCCGACCCACAGGTGCTGCTTCCCAACACCGTCTGGCACCATTACGAGCTTCAACACCACAAGGGCTGTTTCCCACCTGCCAGGCCACGAGCGCGGCCTCGGCAGCGCCGCTGGCCCAGCTCCGGTTTCTCACCGACGGAGGGATGTCAGCCCCCGGTCCCCGTACCCACACGGGCACCCAAAGGGCTCCTCTCCTGCTGCCGCCCCCCGCAGCGCTGGAGCAGGGCAGGGGACGACGGCAGGCGCAGGGAGCCTGCGAGGGGCAGCGGGGCCCTTCCTCCCGCCCCGCACCCCTCCCCGCTGCCGGGAAAGGAAACCCCGCTGTTTCCTCTTGTGCAACGCCGCCGAGGCAGCGGGGCCGGGAGGGAAGCGAGAGGGGAGGCTGGTGGGGCCCCGTTCGCAGAAGGGGAGCTGCGAGGGGGTGACACGGCCACGCCGGCCTCTGCCCCCGGGTGTGGGGCAGACCGCGGCCGAGGCTGGGTGAGCAGCACCGTTACTGCTGCAAGCACCGGTAACGCTGCAAGCACCAGTAGCGTTTCAAGCACCCCTTGAGCGGGGCGAGGAAATGCCACTGTCAGGAGCATGGAAAGGCTCGGGCCATTTAGGGTACGAGCAGAATCAGGTAATACAGACCAGGGACTATGCAACCACATCTCTGCCCTGAGCAGCAGGACCTCCCCGAGCCACTTCTCCTCCCTCCGCAGCACCCAGGGGTCCCCAGAAACCCACGCAAGGTTTTTTGCCTTGGCTCGACACGCTGCCACAGCCCTGCCCGGGGGCAATTTAGCACTATCCCATGGGAATCCCGCTGGCAACCAGCACTGCCAGCCCTCGGGGGGAGCTGGACCACATCCCCTGGGACCCCCACGACCCCTGACAAGGAGATGCCACATCAGAGCGGAGCCACCAACAGCCCCACATTGGGGTGACCCCCCCCCAACCCTGGCTCACATCAACCATAACACCTCTCTGGGCGTGCGACTGCAGGCTCCGGACAGGGACAGAGGAGCCCAAAACTGCACAGAGGGACCTGGGACAGAGGGACAGAGGCTTTCTGAGCACCGACAAACACTTCTCTCTTTCACATGCACATATGCACACCCTCACCCCCCTTCCAGATCTCCCCAAATCACGCTCTCAGCCTCCTCTGAATTGCAAATCTCCTGTTCGGAGGTGAAGAGCCAAGCTCTGCTCAGGAGCTGCACAGCACCTTCCCGCTTCTCCTTTCATTTCCAAGAGGAAATAAGCGTTGATTAAAGAATCCAGAGCTATTGCAAATTATTTGGAGAAACTGAGTAAGTCACAGTGCAAATCCTCTTAGTAATGCTCCCTCATTTCTCCTTAATTCCTTTCTATAAATGGAGAGCTGGGATGGAGCATACCTCCAGAAAACTGCTCGCAACCAAGCCCTGCAGACACAGGGGCTCCGGGGAAAGCAACCGCAGAGGGAGACCTGACTACGACAAGCCTGGGGAAAAAAAAAAATCCAGGAGTTTAATTAAAGTGCAAATCCCAGCCTAGCAAAGCTTCGCTCTGGCCCCGGAGGTGTGCAGGACACGGGGGTGCGGGCAAGCTTTTCGGAGGGCACACATCTCTCTTTAAACATCGCTCGCCAACAGCAGCTAAAAGCAAATCACAGCCTTGCCGGTGCTCATGGAAGGTTTTTCTCCAGCACAATCCCGAAGCAAAGCCGGCTGGATAACGCTGGGGGTGCTTCATGCCCCGCTGGGGACCGGCAAGAGCTCCTGGGGAGAGATGGGGTGGCCGTGGTCCCCCCTCTACGGGGCTGCTGGGCACCCGTGGCCTTCGACGGCAGCGGCAGGAGCAGGGAACAAGCCTGGCTTTGTGCCCGCCGGCAGCCGGAGGGAAAGGCAGGCAGAAAGGCAGCGCTGGCAGGGCTGGCCGGCCGCGCGGGGCCAGGCGCCGGGCCTCGTACGCGCACGGACGTATTTCTACGTATAGGAGAAGAGGATGCTCAGCACAAACGGGGTCACTTGTAATCTTCCTGCTCAGTCCTAAATGCTCCCTTTGAACGGGGAGCGAGAGGAGACATTAAAAAATACCTTCCCATCATTTTAACGCGGGCTATTTGGCTGCATCCACTGCTGGATCCATGAGTTTAGAAAGAAAGCACTCCTCTCCCGCCTGGCCACGTGCCGGAGCTGCTCCAGGGATGAAGCACCTTTACCAGGGCTGTGTGAACATCTCCCTGAAGGTGCTGCCAGCTCTTCTCGCCTCCTGCTCCCACCAGATGTGAAATCATCCCCCAAATGACACAAGTCTGAGACTTCCCTTCGCTTGGGCCATAAAAACAACCACATTTTCCCCAAAGCAATGCTGGCCTCCGGCGTTAGAGACCCAGAAACCTTGCTGCATCTGCCGGGGTTTGCTCCCAGCTGCGGTGGCTCGAGATGTACCTCTCTAGGAGGAGATGCCGCCACCACCAGCTCGGATGCCAGCAGAAGGAGGACCAAGGTGTACCAGAGACAGCCCTGAATCCCAAGGAACACCAGCACGGGGGCCTCCGGGGGGTGTTTGGGGACACCTTGCGCCACACCCTGCCCTGGCACATGGGACACCCCAAACCGGAGTCACCAGGAAGATGGCCATGGGCTCCGCGAGCCACGTTGGAAACTGATGGCATCACCACAAGGCTTTTCTTGGCAAAGACCTGCCCTGGCCGCTACACCTTGCAGCATTGCCGCCTTCGCATCTGCTCTCCCAAGGCTGGGAGGATGATGACTTCAGATCGACGTCACACTTGGTCTACCCACCACCAGCGCTCTCCGGTGCATGGTGAAGCCCGATGTGAGCATTATGGAGAAGCTCTTCCAGCATGCACGGTGCTTCCAGGGGGGAAACCACCCGGGCCAGGCCAGGGAAGGGTGATGTGGTGTTCAGAGGTCTCCACACCACGAGGAGACATGAGCAGGTGGCACCTGACTGCCACCAAGGCCTTTGCCTCGTGAGCTATAGTACCGTTATCATGGTAGAAAAATGAAAATAAGTTGAAGAATACACATTTTGAGTGTATCTGACCAGACCGCCCCATTAGCTCCCAGCTCCTCCCAAGGGCAGCAAGGTGGCATCAATGCAGAGGCTGGGATCCGCAGGGTGATGCGCCCATAAGCTGCCTGTGCAAGGACCGAACCCACCGCTCCTCCTGGCCCTCCCAGAGTGTCCAGGGAAAATAAGGAGTTCAATACCATCATGAGAGCTGGGGCAGGACGAGACAGCGCGATCCGATCGCTCCTCCACCTTCATCCGATCGCTCCTCCAAGGAAAGAACGAAGACGACCACCCAACCGACTTGTGGTGGGTCCCAAGGACTCGCGCGAGATTCTGATGCCAGGAGGGGGGAGCCGGGCTGGTCACCAGCACCTGGAAGGGTTTGGTTCCACTGATGCCAGAGACGAGAGCTTGCTACGTTGAACGCATCACTGCCCACCATCGGGGGACCAGCACCCAAAGAGTTGGGCCACTGGATTTCTCCAGCGCCATAAACAATTCATGCAGATTAATTCCTTGGACATGTGTTTTTTAAATCCAGTTTAAGGAATCTGGACTTTTCCAATACACAGATAAACCTTTGGGAAAAAAAAGGCCAGTGAGAAAACTGATTTTGGGGAGAAGAGCTGGCAAAAAGTGAGGCTAGAGAAGAAGCCAAATCTCACCAACAACCATCAGGGGAGCTGACACCATAAAACTCGGATCCCTTTGAAGCCTCCAGCTGAAATAACAGTCAAAAGAGAAGTCAGCCGAGGCTGCAGAAGAGCTTGGGGTGTGCTTTGGTCACCTCCAGCACAGGCCCTGGCTCCTGCTGACGGGCACTTCCGACCCGCCACAACCGGAGACCCCGGCACCGGACCCCAGCACAAGCGGCCGGATCCAAGGAGGGGCAGAAAACCAGGAGGCTCCCCAGGACCCCAGCACCCCTCCGCGGCTGCTCTCCGCAAAAAAACACTCCTTATTTGTCTTGCTTAATTATTGATATGGGCGCTCCATCGCTCGTCCCCGCGTTGCCCAGCCGGCTCGGCCACAGCCAGAGCCTTCCCGCCACAGCCAGAGCCCTTCCCGCGAGCTGCCCCATTAGCCAGGCTTTTCATTTTAAGTGGGGATTATATGCGAAAATAATCTCTTCCAGCAGCGGTGATTTCTATCCAGGGAGGGAGGATGGCTGTGTTTTCCAGGGTCGGTGGTTCAGGAAGGTCCTCCACCACCTTCAAATATTCCTGAAACATTCCCAATGGTCCAACCGGAGTTGTCTTCTTCCCAGCAAATGCAAATATTTGGGCATTTTTTGGAATGGGAGGATATAAAGGAGCGAGGCTGGAGGATGCGGGAAGCAGACGCCAAGAGCTCGTCTCCGGACACGCGTTTCGGTGATCAGCTGCCATCCCAGGACCAACCTTCCTTGGGAAGTTTCATCCCGGCGGGAACACGCCGGGTACGTATCGCCCTACTGGGATGCTCCCGAATTCTGCAGAGCCGGGATGCCCCGGGGATGCGGAGCCCGGCCATGCCAAGGTAGCTTTGGTGGAAATCCTTCCTCGCCGAGCAGCAGCTCCCGCCAGCAGGACGGGGCGTCCCTCGCCCGCGACCCCTCCGGGATGCCCGGATCCTGCAACGGAGCCGAGAGCAGCCAGGACCCTCCGGGCTCCATGCTGCACCCCAGGGACCCTTCCCCATCCCTAACCCGGCTCTGCCGGCGCCTCGCAACAAGCAAAATCCCTCTTCCCAGGTGAGCGGCGCAGGGGATGAACATCCCTCCCTGCCGGAACGGACCCTAAAACCCCACTTTTCACCCCAAACTTGTTTCCATCCCTTATGCCCGGGGGAGGGGCTGCTCCTCCGCAGCAGCGCGCGTGGGGACAGCGTGGGGACAGCGTGGGGACAGCGGCGCTGGTGGCATCACCTGGACCCCGCCGAGGCGAAGGCGGGGACCCATGCCGAGGCCAGGCTGCGGCAGCCCCGGGGGCGATCAGCTCTCCCGGCGGGGCTGAGCCCCCGGTAACGGCGGGAGGGGGCGCACAGCTCCCGCTACCCCCCCCCCCCCCCCCCGGTTCCTCCCCATTTTCCACCAGGAGACGCCGACATCTGGGGGCTTCCAAACCCCCGAAACTTCCCCGGGAAGGAGTTTCCCTGCAGCAAACCCTTATCCAGGGATACCCCTCCCGCCCACTTACCACCTTGCCCAGCTCCATGGCGGGGGCCGGGGCGGGCTCAGCGCGGCGCGGCGGGGCCCATGGCGGCGGCCCCGCGGGGCGGCGGCGCTGGAAGCTTCTGCGGGCGGCGGCGGCGGCGGCGGAGCCGGAGCCGAGCGGGGCCGGGGGGGGGGGGGGGGGGCGCGCTCCCGCGCAGGGCGCGTTCCCGCGAGGGGCGGCACAGCCCGCGGGGGGGGGGGGGGGGCGTGGAGCGCGGGCGGAATGAGAAGGGGGGGGGGGGGGCACCGCCCACGCTGAGGCGCCCACCCGGGAGCGGCCCCGCCCGCGGGGTGGGTTCGGGGCGGAGGAGCGGGGTGCGGAGGGGGCGCCCGGGGGGAGGTGGGCTCTGCACCCCGCCGGGGCGGCCGGCCTGACCCCCTGCCCCGCTGCCAGACCCCCGGCCTGACCCCCTGCCCCGCTGCCCCCTCCCCTGCTCTGCTGCCAGACCCCCGGCCCCATCCCCTGCCCCACCCCCGGCCCCACTGCCAGTCCCCCTGCCCTGCTGCCAGACCCCCTGCCCCATTGCCAGACCCCCCACCCCATCTCTCCGCCTGGGGTGGAAGCTACACCGTGGGTCTGCCCACGGACCCGCGCAGGGTTTCCCTTGCGCAGGAGCCCACTCGGCTCTCGCAATCTCGGTTCCAACAACAAAAAGCAATTACACTGGCGGGGCAAACGAGCGCCCCGGCCTCAGTCCACCACCCGCGGGCAGGCGCAGCGTGCCGCCCGCCCGCCGTGCCCGTGCTCCGCGCAGGGACTGCCGCCAGCCGCGGAACGGGCGAACTCCCAGGCAGGAGCATTTTGGTTTTTTCCAAAGAAGCACTTTAGCATCTTCCGACGGGAGGCACAAAAGAACCCCAAACAATTCTTCTATCGTTCTGCGAATCCCCTGAAAGCCCCCCAAAGCAGGGAGGAGGCAGAGCGTCGCAGCTGCCCCTCAGCTGAAGGCGGAGGAGAAGCTTCGCAGCCCTAAGAAAAACACGCTGCTGCGGTGCTGGCCCTGGCTGAACGCGCTGATCCCCCGGGATTGCCGCAGCCTAGTCACGGCTCAGCCACTTACTCCGGGATGGGGACTTGGCTGCTCTTAATAAGATAACGGGGTCCCACATCCCTGCGGGGACCCACAGGGACAGCGCTGCCACCCCTGCGCCCTGCCCACACACCCCCCCCCCATTAATCCCAGCCCTGGGGGGCAGCTTTTAGGGCCAAGACCCAGGTCGTGTTTTCCTCAGGTGGCTGTTAAAGCCCCCGTGGCGATTCTTGGGACGGACGGACGGACGCGTTGCTGGACAGCTTTTGGCTGGACTGAATGTGTTTTCCTGGAGCAGATGGTTTCCAGCAGCAGCCAAATTCCTCCGGGAGCAGAGTCTGGTCCCTGCTCTGAGCCTGGGGTGAGCAGGAGGCAGCGCTCCGGGTGCGGGTACCTGCCCCAATCGTGGATATCTGCCCCCATCACGCCAGGCACGACAGCCCCTGTCACAACAGGCACGACAGCACGTGTGTGTGGCAGGAACGGTCTCTGCCGCGCCGGCCACGGGAGGCCCGGCGCCAACGCCGGCATTGCTGGGACAGGGCGCCCAGGCCCCGAAAGCAGAGGGGGGACAAACCCAGCATCGAGCACGGTGGCTGGGAAGGGGCAGTGGGGTTTGTGCCCTCCCCACGGTGAGCGATGCCCAGCCGTGCTCTCGGCACGGAAAGCGGGAGCGTGGGTCCTCGCTGCGCAGCCCAGCCCCCCGCCTGGTGCTCCCCTGGCCTTAATGGGATCCTGGAATTCATTAATTCACCCTCAGCCGGGTTTAGCGTTGCTCTGACCCCAACGCTGCCACCGCTGCTGCCTTGCTGTCCGGGACGTCCTGCAGACGGGTCCACGCTTCCCAGAGCACCGCCTCCAGAGGCACCAAGAAGCCACAGCCTCCAGAGGCCTCAGCCCTGCAATGAGCACTTGGCCAGCAGGTTTTAATGCCTCGTTTGCATGAAGAGACCCTATGGCAGGTACGCAAAGAGCACGCCCTGCAAGGCAGAGCCAAATCCAAAGAGCATCCTCTGGAGCAAAACCCAATCCCCCCAGCACACACACATAGGACGGACGTGACTTTTCCTACGATGCCACCTGCATGGGAAATATATAGCTTGTAAAATAACACGCGGGATCCATCCTTTAGCCAGATTGACCAGCGACACCCTGTAATACCATCGAAACCCGTGTGCAGCCATGCCAAGCTGCCCACGTATGGGCTTTGTGCTCCCAACATCCCTCCTTAATCCCACAAATTACGTCAGCTTGTCATCATTAACCTTATTTTTCAAAATCAAGCTTCCACGCAAGCTCACCCCTGAACCAAACATCTCAGCTGGTGCTAAAGCTGGTTCAGAGAGAAGACGGTTATTGCGATGGCCTCCTACGGATGCTGCAGAGCCGGGACAGGCGAGTGTCCGGCTGCTGCGGCACAGCCACAGCTGTGGTTCCTGACAGCTGAGCTGCTCCAGCCAGCAAAGCCTGGGTTTTGGTGGCCACCAGGAAGCACCTGGGGAAAACGGAGAGAGCTCCACGTTCAGCCGGCTTCACAGCAAGGGGGGGTCTTCAGCTGGAGGGCAAAAATAAGAGCCAAAGCAGCTCGGGAAGAAAACCTGAAAATTAATTTAAAGGCAATTTCAGAAGGGTCCCTGGAGCAAAGGGAAACCCAAATGTGGCGAGCAAAGCCGCGCTCCCCAAGCTGAAAGCACCGAGTGGGGAGCGGGGACGTCAGCGCCTGCGACCACGGCGGGGCTCAGGAAGGGCCGGTGGGACCCGTGGGGACAAATCCCACCGCTACGGGGATGCATCGGGGTGAAAGGAATCTCCTTCTTGCTGTACCGAGCCCAGGGCAGTTCCCTCCTGTGGTTCACCGCATCGCCGTGCACAAATGCTGGTGCCGGCACGCGAGAGCCGCTCCTGCTCCGCACGGTGCTCCCGGGTTATTCCCAGGGGCTCCCCTAAAGCTGCCGAGGCGCTGACCAGCTGCTCTTTGCAGGAGCATCAGCTCTGCTCCCAGCTTCCTTCAACTGCTAGAGATACAAATATCTATATATTATACTTAACGCACTGGTACAAACGCACCGAAGGCTGTGTGGTAAGTGAACTTGCTCTAAATGTCCGTGCCGCTGCGGCAGGAGTGGGGGGATGTCCAGAGAATCCCAGTCGGGTGTGCAAATCCACACGCTTCATCCCAGGCTCCAGCAACCCTCTCCAGGCAGCGGGGGGGATGTCCAGAGCATCCCAGTTGGGTGTGCAAATCCACACGCTTCATCCCAGGCTCCAGCAACCCTCTCCAGGGCTGCATCCCACCCCAGGAATTTGGGATGAGCTCGCGGAGGACCAGCCCTAGCAAGCCTCTGCGGGGCAGATGTGCTCCAGTTGGGATGGAGGGAATGGCTTTGCAAACGAAGGCAGCGGGGGGGATGCTGGGATGGGCTGAAGGGGCTGCGGAAAAACCATGGGGCATCAAAGGCGCTGCCTCCACCAACCCCTCCGGCTCGGGCAGTAGGAAGGGACCTCTCCCGGCAGGGAATAGGGAAGGCAAAGCAAGGGCTGCTTCCCTGGAGAACCAGGGGGGAGGCAGCCCCTCGTTTCACCCCGTCCCCCGAGTGCCTTCATCATCCTCCCGGCTGATCCAGCGAGGCGGACAGCCCCCTCTGCTCCCCCCCAGCTGTATTTAATCTCCTCCGGTGCTTCATTCCAAGACCCTTTACACCACCCTGGAAACACCCTCCATCCTCCTGCAGCTCCGTGGTTCTCCCGCGAGCTGCCGGGACGGCACGTGCGGTCTGGACCGCAATGGATGAAGAAGGAGGAGAGACGTTCAGCATCTTCCCTGAGCCCACTGGAGGCTCCGCGAGCAGCTTTTAAACTCTATTTTGGCAACCAACTCATGCTAAAATGAAGGGAATTAGGGCTAAAATGTCTCAGCAAATGTGGCCTTTTGTCATTACGGCCAGCTTGACGAGGTTCATCGGGTTATGGTCTAGAAGGCATTTTCTTTTATTGGTTTTACATTCCCTACTTCTATCGGAGCGAATCTCCGCCTGAGCTGACGCTCGGGGCGGGATGGAGCAGAAAGCTCGGGCCGCTCTGCTCCGTGAAGCATTTACGTCTCTCTCAAAGGTCTCCTGCCTCTTTCCACCCCCCTGCACTGTTCATTTTACCAGGTCTAAAAATATTCCGAAGCTTTTTAAAACCTCTTCCCCTGCAGCCGCCTCCCTCCTTGATGACTAATAATATCTGTTGCTCCCTCTTGATCTCCCTGTATTTCCCAAGTCTTCCCCCAGGGAAGGAACCAAACAGGAGCCGCGTTCTCAAACCACCCCTCGGCTTTAGTCTCTTGAATTCGTTTTCCTCAAGGAATGCCTTGTTTTTTCCAGCTGCTCCAGTGCAGGACCAGTTTAAACTCACCTCCCCAGAGCAGCTCTCTTAGCTCATGATAAACTAGTCCTGCCCCATGGGTTACCCACACAGGATGCTGCTGGAGCACCTTTCTGGTACGGAATCTCTGGGATTTCAGGGTTTTAGGTCTAAGGCAGAATAACAGGTTCATTGGGAAAACCACTGACCACTTCGAAAACTATTTGTTCTGTATTTTGCAGGTTTCAGCTCTTTTCAGCATCTCTCCAGACCCGGAGCGCTCGCTCGAGGGATGCGGCTTTGAGGACTCGTTAGGGTGGGTTTCATTTCTGGTCCATGGAGCTGGGTGAGCATCACTGGCTGTGCAAGGAGTTTTTAGGAGAAGGGAAGGAATGCCGGGCACCAGGGTGTATTTGTAATAGGGTGATTTTGAGGAAAAACCTACTGCGCCATCGCCGCCTGTGGCAATGGTTTCTTTTTTCCCTCTGGGCTGGGAGTTCAGAGCATCGTAACACAGAACAGCTTTCCTGACTGACCTGCGCTGCTCCACGTCCCCCCGAAAGAGAGACGAGACCTGCCGCGGGCACCCTCCCCACGGCCAGCGTCACACCACAGGTCATTTGGGATGCAGGGATGGAGCATCCCTGTTGGCAGAAGCTGAAGGTGTGATGAGTTTGTCCGGACGCAGACACCCCAATACAGCCAAATCCCTCTGGGCTGATCCCACACCACTGCGATTTTCCGAAGGGATTCAACAATGAACCACTGTCAGAAAACCCTTACGCTCGTTAACACCGGTGATGGAAAAAAATAGCCCCGAAATGGTCACAGTCTGGTGAACCAGCTGCTTTTCAGCACCAAAGCTGCACTCGCGCGGGAGGCAGATTTAAAGGGTGTTTGGGTGCTCCAATACTTCTGGAAATCCCCCCGGCTGACTAATGCCCAAATACCTTTGCAAATCTTGATTTAGGAAAAATATCCGCTCCGGAGCGGTGCTTAAAAAGCTCAAGGCCGTTTTCAAATCCTTGTAATGCCGCAGTTTCCTGGGCATGTGAAAGCGAGAGGAAAAAGCAGATCAGTCTAAAGCGGGCACGGGTCCAGGGCTGGCGGCCGCACCAAAGGCTTGCGCCGGCACGGAGCAGGCAGCGTGGGCAGGAGCGGGCAGCCGGCGGCTGCCGGCGAGGGGGTTGTTTCAGTGGGTACCAAGCTCCCCCAGCTCCTCACCACGGGCTGGAGCAGCATGGGGAGCTGGGGAGAGCCGCCCTTCCGTGTCACCCCAAGCAGAAGACAAATGAAGAGCATTGCAGAACCACGCAATCCCCATGGGACTGACGGGCACGGGCGAAGCCGGCGCCGCTGCCAGCCCCAGGCCAGGGCGCGGGCAGGGAGCCCGGCTCCATTATCCCTCTGCCTTTATAGGAAGCTGCTTTGTTGTGTTGTCAATATACAGATTTTCTTAAAAAAAAACCAAAAAAAAAAGCCATGGTTCATGCTGCCATTATTGATTGCTTGTTATTTTTAGCTCCTTGTTCAATCTATGGCCGTTGGTGTTACAGCAACCGCACGAGCCTCCTGGAACATCACTCAGACAGCGCCTGCGGACGGGGCCGGTCCAAGGTTAGCAGGAGCTCAGCGAGCAGCTCTGCAAAGCCAACGGGATTAAAAATGCAAGAGGGAAAGAGAGAAACAGGATAAGCAGCATCCGCCTCGCTCGCTGCTTCACCCTCGTGCTGACATTGCAAGGAGCCAGGCAGATCCTCCCATCCAAACCCGGAGCAGAAGAAACTCCCGTTCCCCAGCTGGCGTGGAGGGCTGGGAAGCTGTAGAAAGGATGACACCAGGCTGAGTGGTGCAGTGGGTGCCTGGAGGGAAGGGGTGGCACCCAGGGGGACCTGGGCAGGCTGCAGGGGTGGGTCCATGAGAACCACATGAAGTTCAACCAGGCCAAGGGCAAGGTCCTGCACCTGGGTCAGGGCAACCCCCAGGACCAGCACAGACTGGGGGATGGATGGGTGGGTGGAGAGCAGCCCTGCGGAGAAGGACTGGGGGACACTGGTGGGTGACAAATGGGACATCAGCCGGCAACGTGCGCTTGCAGCCCAGAAAGCCAAGCGTCTCCTGGGCTGCAGCAGCAGCAGCGTGGCCAGCAGCTCGAGGCAGGGGCTGCTCCCCCGCTGCTCCGCTCTCCTCACACCCCCCTGCACCACCGCCTCCAGCTCTGCGCTCCCCAGCACAACACAGACAGGCCCCTGGTACAGCGGCTCCAGAGGAGGCCACCAAAATGCTCCCGGGCCTGGGACACCTCTGCCGGGGAGAAAGGCGGAGAGCGTTGGGGCTGCGCAGCCGGGAGAAGAGACGGCTGCGGGGAGACCTCACTGCGGCCGCTCAGTGCTGAAAGGGGGCTGAGAGGAGAGAGGGAGACTTTTGACCAGGGCCTGCGGTGACAGGACACGGGGTCTGAGCGAGGGTGGGGTCAGGCCGGCCATAAGGAAGCAATGTTGTACCGGGAGGGTGGTGAGGCACTGGCCCAGGTTGCCCAGAGAAGCTGGGGATGCCCCATCCCTGGAAGTGTTCAAGGCCAGGTTGGACGGGGCTTTGAGCAACCTGATCGAGTGGGAGATGTCCCTGCCCGTGGCAGGGGGTTGGACTGGATCATCTTTGAAGGTCCCTTCCAGCCCAAACCACTCTGTGAGTCCATGATCCGATGACAGATGCACCACCTGAAGCCCTCAATCCAAGCGGGCAGCCTTCAGTAGCCACGTAAGCGAGTCATGGCAGTGGGATGTAAACCTGCACGCTTAACCTCAGCTAATATGTACGTGACCACTTGCTCATTGCTCGCAGATCTCTTCTGTGTCCCCCGCAGCCCCATCTGTACCTGCAGGTTATTCTGAAACCCAGCTGAGGCTCGCTCTTCCTTCACACACGCACAAGGCACCGCTGTAGTTAGTTGCTTCCTTCTTGTAAGCCTAACGCCAACACCATTGAGATAAGCAAAACGCCCAGAAGAAGGAAACGGGGTTAGCAAAGGTCACAACTGCGCTACCGAACCGTCAGCGCCGTGCTCACCGCTCCCATTTTTGCCACCTTGCTGCTCCGTGGGCTGCCAGCGCCCGGAGGTCCCCTGTCACCCACCTCCTTGTGAGCCCCAGAGGTCTACGGGCATAAATACCCCCAGCATCTACCCCCATCAATGGGGCCATTTCCCCCCATCGACGGCCCCCAACTTCATCCGCACTTCTCCACTTCGCAGCCCCTCCGTATCTGGCCCCGTGCCGTCAATGATTCAGAAGATGGTTGATAAAACATGGCTCCCACCCATTTTCTTTTGAAGCCCCCAGGTTCTGCCCTGGAGCCTTCACATATGGGGAGCTGGAGACTTCACGTGGAGCACAGCTGGTGCCCGTGGGGCTGGAGACGAAGCCATGCCAAAATACCTTCACCATCTGCCCTCGGGTGCCTTCCTCCCCCTCCCAAAGCACACGGAGCCCCTTCCCTTTGGTAGTCCCCAAACATCCACCTTAGGCGATCTTCGAATTGCCCCGTCAGGTGAATCATTTTCATTATCTGCTTTTGTTTGTCCCTTGAATTGAGACCCGCAGACCTGGTGGCAATGCCACGTGCGTGACGCTTCAGCTCAATGCCCACCAACACTTGCACACCCACCGCCCAGGACCTTCTCACACCTTCTCCTGAGCTCTACCTCCACGCAAACCCAAAAGATGGGGGAGAAGGGGGCTGAGGGGATGCTCCTGGCAGATGTGCAACGCGTACGCACGCCTCAGCACCTCCAACAAGGCCTAAATGTTAACAGCTTCGGCACATCCGCCTAACAAATGAGGAACAAACTCATCTGAAATGAAACCACCTGATGCAAGAGGTTGGGAAATGCCACAGCAAGTGTTTTCCCTGCAGCCGGACTCCACCCTACGGGGACCAGTTGCTGCCAGACCCCTGCCAGACCCTGCCTGCAGTCTGCAAAGCAGTGCTGGAGGGCTGCAGAGGCCACAGAGGCTGAGCCTGTCTCTAGCTAACGGGCAGCGGCAAAAGTATTTATAGGAAACAGGCAACATATTTACAGCCCCGGGAAAGTTTCCAGCTCTGGGTACGTTCATATGTAAGCGCTGCGTGGTTGCAGGGAGAGGTCGGAGCAAAGCGGGTGACACCGGCTCGCAGCAATGCCATCTCCTCCTCCGACTGCTCCCGGAGTTTTTTTCCACTTTCTTTGGTGTTGCAGGTCACTTCCCAGCTCTCTCAGCCCCCAACCCGGCCACCGAGACCTCTGTCCGCCTCCCTGTCTCCCAGAGAGCCACTTCCCAGCAGTGCCGGCATGCTGTGGCCTCCGAAGCACCACGGGTTTGCAGCCTGCGGTCTTGCAAAGGAGCAGCGGGCTCGTCTCCCTCCCACCAGACCCAGTGGGATCAAGGTGCCCGTTTCAGTCCAGGTGGAAAACGGCAGAGCAAACGAACTGATGTCCAAATGATGGAGAAAAAGGACATTTTTAATTCACCGCTCAGCATACCCCTGCACGCGGCGGGCTACCAGTGCCGAGATGATACCCTGTGGCTGAACCTGCTCCCCTCTCCCCCGGCAAGGACAGAGCTCACTCCCAGCATCCAAACCTCTGCCATTGGGAAGGTTTGACCTTTATAATTAATAAATACTGGTTTACTAAATACATAGGACCTAAGCCTACAGATATTTAATAAATACATAGGACCTAAGCCTACAGATATTTAGTAAATACATAAGACCTAAGCCTAAAGGCCAGAGAGGGCTGTCAGCACTGGAGCAGGATGGAGCTCCGTGTGCATCCCTCTGGAATCTCCCAGGACTTTAGAAATGAGCGCCCAGCTTTGTTAAGCCACCAGCGCCGTCCCCAAGGCCTGGTCCCCAGCAGCCCTCCCCGGCGCCCAGGCCACCACGCGCTGCCGGCTGCAACCAGAGCTCAGCACCCCGCGACACGGGGTGTCTGTTCCCTGTGCACAGGAGCAGGATGGGACAGAGGAGGAACAAGGGATGTTCTCTGATGGATACATAACTGGAAAATAAACCAGTCCTGTTCTGGTATGCGAGCTCAAGCTTTCCTCATGCTCTTTTAAAAGCGCTATGGGCCACGCTCCCCGTGTTCGACACCTCTCCTGTGCCTGCGGATGCTCCCCACCGCAGGTGATGCTCCCCGCAAGGAGCTGCGTGACTTTGCCGGGCTGCGAGCATCTGGCACGCCGCCCGCTTGCTGGGTGTGGAAAGCGCCTGGGGAGCACATGGAGCCGGGGCAGGGATCTCCGCTGGGACGCAGGGTGGAGCCTGAGGTGGAAAAAAACCCAGCGTATAAAGGAAACTGTGTTTCATATGTTATTGCTGCCTGTCTGAGCCTTACCAACAGGAGAATCGCAGGCACGATTCCGTGCAAAAGGCTGCGAAATAGCTTCCCGAGATCTAAATATTGTTTTTTACTCATTTTCCTTGTTCAAAAACAAACACCGCTGGCTGGAGCATGTGCTAGCATGCCCTTTGGCTTACCCAGCCCAAGAAGAAAGGGTTGCACTGTCCCGCTCCCGCCAGCCCCGGCATTGCGGCTGGAGAATGTAAAACCCAGCTCCGGGTGTGGAAAACACGCCTGTGCCTCCTGGCAGGACAGGGAAAACGGATGAGGCACTTGGACTGGGCACAGACAGCGAGAGGCGGCTCCGTTGGGAGCCTCTCTGGCGGCAGGAGGTGATGCCCCTGCACTGGGAGCCACTGGAGCTTCATGGCCACCCCGCTCCCTGCCTCCTCCGGCCCCGCGAGCGGGGTGATGCATCCTCCGCAGTAGGATGGAGTTAGGGGGGATGCAGAGCCAGGAGAGCCCTGGACACAGCCCTGCCTGCACACCGCCGCCCTGCCTGTGCACCGCAGCTGCAGGCAGCAGCACAGCCCCAGCCCAGTGCAGGACAGGCAGGCAGGGCAGCCGAAGGGCTCCGCAGCCCGAGGATGCTCCTGCCAGAGTTAAACAGGGCAGAGGGAAGGGCAGCCCCAGTATCTGCACGTTGTTGCAGGAAATCGGAGGGTATAATCTGAGAGGGAAATCTCTGCTCTTGAAAGCAAATCACAGCATCTGGAGCACGCACGATGCTATCATTGCCAACCGCTGGGCGTGCGTCACTGGCAGAGGGGCACACAGGACACCAAAACGACGAGGTATTGGCTCCGCGAGACGAGGTGCGTGCTCCTCGCTATGGATCGACAGCTGAGCTGGAACTGCAGTGCGAGCAGGCACCTCTTCCCACACCGTCGGTCATCCCCCCTCCGTGATACAGCACTCACATCAGCAAACGAGCCACGTGCAGCAACTCAGCCCCGCTCTCCCAGAGACGGGCAATAAGGGGTCTGGCTGGCACAGTGAAATCATGAAGTTTTCCAAGTACTTAAAATCAAACATCCTCCGAAACACCCCCAATTTCATTCTTTTTCAGCAATTCAGCGGTTGTCGGACACTGCCAGGCCAGCCCAGCCCAGGGGCCTGTGGCCCTCACCGCTGCCAGGGCATCCTCCTGCAAGGGATGTGCTCTGCTGGAAGGTGACAGGGCTGGCCGGCGAGATGCGGGGACGAGGGCTCCCATGAAAGCTGGCGGGTGGCAGCCAGCCTCTGGGACACAAAAGCCACAAGGGTCAGACTTGTCTGGGCGAAGGTGGATGGCTGGCTGAGCGAGGCACCAGCCTGAGGACCGCGGGAGCCGCGCCCAGTGCTTCTGCAGAGAAAAACCTCCATGTTCCTAGGGCATTCGGGGAATCAGGACTTTTTTTACATTTTTGGATAAATAAAGAAGATATTGTGCTAGAAACCTACTGACTGATATGATCAGAAACAGCCCAAAGAGCCCTGAACACAGCTCTGCTGCCGTGGCTGGTCCCCCGCGCCGTACCCAAGCGCTCACCAGCAAGGCACGGAGAAACAGAAATCCGCATGGTGAGAACTGATGAGAATTTGTACGATGCTGCTACCTGGGAGAAGAGCACATTGCAACTAAACACCAGGACCAGGAAAAAATGCAGGTGAGAAGCAGACGTTCCCATATAGGAGCACCCCAGCTGCCGGGACCGCCCGGGCATCGCTGCTGCAGTGCTGCGGTCCTTACGTGGGGCAGACGGAGCTGAGCACTGGTCCTTCTTACCCTGTAGGGCTGGAAAAGATGGAAATACCTAGGATAAGAAGAATAAGCTCTTGCCACGGCCACTCATGCTGCTCACAGGACGCTGGGTATTTCACCGAGCAGTAAACTCGCTGCTTCGCTTTGCAGGCTGGGAAGGAACAGTCCCTTGGAGGTGCTGGGATCAGCTACCCAAAATTTGCCTAGCGTCAGAAGAAAGAAGCCAGCAGACTTCATCCCCTCTGATAGGAATCAGCAGTTCTTAGCATTTCCACAATGGGCAAAATCCCTTTTTCCTGCTGATGGGAAGAGAAGCTGGATAACTAGAGAGTAATTGCTCCCAGAGCTAGTAAATGTGGCAGAAAGGGAGGAAAAAGGGTTAAAATGACAAACGATGTAACAGACACAGGCTGGCTAATTGCCATTTCCATGCGATGGCTGATTAGAAGAAAGAATTGGTTCAGATTTGACCTCAGATTAATTTTTTCCCAAGTAAGTCCCATTCCCAGCAGGCATCAACCGGCAGCAGGGACCCAAAACGGTTCCCATGTGATTAAAAACACTCAGAGGGGGAGATGGCAGCCATGGCATGCCCCAAAATGGTATCCAAGTATTAAGGGATTAAGGGAGAAATCCAGAGGTGATATAGTTAATTATTTATATATATATATATATATATATATATATATATAGTCAGTCCTGGTGGGATGCCCGGGGGAGCCTGTGTGCCCCTGCCCTGGCTTTGCACCGCAGCCAAAATCCCAGCTAATTTTCAGGGGCTGAAAACCACAGGTTTTGTTAAACAAACTGTCCTCTCCTTTTTGCTCCCATTTATTCGCAGCCGTGCAGCAGCCGAAGCCTCACTTCCCTCCCAGTGGGCAGAAATCACTGAACATTTTGTCTGAGCTCTTTGCTCACCACCCAGCAGCTTTAGCAAATACCTGATCGCTTATCCACCCCCCAGACATTATTAATTTCTGCAGCTTCGTCCAACACCGCCGGCAGACAGGGAGCTCTTCTGCCAAACCAGCCACGCCAAGGCACAAAATCTGGGGGTTACGGAAAATACAGGCAGGGGTGAGAGACCTCATTCCCTGGGAAAGCCGTCTCGTGGAGGCTCCACGGCTGGTGTGAGGGCATTGGGAATAAGGCAAAGGAGAAAGAAGACCCAGTCTGAGTGGAAAAAATGCAGGACATGGTTCCCAGCTCAGCACTTGCGGCAGTGGGACTCTTCAAACTTGGACATCTCAGCTAAAAAAATAATAAAACTGGAATGCATAAGCAGAGAGCAGCCCTATTTCTAGCTGCGACTCCTCCCTGTGTGCTTGGCCTCCCAGACGACTCAGAAACTCAAGGCACTTCTTTCCGAGCTATAAAAAGAGCTGGAGCAGGACTGCAATAGCCGGGAAGACAAACAAGAGGGAGCGTGTCCTCCCGTCGAGGCCAAGAGCATCTCACCAGGAGGGGAGCAAAGCCAGGAGATGGTCTTGCTCAACCCTGCTCCTCAGCTAACGTCACCTTTTGAGGTGCCCGCAAGGAGGGAGGGCTGCGGGGCACGGCAGAAACTTCAGGCTGGATCCCACCCACCGAAACGTTGGCTTGTGTCGTGTCCCGAGTCATCCCACCGCCTCTCACCCCTCCTGCGCGAGGAGGAGTAGTGAAGGTCCAGCTTCATGCCGTGCTACGTGCGACCCCCCCACCCGTCAACCCAACATAAGCCCGGGTCACTGGAGCAATGAGATGCTCTGTGCTGGGGGGGAGGCACAGGTACATCCATGGAGATCCATGGCAGGTACCACGGTGAGCAGAGCTGGGGCACAAAGCCTTTCCTGGGACCATGGGGAAGAACGAGCCACACCAAAACGCAGCTCCCTGCTCCCCAGGTGGGCTGCTGAAGGGGTTAAAAACCTTGCCTGACACCTGCTCCACACATCCCAGAAGGACACCATGGACCATGCAAGTTCCAGGTGACCGAATGAGACCATAAAATTCAGCAAACTCAGAAAGACCTACCTTTGCCCTCTCCAGACAAGTATTTATCTCCACAGAAGCAGTCAAACCTTGCTGACTCCGTCGGAACATTTCATTCCCATTTGTGAAGTGCACAAAACGTTTCTGGATGGGAAAACACAAGGTCTTCACCAGGTCACAGACTAGGAATGGCTCCACCAGAAGAGATGACTTCTTCAATGACTTCATTGACTTATTCAATGTCACTGCCTTATTCAGTGCAGAAGTCATCAGCTCTTCTGGTGGAGCCATTCCTAGTCTACACTGACTTCTTCAACACGGAAGAAGTCAAAGTCTTCCCCTGCCTCCACTTCAGCATTGCCCTAAGACCTTGGCAAATCTTCACACACCGCTAATCAGTGGCGTGGGACTTTTGTTGTGAGCAGTTCTGAGGGCTGTAGAGCTGGACTGGGTGGCCCCGAGGTGCAACCTGAAGACGGCGCACTTGGTGCGCACAGTAACCGTGGCTCGGGAGGAAAGTGACAACCACGATGCCCACGGACCAGCCAGGGCGAGGGCCGGCACCAGTGTGACCTGCTGCCAAGCCCACTGAGATGCAGAAGTGCTGATCAGGGCTTGATTCAGTGGATTGCAGAGATGGCATTTAGTCCACACCTGGATGAACACTGCCCTTCACCAGCGGCAGGTTGGGGACCTGAGGGCCACATCTGGTTTGCGCAGAAGATGCAAATTGCTCTTTGCAACCACACCCAAAGCCTTCCCGTGCCCAGATGCCCAATCCCGGGGAGCACTGCTTGGTGGGAGCTGTAATCTCAGGACATGCATCGCTAGGTCGGTGAGGTCTACTGCTGAGGTCTCAGCACTCATGCCATCACCTCTTTTCTGGGCTCTCAGGAGGAGGAGGGACAATTCCTGGGTGTCCCTTACGTCCTGGCACAAGCACCTTGCAACCCCATTTGCACTTAGGAAACCCTGTATTCTTGTTCACTTCCATGTGAACACAATGACTGGAAAACACTATTTTCCAGCCAGCATCTGCTAAATAAAACAAAAAGCGATGCCATGCACTCTCTAGAGAGCGCCAAGCTGCTCGCGTGGAATAAGAGACAAATGGTAACAATAAATAGCGAGTCTCCAGCCCAGCCCTGGTGAGAGAAGCCTCTTCTCCCAAAGGGTCCCTTTGTTTGCTGCAACTTGCCTCTTTTCTGCGTGGTAATTATTTAACGTGCCCTCCTCTATGGCAGCGCCTCGGCTGCCAGCCCAGCTCCAGCGGCACGGTGGTGCTGGCCGAGGGGCTGTGCCATCTCACGCAGGAATCGGGTCCCTCGGCAAAGCGGTGAACGCGGTGGAAAGCTGGGCGGTGAACACCAGACCCCAGGAGACCCCCAAGGAACGCAGACGCCAACGGCCTCTGATGGAGTGTTTGGGGCAGCGGGACCAAAAACCCACCCAGGAAGGACACAGGCTGATGCTGTTAAATTGGGATTTATTGCAATCACATCAAGCTGGCTACCAGTCAGACGAGGTAAAAATAGCATGTAAAATTATGAAAGTCCTGGAATAAAGTAATCACAGCTTCAGCAATCTGATCTGCAAGCATGCTCAGCAGAGTTTTGTTAGTTTGCTCAACTGCCGAGCAACAAACAATCTTCTCCACCTCAACACTCAAAGGATGGCAGATCTGGGCAACTCAAGTCAACCTCCCAACCTAAGTTTCACGAAAAAGCCATAAAAAAAAGCCTGCTAAGCTCACTATGAGCTGCATGAAGCTGAACGAGCTCTGGAGCTACAGCTACCTGATATCTCAGTAACACAGCTTTTGCAGCCACCACACTGATGCTTTTGGCATTGGTGGGAACAGAGAAGGCAATGGTGTCCGAGCACCAAACCGGCACGGCCAGCTAAAGGCAGGGCAAGAAGGGATCAGCAAGCGTGTGCCAAGCCCCGTGGGAGGACACAGGCTCCAAGACACAGCTGAGGGACATACCCACCTCAAAGCCTGCAGTGGGGACTGGGACCATCTGGGAGCATCTCTGTGCTAGACTGAAGATGTTGTTGGAAGCCATGGCCAGGGTCATACTCTACAGCAGCCGCAAGGCTAAGCCCGTCCTCGTGGTACAACACCAACCATGACCACAACCAGCCTACGCCACGCTCTCTCCATCGGTGTGAGACTTGTCAAGCTGCCGAAACGTCCCACCAAAGAAGGGAGGGACCAAAATTCTGTGGTTACAAAAGGAAGCTCCATGCGCCAAGACACAGTTTTAATCTGAACCAGGGTGAGGTTTGGTTGGACATAAGGAAGCAATGTTGTACCCTGAGGGCGGTGAGACACTGGCCCAGGTTGCCCAGAGAAGCTGGGGATGCCCCATCCCTGGAAGTGTTCAAGGTCAGGTTGGACGGGGCTTTGAGCAACCTCATCGAGTGGGAGATGTCCCTGCCCGTGGCAGGGGGTTGGACTGGATCAGCTTTGAAGGTCCCTTCCAACCCAACCCACACTGTGAGTCCATGATAAAATATTAAACGTCTCCATGTGCCTTTGAGCAAGCAACACTCACCTTTCGCATGTAGACCAGGGATCATTTACCTTCCACCGTGATTAGCCTGGAACAGCACACAATGTATAATTAGTCCAGCCGTGGGCTGGGACTCGTGCGTCCGGGCGAAAATACAGGCTGCGCTGCCGGTTTCTGCTGTCACCCGGGGAACAGCCTGTCCCCAGGAAGTTTGCTTATTTGGTGACTGTGCAAAATAAATCAGCCAAGCTGGTGGCAGAGATTAGGGCCAGGATCCGGCCCTTCCTCCAGCCCTCGTGCTGCCGGGCTGGTTGCTGGTCCCACGTCCCTGCTGCCCCGGCATGGGTCAGTCTCGGGGGACCGAATTTCTTTAGGATAGAGGCGTTTTAAGTCGATTCTCTGCAGCCCGCACCAGCACCCAGCCCGCCAGGGCTGAGCCATGGGGCTGCCCGCAAAGCCTCCTCTCCTGCCTGCACCGGGGTGAGTGTGGGCCAGTTCTCATCAGCCCTCCCAGCATTGCTTGCTGTGCGCCGAGTATGTTTTTTTAAATGTAATTATCAATATTCTTAATGAAAAATAATTTTTTAATAAAAAAGAACTTTTTAAAAATGAAAGTGTCAGATTTGTGCAAGAACAAGCCTGCAAAGACGTGGCAACCTCTGGCTCCAACCACTGCCCCTGTTCTTGCTTGGTTCGAGCTACGAATACATCCAGTTTTCTGGCTCAGAAATACACGTGTCCGAGGACCCGCGCGTCTGTCGAGCTCAGGATCTGTGCAAAGGTTAGGGCAGTCGTTGTAGCCCACCAGCCAGAAGAGCGTATGAGTTACACAGCCGGAGGCGGGTGATGGGATGAGCATGGGTACGGCATTTGGGTGCCGGGGCTCACGCCTCGCTGCCTGCGTGCCAGACGGTGCTGGAACAGGCGATGCTCAGCCTGGTCCCGCCTCGCACCCGTGGGACGATGCGCTGGGAGCTGCAACGGGCACCTTCTCCCCCTCCTCGGTTTCTCAATCTTCAACCAAAATTGTCCCTCCTGCACCTTCAGCCCTTTCACTTTGGTCTCTCCAGAAGTTTTTTCCCCTGGAAGAGCAATGCTGGGACAAGCCACCCCCTCCTCGTGATGGGCACCTGCTTCCCACCTGCCCTTCCCCACCATTTTCCCTGGGCTCAAGGGTCACTGCCAGCACCGGCAGAGGGGACCACGCTCAGTCCAGAGTCCTCCGATGGGGAATTTGGTAAAAATAATCCGCCTGGCTGGCTGCTTCTCCCCAGCTTTGCAGGCGGATGGAGTTAAACAGGCTGACGTTCAGAGGGCAGGAGCCCCCGCACTCATTAGCGCAGGACACGCTTGGCAGGGAGCCCTCTCCTAACTGCAGAGCCACCGAATTGCAACCACCCCGGCTCACATCGCTCATGCTGATCTGTATTTTAAAAATCAGATTTTAAAGAGCCTCCTGTAACCATCAGGGCAGCGCGTGCTGAGCAAGGGCAAATGGGTTTTGGGTCAGCAACGTTCCCCAGCCCTTGGCATCCCTGCCTTCCCGCTCGGCCTCCGGCGTGATTTGCAGCAAGGGCCCCCCTTGTCACTTGGTGGTCCAAAAACATCGCGTCCCCGTCGGGAGCAGCCCCCTGGACTCGGTGGCAGATGTCCCCCACTTTCAGCACCAAACCTATTTATCCTCCTGAGCATCAGCCGCTTCTGGAGTCCATCACCACATTAAAAAAATCAGTTATTTCTGCATATATTTAAAAAAAAAAAACCCAACTCCTCCATCCCAGATTGCACTAAAGAGAAAAGCAGCCCCTAATCTGGTAAAAGACAAACTATTTTCTTTCCCTGGGGATGGAAATAAGTTCCTAAGAGGGACTCGCTGAAAAGAGATGAGATGACTCATTTCTTCGCTGCTGAAGCTGTATTCAATCCCCAGCACCTCTAATTCCGATTAAAAGACAGGAGACCAAAAGCATGAGGGGTTCACACAGCACAAAGCACAAGAGCTCATTTTCCTGGAGATGAAAGAGCCATGAATTAATCCCCTGTATCACCTACTCCCCCAGGATGGGCTCAGCTGCCTTCAGCCCTCGCTCCCCGCAGCCAGGAGCTATTTTTTCCTGTTCTTGCTAGTGTCAATATGTTTCTTTAAATATCTTTTCAGAGAGGCTATATATATAGCCCCACTCTGGTGCTTTGAAAGGAGCCTCATTTCCTGTGTAAGAACTGAAGTTCTTGGCAAAGCTGCCGGCGGCTGCAGCATCCGAACCACAAAAATTGTTTTTTTCAGTAGTAAAATGGTATTTCCTCTGCGACTGCGAGTCGTACCAAGCCAGGTCTGGTCTGAAACCAACGGGACTGCTGTGGATGGGAGATACGGTGCCGTATTCCCAATTATGTAAATGATGGGGGAAAGGGATTAATTGCATTAATAGCAGCGGTCGAGCTGCAACGGTGCCCAAAGGTGGCCCAGCCCATCACAGGGACCCGGGTGGGCACAAAGCTGCTTTCAACCTGCATTTGGCTGTGAAAAATTTTGGTTCCCACATCAAAAGGATTTACTAACCAACACTGGGAGAGAAAAAAAAAAAAAAAAAGCCCATTTCATTTGACATCCCTTTGTGCCATATACGTTTTCTCCTTCTTCCGCACGATCTTTACACGCCTGGTTTTTGAGAGGGCTCCTCCAGCAGCACGGCAGGAAAGAAAACAGCTTTCCAGCCCCTGTGAAATGGTGGTGGGATGCCTCATGGATGCTCAGGACCTTAAAAACCTTTCTGAAGAGATGTGGCATCAGCTGCGTTCAGCGTGCTGCATCTCCCCGCCGGGAAGCCCTGAGCTGCAGGGTTTGACACCCCTCTGCACCATGTCGGGGACCTCTTAGGATAGGAACAGTGATGCAGACAGATCAGCAATCACCTTCTGCTGCAAATATGTCTTGCCACGGTAATTTCTGAGTCATAAATTGCTTTTCTTGCTGGTCCAGCAGCAACACACAGTCCTAAGGATCCAGTGTGCAAACATGCCAGAGAAGGTGGTGGCCACGGGCAACCCAAGCGATCCACGTTTCTCTTTGCTACTCGGTGACCTTTCTCAGAAAAAAACTGCAGTCAAAGAAGATAAAGTGCAAGTTTTTTTAGATTTTCTGGAGGAATTTTAAACAAGAAGTGTCTTCTCCCAAAACTCACCACTATCAGGACGGATCATCCTTGGGATTGTCCCCAGTGGACAAGTGCACAGGGACCCTGACGGGAAGGTAACCTTGGTACAAGGCAGCACCACGTCTCCTGGCACAAAGCCCCAGCAGACACGAGCTCTGGGGGACAAGCACAAAACTTCTGTCCCCCTCCACAACCCCAGGCCGTGTCTCCACCAGCGCTGCAGGGATGTCCTCACCACTGGGACCCAGCACCGCCTCCGGACTGGGCAGCCCGCAGTGGGGCAGGGCACGAAGGCTCACGATGTAGCACGGCCGGGGCATTGTAGCAATGAAATATAGGAGAGTTATGTTGCCGTCTTTGTAGCCCAGAAGACAACGTGCAACCACAATATACTGCTTTCCTTCTGCCCAGAAGCCACAGGGGCAGGAACAAGGACTGGAGCTCAGTGCACGTCCTGCTGGGACTCCAAGGACACTTCCCCCGTCTTCACTTTCTGAGCACATTTGCTCCTCTCCAGTGTTCGGTTTCCTGAAATCGGGAAAGGGGCCGGTGCAGGAGCAGCTGAGCAGAATCACGCTGGGTCAGGAAGGAGACCCTCCCAAGCCTCTGGCTTTCCAGGGGCCAGCTGGTGCTTGGGGAAGCCATGCACCACCTCCATGAGTCTGCACTGATGCTGATTGGCGCCCGGCCTCGCCGGCCACGTCCCTGCCGGGAACGAAGGGAAATTCCCCACAGCAGTCCAAAACATGAGTAAAGAAGCAGCCCAGCCTGGCATTTCACCCCGGTGTGCATCCTCCGTGCCCCGCAGAAGTCCTGCGTCCTTCTGCCTCTGTTTTCACCCTCAAGACCTTGGCTCATCCAATTGTTGAACATCTGGTCTTTGCCAAACCAGCCAAGCAAGTCAGCACAGAATGAAATTCGCTCCTCGGCACCATCACGGCACAAGGATGTCTGCTGCGGTCAACTGTGGCGAGGAGAAGGGGAGGGAGACCCAAGGAGGGAAGATCCCAATGCACCAACATAAAGGAAGAGGTCTTCAGACCTTCCCTGCAGAGCTCCGACACCAGGACATGCTCCTCAAGACAACCAGGAGAACTTGCAGGGGATGCAAACATCAGACACCATGTGAAATACAAACATTTATCTCAACATATGGCAGAATTTTCCCTTTTGGTGGTTTTTCTCCTCCCTTGGTGACCTTTGCTCTGTCCAAAGATTTATTCTACTGAGGATGAGGCAGTGAGCAGTGGTGAATCACAGCAAGTGAAACACCAGCAAAAGGGAGACAGTCATTGCAACACTCGTCCCCTCCATGGCATTGATGCACCCCGTGTGGCCATGCATCTGCAGGACAGACAACTGCAGGATTTGGTGTCCCTGTTGCTCAGCTTTCCATGAAAACTATCAGCGTTGACGGCAAAAGAAAAGGGGAGCCCTTGGGCGTGTGTCCAAACCAGACGGCCCAGTCTCCACGGTTCTCACTGACCAGCTCTCGCCCAGCAGGCAGCAAGGACATGTGCAGCAGCGCAACAGCAGGGACACCGTGTTTCGGCACATCCTCGGGTTTCTCACATTTGCATCACCAAGAAAACCAAGACACTTAACCAACCGTAGGAGAAGAAAAGAGGCCACCGGGAAATTTATTCCCATTTGTCCCCAAGCCAACAGACGGACGTTGTCAGGGCAGAGCTGTTGCGCAACATGATGACCACCACGAAAGCATCCCACCTCCAGAGTTTCCCACCACCATGCAAGTGTCCCACCACCACGAGAGCGTCCAGCCACCAGAACGTCCCACCACCACCAGAACATTCCACCACCAGACCTTCCCATCACCAGAACGTCCCACCACCACCAGCGTGTCCCACCACCAGACCTTCCCATCACCAGAACGTCCCACCACCACCACCAGAGCTTTGTCGGGTGCTCTTGTTTTTTCAAGCTGAGCCTCAAACCACATAAATCGGGTGGTGCCAAGCCCAAGCAGGTGTTCTTCGGGCTTACCAAAGGCCCATTTTGACACACTTTCAGCCTGTTCGGGCTCTTTTAGCCCAGAATAGTCTTTCTGGTGAGTGTGCTGCTGTCACAAGACAGACAGGTCTGGAAGTGAGGAGGGAATAAGCCTGTACATGCAGAAAGATGGGTAAAATCTTCATTTTAAAGGCCATTTAACAGATTACACTTTTCTTAAGAAAAGCTACTTTCAAAAAAAAAAACCCCAAAAAACCAAAAAACCACAAAGTTTCTATGAAGAAACTCAGAAAGAAGAAGTTTGACAAAACCCGTGGGTGACCAATGTGTGGAAGATCTGAGGGGTGCCTGGCAAGTTCCCTAAACTGGAGAGAAAGAAAAAATTATGCAAAAAAAGAAAAAAAAAAACGAGGGGAAAAAAAGAGGAGCAAGAAAGGAAATTGCATAGAACTGAACACTCAGAAGAACCAAAAAGCCAGGGAGGGACTGAGCTCCTAAAAACACACACTGTGTCCTTTGGCTGCAAATTGGAGAGGCAGGTTAAATCCAGCCAGCACGGACGTGGCAGCGGGCGCGAGGGCCGGCGGCGCTGGGTGCCGCGGGTGCCGCTCCTCCAGCCGAGGCCGCCGCCCTCTCCGCGTCTGCCCTTCCCAGGGGAGCAGCGGCTCTCGGGGAGCACGTGGGAGCTTTGGGGATCCCACGGCATCGTTTGCTGACGCACGGGACCAGACAGGCAATTGCACGCACAAGCTAGTCCCAGTTCTACCTCTAGTGCTATAAATAATTGATTTTTGAGGTAACTTGAGCAAGGAAGGTAAGACGACTCCCCGTGCATAACCTCACGTCCAAGCTTAAATCCTGATGTTTCTTTTTCTGCAAAAAAACCCCTCAGAGCTGATCCTTGGTCTTTATTTTCATTACAGAGCCATCACCGACATGCTGTTCCCACTCCAGTCTCATCCAGGTCCTGATCCCCCCCCGGCCGCCCCTCTCCTGCCTCAGTTTCCCTTCCTCTCCCACGGCAGGTCAGGACGGCACCGCTTCCCCTTTACTTTCCACCCCTGGATGCCGAAAGGCCCCATCCCGGCACCCTGGGTGCTGCTGGGGAGCGAACAGCAGCCGCTTCCCAACATGTGGGTGCCTCGTCCCGCGAGCGGCCCGCGGGGGTGGCCCCGGCCCCACGCCCTGCCCACGCCGGCTGTCCCCGAGCGGCACAGGAGGTCCCCGGGGCTGACACCCAACGGGGCGACCGGCCCTGCTCGCCACGGAGCCGCGCCGCGTCCCGGGGGCAGAGGCCGTCGTCTCCTGCCCGCCATGGCGCCCCGCTGCCCTCCTGGGTGGGTGGAGCCAGCCCAAGCCCCGCCCACTCAAGCGATCTCCACCTACCTGGAGCAGCCCCGCCCCCTGGAGCCACCCCAGCTCACCTGGGCTGGCCCCACCCACTCAGGCCAGCCCCACCCACCCACATAAGCCCCACCCAGTCGTGCCACCACCACCCTACTGGCCAACCGGAGCTAGCCCCGCCCACCCGGGCTGGCTCCGCCCACTCGACTAAGCCCCGCCCGTTTGCAATAGCCCCGCCCACACAGCCAGCCCCGCCCACTTGAACCAACTCCTGCTACCTGGCGGGCTCCGCCCCAGCAGGCTCCGCCCCAGCAGGCTCCGCCCCTCCCCCCCGGCATCCCCCGCTCCGCGGCCCCGCCCCGCACCTGGGCACGCTCGAAGCTCTCCCGCTCCGCCTCCAGGCCGCCGCCGCCCGCCCGCCGGCTCAGCACCTTGGGCAGCGGGTTGGCCACCTGCTTCATGGAGCTGCTCACGCGGTCCATGGCCCCGCCGCGCCCGCCGCCGCTCCGGCCCCGCCGCGCCGCGCCCTCGCCACCGCTCCGCTCCGGCGCCGCCGCTGGCCGGACCCCGCGCCATTGGCCCGCCCACCTGCCACTCACGCATGAGCACGCCCCGCCGGTACCGCCTCCACGCCGGCGGCTCCGCCCGCCGGCCCGCCCCTTCGCTCTCATTGGTCGGCCTCACTGCCACTCGGGAGGAGCCCCTGGGAAGGCGGGCGCTTAGCCGGCTCCGGCGGCCAGCTCACCTGACCGCCGCCAAGCTCACTGGTCCGGCCGGACGCCACTCAGCGCCAGCTCCGGCCCCTCCGCCAGAGCCCCGCCCTCTGTCCCGCCTTCAGGGACCCTCCCTTTTAGCACCGCCCACCTCAGCCCTGCGGTCACGCCTCCGTCCCATCTCCCTGTCGTGATTGGCCTCCGCCCCTGCCGCTCACACCCCACCGCCCCTCCCCGCGCCCCGCCCGTGCGCGGCGTGGCGCCCCCTGGCGGGGATGGGTGGGGCCGCCGAGGATCGGGGCCGGGGTCGGGCCGGGCTGCGAGGCCGCTGGGGCGCCAGCCGGGAAGGGCCCCGCGGTGCCCGGCCCAGCCCCGGGGCTCAGCGACCTCCCCGGGGCTCGGGGGACCCGGTGCCGAAGGGCTCTGAGCTGCGGCCGGAGCCGGCCGGGGTGGGCAGGCCCGGCGGGGTCCCTCAGGCCCGGGCGTGCGGCCTGCTGCGCTGAGGCCCTGCCCCGGGCTGCCGGCCTGGCCCGGCCCCACGGCGGGACGCGGCCTCTGCGCTCCCCCGCAGCTCGGCCCACGGTATAACCAGGCCACGGGGGAGCACGGAGGCGTGGGGCCCTGCCGGCTCCTGGGGGGGGGGGGGGGTGCGGGGAGCCCTCGGCTGAATCCTGATGGATTTGGGGCTTCGTGGCCCTGCCCGGGGCCGTGGGAGGTGGGGAGAAGGCACCCCCAGGGTGTCAGCGTGGAGAGGGCGACCGCCGCCTGCGGGAAGGCGGTGCGGGCCCTTGGCTTTTGTGTCGTCCCGGCTGTGGATGGGGAGCTCGGGAGAGGTGTGGGAGGCAGCTGCGGGCAGAGCTGGCGGAGCGGAGCGAGGAGAATAGGTCTGGTAGCATTGGGGCAAAATAATGGTTCCAGGTGTCTGAAAAACAAGGAAGGAGAAGCAGGAGAAGGTTTTCAGTTCCCCCGAAGAGCTGGCGGATTGTTGGCTGCGATGCTCTTTTGCATAACCTGATCCGGGCTCGCATCTCTGGTCCCTTCACTCGTCAGAGACTTGTGCTGGTGCCTGGTCTTTGCCCTCTCTCAACCTGGCGAATTGCTGGACTGGGGCTGTGTCCTGGGTTCAGCTGGGATAGAGTTAATTTTCTTCTTAGTAGCTGGTGTAGTGCTGTGTTTTGGATTGAGGATGAGAATAATGTTGATAACACACTGATGGTTTGGTTCTTGCTGAGTAGAGTTTACACCAGTCAAGGGCTTTTCAGCTTCCCCTGCTCTGCCCAGTGCACAAGAAGCTGTGAGGGGGCACAGCCAGGGGGGCTCCCCAGACTGGCCACAGGGCTATCCCACACCATATGGCAGCATGCCCAGTATAGAAACTGGGGGAAGAAGAAGGGGGGGACGACGTTGGGCATGATGGCATTTGTCTTCCCCAGTAACCGTTAGGCGTGATGGAGCCCTGCTTTCCTGGGGATGGCTGAGCACCTGCCTGCCGATGGGAAGCAGTGAATGAGTTCCTTGCTTTGCTTTGCTTGTGTGCGCGGCTTTTGCTGTACCTATTAAACTGTCTTTATCTCAACCCATGAGTTTTCTCACTTTTACCCTTCCGATTCTCTCCCCTGTCCCACCTGGGGGGAGCGAGCGAGTGGCTGCGTGGGGCTTAGTTGCTGGCTGGGGTTAAACCACAACAGGCTGGCTCCTGTGGTTTTGACCAGGAATCCCATCCCACTCTGGAGGTAAATTTCCCACTGGGACTTTTCCCAGAACTTGAACATTTCTGCAAAATTCGGACAAATCAGCATTTTTGCAAAGAGACTGAAACTCTCTACGGCTGCTGCCCAGTTAATCCCCAGTGATGGCAAAGGGGGCTGTGCTGGGGTCGTGCCAGCTGGGTTCCCGAGTCCTTAAAAGCAGCTCACACAAAATCAGTGTCTTTGCTTCAGGTGGGGAGGAACCCAGCCTGTCTGCAGCTGCTGGGGGCAATGGGGCAATCTGGGAACAACTGGTTAGGATGTGGGTTGTCAGGAGCTCTTGTGCAAGCGATTCTCCCTGCATAACTCACTTTTGTGGCTTATTTTCCAGCTGAAACAATTGCCACAAGCCCCCTCCTGTAGCTGCCCCATGGAACGTCGAACAGACTGTTTGCACGAAGACTTACGTGTCTCTGCGCCGTGGATATCAGATTTGCAGCTGATGGGAAACGGCCTGCACCGTGCAGCAAGGCCATCTCCTCCCACCCCAGCTTGTCTCACCTCCCTGTCTGCCTTCTCTCTAATGGACTTTCTGGAAATCTGCCTCCTTCCTTGGGGCTGGTCCCAGCGGAGGTTTAATGGGTTTAATTCAGCTACGATTGCAGCGAGGTGATTAATAATTGAAGAAATGAAGTCATTGCCGAATAGAGATGAAGGAAAGACAGAACAGAGGAGGGCATTCGACAAAGGACGGCGAGGTCCTTGCAGTCTGCCTGCCTCTCCCACCCCTCCGCCTGGCTAAAAGCATCCTGCTCCTGCACGACCCCTCCGGCATGCAGGCCCGGAGCTGGGACCTCGACGCCAAGGCGAGGGACCACGAGGCTTGTGTTATCTGCTCCCTCGCGCTGAAGAGCAGAGTCGCATCTTCTTCTTCCCTGGCCAGGGCTGAGTGCCCAGTTTGGGACCTGGGCTGGCCAACTGGGAGACTCCTGGCTGGGCAGGAGCAGAGGAAGGAGGCTGGATGGGGGCCAGAAGGGGCTGTTTCTCCTCTAATACAGGGGCTGTGACAGGACGGAGCTGGGATCCAGCCCACGG
Organism: Platalea leucorodia; assembly: GCF_965183815.1. Classification (NCBI taxonomy): domain Eukaryota; kingdom Metazoa; phylum Chordata; class Aves; order Pelecaniformes; family Threskiornithidae; genus Platalea; species Platalea leucorodia. The sequence continues at coordinate 1,075,969 of NC_138838.1, forward strand.
GAGCTGCTCAGACCACCCTGGGCTGGCCCAGTCCACCCAGTGACTGCTGGATTGTGCTCCGGGGCTGTGGCCCAGGCTCGGCTGCTCTGCAGAGGTTTGGGAGGCTCCCTTCTGGTGGGACCACGTGCTTTGTTTTGAGGCGGCTCTGCAGGGATTTGGGGGGCTGCTTTGTGGTGGGAGGGGGTGCCTTGCTTTCAGGCAGGTTGAGAGATGCTCTGGAAGTGGGGAAGGCTCAGAGCTGTTGCTGTGTGGGCTCTGTTCCTTTGCCTCAGGTTCCATGGGGAGGTGATGGAGAAGGGCCAGTGTGCAGGGCAGAGGAAAGGTGGGTTGGGCACCGCTCCTCTCGCCCAGCACGTCCTTTTCGGAAGCCGTGGCTGGGTTTCATCTGCTTGGTTGCTCTGTGCTCCTCTCGCCCCTGTCCAAGAGGGGGGACTGCAGCCTGGAGGCAAAGGGGGATGGGAGAGCCTGTCATGGGGGTGTCTGGCCTGTGCGGGGCCAGGACCTGGCTTCCCCAGTGCCACCCACCCCAGTGCAGCCGCTTTCACGTTTCTGGGACAGAAGACCTTGGTGGATGGCTCAGGCTGTGGACTGTGGTCACCTTCCTTGCTCTCAGTAGCTACCTGGGTTGTTTGCACCCGAGTATCTCCTGCAGGATGGAGACCATGGGTCTGGTGTCTGTGGGAGATGGAGAGGATGGTGTGTCCCCTCTCTTCTTCCCTTCAGGCAGCCTAATGCTCAGCAGCATCTGACACCCATCAAGCGCTGGCTCAGGCCGGGCAGGGGGGACTGGAGCTGGTCCTTCCCCCTGTTGCAGGGCTCCGTAGAGCAGCCTCCCCTTGCTGCTCACATGCTCCTAGGCTCCCTCCCGTAACAAATGTTCTCTTTCTGCCAGGACGTTGCTTCTCAGCTTGGTTGCAACCCAAAGGACCTGCAAGCAAAGGGGAAGAAGAAGTGGCAGGAGAGGGGCCAGATGAGCTGCAGGGGCCGTGGGCCCTGCCCGGGGCTGAGGGATGCCCTTTTCCCAGGAGCTGGGAGCGAGAGGCTGCCTTTCCAACCCCCTCCCCAGCCAGAGCCGGGAGAATCCCAGGGTGCTGCTGCAACGCTCCTCACCCTCCCGTGGCCTGGCCCGGGCTCAGGGAGAGCACAGATCCCCCTTGTTCCAGCAAGAAAATAGCGGCACAGAGAGCGCCACAGTCCTTCCTCTGTTACCCAGCTGGCTGCGCCGGAGCAGGCGGGCACAGGGCTCTGCGCAAAGATCCTGCTCTCCTTTCCCTGCCGGAGGTGAGCTCCCAAATGGACCCCCTTCGGTCACCCCAAGCCACGATCTCCCGAGCCCACCAGAGCGGACGAGCCGTCCCTGGAGGGCGCAGCTTCTGGAAAGCCACGCAGCAGGAGGGCAGCGGCCACGACAAGACTTCCACAAACGGGATTCTGCAACCACAAATACGCCCCTGCCCTGGTGACAGGGCTGTTTGCTCAGACCCTGGGACAAAAACATCTTACGAGCCGAAGTGCCCCCCCTGGTCCAGGGAGAGAGCAGGGTCTCAGGTGCGGTGTGGTGGCCCAGACCCAGCAGGAGGGGCCCTGGGAGAGCGAGGAGCACTTGGGGCAGCGGAGCGCACCAGGAGTCTGCGTGTGTGGGAGTTTTCACCTTTTGATCCCATTTTTTGAATGCTTTGGGCAAACCAGATGCTGCTGCTGAGTCCTTGTCTGCTCATGCTGTCAAAGAGCCCCTGGGCTGCTACGTGGGGCGGCGAAGGGAAGGGGCAGCCCTGCTGCGGGAGGGCCAGCTCCCACCCGGGAGGGCGGCCCAGGCAGAGCAGCCGCTTGAAAGGGCACAGGGAGAGGGTCTCAGAGAGGACCGCTTAGCTAAGGAGCGTGAGGGTCCATGGGGCCCTCACCTCTGCCCTGGGCGAGGTCTTCTGCTTGCTCAGCTTTTACAAGGAGGGATGTAACCCCAGAACATCACCAGGTGTGTTCCCTGCACTGAAGCCTCAGCAACTGCCTCCGCTTGTCCAAGAATTCAAAAGCAAAGCTGAGCATGGTTTCCAGCTGGATCTACAGGAGAAGACCCAAACCTGACCTTGGGCTGCGGTTCTGCAGGGCTGGCTGCCTAGGTGAGAAACTGGCTCGGGAGCAGGGCCTGGAGGTGGGAAGTGTTTGCCATCTGCTGGAGACCTTCCCCATTGCACGGGCAGCAGGTCCAGCCAGAGCATTGCGCCGAGCCCAACGCGCAACCCTGGGGGTGACCACCTCCAGCCGGCTGCTTGTGCCAGGAGCAGGTGGTGGGGAAGGCTGCCTTCTCCCAAGACAGGACATGGCAAGCTTGCTTTGCTTTTGTGTCATGAGACAGCCCTTGGCTGCCAGAACGTCAGCCCTGAGAAAAGGTTTTCTGTGCGGGGTTGTGTGTAGGACCCCTGTGCTTGCTGCAGGAGAGCGTGGGTAGCGAATGAGCCATGGGCTGTAGATCTGGAGAGCCACTCTATCCCTGTCTTCCCTTTAGGATATGGGCACAACCCAACATTCACCAGGGCTCTTGTGGAGCGTTGTCTTTGTTTTCTAGATTCCTGAAGTCCAGCGGGCTGACTTGCAGACGTACCTCCAGTGGAAGACAACAGGAGGCAGACTTTGCAAGTACAAAGCACCACCTAAGGCCAAGTGCTCAGAAATGTCAGGTTCTGGGTATCTCAAAGCGAACACCCAAATGTTTTTCCCTTAGTTTCTCTGAACCTCAGCTGCCGTAGCTAAAATGGTCACGCAACGCTAATGCTGCTGGGCAAACCCTGCTCAGCTCCGGGCAGGTTGGTGCTCGGTGCTGAGGGCATCATCAGGGAAATAAAGGCATGCCTGTGTGGCTGTGATTTGGCAAAGGCAGCCTGCGTCTGTCCTTGGGATTACTGCCAGATTTCTGTGAGGGCCGCATCCTGACATGGCAGCCAGCCATGTCCCGCTCTTCAGGCTCTTGGTCCAAAAGTGAGGCTTTTCTAGGCACCCCAAATTTGTCTTGGAAAATGGCACAAACTGCAGCAATGTATTTCTGCCTTGCTGTGTCTGTTGGTGTCTTTCTGCTGACATTTACCAAAAATACTCATCTGGAGGCATATCCTGATGTAGAAATTTCAGTCCAGGGATTTCAATACAGTTTCACAAGTTACTCTATAGACCTTACAGTCCTGTCGGACCGGTTCTCCTGGGGAATCAAATATGAACGGTCCCAGAGGATGTAGACTAAGGGTCCATCCAGCCCAGCCTTATACCTCCAGATGTGGCCCCAGCAGACCCCTTGAAGAGAAAGGCAAATATTTGTGCTGCCTCTTTCAAGTGCACTCCCAGCCTCCAACCGTTCTCATTTTCCAAATCTTCTTGAGCTTATTGCTTTGAAATCCAAGCCCTGACTCAGACACATGGAAATTTCCTTGCGATTACCATGTGCCTTGGCAAGGAGCTCCTTGTATGAAGAGCTGCTTCCTTCTGTTCGTTTTGAACCTGGCTCTTGCCAGCTTCATTTGATGGTCCATGGATCTTGCACTGGGAGAGACGGTGAATAATTGCTATTTATCGCTCTTTCTAGGCCACTCATGATTTTGCAGACTTCAATTCCCATGCTGGAAAGTCTCGATCGAAAAATACCTGTTCTCATCTGAGATCTTACTTGTCTTTCTTGGAGCTGCACCACCCTGCAATCGCTGTCATTCTCTCTCTGCTTCCAGCTGACTTGCTCCCAGTTAAACCCAGAGTTTCCCACCTTAGTGATCTGGCAGCTCCCAGGGGCACTGTAATAATGTCATCGCCCAGACACGACTCCAACCGAGGCAGCGTGGTGGAGCAGGCGGCCTTCAGGGCTAAGAAAAGACTTCCTCCTGCTTCCCAAATCTGTTCTGGGGATGGATCCAAAGATACCATGTGTGGTTTGTATCGAAAGCTGAAACACACCATAAGGCAGAGGTTTTGCAGACTCCATAAGTAGCTGCTATTTGGGATGTATGATATGGAGGAGGTTTTAGAAATCAAAATATTTAGAGATTTGCATTATTTGTCTTGGCAGGAAGGAGCAGTCAAGACTGAAATATGAAATCTTCCTTCAAAGAAGGAACAGAGTTGAGGAAAACAGTGAATAGGGGGAATAACAGAGGTGTCAAAACCTCCAAGAATTCCTTTTGCGATGAATGGAAGCAGGAAACACAGCCCGGTGTATCTGAAAGAAGAGAGAATTCATTGAAAATGTCTAGGCACATTTATATTCCTGATTGATAGAAAATATTGATTTTTTCAGAATGAATCTTGACATTTCCATCAAACCCATATTTGAATATTGCAAGAACATCCAGAACATTCAGCTAAAAGCAGCTCCAAGCTGGGCTGTGTTGGTGTGAGCTGCATCAGCGAGGACGTCTCCAGCTCATTCCCCAGCCTGTTCTCCTCCTCTCAGTTTTATTCTAGTCCCTGTGTGGAGATGTGTAACGGGAACGTTCGGATTGGTCAAAATGGGGAATGTGTGCAAATGTTGGGTCTGAAAGCACTGGTGGAAATGGCAGGAGAAGGGCTACCAGAATGGTAGACCTTGGTGGCACCTAGGTTAGCAGGTCATCAGTGCATCATGATCATCTCGTCTCATCTCAGTCTGATCTCCTTCTCATCTCTCCGTGCGGTTTCCCAGTCTGCCACTCGGTCAGATCTGTCTCCAAGCCTGTTTCTAGCACCCCCAGCCTCAATCTGCCGTCTGTTGCCTCAGGCAGGGGTGTCAGTCTTGGTCTGTTATCTTGGGCCCGTCAAGCTGTCACGTCTCTTGTCTCAGGCAGCACGTCCATCAGTCATACATGGCCAGCCCCGTGGGGACAGGGGTGTGCAAGGGGGCCTGCACGGTCCAGGCAGCTCCTGCCCATACACCCTGCTCCCTGCCCAGGAGCCCGGCTTCACCTGCACCTTCCCCAGCATCCCTGGGCAGCAACTGGGGAAAAAAGGGTGCCAAGAGCTCCTGGAGGTGGGGGAAGCGTGGGTGCAGGGTGAGGGGAGTCGCTTATGGCTAGGCTGGAGCTGCAGCATGGCTGAATTGGGCATGGGGGTGGCGGGGAGCTGCTCTGCCCCAGATGTCCTGGGAGCACAGATGGACCCATTGCAGGAAGAGCTGGAACAGGGAGGCAGAGGGAGTGCAGAGGTGCTGTGGATTTGGCATCATGGCTCGGCACACACCTTTTTTCCAGGCTGGCCCTGCTGCCGCCGGTGCTAACATCTGGTGCCGGGTGTGCCGCAGCCTGCCTGGCCCCTTCCTGGCGGCTCCCCAGGAGAGCCGCTCTCCCGAGGCTCCCTGCTAGATTAAGCTGGGTGCTTCAGGCAGGGTGAGCAACTCCTGACCGCTCAAGGGATGGACCAGTAGCAGGCTGACATCTTCCTAGCCCCGCTCTGTGCAGCATTGGGGTGAGTGGCTCCAAGCCAGGACATTGGTTGTGGGACCTCATGACCTGGGAGATGCAAGGCTTCATCCTAGCATCTGAATGGGCTCCGGAGCACAGGACAAGGGGGATTATAGAGCAGGCAGGCTCCCACATGAATCCTGAGATCCTCAGCTGTTCAGAGCAGGGTACCGTGAGTCATTCTCTGCCACAGGCAGGTAAAGCCTCAGCCTTGATTTGGGCTGTCATGATTCACTCCTGCTCTGGGAGTTTAATCCCTTGGCACAATCTGGGATGGCAGCAGTCCCATCAGTGGGGAAAGAGAGATGCAGAGTAGCGAAAGGATGTGCCAAAGCCTTCACTGCTGCAAAGCTGGGGACTGGGCTCTGATGGCTGCAGAGGAACCGTGGGCTGGGGGCTGAATGGGGGCCGCCTTCTTGCCGTGTGATGGGAGATGCCTGGCCCTGCTAAGGAAGCGTCTTTCCCGAAGCCCCGCTGGCAGCGCGTGCCCCGGGGTCCCGGGGCTCTGCAGGCAGGCCCTCCCCGGCTGCCCGCTCTCCAGGCTTGTGCAGGCTCCCTGCCGCCACGGCAGCGAGGCACCCACATGTGGTCTCACCCTGGCTCAGTTTTGCTCGTGCTTAGTAACACAGTGTTTTCGTGAAACAAAAGGCTCTGTGTAAAGCAAATCCTGCAATGCCACCTAGCCCACACTTTCTAACAAGTCTGGCTCAGTTTTTCAAACAGTTCGGTCTACTGAGACGTGATGATGGTGTGCCACATGCCCTGGAGCACTTGGGAGCCCCAGACCTGCAATCAGCTCTCCTTCAGCCGGTCCAGGGAATCTCATTTCCCTTCTAGTTCCTCCTCTGGGTTCCTACAAGGCCACCGCTTTGGGCAGTGGTTTCTCTTTCTCCTCCACGGAGGATCTAGGTGCCTTTCTTCACTGGACCTCGCTCTTCCTCCACTCTCCTGAGGCTTCATCCACAAGCCTTTGCCTGGAAATCAGCAGAGCCCTGCTGTAGGGATGTAGCATTTCCAACAGGAGTTTCTCTGCCAGCACAGTGACACCGTTCCCGTCCCAAACAATATGAGCTAAACCAGCAAATCTCTTCTGTATGTGTCCGTGGCTGGTGCGCCAATGACAAAGCAATGTCAGGAGGAGGTCGATTCTCCACTGCTGGAACTAAATAATCATCTAAGCCAACTCTGCTGTGCCAACATGGTCATGAGCTTCTAAAGCTCTTTGTAAACGTTAATGGCCGATTCTCACGTCCATGGGTAACATAGTGCTATTTTAGCTGTCACTGGTATTTGTGAAACTGCAACGTAGTGAAAGCACCAGTGTCCTAATGACTTGCTGCAAGTGAAGGTCAAGAACAGGAGAGGAGCCCAGACGTGGGCTGGCACAGCGCTCTGCCCTCTGCTCTGCACGCTTGCATACTGATGGCCGCCTGGGCCCCGTGGCGAAAGCCCCCGGCTCCTTGGGGCAGTGCTGGAAGCGGGGCAGGGCATGGCTGCGGTGAGGCTCGCCGACCCGCCGAGTGGGCAAACGGGGAGGGCTGCCTGACTCACGGACTCTCCCCGCTCCCGTCGCCGTAGGAGAAGTGAATCGTGCCCTGTTTGTCTGTGATGCAGATATTCTAGGAAATACTAGTGCGTGGCAGCCATGGTCATTCTCCATCCATCGCAATCATGTGACTTTTAGGCAAGAGGTCCGGCTACTGATCTGAATTGCTACTTCTAGGTTTTCTACAGAGTCCTTTGGTCAGGGGAAAGGAAAAGAGTGGTCATATCCTGTTCACTATCATTTCATGGTATCATGTCATCATATAATATGCCACATCAGGACACTACTCTCATCGAGGCTCCGGGCACTTCCCTCCACAGGACTGCGCGGCACCCTTGACACAGCACTTTTTCCATTGTGTCATGTCGTGTAGCAATGTTTCCGGCATGTTTCTGTCCTCGCTGTCTGTCCGCCTCTATAAAGCGGGCTGAACCCAGGGATCCCACATCAGGCATAGCAAGGGGCTCTCTGCAGCAGTCTGGCCTGACTCCTACAATTTATCTCCACCCAACAGGAGCATGAAGGCCTTCACAGCTGCCCTTGCTGTACTTTTTGTGGCTGTCCTCTGCTACCAGGTCTCCTCTTCTCCAAGTGAGTCCAAGCTCTCCTCTCCGAGGAGCTCTCTCCTCTTTTTTTCTGCTGTATAAGGTCTAGTAGTGCTTGGCAGCTCTCCCTTCCGAGCATCTGCGGTGGGAAAGGAGACGCCCACAGTGGAAGCAGCCCCTCCTCCCGCGGGGACCTTCTGGTCTCCTGACCCTGCTTCTCCCCACTGGTGCTTTTCCTGGTCTGGTTTAATCAGAAAACTTAACTTCTCTTCCAGCTTCTGTCAACTTCTCCGGTCCCTGCTGTGTCCAATACAGCCCCAAAGCGTTTCCTGCGAGCCGCGTGGTGATGTACGAGCACACAGGCAGCCACTGCTTCCAGCCAGCCGTGATGTGAGTAGATCTCCTGCACAAATCCTGGGGGCCCTGCTCCACTGAAGGAAATCCCACATCTCACCCCATCCTGGCAAGGGAAAACATCAGGCTGGGCTCTCCTGTGTTAGGAGAACAGCCTGGAAACATCTCGGAGGCCAATCCCACATCCCAGGCAGCCAGTTTCTGGACCTCCCTATTAGATTTGAGCCAAAAGAGCTTCTGCTGGTGACCCCCGTGATCCCCAGAGAGCGGGACACAGGCAGGACGATGTCCCAGCTGGAGCAGGCATGCTGGGGACGAAGTGGCTTAAGCGGCAGAGAGCAAGACACCTGTAATGACATTAAGCCACCCCCCCCCCCAACCCCCCCCAATATTTCCCTGGGGCTGTTCTGCACCTATAGAGGTGTCTGGTTTGGTGGGGTTCACCAGTGGCAAGGAGCGGGTGGTCCTCTCCTCTCCTCTCCTCTCCTCTCCTCTCCTCTCCTCTCCTCTCCTCTCCTCTCCTCTCCTCTCCTCTCCTCTCCTCTCCTCTCCTCTCCTCTCCTCTCCTCTCCTCTCCTCTCCTCTCCTCTCCTCTCCTCTCCTCTCCTCTCCTCTCCTCTCCTCTCCTCTCCTCTCCTCTCCTCTCCTCTCCTCTCCTCTCCTCTCCTCTCCTCTCCTCTCCTCTCCTCTCCTCTCTCCTCTCCTCTCTCCTCTCCTCTCCTCTCCTCTCCTCTCCTCTCCTCTCCTCTCCTCTCCTCTCCTCTCCTCTCCTCTCCTCTCCTCTCCTCTCCTCTCCTCTCCTCTCCTCTCCTCTCTCCTCTCTCCTCTCTCCTCTCCTCTCCTCTCCTCTCCTCTCCTCTCCTCTCCTCTCTCTCTCTCCTCTCCTCTCCTCTCCTCTCCTCTCCTCTCCTCTCCTCTCCTCTCCTCTCCTCTCCTCTCTCTCCTCTCCAACTGGATTTTCTTTTGCAGATTTACCACAGTCACAGGCAAGATGGTCTGTGGCAAACCTGATGATAAGTGGGTCCAGGACATCGTGAATCACCAAAAGGACAAGGCAGGCAGCGGATGAGCAACGCCCTACTCCCTCCAAGCATCACCTCTGCGAGGACCTTCTCTAATGGGCAGCTCCGCAACCGTTCCTTTTTTCTTATTGCCTGTCAATCTGGCAGACTATTTAATGCAGTGTTTAGCACTTTTATTTAAGTTTTTGCGAAGGTATTTTTAATTTATTTGGCATTTTCAGTGAAATATTTCATTCTAATTTATACTGATTGTGTTGAAGTTACTTTGTGTAATAAAAAGCAGCAAAACCTGCAGCTTCTCCCACTGGCTCTCGGGATGCTTCACGGAGGCTGCGGTGGGCAGCGGTGGCTGGGAGGGGGTCCAGGCTGACGCTAGATGGGTCTGCGGGGTGGTGGGGTGGCCCCCAGCTGCCCCCCAGCCCCTCCGTGCTGCGCACCCCCCGGCACGGTGCAGCGGTGCTCATCCTGCCCGCTCCCGGCAGGGCTCTGGGCAGCTGCCTGCGCCTCCGACCCCTTGCCTGCCAGGCTGTGCTGGAGCCCTGCCCCGGTCGATACCCAAGCTTGCGGCTCTCTGCGGTGGGTGGGTGTCGCAGGGGATGTTTTGGCAAGTGGCGGTGTGGGAAGGCGCGGGGTTCACCGAGCTCGGCCAGCAACCTCAGGCAGCTTGTGAGCAGGCAGCGGGCAGGCAACGCCGGGGCTCCTGCTGCAACGAGGGGCTGCTCTGCTCAGTGAACACCAGATAAGACCCCGTCTCCTCTGCCATCCCAGTGCCCAGGGTTATCTATGGGCAGGGATTATTTTTGGCGCTTCCTAATTTGTCCTGCTCTCCCAGCACGGTTTTTCTTTCACTTCTACCACTGGGGCTGGAGCAAGCCCCAGCCTTCAGGGCCGGCTGCAGCTGTCCCGGCTGGCGCCACGCTCCTCCCCCAGCCGGCGCGGAGGCTCCCACGGCCGGTGCCGCACAGCGGTGAGGCCGGCGTCTCCTCCAGGCTTCCGTGGCGTTGCCGGTTCTGCCTCGCCGTGAGGCTACCGCAACTGTGCCTGCCTGCGAGCCTGCCTTTGCTGGTTGACCCTGGGGGGAAGGAGGTGCCCGGCAAGGCAGCCCAACCGTGGAGGCCACCATGGCCCTGGCGGGTGCCCTGGAGCGGCTGCAGGAGGAGGCCATCTGCCCCATCTGCCTGGAGTACATGAGCGAGCCGGTCAGCGTCGACTGCGGGCACAACTTCTGCCGGGGCTGCATTGCCAAACACTGCCAGGAGAAGGGTCTCTGGGCCGATGGGCCCTTCTCCTGCCCGCAGTGCCGGGCCTCCTGCCACCGCAGCGGCTTCCGACCCAACCGGCAGCTGGCCAACATCGTGGAGAGCATCCGGCAACTGGGGCTGCGGGGCGGCCCGGGGTTGGAGCCGGGGCCAGGGACCCCACTTTGTGCCCAGCACGACGAGCGCCTCAAGCTCTTCTGCGAGGAGGATGAGGAGGCCATCTGCGTGGTGTGCCGGGAGTCCCTGCACCACCGCTCGCACACTGTCTACCCCATCGAGGAGGCTGCGCAGGTGTACAAGGTAGGGGAGGTTGGGGCGCCGGGGGTCCCCATCCTGCCCTGATGCACCCTGGGCACGCTAGCGCCGGGGGGATCAGCCACAAGGGCCCCACCGCCCCTCTCCCAACAGCCCCAGTGGCACTGCTGGGAAAGCAGAGGAGGGGGTGGCAGAGACGGCAGCACCCACCCAGCCGCTCTCATTGCAGGGATGAGACCGGACCCACCGGCTCCCAAGTTATGGAGGCACCCAGCTCACCCCTGTCCATCCGGGTGCACGGAGGCAGCCTGGCTCCCTGCCCTCTGCAATCCCCCCCGCCCCAGAGAAGGGGTGGTGATGGGTCCTGCCCTGGGGATATTTCGCCTCGATGGAGGAGTGCACCCAAACCCCACGTCCCAGCGGTGCTCCTGGCAGCACACCGCCAGCCGCTCCACGCCCCGGCATTGCGGGGAGCTGTCACTTTGTTCTCCAAAACCTAAATAGTGAGAAAACTACGGGTAAAACCCGAGGAGCGCGGAGAGGGTTAACGCTGCGAGCGGAGTGAAGAGCACAGCTGCTGGGTCCGGGTGCCAGGGCCGGCACCGCCTGGCACGGGGTCACTGTCCCCTGGCTGCCCGCTGGCACCAGCGGTCCCGGGGCAGAGGGGGCCCGGCCGAACTGCGCCGCTCGGTGGGTGCTGCTGGGGCAAGCTGAGCCCATTTCTTCTCTTTTCAGGTCAAACTCCAGAAATCCCTGGAGCAACTTTTGAAGGAAGTGGATGACGTGAAGAAGCGTGAGTCAGCGGAAAGGATGAAAACCCAGGAGTGCAAGGCAGGTGCCTGGCTTAGTTCTTAAAGAATGAGCTTCAGAGAAATCAGCAATTACGATCTTGTCCGGGGCCGTGAATTTGGCATAGTCCTTGGGATGGGACACGTCCCAGTGTCCTGCTGTTGTATGGAGAACCCGTGCTGGGAACCAGGCTCAGTGACTGTGTGCGGCTCTATAAAAAAATAAAAAGGTTTGCAAAGAAACGCTTTGCAAAGAGCAGCACGCCAGTTCCACCGAAACCACAGGGGCTTGTGTGCCGGTTAAACAAATAGACACTGGATATTTGTTATTTGCCTTCCATTTTACAACGTGTGCTTGAGTTACGAGCCAGGCGTGAGCCGTACAGTGAGCTCTGCTTCACAGCAATAGGAACTGGAAGTGTTTTCATTAAAAAAAAAGCTGAATTACTGCACCTCTACCTGACTCCAGGCCGTCCCAGGGAGATACAAAGCCAACAAAACAGCTGCATTTCATGTCTCTCTGGGGTGGAAGCGGGAAAGTAAAAGTAATTGCAGAAAAGGAAACGAAACTCCTGGACTGAGTTATCCAGCCCTGAGCTGGAGTTGATGATTAATCAGCTTTGGCAGGGAAAACAGGTTTCTCTGGACTCCCCTAGTTATTTGCTCAGCTCCCCTGCCTTCCCACCGCAGCCTGGCCAAGTGGGTGGTGGGTTTTTGGGGTGCCCGCTGTCCCCCTCAGGGCTGGGACAGGGCCAGGGATGGAGGTTGTGAAAGGGCTGTGCCACTCTCCCCACACCCGCCTGAGTCAGGGCTCCAGGGCCAGGGCTCAGCCACTTCCAGCTTCCTCGGCTGGTTGCGCTTTTTTAGTTAAAAGGAAAAAAAATGTCCCTTGCGAGCAGCGGGGGGGGAAGTGGCTGTGACCGTCCTGGTTTATCAAGCCTTCGTGACTCAGGTCCAAGAAATCATGTGCTTGGACAGAAAAATAAATGCAATTCAGTTTCCTTTCGTTTATCTTCTGCATTTTGAGGTTTCATGGTCCTAGCTAACCGCAGCATGTTTGCCTGGTGCTTCAGGTTTCGAGCAAAGTGCCAATTTTTAGGGCTCAGGCGAAAAACCCTAAAGCGCTGGCAGACCCTGCCTGTTGCTGGCTGTAGTGAGAGCTCCCAGACGCCTGGGGAGTCCTCCCTGGCTCCCCCTTCCCATCCCTCCCCAGCCCCGGGGCTTCTTCCACCTCTTTCCCATTGCTGTGGGTTTTTCCAGACATGGAGCGTTTCCTCCGGGCTGCCCGAGCAGCGGGTTAGCCTGAATCTAGCTGGAGGGACGAGTTGTAGAACATCTAACAAAAACCTACCCCGACACCTGATGGCATCTCCTTGCCGCCCCCCAGTCCCCCCGTGCTGCACCGAGACATCTGAGGTCCAGCTCAGCAGAAATGCCCCAGGCAAAGTCCTACTGCTGGTAAACTGAGGAGGTCGAGTGGGAACTCAGGCGAGGTGGAAGCACAGCAGTTAGCCTCTGGCTGTTTTGTTTAAATAAATGCACTTATCAAAAAAATAGGGTGGTTTCCCAGGGCCTGATGCCGGGCACGGATGCTGGAGAATCTGGCTGTGTCTCGGCTGCATAGCTAACGTTGCCTCACTTCACCCTGCGTATCTTCTTACTGCAAGGAGACGGTGAAGAAAAAGCGGGAGAGGATTGTGAGCGAGTTCGGGAAGCTGCATCGGCTGCTGGCTGACGAGGAGAAGCTGCTGCTCCAGAAGCTGGAGGAGGAGGAGAAGCGGATTCTGCTGATGATCAATGAAAACCTGGCCAGGCTGGTGGAGCAGAAGTCCTTGCTGGAGGAGCTGATCCTGGAGATAAAGGAGAAGACCCAGCAGCCGGCCGACGCGCTGCTCAAGGTCAGGCTATGCCACCAGCCCCCCTAACTCAGCCCCGATGCCTTTGCCGTCTGGGCGGGTGGCCGGGGCCAGGCTGGCTGGTGGGCACGAGGCTCTGGAGCCCCACACCCAGAATGATTTTTCTCTTCTCTTTCTAGGACATGAAAAGCGTCCTGAGCAGGTAGGTACCTGTGCTCCCTCCTCCTGCTGTCCTGCCTGCCTCCAGGCTCTGAGATGTTCGTGTCTGCTCCGTGCCAGCCACCCCCTGTCCTCCCTGCCCAGTGTCTGGTTGGGTCCTCCCTGAGGCGAACAAAGGAGGGACTGAGACCAGCGGAGGCTGGAGAAAAGACTCCATCCTCTTCTTCCAGGGCCCCAGAGCCAAAGTCTTGCCTGGCCTTGTGGTGGGTGGGATGCATCCCCTCCTAAGGGACACGCTGCCTGGCTGGCCCTGCTCCCTCCTTCCCAGGGATGGGCACTGCTGCTCCCTGCATCGTTGAGCTCTGGTCCCACCGGGCTTGCCGATAAGCGAGTGGTTATCCCTAGTGCTCTTCACAGCCAAAGAGCTCAAGGGAGGAGATGCATCTGTGTGGCCAACAGAAAGGCGTTAATCGCCCCCCAGCAGGAGACCGGCCGCACTGGGGGCTCTGGATACAGCCCATGGGCATCGCTCTCCTTTCAGGTGCGAGGGGGTAAAGTTCCAGTCCCCCAAGGCTGTGTCTGTGACCCTGAAGGAAAACTACAGCATCCCCGAGCGCTGCCTGGGCATGAGGGACATGCTGAAGAAGTTCAAAGGTAAGGGGGCTGCTTTTGTGCCAGCTCCTGGCACATGTGGTCTCCGGTCCCTGTCCCCCGTACCCTGGGGCATGGGGAGGTTTTCTCAACAAGCTTTGTCCCGACGGTCCCAGTTTGTGTACTGATGAGTTCAGGCTGGTTTTGTGATGGGGAGACCTTCCTCATTCTGGTCTTGGATGGGTTGTGAGGTGACCCTGAAGCCTAGGAGGTCACTCAAGGATTTTCAGGCTCTGTGTTGCCCACGAACTCTTGCTTTCAGTATTGGCTGTTTCTGAAACTGTGCCAGGGGCTGCGGAGCCACCCTCCTTCTGTTCCTGCTCTGCAGCCAGATGACAAATATTTTGATGTGGTTTATGGTTAGCATCATTTTCTGTATTGCACTTCCCCACTGCTGGGCAGCGCTGGAAGCTGTGCAAAACCACAGGCACAGGCAAATAAACGTGGAAGGTAGGAAGATCTGGAAGAGCCCAGCATCCAGGTCGCAGGCACCCGCTCGTGTCCGCGCCTGCAGACCCCTGAAGTCTGTCCTTCCACCCTTCTCTCGCTCCAGTGGACGTGACTCTGGACCCCGAGACGGCGCACTCTGAGCTCACCCTGTCCGAGGACCGCAAGAGCGTGCGGCGCGGGAGCAAGAAGCTGCTTCTGTCCCTCTTCGACAACCCCAAGAGGTTCAGCACCTCTCCGGTGGTGCTGGGGAGTCAGGTCTTCTTCTCAGGCCGCTGCTACTGGGAGGTGCAGGTGGGAGACAAGCCCGAGTGGGGCTTGGGGCTGTGCAGGGAGTCTGCCAGCCGGAAAGGCAACGTCCTCTTCTCCCCAAACAATGGCTACTGGGTGCTGTGGCTGAAAAACGGGGGCAACTATGAGGCCCTCACCTCGCCCGTCTCCCCTCTCGCCCTGAGCGTGAGGCCCCGGCGCATCGGGATCTTCCTGGACTACGAGGCAGGAGAAATCTCCTTTTACAACGTGAGCGACCGCTCCCACATTTACACCTTCACTGACAAGTTTTCGGGGAACCTCCGACCTCTCTTCTTCCTGGGTGCCTTTTTGGGGGGCAGAAATGCAGAGCCCTTGGTGATCTCCTGGGTCAGGGACACGCAGGGAACTGGGTGCATTGTCCTGTGACAGCGGCTGCCCCAGCTTCTCACCGGTGGCCAGAGACTTGGGAGCCCGACTGGCTCCTCCCGTGAGCAGGGCAGCACCGGGGAAATATCTGTGTGCCTTGGCGAGCGTCACGGCAGGGTCCCCGTGCGCTCCTGGCTGCTGGGGTGACTCGCCAAGTGTGACACCCACGGCGTGCCGTGCCCATGCTGGGAAGGGCGCTTTGCAGCGGGGACGTGCCACAACCCACTGTGCTGGCAATGGGGACAGGAGCCCGCCGACCACCGCTGCCCTGCCGCTCATCTCACCGGCTGCTGGAGAAGGGTGCGCGCCCAGCCTGCTGCCTAGGGCTGATTTTGGTGTGAATTGTACTGGAACGAGGCAATAAAGGGTTGATTTGGGGAGCCTTGTGTTGTTAACAGTGTGCTTTTGTGATGCGTCCATTGCTGCTCGTTAGCCCCAGCTAACCACAGCTAGCCCACAGCATCTCAGCCCACAGCATCTCAGAGGACAAAGTGTGCTGCTGGACCTGGTCCTCTCCGGCCCAGGGAGGGTCCTTGAGAGATCCCGCTGTGGCTTCGGTGGGACACCGCAGCAAGCCGGGCACCCGCCAGGTCCTTAAGCTCAGCTGTGGCATCAGCCAGTCCTACTCATCTAAACCAGGGTGCCTGTGGTCCACAGGGCCAGGAGGAAGGAGACACTGCCCTGGGGGCAGACGGGGCGGAGGCGATGCCAGCAGCTGTGGACTGCCAGCTGGAGCGGCCGCGGTGCGTGCCCTTCAGACAAAAATAATGAAGCTGCTTAATTTAAAGACCGATTCAATTAAAACAAAATGAGATTTGATAAAACATGGTCTTAAATGCTCAGCACAATTTCTCTGGGGATGTTCTGAATGGTGCTTTAGGAGTCTCCTAGTGAAAAATGATGCTGGGCCTGAGATAGCAGTTCCTCTCAGCTGAGTTTTGTTGTGTTTTGGGGAGTCCCATCCTCCTCGCTTCAGCTTCAGGCTCTTTCTTTTGGAGGCTGCATGGCAGAGAGAAGAGACCAGCTAGAAGAGCCCAGTCCCAGCTTTGCCATGTCCCAGGAAGGAGAAGCGCAATGGGTCTCGGTGGGCTCTGCAGCTCATTGACCTCCATGGAGATCTTACAGAGGCAGTTTATGGAGCCTGAGAAGATAAGAAAGGACATGACTTTGAGGTCTTGACAGAGGGCTGGAAGCAGAGGCAGGTGGCGGGGGGAGTGGTGAGGACAGCCAGGGAAACCTGTTGTGCAGGGTGACAGTTGGAAAGGGACCAGGCTAAATGTCACCGAACGAGGGGCAGGAGGAGGTGGTGGCATGGAAACTGTCCAGAAAGCAAGAGCAATCTGACCACGGCAGGGTGACGGATGAGTGGTGCTTGCTGCGGCACCGGAGGGACAAAGAGCGTTTCCAGAAGAGGCAGGAGGAAGTGCAACAGTTCGGAGATCTTGCAAAGAGGGGGAAGAAATGAATGAGCAGAAAGGATGTGAACTCACCCGGACGCAGCATCCATAGCGTTCCTAGAAATCATGAATCCACCTCTTGCAGGAAGGGGAGTAAAGGTTGAAGGCATGAGATAGCTCTGAATATGCTATAAGATTTTCCATCTGGTGGACTCTCCACATCACCTGCAACTAAGAAACTGCTCAGGGCAGATACCATTCTGCCCTGAGATGCCCAGACTGGTTGGCAATGGGCAGCTAGAGAAAAGCCAGCAGCACTGGGACCAGGCTTTTAGAGCTCCCTGCTGACTTAAAGCTAAAGCTGCTCCTAAAGCTATTTGCAAGCAGGTTTTCTGTTTAAGTCATGCCAAGTTGAGCTTGCCCTCGTCCTTGGTGGAAATGCATTTATTGCCTGGCTTTGGCCTCCACGCAGATCCTGCCCAGCAAGGACCAGGTCCTGCTCGGGCCACCCACCCCAGCCGTGAGGGATGGCTGCACGGCACGGTGCGGTCCGACCCGAGCATGTGGGTACTCCTGCAAGCGCTCCTGCTCCCCGGCTCCAAGCAAGGTGGTGACCCTTACGCGGCATCATAAAGTTACTTATTACCAAAGGGGCTGACCTGTATGTGCCAGGCTAACCACAGCCACACCATTGCTATTTGATTTCCATATTCTGAAGGAAGATACTTATGCATATACATATATTTTACAGGGACATTTTGGGTTGAGGCAGTCTCTTGCTGTCGTGAGTCCCAGGACTGATCTGCTCAAGGTGTCTGGTTTTACTGACGGCAGTAATCCGTCGGGATACCACGTCTGGCAGAACAGCCATGGGTTGGGGTTGGGTGATCGGGGAGATGGTTTTTTCTGAGCAATCGGTAGATTAATGTCACATTTTTGGGCTTTAGCTCCTGGGGCAGTGCGGTCACCCAGAGGCGCTGACTGTGTCGCCTGTTAAGATTCTCCATAGCAAAAATTGCAGACCTGCAGTTTTAGAAATGTGCTTTCTCAACAAATGTTATCATCTTTCTTTCTCTTCCAGTATAGCGGAAAACGCTTTGTAATCTTAGGGGGATGTGAGTAGTCGTCTGTGTCTTTCTAAGAACTGAGCAGAAATGTTCTTTCGGGTCTTCATTGCCACTTCTGCCTTCTGTTGGCCATTATGGGGAAGGTGGTAGCCAGGCACCATTTCTAGTGTAATACTTCTGTGTCTTCCTCAGCCCTGGAAGTCTGGGATATATCAGTACTTTAGGAAACCATTACTTTTGTATGCAGCATGCGAAACCATCCACTTTTACATGCCTTTTTTGGGTGCTGGCCCCCCAGAAGAGAGATGCTCTCCTATCTTGGTGTCTCTGGGAAGAGCTATTGTGGGTGGAAGACTGAGCCTCCCCTCCCTGCGGCGAGCCGGAGCCCTGGTCCCTGGGATGGTGAGGGAGGCACAGAGCTGGCATTTCTGAGCACACAGGCATTTTGCCTTCAGGGTATCTAATTCCTCTCTGAAAAACTGGAGATGTAAAAGCTGTCAGACCATGAACTTCGATTGCCATCAGTCTGTATCTCCATCAGCACAGCCCCGCTCCTCCTTCTGTGCAATGCCAGACTCCGACCTCCAAGCCCCGTGGCTGTTGTTATACCTCAAAATGCCTACGGACACACCAGGGTGATATAAACAACAAATATATAGCGATGTGCATGCATATTATAATAATGATGTTATTCTTATCGTAGTAATGATTTTATTTTTGTTCACAGCTAGGCTTCCCCAGAGTTTTCATTAAAAATATTTAGGTTTATGTACATTGCACAAACCATTCGGTAAATACCAGACTCTGGTTTCAGGATGAGTCTCTCTTTTAGTAGTTTACAAATTCTGAAGCCCTTGACATCATTGCTCTTGTCTTGGTCTGAATCCAGAGGAAACCCCCTGCAAGCCACCCTCCTCTTGGATCCCACCCCTCCCCTTTCTCTTCATCTGCTGCCTCCAGCTTAGTGCCCTCTGCTTCTTGCATTCACCTGCCCCGTCTCCAGTGGGTGCTCCCCGAGCACCCTGCGAGGCCGTTTCTGGGAGGGGTGAGCATCACGATTAGCCCCTGAGACCCACGCACGAGCACCGGGGCATCCCAGGGCTCCTCCAAGGGCTGCACGGTGTGAGGGTTTTCTTGCATCACTCAGCTCTAGCAGCAAGGTCAGCCCCAAACAGATGCATCAGCGTATATGGCAAATGTATTCCCTGCTCTGGGCAGGGTAATCCCTGGGTGAAGATTTGAGCTAATGGTGACAGGGGTACCGCAGTCCCTGCCTGCCTGTCCCTGCTCTGGGCCACCTTCTTGCACTCCTCCTCCTCCTCCTTTGCAAAATGTGGCAGCTCTAAGATCACCAGGGATGCTTTCTCCATGTGCACCCTGCTGCTTGTGGGCCTTGGAGGCAGCTGCCAGCTTGCTGAAAGCTGCTGGCTGCCTTTGCCTTGCTCGTGCGGGCTTCATTCACACCTCTGTGCCCGGGGGCGTGGATTATCGAGCGCGCTGTATTCCTTGCATGCACTTTGAGGGCTCCTCTGAGCTGTCACGCGTAGGTGGGTGTAAGATCAAGAAAGACACGAGCAATTCAGGACTCCCTGCAGGCTCCCGGAATAGCAGTGAGGAGTTAGCTGAGGTACCCAGGGTGGGTGTCTGCGGTGGGTGGCTTGAATGTGACCCCGGTTGTTAAGGACGTTGGTGCATGGGGTTGTTTGTAACAGGCTCAAACAGGGCCCGGGCTGGATGGTGCTCCCCAGATGACTCTGCACTCCGTGTCCTTCGACAAGAAACCCCAAGGCTGCAGGACGGTGCCACAGGGACAGATGGGGCTTGTATCCAAGAGGGACTGTGGAGGCTCAAGCCATTTTGGGATGACCCCGTTGCAGGTGTCCCCCATCCTGTCCCCTGCTCCTGCTGTTCCCTGGAGCGGGGGCAGCTCTGGGCACTCAGGTTTGTGCCAATCTCAGTCCTCAAGGTGAAGCTACCAGGCTCTGGCACTCAGATACAGAGCCGGCTGTTACCCAATGGCCAAGGTGTCCTCACCTCCAGCGTGGCCACGATGACCCCTGCTCCTGGTGCTGGCCCTGGAGCATGCAGTGCCCAGGGACTCAGGGCTGTGACCAAAGCCACTGCCCTTGCATGCAGGAGCAGCTCCTTGTCACCAAGGCACAGCCGCCTTCGTGGTGATGCCCACCCGAACCACCCAGCCACGGGCTCCCTCCCAGCAGCTCCTCAGGGAAGGGAGCTCATGTCCTGCTCGCTGGCACAGCTCTCCATTTCACCCCCTCTCCTCCTCGGGTGCTATTTTAAGCTGGGTGCAGTCAGCACTGCAGGGGGATGACTGATGGGGTGCACGCCGCCTCGTGGGCTGAGGAGCTGGGGGCTGCAGCTCCTGAAGTGACGAGGCTCCTGACATAACCGATACGCTCCTTCCTCCCCCAAACGCACCCACGTCCCCCTTCCAGCCCCACCTGAGGCTCCTCTCGCTGCACAGCTCTCACCCAGCCTCTGCCCTCTGTCTTCTCCTCTTCACCCCCTCCCCAGGAGCCCCCTTCCTGCCTCACTACCCCACGTCCCACTGACGTTCATGTCTGTCCTCCCAAATTCAGTGTGTAAATGCTGTGGGGTGAGCTGAGTCTCTGACCTGAGCCTTTTTCCTTGGGCTGCACCAGAGGTCCAGGCAGGAGGAACCCAAACCCTCATTGTTCATCCGACAGTGCACGTCCAGAGCTGATCAGAGCAATCGAAATGCCATCAGTGGCGTGGGCTCCATCTCCTTCAGCTCCGCTGGGAGACCAGCCCCAGGGCTGCGGTGGAGATGGCTCCTTGCAGGGCCAGATCCTGCCCTGGGGCTGGGGTCTGGCAGGGCGATTGCGGGGGGACACTGCAGCTCTGGACAGGCATCTCCAGAGATGGGCAGGTTTTGGAGGCACGGAGAAAAAGCACCTTTTCTCATAACAGGGACACATCTGCTAAGCCTTGTGTCCCAGCTAAATGAGAGTTTAATGAAATGGTCCTACAAATCTGGTAGTGATATATATTTTTTCCATTCTCAGCTCTGGGAATAGCTGATCCATTTTAGCTGCAGCTCTCAGAAAACTTTCCCTGAAAGAGCCGGTATGTTAAATTCTAGCCCCTAAAGGTAACTTTTTAATTGACTGTAATGGGGCCAGCGATGGAATTTAACTAGCTGCCAGTAGTCATAATGAGTAGTGATTAAATACCTCATAAAAAGAGTGAGCCAAACTACCTGAATGTACTCTATGCCCTTCTCACACCTCCTCCTTCATGGTTTTTCTTTTCTTATTTTGCAAAACAGCACGTTTGGGTAAGGAAAGCTTGTGAGGGTTTTGACAGCATAGAAAAGGGAATAAAGAACATGTTGCCACTATTATAATTTCAGCTATTGTCATTGCAAAGAATTGTAATAGAAGCAAAGACAGAAAGTTCTTACAAAAATATTTATTTCTCAAATTTGAATTAAATATTACATCAAAAATGCAATTAATTAAATACAGAAAATATAACCTGAGCATGAGTCTTCATTTAAAAACTATATCTATTAAATAATATTCTTATTTGTCTGGAGTGGAGATATTGCACCTGATCCCTCCCCTATAAAAAATTAAATAGCAAAACACTAAAGTCAGATTCTGGGACATTTTCAGTTTTCTAACTAGCTTTAAATGACACTGAAGCGTTTCCAACGGAGCCCACAGCTGGCCGTGGCTCGCTCGTCCTGGCAGCGGGGCGATGCGGCGGCAGGGTCTGTCCGGGGGCCTCAGTTCAGCTCCAGGTCGTTCACGTACTGCTGGACCCACTCCTGCTCGGGGTTGGCGCAGACTTCGCGGCCCTTCTTTGTGACAAACCTGTGGGGTGCAAAAAGGTTAAGTTTTCGGTGGGAGAGCAATGCATGGAGGGGAACCCTGCCCCAAACCCAGCCTCTCCCGAGGATCAGCAGAATTTGGGCATGTGGCACATCATGCCCATTACGTCGGCAGTGGTGGAGCAGGACTGGCGCGAGCCCCCTGTGCGCTGAGCCCATGGAGCATCACCTTGCACCTTTTGGGCACCCATCCCTCCTGTCCCCAGGGCCAGCCTCCATCCCCTGTCTTTTGAAAAGGGGTCTTTCCCTCTCTGGATCCTCATCCCAAAGGGAGACCCCACCACCACCCTGGAGGAGAGGACTTACACGACGGCGGGCTGGGAGCACAGGCTGTTGGTCTCATAGTACTCCACCACGAAGCTGCGGGGCAGCTGCCGGGCGATGTAGGTGAAGCAGCAGGAGGTCGGCGGGTCGGAGCCAACTGTGAAAGGCAAAGATGGTCATCAGCAGTGGCAAGGGATGGGGAGCAGGGGCAGGGAGCTGGGACCGCAGACCCCCGGGTCCGGGGAGTGGGGAGGACATGGAGGAGGAAGAGAAAAGATGGGGTCTTTTTTCATCTTCCTGTGATTCTTTCTCTTCTGGGTTCACCCTGAGCTGGGGCTGACACAGCCCATGCCGTGCTTTGAGCTGTGCCTTTCCCATGGCAGGAGAGCCCCGATGGCCCTGGAGCACCTGCCAGAGGGTGGGCTGACATGGTAAGGGACCTGGGGTGGGAGACCTGGCAGAAGGGACCCTGTCCCAGCAGCGTCCCCATTTAGAGAGAAGGGGCAGAGCCCAGACTTACTTGGCGCAGCAGAGGTCTGGTAGCAGAAGGCGGCGATGAGAACGGCGAGAGCAGCCACAGAGACCTTCATGTCAGCTGAGAAGTGGTGGCCGAAGCTGAAGCAGGCAAGTGGAGCTTGAAAACCTCTTCTCTGTCTGATGCTGAGACAGTCATCTCCCCAATTTATGGGCTGAGGAGATCCGTGCAGTGGCTTGCGTAGGCATGGTGGAATTTCCCCCAGAGAAGAGGCTGCTTGTGGTGTGATCTCGTGGTGGAATGGAGCAGCAGCCCCAGCCCCGGAAGGGTGAAGCTCCCCCCTCCATTCAGAGCCTCCCCAGTGACACAGGATATGAAAGTCACCATCGCTAGTTCTGCTTCTTTCATGCCCCTTAGTAAGAATTTCCCCTGTGGAGGTTCCTGTATTTGTCAACAGGCCCCTCTTACCCAACCTGCTCAATTAGCTTGGAGGTGAGAGTGCATCCTTCTCAGAGCTGTGCAAATGGGCTGAAGCATGGATGGGATGAGGCCGGTTAGGGGAAAAGGGGCTGAGGTCTCCTCCACCGTGGACTGTTTCCCTCCCACATCTGCACAGCCTGTGCTGCCCCAGTAGCAGGAGATGGGAGCTGTCACCGGTGGGCTCCATGTCCTGTCCATGCTTCGCATAGTTCGAGAGGACTCAGGGCATGTCCTGCAGCCGTGACAGCACTGCAGGCACCAGCACAGGTAGTGGGCATGAAATAAAGAGTCCCAGAAGCTGAAGCACTTGAGTTTTCTCCTCGGTTTAAGGGAAGGGAGAGCTGAGATGGGGCATTATGTCCTGAAGGTGCCTGACACACTCCAGGTCCCAAAGGAGACCCTAAATGACCAGTTTAGATTAGACAGTAACATTTCAAGAGCTATTGATAGGTGAGGCCTATCATTGTTAGGCATGGAGATACAGAGAGCCAAAAGAAGTATGGAGACGTTGACTGTGACCCCGATGATGAGGCAGGAGGGGCTCCAGGAGCAGGGTGAGGAAGAAGACACCACTTCTGAAGGCCAGGAGCAGTTTAACTGTGGGACAAGGGCATGGGCAGAAACTGGGATGTCCAGGAAGAAAAGAGTACCCAATCTCAGCAGAAGAGAGAAAATTGTAATGACCACAGACAAGGAGGAATGACCATGTTGTATGGGAGAGAGGAAGAGCTCACAGCTCTCCAAGGGCTGGGCGAGGCCTGGGCAAGGGCTGTGACCAGGTACGGTTCACTGTGAAGAAGCCACCAGCCTACATACAGGCTGCCATGGAGGTCTACCAAACACCTCTCTGTCCCCAAGGAGGAGGAGAGGGAAGGGAAGGCCTGGCAGGGAGGTGATGGATGCTCTGGGAAGAGCTGAGGGCTGTCCAGCTGTAACGAGGTGTTCCTAGAAGGGCACCTCTTCTCAACAGGGAAGAAGATGCATTTCTGGGAAATGTCTCCGTTTTGTTGTTTTCAAGACATCACCGAGTGGTGATGCCGCCTGAAAGTCAGTGGAAAGCCAATAACATAAAGCGGAGCAACCCAACCACACCACCAGCACCTCTGCACCCCTCCTACCACAGCGCTGAGCACTGACTCACCATGTTTCTATTAAAGGCTCCCAGCTATCAACCCAGGCGCCTTCTGTAAATAACCTGGTGTTTTCCAAATATCGCGCCAACGCCGGACGGTGTGTGCAGCCCTCCACCAGCTGTGGGCTGCCCTGCCTCCCCTTCTACAAGCCGCGGCAGGTTAGCTCCATGCAGGTTAACTGCTCTGCTCCATGCAGGCAGGGAGGGGTCTGGAGGACAACGTGGTCCTGGACTTGCACAGGAGAAGTCCCCGAGGTGGCCCACCTTCAAGGAGGCTCCTGCTGGGAGCTGTGGTGGTGCGCCTGCCCCTCGCCCTGGCTGGGGAGGGCAGACCTACCCCATGGAGCAAAGGTGGCACTTGCCAAGCTGAGCATCACCTGCCTCCTGGCCACACCATGGCCAAGCTGGTCCCCTCTCCATCCTTCCCTTTGCCATCTGCAGCGAGAGGCACCTTGCAGGCTCACCCATCAGTTCAGACCCCACTCCCCCCTCCACTTGTCAAGCTTGCCTGTCCCCAGATATCCTGGGAGGATGAGGAGAGAGCCTGCCTCCACAGGCAGGACGCCCAGCCAGGCAGGAGGCGGGAATCCGGCCTTCAGCCGGACGCCAGCTGGACCAGACATCGGCTCTGAGCTGGCGTCGGCTTATTTCACTCCTCTGTCTGGTTGTTCAGGGAATATAACTTGTAGATGTACGTAAGAGCGTGGTTTGCCTCTGAGCTGTTCCCTGTGATTGTACCTTCAAGAATTCATGGGTCATGTCTTGAGATCTGCCACCTACAGCCATCTGGCCCAGTCCTGCTCCCAAGGCACACGGTGTGGGCAGGGCAGGCAGGCAAAATGCCTTTTATGGTGCAGAAATGTTCTGATAAAAAAACAAGTTTCATTAAAACAGAAGAATTAGTTGGAAATCTGCATTGATTATTCAAATGTTTTCAATGAGATATTTTTCTGTTTCAGGCAGCTGAAAACCTCTGTGCCTTTATATCTTTGTCGGCAAGCAGATGCCAAATTATTTTGGACTGTCAGGGACCACTTTTTCATTAATAAAAAAAGAAAGTTTCCTTAGTTTAGCTGAGTCAGTTTAGGATAAGTAAGTTTAGCCTAGATAATGTGTGTTACAGGGGACATGTAAGGGCTGAAAATTTTTTACTGCTGAAAGACAAAAATAATGCCAAAGTCAGGGTGTTTGCCTCCTTGGGCTCTGTTTTTTCCTTAGAAACCCCACAAAAGCCCCCACTCTGCCAGGTCTTTGCAGGCTGGATGGAGGTGGGAGGCTATAGCCGTATCAGCGATGCCCTGGGATGTTGCAACATGCTCCTAAAAAATGTTTCCTTACCGACTCCCCTGCGTTCATGATGAAATGAGAAAGTCATTTCTTCTCGCTCTTCCCCCTTTTAGAAAGAGAGGATGCTGCGTGTCTCAGATGAAGGACCGTCTAACCCGGGAGGTGCTCTGAGATGGAGAGGTGGCCATGGAAGAGTGGCCAAAGCGGGCTGGAGCATCTCAGGGGGAATTAGGTTCATAGGACAGCAAAATGGTGGTGTAAGATTCAAGTTTTCCCACCGTGGCTCCAAGTGGTTTCAGGATTCATGACCCAGCCTCTGGTCTACCCTTGCCCCCGCCGCCGGCAGGCAGTGCCTGGAGTCAGCAGGACAGGCCATCTGAAGCAGTCTGGCTGATGTTGCACCAATTTACATAGCGGGATATGATAGAGCTTTTCTGCAAGCCCCCAAAAAATCCCAGGAGAAAGTGCTAAATAAAGCAAATGCCCAAAATAAGTTCAGTGATAGCAGAAATAGGGAAATTCTCAATCTTGAATGGAAGGGGAACCGTGAAAAAAATGAGACTGGCTGATAAAGGTTGCTATTTATAGCAGATTTTAATGCTGAGGAGTCAGGATTCGCTCAGAAAAGGAAGTACTAAAAAATCTCCTGAGTTCAGAAATTGCCTCTAGGACAAGCTCCGCTTCCACCTGCCGCAGTCTCCATCCTGCCCTGCTCAGAGCTTGGGCACCAGTGACTTTCCATCAGTGTCCAGATATTTCACCCCCACCGTTCTTGACATTTCTGGAGAAATGTTGGAATTTTTGAGATGGCATCATATCCTGGAACTGGCTCCCGCGGGAACCTGTGCCTGTGGAAGTGACTGGGAACCATCTGGCTCCACCGCAGTGGGTGAAGGGGAGAGCACAGCCATCCCGGCTGGGCGGCCTGAGCCAGCGCCGGTCACCGCCGACTGCGTTGCGTGAGAGACCCCTTTGTGTTTCTCCAGAATTGTGTCATGCCAAGAAGGTGTTCAGAGCTGGTAAGAAAAATGTATATCTCGTTAAAGGTTCAATCTTTCTCCAGCAAGGGCATCTGAAAAAAATACCCCGGGGAATACTGTCATTTTCTAATGGCTGATGCCTCAAATTTTTCTTGGCCTTCCTTTTGAAACAAAACAAAACAAAACAAAAAGGATTAAGTGTACAGTATTTCAAAGCAAATGAAAGTGAAATAAACCCCCTCCTTGCTCCACACACCTCTCCATCCTTGGCATGAAAGGGAAAGAAAAAAAACAGGGAAAACTTGAGTTTTAGCAATTTTTGTGGGACTGTGCCCCTGGCTCACCCCGACTGCCGGCTCCAGGGAATGGGGCATGCCTGACCCGCACCCCTCGGCATCCCTCAAACCTTGCAAATGCCTGGGAGGACCAGACGAAGTGTCTCTGCTGGGGCTGCATCCTCTGCCCCAGAGAACAGCCCGCCTCACTCAGATCTTTGGGGAGTCCTCCAGAAAGAGCAAGAAGACCAGGCTGAAAATTGAGAGATCTGCTAGGATGACAACCAAAACCAGTTTATAAATGAACTCACTGGGCTTTGTGTGCTCATTGTAATCAAGCAAAAAGGAAAAGAAGCAAACCACGAATCGATTGTTTTCATTTTCATTAGTGCTCCTGGAGCCCAGCTCTCCAGGAGGTTTGGGTGGGCGGGCTGCAGGTGGCCCGCAGAGTGCAGGGTGGCTGGCTGCACCCCATGGGTGCTTCGGGGATGGCCGAGCATCACGACCTTCCTCTGCTCATGGAGGGGGCTGAGACCAGGGTTAACCTTTAAACTTGTGTCAGGGCCATTGCCACAGCTGGGGGGACTTCCCCAATGTATGGCCCTTGGACCTCCTGAAGACCCCATGCCCACCAGCACCAGCTCGGTCCCTCTCTTTGCAGCGTGTTGGCAGGGATGGGTCTGTTGTCGGTCCCTTCCCGGCACTGACGGAGTGTAGGAAACCCCACGGGAGGTGTGAGCCCCCGCTCCCAAAGCGAGGTGTGAAGGTGTGAGTTTTCCAGCTGCGGTGGCCATGCACGGAGACTGTCAGCGGAGCTCGGATGTTTACGAGCCTCGCGATTTATTTTGGGCTCGCTGCAAGGCTGCAAACCACTTCCCATGTGTGGGGGCTGTTTGTAGGTTAGGGTGCTCTGCAGTGTCTCCCTGAAGCGCAGGTCCCATCCTGCTCCCTGTGATGTGGAGACTTTTGCCACCCCAGATGTGCTTGTGCCCTTCAAAAGGGCCATTGTCCGGCCGCCCTGGCCAGCACGGGCTCTGCCTGGCACCCGCATCCCCTGTGGGAGAGGGGAGGGCTTGGGGAGCTCCGGCACCGCTTGCCGGCCTGCCACAGCCCCGCAGCCTCCCCGTGCGGCCTCCTGCATCCCTCGGGGACCAGGCAGAGAGGTGCAGCTGCAGGAGGGACTCGCTGGGGATGGTTTGTGAGTGGGAGCGGAGGGGAGCTGGACTTGGTCGGGGATCGCCTTTGCCCCAGGCTGCGAGCAGAGGGACAAGGCTGTGACCCCCGGGACACTGCACCACCCCAGGCGAAACCACCAGCATCTCCCAAACGGAGCACCCCACACCCCAGAGCTTGCATCCGCTTGTGGGCTTATGGGCAAGAGGATCAAATGGCTGGGAGGAGAGGCAGGGACAGGATAATATCCCTTTACAGGCTCCAAGGTCCTTCTGATGGCGCTGAGGTGCCAGGGCTGGGATGGTGCAGCCCCCACAGGCGAGCTGTGCCCCCAGGGGAAGGCGGACAAGGCTTCCCCATCAGCCTGGGGACAGCCCTCACCATCACCCCGAGCAAAGTATCCCTGCCCTGGAGGTATGTGCTGTGTGACCCGTGGCTCTTGGGGAGGGCAGGATTTCAGGAGTCCCAAAGCCTCTGGGCTAACCCTTGTCACCATCTCTCCCAGGAGATGACAACTCAGCACCCACTATAACATCCATACATACAGGGAACTATAGTCGTCGTCTTTGAATAATTTTAGCTTTTTTTTTTCTACGCTGCCTGCACCCAAACAAATCTCATGCCCCAGTCTGGCTGAGGCTAAAATGATAAAAAATGGCTCATTTCCAGGAATAGTAAAGGAAGCTTGAGTGAGATTATAAATACTTAAACTGCAGGAACAGCAGAGGGCTCTGGGATTTGACAGAGAAGCGAAAACCAGTGTACAGAAACCGAAAACTGAAAACAGAAGCTGGCCTTGGAGGGCAGCGGGGGTGAACTGCTCTGGGAGCAGCCTGGAAAAGCGTGCAGCCACGGTTGCAGCCACGGTTGCAGCCGGTGACTCGAAGCCGGAGTCGTGTGGCAGGGGCTCAGTGGTGCGGAGGAGCGGCTGGGGAGGGAGAGGTGCCCCCCTTCCAGGAGCTCAGCGCCCTGGGGAAAACCACATCACAGCTGACAACGGACAGTTTTGTAAGGGCGAATCCGTTTGTGCCGATGACACAACCAAGCGACTGCAGCTGTAGCGGCTCTTTGCAGACCCCCTTCCTCCAGCTCTGTCAAATTCATTAACAGTCAATGACGGCTCCTTTCCGTCCATTGACCATCTCAGGGTTTCCAGATGGAGGACACAGCTGCCTGATGCAGATCACATCACACCTCCCTGCCACCTGTGGGTGCTCTGCACAGCGAGTGAGATGGCACCGCACAGGCCACCGGCCCTCTGGCTTGCTCCTTGCGGGCGGCAGGCTGGAGAGCAGAAGCTGTGAAGTTCCCATGAGCAAAGCTGTCTCTGGCTGCTGGTAGCCACAAAGCTGTCTTTCTGCAGCCACAACCTTTCTCGCCCGGCAATACAGCGCCGGCAGCCAGCATTTCCCCATGCACATGCTAGCATGTGAGTTGCAAGCACAGAGGAACATAAAACTCCCACTGTTGGTTTCTGCATGATTTATTTCCATGGCAAAAAGCCATAATTTGGTTTTGCTCTGCAGCAATTCAGCCAAAAGCTGGAGCCACTTCTTGTTCTGCCATGCGCCTCTGCCCAGAGCTGCTCAGACTTACCCAGGGAAAGCAGAGCTGGTCCTGCCAGGGCTTGCTATGAATCTGGAAAAATCCAACTCCTTCCCCGATACCCACGTCAGGACTTACAGAGTCTTTGGCCCCAATAAAAGCACACCCTCAACCACTCTGGTGATGCCTCTGCCCAGCTGCAGGGTGAGCCTGCAACCCGCCACAGCCAACAGCACCAGTGTCCTGGGTTGTAACACAGGATAAGACCATGCAGGGAAGCAGGAGTGCAAAAGAGATCCTCCCTGCGGGGGTAAGGGTGCGGAGGAGCAGATCATCACTGATGTCAGGGGCCTTGAACCTTCATTCTGCCTCTGCCAGAGACGAGCTGATTTCTGAAGGACGGTGTCTCCACTGCTCTCACTGGCAGCTCCAGGGTAGCTGAGCAGGGGATTTCTACTTCTGGGGATGGAAATCCAGGCCCTGGAGCCCCGCCACAGGCCTGAGCATCCTCTCTGCAGTGAAGGGGGGCTCTGACTCCAGCTGCACCCCCAGGCTGTGGCAGGACTTCGGGCAGTCCCAGGCCACCCCATCCCTGCAGAGCTGCTGCTCTGCCCTGCTCCCCAGGCAGGAGCTGCCCCGAGCCACGGCACCGCGCTGCCACCACTCCAGCGCCAGGGACCTGCCGAGGCTTGAAAGTCTCTCCCATGCCAGGCAGGTTCTCCACCACTCGTTTCTTGCCTTTTTGGCCAGAAAATCCATCTTGGACGCAAGGGAGCTTTTGGAGGGAGTGGTTCAGGCTGGAAAAATGTCTCCGGTATGGCAAATCTCTTCCAGCAAAATCCCCGCTCCCTTGGGGGCTGAGGTTGGGGGTGGAAAAAGACCGCCCTGCCTGCAAAGACCCTTCAAAGCAGGGTGAGCTCCTGCAATTTGCTTGCTTTGTGGAGGCCTGTGGCTGTTGAGGTGACCGTGGGTAGCCTGCAAAGGTGAGATGGCTGGCTTGGTGGATGAGGGCAGAGCAGTGGATGTTGTTTATTTTGACTTTAGTAAGACTCCCATAACGTCCTCATAGGCAAACTGATGAAGCATGGATTAGGTAAATGGCAGTGAGAGCGACTGAGAACTGGCTGAACGGCGGGGCTTGGAGGGTTGTGATCGATGGCACGAAGTCCAGCTGGAGTCAGGTTGCCAGTGAGGAACCCCAGGGATCAATACTGGGGCCAGTACTGTTTAATATCTTAATGACCTGGATGATGGGACAAAGTACACCACCAGCGATGCTGGGAGGAGTGACTGACATGCCGGAGGGATGTGCTGCCATCCAGAGGGACCTGGTCAGGCTGGAGAAACGGGCTGACAAAAACCTCATGAAGTTCAACAAGGAGAAGCGCGAAGTCCTGCCCCTGGGGAGGAACACCAGGCACCAGTATACACTTTTATATACATAAAAGGACCCAGGGCTCCTGGCAGAGACCAAACTGGACGTGAGCAGCAATGTGCCCTTGCCACAGAGGCCAGCAGGCTCCCAGGCTGCATTAGGAGCAGCATTGCCAGCAGGTCAAGGGAGGGGACCTTTCCCCTCTGCTCAGCACTGGTGAGGCCACTCCTGGAGTGCTGGGTCCAGTTCTGGGCTCCCCAGTATGAGAGACATATGGACATACTGGAGAGAGTCCAGTGAAGGGCTGCGAAGATGATGAAGGGCCAGGACCATCTCTCTGAGGACGAGAGGCTGAGGGAGCTAGGACTGTTCATCCTGGAGAAGAGACGGCTCAGTGGGATCTTATCAACACGTGTGTGGGGAGCCAAGCAGATGGAGTCCGACTCTTAGTGGTGGCCAGTGACAGGACAAGAGGCAATGGGAAATTCTATTTAAAAAACAGAAAAAACTTTCTTACTGAACACTGAAACAGATTGCCCAGAGAGGTTGTGGAGTCCCCATCCCTGGAGATACTCGAAGCCCATCCGGATCTGGTCCTGGGCAGCCTTCCCAGCTGACCCTGCTTTGAGCAGGGGCTGGACTGGGTGATGCCCGGGGGTGCCTCCAGCCTCAGCTCCTCGCTGGTCCGCGTTAAGCCAAGCACTGCGGGACTGGCGGGGGCAGAGCGCTTTGGGTGGCACAGGGCCCACGGTCCAGCCAGCTCTCAGCTCCGTGTGCTGCAGTTCGGCAGCCTTTGATAAACACCCAACACATAACAGCACGAGCGCGCTTTGGAGCCTGCCTGTTGTGTTTTTTTTCCCAGAGTTGCATAAGCTTAGGCAAACATTGTGTCTTTTGCTATACAGACTCACAGGGAAAATCCCTCCTGTAGTTCAGATAAATAGTTCTCTTTGTGGCCGTACCACTTGGCACATTTTAGTTTCCTTTTTGATTTGATGAAATCGAAAATGAGCACTGAGTCAGAGCTCAACATACTTGGCTCCAATGTGAACCATATCCCATTCTTTCTGACTTTTTTTTTTTTTTCCCTTCCCAAATTCCCTTTGGCTATTTCACTTTCCTGACATCCTCTGTCATCATTCTGGAATTTCCACTCGCGTTTCTCCCAGCTGCCTCCAGGACTCCTTATTAAAAGGGAGCCGAATCCAGCTGCTGCAGTCTGAGCCGCATCTGCCAGAGCTTCTGGTCCTGCTCCGACTGCCGGGAAGATGAAGGTCTCTGCAGCTGTTTTTGCTCTTCTCCTCATTGCAGCCTCTTGCTCCCAAACTTTCTCTGGCCCAGGTGAGTCCTGCTTTTTCATTTGTGAAGGAAGAATGGATCTGAGCCTTCGTTATCATTTCCCTATTGAGCTCCCCTGGCAGATAACTGGGAATTTTTTAGCGTTTGTACTGATCTCCACTCCGTATTGAGATCAACTACCTGTAGGAACCCCAGAATTAGAAAATCATCCATCCATCCATCCGTCCGTCCGTCTGTCCATCCAGCCATCATGGGCTCAGAGTACTTATTCCTGGTTATAGTTTAGGAACTTCAGCCTCTGCCCTGGGGCTGGCAGAGGTGGGGAAACGAAGCTCTGAGCAATGACTGGGTGGAAATGTCCCCTAGTACCTGACAATGCTGTTCCTGGCATTGGACCAGGTGATCCCCAATGTCCATCTCAACCTTAATTATTCTCTGATTCCTCACTCCCTTCCCTGACAGCACGGGGGATGACGGGCTGGCTGCTCCCGACGCACAGCCCAGCACATGCTCACGTTGTCTCTCCTTGCCTCTTCCAGTTGGATCCGACCTCCCAATCTGCTGCTTCTCTTACACAAACCACAAGCTCCCGCGGAAGCTCATCCTGCGTTATTACAGCACCAGCACCACTTGCGCCCTGCCGGCCATCGTGTAAGTGCCAGCGCTGATTCCTGGCTGCAGACAGTCTGGGGACAGCCGCCGTGGGGTGGGTGGGTGTGAGTGACCGGCTCTGCAGGGTGGCTGTGGGCACGGGGGTCTGCAGGACCGGAGCAACCCCAAGGGGAAAGGGCTTGCACAGGGACTGCCAGGGATGCTCTTGTGGGGATGCCTAGGGATTTTCCTGCAGGACTCGAGGAGGCAGTGTGGGAAAAGGGATGGGAGCGGGGGAAACCACAGCCAGCTGCTGGTTTCAGCATCAGCTGAGGGCATAGGGGAGAACCTCTTGCAATGCCCCAAAGCTGGGATCCAGGCTCTCCTGGGATGCAGGTTTGAGCAGAGATCTAATATGTCTCATCCCTGTTCCACAGGTTCATCACAAAGAAAGGCCGCCAGGTCTGTGCCAACCCCAGCGACACCTGGGTTCAAAGTTACCTGCAAAACTTGAAGCAGAACTGAGCAAAGCAAGATGGCAAGCATAGCTGCTGTCATGCACGAGTCGCGTTATCCTGAGCTCCTGAGATGGAGCAGGACATTGCAACAGGAGCTGTTCGAGCCCATGTCATCTGCAGGTGGCTCCAGGGGACGGCTGGAAGGGGACCATGAGACACCTCGTGTTGGGGTGCTGCTGCGTGCCCTCGGCTTGCACGGACCAGTCTGCAACCTCATCCCTCTGCCCTGACACCTCCACCTGTGGCCTGGGAAGGCCCATGGGACTGCACCTCGATTGTTCTTATATTATTTTAAATTATTTAAGAAATTATCCTATGGGATAGGCAGTATTTCTGTGGATAGTAATGCTATTTATGGGAGAGTGGCAGGGAGGGTATTTATGGAAGGGTGGCTCAGAGTCTCAGTGTCGGATGATGGGTGGCCCTGGCTTACACATGTGACATCATGATTCTGGAGAATAAAGAATTTGGACGAAACCTCTGCTTTTTTCCCTTTATGTACCTCTGTGTGGTGTTCACCAGCGCAGAGACAGAACCTCACCCTGAGCCTATCTGCACACTCTATACGGCATGTAATGATAGGAAATGATTTGAGGCAAAACCATAAAGTTTCCGTACTGCAGACATATGAATATCCTCTGACACCTCATTCCCCCACCACATCCTCTACAGAATTAGACTTGTTTGTACGCACATACGGGCCTTTTACATACATGAATATGCTCTCCACACACCCCATGCATGTCCCATATGCTTGCTTGCTGCCCCCAGCCCCACACGCCGCACCTCAAGCTGGTCCATGGGCGCTCTGTATGTGCAATGGGGTGGTGACGGGACAAATTGCTGTAAGGGGTAAAATCCTGCTAGAGGCTTTGGGACTGGGAGAGTGGCTCATGGTCAGATGGGTGGAAGCAGAGGGCATGGAGCTGCCGCGGTGCTGGGGCTGCCCTGGAAGCTGGCAGGTACCCGGGGCTCATGAGCTGCTCATCCGCCCTCGTGCCGGGGGTGCTGGGGCGCAGAGCAGCGCTAATTCCCTTCCCGTACACGCCCCAATAGCCATTTCTGCCAGCTAAGCAGCATTGTTTCCCAGCACAGAGCCCACAGGCACCCACATGCACATTGTCAGCGGCCCCGCGGCGCCTCTCCTCACACGTCTCTGTTCCTCTGAGACATCACCGCATCTCTGCCCGCCAGCCCCCGTGTGCATCTGGGTCCTGCTGAGCCCGGCAGTGCTGCCTGGAGAGGGGCAAGGACCCCAGCTTTCTTTCTGACCACCCCAATGGGGGTTGTTCCTCACTTTCCCACCTGTAAAACAAAGGGAAGGGTTCAGCTATGCTGCAGGGGTACAAGAGCCACCAGCAAACCTGCTGCTGTCATTCCCAGGACATGGCTTTGCATGGGAACGTGAATGGGAGGGAGCAGGTCCCAAGGATTGCCCATTGCACTTGTGCTCAGCACTCCTCTGCTTCTGCACACTAAGAAATGTCCCCAACAGCACGGTCACCCCCAGAGCTGCAGCCATCCTGTTCCAGTCGGTATTTCTTCTTCCTAACTCAAAAAAAACCTTTCATTGCATCATTTTTTCCTGCAGCTATAGATCACACTTGGCAGGCCTGAGGCTGGGAAAGCACCTCCAGATTGTCTTGTGATTTCTCTCTAGTCTTGTGTTTTCCAGGCTGGAAAGCTGGCTGCAGGCAGGAAGGTGACCAAAGGAGCAGCATCCCAGCGAAGGGCAGACCCAGCCCAGGCACCATGTTATGTCCCAGGAGATGGTGCTGGTGATGGGGGACCATGTGGTCTGGCTCCATGGGGATGGCTCCTGACCACTCTGCTGAGAGGATTTGGGAAAGGCACAGGCTCTCTCGCTCGCCCCGGCGGCGTCCCTGTGCTCCCCTGGCACATCAGGGTGCTAGCAGAAAGGGTCAGGTCCAAGCAGGGACAAGGTGAGTCAGCACATTTGCAAAACTCTTGTCCCACTCTATGGCCAGGGCTTACCATTGTGGGGGAGAGACAAAAATCTGCAGAGGGGTGTATCCTGAGCAGGGCTTCCCCACTGTGCCGTGAACATCAGAGCAGAGAGTGGCCGCTGCATGGAGGGGTGGATGGACAGGAGCTGCTGCCCATGGGTAGGCATGTGAGGAGCCTGGGAAGGGGGTGCTGGGGGTCTCCTCTACCCCTGAGGGCATCCCGACCCACCCCACCCCTGCTGCATGCCCAGTTGCCTTTCGTGCTGAGAAGCCGAGTTTGGTGCTGCAGAGGAACTGCAGGAGCCCAAAATAGTCCCTGATCTGGGGCTCCACGTGCTACGAGGGGACGGAGGATGGATGTTGTGCTGAAAGGGAAGGCTGGGGGGGGCTCCGGTTTGCCTGAGCAGGGGACCAGCTGGAGAGGCAGGAAGACTCAGTGCTGCAGCCAGCTCTTCTCCGGACAGTCCCTGGCTGGGAGCCCAGGCACATGTAGGAATTTCCCTCTCCAGCCTTTCTGGTTTCAGTTTTTTTCCTGAAGCTCCAGGAGCAGCATCCAAGCCATCATCCCTGGCATGAGCCAGGCACCATGAGGGCAGGTCCCCCTGCGTGGGGACGGTGACAGCCCAGCCCAGGGCTCCCGTGCCTGCCTGCACTGCCTGGCTGTCCGTGCCGGCCCATGGGGATGGGCTGGTGCGGGGCAGCACCGTGGTGGGGGTCTGTAAGAGCAAAGGAGAAACCCAGGGCCCCAGGGGTCAAACACGCAGGGAGCAGCCTGCCTGCAGCCTCTCGCCTGCTGCCAGCTCTGGGCAGGGGAGGGCAGCCAGGAGAGCTGCTGTGGGGAGAGATACTGCTGAATCCAGGGGATGTATCTGCTGCTCTCGATGGTCTTGTTTAGAGGCTTGCGGCAGCACCAGCCCTTTCTTGCCTGCTGCACAGAAATCTGCAAGAAATGGCTTGGCTATAATTCAGTCCCTAGCCCCCAAGACCCTTTCCCACATCAACACTGACAGCCCAGCATTCCCTTTCCTGCAGGTTTCTTTGCTCTGCAAGCAGTTCAGGGACATCTGTGCTGAAAAATGGGGAGCAAGTTGGGATGGGCTCCACCATGAGACTGCACGTGGGACATGGGACACAAAGAAGCGTGGAGCCAGGTATCAAGTCTCAAGACGCAAGCCAGGACTCAGCAAGGCCAAGTGGTTCACCAGCCAGATCTGAGCCGAAGGAATGAGTCCAGCGGAGAGGCAAGGGAAGAGTTCAGCTCCCCAGTTGCCTGCTGGAAGGTGACCATCGCTCAGCTGTCAGGCTTCTTGTGTGCTTACAGAGGTGGACAAAAGCCAAGGCCAGCTGCTCCCGTGGGACCTGGCAGGTTGACTCTTCTGGACCCCATGAACCACAGGCTTTTCCTTCACTGCCTGCTGTGGCAGAAGGCACCCAGAAGGTCAGAAGACCTTCATGGTGCCATGGGCAAAGCACCTGATAGCCCAGTTCTCTCTGGTCTTTTTGAGAGCACGAGCCCTGTGGCCATCCCCTTTCTCCCAGTGAAGCTGGGAGAAGCCCTGGGAAGGGAGGTGAGCCAGGCAGACCTTCAGACCCAATGGCTGCACTGGCTCCCTGCTGGCCCCTGTTCCCAACCCGATTCTGTAGCTGCCCCCTCCATTAGCCCTGCGGGGCAGTTCTCACCTCCTCTCACTCTCGGGCATTCTTCTCAACACAAGGAGTGCAGTTGTGGCTATTTCTAGCTGACGTTGCTGAAGCACCTGCTATATTAAGGGAGGTACACCCTGACATGGCCTCTCCCTGCAGCTCTTTGATGGTTTGAACTTGGCCTCATGGCTCAGCCTTTTTGAGTTCTCTCTTTCTAACCTACACTGGCCATGTTCTGGCAGCTCCATGTCACTCAAGAAGCCTTTCTCCTAAACCCACCCATTTATATGTCCCATCACTGGTGCTTCCCTGTGGGAGGTGGGAACTGGACATGGTCTGTATGTCTGCTTAACTCCTGATGGGAACATAAAAGTCTCTCTGGTTGAACCTTGTTGCTTTCCTCGTTGCTGCCCTCTGCTCCCAATCCTGCTCTGCTCCAGGTGAATTCACCTCTGTCTTTGTTTTTTCCTCTCCTGGAAGAAGAAGGGCTCATGGTGGTGACCTGTCATGCCTGAGGAACAGGCATGACCTGCTCTGACTCCTTGATCTGGTGCGTGACCTGCTGGGAGTGCTTATTCTCTGCTGGTCATACACATCCTCCTGGTCATATGGCTTCGGTCCTGCACCCCAAATCTCTTCCAGATGTCCCTGACGCAGCTGTGTGCTGCTTCACATGCACTGGCAGAAGGTTTCCAGGAAACACGTGAAGGACTATTTCTACACCACCAGCAGTTGCCAGCAGCCAGCTGTTGTGTGGGTACGGGCCCTTGCCCATGCAGGAAGCCTTTGGCTCAGCCCCATAAATCTTTCTGCTTCTTGGGATGAAGAGTGGGACTTGTTGGGGTGTTATCTGGGATTGGCCATCACTCAGTCCTGGCAAGGAGAGATGCTTCCCAGTTGCAAGGAGATGGCTGAGAAGGACCTGCCCACGCTGACACTGGGATGAGCCCAGTGGAAGGAGGATGAGAGGTTGTTCCTGGTATCCCGCGGGGGCAGCCGCCCCAGCACGGCTGAGAAAGTGCTCCCAGGCGAGGTGTTTGGTATGCAGCAGAGGAGGTACTGTCCCCAGGAGACACCACCCGCACGCTCTGCAGTGGCCACTTGGGTCTGTGGTCTGTGGTCCTTCTCCCTGCCTGTGGGAGCCAGCAGCAAGCTGAGGCAGAGCCAGGAGTCTGGCCCAGGGACCTTCTCTAGTTTCTCGGCACCTCCCCTTGGCTGCCTCCACACCAGGCAATGGTCACAAAAAGGACATTCCCCAGCCCTGGTGTGACTCAGTGCAGCTCTGCGGCAGTGCATCCCTTCCTCACCACAAATGTTTCTTGGTCCTCCCCACTTCCCAGCTTCATCACCAGAAGAAACACCAGGTCTGCACTGACTCTGACACTGTTTGGGTGAAGGCATTTATGAACTTTTTGGGGACACGCTGAGATGGCCACCCCTGCCTGGTCCCCCAGTGCTCCAGCTCTGGCCCCTGGGAGCCCAGGGCCAGCCCCAACTCCTCCCACTCCTCTTACAACGGAATGATTTTGGTGTTGTGAACTGCTTGCCTCTCGCTCATCACAGTCCTGTGGGCAGAGAAGTGGGACCTGTAACCCCAGCGGGGACTGCTGGCTCCATCAGCCCACCTCACCCAGCCTGGCTCTGCAAAGGCAAGCTTGTGCCTCAGTTTCCCCAACTGTTAGTGAGGGATAGCAATGCTTAAAATCTTTCTGCGAAGTGCTCAAGGAGCCACCATATGAAAGCAAACCAACATGCGCACTGTTTGATTAGTCTCATGTTCAGGAAGAGCTGGCTGATTTTATATCCCTTCCCTGCTTCTGTCTGCTGCCGGACTGTGTCCCAGAGCCCCCCTCGCCTCCTGCCACAGCGGGCTGTGCCAGAGCTGCTTTGCAGGGATGCAAAACAGAACCTCGTACCTCTCCCCTCCCGCTGAGCTGCCTGCCCAGGCTGCAGAGCGTTTGGGCTCCTTTGAGAGCTTCTCTGGGGCATCCCTCTTCTACCTTTGGGGCATTTCAGGTGTGCCGTTATTTAGCAATTTTCGCCCTTATTCTGTAGACGTGGTTTCACACCGTCTTTAAGGAATAAAGCCTTCTGCTCGTAACTCTTGTCTCCATCACTGAGCTTGGACATTGATGGAACTCCTCCCTGATGCACAGGCTTCCCCTTCCCACCCACCCACAGCAGAGTGGGACCCCCCAAACCCTGCTCTCCACAGCCCAGACCCCTGGATGCGCGGGGGAAGGTGTGGGGAGCCAGCCCTGAGCCCGCTGTGAGCCCCAGTTCGGGATGGAGCTGGGCCCTGGCTCCCTGTGGAGCACATTGTCCCCCATCTCCTCCTGCCAGGTCTTTGTTCACTCTGCAAGGCTGCTGTCAGGGTGGGCTGTGGGGCTGCACCCCTGGCCCCCAGCCCCTGGGCCTGTAAATCCCACTGACCGACAGGGCTCTTCCCATCCCAGACCTAAGCACTGGGATCCCTTCCTTTGCCGCATCCTCCCTCTCCGTCCTCTGCCCCTGTCCTCTGCTCCCAGCCTCCCAGCTCCCTACCTCATTCCTCTCTGCATCTCCTTGATGCCCCACTGCCCTCTGCACCCACCTCCACTCCCCTATACCTTTCCTCCCCATCCCCAGGGACAGCCACCCTCTTCTGCCTTGGGCTGTGCCGCCCTGTGTCCCCCTCACCAAGGATTTGGGATGCCCTCCATCCCTGGGACCCTTGGGACCTCCATCCCTCAGCACCTGGGCAGCACGCAGGCAGGTGCCCTGCCAGCACGCAGGGACAAGATCAGTTCAGGTTGTGGCACCAGCTCTTGGTGCACAGACATCTCGGGGCTCCCTCTGCTGCCTGCTCTCGCTGGGAGGATGCTCTGCCAGCTCAGCCTGGGGTCCACCAGGGCTGCAGAGGCCCCTTGCTGGTCCTGGCCTCATGCCTGGGGCAGCCCCCTCCTCTCTAGGGACCCTCTGAAAGCCCCCCCTGTGCCCCTGGGCTCTGCAAGGTTTCTGCATCCATTCCCTGCACTGATGCAGGCGGTCGCTGCTGGGAATACAGTCCCAGGCTGCGGAGACCCCCAGGAGCGGTGGGCAAGAGCTGTGGCCTTGGGTCCTGCCAGAAATGGAGACTTTGAGGCAGTTAATAAAGAACTGCAATAGGAAATGCTGGTTAATAAACAGGGAGACCTGTGGAGAGGTGGTGATGAGCAAGGGGAGAACAGGGGACAATCTGAACATTTGGAGACCACCATGGTACCAATGGGCTTGGGGGTGTTTTATGGACACTATATTTCACACTGGTTTGCTTGCTCCTAATTATGGGGGATCGCCTGTTGCTAGCAATGAGGGGGGCCTGAGAAATTACTCCTGGGGTGATGAGTAGCTCATTTTGTGGTGGAAAATGTCCTGGGAGGTGAAGATTTGACACACACAAGCTGCCAGGTGGGGATACTTTTGGCCAAGGGATGATACTAAAGCTTCTGAGCTTTTGCTTCAGACAGCTCTGATGGAGACAGCCCGGAAAGCAAAGGTCTCCGTTCGCCCCGCAGAGCTTCAGCGGCAGGGAGGTGAGAACCGGCAGTTTCATTCTCTACCCACAAAGATATCAGCTACTTTTAAATGCAAACCATAGGCTGATAAAGTGCTTTTGTTGGTTTTACTTGGTGCAAAAGATCTCTTGTGCTTTTTTAAACCAAATTTAGGTTTCCTTCCCAAAGCAGCTGAAGAACGGCAGATAATTGGTGCCTGTTGTTTGCAGCAAAACACCATCAGAGCGTCCCCAGAGCCGAGCACAGCTCGGGCTGCATCCCCAGAGGAGCTTGTGCTGGGGACATGGTCCTGGCTGGCCAGCCCCTGAGCCGCCCTCCTTCGAAGTCATTGCAGAGACGCCGCTGCACTCCCACCCTGTGATTTCCAGACATCCCTTTGCCAAACCTGCAGCGGCAAATCCAGTGGGTCCAGCTCCACCAGCTCCTGGCCTTGGCTACTGATATGGGGGGGGAAGGGGCTGGGGGAGAGGTCCGGCTCCGCAGCAGCCCTGGGAGGTGCTGGAGTCATGACGGGGCTGCTGGGAAGGATTTTAGGGCTAAGGAGGCTGAGGCATTTCCAACTGGGAAGTTGGGCTTCTTCCCCTGCCTCTCCCAAAATGGTTTCAATGGGGTCCTATCGGCCCTGTTTTCCCAGGCAGGAGGGGAACAACCTCTTCCAGAGCTGACACAGAGAGAAAAAATCTTTATTCTTTGGCATCAGCAAGAGACAGCGTTTTGACAACAAGGCTGAACAATGTGGTTCAACAATGAGCATCCTCTTAAGTAACCTGCATCCCGCTTCCTCGGCTAAGGAGGCAGCTCCTACTCACGGCATGTGCCTTACCACGGCAAAAGTCAGCCAGCTGACTCAGAAGTCAGCCTGGGTTTACATGACAGCACTCATACCTGATTTCAACAGACCACTTCCCACAAATAGCTCTGGGGATAAAATCCCCCTCCCATTCTAGCAGCAGAGGCACAAGGAGGGGACAGTTTAGCCACATGTCACACAGCAGGCTACGCCAAGACGGGTCTGCAAGGCCAGGAGGTCCCCAGCATCACAGCTGCCAGTAAGGGTGGCTAAATTATCATGGATAAATGACACCTTTGCAAGACAAAAGGAACTTCAGGGGTCTCGAGGTGGCTCAGCAGGTCCTGGTGCTCAGCAGCAGGATTTCTAGGTCAGTGCCAAGACTCTGCTGGATGGTGTTGCAGGACTTCTCCAGGGCAGAGACCTCTCAGCTCCCAGCGCTCACTGTAGCTCCAGGGTGTTCACGTATTCCTT
This sequence comes from Platalea leucorodia, assembly GCF_965183815.1. Taxonomy (NCBI): domain Eukaryota; kingdom Metazoa; phylum Chordata; class Aves; order Pelecaniformes; family Threskiornithidae; genus Platalea; species Platalea leucorodia. The sequence continues at coordinate 1,117,086 of NC_138838.1, forward strand.
CACCCATCTGGCATCAGGGTCAGCGCAGACCTCCCGGCCCTTCCTGGTGACGAACCTGTCAAGTCAGGCAGGGAGGTGTTACAGCCCCAGAGGGGGAAAGGGACATGGGGGCCTTGAGTCACCTCCTGGGCAGATGCTGACCTGCCCTGTGATCAGGGCTGGCTCCCAAGGGGATCACTTCCCCTCCAGGCTCCCATCCCACAAACCCCCAAGCATCAGGGGGCTGCAGAGCCTGCTAAAACCCAGAGGACAGGGAGAGATCAAGGTCCCCTGGGAGAACCCTGCCATGCTCAGACGTTCCTGGCCACATTCAGTGCGGGGTTGAGCCTGGATGCAGCGCGTGGGCGGCTGCTATATCAGGTGCAAGTCTTGTATGTGGCACATGATGTGCATTGGGCTCATCGCCACTGCGAGGTCCTGCTGGCTACACAGAGACCTCCTTCCCACACCTTATTCCCAGCACCGGGATGGTTCAAGGAGACCAAGGAGTACATTTATTGCTCAGCTGGGGAGGATGAGTGCTCATGTGCTGCACACAGGACCCACGGCAGCTGCCCCCTTCCCTTACTCCAGGTATGGTTCCTCACACCACCACACTCTTAGCCCCGTTGGACGTGAAGCAAAGAGCCCAAGGGCTGGCAGAGCCTTTCCTCAGAGCCCAGAGCAGGAGCCAGTACTCACACAACTGCTGGCTGGGAGCACTTGCTGCTGGTGTAGAAATAATCCTTCACATGACTCTCGGGCAGCTTTCGTGAGGCGTAGCTGAAGCAGCACACAGTTGCATCAGCCCCAACTGGAAGAGATCAGGAAAGCCACCATGAGTCTATCACTCAATAAACTGCACATTCCCCAGCCGAGAGCTTGGGCAACCATCCCCTTAAATCAGCTGTGGAGCCCTCTTTTCTTCCTGTTTCCCCAGAAAGTCAGCAAGAAATTGCTGTGAACACCAGAGCTTAATTAAAGTCATTGCTAGTATTGCTTGTTAAATGTTTTGCACTCACTTCCAATGATAACAATCCCTTCAGTCACCCTGGGACCACTCCTAAAGCCCAGCAACAAAATCAGGGGAGGCAAAACCTGAAAACTTTGATACTTATCAGTAAAATTCATCCCTAAGAGAAAAGGATGCTAGAAAGGAAGACCAGTCCCATGAAAGCAGGAGAAGTTATTCACACAGGTTTCGAACCTTTGCGGCTAACTTTTTCCAGTTCTGCTTCAAAATTACTGCCAGTCAGAGCAAAAATCCACCCCAAGAGAGCAGAGAGATGCTGTACTCACTTGGAGCAGGAGAGGCCTGAGAAAAGAGGGCAGCAACGAGGATGATGGAGAGGCACACTGCGGAGACCTTCATTGTGGACAGAGAGGAGCTGCAAGGGCAGAGGCAGGACCAGAGCAGATTCCTCCTGTATCTGGTGTGAGGCGCTGGCTCAGTCCTGCTTTTTATAGGGATGGTGGCAATCCATGTCAGTCAGATTTCAAGATAAAAACTTGGAGTTTCCAAAGCGCAAGAGAGCTGATGTCATGGCACCTTTGCCTCAAAAATGCTGAAAAAAAGGAAGCAGCCGGTCTAGGAAATACCAGAATAGCCTTTGTGCGAGGTGAGGTAAGTGTGAGCAAATCGCCCGCATGAGGGCTATACTGACCAAGACAGGATATGAAACCGCTGTTGAGCAGCAGGTTCACACTTAGATTCACCAACATGACAGCAGCACCCATTAAACTCATCTCAGCATCCTTCCCAAAGGACCAGGAGGACGTCAACTCAGTGTCGTTTTCAAGGACCCAGGCCTTGAGGACAAAGGTGCCCAGACCCTCAAAATGGCTTGGGGACAGTGCAGGTCCAGCCGGGGAGTTCTTGCTCCCGTGGTGGGTCTGGAACGTGCACAAGGTGGATGCAGGTGGGCGGTGCGGGCAGCGTGGGCAGCTCTGAGCTCTGCTGCCTGTGCAGGCAGCAAGGATGGCTGGCACCCTGGAGACTGTAGATCTGGGCTGGCAGTCTTGGCATCATAAACCACAACATCCTCAATGCTGTGCTTCCAGTATGGAGCTCAGGACCTCCAAACCCCTCCTAACACATCCCAGCATCAGCCAGTAAGGGGAGTGCTTGCCTGGGAAGCCTGACTTGGTCTGACTCTACAAATACCATCTTCTCCCAGAGACATGGGGCAAACACAGGTGCCAGTGCGGGTTGGGTACAAGGTGAGATGCAGAAGGCAGAGCAGGAGGTTTCCCTGCCCAGGGAGTGGAAAGGGACCAGCTCTCGTGCAAAGGCGTACCCCCATCCCCTTGTGCACACTCACAGTCACAGGGTTCATGATGTGGTCGGCCCAGAGCCCCCCGGCTCTGCCCTTGCCACGAGGTGATGGGCTCCCCGGGATGCCCCAGGGAGCATTTCCCCTTTTTCTACCTCCGTCTTCTCTGCAACAGGCACCAAATTTGCCAGCTCACAGCCTGTGGTTTCTCCGGGTGTTTTCATGTCCGGCTCCCAGCGACAACTGCCATTCACGAGGCACCACGAGCTCATCTCCGCGGGATTTCCTCACTGCCCTGTGGCCCACGTAATGCAGCGGGGACCGCAGGGCAGCGCTGCTCTGCTCCCACTCTCCTTCTCCCCCACCACGCCACGTGGGCCTGCGTGGGGCCCGCGGAGACCTCCTTGTGTCTGGGTGTACTGGAGCACTGCCTCCCCACAGTGTCCCCTTCACTGCAACGTCCCCATGGGTGAGGACCAGTGCTGCAGGAGTGTCCCCGCGGGCTGTGCCAGGGACCCTGCTGGGGTGTGCAAGAGTCCACGGCTTTCCCAGCTCATCCTCCCAGGAGTCATCCTCATGGGGGTGATGGTGTCCTGGGGACCCTGAGGACTCCTGCCTTCAAAAGCACGTGAAGGACCTGGAGCTGAACCAAGTGACTGACACCAGGGGGTTGTCACAAACACACGGTGGTGGCATTCTGGGCCAGCACAGCAACATGCCAGCAAGTATTCAGGCTTTGCAAGGGACAAAAGCTCAGGTGGAATTTGCCAAGGGACATCCCGCTCTCGGAGGTGGGGAGAGGCATTATTTATTGCTACCTCTGTATTGCATGTATTCCAGTATTGTAATTAGCCTATTGTCCTGGCTAAGTTATGTATGTATCATGCCCCAGATCCATGTAGGGGTGCGAAGCAAGGTGATGTGTCTCAGCCTCATCTCCTTGCTACAACAGCAATTGCATTTTGTACTGAGCCTTGACCTGTCCCTGCTGCCCCAAGGCTGGTCCTGGGGTTGGGACTTCTCTTTCAAAGGAGCAGTGCCTGTAGAAAGCAGGTTTTTACATCCCCACCACATGGCCCCACACACTCCTGGGCTGCAACATGCGGCTGCTGGGCTGCATGGCTTCCTTGTTGCATTGGGGGGGTGGCAGTCACTCATCTCCCCTTCCTCTGCCATCACAGATGGAGACTATCCTGCTATGGGACATGCAAGTGAGCCTGTTTTGGTGTGCCCAGATCTGCTGGCAGAGGAAGGAACTGTTACTGTCTATGATAAAATATCTGGCAGGTGCAGATAGAGATCTGAGAAACCACAGAGCGATACTGACGCTCCCCCAACCGCAAGACTGCCGGAGCTCATGCTCTGTTAGAGCTTGTAGAGGCAACTGAAACCATGACATCTGCATATCTTTCTGAAAGCGCAGGGTGGCTGCGCCTCAGCCCAGCACAGCTCCCTCTTCCCCGCACCCGACGTGCCCAAGGGAAGGCATAATCCCATATGACCATTGCACAGCCCAGCCTTTCCCCTCACTCGGAGGGTTTGGCCCTGTGCAGGTTTTTGGAGGTGTATTCTGCAGCCCTGACCATCACGGCAGAGATGCCAGAGTGTTGGAAAGATGCCAGACCATTCCTCGTGGCTTCATCCTTGCTCCAGGACATCTCTTGCGGAGGGCGATACTCCTCCCTGCTCTCCTCCTCGTCCTACTCTGCACTCCTCCAAAGCTACCCACTGCCTCCCTTTGCCCTCTCCTGCCCACTGCAATGCAGCTCCTCAGGGAAAGGTGGTGGCAAAGGCAGCAGCCGGTGGCTGGGACCCACCAGGCACTGCAGAGAAACCGGGGCAAAGATCAGGGTACCATGGGGACAGGGGAGCTGGATGCCAAATGTCCCACTGCGACCCCAGACCATGCCATGGAAGGGCTGCAGGGGGGACCATGCTGGGATTCGGCCTCAGGTGGAGAGGGGGGATGGCACTGGACATTTTAGGGAGCTACATGGGACAAGGCAAGCCACAAGGAGGTTTCCCCACTCTGTGTGCACTGACCCCTGCAAGTCAGGGAGATTTTTCTCTCTGTCCTTTTACGTCCCCTCTCAACCACCCATGAGCATCCAAGGAGCACCGGGCCCTCTGCTGTCTTCTGTGGGAAATGTTCCTGGAGCCCTTTCATTCATCTCCATCTCACTCACAGCTCATCCATCTGCTGAGAAGCCCTGCAGTGCTTCCTCCTGCCCGCCCAAGAGCGCGGGTGGGGGTCTCCTCCCTGCGCACAGCCTGGCACCCCGCTGGGTGCCATCCTCTGTGTCAGTGCTCCTTCCCCTCTGGGTCCGAACCCCGCTGCGCTGGGTGCTGCGGGGACAGGTGACAGTGGTACTGGCACCCTGAGCCCTGGGCTCTCCTTTGGGCTCTTTGCCCCGGGCAGGGGTCCAGGGCTCTGCAGCGCCCTGTCGTGCTGCCCATGCTGGTAGCAACCACCCGGGGAGCGGGGGGCCCATTTCAAGCCCCTCTCCATCTTCCTATTCACCTCTTTTCTAGGAGGTGAGTGCAGGTGGTGGGAGAGAAATCTGGTTTTGTTTTTGACCCAGCCTGACTTAGCCTCTTTATTTATTTATTTATTTTTTCTTAAGTGAAATGTATTCTTAAGTCTTATTTTCTTAAGTGAAATGTATAGGGCCAAGGAAACAGGCTATGTGTGGTATGCAGGACAGAGGTGGAGGGATCCCGTCCAGCCCCTCCAGCAGCACAGCTCCCCAAGCACGCTGGCTAACGAAGGCTGGCTTCCTTCTGCAGGGTAAAAGAAGGCAAAAGTCTCTGCTCCCTCAGAAGGACTTTCTGGAAACTGGGATCGCCTAATCTTTGCAGCTACAGATGAAGTCTCAAAAGATGGCCCCAACTGGCTGTTAGGGGAAAACAAGATGCAAATGTTACTGTAAAACCAGTAGGAAGGGGGACTCCAGACACACCAGCACAAGGGCTCAGACCCCCCTTTCCCCCGAACAGCGAAGGCTCTGCTGACAACAATCAGCCTGCACCTACGCTGCTCTGCTTCTCCCAAGGTGACTATGGGGAAACCCCGGCTGTGCGCTGGGAGCTGGGGCTGTTGTTTCCATGAAGTTGGATCGCCTGTGCCCAGTGTGAGGTGTGTCACACGAGCCTGGCGATGTATAGCAGCACAGATGGGGTCCATGCTTCATCATCATCGGGACTGAACCTCCCTGGTGAACCCCCAGGGGACTGCTAAGTCTTTTCTTGAACCATTGGACATCATTGCCTTCTCCAAACCTGCCTTCAGCAATGATCAGACTCCTGGCATAGCCACCTCCTGCTTCCCAGGCCTGGCAGAGATGAGGTCCTCTTGCACAGAGGGTCTTCCCAATGCCACAGCTCTCAGAAGGGAGCAGGCATCCCTGCAAAGTCCCCCAGAAGGGCTGTGGCATCCATCTCATCCAGTCCTCTCCTTGGGCTGTGGAGCCCAAGTGTCCCTGTCCCTTCAGAGCTTAGTTGTCGGCCACCAACAGGTCCACCACCATCACCACCGCATCCCTGGTGGTCTAGTGGTCAGGATTCGGCACTCTCACTGCCGCGGCCTGGGTTCGATTCCCAGCCAGGGAAGGGGGTCCCTGCAGCCACCGCAGGTCCCAGCCTTTTCCTGGGTGGCTACACTGCCCTCGAGCAGCTCCTGGGGTTCAGCACGGGGTTCAGGAGCTCCCACATCCAGTGCCTGGGGCTGGGTCAGGGATGGCTGAATTTTGGAGGGTGGCAGCAGCCTCCTGTCCCCCCCACTGCCATCAGGCTGCACCCCCCAGCAGAAAAATACCCCAGGTGGAAAGCAGCCACCAGCCTGTGATGGGCTGCAGGTGACAGCGGGGTGACCCAGCTGTGTGGGGTGGACATGCCATTGCAGGATTTCTTCTTGCGATAAGGAGAGGGGAAGTCCTGCTCCCCTGAACACCATCTTGGCCCTCTCCTAAAGGTAAAGGGCTCCCTGGGAGATCAGGGCCAGGGCCGGGGTGGGAATGCAGGGTCCCTTGATGAGGGGTGACAGGTCTGTGTCCGTCTGTCCCTCCTGGGGACAGGAGGACAGGGGCTGCCAGTAAAAGCTCCCGCTGTGAGCAGGATTTGAACCTGCGCGGGGAAACCCCATTGGATTTCAAGTCCAACGCCTTCACCGCTCGGCCATCACAGCAGCTTGCTCAGAGGGTCTCCGCAGGAGCCCATGGCTGTCACCCTGCCCCAGGGGCCACAACAGGACCTGATCCCACCCTGGATGTGGGTTCTGCCATCCTGGCCCCTGCTGCACACCCAGCACGGGTACTGCTCTTACTGCTGTCACCTGCCCTGCACAGAGCTAAGGCTGATATGGAAATCAGCATCCCAGCAATGCTGGGAAAGTGGGCACCAGTCACAACATCAGTGGTGGTGACATAGGAGAGGGAGATGGTGGGAGGTCTGTGTCCCATCTCCTTGTATCCAACAGGAAACGTGTCCCTGGATGACCATCTCCAACCTCCTTTCCCAGTCCGGGAACATCCCAGCCTCCTCAATCCCCTTCTCCCCCCCAGTATAGATACATTTGCCCCTGTGAAAACAGGTCCAGACTTTGCTAACCGAGGCAGTCTGACAGACAGACCAGGCAGTGTTTCGTCCTATAGCTGGCAAGCTGATCTTGCAGACTTGTGGGGTTTTCACCAGGTTGCTGCCTGCCTTTTGGCTTTTGGAAGAGGGGATTTGGAGAAAGGAAGAAAAGGTGTCTGTCGAAACTAAATCCTTGCTGAGCAAGGTCTGGCAGTAACCTTGGTCTCTCCTTTGGAGCACAAAGGTCCTATTTGGAGCACAGTCCTAGAAGCACTTGCCTATCTCTGTTTCGGGTGGGAGCTGGCTCTGGGAACCCATCCTGAGATATCCAGACCGTTCTCTGGCTTCTCAGTGTTATGCCCAAGAGCTGTGGAAATGCTTCGCTATGTCACTGGCACCCCACCCCTCTCCCATGGGGATTTATCAGCAGGGAATAGCTTGGATGTAGGAACTGCTCCTCCGTCTCAGCTCCCAGCCCAAAGGAGGGTCTGTCTGCACTGCCACCCTCCCTGGCCTCTGCCTCGCTGGGCAGTTTGACACTGAGTCAGGCTTGGCACAGTCCCACAGGCATGGATGGATGCCCAGGCATGGGTGGCCGCCTGCTCAGATGCATCAATGTGTTGGAAACCAGGTGCTCACACCAGCTCCGTCACTGGGCACGTAAATGGTGAGTAGAGCAAGGCCAGCAAATGTGATGGAGCTAAAGAGAGGGGTGAGTGGAGAGAATGCTGTCGTCGGACAATTATGGAGAGACTCAGGAGAAAGGTTAGGCTTAAATTCATCCCTTTCAGTTATTCAGATCTCCTTCTCCCTCTTCTAGGCTCCATGTTCACATTCAGAGCTGCAAGATACATTCCCTGGATCTCCTGAAGTGCCTGTGGAGTTCAGGTTAGGGTCTGGCACAAGAGTGGAGAGCCCTCAGAGCTGGAAAGCCGCCAACATCCTGATGGACACAGTTAGTGAAGATGAGGTCTATGGTCTGGAATGGCCTGTTTCTCCTTACTCCTTCTGAAGATGAAGAACTGCGCATTTGATATCCAAAGAGCTCTCTTGAGGTGAGGTTTCATTTCAGGGTAAGGGTTCGAGCATCCTTCAGATGGCAAATGGAGGAACCTAGAGGGACCAGACCAGAGTGCATAGACTTGCACATTACTGGAGCCCAACGGGAGGGGCCTGGAGGGATCCACAGTGCATATGGAAAGGACGGGGGGGTCCAGACCCCAATGGAGGGACCTGGATAAGACCACAGGGGGAGCAGAGGGACCTGGAGAGATGTAGTACCCAAATGGAGGAGCTTGGAGGGGACCAGAGCATAAAAGAGAGGAGACAGTATCCTCAGTTGGTTCTTGCAGCCTGGCTGGACTCAGGCTTTCATTGCACTGGCCAGAATTCCCGCAATATTTCTCAGAGTTGGGTTTTTTTGTTGACTTTTTTCTTACCTAATCTTGTGTCATCGGCATTGAACACCTATTTTCATCTACAATTCTTGTGATATTTACAGACAAAACAATCTTGCCTAGTAGAAAGAACAGGATGTGTTTATAGAAAAGTCTTAGTTCAACAGAGAACTGACAGCTCTTCTCTTGTAATAAATGGCACTTTGCAGTATTATGCAACATAGAAAACCACAAGGTCTGTCATGAGACAGACCTTATTCTTCTTCAAAGAAAATTTCAGTCTCTGCTTCTACTTGCAAGTTTTCACCCTTTGATTTCAGAATTCAAATTGATTTCTGTTTCAGAAAATAGCGACCGCCTTGCTCGAGTGCTGGCTTTGCCAGACCCAGCACACCGTGGTCGCCATTCACTGCTGCGTCCCATTACCTGATGCAATGTTGAAGGCACTTTGTCCTGACTATAAAACAGTGCTTAAGCATCTTACTGGTTGTAAGACGATGGCATATGATGATAAAGAGGAGACTACTACATGTGCCTTGTGAATAATAATGAACCCCTGCAAGCTCTGTCTGTACAGACACTCCTTCCCATGGTTAAGCATTGAATCAAACCCCAAAATTTGTGCTAATTTTTTACATCTACGCATGTATTCAGCCTCTCTAGAAATTAAGCTGTAGTCCAGGGAAAAGAGTCCACTGTAGCAAATGACTCCCATGTCTCCCAGCTGGTATGGCATGATGAAAACTACAGTGAGTATCTAAAGCTTCTTCCACTCCCTCTTTGTTTAAATAAATCTCTGGAACTTTTGAAGCCATGTATTCTCCCAGTGGCTTTCTAGGGGCCTGACAACTGCTTCTGCTTTGGTGTATGGCTGTGTCCCAGACTCCCGGATAAGATGGGAACTGGTTCCAGAGCAGGAAGATAAAGTAAACTGGAAGAATTGAGAAACCGTCCTCCTGCTTGGCATAAGCGGCAGCTGAGTTCTCCTTCTGGACCTGCCAACTCCATCTCCTGGGAAGCCATCTCCCACCCTCCAGTCTGAGCATGGGGTCACAGTCTGAAAAGAAAGTGGAAGGAATGGAAGGGGGGTTTTACTAAAAGATGGGGAGGAATAAGTTTGGTTCATGAGGAGTTGAAGATTTCATTCATGGAGAAGAGCGGCAGCTTGGCCCCTGGGAAGGGGAAGAAGGGACCAGCCCCTGCGGAAGGAAAGCTGCTCACAAGGAAGAGGTGTGCTGGCTGCTGCTCAGAACAGGAGTCATGTTTAGGCCCTGAAAGCTGAGGTCTTTCCATGGATGGATGTGCAGGAGCTTGTCCTGGTGGGTGTGGTGGGTCCTACCACTCTGCTAGAAAGTCACAGATGGCCTCCCACAACTTTCCTTCCCTGGGAACTGTGGCTACTGCTCAGGGCAGTGTTAGGTCTGAACACCCTACCCTGCTGAGTCATGTTGAGCTGGCATAGCCCCCGCGACCGCAGGGACTGCCAGGAGCGCTGCAGGCGACAGCGGCAGCGAGAGTGGTCAGGCTGTCCCACGGTAGCCTGAGAAGGCCACGGATGGTCACCCCATGGGTGACTTTTCTGGAAAGAGGCGTGAAGTGGTCTGTACTCACTGATGGCACTGCCCAGTCTGTGGGGCTCACCTACTTCTGCATGGCGGGCAGAGACACTGCGCGCTTGCCTGGAGTACCTTGTGGCTATGAAGTAGTCTCTGTGGCTGATGGAGGGCTGCTCTAAGGAGGCTTCATAGCCTTGGGTGTTGATGAGTGGTGAACCTTTAAAGGAGGACTTCAAAGAGAGGTAATAATCTCATCCCTGGGCATCATGCAGCTGGGGAAATCCCTGAAGTGAACACCTCAGTGATGCTGGAAAGACCTGTGGTGCCATCTCCGGAGCATCCCTTGCTGTTGCTGTGACTCCCACACCAACAACACGAAAGGTTCCACTGAGAGAAGAGTCAGAAGTGAGCTGACCATGCCGTGGGCATGGGGCCCTCAAGGACACATGCAGCTACTGCAAGATGGGTACCAGCTCCTGCTGGGGGACTGAGGGTTTCTTCTCAGTGAACCTCACCAGTTACCATCCCAGGCTGGAAAGTGAGACCCTCCTGGTGTTCCAGTTCCCCTCTTTCAGAGCTGGTGGCTGATGGGAGTAGATCAGTCGAACCATGGGCAGATGGAAAGTGCTCTGGGTGGACAAACTGGTTTTATTCAATGTCACCCCTGAAGTGCTGGGAACTTTTCCTCCTCCACTCACCCTACAATTTCTGTGCTGCTAACCTACCACTTCTTACTTTTTTCTGTTTTATCCTGCTCGCTCCGTCCCTATACAAGCTCTGCCCTTCATCTGTTGGAGCAGAAGATGCACCCGGCACAGTTTTGTAAACCCATAGTGGTTCTTCCATGCCACTGTGCCCTGGACAAGGACAGGCTTGGCTTGTGCGGGCTGTGGGCTCTCAGCAGTATGTAAATAAATCCACAGTTTGAAATATAGGAAAAATATGCCATTGGCAGGTGAAGAAGGAGCTTCATATGTTTGAACTTGTACCTAAATTAAGTCCTTAATCGCTGTTAACCTTGAGACATCATGGTTCATGCCTGGGTTTTACTAGCATAAATGTGTCTGTGTCATGAAAATGGGGGCTGAAAGAGCTTACAGGAAAATTAGAGGTGTGTCGAAAGGGGAGGGGGAGGATGCTGCTTTTTGCTGTTAAGATGGGAAATGAGGAATGTAATAATGAGCTCTTTCTTTTTTGTGTTTCTTAAGTTTAATGATCTTGTTGCTACAGCTAATGCTTAATCACATATTTAGCAAACACCATCAGCAGTCACATAGCTACAGGTTGCTAGATTTACACTAGGATTTACAGGTGAAGACCTGCAGCCTGAATAGTAATACCAAGGAGTAATCTTAGTAACATCAAGAGCCTGGAAGAGAAGAAATCTGCAACTTCTAATCACTCAGGACAGAGAGGAGATCTGATGGAGGAATCTGCTGCTTGGTAGGCTAATTAATGGATAATTAATGCCCTGGCTGCCCAGATGCCTTGAACGCTCTGCTGAATGAACATCAGCCTTGGTGGGCCCGACACCCTGCTTTGTCTTGAAGCTCAAAAGATTGCACCAAAACACCATAAATCCTAGTTGGAGGTGACATAGGACAGCTTGCCTCTGGACACATGAAAGCCCTGGGTACTGCATTTACACCCAGGCTCAAGTAATTGGTAGGACAGGTGTAACGTTAATGCAGTGTTTGCATGGCAGGTGACTGCAATCCTGGGAGCAGCATCGGGACACCTGGAAATGATGGTGCACACCCTCGAAGGCAGATGGTGTCCCTGTACCAAGGGCAACCAGAGGTTCCTGGACTGTCACTGAGGCATTAAGGTGATTGCAATGATACGTGTCAAAAATACAAAAGAAATAGCAAAACTATCCTTCAGGTACCTGGACGCCTGCTTATGTACATTCTGTAGGCAGAAAGCTGGATGGACAAGGTAGAGTGCCTGCCAGGGTGATCAGAGGCCCTCTGATACCAGGGGCTAGCTTCTGCTTTGGGTTTTTAATTTCTCTTTAGGGGAGAAATATTGACATTGCATTTTCAGCTTCTGAAAACCTGACTTTCACAAATCTTTTTTTTTTCTTTTTTTTCTTCAGATTTAAAATGGTACATGTTTGTTAGCAGTTTCCTTTCTCATATTTTCTTTTTATTTATTTTGGCTTCATAAGAACTGTGATAATATTTAAACACGGCTGATTGTCAGTAAGAATTCAGCATTGTCTTTTGTGATCAGCCTGATCGATGTTCAAAGAATTAAATTATTTCTGCTACCTTCCCTTTTGGCCACTGAAGTACAGCCCTTTTCCCGACTGTAGAGCTGTCGTAATCCACGTTGAAGTGCTTGGCTGACCCAACACTTTATTCCTTTCTGGACATTTCAGGACGGAATCTCCCATTTTGTACCTCTGGCCTGTTCTTATTTGCACAGATATAACTTTGTGAATATCCATATTACTATGCATATGATTTTACTGGAGACAGCTCAAGCTTGCTCTGTGCAACTGCCTTGTTCTCTGTCCAGTCTTTGTCATCCGCAATAATCAGCAGTTATTTTATGTGCATTTCCAAATCACTGATGATCTGACTACTGTTTAATTGTACAAATCATCTCACTGAGCAGTTTTAAACAGGACACAACTGTGGTTTTCCTGGGTACAAATTTTGGCAGGTCTGCCATTCAGACGTGCTGTGTTTGGACCTTGGTGTACTCCACAAATGCACGTTGGCAAAACAACTCATTTCTGGCTTCCCAAACCATCAGATATGTCAAGCAACACGGAAAAAGAAGCCAAATTCCACCATCTTTTACCATCATAAAATTAAGCTGATCTCCTTCACTTGCAGAAAAGAAACGGGTCAAAAGGGAGTCAACATTTACTCAGAAGGCATGGAGAAGTGTGCACCTTTCTGCTTAATCCAGGAAAGCAAACCAGCAGATATTTCCTCTTGGCTCAATCTGATCCCAGTTTCTCCCTTTTTGGCCACACCCAGGTGAGACCCAGCTAATTTCTGCCCTGGTGCAGGGGCTATAAAGGACTGGCTTGTTTCCCAGTCCTACCAGTGCTGCAGAGATGGCAGGTAAGATCAGTGCTTTTTAATTTTATATCTGTATTTGGCTACTTTGATATTTCTGGCGTGGGTATTGGTGCATTGCATGGGTGAGCCTGAGGAGACGGAGTGTTAGGAGCTGGTGGTCCTTCATACTTCCTTCTCCCCCGATATGTGAAATACATTTATTTTGAGATGCGAGAAAAGACAGCTGCCTCATGTAGCAATACCCTGCAAGATTGCAAGGAATAAGCAGCCTTCAATCCCTGTGAAGATGGTTGAAGAAGTTCCACAGATTGTAAATATAAAATAACCTGCCCCGCTGGGAGAAGTTCGTTGGTTCTTCCAAATTTTGTGTGTCTTTCCTGTTCTAAGCAATTAAAATGTGGACTAAATTACTTACAATATATCTAGTTGCAACCTTTTGGTTCAAGATCTCCTTCCAGGGAAGGCACTCTGCTGTTGTATATAATACTGATGAGACCAAGTCATGCAGATTTCTAGCATTAATGTGAAAAAGGAATAGAAATAAATTTCAGGGAGCATAAAGAAGATTAACAAAGGGGGTTGAAGGCTGGAGGACCAGTGCTAGACGTAGCAGCTTGTTTTGCTCAGTAAGAAGACTGAGAGGGGGCAGAGAGGGGTCTGACCTCCTCTTCACCAGCCACCTGAGAAGGATGCTTCCAAAGGCAGGACGCCAGGGCACTGCCCTCTCCCAACGCGCCTTCCCAATAGTCTCCATCCCTGAAGCCTGGACTGTACCTGGCTGCCTCCTCCTTGGCAGTCACTCAGCCCAGTTTACTGAACGTCCCACACGACAGGGATGTCCCTGTGTCCTGCCAACACCTAGAGCTACAGCCCTCGCCAGCCAGAGTCCCACCTACGGACCTGATCAGAGGGGTGCTGTATTTTATTCCTAGATCCTGAAAGAAATATTCAAACCAAACCTGTCAATCTCTTCTGATGCTTCAGTGAAGCCCTGCCCATTCAGGAGATTTATGTTGCATTTCTCTCTAGGCTTAAACCCAAGAATCACTCTCTTAGGATCCATCATCAGTCTCTGCTTAATCGGAGCATTGGACTCCTCATTAAATAGTAAGTTTATGTTTCTCATTCTGCTGCTACTGTGCTTGAAAGGGTGTAAGTCAAAACTCAGGCTGAGCTCCTAATTAGATATCGCTCCAATATAAGATTGAAATATCCTGTACGTTGACCCACTAACAGTGAAGTCAATGCCTAAGAAACTAGAATTGGCTATTAAACCAATACGTCTTCCAAGCACACGATCATTTTGTGACAGGGAACCTGGGTCACAGGTCATATATTTGGTTTCTTCTGTGCATGTCCCTTCTTGCAGGGAAGAATAGCTTCCAAAAGAAGGGTGAAAAATAACTCCCTAAAAGCCTCCCACAGCCATCAGAGCCAATTCTGTGAAATGGATAATAAACCACCGCTTTACAGTCACTTCTTGTGCTGTGACTTTCAGGACCTCAGCAATGGGGTGAAGCAGATGAGCAAGAGGAGCACGGATAAAGGTGTCCAGGTAGCACCAAACGCACAGTGGGAGCTGCGTGCAAAGCGAATCAGCGCACCTCAGCACCCAGCAATGGGGTGGGATGAGTAGCTCCTGGTGTACATTACAAAGTACCCTCAATTTCTGGTTTTTCTTCTTTTTTTAGTAAAGGACTCGGAGGTGCTATCAGACTCAGCTCTTCTGAGCAGCGTTAGTGAAGCTAGGCAGCTGGTAGACACAGCATATTTACACGCCCGAAAAAGGTGAGTCCTTTTTACATGAGGGCCCCAACATTATTAGGAAATATGAGAAAATATATGTGTGTTTCTTCTGTTTTCCAATGCATATTTATTACAGGGATGCCTTTGTTCAAGGGCTCTCACTGTTGTAGTTGGAGAGAATCTTTTGCTCAGTTTGGCTGGATTCTAGCATCCTGTCCCCAGGGCCACCCTTCATCACCCGCAGCTACTGCCTCCTCACCTACACTGCCGTGGGCACCTCTCAGTGGTCCGTACTGGTCATGATGAGCACATGTTGGGTCCTTTCCTAGCTGCTGAAGTTCTGCCCCTCTCTAGAAGGACCACAGTCATGAGACAGTTGTGCAGATGAGCACCCTGCCACAAATAAGTTTCAGCAGAAGTCAAAACGCAGGTATCCCTCCACGTGTTGTTCCAAAAGTCTGGTCCCAGGCAGCGGGAAGCTTTGGGGAGGAGTCTCTCCCCACTCACCCTACAGAAGGTTTTTCGTTGTGCAAGAGCGAGCCATGGGACCAGGAAGAGAAGCAACAGGACCAAGGCTGTCTCTCTGGTCACAGACCATATCTCGTGATGTACTAAATATAAAATTTTATCTAGTCACTGAATAACTCGGTTTTCCACTGATCTAGCTTTTCACATGATATAACAAAATTTATTGTGACAAGGATGTAATGCAAACTTGAAATAGGGGATCACAATGATTTGTTTGCCAAAATGTGTCTGTGCGAAGCTGATGAGCAGCCAGCTTGTCCTAGGTGAGCAAAGCCTGCCTGGGACCCAGCAGTGCTGTCACGTCTAAGTACACCCAGCCTGACATGACGGAGGAGGTCTGATTTCAGTGAAGTGCTTCATGGGGCTCTTTTATGTTCAGCTTAAAGAGAAAACTAGAGGAAAAGGTTGCCAACCCAATGGACTTCCTGAAGCACTTAAAGGACCCCGTAGGAAGAACCAGATCTGCAGTCCGTGCTGCTGATTACGTGGAAACCACTTTGAAACTCCTCAAAATAAAGCTGCATCTCTCTGGGAAATGGAAATTCAACATTACAGGTAATGTGGTCTAGACCAAAATGTCTTACAAACAGCTAAGAGCAGAAAATCTACCACAGCAGGAGTGTCAGAGAGCAGCTCTGCCATAATCCAAATAACTGGTGATAAAACCTTACCCCACAACAGCCCCAGGTGAACAGACTGCTCAGAGGCAGACCAGACCACCTTGTGTTTTAATCATCATCTTTGGCAGTGCCTGTCTCATATCTTTGATGATAAAAACAGCCTGGCAATAAATGTGATAAACCTGGGACAAAACGTGCCGAATGCCAGGAGACTCTGACCGCTGAGAACAGGAGCCCATCTCCCACTTCTGGTCCTCACGGCAGGTTGTAGCGCTCTGCGTGCTCCTAATTTTGTTCCCAGTCTAGGGTAAAATGCTGCTGGTGATGATGCTCCCCGTATTCCCCGATAAGTTGTTCCATGCCAACCCAGTTTCCCTAGCCCAGAGGTGAGAGCTGATCCACAAAAGGATGTAGGCACCAAATTAACAATTCAAATCCAGACATTATATATCCACAGCTCTGACTCAGCTGACTCAAACATTGAGAAATAAAGATGAGTAACAGCAGATACTATTTTGCATGGTTTCTCTTGCAGACCTGCTAAACAGAAAACAGAAGGAGGTGATTTCCAAAGAAACTGGCTGTGACTATCAGATTCGTTCCATTAAATGCCCGAAGCATGACATTTACCGCACCATTACTGGGGAGTGCAACAACAGGTAGGATTTGCGTGTGGCCAAGGAGAGTCTCAAGTCTGTACTTTGACCCAGCGTAGATGGCTTACGGTCATTTGTGTAAATACCTTTCAACGGGGCAAGAAGAAGGAAACGCTCATTTTAGTGGTGAAATGAAATAGATGTTTCCTTTCTACCTATGCCTGGCAGGAAAAAGATGTCATTTCGTGAAAATTTCAGATTTGAGCCCATTGCCCTCCACGTGCTGCTTTGGGTGAAGGAAGGGACTTCTTGGGGTCGGGGGAGGTGAAAAGTTGAGGAAAGCAGATTTTGGGGCTGTGACAGCCAGCCTCTCCCGCAGCTTGAGGCTCCTAAGAAATCACCCCTCCACTCTTCTGTAGCGTGGATAATACTAATGTCCCCAGGCTGGTTCGTATGAAAATATTCAGCTGTCAACACAACTGTGTGGCTACTGATGTGATGTGTAAGGACGGGAAATAAATAAGACTTTAATTCTTGCCTCTTCTAGCTTCGTGTATTGTGTATCCTTAATCTGAAAAAAGAGAATTCTTCAGCTTTTTGCACATAGTTTGCCTCCTGGTTTAAACCTGGGGTCATACATTTATTTCTTTCCTTGTTAGCTTTTTTTTTTTTGACCAGAAGATGGCAAAAGTTCTAGCGTAATACTTGGAAGTCAAAGCTCACTGTCCTGTTCTGCCATAGATTTGCTGCCTGGTGTGCTAACTCCAGCCCCCAAGCCTGAGTGGGACTTGCATCCGATGTGCATCTGGCATGAAACAGATGTGCCAGATGTGAAGACATAGGACAGCTCTGCATCACACGTGCAGGGAGCTCACGCTCATGGTGCTGGTGTTACCGTCAGTCTGTACCTTTACCCACAGACCCCAGAGCCTTCAGCTCCCCAAGGACAGCAGTGTCCACGCTGACTTTTAGGCTCAGGGTGGGGTTGTCCTTGGGCTTGCTAATTTAGTGGGCTGCCAGTGAGATAACGAGGCACTCAGAAGTGAGGGGACTCTATGATACGTTAACATTTTTCCAAGGATCTTGCTCAGCTTGAGACACACACCATGAGACAGCACTTGACTATTTTTCAAAGATCTGCCTGCAAGGACAGTGATAGCAATCAAAACAAGAGCTGTGGTGGTACTGGGTTCTTAATACTTGATGGAATTGCTTCAGCTATGGTGTGGCAATTGTTCCAGGGCATGCTTTTATTTCACAGCACGCTGCTGTGAATTCTGGGAATACTACTCCTTTTTCAGTATAGGCAGGTATTACCCAGGTTTTGTGGATTTAAGAGCTTAAACACAGAAAGTTGCTGTGCACCAGCTGATATTCAGTAAGTGCTTTCCCCAAAATAACCTGTGTCTTTGTGTCCTTAGGGCCACAGATCACTGGCTCAATCAGCATTATTGTTCTTCCGAACAAGTGTTGCTGAGTTTACCGATTCAAATTCTTCTGAGCAGTTTGAGGCAATATAACAAATGGCCACAGCTGCAGATTGCAGTTTGAGAGGTCCTGTATTGGACATGGGGAAAAACTTCCTGAAGGGGCAGCCTTGGCTCAGGTCCCCGCAGAGGTGGAGGATCTTCATCCTTGGAAGCTTCCAGCCCTCAGCTGGACAAAGGCATGACCACCCTGATCATTGGTGATGGCCCTACTGTGAGACGGGCTTTTGTGTGGAGCAGCACTGGAGACAGAGGTGTTACAGAGATTTAAATGCCAAATAAAATTAATATAATAGCATGAGGAATCTTTTCTTAAAGTCAAAGTTCATTTTTCTCTGCGGTAATAATCTTGGTATTATTTACTTCTCAGTGTTTTCTGGCTACCCCCTCTGTTACCAGAACAATCAGCCATGGATTAAAGGGCTGCAAAATATTACTCTCTACAAGCCTGTTCATTTCTGAAATAATACTGGTGTTTGCTTTTCTTCTTGTGATGCTCCAGAAAGCATTCTCATCTGGGGTCCTCGAACCGCGCGTTTGCTCGCTGGCTCCCAGCAGCATATGAAGATGGAGTATCTGTTCCCAGAGGAGCAAGTGAAGGAAAGCTGTACAATGGATTTCCACTCCCACTGGTGAGGACTCTTATTCTTGTCCAGATAACAGCAGTGGACGCTGCCCTCACTGCATCCATCAGAAATGAAAGAGCAGCAACATCTAGAGTGTAAATTGCTCGATCCTTTCCTCTGATCTCAGGTGCTTATTTGAGGCTTGTTTCCTACAACTGGGCGATGGCTCAGGGTGATATTTTGTGTTGGAGACAGACATGAACAAAAAGGTTGTGAATACTTCACTAAGCAAAGCATGGACAACATAACATTTTATAACATTTTCAGAAGTGTGCATCGCCAGGTTTGATGCCAACAGCACCACAGTGTGCTCAGATACACCACACGTTTATACGCAGAATTGTTAAGGTTGGAAAAGACCCTTAAGATCATCGAGTCCAACCGTTAACCTATCACTGCCAAGCCCACCACTAAACCATGTCCTCAAGCACCACGTCTACCCGTCCTTTAAATACCTCCAGGGATGGAGACTCAACCCCTTCCCTGGGCAGCCTGTTCTAATGCCTGACTAAAACATACAAGCCATAAGGCTTGGGTGTTCCTCAGCCATCTCGACTTTCTGGATGTGTGGAAGTATATCAGTTTCAGCCGTAAAAGGCTTTCCGTGAAGCTGGGCTTGGCTGAATGACTGTGAAGTCAAGAGGGTGCTAGTTATCACATCTGTTTTGATAGAGCTGGGGCATGGCATGGGTCTGTTTAATGACGTAATTAACTCTTACGAGCTTATCTAAGATCATCTTATGCATGATCTCATAGCGGGTGTTTTACTGAGAGGTAAATTCACCATGGTAGAGGTAGTCACACACATTTTCACTTTGATTTTCTGCAGGTTCGAAAAGTGTCAAATGAAATTGCTCGCACAGCCAATGAGAACATCACTCAAGATCAGGAGCTCTCTCTTGTCTTCATGCACTGGGGCCAGTGGGTCAACCACGACACAGACTTAGCCCCTTCCAGTGGTGCAGGAGTGAACCCGAAGCTTCACTGTGAGACCAATTGTGCCTTCAAGTCCCCTTGCTTCCCGATTAAGGTACCCTGACTTTCATTCCATCCCACCTTATCCTAAGACAGTAAAAACAAAACCACATGACTTTCTGAGGCATCGCTTATGTTTGTTTGCTTTAGTTGCCCCCCGATGACCCGCGGATGCTGAGGTCAAACTCTTGCATGCCCTTCATCCAGTCGGCGTCCGTGTGCAACCCCAGGACGTTTACTCGTGAGCAGATCAACGCCGTCAGCTCCTTCATCGATGCCAGCACAGTGTATGGCAGTGAAGACTCTGTGGCAAAGAGTATTAGAAATCAGACAAACCAGCTGGGTTTGATGGCTGTGAACCAGAATTTTACCGATGCGGGGCTGGAATTATTGCCCTTTGAGAACAAAACGAAAAGCATTTGTGTTCTCACCAATGAGAGCATGAACATCCCCTGTTTTAAAGCAGGTAAGGTGCATCTGTGGAGTAGTTTTCAGTGGCCCATAAAGTCAGAAAGGATCATTATGGCCAGGTGTCTGATGTCTCTTTACAAATGTATGAGGCACTGCAAGATATAGTTGTGTAAGGTGAAAGACGGGACCCTCCCCACAGTTAAAAAAAGAATAACAATTGAAAAATAATTGTTTAATTAAACACAAAGATTATTTTGTTTTAATTTCCCAAAAGAGTTACAGCAAATTATCTGCCTTTTAAAAAACCTTTTCAAACATACGTGAAACTTTCAATAGAATAACCCCCAGTGTTTAAAACTTCTCAGTGACTGTTTTCCCCTCCTACCCAGAATTCACCATTCAGTTTTCAACTCAATCAATACTAACAATTAAACGCTCTTCATCAATTTAGTTAACTCTCCCTGGTACCCCATTCTAAATTTTTAATATTTCAAATATCCCAACCTGCATCAGAAGACAAGTCTAGAAGTTTGTCTGAAATTTAAACAAACTGACGACTCAAAACACAGAACTTTTTAAAACACGAAGTGATCCATCCTAGGCACAACATTATAAAAATATTACAAATGTGAAGCTTGCAAAGTCAATCGTAAGAATATAGGGTGTTCCTATTGCACCTTATTTTCTCATTCCCTGCACAGGGGCAGAGCTCCTTGCTGAGTGAGGAGATCCTCGGTGCTTCTTCCATCAGCTGTCACTGCCTTCCCACCAGTTTTCTCTCAGCATCTCTACGGAGGGCACATTCCCAGACCTCCCAGAGGTGTTTATAACTTGGGTGAACTGAGACAAATTTTCAAAACCAAACATTCACAGCACTGATATAAAAGAAGATTGTATCCCTGAGGTACAAAAAGAAGGCAGACATGAGATTTTTCACAAAACGAGGCATCTACAGCTCTGGCTTGAATGATGATCGCTAGGAAGCTTAACCATGAGAGTTACTGCCAGTAATGCTGACTGTACGTTGTTACTCGTCTGTCCTAACACAAAAGCCTGCTGCTGAAATAAAAATCAATTTACAAAATTTCTCAAATATTTTCATTTGTAGGTGACAAACGGGTCACTGAAAACCTGGGACTTTCTGCACTGCACACTGTCTTTCTACGAGAACACAACCGCCTGGTTACAGAGCTGAGGAAATTAAATCCTCACTGGGATGGAGAAAAGCTTTACCAAGAGAGTCGGAAGATTGTGGTTGCCATAAACCAGGTGCTGATCACTGCTCGCTGTTTAGCATCCACATGCTTAGGAATGGTTTTTCCTCCAGGACAAGGAGGAAAACCGTGCTTTGCAGATCTAGTGGAGTTATTTCTGGGAGTTGAAAATTGTGAATAAGGATGGTGCATCTGAGGCAGCACGGGTATCCAGAGCTTTTTTATCTGTTATTTTACCAATTTATCAATTATTTATTATATTATATAATTTTAACATATTATGCCAAATTCATGCCATTGCTACACGCTCTTTTTTCTGAAGATCTTAATGAACTCTGCTACTGGACAGAGTGTCCATGTTCATGCTCCGCACTTGACTTTGATGGCATTTCTGCTACAGCTGCTGACAACTTGCTCTGCTTTTGTGCTTTTTCAGATAATAACATACAGAGATTACCTCCCACTTCTGCTTGGGGAGGAGACCAGCAAGTGGATCCCTTTGTACAGTGGCTACAATGAGAATGTGGATCCTACGGTCTCAAATGTTTTTTCTCTGGCTTTTCGATTTGGTCATACATCAGTGCAGCCTTTTGTATCCCGTCTGGATGACAGTTTTCAGCCTTTGGGTTCATTCTCCCACGTCCCTCTTCATTTGACCTTTTGTGCTACATGGAGAATTATAAAGGAAGGTAAGAACGTGGGGCAACCAGCAGTCCTGGTCTGGTCCTGAAGCGGACACTCAGGTCAGCTGGTAAGATATATGAGCCTAGACTCCAAAACCTGCTTTAGCTCCATTTATTTAACTGGCCTCACACAAATTACAGTGCCATTCAGCTTGGAAGGTGCTCATGACGTGTCTACCCAAGGGACTGCAGACAAATCAGTGGTCTGACAAATGCAGGGCAGCAGGACAGTCCTGCAGAATTGTCACCAGACACAGCCTAACACTGGTTCTACGTTGCACCCAGGCAAAGGAGCCCTGCCAAAAATTACGTGCTGTTATACTCCAGCCATCGAATGTTACCAAGCACCAGCTCCCACAAAAGCAACCACATTGGAGCAGGATTTTGCATCAGAACGTACAGTTCTGTAGCTCCTTTTCCCCAATTTTTCAGTATTGTAGTCCTCTGTTCATTGCACGATAATTGCATTCATACTCTGAACACGTCGGTAAATAACCAGAATATGTAACAGATTAAACCTCCTTCTCAGGTTGCCGTACATCTCTCAGCTCAGTGAGACCCGACAGCACGAGCATTGCTCATTCACTCAAATAGTGCAACTGCTCGTGCTCTTCCAGGAGGCCTGAGCCTCATGGCGCCAAATGTCAGTCAACCAAAATTTAGGTCAATCTAAGCTATTATATCCCCCTGTAATTAGTAGGCATGGCCAGAGGGTGATGCCTCCCGTCTAACTGAGCATAACTGCTTCCTAGTCGTGGCCATCTCTCTTCACGACTTCATGACTCTAAAGGGAGTTATGGGATCCTGCTCTTATACAGCTGATATCTTACTTTCCAAGGAAGACAAATGTCTCTTCCAAAATGAGTTATCTGACTAATTACGGAAAACATACCAAAATACACACGTGCAGCCAATTTTCCTGTGTTTTACTAAGACTGTCTTCTTCATGGCTGTGAAAAAGACGTAGACAAACAGACATAAATTGATTCTATCATCGTATTTAATATTTTTTAAAAAATTGTCAATTAATAACTAATTATAAACAAAATCAATTGCAAAACCTAAACCTTGGACAGAACCCCATGTATCAGTACGTGCTGGGGACTGACAGGCTAAGGAGCAGTTCTGCAGAAAGTGACCTGGAGGTCCAGGGGGGCAACAAGTGGATTTAGGGCTGCAGAAGGGAAGGCAGAGGGATGGAGATGGGGAGGGGTGGAGAATCTAGTTCCCAAAGGGACGCCTCATCTACTGGCATATGCATGTATGTACATATGCACTAGTATCCATTGAAATGGAAATATGGAGCTAGGTGAACCCCACACAGCCCAGAGTAGAAAAGACATCTAATGCAGCACTGTTTCAGCTGCACAAAATGGACCATCAAAGCTGGAACTTGGTACAACAAGTCGTCTTCTGATTTGCAATGAGTGCAGGTGGCATTGACCCGCTGATACGGGGCATGATGGTTGATCATGCAAAACTGATGAAACAGAATCAACTCCTTGTTGAGGAGCTCCAGAACCACCTTTTTGAACAGACAGAGATAATGGGTCTGGATCTAGCAGCCCTGAACATGCAACGGGGAAGAGACCATGGCCTTCCAGGTAAGGAGACACAAGTCCACACATCCTATGAACAATACTCTTTTTTTCTTCTGCTGTTTATAGTAGTTCCATGAAGGTACTAAGCTTTTTCCATACCAATGGGAAGAAACAGTACCTCGATTTGAAGGCAAAGGATGGATAGACAGTCGAGCTCAGGGAAGAAAAAGTCTCTGTATTATAAAGATCTTTTTCTGAGGGATTTAAGACAAGCACAAAAGGCTTGGAAAGCAAAGATGATATTTGGGATAATTATTACAAAGAGGGGTAGAAACAATAGTGTGTTGCAAAGCGAGAGCATGTGGGGTACAGAACATACAGACACCAAGTTCAGCTTTCACACGGACTAGGCAGACCATCTGTGCTTTGTTCTTTGCCCATCAATGCTTATTTTGTGTCTTCAGACAACCCAGAGCTCTGAGCAGCAGTGGCTTGCACGCACAGGTGTGATTGCCCCCAGGCGCTGGAGAAGAACGGGTGCTCTTGGGTTAAGCATAACCAAATGTTGCTCTTTTCTAGGACTGTGAGCCTAGAAATTTTGCATCCCAAAACGGCAAAGACTGATGCATTCACCGTCAGCACTAGGTAGCTGTAACCAATAGGATGCGATGAACCTATAGTCATGTGCAAAGACAACCCAAATTGTTAGTTTAATGTGTGCATACAAAAAGGACTTTTGAAAACATGGCGTTTGTTGTGACCGTCTAGACAATAATGTCTTCCAGATCCTTTAATGCCATGAGAAGAAGCAGACACTGCTGATGGGCCAAGGGGTCTGTTTAGCTCCTAAGCCTAGGTAAATGGTGGGGAGACGTGGGTCCTGATCAGCTGCTGTTCCTGCTTTTGCAGGTTACAATGCCTGGAGGCACTTCTGTGGGCTCTCCCAGCCTGAAAACATAGGTGAATTCTCTGAGGTGCTAGGCAATTCCAAACTGGCCAAGAAGTTCATGGAGTTGTATGGGACACCAGACAATATTGACCTCTGGATTGGGGCAGTCGCAGAGCCCTTTGTTCCCCAGGGCAGAGTTGGACCCCTCCTGGCCTGCCTCATTGGCACCCAGTTCAGGAACCTGCGTGATGGGGACAGGTAGGTAGCTCTGAGAGCAAACCTTCCCCATGGCATTTATTATGGGAAAAAATGCCGACATTTCATGCGGCGCACTAATCCAGCCCATCTCCAACATGCCAGTGAGTGTGCCCAGCAAGGCTCACACCCTGATTTTAGCCCAGTTGCGAAAGGGATCTTTTCTGCAGCCCATTCCTACAGACCCATGCAGTTGAGGAGCACCAGCTCCAGGCCATGGGTGACCTGCAGTAATCTCTGCCTGAGGTGACATTTGCTCTCAGGGTACAAAAGGGGAGGATTAGTCACTGCGTCCCAGCAGCCCAGTGATGCTGCCTGGAAGAGGCAGGCTCTCCGCACTGGCAGATGAGTGGCAGCATCCAGACCTGGCCACACCTGGAGACACCTCTTTCCAAAGGGGTGTGCCCGCTGCCTGATGAATCAAGGTGGACCTGAGCAGAGACTCCCCTTGGCCAGATTCTCATCTTGGCAAGGAACCAGCACCAAATGCCTTCAAGGAGACTATAAGCTGCTTCTGAAAATATCATTGCAGATTCTGGTGGGAGAAACCGGGAGTTTTCACTCCACAGCAGTTGCGTGCACTGAGAAAAATCTCACTGTCAGCAGTGATATGTGACAATACTCATATCAAAAAGATACCCAGGGATGTGTTCAAGGTCAACAGTTATCCTGAGAACTTCGTTGACTGCCATGAGATCGACACGCTCAACCTCTCACCCTGGAAAGATGAGCGTGAGAGTGGCACAAAAGGTAAGCAAAGGTCTGTCAAAAATAATAAATTTTCTAAAAGGTCAGACTCTTGTGCGCCTAAAGAAATAAAAGAATTAAGGTCATCACAGTGACTCTGCCCCCCAAAAGACCTTGACCATCCATTCAGCCCCACTCAGACACCTCTGGAGGCAGACGTATTGTTAGCCTAGACTCCTTGCAATCCATCACCTTCATCATTCCTTAGTAGCCTATCTCTTCCTCTTCAAGTAGATGGGAAATCCCTGAAAATCCAGTCTCTTCTGGTCCTTGTGAATGTGTCCTTCTCTAAGCACCTTATTCCAGGACAACTGGAGTCTTCCTTCACAGGAAGAGCATCCATGAAGAAATCAATCAGAATTAGGCAACCTGCTCCAAATTCTTACTTTGCTGCTCCAAGCCCCTGCTCTCCCCTTGCCTTCCCTAAAGCTTTAAAGCACTTTAAGGTATATCTGGAGTTGTTTTGAGACCGTATGGCCTGACACAGCAGTAGTTTAATATGCATAGTCAGAGATTATGATGTGCCACATCCTGAAAGACAGTAAAACAGTGTCCTCATACATGAGATGAGGAACTAGCTGTGTCCTCCTGCTGCTATACTTTTGGCATGGTCTCTCCCAGTTGGAAATAATACAGGGAGAACAGAGACTTGCAGAAGACAGGTATGGCCTGAGCAGAATGGACTGGACTGAATTTTTGCTTCTGGCAACCCATTTATAGATGATCACAATACCTGAGGATCACCTACTCTGGCTTTCTGCAAGGCACGGACCACAAAGCATCTCCATGCAGTTCCTGTACTGGGTTTGGTTAACTGTATTTGAGACAAACACTGCTCTTTAAGACAGACATTTGCACTTGATATAAAGGCTAAATTATGGCGACTTCACCCCATTCTTTAGGAACAGAGTCCAGCTGATGCTCACCTTTGCCCTAAACAATAGAAGCTTCCTGATTTCTTTTATTAACTTAGCCTTACGGTCAGTAAAATTTGCTGAGCTGCTTCCTGTGGCTTTTTTATTACCAGGCTGGGAGGAAGCTGAACTGTGTTTGCATAACCCAGAGACAGTGAAATCCCCGGGTGGTAAAAAGCAACAGCTAAAAGTTTAACCTGTTCAAGGGCCAAGAAATTGCCCCCAAAGCAGTTGTCCAAAGGGCTGTTTGGTGTTAATTTGCCGGAGGTACCTTTTGACAAGGCTGGAAGCAGTGCGGTATCTCAGGGGTGACCTGGTACTCAGTCACCTATTCGCCAGTGGCTATTTTAAGCTATGGAGTCAAATAAAAACATGGGGAGAAATATTGCGTCCTGGAAAGATTTTCTGCCTCTCAGTAGCTTTTTCTGCTTCATTGACAGTTTCTAATCCTGCTCATCAGACCAGTGTTGGAAACTCCTAACGGTGGCACTAAGCTGCTTTTGGGAAACTGCTGCCTGTACATCACGCTCAGCTGACTCCTGTCGACTGGACCTTGGCACATGATTTCCCAGAGAGGAGCTCAAGACTATGTCTACTGTTTTATTTGCTATACTGTGATTTTTATATCATTTATTTGTAAAAGCTTCCAGATGGAAGGGTAATGACATTTTATAGTCTATTGCCCTAAAAAAATGTTCAAAGGTGTGCAAGACTTGGTTAGGTGCTGGATGCTTTATGACTCTCTAAAGGCACAATCAAGACAGATTTTTTACTTCCCATCCTGAATGGGTGTCAAATTTGGAGGCTGGCATGCTCGCATTTCAAAATCAAATTCCTTATCCTTTGTACCTGCTCAGAAATTAGCAAGTTCATGTCATCTTTATCAAAACTTTCTTTATCTCCTTCTTGTTTTGCACAAGAGCATAAACAGTTTAGGCTGTTTCTAATTAGCAGTGAGATTTCAGTCTTTGAAGACACTGGAGAATGGCAGCTGCATCTTGAAGCCTAGAGACATCTTTTATTTAAATCCTATACTGAACATGTGTGTGTTTGGCTGTGCTTGGCAGTAATAAAACACATTGTATGCACTCATCTACATTTGGCATCAATTCTGGTATGTCAAATGTGTCCAAAACATTCTTTGGCTATGGTTCATAGCTAAAGGTATCAGCATAAAAAAGCAAACTATAAGCTGGCTCCTCCCCACTCACATTTTCTTTGTGCAGGGAGTGGCCACCTCCGTCAAGGTAGTGATAGGCTCTTCCATCTTCTTGCAGTCAATGAAAATGAATCCTGAAAGCCAGCATGCTGGGCCGAAAGTGCCCATGTACAGGATTTCCTTCTTTGCAATGGGCACACAGCGACTTGGTAATATCTCCGTGACCACTGGAAGGGGGCAACAGGGACAGAACAAGTTGTCATCTGCATTGAGGTTTCCTCCAGATTCTGGGCTACAGCCCTCTGCTCTGGGAGATGCCATGCCTGCAGTGCTGATCCAGCTTCATAGGATCAGAAACATGTTGGAAAGGGATTCTGGGGGTCTCCAGACCAACCACCCACTTAGAGAAAGACTATTGCTGACACCGAATGAGAGCCGCTCTGACACGGCTGTGGGCAACTGACACTCTCATCCCCATTCTCTTGGAAAGGCTGAAGCTGATTTAGCTTGAAAATACCTACTGGGCTCTAATACCCTGAAGAACAGCCTTGTCTTGGGGCTAGCAAGTAATGGACTATGTAGCAGCCACTCCTGCCTGTGGTACGTGGAATTTTGTACCTCCCTCTCCTACAGAAAACTGGGGCCAGGAGCAGGAGGGAGGATCACCACATACCCACACTGTCAAGGGAGGGCTGATGATTCAACACGACGACAAAATGTTTCTTAGTCCTGAGGTTCTCCTTGCCCTTCACCACTAGTTTGAGCCCAAAGATGTATTTGAGCAGCAGGATTGACATTGACCTGGAAAAGGGGAGCGGACATAAGCCAACGAGACGCTGAAATTGGATAAAGGAACCAAAGACCATTCTTCCAAACCAACCCATCTCACAGACTGCTCCTGCAGAGTAGCCTGTTTCTCCGCGCTCCTAGGTTTGACCCATGACTTGGAGAAGAGCAACTAGTACTTCTCTTCGGCTCATCACTTTGTTACAGAAGACAAATACACCTGGCAGGTTTTCTTCAAGCCAGGTTAGACTGATGGCCAAGCAACTTCAGCTACAGCAATTCTGTGGATCAGCCAAATATTAGCTAATGCCCAAATTCATAGTGCACCTGTTTGTACTCTACTTCCCTGCCCACCTTGCTGAACCTTGAGCACAGGCTGCCATAAACATGCCATGCACCTAACTCCGCTATTGCCCACGCTGTGGAAAGAGAGATGATTTTTGCCTCTGGGTGACATTAGACTGCAATTCTGCCAGCCATATTTTAACAGATACTGGAAAAATAAAGAATAAGTCAGGCACAAAAGTCAAGAACTGAAGAAAATTTCTTATAGTGAAAGGCTGATGCTTAAGAGATACGAACTCCCACTGCAGCATACAACAATGAAGGAGTAAATCCTGCCTCTGCAGCACTTCAGGAGGCTGCAGGCACGATGCTGCTGTACAGCAGAGATGGCTTCAGCTGCACAGCCTCTGGGTACGTAAGTCCAGCAGCTCGTTGCAGAGGCAGTAACAGATGGAGAGAGGGCATGGGCAGCAAGGGAATGGGCTCGGAGACCGCCAGACCTGGGGGCACCGGGCTGTAATTGCAGCGATGGGGACACCGGTGACAATGCAGGTGCCAGCACTGCACCACGTCAATGTCGGCTCGTGCCTGTTCAGGTGGGCAATGGGTCAGAATAAAGTTGAGGAAAAGAAGAGCACCTGCAGAGGTTTTCTCGACACAACTTAGAAGGGGAACGACCAGCCACACGGAGGAGGGAAATACAGCTCGGAAGACCAGATAGGAGAGGTTCACTAAAAAAAACCAAGTTACTTTCCCTGGGTATTACATCCAGTTTGTTGGCATTACCTAGTTTGTCAAATTTATGTCACCTTTTACATCCTTTCCTTCCCTCATTTGTTGTTCTTTCTATCATCTCAAAACACAATACTGAAACCCACATCCCTTCTCTCAATTACAGGCCTTGGCAACCCTCCACACCAATGTACAGCAACTAATTCCTCCCCCCTGCATGGCAGCTCCCAGCCCCCTCCAAAACAGTGTGAGCTGACTCTATCCATGCCCAGAGCAGAAAGAAGCCACAGACAACTTCATGTTTTCCACGTTACACCCACAAGAAATACTGAGCATAATAACCAGAATGCTTAGGGTCAAGAGCCACAAGTTATAGAAGGTCATCTTGCAGAAGTATCTGAATGCAGGATTCACCTGGTAAAGGACTAGAAACGCGATGAACAGAAAAGTAAATGGGTAGTGAAGGAGCAAAAGCTCCATCCTTCCAGCCCAGAGTTAACCCAAGGAGTGTTGCACAGAGCAATAAATGAGTCACAGGCACCCGATGAGTTTAGGTTCCCTTCATCAGCTACATGTGGGTGGCGCAAGGCTGGAACGAGATTCAGGAGTGGTGCTTCAGAAAGGCTGTGTTCGCTGCTCGGAGCTAAACTAACCGTGGAAAGCCGGTTTAGCAAGGGATCTCCAGCAGCGCTGTGTGTAGGAGCTGGCAGGCAAGCAGGGGCAAACAGGCAATAACAAGGCTGCCTGTGTGCAGGATGTGTGCGGGGCTCTGGGCTGGTAGAGCAATGACTGCTTGGAGAGAGAGCCCTCCTTCACATAGGGCTCTGTGCATAGGAATCCTGAGAACTTTAAAGAAAATGTTTAATGGGAGGGAGCGGGATGTGTCGGACAGCACAGAGGCTGTCTCACCCTCTGTGCAAGCATTGAACTTCACCAAGAAGTGCACTGGCTGCAAGATGTCCAGGAAATCAGAAATGAGGATTATGGAGGAGAACCAGCGATCCTAGCAGCCAGCTCCTGCCCCATATATCTCGGCATTAGGGGGACCAAGCTGAGCAACTGGACAGTCCTCAAGTAAAGTGGGAAAAGTGGAAAAAGTGCCACATGTCTGGACAAAAAAATAAACAAAGCAAGAACAGCTGCTCCTGATGTTTTCATGGCCAGAGGCAGGCACATGTTTAGACGGCATCTACATACGTAAGAAGTAAATCAGGAAAATGCAAGCGTAACCTGGGAGGGCTCCAGCTGCATTTCATCTCCTAAAACCACTGCATGAAAAGGATCTTTGCACAAGTACAAGGACTAGGTCGAAAACCAAAAGCCTCATGTTTCATCAACTGCACAACAGGCCTTGCCCAAGCAGCTTTCACTTCAGAGGAGTAACAATACGTAATTCCAGCCAGGACTGAAAGCTGCAGCTTCTCAAAATGGAATAGTCCGAGGACGCATAAAACCACATTGATTGTCACCTGCAACCTAAAGAACCAGATCAAATCCCTGAGAACAGTAACATGGACAAGGCTCAGCCATATTTCATGAAGAAACTGAGGAAAGGCATGATAATAAAGGCATTGGCTGTGCTCCCTGCTCCCTTGGCTTAGCCAGGGACCCATCTTCTCCTGTCTTTCATGGGAAAACTGGGGAGAAGCGACTGCAGGCCTTGCTGCTCCGCTCTCCCAAGGCTTCCCTGCAACCACAGGAGAGGCAGCCAAAGCAAAGAGCTTTGTCCACAGCCTCCTCAGTGTCCCTGCACCAGCACATGGAAAAGACAAGCACCTCGTGCGCACATTGGAGCCAGGCACTGTGACCCCCCTATACTGGAGCTGCAGAGACTGGCTCCCTTTTGGAGCCAGTTCATAGAGACGCACCGTGGCTGCTTGGTACTTATCCAAGGGCTGATCCAGCAAACGGTTACTTTCCTAATGCCTATTCACCTTCTTAATATCTCATCAGTATCAGTTGTGCCCTTTCACGTTTGGATGGAGGTTGATTTGACATGTAACCGGTTCATCCTGACTGACCAGGAGAGAGCCTCCTAAAATGTAATGCCAGTGAAGGGCACTTTGAATGGTTGTCCTGCAAGGACAGCCCTAGCTTTCAAATCAAACCTGCTGTTGTCAGGCTCCTAAGGTAAGAGGAACAGCTGAAACGACTCTGCACATGAAAACTCATCCAGAATGGCTAGGGACAGGGAAGCGTGCAAACCGGAGCTCATCACAAATCACTGAAGAGCTTTATTTTTAAGCCACTGACAGTGACTTGCAACTACTTTCATCAAGGCTGTAAGGAAATGATGTTCCTGCCGTATACAGATAGGGAGAGGAGGGGATTGCTCATATCATAAACTTTCATCGCGCAGCTTTGATGACTGTCCTACTCACCAACTCTGCTAAGGCACACATTGACCAGAAGAGAGAAGTGATCTAATCTGATGGGAAAAGGCTAAGAAAACGGTCTTGTTCACGGTAAGCAAATGAAGGCTCAGAAGAAAACGGACTGTCAACACAGCAACGCAAGAGAGAGAGAAGAGTTGCTTAAGTTAAAGATCACAATTGACTTCTAAATGCAAAAGCAACGATCTTAGGATGAAATAAGAGGACTGGATTCTGAACTGGGAGCAATTCCCACTGGAAACTGCTGGCAGAACCAGCTCGACTGGAATATACTGGAACAAGCTATCAAAGGGCAAAATGTTGGGATGGCGCAGTGCCAAGGACCACATCAGCCACCCAGTCTTCAAAAGGGAACTCATCTAGTGCATACAGTTACTACACAGTTAAATAGAAGCATTAACAGTGATGATAAAAACTTCAGAGGGATTCCAGGTTAAATATATGAGAGACAGGTCATCAGGACTGAGGAAACTGTATGTATCATGCTGGGGCTGCAGCTCCATGATGAATCCATGCATCACTCAGTTTTTACAAGGCACAGATTAGCTTTGGATAGCTACTTATGAGCAAATACATAGCTGGAAATTTTTGTAATGCCAGGAGAAGAGTTTCTACAAGCAAACGTGTACTGACTCATGAAGATTTCCGTGGCATCCAGACAGCCCCGACAGTAACGTAATGTGACAGGCTAGCATGGCTTGTGCTATAGGACTTGCATCTAAGGGGGTAGTGCACAGTACAGCCAGGTGAACTGTGGGCCGGAAAATAAATCCGTTTACCAATGTAAATCACATTAAAAACTGAGGTGGGAAGGGACTCCTGGAGGTCTGCTGTCCAACCAGCTACGCAGAGTGGGGAACACCAAAACCAGATTAGCTTGCTCAGGGTCTTCTCTAGGCAAGTTTGGAGAATGTCCAAGGATGGAGATCCCGCTAGGTCTCTGGTCCCTCTGTCCGCATTGCACAACTATAATGGGGAATAACATTTTTCTTTGTCTAATGGGAATTTCCCTTGTTGCAGCCTGTGTCTATTATCTCTTATCCTTTCACTGTCTGCCTCTGAGAAGCGTCTGGCCTCATAGCTGCTCATTAGGAAGTTGAAGACTGAAAAGAAATCACCCCCTCTGCCTTTCTTTTCTCTGGACTGAGCAAATCCAGCTTCCTCAGCCTTCCTTTGTACATCATGTGCTCCAGCCCACTGACCACCGTGGTAGGCCTCCACTCAACGAATTGTAGTCATCACTGGGAGAAGGTCCTGAGCAAGATAGACTCAGGATGCAAAAAAATTGGAGAGCAAGAACAAGCAGTCATTCCAACACCCCCATTTCTTTCTGTGTAGGTTGGAAGCTTTGAAAGGAGGGTCCAAAACATGTTTTTGATGGTAAACCTTACTGAAGCACAGTGTATATGAAACTGCCTAAGTTGGTTTGATTGGGAGTCAGTCTCTGAATAACTCGTTTTGCTTTGCTTTGTGATATTGAGTGATCTGTACAGATCTGGGACATCTTTTCATGAAGTTCTTTTATTGCTGAACTCCATCTCACTGAAAAGGCTTCATGCAAACCAAATTGAGCAAATGACAGCAATCATCAGGCCCAAACATTTCAGGCAGTAAAAGCATACGCACAGTAAAAACAAAAGTCAATCCCAGCAGCTTCCCAAGTCGGGACTTCTGGGGAATCTTCAATGTTCAGCATTAAAAGTCACCAGATGCTTCTTCTACAGCAATGTGTTAACAAAAGAGAAAAGGATATGCCATAGTTCCCTGTTATCTTGTGTGATTTATTTCCATAGGTTAAGCTGGAAAAGAGGGACCAATAATTCTGGTACTAGTCCTGATTGCTCTAAAGACCTCCTGGGATCCCTTCTTGACTATGAGATCCTAAAAGTCTCACTTTCTCTGGCACCATGAAGTGGTGCACCATGGAATTTATGGTTGTACCCTGACACATTTCAAGCTGGTGATCCCATAGCCCTGCGGAGAATGTAATGAACCATCCTCATGGAAGGTGGGAGCTGACTACAGATGGAGTTGTCTGAGCTCTTAACGATTGCTGTTAGCTGCAGAGATTTGTTCCCCCTGACGGCCTGGATATCATCATAAGAGCATGGCAGGGCCTGACCATCAGAGCAAAGGATGTTTTGTTAGGAAAAGGCATGGCCCTAAGGCACTGAAGCAGCTCACCTTTCCCAGGGGACAGCCACTCTTGCCTACATCTACTTCCCAGGGATTTCAGAGAGCATTTTGGAAGAAAAGCATTAAACCTCAAGAACTTTACAAATCCCGAAGGCAGCTGAGGGAAATACTGTAAATATAGGCAAAAACTTTCCTAGCAGAAGTCAGACTCCAGAGTCTCTTCCATAAAGTGAGAATCTCTACCTAAGTGCAGAGCTGCTTTTGGTCTGCCCAGGATGTGCTGACAGCCTGCTCAGAGCTGTGCAAAAGACAGACCAACTGCCTAGACAGAAAGACTAGCCTCCCCGATCCGGGTGTCGCAGAAAAGCATGGGCATCAACCGCAAAGAGCTAAACTGAGAAGTCAGTTTAGAATCAGAATCAGAAAAATCCCAGAGCAGTGCACTTAGCTTGGTCTTGCAATGCTGATGCCGGAAAATCTGTGTGCTGGAGGAGCTACTCACAGTAGACCTGATGAAATGGAGTATCTAAACATGTGCTGGATATGTACCTGGCACATATGTTCAGACCTATGTTAGGCAGCTCTGTTTTAGAGCCTCGGGGCTCTAAATCTGTGAGATTCACATGTTTTCAGGCAGGTACTCTCTGCTGTTTGAAGCTTAGACCTTGCTCTGTAACTTCCTTGGTCCTCTTCGACTTCCAGGCTCTGAGGTCCAGCTTTGGGATCTGTCTGCAGCTCACAAAGCCAGAAGGGTATCTGTGAGCCCAGAAGATATGTCTTGGTACTTTAGAGATGCGGACGTTGTCACATATTATTCATGACAAGGAGATTTTGGCCAGTGAAGCATGTTGCCGAGGAGCGAAAACCCCTCTGTTCTCCCAGCAAAACCTGCAGGAGAAAGAAGACACAACAGATTTTTGCCTTTTGGCTTCTTCACATTCAAGACTCCTGCAACATTATTTCCCATTAACACCAATAACACACTTCTTTTGCCAAGAACAAATTTAAATTTCTGTTATGCAAATCAAGAGCCCTGACTCACCAGCTGGATAATTTAACTTGCTTTTCTGCCATGGACATATAATAAAAATACAATTGAATTAAAGCCTTGCCCTGTCTTCCCTCAAATGAGGCACAGGCACCCTATTTCAAACAGAAAAGTCTGCACATACTGTACGCAGACTGTGGTTACATCCACATGATTGCCATGCTGGAACCAGCCCTATAATTACTCTCTTTAGAAAAAAAAAGGATTCTTGTATCATAGAGTCATAGAATCATAGAATCGTTAAGGTTGGAAAAGACCCTTAAGATCATCGAGTCCAACCGTTAACCCAGCACTGCCAAGTCCATCTATACCATGTCCTCGAGCACCACGTCTATCCGTCCTTTAAATACCTCCAGGGATGGAGACTCAACCACTGCCCTGGGCAGCCTGTTCCAATGCTTGACCACCCTTTCGGTGAAGAATTTTTTCCTAATATCCAACCTAAACCTCCCCTGGCGCAGCTTGAGGCCGTTTCCTCTCGTCCTGTCACTCGTTACTGGGGAGAAGAGACCGACCCCCACCTCACTACAGCCTCCTTTCAGGCAGTTGTAGAGAGCAATAAGGTCTCCCCTCAGCCTCCTCTTCTCCAGACTAAACAACCCCAGCTCCCTCAGCCGCTCCTCACCAGCCTTGTGCTCCAGACCCTTCACCAACTTCGTTGCCCTTCTCTGGCCACGCTCCAGCCCCTCCATGTCCTTCTTGGGGTGAGGGGCCCAAAACTGAGCACAGTACTCGAGGTGCGGCCTCACCAGTGGCCAGGACAGGAGGACGATCCCTTCCCTGGTCCTGCTGGCCACACTATTCTTGGTACAGGCCAGGATGCCATTGGCCCTCTTGGCCACCTGAGCACCCTGCTGGCTCATGTTCAGGCGGCTGTCAACCAACACCCCCAGGTCCTTTTCCACCAGGCAGCTCTCCAGCCACTCCTCCCCCAGCCTGTAGCGTTGCATGGGGTTGTTGTGACCAAAGTGCAGGACCCGGCACTGAGCCTTGTTGAATCTCATGCAGTTGGCCCTGGCCCATCGATCCAGCCTGTCCAGGTCCCTCTGCAGGGCCTTCCTACCCTCCAGCAGATCGACACTTCCACCCAACTTGGTGTCATCTGCAAACTTACTGAGGGTGCACTCCATCCCCTCATCCACATCATCAATGAAGATGTTGAACAGGACCGGGCCCAGTACTGAGCCCTGGGGAACACCACTCGTGACCGGCCGCCAGCTGGATTTGATTCCATTCACCACCACCACTCTCTGGGTTCGGCCGTCCAGCCAGTTTTTAACCCAGTGCAGAGTGCACTTATCCAAGCCGTGAACAGCCAGCTTCTCCAGGAGAATGCTGTGGGAGACTGTGTCAAAGGCCTTACTAAAGTCCAAGTAGACAACATCCACAGCCTTCCCCTCATCCACTAAGTGGGTCACCTTGTCATAGAAGGAGACCAGGTTAGTGAAACAGGACCTGCCTTTCATAGACCCATGCTGGCTGGGCCTGATCCCTCGGTTGTCCCGCACTTGCTGCATAATGGCACTCAAGATGACCTGCTCCATGACCTTCCCCGGCACCGAGGTCAGGCTGACAGGCCTGTAGTTCCCAGGATCCTCCTTCCGACCCTTCTTGTAGAGGGGCGTTACATTTGCTAGTTTCCTATTATCCGGGACCTCCCCGGTTGACCAGGACTGCTGATAAATGATGGAGAGTGGCTTGGCCAGCTCCTCTGCCAGCTCCCTCATTATCCTTGGGTGGATCCCATCTGGGCCCATGGACTTGTGCGCATCCAGGTGGAGGAGCAGGTCAGTGACTGCCACCTCTTCAACAACTGGGACTTCACTCTGTGTCCTATCTCTGTCTCCCAGCTCAGGGGCCTGAAAAACCCGAGGATGACCAGCTTGACTATTGAAGACTGAGGCAAAGAACGCATTAAGTACCTCTGCCTTCTCCTCATCCTTCGTGGCAAGGTTACCTTCTGTATCCAACCAAGGAGGGAGATTCTCCCTGGCCCTCCTTTTGTCACTGATATATTTATAAAAACTTTTTTTGTTGTCTTTAACGGCGGTGGCCAGTTTAAGTTCCAGCTGCGCCTTCGCCTTTCTGATCTTCTCCCTGCATACCCTCACAACATCCTTGTAATCCCCCTGAGTCGCCTGCCCCTTCTTCCGAAGGCGGTAAGCTCTCCTTTTTTTCCTGAGTTCTAGCCAAAGCTCTCTGTTCAGCCAGGCCGGTCTTCTCCCCCGCCTGCTCGACTTGTGGCACGTGTATCCTGCCATAAGAACAGGATTTCTGGATGTGCAGTAGACTGTTTGCCTTTAAGCTCCCAATACTGGGTTTTGAGCTCATAGGAAGTCTTTCTAGGCAGAAAAGTTTCCCAGAAACACTGGTCATGATCCCATTTTCAGGCAATATTTCTAGAAAGTACAGGGACCTTGCTTCGGAAATGCAGCTTAAAATGGGGCACATAACTCACTTCTGCACCTGATGCCCCTGAGCAACTTCAAGGAGGAGGAGCAGTTCAGGTGTGTTGAAAGCACAACACTGCTTGAATGATTTTGGCTAGCAAGCAAACCCCAACCCACCCATATCCTGGTGCAAGGAAGCCCAAACGCTTCTGTGTGTCAGACCACAGGGTTCCAACTCAGAACTGGGGTGGAAAGGAGAAATAGTGAAAAATCCTCTCGAAGGCCCCTGCGAAGTGCATAAGACACTGAGATGGTGCAAAGCTATGTATTGCAAACTCAGGAGATGGTAAGGTGGACAGATGTTTGGCTTTTGCAGGACACAGCAGCCAGAAGAAGCAGTCCCACAGATAGGGGACAGGGATGCCGCCGGTGCCGGGGAAGCAGCTTGGGCTGAGCTGGGACTTAACCAAGAGAGAACAATTAATCTCTTCCACTCCCTGCAAAGCCTGAAAGTGTGCTAGTCCTTCAGCAACATCCCTTGGTCTGCAGGCAAATTTTCAAAACTACCCAAAGCATGAGCCACCACATCAACAGATGTCAGTGCCAGCCATTTAGGCTGATTAAACCTGACACCTTTTTTTCTAATTGGTGAAGTCAATCCATCTAGATCCTGGTTTTCCCACCATTAGAGCTGTACCTGTTTTTCTTGTTAAGGTATTTACATGTTGCCCTGTGCTGGAGTGAGCTGCTGTTTGAACACACAGTAATATGGGCCTCCTTGAAACCACTTATCTGAAGGAGGAAAAGAGCTCAGACATTCATGCTGGGTGTGACCCATCGGCATGGAGAAGGGCAATCCAATTTGCACAAGTAGTGATTGGCAGTGAACGGGCTGAGAGTGAAAACACTTGGCTGGGAAGGGATCTTAGCCTAGAATCTCAGCTGTCATCTAGACAGGGAATAAGAACATCCCCAGAAAGGGAAAGAAACATTTGGAGGAGTAATGAAAAAAAAAAAAAAAGCAACAAACAACTCGAACAGTTTCCAAATCTGCTTAAAGAAATCCGCATGAACTCCAGTCTCCTTCTGTCCTTTGGGGTCTGAATACCTCTCTTACCTGTCCCCATCACGAACGTTCCTGAACTGGGTGCCAGTGAGACAAGCCATGAGAGGCCCCGCTCTGCCTCCGTTCACAAAGGGCTCTGCAAGTGCCCCGATCCAAACATCCATGTTCTTTGGTGTCCCATGCAGCTGTATGAACTTCTTCACCGGACCATGATTCCTCAACACTTGAGCAAGTGTCTTCAATCCGGAAGGTGGTGAGAACCCACAGAATTGTTTCCAGGAGCTATAACCTGCATGTAGTTGAGTATCAGAGCAGAGAGATCAGTAATGTGTTTCCCCCTCCTGGAAAGATTTCTTCCTCTCTTTCCCAAAACCGAGGCACAGGTAGGGTCCCAAATATGTTTAAAACATTTTTCTAAATTTTTCTATATTTTTGTTAACGCCACGGACTTTCCACTCCTCCAGAGCCAGTTCATCCTGCCTGGCATTTCAATGCTCTTTATGGAAGGGCCATGTCTTTGCAAGTGATCTCTGCTGGTGGGAGCTGCTCCACCACCTTCCAGCGCCATTTTGCTGTTCCAGCAGGTGCCTGTGCACAGGCCCCAGAGCCACGGTGTCTGAAACAACCTCTTGGTGATGTGACCAAGGAACTACGGGAGACCCACGCCCTGATGAAGCTGCAGCAGAGAGCCAGAGGAGCAACCCCAGAGCATTTCAAATAGCAAAGGAGACCTATGCTCAGGCACCTGATTCTGCGTGTGCTGTGACTGCTCCTAACCCTGTGCTGTTGGTGCTCAGATGAAGGGTCTGGGCGTGCCTAATGGCTGCCTCATCTTCCCTGTGACCCAGGAACCCTAAGGGAGCTCAGGGAGCATAGTCTCAGATCCCTTCAGATAGAGCCACAGGAGAGAGGGCCTCACAAAACTCGTCGGTGTTGCCTTCACTGAAGGCGAATGTGGACAAGGTGTGGATGCTACCTCTTTCTGTACAACAGGATAGTGGCCAAGTACTTCCCCACAGCTGGTCTCCCTTGTGTCCTTGTCTAGCCACAGGCACAAGCCATCCCACACTGCAAAGAGAGCTCTACATAGCCCAGGTTACTTCAGGTGGGAGAGGGCTACCGGACTTTGCCAGCTGGACTGATTTTTCTGTACTGCAAACAGCTGAAAATCCACTGGATCACATTCTGCATCTTGGTGGACAGCGCCATTTGTGACTCAGTTACCCAGCAAAGGGCAATTTATGACTCAGTGTCTTATCAAATGACCACTTAAGTAGAGGAAAACTCTATGGAGCACTAATGGAGCGTCCTCCTACCTGCCAACTCAGCGAACTGTTAGGTGCAGAGATGAGATGCTGCAGCATGCATCTCTGCTGTGAGCAGGATGACTAAGAACTGGGGAGAATTCAGAGAAAACGATACAGCATACAGTGCCTGGATGACGCCACTATCAAACACTTCAAGGAGACTGAGAATTTGCTTTCTCAGAGAAAGAAGTGGGAAGCTTTTTGATCTTGCTATACCGTCATCACCTTCATAGGTTGTCTAACATCAAGGAGTACAGTAGCACTTGGGGGTGGGCTGAGACCCAAAGGCCAGGAGCTAAAGACAAGTTCACACCAGAAATACATGACGGTTCCACTGCAGCAGATCAGCAGTCAAAGCTGTAAATTCACAATTTGTGGTTCAGGTCGGGTTCTGCACAATAATGTTCCTACATAAAGCACGGAAAAATCACAACCTTCTGTTGCAGCAAAGGCAGAGCAATCCTCTGACCTGACCATGCACCTGGATGTATTGCAAAGCCTCTGTCTGGGCTTAAAACCTGTGAACCCAGCACGCTTTTCATCACAGTTTCAAAGTGAGCCCTATAGCATCTCCCAGGACGTCACCGACACAGCAGCTCCAGGCGCTTATATCAGCCTAATAACGCTGTTAGGCAACAACAGACCCATGAGCCTGTTATAAAGTCCTATCAACAGTCTATTTCTCAAGACCATCTTGCAATGCCATTACACTGTTTTGGCATCTTGCAGATGGGGTGGTGGGAGTCATGCTTTTATTCCTGGGACACAGTCTTTATAGAGAAATTACAACGAGATTTTCCTCACATATTGCGATCGGTTCTTCCAGACGTGTGGCTGGGCTGGACTGCTACAGATGCTTGGAGAGAAGCCACAGGGAACTTCTGGCCCTAATTCCACTCCTGCAAAGTTGTTGCTGAGCTACTTTTCCAATTTTGCCATTTGAACAGCAATACAAGTGAGTCAAGTTACCGAACAAGTGTTCTTGACTCCGGTCTGTGCAATGCCCCATGTTCTTCTGGCCATGTGTCTCCACGTGTCTCCTCCAGCTCCAGCCAGCGTCTGACTTCATTGCTCAACCTCCCATTCACTTACCTATGGTTGTACAGAAATGATGAAAAGGCTTGGGAAAGAGTAATTTCAGCCAAGCATGGGCTGGAGCTGTTTCTCAATGTTCAATTACAAGAGTGCCTGATTTCCACTTGTTTTTCTTTGGAAGCTCTGCTCCCACAGCCAACTTACCCGGGAGGCCATGCTCTCTGCTATGCTGCATGTGAAGCGCAGGTAAATCAAACCCAATCCTTTCAACCTGCTCAAACATCTGATCCCGGAGCTCATCCACGGCCGTTTGCTTCTGTGCCATCAGCTTGGCCTGATTAGCCATCGGGCTCCAGAGAAAGGGGTCAATACCACCTGCAATGGTTACACAGGGAC
Source organism: Platalea leucorodia (assembly GCF_965183815.1). NCBI lineage: Eukaryota > Metazoa > Chordata > Aves > Pelecaniformes > Threskiornithidae > Platalea > Platalea leucorodia. Next base: position 1,157,866 of record NC_138838.1, read on the forward strand.
TTGTGAGCAGCGCAGGGTGGCAAGCGTGTGCGTAAGAGGCTCAGGAGTGCTGAACGCAGCTTATGTTTAATTATAAGCTTCTACTACAAGAGAATCAATTTTTCTGCACTTAAAGAATTAAAAAGAAAATACTTTGAATAACGTTCTTAGAGTCTACAGCAATTAAGCAATCAGATTGCACGCTTCGTAGTAAGATGGGCTGCATTAGACTGCAGAGAACAGCTATGTTGGGAAAAACTCTGGCTGGTAGTAAAGGTCATTTAATACATTTAATGCAAACTGCTTTTAAGTTTGGCTGAAGCAGGAGCTCATCCAGAGAGGGCAGAAAAGGATGAATGAAATAAACCTGCATTGCAGAGGTGCAAGAAAGGCTTTACCTTCTTTAATGATCCTCCAGACAGCAAAGAAAGTGCTTCTGTGTTGAATTTTGGGACCTATGGGCTTGTAATTTTGATTTAAGCAGTCAACAGCTGGGGGAACTGAAGCATGAGCAAAACAAAAAGCCACGGTGAAGACACTGGATATTCGAGGATCCACAGATTCATTGTAGCCCCGGTAGCGAGGAATCAGTCTCCAGAAACTGGTTCCCAACAGAAGAGGCAGGTAGTCTCTGGAGGTTATAATCCAGGGGAAACAAGGGAAGTGTGAATCGTTAATTGCTTGGCCATCAGTTTCTTTGGAAGCAAAGTTATTGTTCGTGTCTCAAACTACAGGAGTGGTCACACTGAACTTTGTTGATGGGATTTATGTAGGAGATTTTGCTAGCACAGATGTGGAGCAGAGAGACTCCCTGGGGCCAACCTTTCTTTCACCACATCAGACCTTCACCCAGCTGCTCTGGCAGTCTGGTGAGGATCCTTTCTGGCACTGTCCGGTGCATTTTTGTTCCTTCAGCTCTATGGCCTTGGATCAAAGCCTCTTCTTGCACCTGGCCATTGTACCATGCCACAGGCAGTGCAGCTGCAGGCACAGACACAGGCACTGCAGGCAACTGCCTGGGCTCCTGGTTTCTCCAGCCATGCATGGTGGAATCTCTACACTCTCTAGCAGTGATGAGATTTGCATGAACATGCAGTGATTTGCATGAAAATAACTGCTCCAGGAACATCAGGAAGCACAGACACTGCTCGTGCCTGACCAATGCTCATCCTCTGCCTGTGCACCAGGATCCTCTGCCCGTTGGCGCTGAGGACTTGGCACTCGGGTGTCCCCACACATGCTCCTCCCTGCCTCAACAGCTTGGCAGGTCAGAACACGATGAAAGCCTGCCAAATCCTCCTAAATATTCCCTCCTTGTCCTATAGGTAGAGGCCATTCCCATGAGCCAGGTAGAACTGCATTTCTTCCTCCCTCCCACCCTACGTTGCTTCAGATGACAAAGTCAACAGTGTTGGCACGGATGATATCACCACCCACGGGCAGCTGTGTGAGTCCTCCCATAGTAGAGGTTTCCAACCCTGGTCTCATGTCTCTTTGGGATATTGAGGAGGCTGCACAATATAATTTAAAAAAATCAAATTCTCTGTCAGTAGGTGAAAATGTCTTAATTGTCTGAAAATTGTAAGAACATGAAACCATCGATCTAAACATGATGGTGGAGACAATGCTTTTAGTACAATTGTTTGAGTCTCTCCACATTGGCTTACCCAACAGGTTTATTCAACAATGCTATAATATTTAAATTGACAGTTTTAAAAACTTAAACTTTTTTATATTCCTGCTGTTTTTTTGTTTGTTTGTTGAGCCAACTCAGGTTGAGAAGACAGGTTTCCAATTAGGTATGACTAAGGACTGCCTTTGGAAATCCCATGTCTTCTGCTCTCATAGGAGCCAGCCTTTTCTGTTGGCTGTGAAACCTCATCTGGCTTTGAAGCTGGTCCTGCTCCAAAGCGGAGGTTGGACAAAAGACCTTGAGAGGTCCCTTAGAATCATAGAATCATTAAGGTTGGAAAAGACCCTTAAGATCATTGAGTCCAACCATTAACCTATCACTGCCAAGTCCACCACTAAACCATGTCCTTGAGCACCACGTCTACCCGTCTTTTAAATACCTCCAAGGATGGAGACTCAACCACTTCCCTGGGCAGCCTGTTCCAATGCCTGACTGCCCTTTTGGTGAAGAAGTTTTTTCTAATATCCAACCTAGACCTCCCCTGGTGCAGCTTGAGGCCGTTTCCTCTCGTCCTATCACTCATTACCAGGGAGAAGAGACCGACCCCCACCTTGCTACAACCTCCTTTCAGGTAGCTGTACAGAGCAATAAGGTCTCCCCTCAGCCTCCTCTTCTCCAGACTAAACAGCCCCAGCTCCCTCTCCTCACCAGCCTTGTGCTCCAGACCCTTCACCAACTTCGTTGCCCTTCTCTGGCCACGCTCCAGCCCCTCCATGTCCTTCTTGGGGTGAGGGGCCCAACACTGAGCACAGTACTCGAGGTGCGGCCTCACCAGTGGCCAGGACAGGAGGACGATCCCTTCCCTGGTCCTGCTGGCCACACTATTCTTGGTACAGGCCAGGATGCCATTGGCCCTCTTGGCCACCTGAGCACACTGCTGGCTCATGTTCAGGCGGCTGTCAACCCTTTCAAGCACAGAAATATTTCTGTGACCCTAGGATCTCATTCAGAGTGAAGTCTGTAGCGCAGCACAATGCCGAGGGGCTCTTTGCCCCAAAGCAGTAAGGACAGAGGAATGCCATGGCTGGTTGCACCCACCAGCACATGGGGCTTCTTGAGAGGAGGAGACTCACAACCCACAGGAATTTTAATCCAAATCTCCAGTACCATTTTTATCCTGTACCAAACAGTGGTTAGAAAAACTTTTCCTCCGACTTTTCTGTCCCCATGTTTCTCAAACAAAAATATGTAGTTAAAAACCCGTCAAGCAATTTGGAAATTTAACAGTAGAGGGACATCAAAGATTCAGGGGGACCCCTCTGTGCTTGTTATTTCAGGTATCTCTGTGTGATTTTGCTTTGGACGAAAGGGGCTTGTGGAAAGAATTTGGTCATTTGCACCACAAAATACTGTACCCTTTGGACACCCCACACTAACAAAGCCCATCACGTTAATCCTGTGAGACTGCGAGACAAGGCAGCAGAGCCAGGACATAGGACATGGAAGCTGGTACCTGGATCATGGCACCCAGGATCTTTCGTGCCTCCTGCTAGAGCTTCTCTCCCTTCCGTGGGGATTTAGTCTCTTCAGCCCTCTAGCCAGGCGGTTGTGCTCCCGCACAAAGGGCGCGTGCATGCGTGCCGGCTCTAGCATGGCGTTTGCTCGAGAATCACCTAGGAGCATCACAAGTGAGCAGGCTCGTACTGCCAGTGACCTGCTGCTTGGCTGCTTCCCACTGGAAGGAGGCAAATGTCACACTGGGAAGCATGCACAGAGAAATTTTTAAGATGTCTCATTATCTGCATTGTGAAGAAGATGGGTAAGAAACACACAGGAGGAAAAGAAACAAAGATCACGGCCCAGAGGGTTGGAGAACACCACTGAAAAGCCGAATTTCTGCTGAGGCAGCAAAAGCCAAGATGCCACCATGGCTGTGCTCAGCATCACGGAGAGATGGGGAAGGGTTTTTTTCTAATAAGGGCTAGGAGCATTAACTTAAGAACCTAAATACAAGTAGGTGTTCTCCAGGCTCCCATATCAGAGAGACAGTCTCACAGCTCAAGAGAGAAATGAAAATGGGCAGAGGGAAGTCAGGATGGCCAAGAGAGCTCTGAAAGTCAGAAGGCATCCTTCAAACCAGTTCAAACTATGGCCAAAGCAAGATTACAGCCACAATCAAGCTCTCTGGTGAGTAAAAGTAAAAGAAAATGAGTCACAACTTGAAGGAATAAATTACAAACGGCATCACAATGAAATATCAAATCCTTCTTCAAACATCTAGGGCAGGAAACCCAAGAGCAAGCAGGTGATGAGAGTATAAAGAGGCACTCAGAGAAAAGTAAATATGTCGTATTTAGTCTCCTAGTCCCATAGTAAATAGAGGGATTTGCCGTTGCATTCAGCACAGAGCCCTTTTCATTTACTGTCAAAGGCTGTCTGTAAGAGACGGCAGAAGAAGAAACAAAAGCAGCACTGTGAGGTTTCCTCGAGCCGAATGCATCCACCCAGGGCTTCCAACAGAGCTGCAGTAGGAAATCGCTGAACCCTGTTAGGCAACTGCACGCGTGAAATTTTCCCAGTTCTCAGGGACCGGAAAAGTCACAAATAAGACACTGAATTTTCAAAGGAGCTTCTGAGCCAGCCTGAACTGTTCACTATAAATTCATTGATGGCTATGGAATGGCAACTGCCCCAGCAGCCCCTGGCTGCAGAGTCCTGGGGGCTGGGAGCCCACCCCGGGAAACATCCGATAGTCCTGCCTGGTCTGCTCCTCACTGGGCAGATGCCTTTGGCCACAGGTTCTGCGTGGTCCTCACCAAGGAGAGACCTGCACAGAACTGGGGAAGCAGCTGAAGACATGGAACAACGGATTGGACAGATGGAGAGGTGTGAGAGGCTGAAGGAAACATAAAACACCAAGAACTTAAAAGGAGGGCGCTGGAGGATGACACCGAGCAGAGCTCTCCCACCGGCCCCACCACCAGGTCCTGATGGTATCCAAGCACCACGGGGGTGTTGTCCAGAGGAGCTTGGGACAGATATGTAGGAGGCCAAGGGAACAAAAAATCAGCTCCACAGCTGATGAGATCTGTTGTGCCCTCAAGCTTTCTCCAGCAGTGCCATGAGCAGCCCAGTGTGGCCAAAGCCAGCAGGAGTTAGCCAGGAGGTCCTGCTCGCCAAAAGAAAAGAGCCAGGGAGTGAGACACTAATTCACAACGTGTATCAGAAACATCCCTCTCTGGGGTCCCGCAGGCTTGTGGCAACATCCTGGTCCTCACCAGCAGGGGCCAGGGAGAAGGGAGCACTGCTCAGGGCTCCAGGAGGTCAGGTATTTTGTCGGTGTGTGCTGGGGACAGGAGAAGACAGCAAATGGCAGCAGGTGGGAAGGTTGCAGTGGCCGTGCAGTGTTTTGGCTGGAGGGAAGGCATGGCTTTGGGAGGCTGTGCCCAGGAGTTATTTTGGGTTGAAGACATGGTCAAGAGCATACCAAAAGCGTGACAAAGGATAAAGGGAGCAGAAGGATGTCTTGATGGACTGAAGACCTGTGCTGGTGTCCTGGCCGGCGTGCTGCCAGTGCACCCCCAGCCTTCTCAGTGGTGGGGACACATGTAAAAGGTCACCTTGGTCTGTGGCTAGCCTCATTCTCGGTCCAGCTGGGATCTAAGCTCCTCTCACAGTGCAGCAGATGCACTGATGTGCAGCAGCACAGGTTTCATGGAGGTGACCCAGCCCAGCACCAGCACACCTGTACCCATCCTGATGGAAGAGAGACAGCCGCCAAAGGACAAGTATGGACAAGCCACTGCCTTCAGGCCAGTCTGCTATTGCTGTGTTTGCTCGGCTCCACCATGGCACAGGTTCCCAGGTCACCTCCAGCAGCCCCATGTGCTCTCTGGGCCCTACACCAGAGCTGCTGAGCACAGATGGGACAGCTTCACTCCAGGCATATAGTCACAAAGAAGACTTGGAGATGGTGAAGACTTTTCTTCTACCTAGCACAGCCTGTCTCAGTCTTTCTTGATATTTTCCTATGCTCCATTTTCCACTTAAACAAGAAAAACAATTAAAGAAATGAACCAGACCTGCTGTAATTGTTCGCTCTGGATTTCAGGGTTAGGGGTGCCAGCACCCAACTTACCTGCAAGAAAGAAAGGGATTTTAGCTCCCCTGCTGACTATAAGACAGACATCCTTCCACATGCTGTCAAAGGACGTATATGCCTTCCCCCTGTCAGTGAAATACAGGCTAACAGCGAGCAAGCCCAGCTGGCCGGTCCGATCCCTCAGTTTGTTGGCCAAATACTGCTGTACACCGCGCTGCCATTGAGAAAGGAGGTCAGCGTGTTGATCTGATCCCAAATTGCTCTGCTGCTGGTACAAGCAGGAGCTGAGCAGAAGAAAGGAAGGCAACATCTCTCGTGTTTTTAATTCGTGGGTCGTCAGGTGGGATCTGCAGAAAGATAAAAGAATAATTCATCACCAGTTCAGGGGTGCAGAGCCTGCACTGTGATATTACAGCCGTAAGAAAAGCCGGGCAGGAGCCATTTCAAAGACAGTTCCCATGCTAGACAGCATGGAGATCAGTCACAAATCCCAGATATGAAGGGTCAGATTGACAGCAGAGATGCTGTTTTAGGAGTCCAAGGCCCAAATATGCATGAAAGCCTGGAGATGACTAAATTTCCATATTTCCTATGGATACCTAAACTTTTTCCCCTGAAAATACACATATCAGATTGCATCGTTAAAGCTCAGGTGTTCCTGTTGGAGTCTCATGTCCATATCTACATTGTGGACTGTTGTCAGCCAGAACTTGTGACCCTGCCTGCATTCTCAAATGCCTGTGGGGCAAATACTCTGTGATGCTCCATCCCTTCACAGGTTTCCTTGAAAGGAAATACGAGTGCGTGGGAGAGCCAGAGGTGCAGTACATCTTCAAAGGCAGGAGAGCAGGGCTGCAGGGTGGACACGTACATCGTTAGGCATTTACTGGAGTGGAGAATGCAATGAGACTATCGTGCTAATGCCTTAGCCACTCTTGAGAGATCATAGAATCATAGAATCGTCAAGGTTGGAAAAGACCCTTAAGATCATTGAGTCCAACCGTTAACCTATCACTGCCAAGTCCATCTATACCATGTCCTCGAGCACCACGTCTGCCACGTCTGCCCGTCCTTTAAATACCTCCAGGGATGGAGACTCAACCACTGCCCTGGGCAGCCTGTTCCAATGCTTGACCACCCTTTTGGTGAAGAATTTTTTCCTAATATCCAACCTAAACCTCCCCTGGCGCAGCTTGAGGCTGTTCCCTCTCGTCCCATCGCTTGTTCCTGGGGAGCAGAGACCGACCCCCCCGGCTCCAGCCTCCTTTCAGGCCGTTGCAGAGAGCGAGGAGGGCTCCCCTCAGCCTCCTCTTCTCCAGGCTGAGCCCCCCCAGCCGCTCCTCCCCAGCCTTGTGCTCCAGCCCCTGCCCCAGCCTCGCTGCCCTGCTCTGGCCACGCTCCAGCCCCTCCATGGCCGCCTTGGGGTGCGGGGCCCAGCGCTGAGCACAGCACTCGAGGGGTGGCCTCACCAGTGCCCAGCACAGGGGCACTAATGAGCACAGATGCTCATCACTTCCTTGCCCCATGCACTACTGAGCATTTAACCATCAAATGGGCATGGATTTGCTGGGGTATTGACACCCATCAGCTCCTCTCCCTGACACATTTACTATAATCCAGGCATCACCTACGTTGCCCTTGCACCATACCTCCAAAGCAAAGCTGTATCATTGAGGGAGATGGGTAAATGATTTGAAATGGGGGACAGACAGGTTATGACTATGCCTGACATCTGGGGACAGCCCCTGGGGCCCAGCACTGCCACCTTACAGAGGTGGGACGATGTCCCTTGATGGCCAAGGACTGGGAGTGCCACCAGCATCTCCTGGTTGGAAGCTCCGAGTGATGGGTTTCTCCTGCCAGAGCGAATGGAAGATCAGCAAACTATTAGTGCCATTAGGATCATGGCAGGGCCAAGAGCTCGTGGACATGGAGAGAGACAGAAACCTTGGAATGGGACTGCACAGCGATGTACAGTGGTCGGGGAGCTGCTGCAGCCCTATGGGTTTGGTGCTATCAATAAACCTCAGATTTAATAATAATAACAATAATAATAGTAATACACACCAAGCCTCAGCTTCTCCCAGGCAAGAACTCAGGTTGCTGGTGACTCCTTGGGTCATCCAGCCTGAAGAAGGGCCCTCGACCTCAGGCCATGGGTGGAAAACAAAGGGGAAAGCTTAACGTCAGAGAAAAGGGGCAAAGACTTGTGCCTGTTCATTTAATGGTATTACCAGTGAGCTTTAATGGAGATGGAGTGATTTGGATTGTGAGTGTTACTATGCTGTAATTGGACTAAGTGGTTGTTATAGTTGACTGGATCGTTAAAGCCTTAATTAGAGTAATAATATATTTAATTTTGGAGTGCACGTTCTTTGTTCTCTCTCTCTGATGTGTTCTCTGGTTGCCCGTCACACACCGTGGGTGTAACACTGCCTAGGGCCAAGCAATGGAGGGACACGGAGCACAGGGCACAGCTGACCCCACCTTCTCCAGGGCTTCAGGGTCTGGTTCAGGTGTGATGGACCTGTCCTTATCCCAGAGCCCAGATCCCCTTCCGGAACGAAGACACCGCTGTCTGAAAATGGAAGGAGGCAGGTATCTCTCTCCCTACATTTTACACGGATACCTGAAGGCCGAAGCATCCCCTAGGCAGGCAGAGCGGTCTGAACTCCTTCCTCTGCCTGAGGCGTACCCAGGAGATGCTCTGCCTGCCAGGCTCCTGGTAACAGGGGAGGGATGGGGAATGCTCCTCTACTGTCCCTTTTAAAACACTCCACTGTTTAGCACAGCTTCCCTTGCCTCTCACATTACAGTCGTGCCCCTCCATTTGTCCAACCATGGGATGTGCAGAAGGGGCTTTCTCCCAGCCTGTGTGCCAGAGTTCCTCCTGCGCACAATGATGTGGGGCAGGGAAATGGCCAGATCACGCCCCAGCGTGGGTTTTTTGAGACCCTGCAAAGGGCAGAGCCAGACAAAGCCCAGGAGAAAGAAGACAGACACAGCCTGATGACGGAGACCCTGGGCTGGAAAGCAGTCCCCAACACAGAGCTATTCACGTTTTGGCCGAAGAGCTAGTTCATGTACAACACCAAGAACCCTCGACGCAAGACTGTAACTAAAAGCTCCACACATCTAGGAAACAACACTGGGGGGTGTAAAACTCTAAAGGCGGCATGGTACATGGATCATCCTTGGGGACGTGGGTCTCGTTCTACTGATGGAGCACCCATCCATCCATCCTCCTGGTGACACGGCCCCCTCCCCTGTGGGTGCACTCGCTTGGTGATCGTTCGGTAGCGGCAAGAAGTGTCACAATTTATTTTCTTATCCTGCTGGCCACACCCGCTTGCCTTGAAAATCATCCCCAGCTGAGCCGGTGTCAGCAAGCCTGCCAGGTAGCAACAGAGAATAAACATGCAGGAACATACGGGCCCTGCTGGGTTTGCGGTGCCTCCCAGGCTCAGGAGAAAAGTTTTCCTTCTTGTACCCTTGAAATGGTGCCTCATCCCAGTATCATCCAGAAGAACACAAGGGGCTGTCGTTTAAGGTCTTCCTGCTCAAAGCTGTGCTGAGGAGGCTCCCTAAAGCAGCAGCTTGCTTTCTCTGGTTTGGAAAGCATTAAACTCCACAAAGTTGCGGTCGAATCTTATTTATAATTACGTTAGGCCTGTGCAGCAGTGGAATGATTTTCTAGCATTAGCAATCCTTTTTCCTTCCTCTCCCCTCCCTTTTTATCTCCACCATAAATTGCTAACAGCTACAGTCATCCTCGTGGGGTGTTACAAGTTTTTCCCCCTGTGAAGCAGCCACCGGTGTGTGTCACCACTGTTCAGGGCTGCCTGGAGGAGAAACCATCTGGTGGCCGGGCAGCACAAGGGGACGCTGGCTTTGCATTTCCACCACGCACATTTCCCCGTGCGTGGGAGATAAGTGGCCGAGTTCAGCCAGCAAAGCCTTCTTGGCTCTCGCTGCTAGCGCACCACGTCCTGAGGCCCTTGGAGGTTTCCTAGTCACTGCTGCCACCACCAGTTCGGGTCACAGCATGGTTTAAGAAGCCACTGCGGCCTCCTGGGCAGGCGGACGAGAGGTGGTGGCCGGGTGGTCTGGCAAGTCTCTGGAGCGGTGCTGGAGCATCACTCCTGGATGGAGAGGCTGGAGCCGAGCACAGTCAGTCCTGCCTCCCTCTTCCCACTCACGCCGTGCCGGAGCGATGCTGGAGCACCCCATGACGTGTGCCTCGGCCTGCCACTGCTTTGCTGTAATGCTGGGGATCCCCATCTGTGCATCTTTATATGGCAGGAGCCCTCCCTGTGCCTCCCTCAAGTGTTTCTCTTTCTGCCCCTAATTTGCCTTCTGCTCTCAGCAAACTGCTCTTGCTGGGAGGCCAGGACTGCCACCTCATGGAGGACATGGCTCCTTCAAGGCACATGCTGTCCTTTCACATTGCTCTGTTCTCATTCTCTCTTTGTGCCTTTCTCACAGCATCTTGTTCCCGATGCAGAGCAATCTGGCAGTGACTTTGACTATTGCTAGCTGAAATCTGGCAGAAAAACCACTTACCTTGGGGCTGAGCTACCGCGAGTCACATCCTCTGTGCTTGCTCATTCCCTACTCGAGCAAAAGAATATTTTCTAGCAGTCTTCCAAGCTTTGACCCATTGGTACGTTAACCGCTATATTGCAGAAAGAACCAGGGAAGTGCACAAAGCACTTTCATTAACCGATAAAGCCCCAAATAATTTTTTAAGATGGAAAGAGAGCACAGAAAAATAACTCAGCTTTGCCTCGCTGCAGTCATATGGGAGGGATTTGAGTTGTGGCCCATCATAACCGCCTTTCATTGCCTCCTCCCAAGCCCCACAACGCCCCAGTGGCCAAGCCCCGTGTCTTCCCCCTCTGCCTTCCTCCCAGTAAAGCGAGATCCCCACCCGTGACATTGAAGTCCCCCCTCACAGCCCGTCGCAGCTTCTCCTTGAGGAGGGTCAGGGTGGTTTCCATGCAATCTGCAGCCCGATGGCAGCCCGAGTCCCCGCCACTGGCTGTTTGAGGTGCTCCTTTATGCTGCAAGGGAGAATAAAACAAAATCTGCAGGACTGCAATGGGGCAAAGCCAAGAGCCCTGCAGGATACGCACCTGAGCGTCGGACACCCCGGCGCTACTGGCATGTCTCCAGTCATTGCGACTGCAAATTGAATTTGAAATTTGAAATCTAGAATTGCAAACAAAGGCAGAATCATCTACCTCCCTGCACGGTAGCTGGAAGAGACCAGGGCTGCTCCTGCCACCCTGGGCAGGGACCAGAGTTGCAGGAAGGGAATCTCTTAAATCGCCCAGCTCCACCCGCCAGAAGACAAATCTTGGGTCTTTCCATCCTTGAGGCAACCAAACCTCACTCAACCGTTACCCAGCTCATCAGTGTCTGCAGGTGCCCGTCTCCATGCAGAGAGGTCTCCGAGGCACCCTGTCTTAATGCTGCTGGAGCCTCCTCTCGGACGGAGGGGTCCCTAAGCCAGCAAGGGGTTTCAGAGGATGGCTACTGAAGGAGGCTACGTATGGGCTGGTGGGAAGCCGAACACTCCCAAACCACGGTGGCAAAAGCTGGGCTTTCCTGTCAGATCCCACAAAATGTCCTCACTGCAGCCTACAGTGGTTTGCTCCCTCCGTAGGAGGGAACCACTAGAAATCAGCAGGAGCCTGTGCGGGCTCCAGTCTTCCCCAGAGTATCCCTGCAGAACGAAACAGAGCCAAGCAATACTGAGCTGGGAGGAATGGCCTGTATGGAGGAGGACAGAGTTACAGCTCTTAGTCACCCAACAGACCGGAGACGTGGTGTAAAAACAGGGTAAAGGCAGGTGAAATGCTGGATTGCAGCCCACTGTCCTCCCGGAGGACCTCGCGCCCTTGCCCGCTCTGCCGGAGCAAGGAGGGAAAGCCGGTGATGCCGCAGCGCAGGCAGCGCGTGCCAGCAGCCGAGCCCAGCCCCGGCGCTCGCCAGTCGCGCGTGTGCTCGTAGGCTGCATCCGCCGGCTGCTTGGCCCCGTCCGCGCTGCTCGGGAGGGAGGCGTCCGACAGCTCCTCCGGCAGATCTCAGTGAGGGAAAGGAAAGAGCCGAGGCGAGAGCGCCGTCTCCCAACCGGCAGCGACTCCGTGCTGCAGTGGGGTTCTCTTCGTGCCTCCAGCACCCAGGGATATCAGCACAGCAGTGCTGGAAGTAATTGCTGCTGCTTGCTATCTAGAGAGAGAGCTGTATATATATATTCCTCAGGGGAGTCTGAGAGAGTCCCTCCCGGGCACGAGAAGGGTATCTCCGTCAGTGGAGGCCTCAATTAGCCACCGTGCGAGATGTAGGCATCATCCCTCCTGCCATTTCACAGGAGAGCAGTTGATATTTCTTCAAGACATTTGGCAACTCCAATTAACGTGATTCATCTTATTTCTATGCCTCCAGCCGTAGTTGCCTTCAGAGAGCCTGCACAGATACCGCTGGCTGCCATGACAAGCATTAAGAGCCCCGCATTAAGAGCTCTCTTCTGCTGTTTTTTCTCATCACTGTCTTTACCCCCCCACACACACTTTTTATCCTAGGTTGGTTATAGCCACGTTGCCAATACGCCTATGGTGAGTTTGGGTCCTTCCCCATGGCACCAACTGGCCAAACCTCACCTATATCCCCCTACACCTCAAGGCAGAAGGATACACAGCCCCATCTCCCTGCTGCTTTCTGTCCTGCAACCCCCTGCCACCCTCGCTGCTCCCCCTCCTGCTCAGGGGAACTCCCAAAAATTAATTATGTCCCCATCATCTGCTGGCTGCGGGTCACAGAGCAGGAGGGGACAGTCCCTGGTGGGCGTCTCTGAGCGAGAGCGTTTTCCTACAGCTTCTAGGGAAGATGAAAACTTCAGAACTCAGCATGAAGGGGAAAAATATCTCCAAATTCTCCCCAGATTCTTTAAAATATCTTCCCTGATCAACCCAGACTTCACCTCTTTGACAACTTTGGTGAGAAAAATTATTGCCTGGGCTACCATTTGAGACAAATTAAAGGTCAGGCATGTGCTTTCCATAAGAATTTTACATTGTAAATTAACAGGCAGAGGTTTCTCTCTGTTTTGGAGCAGCGATTCAGGGCTGGAAGAGAGCTGAGTGACTGCCCCATCCCCAGACTGCACAGCCCCTGGTAGCTCCAGTTCACCAAACGCCGCAGCAGCTGAAGCGAGGTCACTTCAGAAAGAGACACGAATTCACTCCTCACTTCGAGAGCAGGAACCAGCTCCCTCAAGAAGAGGGGAGCTCCATTTCCAGCCTCCATAAAAAACAGCATGAACGCAGGAAGGGAGCTGCCCACCGCCGGCCCCGTGGCCCCCGGGGCTGAACCGCGCTCGCCCGGGAGCGGCTGCGCTCGCTGCTTTGCACAGCGTGCAAGGAGGGAGACCCTTGTACCGTGGGGATGGAGCGGTTCTCCTTCAACATGATTTTAAGAAATCTGATAGGACGTTAACTGATGAAAATGTGAAACAGCCAGGATTGCTGCCACAGTAGATTCAAACTGACTGCGCTCCTTCTGACACCTCCTCAGGACTTCGCTGCTTACAATAGAATAATTCAGGCTCTTCTAGACTCAACTTTATTTTTCCTACTCAGAAAAACCTCTGATCTGCAAAACCTGAGAAAAGGACAATACCATAGGAAGAAGATACGGATGCCTGGCATGGGCTGAGGATCACCAGCAACTCCAGGAAAATTTCTGCCTTCACCCCTGCAAAGAAATGCAAGAAGCGAAGAACACCAAGAACCCGTGGATCTCGCCATGCGCTGGAAGGGTCAGCGCCGACGTCGCTGATGGCGCGTGGTGGCTCACGAGGTGCCCCCTTCCCAATGCAACGCTCCCCGGGAGCGAGCGCGCTGCCTGGCAGGTCCTTGCAGTGGCACATGGGAAGGGAGCTGCCGCCTGCCCTGGGGACCTCAGGCGCTGGTGGGGATGCGCTGCTTTGGGACTACGGGGGCAACAAGAAAGGGAGCGGGGGACAGAGCCCACAGCCAGCGTTGCAGGCAGGCAGCTTGCCGGGGAGCCCGGGCAGCAGCACTGAATGCGCAGGGAGAGCTGGTGCATGGGGTGAGAAGAGCTGGAGGGGAAAGGGATCAGCCAGGGCAGCATGGGAGGTCCTCTACGCATAGGCATTTGGGGTGTTTTTGCCCAGAGCTGACCCACTCACCTCCCAAAGGCTGCTCCGAAGCAACCAGCTCTATCAGAATGAGCCCAGAGCTGTGGGCTGTGCCTGCTGCACATTGCTTAGCACCCACCGTGGAGCTGCTGGCAAAGGTAGCCCAAAATGCCGAGCTACACCCATTCCCTGTGGCGAAGCCCTCGGTGACAGCAGCAGTGTGGGCCAGCCACATCCTCACTGTGCTCCAGCTGTGCTCGGTGCTGGGCGGAGAGCGGCTCTGCCAGCCCTGGAGCCAGGTGGGGGAAGCCGTCACACAAGCAGCGGGAAGCGCAGACCTCAGCTGGATGCTCCAAACGCAGCCCCAGCCCCGCAGTCGCCCACCCGCGGTGCAGAAACAAGCGCTCCACAAAAGCAAAAGCAGGCGTGCGAGGGGCCAGGCTCTCACCTGCGATCTGCTGCTGTCCTCACCACGGCCCCCTCCGCGCCTGCGCTTTTACCTGCAGCAGGGTGTTATCTGCAGCGGGCGCCCCAGCGGGGCTGACCCACGGGGCTCGGAAACTCCCCCACGGGTGCATGAGGCCGAGGCAGCGCGGCACCCACCTCCCACCCCAGCTCCCTCGCAGGGAGGCTGCTGGGCACCCACCTGGATACACAGCCTGATGCTCAAGCAGAGCTTCCCCAGTTTTTTCGGTGGGGGGAGATGTAAGGCAGCACTTTGCCATGGTTTGAGAGTCTTGACTCCTTCTGGGGATGCCTTACAGGGACAGGGTTCCTTCCCCCAGGGTGCTTTTCATCCTTTGCTGCTCTTAAAGGCCAAAAAAGACGTCTTCATATCCACCTACGGAGGCACCAGCTGTGAAGGGTGTCTGCTCAGCACTCCCCATCTCACCTCCCTAACCCGCCCTGCCCCGTGTCCCTGTTGTGGTCTGGAAGGGTCCACGAATGAATACTGCTCCTTGTGCGCGTCCCTGCCTAGACAGAAGCAGCAGGATGAGGCACCTGGATGATGGTTTGAACAGGGCTTCACCACCCTCCAGCTGCTGAGCTGGAGCACGGGGCAGCTCAGGGAGGGTCTCGCCCAAGCTGCCGTTGTACGGGGAGCTCATCTGGCAAAGCATCACCCCTTCCCCTGGCCAAAGCCCCTCTCCCTGAGCGCAAACCTAGCTGACGGGGAAAATCCCTGCCGTGTTACAGCTGTAACAGCAGCGGGATGCTGCTGGATCAGGCGGGTGATGTGCTTGAACAAGCTGGCGTACAGAGAAGCGAAGGAGCTGCTCACCAGCGCTGCTCCTCACCCCACTCCCAATTATGCGTTGCAATTGTGGTTTTCCTTCTGTGACAGAAACTCCTTGGTTTAGCAGCACAGGCTGAGAGCACCCAAGTCCCTGCTGGTGCTCCCCTGGGGTAGGTTAAATGAACGTCTATTAGCTGAACTATTAGGAACCGCAGTGGTTGTACAGTGCCTCTAGCAGCGACTCTGCAGGTGTCCTCGTCCCCGGAGCTGGGCTACTTGCAGGTGGAGCTGTATCTTTTGATGTCTTGGTCCTTCAAGGCTTTTAAAGAAAATCTGCAAAGCAAATTGCAAATCTTGCAGTGAGTCAGAGGTGAGGCTGCACCTGGAGCACGTGTCCTGTTTGCAGACCCCCAGGCCAAGGCAGGTTTTGACAAACTGGAGGGAAGCCACCTAGAGCCCAGGACATAGGAGAAAGATGGGTTCCGTCAGGCTGGAGGGGAGAAGGCTCAGGAGCCTCACCGTTGGCTTCAGCTGCCTCATAGGAGGACAAGCTTGCAGATAGAGCCCGAGCCTTTTCCAAAGTGCACAGTGAAAGGACGAGAGGCAATGGGCACGTGGTGCTGCGCAGAAAATTCCCGTTCGACGTAAGAAAAACACCCACGAGAGTGGTGCAGTGCGGGAACGGGGCCCAGAACAGCGGTGGGATCTGCATCCTTGGTGATAGCGCTGCCTTGAGCAAGACCCTGAGCAACCTCCCCTGGCCTTCGCGGTGGCCCTGCTGTGGGCAGGGGGGACACCGGAGACTCAAGAGGTGCCCCTACACCTTTCTGTGCTCCTGTGAGCTCCGTGTGTTCGAGGCAGAAGCAGAGCATTTACCTGAGCCGCCGCCACCACCAGCTGCTCGCCCAGCGGCGAGCGCGGCGCTGCGCTTGTGCAACGGGGCAGAGCTGGCAGATTTTTCGACGCCGTTATCTGCGTGCCTCCTCTGGCGCATCACGCAGCTCACCGGTTAGAAGAGGACAAGGATTTTTCAAAGGCTAGTGAGGCAGTTAGTGCATATCTGTGCTGACAATTGCATTTCACAGTTAGGAACTTACTTAATTGCTCTCAAAACTGCTTCCGAAACCATGAAAGTGGGAGGTTTTGAGAGACGCTTTCTCTCTTGAATGTTCACTTTCCCCGGAGACCGCGGCCCTGCTCCCAGATAACGGTGTACGGGAAAGGCCATGTATGTGGGTGAGCCTTCTGCTGAGCATCAAGGCAAGCACCAAGCCCTGCTGCTCACCACCTGCAGCAGCAAAGAAGAGACCACGTGCTGCTCCTCGAGAGTAAGAAAACCAGAATACATCAATGCAAGGAAGGGCCTCAGAGCAGAGACGTGCCATCAGCACCCGGGATACAGCACAGCAATTAAAAGCAGAGGGTGCAAAGCAGAACATCCAGATTATATCTGCATTTTACCTTATTTTTTTGTTTCTTGTAGCCTTTTGCATTGAGCTACCAAAGCTTGAAGGTCTTAAGCCTTCCTGAAGAAGACTTCTCCCAGCTTTGCTGTAAAGCCTGCGTGGTGTTGGGGAACCAGCTGAATTTGGGTGACTTTTTGCGAAATGATGAGGGTCTGTGCCTACCACAGCAAAATTTGCCGGGAGGCAGCCCAGCACAGGCCCAGGGGCAGAGAGACAACCAACGTGCACCTTCGGGTCACAGGGGCTCAGCCGAGGAGAGAGGAGGCACCGGGAGCGAGGGAGCCGTCCTGCAGGCACCGGCTGCAGACACGGCCTCCGCCTCTGCGCAGGCCCCAAAATGTTCCAGCCGCTGCTTCTCTTCCTAAGGGTTTTGTTCTTCAGTTCATCCCCATGACCTAATAAAAGCAGCGACAGGCAGTTTATTTCAAAAGACCTTAAACAACTCGCTTAGGCAACGCCAGCTGGTAAATTCGGTTAGAATGGCAACCAACTTCCTCCGTGGCGGGGCAAGCTGAAGATAAATTACTGGGTCGCTGATGACTTTCATCACTTAAGTCTGCTTCAGAAGCCATGGTAACTCCTTCCAGCATTCATGGCTGCAGCAACTTTACTACTTCAGAACTTCCCGTCTGTCCTGGCCCCGACTCCTGTCCAGCACAGGAGGCAGTGCTTCACCGCAATATCAAGATCCTCCTGAAAAATTTCTCCCTAGGGTGCAGCGGCTTCCCAACCGTGTCCCTCCTGTCACAGGAATCCCGCAAAATCCCCAGAAAAGCCCCCAGGGACTTTTGCCACCTTGGCTGAAATCCCAGAGGACCAAGGTACCACTGCACACAACTGACCCGACGTTTAGGCACCAGCGGCCTTCGCAGAGCCCCACGTAACACCGCAGGTCGCTGCTTCAAGTGCCCGCGCTTCCACTGATGGGACTACAAGGCGTCAACTGCTCAATGAGTCGTAAGAGCAAGGAACGGAGCCAAGACCTCCGGTCTGAGCTCAGAGCTTTTGGGGTTTCCTCATTTTCCCCTCTTTTAGCCAAAGTATATCGATGTATATAAAGAATATCATCCAGCTGAACTGTTCCAGCTAGATGAGAAGGGAAACCCACCTTTTTTCTTCTCCTTTCTTGGGGTCAAATGCCACGGACAGCAGCTTTGCTCAGTTCCACACATCTTCTAGGCAAACAGGCAGAAAAACTGCAGCTCCTAGCAAGACTGGAGGAAAGCTCAGTCTCCAGCATCTCCACCTCTGTCTTGCCAGATCAGAGACAGCACACAGGGCTGAGGCCCTGCAGAACTGAGCAGCTAGAGCAGGTCCACACAGGAGGGCTGGACATCGAGTAGCCTAAGACCCCTGTGTCTGCCGTGGTGGCACTACAAAAATCAACACCAGTAATAAAGGCATTTTTGACAACGCACATTTCATAGAATCATAGAATCACAGAATCCCAGGTTGGAAGGGACCTCAAGGATCATCTGGTCCAGCCTTTCCAGCACAATCTAGATGAGATGGCCCAGCGCCACGTCCAGCTGAGTCTTAAATGTGTTCAGCGTAGGGGAGTCAACCACTTCCCTGGGGAAATTATTCCGATGATTGACTGTTCTCATTGTGAAAAATTTCCCTCTCGTGTCCAATCGGAATCTCCCTGGGAGTAACTTGTACCCGTTACCCCTTGTCCTCACCATGGGACTCCTTGTAAAAACGGAGACTCCATCTGCTTTGTAGCTCCCCTTTAAGTACTGGGACATGGTGATGAGAGCACCTCGAAGCCTCCTTCTCTCCAGGCTGACCAAGCCCAGCTCTCTCCGCCTCTCCTCACACGGCGGCTGCCCAGACCCTGGATCATCCGGGTGGCCCTTCTCTGGACCCCCTCCAGCCTCTCCACATCCTTTTTGTACAGCGGGGACCAGAACTGTACGCAGGTGTGTATTCCAGGTGTGGCCTGACAAGTGCCGAGCAGAGAGGGATAACGACTTCTTTATCATCTCTGCTGGTGATGCCCTTTTTGATGCAACCCAGCCTCCTGTTGGCCACCTTGGCCGCAGCAGCACACCGTCCACTCATCTTGAGCTTCCTACCCATCAGAACCCCCAGGTCCCCCTCCACAGAGCTGCTCATTTAGACTTTTCCATAGGGCAGCAGTCCCCAGAACAACCCCAAACTGGGAGACACAGAGGCAGCGAAGCTTCTTCTCTAGGGACAACGCTGATTCAGGGCCCCTGGCAGCAGGCTGTTAATCTCTTGGGTAAGAAACATGGGAGAAGACCCTTGCGACAACCTCTGAGCCGCTGCTGGCGGTGCCTGGACAGGTCCTGCTGGCTGGACAGGACCAGTCGCTGCTGGCACAAGATGAGCCTGGACTCTCTGGAAGTCGCATCAGATGTTTAGGAAGCCTGCAAGTGGCCTGTGGATGCCACCTGTAAGATTGTTGTGGTGGGACTGGTCTCTACTGGGGCCGTTTGTTCTGATGAAGCAGATTTACCGTCTCTGTCTATCACCCCAGCACAGCAGCGGCTGTGTCAGAAGAGACAGTGACTGCAGAGAGCCGGTCTATCCCAGCCAGCCTGCCCTGGCAGCACAGCATGAAAAGAAGCCAACATCCGCAAGGGATACGCAGATCTCCCCATGTACGCGCTCCCAGCCCGGCTTGACGGTGGCTCGCTGTGGAGGAGCCAATTAAAAAATGGAAAACGCCAAAGCATCTGAAACTTAAAAAGTAAAAGCTATACTTCTTACAAAACCCATCACCGACCTCTTAATTTTTGCGCTATTCTGAAAATGAAATCATCAGGGAATGAAACACCGTCATCTGGATGTAGCCGCCGTACCTGATGCTGCTTTCGCTGCTCTGCCACGTCGACGGGACAGGGAAGCGCGAGCGTAGCTGCGTGGCCTGGGCGCTCCTGGCAGCCTCGGGCGCAGCACCCCTCCCTGCTGACCTGCGATCCCTCTGCGGAAGGCGTTAGCATCAGGACAGCTGCTTCAGCCCCAGGCCCTTCACTTCATATCCAGCAGCACCCGCGTACAGGTAACACCGAAGAGCGGAGGACAGAGCTGCGGGAAGAAATCTGGCGGTGCAGATCCCCCCGGGCTCGGTGGCACCCACAGCGAAGGGGTCCAGTGCCCAGAGCCAGGGACTAATGCTGCACGTAGCCACCCAGGCAGTGCAGCAGGGCTAGGTGCATGTCCAGCTGAGGTCTGGACGTGGTATAACCGCGCTCAGGCACAGTATAACACCATGTAACTGCGTCTTGGTGCGTTCTCTTCCAGGATTAGGTCTCTGAAACAGGACAGGCAAAGACTTTTCACTCCCAGAGAAGGTAGCTTGCACCATCATCCCAGGAAAGGCGGGCTCCTGTATGAATTGCTGCGGAGCATCCTCAAGGTGCCAGTGATTGGTATCATTTTCCCCTCCGCCCTGAAGAAGCATCACTGAATCTTTTGCTTTTTTAAGGAAAATGTATTTTTGTGAAAATAGACTTTATTATAATAAAATTTGATATTAAATAAAAACATACCGTATCACCAACACTCGTGGACACTGTGCTGGCATCATTCACGTACCTCACGTAACTGTCCTTCTCAAAACAAGTACCCACTGAAACATGCAAAGAAAGAAACACGGAAAAGGATAGAAACCATGTAGTACAAAACTCTCCGTGGCTTAGAAAGGGATGTGTCTTAACTCAAGGAACACATCATCTCATATGAAAATAGCTGCACACTCTCCATCCCCAGCTCTGCTCTCCAAATGCTCCAACGCAGGAGCAGCCCGCTGAAACAGCCAAATAAAACTGCGAAAGAGGCAGGCGGAAAATAAATAAATAAATAGATAAATAAATAAATAAATAAGGCGGAGTCCCCAGCCAGCGCGTGGTCAAGGTGAACCAGCCAAGAGCAGCTTACAGCAGCCCACCCTACAGGCAGAAGTATCGACCCCTTCCAGGGTATCGCTCCTTCCTCCGCGGGAATCCTCGTGCCGAAACGTGACTGAGGCAGTGTGGGATGCTCCTAGGCACAGCCGCATATTTACAGGTTTACAGTACAAAGAACTCACTTGTCAGCCCAGAGACAGCAAAGGGGATTCATGGGAACAGAAAAGTGCAAATTTTCTTTGCGGGAAGTGAAGGAGTTGACACAACCTCCGTTGGACCAGAGAAATACCAGGGCGTGTAGTACAAGGGATCTCTTCCTAAGGGGCCGGGGCTTTGCTGGGAAAAGCCAGTTAGCTAACTTACAGCCAGAATATAATTTTTAAATTAAAATATTTACAGGGAACCGGTGCATTGAGGGCTGCATGGAGCAGGACACACTACTGTGGAGGTAGCTGTATCCTAGAGCTGGGGCCTCACACACCCCAGTGCCATGACCCTGTGTTCAGAGGCGCTGCCCACGCTGGGTGGGCACCCACGGCTGGGCTCTCAGCAGAGACCACAGCTCACAGACCCACCGAAGAGCTTTCTCTATTCAACATACACTTTTTTCCCTATGAAAATACTCTAATCAGCTTATTGCAGAGGGCTTCTCCTGAATTTTCAGTCCCTGTGTGAACTGCACAGGCAGTCTTTACAGAACAATAAATCCCTTGTTAATTTTTCTTACTGGACCCAAGTTTTTTGAAGAGCTTTTTTCCTTTGAAGAAGAAGCCTCTCTTCTTTTTACTCTGACCAGGTCCATCACTGCATTTGAGAACGGCCAGCGATGCCTGCTCTGGACACTGCTCGCCTGTGCCAAGGCAGGAAGGTGGTAGAGCAGGAGGAGTTGGTGAGGAGTCGCTCTGATCAACAGACCCATCTGGATTTAACTGAGCGGGAAAAAGAGAAAACAAAAGAAAAAAGCAGAAGTTAGAGCTGATGAAGGACATCATGCCAACACAAATCTCAGCCAGAGAACCCTGCCTTCTCCCCGCCAGTCCGTCCCTCATCCTGCAAGGCTCAGCTCCTCTATGCAAGCTGCAGATACAGTTAGGAAGTTTCCGGTGGATTTAAACTTTTTTGTACCCACTCCCCAGACCCTGCCTGAGCTCAGACATTCTGAAATTGCTTCATTTGGGACTAAGAACAGGACAGCAGAAAAGCCCCACTGGGGACTTGGTGAAAGATGCTGCTTCACAGCTGAAGACACTGTACGTGAAGCACCCCCTGAGAGCACAGACGGACAGACACCAACGCATCCACATACATCTGCCGGCTGCCTGGGCCGGGTGAGCCTGGTGGGCTCCCAGCACGCTCTGGGACAGAAGGCAGGACATCAAGAAACAAAACAACCTACTAAGAACAAGGGCTGTGCGAGACCTTCAGAAGTTCAAGGAGGCTGGCTAAGCTGGGAGGCTTCTGCAACTGTGGCCATGCTCCATCATGGTAACAAGAGAAATTCGGGGTCTTGCCAGGCTGCTCGGCATCCATCAGATCGAGCCACAGCAGGGGCAGAAAGCAGAGTCCCGTGCTCTGCAGTGGCACAAATAATGGAGAAAAAGTTCACGATGGAGCAGGACATGGAGAAGTCTTGGAGCAAGTGGCACACAGCAGCTGATGTGTTCCTAAGTCACCTGAGCATTTGAGAATGTGAACTGGGATCCACGGTCCCAAATGATGCTCTGGATGCTGCTCCTTTTGGAAAAGGGTTTTAGAAATCAGAAAGTGCCCTCGTCCTGGGCTCAGTTTCCTCTTCACAAAATACGAATGGTAGGTCAGTTCCCAGCAGCAGCCTTCTTTCCATGATCTCCTCTCGCTGGGTTCAGGTGTCTGGACAGTGACCATTTCTGATCTGGCAGGGCAAGCCTTCCCAAGAAGCTGCAAAGCTCACCAGGGAAGAGGCTCTGGGTTTCTGAGGCCTAGGAGAGCACTCGTCCCACTGCCTTCTCTTCCACACAGCTTTCACAAACCAGCATCCTCCAAGCTCCCAGCTCTACATCCCACCTTGGCATTACCCAAAACATGACAGTGGCTGGAGCTGTGCACATTGAAACATCATGCCCTCATCATCTCCCTGCTTGCATCCCACTACGTCAGGGAGAGTCGAGCGCACATCCCTTCAGGGTCTGTAAGCAGCCACAGCTCCAACAGGGAAGATGAGTTAGCGACAGCGGCAGCAGGATGCTCTGCCTGGGGTGGAAGCATTACTGAAGAGCAAAGACATCGGCCCTGCACAGGACGCGTGTGAGAATCACAGCAGCTGCTTGCAGTTCCCTGGCAAGAGTGGATGTGCTTTGGTCCCGCACTGCGCCTGGGAAAAGCTGCTGAATCAAGCGGCTGCACAGACATAACATTACTGCCACAGCTATAGCACGGCCGCACCTCTCCTCCCCTCGCAGGTTGAAGTTATGCTTCACTCTGCTGCAGAAAGCAAGCACTTCTGGTACAAGATGAGCAGAAAGCTCTTCTCTAGAGTCAGACTCAGTACGTGCAATAGCTACCAAGGCAGTCCTGAGCAGACAGGAGTACAGGACTTTTAGAGAGCTCTGTCTTGCTGCGAATATATGACCCCTCCCAACTCCAGAAAGTTGAGAGTCAGCTCCTGTCTTGCAGCAATCACTTTAAACTGTCCCACACGACAGTGCCATCAGACTCTCTCTTACCTGAACCGAGGTCTCTGGCTACAGGGACAGAGATGTAACTCCTCTTCATTACAGTAAACAATACAGGGGCTGATTTTTCCTGAACTCACACTCTATTTTCACCTGGAAATCTTGTTCCGCACACTTTCAGTGGCACTTCTGTGACCCTCCAGATATGCAGCCCTGTGCTGAAAGGCCAGCTACTGCCAAGGACATGCTGCAGAGGGCTTGATGGCACAGCCTGGCCCTTGTGAAAGCTGCACTCTGCCTGCAAGGTCCGCGCCTCCAACTGACGCTGCAGCATCAACGGCAACCTTCGCATCTCCTGGCAGCGCGCACGTGCAAGGTGCAATGCGTGGTGTTGATGGCCCAAGTGCTAGTCGGGTCTGAGAAGTCTGGAAATAAATCTGAATGAATCTAGGTGAACCATTTTCAGCCAGAAATGCAAGATTTATGGAGGCAAAGAGAAAAAGTAAGCCAGAGGAGGGCTATACTTGGTAGCCTACTGGGTTAGCTGTGTGCAAAAGTAAGAATCCCTGGGTTCTGCTCCAGAAACTATTTATGCATTGTGCAACGAAGAATCCTTGGATAAAAAGCAGAAAAGCATTGGGCTAACATCAGAAGTGGTCTCACCCACATGCAGTGAGGGATCTCCCCTGTGAAGCGCAAGCCTTGGGCTGTCTGGCTCAGCAGCCCCAGAGGACGCGGGAGCGATGGAGAGGCCCCTGTGCAGCCAGGGCAGCGGAGGCTTGGTGCCCATGCACCGCTGGAAACCATTTTTCTGGCAAAGGTGGGACAGTTTTAGGGCAGATCTGAAGTGGCCCAACAAACCTTATACAATTTCTCCTGTATCGCTATGCATAAAAGACCGCAAGCAAAATGAGAGGCAGGTACCCAGACCAACTCACAAATGTCACAATTATTTACTGTAATAAGGATACTGCAGTATCAATGTCATTATCAAATATCGAACAGTTACAAGGAAGGGACTAGCAGTTTCCTGTCTCTGGGGCTGAAAGTCCTGCTGATTCCCAGCTGTGGGATACGATGCCCGGGCAGATTTCCAGACACAGAGGCACTCTCACACACAAGCGTGTGCAGATATTCTCAGAGGTCTCTATGTGGCAGAAAAGCAACAGAACCAGTTCACAGATTCAGCTGCTAAGAGACAAATGATACTAAAATTAGGGTTTCTTCTCTAAGAGAAACATGAAGGAAAAATTGCTCTGTCAAGATCCTGATAAAAGCTATTCGGGTTGATGAACAGAAGAGTCGTGTTCGTTCTCAGGGGGCCGTTTTCAGTGCTGTCTCAGGTATTACTGATTTGCACAATTTCAGGAAAACAGTGTTTGAAACTAAGAAAAACACAGATCTGCTCCCACTGCCCCCCAGAACCAGGGCTCTCACCCCCCCAGCCCCAAAATTGCTTCTTTAAGTGTTATCAGACAGAACAATTATCCACACAAGGCTCGTTTTAGGGACTATATGTTACTACTTTCTTAAGTTGATGGTGTGCAGGGTTTTTTCAGGACTATACTCAGGAAGGAGCAAAATCAAGAGGAAAAAAAACACAGGCTGAACATGGGGTGTGCTCAGCCTGAGCAGGATCTTGCAAAGGGTAAATGAAACTTTGGCTGTTGACGTGCTTGAACAGCAGTAGAAGAGCCAGGCTGAATTACAAAGCAGGTCTTTTCTAAACCTGAATATCCAGCACAGTCCCATCACGGTCCCCAAAACCACCAGATAATTGTTCCAAATTGCACCTCATGAGCTGAACAGATCATGGTTTGTCTTTAATATAGAACCAATCTGGCAGGTAAAGGTCTGCCACCAGAGGATTTGAAGACAGACTTGCTAGCAGAGCCCCAAACCAGCCTGTCCAACTACAAGCAAGAAAAGGAGTAAACTGCAGGTGCAGGACCCTTTAATATGCTAGGCTGGGTGGGAGATTGAAGAGGTCTTCTCACACAAACTTACATGGTTGCTCTCTCTCTATGTATCATTCATATCTATCACTGGACTCTTCTCTTCCTCATTCTCTGAAGAAAAGAACCGTCACGGGTGCATAATACAGGCAGAAATAAATACATGAAATCAATTAGAATCAAACACTTTCTGAAGGTGCTTTACAATCAGTCGTTGACAGAAACTGCATATTACCGATGCAAAAATATTCATTCAATAGCCGCAGAATTAAAGCAACTGCTCTAAGTTGGTGAGCATGAGTGTTTCAGGGCCCTAGCTTGTGACCATAACTTCTTGGATACTCCTGTTTGTGCTGTATTTTTTATTGCTTAATCTAATCCCCAAATGTTATCAGTTTTAAAGTTAAACTCCTTCACCTTTTTCAGTTGCCAGCATTTTAAGATTTACTCAGAAATCATTCAAAATGATCCACCTTCCCCAGTTCAATTTGGAAAGTAAACTGTCCTTATTCTCAGGCCTTTGGCAGAGCAGCGGGGAGAAGGGAAGTCTGAAGAACAGGCAGGGTAAAAACATCAAATCCAAGAAGTTACAAGTGATTTAAAAATCACTCATGATCATGCCGGAGAAGCTTCTGTTAGGATTGGAACCAGCTTAAATACAAGTCCAAAGCTCTGCCGTGATACCACGGCACATACGCATGCTCCCTGAGGTGTTAGGTCTCAGGCTGGGACTGGTAAATGTGATGGGAGTCTGTTTTGCCATGCTGTCTTTCAGAAGATTCAAACAATACTTCTCTGGAGGCTGCCATGCACCTTTTGCCTTCGGTGATTTTTTTTGCATACCCCCCACTCCCTCCCTCCCGAACAGCAGCAGCAAAGGTGCTTATTTGTGTTGTATATGCCAACAACACACTTTAACGAGCAAGTTCCTTAACGCTATGGAGTGAATCTGTTGCTGGAGTTTGGGAGGCCCCAGGCATGGCTGTATCACTGTGAGAGTTCATTCCAGCTCAGTGATGGCCCTCAGCGTACGTATGATTTACCGGAGGAGGTCTTCCTTCTGCCTTACCCACCAAGTGTTCTGCCTATAGGTGATGTGATGGTTGTGACAGAGCCAAAAACTCAGTGGGGTCAGGTTCTGCCTCTCTTCGGTAATCAATAAGCATACTTAAATGCAGTTAACTAATACAAGTTTGGTTTTGAGCAGGGTAAATGTTCTGCTTTCAGAAGGGGGCGAACAAGCCCTTCATATTTGGAAGCTGTTTAGATAGATCTGGATTGAAAGCACAAGCAGGAGGCAGGACTGCACGGAGTTAAAGAATGCTAAGCCAGAATCAGCCAGGACAGGCACCCTGGTGAAGCCGGGAGGCAGCAGGACTGCCACTGTGACAAAGTCGTGGCCAGATAGCTAATGTGGATTCCCACTGAAATAAAGGTGGCTTAATCATCAACAACTGAATTTTCCAAGTCCCCAGACTTCACAGATGACAAAGAATAGCAGCTCATGGATCAGCCGAGTGCCAAAACCACCAAATCGATCCTGACCTAAGGCAACTCTGCTCTGCAGAGCCAAAGTCAGAGCCAAGGCCAGGGGAAGCTCTGTTGGATCTCTGGCAGAGAGAAGCGGAGACAAGTGGAAAGATCTGAAGGGCAGGCGAGCAAGCCTGAAACACATCTATTTTATATGGGCTGTTTTTATCCATTTGAGAGGCATTTCTGTTAAAAAAAGGTGTCATGAACCCTAGGGAAAAAAGCTTACAGCCTTGAGCATGCAGGGATACCTGGGCCAAACTGCTGTGTCCAGGAGAACAGTCACCCACTGCTGAACCCAGCACCCGTGGAAAGGGGAGAGGAAAGCGGAGGAGTAGCAAGCTGCAGGGCAGCAAGCAGGAGCAGCCTGTGCTCGCTGCTCAGCAGCAGAGCAGACAGGGCCTTGTTACCCTCCGAGGTCCATGACAAAGCCTGGGACAGGGCAGGTCAAACTGTTGTCACCGTTTCCTCACCAGTAAAACAGAAGGGAGGGATGCAAATAGGAATAGTTGAAGGGCAGACTTGTTGTACATGTTACCCTGTTCACCAGCCAAGTTGCTCTCTTACCTTCCTTTAATAAAACACCATTAGCTAAGTCAAACCCTTCACATCTGCAAGTGGCAAATGAGCTCTCCGAGCCTTGAAGGTTACCTGAATTCACTTCTTTTCTTGACAAGTTTTTTAGATGCTCTTGAGGGCCTGCTGGTTGACATCATGCTGCATCCAGGTGGACCTGGCAGTTAGTTTAACAGTTGGACTCAATGATCTCAGAGGTCTTTTCCAACCTTAATGATTCTATGATTTCCTCATGGTTTCTGGGAGGACCCAGGCTGGGGCTGGAACAATGGCTGCCCAGAGAGGTGGTAGATGCCCCATCCCTGGAAACACTGAAGGCCAGGTTGGACGGGGTTCTGAGCAACCTGATCTGGTTGAAGATGTCCCTGCTCATTGCAGGAGGGTTGGACTAGATGACCTTTAAAGGTCCCTTCCAACCCAAACTGTTCTATGATTCTATGATAATGACACCTGACATCTGAAACAGGCCCCTGTTGCTGCTAGTTGATGCCAGAGAGAAGGGTTAGATCTGCAATAAGCTACACTATGAATTCAACCTGGTTTAATTTTACTGGTTCCGGTCTCCTTTGGCACCCTCTATTCCAACAGATGAGTAATTTGGGAAGAGTAAATCATTTTGAGAGGGAAACTGAAGAAGGAAACTCACTTTGACTGCTTGTTTCCCCTGGGAAAGTTAGACCTGTGTAACCTCAGGGTTCTTAAATCCTGGTAGTAACAGCTTATTAACATGTGATTCCCCAACACGGACCAGCACTTATGGGCTGGGAGAAAAGGGACTGAGTATCCTAAACGGGTAAGCAGAAGGGACCCAGACAACTTCTGAGTTTAGAAGATGATCCAGCAAGCTACCCACAAACCTTATTTCCGAGTTGGACCTGCCACCTGCTCTTCATAAGAAGGCATTGGGGCTGTAGCGCAGACGCTGCACCCACAAAGCTTGAAACGCCTGGAAGCAAGAGATGGGGCTGCAGGTGAAGCCTAAGGGAGATCAGGCAGCATTTGAAGATAAGAGATGGGAGGTGGGTACAGACAAAAGGAGGAGCTCAGCATGAGAAATAGGACAAGGGATGCTGCAGAGAGCAGGAAAGCTAGGGTGGCACTGGTGGAGAGTTCAACAGAGGATTCAGGGCCACATACTTCCTTAAGGACTGGCTCAAAGCCAATCTGGGCCTGCTCTTAGACAATTTCATGGGTCTGGCACCACCTGACAGTGCCAATAACCTCCCAAGAAGAACTGAAGGTTGAGTACACGTGAGCTGGGACCAAGCTGTGTCCCTCCCTGCCTCCCATTCTCTAGGCTGACACAGGACATGAGGTCCAGGAGTGACCAGGCAGGTGCCAGACTTTTGACCTCACCCACTGAGGACTGACTGAATCTGGCAAATGACCCAAACCTTCCACTTAAGCATTTGTTTCAAGAGTATCAGCAACTTATGCAAGGGGATAGCTCAACCTTTGAGTTCCCTGCACCTGTGGGTTGGTCTCAGAGCCTTAGGATCCATCCCACAGATCTGCTGGGGAAACTCCCCAGTGTGTTTTGAATTCCTCTGAAAGCACCATGGACTGGATTAAGATCTATCTAACTCAGGATGGGTGGAAGAGCATTGATGTTTGGGTGTCGGTAACTCCAGAACTCTTTGGCATGGATATGAGCGTATCTGAGGAATTTCATGTGTTTGGGGAACTGGCTTTGCTTGCAGCAGGATTTCACCACTGACCCTTTTGTGGATCTAAAGAATTTGTGTGTGGGACCTGGGATGCTCTTTGCTCACCTGACCATGAGACTGAGGCCCCAGTGGATCTTGTTGCTTTGTGCCTCTTTTGCACTATAGGTAAGTCTTCAAGAAGAGCTCCTAGCACTCCCCTCTAAACTTCTAAGCATCTCCCATGGGAAGAACTGAGCTGCATGCAATAATTTAAATGATTCCATCAGCTGCTGCATGCTGCGCAACGCCCAACCTCCAGCCACATCACAGTTTGGATGTCTGTACTGTGCAGAATCACAGAATCTTACCTGGCTCTCAGCACTCAAGGGAAAAGCTTCTTTATCTTTTGAATGAAGTTCCTCAACCACGCCTTCATCTGAAGTTACAGCTTCCAAGAAGTTAGATGGGACAAGCCCTCTCTGTTGGTTCAGCTCTCCCTGCAAGATCAACATTCATTTCTCACATCACGTTTCCTGGCTGATGGAGAAATAATAAATAGAGGAGCAGCCCCATGCAGAGATGGCTAGGGTATGGTCTGAGAGAAGCCCAGGAACACACTCATGTTGGAAGGATCCTCAGCAAATTTCAGGAGTCACATTCTTGTTTAGTTGTGGAACAATTCAGAGTGCAAAACCACAGAGGAGAGTAAAGGAAGAAAAGGTGGCAGCAAGCCATGACAAATGTGTTCCAGCAACATGGCCACTTCTACAAACTCGAAAAATTTCCACTGCTATTCCAGATGCAACTGGAGCATGACTGTGCCACAGGCTTTCCAAAGGCCTTTGATTTGCACTGGTATTTATTTATTTTTTTAAAGAATGAGGTACTACTGGTACAACGCTGTAGGCATTGTCTCTGTGCTCACTAAGGTCCAGAGCTGCAAACCAAGCTTGGCTGTAATTCCTAAAAAATAGTCTCCAGTTTAATAGCAGGTGGTTGGGTACAACAAAACCAATCCCAGCAACGTTGTTTGGCCAACGCTATAAAAGAAGTCAAACAAAATATTCACAATGGTCCCCTCTAGACTTTACCTGGAGCTGAACCTCAACTTTGATGTGTGAAGACACGCTGCTTTCTATGCAGGAAAAGGTGGATGATCCAAGGGCCAAGGATTGTGTCTAGCACACAGCTCGCTGGCAGGCACAGTCCTCAAGTATGCACAGTAAATTAAACAGATACCAGTGCTTGTTGAAGTTGATAGGTTGAAGTGTGGCCGGATGAGGGTCATTGTACATTTTTATTCTTATGTTACCATTTTAGCCTCCTGCCCTGGATGAGACCACGTGTCCAAGTGCTTGGTGACAAATCAGCTTACAGCAGATGCTGATTCAGCTGATGTATGTACAGAAAAATGCGCCCTAGGCTTTGGGAAACCTGTAGTCAAGTTATGCTGAGACATACACTGAGAACCATTTGGATACTGGGTTTACGGGAGGAGCATGGACTGCCAGAAACAATCTGCCCTGCACTACGCAGATATGTTTTGTTTATTTTTTTTTTTTTCCCCAAAAGCAGAATATTTTGTTCCCTGATTTCTGCTCTCCTGCCACTAGATGGACTCCAACGATTTCAGATGTAGCCACAGGACCTTCCTATCCCCTGTACTTACATAATAGAATCCATCGTCGTCCATGGACCCAAACACAGTGATAATGTCCCCTGCGCTGAAAGTCAGTTCAGCCTGCGAAGAGCAAGAGAACAACAGTCACAGGAGAAGCACTGCCTGGAATTTCTCACCAGAAACACAAGGTCACCCCGGGCTTCTTGCACAATCTCACCGTGAGGGAGGGAGGCCACCGTGTTAAAGACTTGCAGGACCAGGATGCAGAAGAGCAAGCGAAGTGGGTAGCTGTGGAATTCAGCGCTAAGGAAGCATTTCATAAATTAAGACAAGAGCAAAGCCTGTTTCTTAAACCAATTTTAATAAGACTTCAAAATAGTACCTACGACCTGTTCTGGAAAGGTATGTTGAGAATAAGCTGAAAAAGCACCAGAAATACCTTTCATTTCTTTAAATATAAGTATTAAATCCCACTCCCTTAGATGAGCCTGTTCTGTATGCAATGCTCAGGGATTAGTCACTAGCAGGAATGCAAACAAACAGGAAGATTTGACCTGGAAACAGAACACTACCGCACACCACACAACCCTTCACCATCAGATCCGTCTGTCCTGTCAGCCACCCCAGCACGCGCTCCATGGAGCACCAGACCGAAGACAAAGGTGTAAGCAGTCTCTTCTAACGGAAGAAACTGCCCAGTTACAGCACAAAAGCTGCTCTAAGATAGAAAAGATGGAGTCTCCAAACAGGCCGTGTCCCACTCAAGACACACTGGCTTCTGCACTTCACAGAAGTATTAGCTGGAAGGGGCCTACCTCTGATATATTTACCGTATTATATCCCTAGTACTCAATTTATCTCTGGAGGCTGCAGGTTCCTCCTCTTGGCTGTGAATTACTTTGTTCAAGCAGAAAGACACTTGTGGGGAACTTCACTCACAGACACAGAACGGCACAGTTGATTCTACTGTGTCTTGGTGCAAGTTCACAAACAGCACTGCGGCCTTCTAACAAAACAGGTGACCAGATTTTCTGGGAACGTGAACAGGGAGCATCTCCAACAATGCAACAGAACTGCACCAGCTTGTTTCAATAATTTGAGCTCTGTTCACAGGCAAGGTTCTAGGAAGACCAAATCATTGCAAAAAAATACAGTCATCTTGTTGACAAGGGCTCAGAAGCGTTCTTTGGCCAGATATATGAATACCTATACGGATGCTGGTTGATACACGCTCTCATTGTAGCTCTCCCAAGATAATCCACCATCCCTAAAAGACTCTGTCCTCAGAAGCAGGCTGTCTTGCTCATGAGACACTCCGTCTGGGAGGGAAGCATTACCTGAGCTGTGCCACCTCCTGGCCATCCACTCCTTTCTGGATGCATGGAAAGAATCTGAATCCAAAACCCATGTTTATGTTTGCTCAGAGTAGCCTAACACTGCTATGGAGGAACAGAGAACAGAGCATGTTCTAATTTAGAAAGGTTTTTGGCAGAAAGGATTCTGCATTGCAATCTTTCCACCTGAAACAGACTTATCCACAACACTGTTTGGATTACATGCTTGAAAAGAGGAACGGTCCGTTAAATTGGAACTAAGTCTTCCTTGCTTGAACAAAGACCTACACAGGTAGTCAGCACAAAAGACGTGCTCCAAGACATGCTCACCTAAAGTATCAGAAGTCTATTCATACACTGGCCACTGGAGTGGCCACTCCTCTTAAGCAGGCAGATGCCCTGGATCAGCTGCTAACAGCAGGGGCTGCTTCCTCCTGCCCCAGAACTGCTAAATCCTGTCTAAGCACTAGAGGATGCTACGAGGCCATGAGATGCTCACATAGTTTCACTGAGACTCATCCTGAAAATCATTAGGGGTGTGATGCTTCCTATGCTTCACAGATAACTGAACACTGTTATCAGAGAATGCATGAGAGAACATATCAGCAAACTACATTTTATGACTTCAGCCAACCCCTTTTAGCAGTTGTATTGCCAAGCCATAATCGTCTTGGTTTTGACCAAAGTACTAAGTGTCATCATAGAATCATAGAATCGTTAAGGTTGGAAAAGACCCTTAAGATCATCGAGTCCAACTGTTAACCTATCACTGCCAAGCCCACCACTAAACCGTGTCCTCAAGCACCACGTCTACCCGTCTTTTAAATACCTCCAGGGATGAAGACTCAACCACTTCCCTGGGCAGCCTATTCCAATGCCTGACCACCCTTTCAGTGAAGAATTTTTTCCTAATATCCAACCTAAACCTCCCCTGGCGCATCTTGAGTGTCTCAGGATAGAAGAAAAAAAGAGAGCGGAAAAAGAAGCCTGTAAGAGGAGTGAGCAGGTGGTTGTTACCTCTGCGTCTGCATTTGGAGAGCTCTCCTTAGGGTTATAGTCGAAGACAGCCACCATACTTCGAGGAGTCAGCAGTTCAGCTTCAAAGTCCTGATGCTTCTGGCCTGCAGGACAAAAACAAAGCAAAATATCCTGAGCTGGAAGTTCTAAGACAAAATCCCAAATCACAGCAACTCCTTCACTGTTCTTGGAATGGACTGAGCAAAAAGAATACTGGGGGAAATGGAAAGGAAATTGAATGGGAGAGAGATCTTAGAGGCCGCAGGTAAAGCAGCTTTCTGATCTTCTCTATCACCTCACAAGCACAGAACCGGGGACATCTCCCCATTCCAGCACCCTGGGGTCCTGTTCCTATACAGGAACATTTTATTTTATGTTTTCTATTTATACACACACATATACATACACACACAGAGGACAGCAGTCTCTTCACAGTGTCTCGAACGGACATTTCTCCTCCCTCCACGCAATGCTCTGCTACTGAGCTACAGAATTTATCCTCCAAGTGCCAGGGGAACAGCAAGGGCCCTGGACAGCATCGACGGGCAGCCCAGCCACGGCAGCCCAGAGCTCAGCACAAAGGGAAGGGCAGGCCTCATCGTCCGGGGAACAGGCTGCATTCTCACAACCACCTGCCTGCTCAGCCTTATTACTTACAGACCTGCTCCGAGTCTACAAAAGCAAAGTCTGGCATCACAAAACCCACACACATCCTTCATCTTACGGATTTAATCGCTGCTTCAGGTCAACACTGGATGGGCTAGCAAGGGGTTTGCAGGCTTGGCCTCTCTGGACATCGACAGACGACTGTGCACCTAAGCAGAGCGAGCACCCCCTCAAGGGACCACCTTGGATTTTAAGGACTGCAGCATCAGATAAGTAAGAGATTTCCCTGCTCCTCCAAAGCACAACCATGCATGCACGCCACCTTCAAACACCCCCTGTTTAGTCAGAGACCACTGCACCCACTACTAAATAAAAGAACTAAAAAACTCTTCTTTCCTGAGAATAACCATTTTCCTACAGTGCTCTGAAGGAGCGCTACAGGGTCTTGCATTGGCCCTTGACCGCAAAATGTGCCTGTATTACAATCATGCAAATGTACCAACCCTCTTCTCATAGTAAGAAAGAGCAATTCTCACCTGGATGAGACTTGTACTTCTCCTGTTTATCCAGCCCTGCTGAGGGAAGAGAATGTCTCATCAGCAAGAGTTCATCTTCCAACAGTGACGACATGACACAACTGACAAACAACAACAAGAAGAACAGAGACCAAGGCAGCAAACACCAGAAGCAAACCGTTCATGCAACTCAAAGTCTACGCCAATAACCGTGACTCAGGGACGTAACAGGAAGCAGAGGCCAAGCTCCAAAACTATAAAAGACATCACTGTGGTTAAAAACTTAACACCAGCACAGGGATGGGCTCTCTTTCCACTTCCTAGCAGTCGTACAGAGACAAACATCTGAGGGTCCTGGAAGCAAGTAGTAAAAATTCAATGCAGTCTGTAATCCTATCGCAAAAATCAAAGAGGAAGCAGTGGGTGACACAGACCTTTCTTGGAGCGTCTGGGTTTTGGAGGAGGGACGGTTTGGCGGCGTGGAGGTGGAGAAAATGTGCCATTTCCTTAATAAAAATCAAAAAAAAAGCAAATAAATAGACAAGAGAAACAGACAGTGAATGGAAAGTGAAAAGCATCTTGAAGAGTGAACAAGCAACAGCGCAGCATGACATGCTTCCCCTGGGAAGCAGACACCGTGACTTGTATGGGCAAAGCCCAAATCTCCGTTTCTCGTATGTGGAGTCAGATGAGGCATGATCCACATCCCAAATACACGCAGAAATCCACACTGTATTTATGCCCATCAGCCATACCACAGTACCTATCAGACAAACCACTTTGCTGCATTTTCTCTTTCAGAAGCAGCGTCATAAGGATAAAATAAAACCATTAACACCTGAAAAATGCCAGGTGAGGTGACTCCATCAATTCACTCAGGTGGGAAGGGATTTGGGAGAACTCTAGCTAAAGCTTCTGCACCGAGCAGGGTCACTACTAGATGAGTCCCCAGACGAGCCTGCAGAAGGAGCGCCCAGACCAACCCCTCTGAGGCACTTTCTTAGTTACGAGGCTGTAATATGGGTTTATGGCAGTAGGAAAACAACAGAAGTACATACGGCCTGGCTGCCTAAGGAAATAGGGTTTATTCTCTGCGCGCACGTGTAAAGTGTGTCCTTTTCACTACCAATGCCCTCCCGAAGGCTTTCAAACCCGCTACATTTCATGCAGTCTCAGAGCTGTTAACTTCATTCTTCTGAGAGCACGCAGCGGGGCAGGGGACAGAGAGCCTTGTGTATCCGCGTAGGGACAAAGGCCACCACGGGCATCTAGCCATCTCTGGGCACCGGAGAATCCATGCAGGAGAAACATGATGACTGTCCCAAGTGTGAAAAAGGCCTTACCCAAATCTCTCATCTCCCTAGACATGAGAGAGGCCAAAAGACACAAACCTACCCAAAAAAAAAAAAAAAAAAAAAATCACACAGTGAAAGCAACAGCCTCCTTCAGCCCTGTGCTCCTCAGGACCAACCTTCCAGAGACCCGCATTTCGGAGCTGGGCACTCTCAGCCCCTTGGCCTCTAGGGCTGGACCCTGGGTCTCACTGCAGAGAAATCGAAACAAGTTTGATCCTTCTTTTTCCTTTTTTTTTTTTTTCCTGTTTTTCCTCCACTGCCTGTGAGAGGCAGTGGAACCGTTCAGGGTTTACCTTTGCCATCAGACCTACACTTGTGCTGTTTTACCCTGCTGAGCTGGTGGGGAAACAGCGGCCAGGCAAAACAAGGATGTCCTCTTATTTTAACAAGTGGAGCAGGTCAAACAATCGCCACTGGTAGCAGAGAGCACACCGAGAGGAGCAGGATGAGAGATGGAGAGTACAAGGGACTGGCATTGGGACACCAATATGCTGACGGCAGTCTCGGGGCAGCTCACAGCCACTGAACTGCAGCCTAACTCAGCCCGAGCTGTGATGGCTGCCCCACCCAGGGAAGGTTCCTCTCCTCTCTCTGAGTACACGAGCGGGAAGAAACAGGGAAGTCTCTGCAGTGCATAAAGCACTGAACCACGTACTTCAGGGAGTGAGTAAGGAGGGGAGCCCCAGGACCAGGTCTGCTCCTTGGACACTGCCAACTGCCTGCCTTGCCGTCTCACGCCCTTCCTTCCCCTTCCCCACGAGTCTCCCCCCATCCTCCTCCATTCCCAATTCACAGATTCTCTCACCAAGAGCAGGGTCACCCCTATGCGTTCCATTACAGACTCGCAAAACAAAGGAGAGAACACAGAACTGAAAACTCTTGTTCACATCCTTCAGCTGCTCTTCAAACTTTTTTGTTTCCCCCTCTCTGGCGAGGATCGGCCTCGCTCACACTGTGCTGAGTTCACAGACACGACGCCTCGAGCACAGCCTTGGGCAGCGCTGTGCGGCAGCAGAGTCAGGTACGAACGGAGACCTCAGCACACCTGCCTCCCTCGTCCATCGAGACCTCCCTGCTCGCTACTGCAACAGCCGCTAAACAAGCCTTCCGATCCTGGGGACCAGCGCTAGAGATCGTTTTGGTGGGCTGCGCTGGCCACACAGCTCGACAGCATGACTGAGCTTTGCACATTTCAGCAAAGAAACACGCTGACACTAGCACAGGACGCACACAGAGGAGATACAGTACCTATGCTCTCCACCGGTGTGTCGGCAGGCAGGAACCCTTGCTTTAGGAGCTGCTTCTTGATTTCATTGTTCTCCACCTGGACTTCTGATACCATGTTGCAGGGAATGTACCCCTCCCTTCCTGCACATTCACCCCTGTAAAAGCCATCAGCATCCTTGTCTCCCCATACCTGCAAGGGAAAAGACAGGCCAG
The DNA here is from genome assembly GCF_965183815.1 of Platalea leucorodia. Classification (NCBI taxonomy): domain Eukaryota; kingdom Metazoa; phylum Chordata; class Aves; order Pelecaniformes; family Threskiornithidae; genus Platalea; species Platalea leucorodia. The sequence continues at coordinate 1,194,568 of NC_138838.1, forward strand.
AGACTGCTTATGCTACAGGGACTGAGATGCACAGAGAAAGGAGAAAGGGAGGCTAAGGAAACTCCCAAGATGAAGGAGTGTCTGCCTCCCAAGGTTTATGCTGTCCCTGGAACATCAGATGGATCCATACGGAGTAGGAGACGTTCGCTAAGGTGTGCTCTTACTTTCAGGATCTGTCCCTCCTTAAATGGGAGCTCCTCTTCTGCTGCGTCAGGGTTAGGAGACATAGAAACAGGATCGTAGTCAAAGAGAGCCACAAATATTCTAATGCCATCATCTTTAACAGAGGTTTCTGAAGCGGTGCTCCGTGGAGGACCTGTGTGCAGACAGGGGACACACCAGACAGATAACATCAGCACCATTCCCCTGCCGGAGCCCTGCATGGCTCAAATACTGCCTACTAGCCTCATCCCTGCCATTTCCAATAGCCTCCCTCTCGCCTGCTGCCCACCTCTCTCCCCCTTGCCCACTCACCTGGACTAGAGAGCAAAGGTTTCTGCATGTGGCTTCTTCTTACGCTCTTGTTCCCTCTTCTGCTGGGAGCCTGCCAGGCGGCTGTGCCAGGCAGCTCCTGGCCCCTAGGATCTTTGCTACCGGCCGCCTGCAACAGGAACCACCAGAGAGTTAGTAGCAGCCTCCGCCTTCCGACTCGCGTGAACAGCGCTCAGCCCAAACGCACTCCACAAAGAGCAGTGCATCCAAATGCAACATTCCTCTTCAGGGACACTCTAGAGCTGAAAATACCAAGGGAGTCGGAAAACAGAACTAAGTACAGGCAGGCACCCTGCCAGGCACCAGTGACGAACGCCTTGGTGAGCGTGAGGACGCAGGAAAGGGCATTTCGAGGGGAGGCAATGACATTACAGTCATCATCTACACAAAGCTTTCACAAATCAGCTTATTTCACCACGGATTTTCATTTGGGTCCCACAGCCTCCTGCCATGGGGAGGAAGACCCAGTGCGAAAAGGAATACTGCATCGGTGACACTCGGTCAGTTAGCAGGAAAAGCAGAAGCAGCTAATACAAGAAAAGCCACGGAGCAGCACAGAACTACAGAATCTCTCAGATATTCTTCCAGACAATCCTAGAGGAGGGTCCTTTCTCTGGACAACACTGAACAAAGCAAGATACAGGCAGGCCAAGGAAGCAGAGGGAAGCTAACGCCACTGCAAGCTGCTTCAAAGCCAGAATAGGAAAAGTCACCCAACCCTTTTGTGCAAGGAGGTGCTACGTATCCCCTTCGAAGGATGTTCGAGCCTCCTTCTCCAGCCAGGTGACTTACAGTCCAGCTCCCAGCCCTGCTCCTCAGAACTGCTCTCACATCTCAGTGCTTCCTTCTCCCGGCAGAAGAATCGCAGGTGCCGGCTCGGAGACCCAGCCCACTCCATACCCTGCTCTTCCATCATCTCCAGTCTGGTCAGGTCCCTTCTGCCATCTGTGTGGGCAACCTCAGATTGACTGGAGCAATCACTCCAGTCCCCCTGACAGCTCTGGGACCTTTCTGGCCACAGCCTGCTCTCAGGGGGGGATGCACAGGTCGAATCCTGATCGTCTTCGGAGTCGTATTCAATGTCTATTTCCAGGCTCCTGGGGCCGGAGCAGTGTGTTGCCATCCCAGCAGGTTCTGCAAACCCTGAAACTGCTGCTTTCATGTGGTTTTTTCGTAAGGTGCCTTGTCTGGCACGACTGTACATATCAAACCCCTCCTTACCACCAGCACTGCTCACAATGTTCAGCTCTTCCCTGAGGCTAGGAGCTCTGTATAACCCGCTTCCCATCTGGCTGCAGTTGCCCAGCAGGCGACTGCAGTGCTCTGTTAAATCATTCTGTCTCTTCCTACCCATCTCAGGCCGACTCCGGATCTTCTCTCGATAATTATTTCCCTTCTTCTTGCTCCAAGTGGGACTTGCCCCAGTCCCGGACTTCGGATCGTTCTCCTGGTAGCCCCAGTTCCAGTTTGCCTTCTTCTGACTCCAGGTCGGCTGGACAAAGGCAGGATTCACATGGTCAGCGTCCGCTCTGCTCTCCTTAACACGATGCTCCTCCCACGGAGTCCGAGAGGACACATCCGTGGAGGTATTGCTCCCATCTGCCTTCAGAAACGGCTCCTTGATGTTGAGTGGCTTCTCTGTCCTTCCTGAATGGTAGGTAAGTTTTTCCAAGGAGTCTTGAGGGTCTGCCTGTTCCTCCATAACACACTTCTCATCCTCATCTTCATCCTCATCCTCAGTCACTTCAGGGATGCTAAACAATTTCTTGCTGTGGTTCTTCTGAAGCGGGAGCTCTAGTATCCTCTCCAGAATCTCCTCATCGCTGTCAGTATCACAAAGATCCATCTGTACCCAGCCCCCGAGAAAAGCCACAGCCAGGACAAGCAAAGGAAAAAAGAGAGGAAATAAACATTAAAAAGGAGGCAAAGTTACAGCTGATTCCCTCCCAGCACAGCAGTATGGAGCGGCGACTGTGGTCTGCAGCGAAGCAAGGGTAGGAAGCAAAAGAGAGCAATGGGTCTTCTGGCAAAAGACAACCAGATGAACTAGCGATGCAGCGGAAAGCGAGAAAGGCCAATGCATGGAAGAGCTCCCTCCCAGCCTCTGCCCCTACACACACAACTACCTGCAGCACCTTTCATCCTGCCCACTTGATTCCCCACAGCTTCAGCATCCCCAGTTTGGGATGACGGGGCAGGAGAGGCACAGTTCCTCCACGGCTGGTCGCTGCACGTTAGAGCTGGCTGGGTTCCTCCCTCCGCAGGGATGAGTCTCACAGCCTGCGCTCACCCAAGGACCCCACAGCCCTCCCTTACCTCTCCGTCCTCACACTGGAACAGAAGAAGTGACCCTGCGCAGCAAGACACCCCTTGGAGATGTTGCTCCTATGGGAGGCCCTTCCCTAGGCCCTTCCCATCATCTGTCAAGGTCCGGCTCTACAGTAGTTACTGTCTGCAAATCCAGGTGAACAGAGTTGCCAAAAATACACATGAAAACCCTTTACCTCAAAGGGGGCACACAGACTTGCGTTTCACTTGCAGCTGGGTAAGAGCCTACCAGGTTACGTAAAACTTTTGGGAAAACACTGCTGAATTTTAAAATTTGTCTTGGACCAACTGTGGAATTTATGGTTTGTCACTTCCTACATTTATACTAAAATAGAAAGGTAGAACCCAAGATGCATAGTGTAATTTAGGTTGGAAGATACCTCTGGAGGTCTCTTGTTCAACTTCCCTGACAATTGATATCATGACATGTTGTAAAAACACTTACAAATAGTTTACAAAGCATATGTAGCTATTGATGTGTTATGCTACAGGCATGAGCAGGCCCGTTCAGAGATAATTAAAAACTGAACCACAGTGGGGAAAAAAAGGCAGTTGTAAGCTGCCTATTGATTATTCCAACCTCCATAACTTTTTCCAAGCAAAAGCTGGTCTTGAATTATATACAGCATTGGTTGAAGGGGCCTCCAGAGGTCTCCAGTTCAGTCTCCTGATTGCAGCAGGAGTGTTGCCAACAGTAAATCAGTGTCTTTGCTTAGCTGAGGCTTGAAAACAAAGAAAGAACGGCGATCCCTCACCTCTCTGCGGACCTGTCCCAAGGCTGCACCACCCTCCTGGGAAAGAAGTTTGCACTCATCTCCAGCATGAACAGCAACTCTCACCTCAGAGACTGCTGCCTCTTTTTATATCATCTGCCACGAACAAGACGACTTTGGCTCTCTCACCCTTTTAACCATCCTTCCAACAGTTGTAGGCAGCTACAAGATCTCCCGCTCACCTCCTCTTTGCCAGACCAAACAAGCTCAGCTTCCTCAAACTCTCTTTACAGGACATGCACTCTAGGCTCCTACCTTGTTAGCACCAATTAAGAATATGCAGAATTTACAAAGGCAACTATAAAATAAGTCCAGTAAGACTTATTTTAGCTGTTTACAAAGCTGTGGCTTTTGAGATTTAATATAATAAATGGTTTGAGAAATTAAACAACTTCTTTGAGGTTAAACATTTTAAAAGCAGCACCCCTCCATTCTTTCATCCCGCAAATCCTGAAAGAGTTGGCTGAGGAGTCTTGAGATAACCCAAAATGTTACTAAATATGCAGAATCCTAGAAAAGAGCCCTGCTGAGACCTGGCCTGCCTCAGTCACCATCTTCCTTCACTCTACAAGGCAGTCTTGGGAGCTCTGTGCCCTAAAGCTTCCTACCCGTGTCCTCTCCCCATTCAGCATCTTGTCATGCTCACACGCTCAACTTGTCACTGCCAGAACAGAAAACAATCACTTTATCAGGCCAAGAAGCACCAGTTTGCTCCATTCAACAGGATGTGCGTGGGGTTTCGGCATTTTTTTTTGCAGGAAAAAAAACCAAAAAACCAAAAACATTCAGGCCAATAAAACACCCAGGAAAAAGCGACAAAGAACGGCCTTCTTGACTGTTCTGACTTCCTCTTTTCTCCTTCCAGGCAAACTGTTTTTCACTCATTTTTTTCCAGTGCAATCCCAACAACTGGAAGCCCTTTCAACAACTCCTTCCCAGGCAGCCCCAGCACCTCCAGCCACCGGGCTCTCCCGGGGCTCCCGACACGCTGCTCTGCTGGCCCAGCCTCCCCGCCCGGGAAGCAGAACCCCCTTCAGAAGGGGAAAAGGAGCGGCAGCAGATTTACTCCAGAATCATTACACTGTCTGCTACCGATCATTTCATGCTCACCAGACCCATCCCATCTGTGCTGCAGGCTAGCAGCCACGGGTCAGCATCAACAAATTACAGATGTTCTTTGGTCACATGAAAAAAAATGAGGGTGCTTTCTTGCTATACAGGCGTATCCCATTTCCTACCCACCTTCCTAATTTCTCCATCATTCAACCTCAATACTTTCCCTCGTGCCCATTCATCTCAACTGCCGTAATCTGTATGATTACATACCACTTTCCAGTCACACAGTGTTAAGCACACGTTACCTGTCACAGATGCATTATAACACACGAACTAGCTTTAACTGTCTGAACACAGTTCAGCTCCACCAGTATCTCCTCGCTTGCAACACTTGAACTGCAAAGCCACAGCTCCGCTCCTACAAGCCATCCATTCCTACAGAGGGCACCAAGCTCTACGCAAAATAATCTGCGCTAAATTATTCACGTTCAGGAGCGTTGGCAGGACTGAGGCCAAAATACCACATGCCTGTTTTGCCTGAAGAGGGAAAGGGGGTTGGTACAGCATCTACAGATGGGTGGACTTTACAGATTCCTATGTGTTCACTGTTTATATCTATATTAAGAACTTCATCAATAAGATTGATTTTTAACCCTGGGTTCTAAAGTTCACATTACATTGTGTGTTTTTCCAACTAATTAAACCCTGGGTACATTCATTACGTATAAACACCCTTCCCTCTCACAAAGAGCTTGCATTTTTCCTAGCTTAAGACAACAATGGGAGTAAAAGCAGAGCAGGCGTGAACTTAGCCAAGCACTGTTGAGAGCGCTGAGCTCAGACCAGCACCTCCTCCTGTGAGCTGATGACATGGGATGGCTGCACTGGCGCTCCCCGTGAGCATTACTCTGCAACGAGTTACCTTTTCCCCGTTCTCCCGGGAACATGGCTCTCTCTGGTCCCATTTCTTCTCTTCCAGAGCTTCTGAAGACAGTTCGTCTTCTTCCTCCTCTTCCAAAATATCTGAAAGGTCAGAACTACGGTTGTGCTCAGCAAAAAGGGTCAGCTGTCGTCTTCCCATTTCAGACATTTTTTCTTCTTGCTGTTGAAAAGCAAAACAGATTTTCTCAGCCTTCTCAGGCACTCTATTTCAGCAATAAAGGAGCATTTTACCTTTCTCTCATACACATACAGCTAAAGTGTGGTGGGAAATAAATTCGGCAGCACCCAATGCAGCAATTGGCACGTGTGTACACACACACAGAGACCCACAAAACTGGCAGACCCATTTTATAGCCTGCAGAAGAGCCGTACTGCGTAAGATCGTAAAACCTAGGGATGTCAAACACAATCCACATTCCTCCATGGGCAGAGACACTCAACCAAGGTTAAACAAACCTCTCTTTTCACTCTGGACATTTCTTTCATCACCTCCTTGCCAGGGGACAACCTCAGGAACTCCTGACAGCTGCTTCCACCCACGCTTGCGTCTCTGAAGGTGCCCTCTGTCCCCTCAGCCTGGCTGGGGGAGGACAAAGGCTCTGGGCTCAAGCGCTTCTCCTCTCCCTCTTTCTCTCTTTCAGCACTGGGACCTTTTGGTGACTCCTCCACGGAGCATGCATGGCAGGTCTCCATACGTATCTTCAGACTACTGTTAGATGGGCTTTCCAGCTCTGGTGCTTCCGTTACAGATTGCTCCATCTGGCAAACAAGCCAAAAAAAGGTCATCACAAACTGTGAAACCTGGGGGAGATATCATGCAATACCTGTGCACCAGAAGGGGGCCCTTACCACCCCAAACTCTCTGACACAAACACTATGCGTTCTGCGCTGCTGGCATACAAATATTTTGGCAGGCAGTTTGCAGCTGCGAAGGTTGGCCAGCCCTGGAACAAACCCCTCCCTGCCATTAGCTCCAAGTAGACACACGGTTTTTCCACTGCTGCAGCTCTGGCCACCACACGTGGCTCGTGTAAGCCACAGAAGTGTATTGACAATAACTAGTTTTAGAGCAGCAAGAAGAGCCCAAGCTATACAACAAGGTCATTTCCCACTCTCGTCTGCCAGAGGAATGTCCTACACACCAGCTTGCAGGTTAGCTTGAGCTGGAGGTGAGGACGCTACGCCAGCATTTCTCGGAGCTGGTAAGGGCTGTGAAGAAAAGGGGAATTAATGAAGAATATACCCAGAGTACAACTGCACAGACTCGTGGTTAGGTCACCTAGCTGGATTACAGAAATTTTAAATTTTCGTCTGTTTTCTATTCAGTTCAGTCTGGTGTTTAAGAAAACCTCTGGGAGATGGAGGAGTGGAACCCCAGGATCAAGGAGGGTAAGGCAGGTGGGCCTCCTTCATCAACCACCCCTTTCTCTAACCCTCGCTCTAAGATAAGGCAGCCTCCACTGTATTCTGCAATGGAGCACAGCCTAGGCAGACTTTGAAAATATTTACAGGATCAAACCCCTAGGGAGATTTACACACTGCAGTGCCTAGTTTCTAAACGTCGCCTGGGCTCAGGCAAAAGCCAGACAGGTCTAGATCTCATGTTTAATCTGACAGCTAGGATCCTCCTGCCCTGCTTCTCTTTGTTGACAGCCAAGTGAAGACAGACATCTCAAGCAAGAAAGATGATTTGCATCCTGGAAGCACGCATTTTGCTCCACTGACTACAAAGCAGGGAAAGCGACCCACCCATGTGTAGCCATCTACACTAGACATCTAAGCGTGGGCAAATGAATCACAACAATTGACTTGAGGTACTGTGAGCAGCAAATGACCAGGGGCTGAAGAATCATGATTGGAATTTTGCATTCAGCATCTCAATTCTTCTGTGTATTTACCTGACCTTTGGTCTTGGGCCCACACAGGTGCTGATGGTGCAGCAATTATCAGAAGTCTTCCCTGCTTTTGTCTAACTCGGAGCCTTTGCAAGCTCACACCACCATGACTCATAAAGTCATGCTGCATTTAACAGTTTGAAGCACTCCCCTGAGTCCCCGATGTCAAAGGCCAGAATGGGAAAAAGATCCTTTTTCCTGATATAATACATCACACACCAACAGGACCCACTTCCCTCTTGTCACAGAGCGAGCACCTTATAGATTATTTACCTGTTTTCTTATGGGGCTCTCAGACATCCTCACCACCTTCCTAAAAAAGCCCTGAAAGCACTCACCCACCCTACGGGATTCAGGTGCTCCACCGTGCTAGAGCGCCTACTCCGCCTTGTGCAAACCCACCAGACCGGAGAAGACCCCTTCAAGTCAGAGAGCACAGCAATGCCAGACTAACACCGACATCATCAGTGGCAACGTCCTTTTCACCTTCTCTCTCTGATGAATTCTTGCTTTCCTGACTCTCTATTCCTGAGCTGCTTGCACACGTGCGATCAAGTGGCGAGCTTCATCTGCTCTTCCAGGTACACAACAGCAGCCAATACTCCCTGCCCGTTTGCCTACCACTGGATGATGGCCCAGAGGCAACAGTGTGCCACAGAAAGAGAAAGATGCTCAGTGGCATTTCGTTCCAGTCCCCAAAATGATCCATTCTCCTTCCCAGCACACATGGTACTGGGCAGGAGACGTAAGCGCTTACCTGCACCTCCGTCCCTTCACCCAGGCCTTGCAATTCTGCTTCCCTTGAAGGGCCAGGCTCCGTGCCCTCACCGGGGAGCACTGCGCTGCCAGCTTGCTGAGGAGGCACAGTCAGGCATTTCTTGTCTCGTACAGCATCCGATCCCTGTGGGGAAGTGCCTAAAACTTGCACCAAGGAAGCACTGGGAGAGGAGAGGTGCGGCGGCGAAGCGGCTTTCTCCGGCAGAGATCGCACTGAGCCGTCGGGGCTGGAGGAGAGATCAGTCAGTTTGGCATCTGAGCTGTCAGTGGGAACTTTTTGTCGAAGCAGGAGTGCAGCTGTCTGGTGCGTGGGGGGGCTGCGTGCAGGCAGAGAGCCCCTGGGTTCTCCATGGGGCAGTCTAGAGGTAAAAGTGGTAGAAACGGCAGAATCTGAAGGTGAAGAGCGGTGAGAGGCTCGCAGCAAAACCGAGGAAATCTGGGCTGGAACTGAATCCACCGACTCCCCGTACAGAGACATCGTTCTCACAGAAACCTCCCGGCACACCTGGAACATCTGAAGCTGGGACAAATCCACCAGGACGCTCCCAGCTGTTGGAGAAGTAACTTCTATCGCCTGCGAGCAAAAAAACAGGGAACAATTATTTATTGTGCACAGCTCAGCCCTTCTGAGAACAACAATTCCTGAACCCAAAGTTAACTATAGACCCCAAAGCTCTTGAGAGCATGCGTGGAGAATTCTCACCCTTCTGCACAACATCAGGGAAGAATGAACAGTAAAGAGAAAATGTTACCATAACCACTTGAGAAACTCGATATTCTACAAAATACAACAATATTCCCTCCTACTCCAGGTTTTAACTCTCCTTGTTCCCTACGCTTTAAAAGGCTATCCCTTTTGGCCTCCCTTTCGTCTGCCTTCCCAGACTCCTTTTTTGACCTGTGTAGAGGAAAAAGCATTTCTGTGATAAAAGAGCAATCATCCAACACAGCACCACTCTGCTTTGCACTGTGCTCCTTTCAACAGCTGCGGCTTGCCTCTCCCATGGCCAACGGCACAACATCATCTGTGCAGAAGACCGCGGGCCACTTTTAATACAGAATATCCCTGGAGGTTCTTTACCAGTATTAGCAGTGGAGCCTGGGGTGTTTGTACACCTCTCCCTTTGTCTGTCCCTAATTTAAGAAAGGGCTGGAGAACTACACCTCACTCCTCATAGTCCAGAGACAAGCCCCAAGTGGTGGCAAGGTTTTGTGCTTGTACTTGTACTCTGTCCATGCCCTGTGGACTCATTGCTCACTGAGCTCCCTGTTTCCCCAAGGATCAAGCTAGTGCCTGGGTGAGACAGAGGAGGCTGACACTAATTGTCCTGTTTTGCTAGTGAAGGGCCCTGACAGAGGAACTTTCCTACCTTAGTTTTATCAAGAACACATCAAAAATCTGGATAGATGTCTTTTTTTGGTGTGCATCAGTCAAAGCAAACAGCCCAGGCATTGTCCCTTCTCTAATATCATTCCTTTCCAGGCCAAGGACGGTCATTGCCTCCTCATGGCATGCTTACCGGATCAAGCTTTCCAGGTCTTGAGGCTCTGCAACTGCCCACTACCCCTGTCCCAGCCTCCAGCCACCCACCTGCTCAAACATCAGCCTTGCACAGCATCAGCACAATACCTTCTGTCCATCCGCATACACGGCGTAACCGGTGACTCGAACGCCATTGGAAGATCCTTCAGCATCAATGGTGACAGGTAACCAGCTGATAACGAGGATACCTGGTGAGGGACCAGCTTCTACCTGGACATCCAAAGGAGCATCAGGTGTGCCTGCGAGAGACCAAAAAGATTTTCCTCTTGCTTACCTGACTACAGCATAAAGCTAAACTAAACCCTGGTTAGAATCAAAGAGAAAACTCCCATGCCAGACTTGCCACTGCAGAACCGTACTAGAATAGCCAGGCTAGTCTTGGGAAACGATAGACAGAACCAGAGAAAATACGGTGCTCTTGTTCTGTGAAAGCTTTAATGCACAGAAAACAGGACTTTGCAAAAGTAGCTGAGGCCAAGATGCAGCAACCCTTCGAGCAAGGTCATGGCAAACCAGATCTTCCATGCCCTGAGAGGCATGCTGCTCAAATCAGCAAAGGGGATGGCTTCTCAGAGCAAACAAAAACAAAAAAGCTAATAAATTTTTAAAATAAAGGAAGAAAAACATTAAGACAAAACAGTGCAGCATCTCAGGCTTTGGGACCTAATAAACCTTGCTTCCCTTCGCCCCAAGGCTTCATAGCAAAGTAACGACAGAGTGCACTGCTCCAAGCACTCCATGCACAGTGGCAACGGGCACGACTGCTCTGATACCTGCTAGCGGGGTAGTGAAGTGTATCACAGCTGAGTTCTGCTCCTGCCCCTCTGGGACCTCTTCCCAAGGTGTTCTCAAGGGCCGGGCCTCCAGCTTGGCAACATACGGAGTGCTCGGCTGCAGGTTGCGGAAGGTGTACCAGTAGACCCCGGGTTTTGTTATGTCACATTCCTCCCCATTGAGATACACTGCGTGGTTGTAATTGCTGTTGCAGGGAAGCCACGAGATCTCTGCGGACGTGGCAGTGACGCTTCTGACTTTCAGCATAGTTGGTGCCACACAAAAATCTTGCCCCACAAAGAAAGTGCATCGCAGTTTATCAGAACTGCCTTGCTCTGTCACAGCCTGCACGGATACACGGTAAGCCTTTGTCTTTAAATCCAGCTTTTCAATCACTGCTTTGGTCTGAAAGCCACTCTTCACATTTTGACGTAGCTCTTCATCCACATAGATGTTGTAGCTTTGTATGTCTGGGCAGCCAGCTGGCAAAAGTGGTGGTTCCCAGCCTACAACTATGCTTCTGGCAAGCTGCTTGATCAAAGTCAATTTTCTTGGGTAAGGCACTGCTGTATGACTAACAGGTTCCTCCTGGTCTCCTTCTGCTCTACTGGCCAATGGACTGATGCTACTCTCTTCAATGGAGAAATCACTCTTATCTCCACTGCTGGTGCTTGCACTGACAAAACTTTTCTCCTGGTATGAACTATGGGTGAGATCATTCAGCTCCGAAGGCAGAAACGTCATGAGGTCATCATCTGAAACTCGCTCAACAAAATTGGAGGGGACCAGCCCTCGCCGGCCATCCATCAGCTCCCCTAAACAAAAAACAGGAAACCTGTTACCACTGCACCTACCGTTCAGCCTTCCAACCCATCTGTGAAGACAACGTGACAACATCTACACTAGGTCGTAACTGCACTGCAGTCAGAAGTGGAAAAAAAACCTCTGGAAGGTTATTCCTGGCAAAATTTCCTGCATTTCCTAGGGCTTCCCTAGTTAGATCTAATGGCCACAGTGAGACAACTCACTGCTCCGCACATTCCAGAGCCAACTAACTAGAAAGTTTTGTGTGATTAGCTTAAGGGATTTTCCTTCTTCATTATCCTATCGTTCCTAATCACAGCTCTTTCACCAACTTAAGTGTCTTTTTCTAGCCTTCCCAAACTATGCAGACTGATGATTTTACGTCTTCTCCCAGCCATACAGATTTGAGTTTTGTAGTACTTCCTCAAGAAAGTCCATCTTTCCAGCTCTGTATTCAGCTCTGGCCTTCTTTTTAGTTCCCTCCTTTGTTACGCTAGTTTCTGTAATAAAGATGTCCCAAAAGGACCCACGGGGACGACCGATACCACAGCACTCTTGGTACGGGCAAGAGCCCTCAAATCACAGTCAAAAGAGCAGCGTGTAGGGATTGCACTTACTTTCCCGTTTCAAACAACACCTACAGCAAATTAATTGAAAGCAGGGAAAGCAGAAAACGTTAGTAAAGAATAACCTTTTTATTCTTTAAACAATAAACAAACAAACAAACAAACAAATACATGAGAAGCTTGGAAATAGAAAGAAAGAAAGAGCCAGAACAGTCAAAGAGCAAGCAGCGCATCATGGCATGCATTTGCCTCAGCTCTTGCAAAGCACCTCGGTAAATCAGGATCCTTCGTCCCATTAAGCAAGCCAGCTCCACAAAGAAACGTCATTACAAATTTACAGGCCACAATTCTTGGTTTCAATTCCATCTGCCTATTAGTCAATGAGGATCATGCTTTCAAAGGTGGCAAAAGAGAAACACGCTGTATGACATCAAATAGGATAACAACTGTAGGTTGGACCGCTCAGCTGATACCCTACTCTGACAAAAGAGCAAGAGGTAATCAAGACCATCAACTGCCTACGGTCTCTGGCTCACTATGCAGTCGCTGGAAAGAGGGAAACAGACCATCTGCAGAAGGTGCCCAGGGCTGAACATGTTCCTCTCCATGGCTAGGGAGGAACCATATGGGGATGAAATCCAGAGCTCTGCTGGAAGCAGTGGCAAAATTCCCACTGAAATCACAGGATTTCACGTTTTAGACCTAATTTAATCATGACATAAATAAACCCTTTTCCAAAAGAATCTGCTCTTCCCTCTAACAAACCAACTTTGGGCAGAAAACCTTTATCTTGAGGTTTCAAGATTCACTAAATTCCTCTCTTGTTTTTTTAAGAGGGATCAACTCTCCATCGTAATTCAGGACATCTCATTCTGCTAAAACACACCTTCAAAGAAGCCGTCTTCATCCATGTCTCCATAGATGTAAATATATTCTCCTGCAGTCAGCGGAAGCTCTGCCTCTGGATTTTCATTAGGTCCATCAAAAGGATTGTAGCTGAAATATTTACAATATGAAGGCTTACTTTGTATAGGAACTGTCACAGCAACACATTCAAGCCTAATGCGAGATCAGCTTACAATTCACTGGGACTGCATCTACTTTTTGCAAGCAGCAAATTCCACAGACAAAGGTCAAGACTCTAGTTTGCAGTTTTATATATAACTCATTAACATACTGCTCCATGTTCAAATAGCAGCTAGGAATAATTTTCTGAGTAGTAGAACAGATGTCTTGCGACATCTGAAGGAACAGATCAGAGTGACTCAAGAAAGTGTTTAAAAAAAGATTTGAATTACCTGAGCGCCTGCTGCGTTTCTGAGTGTACCAAGTAGATAAGTTGTAGGACTCTGCGTTTCTAAAATAGACATCCTTAAATTCACCTGCACTCTTAACTATTTCAGGTAGATAGCTCTCTACATTTCATGTACTTAATAGTTTTGGGAAAAACAAACAAAAAACCCCAAAGCATCGAAAATGCCCCAAACATTTAAGGTACACTTTATCAGCCGTACGACTGTCATGGACAAGCACAGCACGGAATCTCAAAATTCTCACGTTTAAAACCCTAAGAACGAGCTGATCTGCGCAAGAAGAAAGTTACATGAGTGAAGAAAAGGTTTCTAGCCTTTTTCTTCATAGTTATCCAACCCTTGGGATCGAAGTTATACAACTCTCAGTGCTGTAACTCTACATTTTAAACAGCAGTCCAAAAGCTCCACTAGTGTGAAAATAATACATTGGTGATAGGATTTGGACTCCAGGTAGTTTTCACCTGCCTACCCTGGGATCCTTGAGCTAACCAGAGGGCCTATCGCAGGAAAATGCCTCATAAAAAAACTTTATCTTTGCAAGCACCTACTGCTAATTCCTGCTCTTTAGTCTTTAAAAGGGATTTCAACATGCCAAAGCCTCTCTATGAGCTGAGCGAGACCCTACGGGCCCAAGACTCTGGCACAAAGACACCGATCCCATTTGATCTACTCCTCACAAGCACAGAATCATCCCAGTTCTCCTCCTCCCAACCCACAGGCTAAAAGCTGAAGGGTATGCCAATACTTCTGGAACTGTAATAGCCAGTGGCTATTGCTCAGTGGATTGCAATAGTTAGCAGAAAAATCGGGGGTTATTCAGTGCATTTTTTTTTTTTTTAATTACAACCAGGATGATTTTGGTCAAAAACTTCAATTCAGTATTTGTGGGCTAAAATTTTCTTAATTGTTGGAGTAAGATCTTCTTGGAGAAAATTTCTTGGACTGTTCTGGAGAAATCAGACATTTCAAGGGATGTGTCAATTCAAACTCAATTTTCTATCCAGTATCATATTAAATTAGAAAAAAAAAAAAATTCACACAGCGCTGTTCACTGAACAACACATGAGCCTCCTATGTTTTTGTTAAGCCAAGCACATTGGATATGCTTGTACAGGAAATAACAGGTCACAAAGAATCGCATGGAGGAGTAGGATACATGGTGTAACCTAATACCATCCCTAACAGCGGTTACTGTTAGAGAACAGGGTAAAACAGGCAACTGTGAGATAAGCTAACCTCACAGACCACAAGAAATGACCCCGTACCTGTATCGAGCTAAGAACACCTGGAGCTTCGCAGGGCCTTGGCTGCCTGGCTCTGGCATTAGAGAGATGCTGTCAACATCCAGTTCTTCCATTTCACTTGCAGTGTCCACCTTAAAACATTAAAGATGAAGGATATGATATGGCCCAAATCAGAGTAAAGGAACACTCAAAGGGTTCAAAAATCAGCGAACAAGTCCTCTAAGCTCATGTGTGATGCCAGTCTGGCCACTGGGCTAAGAACCATCAGGAAGAATGACTTCTAAGGTGAAGAAGTAATAATAAGAGGCAACAGCTCCAAGTTGCAGCTTCAGGGGTTCCAGTCAGACATTAGGAAAAACTCAGGTGGGTGATGCAACCGTGAGATAGGTTCCCACTGAGGCGGGGGATCTCCATTCTTCAAGAACTTAGAGCCTCAGGTAGGCAAAGCCATGGCCCCACTGGTCTAGTGTTGGTGACAGTCCCACTGGGATAGCAGATCGGACTGAAGACTCTGGAGGGCCCTTCCACCCTACACATCCATAATTCAGTAAATTCATTTCTTGCTACCTCTAAATGTGTGCAACAGAAACGGTAATCTGAACAAAGGAGACCTTACAGCTCTACTGGATGTCTGAGTCTCTAAGCTCTTTTGTTCAGGCAGCTCCCCTCCAACACCTGTACATACTTCAATATAACGTTTTTGTACTTTCAGAAGATCAGAAGGCTCTACCAGTTCCAACCAAAGCTCTATCTAGTCCAAACAGCTGGCTCTGGTAAGGGCCAGTAGCATATGTTGCAGGAAAGTGTACAAGAGACAGGGTAAGCATGAAACTCTCCTCCTCCTGGTGCAGCCTCTTGGTTTCTAGCTATCAGCTATTTACGGACTTCCTAAGCTGGAGGCTGCACCCTGAATGCATTTGGTGGCTACTGGCAGGAGCACCTTCGAGAAATTTGTCTCCGACTTTTTGGTCCCATTGGCATTTTGCAATTTTACATCCAGTGGCAATGAGTGATGTAATGCAATCATACCTTTTGAGGCAATGCACTTCCCTTGTGTTTGTCTGAAATGGTGCCAATGAACCGATTCAAGCTGCCTTTTTAAAGCAGACCTCAAGGCAAATGTATTATTGATGAAGACCCACCACAGGCACCAGAATAGAAAGCAGGTATTTTTTTCTAGCATATGAACTGCCAAAGTTAATCTTTGGAAGAGTTCAGAGTACCTTTTCCAGGTAGCGTACTCCTCATAATGCAATCTTGCATCATGTCCTAGGGTAACAAACACCTGCGCCCTGTACCACCCAAAGGTGGAGTAGCTTTTAGTAGCCTGGCTAACGCTCTGGAGTGTTCCCTAACCGTCTGTTGCTGAAGCCAAATGCTCCACACACTGGCTCTTTTCCAAGGATCCCACGCTGATCTCTGTAGGCACTACTGGCCTTGTCTCTCCATGGAGGCACGGTGGCTTCCAAGCTTTCTCTTGAACTAAAAAATAGTCATTTTTCCCACTACGGAACTGATAGTAGTCACATACCTGTTCCTCCCCGGGTGTGACCTTCATTTTGTCTCTGAACACGACAGCTTCTCAGAGCCCTTACACAGTGGTGGACACCGCCTGCCACAGCAGCATCCCTTCGTTAGTGCCCTGGCCTCGACAGCTCAAGACTTCAGCGTCCTCCACATGTACAATGAGGCACTCCGTGCGGCCTCGAAGGTTTTAGCACTCAGGAAACACCGGTGGACCAAAAGAGCAAAAGCTGCCTCCCACACCACCACCCCCAGCCCCACTCACAGCACTACTTTACCCTAAATTGTCACATCAAGTGCTGTACAGCAGAGAGTATGAAAGACTGCTGAAGGGAACCCTACAACACTACGTAAGAGCTCCTGGGGAGGAGAAGCAGCAACCGCCTATGCAATCTTGGTGACACAAAAAAGCAAAGCCTATTAATTCCATCCCTCTGCTAGCACAAACTCAGCATCTTTTAATGGTTTCTTTCACCAAGTAAAGTTTTAATACCTAAAAGCATCAACAAAGAAGTTTGAGCCCCTCATCCACAGCTCAAGGCCAAAAATAGTCTGGACCCAGTTCCTCAGCATGTTAAAAATAAGAGTTTGTAGCTTTCGTGTGTTTTAACAGTAGCTGAGAAGTCCCAAGGAAGCTTAGGAAGAGCTTTCCCACACTTCCCACCAATCGACCTCCCCACCCCACTCCTCCTCCAAGCTCCCAGCACTCTGTCTAGCCAGTTATTTTTTTCTGGAGCACAGCAATATGTTCAAATGAGCATTACAGGCACGGGCATCCAAGGCCTTTTCAATTTTCTCCTACAGCTTTTCTCTTGTTTGTCCCCCATTTTCTTCAGGCAGCCAGGAGGGAATGAATGCAACATTATTGGCGCTCTCAGCAATGCATTTATTCCCTTGTGACTAGAAAGCACAGGCCGCAGAGGGGACTCCCATACTGACCTCTGGAGTTGGGCAGGATTTTGGACTGTTCTGCATGGATTCCGATTTTGAAGAGTTTGACTGAGATTCCACTTTCTTGCCTTGTTTCTGAGAACTGGTAGGAGCAACTGGGGAGCCAACGGTGGCATCAGGCACCCGCTGTGACGACTCCAACTCATCAGTCTCTTCATTGTGAACCTTCTTTGCGCTCTGGTGAGCGAGCAATCCAGGAACAGTCGATTCTGCAATAAAATAATCTCTCCATTACTTTTAGCCACAGGCAGAATACAAGATCAGCTGTGAGCATCATGGTGAGCAAACACCCTTTAGAGCAGCTCAAGCCTCTAAAAATGTGATTCGTTTAACAGTGCAACAGACTGGACACTCTGGGCTCTCTGTGGTCAGAGAAATGCCAAGTTCTCTTTATGACTACAAAATGAACCAAAGGTATTTACAAAAGAGAGAGACAGAGATCCCAAAAGGTAACTAAACATTTGCATTATTTCCTTTACACCTTTCCATTTACACAAATAACTCATTTGTCAAAACACTCGTAGGCATCTCCAGCAATTACCCTTCTCCCAGTGGGGCTGTGGGGTAGCGCTGCACAGGGCAAGAGGAAGCTCAGAAGTCACCAGCGTAGAGGTGAGAAGGTCGATTTTTCCTGTTTGAAGCCGGAATTGTTTGAGTTCCTGAGACAGGAGGCTGAACTGCTCTGTTTGACTGCGACACTGGTCTTCTAGATCCTTCACCCGGGCCTGACAGGAGAGACACAAGATGAGGCACAAACCCATATCAAAACCACTAGTGAGGCTCCAAACAGCATCTGCCTTTTCAGAGGATCTCAGACTCCAAGAAGCTAAAGGTGTGCCCTGCCCAGAACGGTTATTAGTAACTGGCAGCTCCGCACCTACAGTACCTTTGAAAACCTGAGACTCGTCATCTATGAGGAGACTGACTGCAAGCTCAATTAGGAATTATCCCTGAAATGCTGGGTTTGAACTTCAACATCCTATCCAAGCCCTGCACAAGACCAGATGAGATAAGTCAAAGACAAATAAGCCTTGAAAAGAAAAAGATTTGAAAAGGCCTTGTGTGTTTATTGGAGCATTAAGATCACATCTCCAAAAGGAATTGCTCTCCCAGTGCTCCATCTCGTCCATCACTCCAGAGGCTCCAGCAAGCTCCCAACGCCTTACCCTGGCCTCGCCACCATTCTGGGCAGGACTCCTGACTGTCCCTCCAGACCTTGGCTCCCCGAGGCGCTAGGAAGGGCAGAGAACATCAGCACCCTGGCCCGTGTTGTAGAACATTTCTTTGATGCGGGCAGCCCACACACTTTGCCACCAGGTCCTACAGGGATGACTTGCTCCAGGAAAACGCATGCTGAGTACAAATGAGATGCAGGGGAGCCTTGGGAAAATACTATGGAGAGGGAAGGACACATTCCTACTAGAGAACCATTTGTATTTTCCAGTACTCTCTTTCTACCATCTCCAGATCTTCCCCTTCCAAACTGGTGCTGAGTACTGGCTGTCCTTACACATCCCCACATACTCCCTCGTTGTCGGCACATCAATTCCCCGGAGAATGCAACTGCTCCTTTCCCTCTTCTCACTCTTCCACCATGCAACTGGCTACTCTGGCTTCCTAGACAGATCCTGTGCAGACCCTGCTCATGCACTTCAGGTAATAAGCAAACAAAAAGCATTAGTGCTGGATGGGAATATATGATCTAATCAGCAGTTCTTCAACTGAGCTAATGCAGGCAGTATTTAATTTGGCATTAGCGCATCTGGCTGAGGTGCAGGCTCTGCCTTGCAAGAGATGACATTTGTTCCCTTTTTTCTCTTTGGGCTGGGATCAGACCAGGCTTTGTAGTCACTCATCTCATCATTTTGCATAGGTAAGACGCATCAAAACAGATGACTGCATTGTGCTCTGCAAAATTTTCCATTCCACAAAATGTTTTTGAAGTGTCTTTTTCTCCTTTCAACTCAAAAAATAAATCATGCCTCAAAAATATTACGTGAGACAGAAAGTCTGGTTTTCAGGCAGCTCTGAAAATAACACATCTGACCTGGAAAAAGCTTTCTTTCTGGTCTCAGAGTACCACAAATTCTTTCTAGCCCACTGCCTACCAACTCGCGAGGGTGCATGCATTTTTATTTTATTGTGACATATCTGTTTTAAACATGCCAGTTTATCACTTCTTTCCTTCACAACTAGCTAGGTGCTCTCAGTCTTCAAGGGAAGCCTGGTGAAGTCTCTGAAGTCTGGCAAGAAGTAACTGTCTCTGGGCTGAAAGAGAATATCAGATGCCATGAGCAACTTCCAGAAGCATCTGCATTTTCCACTTGCTCAGAGTCAACTCCTTGTTCACTACGTCATGTTGTACAGGATTCCTCTGCGATCGTAAGTGTTCAAATTTACTTACAGTTAAGATTTTTCACATAAATGCTTCTCCCCTATGCATTACATCTTAACAGAGAAAAGAAACCATGAACAGTAAGAACAGTCGCACTGGATCAAAGCAGGGCTTCCTCTAGACCAACATCTGTCCCCAGTCCCACCTTGGAACGCAGCCTATGACAAGAGACAGGTACAGAACGACTGCAGGACCAGGGAGGGTTTCCCCGTCTTGTCTGGAGACCTGGGCCAGCAGATGCCTCTGGATATTGTGTTTAGTAGCATCACAATAGTACCTTGGTTCTGTAAATTTATTAATCACAGTTTACATCCATTTATACTGGTGGCCAAGCCAATAGCCTGGATAATCCACGGTTTATTCTGAGATACCTAATTAGTCAGGTGTCTTTTAGATCTTGTGTTATTCAAAACAACGTACAAACATCCCTGAAGTATTACTGCCACATCATACAAAACGCGTACTTCTAGCGGACTACTTGCAGAGGTTCACAGACAGCTGGGCAAGCAGTGAGCTTCCAGGGCAGGGCTAGGAGGCAGCGGGTAAGGAAGAGGAGCCTAAGGACCCGGCCAGGAGCTTCAGGGAACCAGCAGGAATCAAGCCCCGGACACAGAAGAGAGAGGAGACTTTTGTGTCTATGCCCAACCCAAAAGGGGGAGAAGGGGAGCCTCACACCAACTGAGATGGAGTAGCACGATTACCAGAAGAGGCTGCAAGAGCAGGGAGCAGAGCTTGGTGGGGTCAGTTTAACCGCCAACTCGGGAACTTACTCTGATTTTCCACACCAAGCTAGATCCAACCACCCCCAGCTCAGCCCTGTCCTCTCAGACACTCTCCTTCTTGGCTGCTCTATTACACTTCTCCTACAGATGACGTTCCCCATCCAGATCTCCCTTGCTACCTTTCTCTGTATCTTCTGCTCTATGTTTTTGAGATCAGAGAATCACGATTTTGCTAGAAGGGAACTCTACAGGTCTGCAGTCCAAACTTCTGCTCAAAGCAGGGCTAATGCCAAAGGGATTAAAGGAATGTCCGTAACTCCACATAGATGGTGCTACTGCTACAGAATGTGGGCATTCCCTAATAACGTCCTTGGGCTGTTCCTGGTTCCTTTCCTAAATGTTCCCAACGCTGTACTTGCCTTCTTGACCAGACTTGTGAATTAGGCTGACATTTTAAAATAACACCCTACCTCAAAGACTGCATTTCCTGCCACAAGAGGTAATTCGGAGCCCACCACTGTGCACGTTCAGTCACGGCTACCTCTTCTATGAAAACTATTGTTCACAATCTCTTCTTCCCATCTTCCAACCAATTACAAAGCCAGCAGGATCTATCTTTTTCTCCGTGGCACTTTCATTTGCAATGACATCGCCATTGCTTTTGAGTTTTGAAGGAAACACTTCACTCTTGGACTGCAAGTAGTTCCCAAAAGACCTTCAAATGTACGTGACACGTGGAGAAGGTGCACAGTTGGACAAATCTAAAAATCTGGAAATTGCCAAGAAAATAAAGCTTCTAGTTCTAATTGCTTGAGAAAGCAAAGCATTTAAATCGAAAAGCAGCTGCTCCATCAAACTCATAGTGGTAGCTCCTTTAATTACATTTATTTCTTGGAGGTGACACTCTTGCAATCTTTTCCAGAGTATAGTTAAAACAAGAATAACGAGCAACTGTCAAAGTCAGGACAGAGGAGAAAAATGTCCCATTTGACAGGGTTATAGCAGTACCTGCATGCAATCCAAAGTACTCTGGTAGCAAGAAGAAAAGCA
The DNA here is from genome assembly GCF_965183815.1 of Platalea leucorodia. NCBI lineage: Eukaryota > Metazoa > Chordata > Aves > Pelecaniformes > Threskiornithidae > Platalea > Platalea leucorodia. The sequence continues at coordinate 1,215,717 of NC_138838.1, forward strand.
AAAAGAGACATAAAACCACATCAGCAGTTACACTAGCCAAAAATCAACAATCTGCCAAAGATAACCCAACCCTCAGTTTGAATGAAATTGTTTTCTCTCTGACTTACAGCGTCTGCCTTGTTCCCTGCTGAGATTCTCACCTTATTCCCACAAGCATCTGCTTGCTAAACAAAAGCCAAATCCCACATACGAAATGCATGAGTAAGATAACCGTGCGCTGTTTGAGGGCAGCCAAATCACAACATGCTTTGAGTGTCAGTGCTAAATTTCAAGCCCTCTTTTCCCAGCACATTGCAACCACCCATAAAATCAACTGGATGCTTTGTGTCCAGACCTTTCCCCAGGTCTGAGACCAAGGAGTGCTGGGAATCAAGGCACAGCTCGGAACCTGGCTTTGACATGAGTTCAAGCTGCTAACAGCCTGCTCAGTCATTTCCTCCTCGTCAGGGAAAACAAGCAAAGTTAAGCTCTATTCACCATATTTCCCAACAAAATTCTACACTGGATTCCTGAAATCAGGCTGTCGCCTTTTGCATCTACGTCGTGCCAAAGGCAGTTGAGAATCTTGTCTCGTGTACTTTGGAACCACTGCCGAACTCCTTCATTCCCATAATGCTCAAGGTTTTCTTTCTAAGCTGAGACAGTCCTTCTATCCATGGCATCTCTGCACAAAGAAACCATCCCATACCTCTACTCCCCCTCATCGCTGCCTTATCGCAGAACTACAGACTAGCTGAGGTTGGAAGGCAGCTCTGCAGATCACCTAGGCCAACTCGCTCAGCTCAAAGCAGGGTCAGCAGGCTGCCGAGAGCTTTGTCTAGTTGAGTTTTGAACATCTCCAAGGAGAGAGACTCCACTTACAATATTCATGCGACTGAACTCTTCCAACAGGGAAATGGATCACATGCATTCTTCACTTGATGTACTATTTAGTACATCAAAAAGCAATCCAAACACATGTAAAAATGACAATATGCAGTGTAAGCACCCTAAACCCCCTAATTTTACCCTACGCTGCTGTTCTGGAATAACTATGATTATAGTTAAGTCATTTAAATGACTGTTGCTAAAAGTAAACTAGCTTTTAATGACAATTTCTCTTTCTTTGGTCTACCTGGTGTCATTGACTTATCAAGCATCTCTGTACCAGCAACATGAAAGCAAGAATATTTAACTGATGAGGCCCTTGCGGAAGAACACGACTAGCCTCTCAAACACAGAACAAAATGACTGTCCCTTTCTTCCTTTGCACAGGTAGATGTCTAGTTTAAACCGAAGTAGCTTCTCCAGTCCTTCCATGAATTAGTTCAGAAAACATTTGGCAAGCAGCAAACCTCCCTTCCCTTAAAGGCTGCTAAGAAGCCAGCTAAACCCCAACTGCCATAAGAGCAGCATCCGTATCAGCTCTGCTCCTGTCTCTGCAGCCAAAAGCAGACGTCCCAGCAAGAACGTGGAAACGGGGCAATACATAACGTCACTTCCCCACGGTATTTGTCCAGCCTGCAACAATTTCATTCCCACCCAGTAGGACACCAGCACTCCCAGGCTCTCCAGTTCAGACACAGGTCAGGCCCCCTTCAAAGGAGATGCTATTTGCAGCCATGGAGCCAACTCCTCCATCAAGGACACTTACCATCTCGCTCAGCTCTCCTGGGCTCCTAACAGCCACGGAGCTGCTGCCCAGCAGTGGACACAGGCAAGTCAACCTGCCATCTCTGACTGTGTCACCACTATAGACAGGGCCATGGCCTCATTAGCATGAGATCTCACTGTCCAGGTGTTGTACAGTGAGGCATTCTGCTCTGTCTCAGATGTTTTAGTACTCAGAAAACCTCAGTGGACTGAGAAAGCCGAAGCTGCCCCGTTTGCCATCACACCTACCCCAACTCTCTGGCAGGCACTAAATCACCCCATCAAGCTCCAGGGTTTGGTGCTTTGCCTTTGCAGCTCCAGGAATCCACAGCCAAGGTTTTCTCCAAAGTCATCCTGATAAACACTGAGATAATGCAAATCATAACCAAAACAGCGCTCATCACATCGGCCAGGCTGCACCGTTAAGCTGTCTGACACCACGGCAAAGCATGTTCTGCGTGGATGTCGGAGCACTCGCACAGCTGGGCCAGCCTGGCAAATGGGACAAGGGAGCTGCCTCAAACTTCATCACTCGTTGCGCTCAGGCAAAGGTCTCATTTCTCCTTTTTTTCCCTAATAAAAAGCATAGAACACATATACACAAAAGAATTTTCAAATCACATAGATGCAAGTATTCTTTCTCCCTGCAGATGACCCTAGAAAACGGAGCAGGCAGATCTGAGGTTGCTTACTTAACGCATCCCTGAAAGAGCTGTGGAGCACAATCTGAATGACGTAACCTATCTGAGGACTGAGCAGGCCAGGATTTAATCCCTGAAAACTCTGATCCCAGAGACTACTCTGCCAGCACAAAAGATACTTATTCACAGCAGCACCATGTTGCATCCGATCAAGACGTTAAAGCGTTTTGCTTAAGAACCAACAAAACCCAGGGCATCAAGAAAGCTGACATTAAGAACAAAAGATACCAAATTTGCAGCCACTAACCCATCTTGTTTTCTTCTGTCTTACCTCTAGAAGCTGTACTGCTCCTTCATGTTCTCTTTTTGCCTCTGCCTGTGCCTAAGAAGAAATAAGAAATGGAGTAAATAAGAAAGCAGCCTACCTAAGTTCACTTCGACTATCATCCCCAGCTTGATAAGACCATTACAGATTTAAAACACTGTACAGACTGAAAGCATCTTTGGTCTTTGGACAAACAGCAGTGAGAGATCAGAACTGCCATTCAGGACAAAAGCCCTTCGCTTTGCTTAGGTACCAGAGTTTGCCTAGACGAAGACACTCTTCCCTGCTTTTACTTCATCCTGTAAACTCACATATACCTTCTCCATACACTGCACTTCCAAGGAAATAAGGTGCAGGAGTCCCATCACTTTCCAGGGATTCAGAGGGAAACGTCCATTCTCTCACGCGCTGCGTACCTGCTGCAACCTTCTGACTTCCTCTTGCTTCTCCTGCAGCACTAGCAGCGCTTCCTTGTGCTCGACTTCCAGCTGCTGCCTTCGCTCAGCCACATTTCGCATGTGCTGCAGAACAAGGCACAGACAGCTGAAGGGCGACGTTACCGAAATACTGGCCTGTGTCCTACCATGGGCCACGAAGTCAAAATATGGCCTGTATTTCACGTCATCGTTAAACAGAGGAGAAACTAAGAAACTCTTCCCACAAGCCAGAGCAACACAGTCAAAGGAAACCCTTAAATCAGGGATGGCCACCTTATTTCTCCTCCCACCCAAATCCCTGAAGCAGCCTTTCTAAAGCACCTCTGCCCACTTTGGAAGGCCATGTTCCAGGATCCCACAGAAACAGAATTCCCAACGGAAGCACAGAGACAAAAGAATGGACCAAAAAAGCAACGAGGCAACATGTGCCATCCAAAAGCAGCACTAAGTGTCTGGCCAGTCCTTCCAGCCGTGTGGATCCTACTGACCTTCAGCACCTGCTCTAGATTCTCCAGCTTGGTTTGGAGTCCTTGATTCGTCTGAATTACTGAATCCCGTTCCTTAGTAACCAAAACAACCTGCAATTTCAGGTCAGCATTCTCCGATTCAACCTGAAGAGAAAGGATTTTCAATTAGCACAAGTAGCCATAGGTATTCCTTGCATAAATCATGGAGGATGATTTATTTCTGTATCTCAATAGGTTGTTTTGCAGACCTGCTTCCTACTTGTAATGACACCAAAATCATGAACTCCTCTCCCTCTGGCTTTCACTCAAAACAAATACACGAGTGTTTCTATCAGTTCTGAATGTGATGAACACTTTATTTGCACACACCGCTTCGCCCACTAGACTCATCTCCCCTCCCCATTTGCAAGTGGGAAGGGACTGGGATACGAACAGGCTACATACTGAAGAGATAGGAAAAAAGCACAAAGGTCTACGAGCTTTTTTAATCCTAGATGGTAGGATTAAACACAGAGAACAGTACAGAAAGTTCATGTTTACCTCCTCCACTTACTACAGGAAATTCCAGCAACATATTTTGGTTCTAGAGTGCACTATGGCTTGATGACTATTGGCAATGCAGATTATCAAGCAGAGACAAACATTTCCACCTAGAACAAACAGTTATTAAATACGTGGGAAGCCTTATGCATGGTGGCAACGTTGACACAATGGACAGACAAGTGACTTTCTAACTCTTGCATACTCCATTTGTCCAGAGAAGGAGCTGGGAACAGAAACCCATGGAGGATCTTCATTGGAGTTCCAACTCTTCCATCACACGCAACAACATGTTTCTAGAACGCAACCCTCTGAGGTGCAGCCACCCTCCCCAGAAATCCGCTCTGCAAACTGAACCATGCGAGTATCCTGCCTTTGCCCCAAGACCCGAAGCTTTTGGGTTTTCCATCTGGCAAGGGCAGCTCTGAATTGCAGGTGTGGCTTTCTCCCCTGCCCCATCAGCAGCCACCAAAACCCCGCTTTGAGGAGAACAAAAAAATGTCAGAGGTGACTGAGGACTTCCAAACACACCATATGTTTGCACCACTTGCAGTGATGGGTTCTGCTCTACTCCACTCTGCTCCACTCCACTCTGCTCCCCACCAACCCCAGTCTGACTTTGGTTATGAACTCATTAACAAGCTACTGCAGGTAAACCAAGTATGACTTTAAGTAAGGTCAAAGCATCTCACTCAAGTCTTGGGAAACTCTGTAATAAAAATAGGGCAGCTAACTGCTCTGCTCGCAGTTCCCATGGGGTATGCAGGACAGAGAGGTACACAGATGGACACACGACCATTACGCAGCTGGCAACTTGAAAACCTAGCACGCTAGCAAGTTCTTCTCAGCAAAATTTTACGGAAGCTAATGCTCCATCTGACAAACAAAGATACTGCTTTTTACCTGTCCTGCCCATCCAGCCTTCTCGTTCAGCTGCAAGTTCTCTTCAGCCAGTCGTGCATTTTCACTTTGTACCTCCTGCAGCTGGATCTCCTGTCCAGAAAGAGCGGGCATTACTACACCAAGGCCCTCAGACTCACTCCCACCAGTTATCCTGCAGAGTCAACTCCTGTTGACTGACGGTGCAGGATGCTGACGGGATGCTGCTTGAGGGGTAGAAGGCAACACCTCAAGCAGATACCAGCCCCGTGCCAGGCGATTTCTTAAGTTTCTTTTCCCATTTACGTAGCCTCAAAGCCCAGAATGAGAAAGACATTTCCTTGTCTACTTCACAGCTCCAGCGTCACATACTGCTGCCTAGAACTCCATATCCACCTACAACAATTCACCAATTTCATGGTTGGTGAATATCCACCAACAACAATTCACCAATCCACCATTTCATGGTTGGTTCAAGATCAGAGTCTTCTTGACAAATTTCAGTTAAGGAAGAAAAATTCTTTGGAAGAATGATGCTAGAGGGTTCTAGACTGCAAACTCAAGAGTTTTAAAGGGCTGATTCTGAAAGCAGGATTCAGTCTGGATTTAAGAAAGCAACAGAAGCCAGCTATCACCCTGCCTTAGAGAGCACCGTCTCTGAGCTGGCAGGAGACCATGGACACATGGAGAGACACTGACTGCATTTGTCAGGTCCAGTCCATCCGCAGCAACTTTGTACAGCATTAGAGGAATTTAATAGCTGCATAATCACATGACTCCACATAGACACACACACACATTTCCCCATCCCAATGTCTTATGGATCATCATATATTTTCTGGCTACCCCAGGAGCTAATTCCCTGTGCACGCAGTCTGAGTCCCAGTACTTCAAGGTGAGTTGGTCCCTTCTTGACCTTGAAAAGCTACTGTCCAACAAAATCCAATGACCAACTTATTCCTTAAACATCCCATTCTAACCCAGACAATAAGGCTGAGGTACGCACTATGAACTGTGTATGAGTCCAAGCTATGCATTAGAACTGACCTTAACTGAGATTTGAGCAAGAAATAGAACACCTATGCAGAAGGTAAGCACCCTTGGGTGAAACTACACATTGTCATAGTCACTAATGCCACCAGTGCTGCCCAGCAAAGTAGAAACAGAAAGGAGAAATCCAGATGCTGTGATATGACCTGCAAAACCTCCATGAAATTAAACAGAGGCAAGATTTCACCCAGCAAACGAGAAGCACAAGAAAATGACTGTAGGTTTGTGTAATTACCATCTCAAGACGCAGAAATCTTCGATACTCGTCTGGAGTGCATGTGAAAATGGTAAGTATCTCCTCAAACTAGCAAAGGCCACAGAGTTTCATCCAGTGATTTACGTAGCTATATTCAACCCACAGCTAGCTGAAGACTAAATGAACAATTCCAGCCTCACGGGCTGGAGCCCAAAATTTGTGACACTGTTCAAATGAAGAGAAAGACTGGGGCTTCCTTATTAAGATAAACTGAAGAGAATCCAAGAGAGACATGCAACAACCTAGCTCCTCTTCTACTATTATGCTCACAACAGTAGGCAACAAGAACACTTACCAGTTCTTTGCATCTTTTATGCTTTTTCCTCACTTCATGCTCAAGGTTTTCACATTTTTTGCGCTTTTTCTTGAGTTCAAATTCCTGCACGAAACAAGCATAACTAGATCAGCAAGTCCACGTTCTTACAATGCGTAAGAAATTCAAGCCTGGCCTCCCAGACCCAATGCTGTATTAGCTATTTTTATTTTCTTAAGAAAATCTCTTTGTGACAAACATAAATAATATAGAAGCCAAGGGAGATTTTTTTAAAAGGTAGTAAACCCAAAAAACTTCTCAGGTGAAACAGCTTCTCTTCCCCAAGCCTTTCATCTTCTGGAAACAGTTCTCGGTTTCCCATCTGCACAGATTGTTCCTGTTTGTACAGAATAGTATGGAGGACAGGATGCGGGGGACAAAAAGACAGAGCTGTGCAAAATATTCAGCTTGAAACACTAGCTGTGCTATCTTAGCTCCTGTGCTAATCCAAATGACATCTAACAGAGAGGAGACATCGTCTGGTTATGTACCTTTATCTGCAGCGACTGATAACTGCTGAACTTCACTGTGAACTGTCCTAGTTTGCTGCAATAATTCAGAAGGGGCATATTCCTCACATGACATCCATCCCAGGTCACTCATATCTGTTCCCAGCTCAAATAAGACTAAATCAAACACAGCACAGAATCTACTGGCGTGTTTCTCTCTCATTTTAGTGTGACGTATTCTCCCGCCAGCCCAATACCTGGAGCAGCCACCCAGCAACACTCTCCATGCAGCCAGCCTGTTTTTTCCCACCGAATCCCCAAGCTTCCCACTTTTGCAGAGCAGCTGCACCTAAAAAGACTTCAGCCCCCAAAACCTCTGCCTGGATTGCACAGGTGAAAACCCCAAGAAAAAGTATAGCACTCCTTCACCCAAAACCAGGTTCACAACTCACCAACTGCTCTATCTGTTGGCTGCTCTCTTGCTCTGTTATTGCATTTTGGGGAGGGAAATTTTCATGTCCTTCAGAGGCAGGTCCTAGCGGTTGCACACCTGGTTCCACCTGGAAAGCAAGCGAGATGCCAGAGAGCTCAGGGGCAGCCAGGACTACCGAGCACACCGTGCACACCAAGGGAGAAGAGCCTCTCCTGGCAGTACCGCCTGGGAGAGCAATGCTCCACGTGAAAACCCCTGATCTCTGAACTGCACCACTGGACATGGAGAAAGGTGAAGACCATGCCAGGGATCTCTCAGCCACCAGAGACCTGTGCTGGGAGTCTTCTGGAGCCCAGCACCAATCAATCCAGCTTGACTAAACCACCCACACGCACAAGTGGGCTCCAGAAAGCTCTCAGGTCTGAATACCCATTTGTGCCTCATCAAAGGTTTCAATGAGAGGCATCAGCAACACCTTTCACGGCCCTCTCCAAAGCAATAAAAAGAAGATGGAAGATGGTCAGAAGGGAGAACATAACCCTCATAAACAGCAGAAAGTAGAAATCAGTGAAGACGTCAGAATCTGAAGGCAGGGAAGAGCAGACAAAAAATACCAAGAAATGGAGCATCCCACCTCAGCTGGTAGCTGAGGACCGAAATGGCAGCAGATGTGCTACGGCTTTTGTGCCACCACCAAACCAGATGAAAGCAGACACTTTTCTGTACACGTTTGTACACAAGTTTCTAACAAAATGCCTTTTAATTTGGGCTACGGACAAACAAACATTTAATCCCCTGAATTTTCACTCTCAACTGATATTTGACTTGACATTGTCTGCCTAGAGTAACCCCTGACAGCAGGGCAAGGCCTGAGGTAAACAGAAGAAAGAGGGCTTTGATAACGTTCCAAACATTGAATTTAAAGTTATTTTTGATAAATAGATTTTAGGGACAGGAGATCTTCAGAATCATCAAAGTCAACTTGTACAGTGAGCAAGCAGCAGGATTTTGTGACTCCATCTCAGCCTTTAACCTTCGGTTGACCTCTCGTCAGCAGTGGAATTTCTCATTTCACTCTGAAACCTCCCGTGCCGAGGGACCTACGTTACTAAGCCTGAGCTCCCTTTACAGTCAGTCATTAGGACAGCGTCTGAGCACTATACCTAAAACACGATTTCTGTTACCTATTTTAGGCCTGAAAGCCACAGGTTTTAACTACATCCATATTCATGGCTCCACTGCTGAAAACCAGAAAACTCGAAGAGACTACAGTCAAGCTCAGGCTACCAAGGCTTTCACATTTTCTGCTCCAAAGAAAATTCCGAAACCACCTCCCATGTGAACCTTATTCCCTACCACCCATGGCATAAGGTTAACCTGGAGTCTGAGCACCAACCAGCGGCTGGAAATCTGGAGACCCTCCACCCAAGCGGCGGTACCTTAGGAGCCCCAGCCCTTGGGAGCTTTCAGATGTGCGGTGAAACCAGTATTTAACTCTGCGTAAGCGCTTCTGAAACTTTTTAAACCACCTGGCACATACTAAGTTTCAAATCTGTATTTCACAGCTCCCCTCCAAAAGTATGCTTCCTCGCAAAACTGAAAATGTTGCATTTTTGTCAACTGTAATGAAATTAGGTCCCAAGGAATGCCAGTGGATGCCGGTTAAGGTTATATACTCACTGCGCAAGCACCACACACTACGCTTCACAAGTCACGCTCTCTTGCAAATAGAGATGCAAGACAAATTTGCTTGTTTGTGATCATTTCCCAGCAAAAAGCTAAACAAAATGATTCCTAATTACAGACAACTTACAAAAATTACAAAATTATAAATTTGCCCACACGGACCTAATTTCCACCCAAGAACAAAGACACGCCCCCAGGCACATGCTGATATGCTGTTATTTTTATGCAGAACCCAGACACATCGCCGTATTAAACAACTGATAAACGAGACTGGCACACATCACGACGCGAGCTGCGACCTGGAGCCGCGCCACCTCATTCACAGCAGGGGCTGGAAAATGCTCAACGAATAAGCCAGGTGCAAGGAATCAGTTAAAAATCACGGTAGAACAGCTGCTTTCCACCCCCAGCGCCATCCACCTGGGGTGCGCCGGCACTGGCAGAGGCCCTGCCGAGAGAGCAGGATGGGGCTGTACCACTGCTCAGCACCCCCAGGCTGTACCAGCTAAAGCCAAATACACAACAGGCACAGAAGTACCCGTACTTTGGCAAACGACCAGGAAGTTTAAACCAGGCAACAGAGTAAATTAAAAATATTGTAGACTTTCTAGAAAGCTCTGCCCTTGGCATCATCATCATCATCATTGCAATCCTGCCCTGAAAGAATCGCTACAGCGTTTTCCTCCTAACCATGCCCCGCTCCCTCAGCTGTGCCAGCGCAGCTCTGCGCAGGCAGAGCCAGACCAGAAAACTGATGCAGGTTTCAGGACGAGGGGGGAGGAAGGCTGGGTTTGCCAGGTTGTTCTTAACTCGGATCCGTCACGTCCCACTGCTCAACATGAGTTGCACCGACACAACTGAAGGGGCAGTGGGAACACGCAGTGGTGACCAGGAGGCTGTTGAAGCCAGCACCGCCGCTGAAAGAAATCCCCGCTAAATTATGATTTGTCATTACAGAAATAAGCATCGCCCCAAAACCCTAAATAAAGAAGTAGAGAAATCAGAAGGAGAACAGAGAAATGGGATTTTCCAAGGACACTTAGAAGAGACGTTTGCTCCTTATACTCTGAGGAAGTTTTTTGAAAGCTGGGGAATACTGCCCTGACGCGCTGTGCTGGGGAGCAGGATAGAAGAGCAAAGTAATTTCTTTGAATTAGGGTAACTGTGGTTACTGCCGCAAGAGCTGACTTCACCCTCAGCAGGGCAGCCCTGCGCCCGCGTGAATACAGCCCGTTGAGCCCGGCGTGTTCTGCGCTACAGGTTTCACCTGGCAACAGCCTCCGTGCTCCCCCTTCAGCAGCACTGTCGGGCTTAGTCTTGTTGCTATTTATCAGCCAGAAAATCTTTTGACTGTGAGGACAGGCTCTCCTGAATCAGAGAAATAAAAAGCATCCATGAGAAAGATCGTAATACATGTTCTTGTCTGCTAGAATCTGCAGGGTCAGTTGAAAACCAAGGTATGGAAGGGCCATTCAAGGAAGACAAGGGCAGAGCAGAGGGGGAAAAAAAAGTCATCTGTGCATCCCTCTTCATCACGGAGGAATTTGGGGGGTGAGGGGCCACCAGGGCAGAAATCTCCAACTACGAAGAACAGAGCCGAGGATCTCTCTCAAACTGAACTGTGTCTAAGAAGAACTGTGGAAGCCAACAAAATAAACAGTAACAAATCACCAAGACCAGACAATATTCACCCAAGGGTTCAAAAACCCCCTTCGACAGGAACAGCACCTCTCACTTCAGCACTAACTGAATCAAGACGTGTAGCGTGTCGCTCCTCCGACACCGCCTTCCTATGAAATAACTGGAAATGTCAAGTTTTAAGAGTATTCCAGTGCAGATCTGTGGAAACACAGACCAGTACATTTGACGGCTGTTCCTGGCAAACTGAAAGAAATTGCAACAAAGATTAGGCAGATACTTAAAAAAAACCCAAAGAAATGTATATTGGGGAAAAAACCCCACACTCACAAATCTGTAAGAGTTGTGCTAAGGTGTGAGCAAGCAAATAGGTGAGGGAGATCCAGCAGGGACAATCTGCTTGGGTGCTCTGAACACATTCAGAGCTTTGAAAGGCTTCTGCGGATGCTGAGCCAGCGCAGGATGAGGGGGAAGGTTTTCTCGCAGCTAAATATCTACTAAAAATGAGAGGACTAAAAGAGAGGCTACAGGAACCGTTCTCTCCAAGCACTGATGTAGCAAAGAGACAAATGGTGAAAAGGGCCTCATGACACTGAGGGATTACAGAAGGAAATCAGACAAATGATGTTTTAACAGAACCCAGTGCTTAGACAAAAAGGCAAAGACATCTGTTGGGAAAGGGAGAGAAAACTTCATTATGCCAGCGTATAAATCAACGACACAGCGTCTGGGATACTGCATGCAGCGCTGCTTCCCCCAACACAGAATGACAGAGAAAACGTACAAAGGAAGGAGACAAAGATGATTAACACTGAATAATGGAAGAGGCTAGAAAGAAAAAAAAAAAACGGCTGGAGGAGAGGGGCCTATAAACTCACGAGTGACTTGGAAAAGGCGAACAAGGAATGAATATTCAATACATCTTCTGTAAGAGCTGGGGAGCAAGAAACGAGAGCAGCTGGTGGGAGCTGGGAGGGCAGACGAGCGGCCCGTCCTCAGGCAGCCCAGAGATGAGGAATTCTGCCAGGGCACCCCGAGGCTGCCGACACCTTCGGAAAGAAACGGGGTGGCCCCAGCCAGACGAACCCGCCGGGAGCCAGCGGACCCCGCGCTGCCGCCCCTGCCTCGGGCAACCCGCGAAGGGCCGGAGCCGGGGGCAGCGGGGTGCATCTGCCACCCGAGGCCCGGCCTCCCGCACCCACCCGCGGGCAGCGCCGGAGGCCTCTGCCGGCCCCGCGCCCCCGGCCCCGGCTGCCGGGGGCGGTGCGCCCTCGCCGGAGGCGCCCAGCAGGGCCGGCCCTGACCTCGGTCCCCAGGGCGGGCTGAGCCCCTCGGCCGGCCCGGCCCTCTCACCGCGGCTTCCACCGGGCCTGCCGCGGCGGCCCGGGAGCGGCTCGGCCCCGCGGCGGGGGAGCCGCTCCCCGCCGGTCCCTCGGGCCCGCCCGCCCCGGCCCCCGGCGGAGGCGCCGCCGCAGCCGCCCCCGGCCCGGCCCGGCGAGGGGCGGCGCGGGAGGGCCCGGCCTTACCTGCCGGCTGCGCGGCCCGCCAGCGGGGAGGCGGCGCCCTGAGGCGGCCCGGATTTGCCGGGCCGTACCACTGCGGCCGCGGAGGGGCGGCCGGGGCCGGGCCGCGCCGAGAACGCGGGGCCGGGGCCCCGGGAAGGGGCCAGGCCGCGGCCCTGCTCCTCAGCGCGGCCTGGGCCTGAGGCCCGGCCCGCCGCGGGGGTTCGCCCTGGCTGGAGGCGCTGCGCCGGGGGCGGTGGGGGACGGGCCCGTCCCTGGCAGGGGAGGGGGCCCAGGGAGCAGCCGGCCTCCCTGCCATCGCCACCCCAGCCGTGGGTGCCCGTCGCTCACCCGCTGGGAGCCAATGCCCGAACCTCCGCAAACACCGAAACCGTGTGTTTTCATCAAATGAGGGTAAAAAGAGGGGTTGCTGGGTATCCTAGGCTGGACCAGGCAGCGCAGGAGACCCGTGCTGGGGAAGGTGAGCAGGACCGAGCCCCCGGCGTGGCTCAGTGGCCCCGCGCTGGAGTGGGCTGCCAGCAGCGCCCATGGCCCCCCTCGCCCGATGAGACCTGGCGCTCGAATCCGTCATTTACAAACCAGCGCAGCGCCTGTTCGCAGCAGATGCGAACCGCAGCGCTCACGTACTCTTAAGTTTCCTAAGAACAGTAATTCATAGAATCATCAAATGGTTTGGGTTGGAAGGGACCTTAAAGATCATCTAGGTCCAAGACCCCTGCCATGGGCAGAGACACCTTTCACTAGACCAGGTTGCTCAAAGCCCCATCCGACCTGGCCTTGTTTAACTAACTGAATAATTAAACAGCAAAACTTCTAGATCGCTGACCCACTTGTCTCACCTCCCTGCGCGCTTCCCCTCCAAGCGCTGGGTTTCCCAAGCGGCTCTCCTTCGGTAGAGGTGAACCTTTGATGCAGGTATTTAGCGTCGGTGCGGGCGGTCCCATGCGTGTGGCAGTGCTTGGCAAAGCGCCGCCTGAACTGATTTTGGAGGAACGTAGACACTCCTTGAAATTCTTCAGTGCGATCTGTCTCTGCAGCCGCAACACCTCTCGCTGGGATTCCCGCAACAGGCGATCAAACTCGATGACGTTCAGGCAGCGAGGGTCATCCTGCGGGAAACACAAACACAACATCGTGTCACTGACAAGCTGGAAAAGGTGGAACAGGTCGGGGTGGTGATTTAACATGCAAACTCCAAAAGCCTTACTGAGGAGACACTGGCAAGAACCAGGTAATGTGGCACGCCAAGATTTCTGTTCCCTGGGTCTCCAAAGCGTCAAAAGCAGTCACTTTGCATCCCTTATGCAAATACATTATCCCTCCCGCAGATCAAAACTAGCCTGTAATGCTTCTGCAGCCATCCCAGGGCAAAGCAAAAGGGCTTTTCTAAGCGTGTGCTTTCTCAGTGCTTGCCGGCAGAGAGCGTGTCAGGATAATATAATTTCATTTCCCAGCCAAACGAGAGCTGGTTTACCTCCTTGATGTGGGTGCTGGCATTCTCTGCAGCCCTAACGGTAGTTAGGGTTTTAAATGCTGGAAAGAATGAAGAACATCTGGGATTTGTTCACTTCTCACTCAGGATAACGTTTGGTTTGCAAACCTTCTTGATTTCCAGCCTCTCCAGAGACAGTATGTGTGGATGGGCCCCTGTCCTTAGCACAAGGGGTCACTCTCGCCCACTCCGGACCCCAAACCAGCAGCTTTGGAAGGAAACCAGTGCAATCTTACTCTCACAAAAAAACGATGAGACTATGTCACCAGCTTGTTTCATTCTTCAAAGGTTTTCAGATTTCAGGAAGCTGAAGAAACATGTACCTGCATGTCCATACGTACGTACAAAGGCTGATTATGAAAACCTGTCTTTACAAATACGCTGCTGGAGGAGACGTTGCTCATTCCCCTGGAAAGCTCCTAAGCCAGTGAATTCAACGCGTAATTGGTATCCAGGACAAATTTAATCTGCTTCCCTGTTCACTTCTTACTCACCCTAAAAATAGCGCGTGCTTTATAAATACAATTTGTGTAGAAAACCATGGCTACTCTCACGCTACAAAGGGGAAACTGAGGCAGCATTAATGGGAACTGATTACAGATTCAAGAAGTGAGCAGCTGGGCCTCCTCTGTGCCAGACCCATGTTCGGGCTAGCAGGGTACTAGTTCTTTAAACAAAATTGGCTGCGGCTCTGTATAAAATCTCCCTTCCCCCACCAAAAAAAGGCAGCTATTCCCAACAGACAGCCTCCGAAGCCTGGGGGAACAAGGGAGTAGAAAAAAAAGCTCAGTCCTCCACTCACAGTTTCTATTATACACGTCCCCTGCAGCTGCCTTGCTGTTCCCCGCAGTCCCCCGCTTCCAAGGAGCCATGCTGCAAGGAATTGTAGCCTGGTTTTCGCTGGAGCTGGGGTTTGGTTGGAAGCCCATCACTGGAGCATGAGCTCAGGAAATCATTTTATCCTATCCTAAGAGCCCTGACTTTGCAAAACAAGGCCAATGCTTCCGCAGCCCGGCATGCAGGGTGTCCCTCCTGCCGCTGGAAAGGAACTGAGTAGATCTGTTTCATAGCTACCGAAAAATTTGTGCTGATTTAAATACCCTAGATTAAAACTGATTTGGTTACAAACTCTGAGCGTGCACATAATATCTCTGCATATAAAGCCCTTCATTGGCATAATGCATTTTGCATGCTGCAGACAGATTATGTGAATTTTGAATTTTAACTAGCTGGAAATTAAAATTTAATGAGCAACTTGCTTGGAAGAGAAATGGGAAAAACAAGCTCAGACAGAATGATCTCTCTTGCTCTCTTCTCTGCGGATTCCCTGCTCGTGTATCGATGCCCCCCGTTCCCGGTGCCTCGGCAGTTACACAAGCAGCCGGTCTCACCCACTGAGCTGGGGTGGTCACCCATGCCCTAGCAAGGCAGCGGCTGAATTCATCAACCCTGAGGATTGCGCCCATGTGTATTTCCCTGGCCAGTAAAGAATCCTGCTCACCCGCCTTTGTCACATTCCTCTACAATTTGTCACTCTCCTGGCCCTGGCAGATTCAGGTTGCCCAGCACGCTCTGCTAGGAAAATCAGACTGCTGTAGGAGGGGTCTGTTCCCACTTCTGTGGGGGTCTGCGGTGAGAAATCAGGGGGACAGGAAGGGAATTTCTTCTTGGTGACACCGTAGAGCACAGTCAGAGCTGGGTCACTTTCTGCTGTGGTTTAATGCCAGAAGGGGCCAGTGGGGCAGCCTGTACAAACAGCCGATCGTTCCTGTCCTGATGAGATCTACATTAGGGAAAGACTGAGAATCTACCTACAAACCCATAGTTTAAATGAACATACGGGGAAGTCAGGGACAGAAATAAAGCTGCTTTCAGCGAGGAAGTATTTGCCACCTAAATATCATGGAAGTAGGGTAGGTAGAAATGTAGGTATTCACTCAGTTCAGCGGGGTGCAGGAAGGTAGGGTTGCACTTGACCACATCTGCATTAGCGAAACGGGGAATCCCGTGCGAGCGCTAGCGTTACTGAGCTGCTCAGGAGAGCTTATGAACTGACCTAAACTGAAAACGTCCAGCTCGGGAACAAAAGACATAGCTGATATGCCCAGAACAGGTTGCTTTAGTCACCCTGAGTGGGAATCATTTCACCTAGCTTCAGCTGTCTGCAGAGGCTCCTTTCGGAGTCATCGCAGAGAAGCGGTGCTTCGAGGGAGCGACGCATCCAACCGGTTTTAGACATCTGTCTTGGGATGAGCTGAATTATCCGTTTTATCCCGTCATTTACGTCGGCAAGTTCTGTGCTGGTGCAGAGGGGAACGTAGGTCACCAGCCCCGGCGCAGGCATCAGCATTGTAGATGGTTTCATGAACGCCCACCCCTGCTTAATGATTTGTCCCCTTAGTCATAGTCGTACAAGGATGCGCCTAGTTATCGCCAGTCTCGTGGTGGCTGTGAGCACTCAGAAAGCTGCAGCTCAAGACACGGGATTTAGGTTGGTTCTTGGGAACATGCTTAGCTGGTTTACTTTTTAAAGAAAGACTTTAAAGGGAGGTTCTGCTTCTACATCTTGCTTGAAGCTCAGCACTGTGAAAAGTCATCTTGTGTTTGTGGCTCCTTGGGGGTTTTCCAGGGGGAGAGTTTTAGTTGCTGCTGGAAATGGCAGCTCAGACCCATGAGTTCACAGTGGGACAACCGGGGTGTCCCCCAACACACTGTTCTGGAGGGGCCTGGACACCGGCTCTGCCACGCTCACCTCCATCCAAATCGCACATCAAATGCCCTGTTTTCAGTCTTGGGACTAATTGCCCTCACACCGCTGCCTGGAGCCCCGTTCCCATCACTGTTGCTGCACTGCTTGTCCCCAGCCGCCAAGTGATGGCCCAGAAAGTGTCTCACCTTCCCTGCGATGAGTTTAGCCTGCAGCTCCCGGCACTCCTGCTGCAGAGCTTCGATCTGCTTGTCTTTCGCCAGGAGAGCGCTGGCCTGCTCTGTCAGGTCCTTGGCACGCTGGCGGGCAAATGCTTTTTTACACAGCTCCAGGCTGGAGCCCTTCAGAGGCACCGGAGCAGTTACCTACACCGGAGAGGGCAGCAAGGGAGAAAGCCACACGCGTTGGTGGTTGTTAACCATCACCCCAACAGCCGTCGGGCAGGGAGCGCTGCCCAGAGATGCAGCCTAGCCGCAACGGACAGACACGCAGACAGAGGAGCATGACGGATGTACAAAAAAGTGGGAGGACGGAGGAAGGGTTGGATGGAGAAGTGGATCAGAGAGGTGGGAAGGTGAAGGTGCTCAGCGGCTGAGGCCAATGGGTGCAGTCAGCACGGGGGGCTGCAGGCAGGGCAACAGCGGGTGGGGAGAGGAGAGAAAAACACAACAAGGGCAGAAGGAGGAGAAGGCAGCAGAGAGGAGGAGGGGAGGATGGCAGGAGAGATGAGCATGGGAGCAAGGATGAAGGAGGAGAAACGGAGTTGCTGTGGGTTTCTAGGCAGCGGGAAAGAGGGCTTCAGCACAGGTGAGTGGAAGATCCAGGCAAAGGGGGAGGCAAGAGAGAGCCCAGTTTATCAAACCCTGCCTCTCCCTGTCCAGCTATTTTTGTCTGCACAAAGCCTGACAATTTGGCGAGGGGGGACTCTCTCCCCTTGCCTGCGCAGGAACATGGCACCCTCTGTGCAAACGTTTCCTCCCCAGGTCCTCCCGAGCATCTCGCCCATGTGCAGAAGCTGCGGGCCGGGCCCTGCATACCAGTCACTGAAGGCAACCGCTGCCAGATCAACCCCAGCTCCTCAGGGCCCCTTCTCTGGGCGGGCAGCCGCTTGGTCCTGCCTCCAGCCCACCCTCCACGAGCCTCAGCCATCCAAGGGCTTTCTGCTCTTGGGAGACCTGGGCCAGCCCAGGAGCCCAGCAAGTCGGTTCTCCCAAGGCTCACACAGGTCTTAAACCGTCACCACCCCAAAGTTTCACTCGGGGAAAAAAAATAAAACAGTATTTGTATAGTTGCTGGAGGGTCTGCAGAGCTGTTGGATGTATATCAAATGATTTCTCTTAACGTAGTATCTGACAAGTCCATCTGGCAGCAACGGTTGCCCTGCAAGTACCAAAACCCCGTGACAGACGGGCGGCACGGTGCCTGGGGACAGCGAGGACAGGCAGTGCCAGGAAAACCCCCTACCTTCTCTTCAGCAAATCTTTCACTTCCTCCTCCCTGTCCTACAGGGCTTGAATTCCCCATCACAATCCCCGGTTTCCTTCCAAGGGAAGAAAGGTTTTCCCTTACTCCACAAGCTCACGCAAGCGCTTGTGCCCAAGATCCCACATCTCCCGCTACTCCTGCCCCGTGTCAGATACTACAGGGTTTGCAACAAGCTGCTGTTGGGTTGGAGAAAGGAAAAAACCACGCAGCTTGTGCAGCAATGCAAGCGAGGTGTGGATGGGGCCGAGCGAGTCCCTCACCCCTTCCTGTTTTGCTTTACCGCACTCCTTTTCTTATTCAAATACTTCCTGTTTCTTTTCAGTGAAGTCAGATGAATTATTTTCACGACTTGCCCAGGGAAAGCTGAGCTAATTACCTTAAACTAACATCTTAAGGTAGGTCAGCACATCGACAGCAAGAAACCAAGCAGGAGGAAATTGCTCAAAGCCAGCTCCCCACACGCGAGCAGAAGCTGGCGATGGCTGGGTTTCGTGATTCTTGCCCTGCTGCTGATGTGCAAAGCGTGTTTGCTGTAGGTTTAAGAAAAGGGGAAAGAAAAGGCCTTTCTAGCTCAATAGATGCAGCAAGCGAGAAGTCCCGGTGACGAGGTGCTCTCCTAGCTCAGCTGCCCGTCCCAGCCGTGCCCAGCCGCGGCAAGCCCCGCACTCACCACTTTGAGGTTTGCCTCCTGGAGTTTCCGGGCTCTCTCCTCCAGGCGCTTGGCGATCACCGCCAGCTCCGCGTTCTTCCTCTTCAGATGCTTCACCTTCTCCTCCGTCTGGGGGAAGCAGCTCCTGCGCTAGATAACAGAAGGAGAGGTTCGAGGTGAAGCCCCTGTGCGCGCCAGGGGTGTTAAGGGGAGCCAAGGTCCCCAGCCCTGCCTGACCCACAGGGCTGTTCCCAGCCAGGGCCTGGCCTGTTCTCTTACCGCTGTCCCAACCATTAAACACCGACCTCTGCTCATCATCTCTCCAGTCACTGAAACCTGTGTTTTTCCCAGTATTTTTGTTAATGTGACCTGTTGGTCCCCCTGAGATGCCCCTTACCCCACCCCAGGCCGTCCTCCGAGATCCCTCTCCATCCGCAACGCGCTTGTTGCAGGCTCTGCCTTTGCCGGCTGGGACATGCCGCGTCTCCAGCATCGGTCTGGCCCGGCCACCCACCCTTTGGGCTTTCTCTTCCAAAGTCTTCCCAGTTTATTTCCCTGGGGTTACAGGACTCAACACATCGCTGCGGATTTGTGCTGCGCTGCCACTGCAAGCTTCGCCGTTGTCCTTTTTCTCATGACGCTGAAGCATGAGTTGGGGGGAACGAGGAGAAAGCAGCAAAGGACTCTATGATGTTTGCAAAGCAAATTTCCTTTTCCTTCCTATTGATTCTGTTCGCTCTTAATCCCCTTTTATTTGTTATCTGTCCGTTTCGATAAGCTGCGGCTTGCTGATGGCTCGTTCTCTCAAGGTCGTACCCAGATGTG
The DNA here is from genome assembly GCF_965183815.1 of Platalea leucorodia. Taxonomy (NCBI): domain Eukaryota; kingdom Metazoa; phylum Chordata; class Aves; order Pelecaniformes; family Threskiornithidae; genus Platalea; species Platalea leucorodia. Next base: position 1,235,144 of record NC_138838.1, read on the forward strand.
TTGTTCTGTCTTTTCACATCAGCAAAAATGTCAGATCAGCTGATCCTTCCAATTATTTTCCTCCCTACCCCTGTGAGATCCCACCACGGGTGCTTGCTGCTTTCACTGCTTTTCTTCAGCCGGAAGACCGAGGCTGATTTTTGAGAGTAAGATTTGATGAGAGCTTACATGATAGTGCTTTGCTAAAATCCAGATGACTGATAAGGGGTAACCCCCCAGCGTGCAGGTCATACTGGATTTACGCTTTTAGTGTAAGAAACTTATCTAAAATACGCATTTTGAATGTGGTGATATAAATCTGAAATGCTGAGCAATCAAATTTTCAGGGGCCCGGGTGTGGCCGCATCCCTGCGCCGTGGGGCCGCGCAAGGGGCTGATGCTCTCCAGGGGCTGCGCGAGGGGCTGATGCTCTGCAGGGAGGATGCAGGAGGGGAACGTCCCCTCTTTGTATTTCCCGAGGGTCCTGGCTGCCCACCGTGGGCCTGGGGAGCCAGGGATGGGGAAGCAGGGCAGAATGGGTGGCCCAGGCTACAGCAGCCTGGTTTGGCTTTGGGTGCTGGGGGTGCAGCTGGAGGAGGCGGGTGCTGAGCTCCCGTGGGAGCAGGGGGCAGTGCTGCACCGTCACCCAAAGCCCAGGCCGAGTGAATCAGTGTTTCTGCTTTTCCAATTAAAGAGGAAACAAGAGCGACTTCCCCCTCCCCTGCCATCAGCTCGCCGCTGCCTTGCTCTCTGCCTGCTCTCGAGGGTGGCTGCGTTAAAGCCTCTTGTGGTTTCCAGCAGGCAAATAGCACCAAAGATGGCAGAGAGGGCAGCAGAGGGTCCTGGCTCGGCTCTGCATCAAGAGGAAGGGGTCCTGCTCGAGCCAACGATGGGTGCAGTGCGAGGGCACCCAGGGGACCCAAAGCACCCAGGCCCCCTTTCCCCACTGGCCATGCCCCACCGATCCCATGTGCCAGCATCCCTTGGAGGTGGCAGAAGACGGCCGGGACTCCCTCCCCACGGAGCATCCCGTGCTGGCAGCCGGCCCAGCACCTGGCCAGGGCGCAGGATGGGGCCGCATCCTCTGCTCACCAGCAAGCTGTTCTCCTCGGCCAGGCTGGAGCAGCGGTGCCGCAGGTCCTCCAGCGCGCTCAGGAGCTTCGTGTTCTGGCTCACGAGGAAGCCGTAGTCAGTCCCACTCTGCAAAACAGCGCGGGAGAGGCAAGGCAGGGCTTCCCCTGCCCGGGGCGAGGGGGAGAGGGACCGCAGCTGCACGCCCGCCCTGGCCCCGCAGCGAGCCCGGCCTGGCTGCGCGGGGAGGCTGGCAGGGTCGGGGTGCAGGCAGCGAAAGGGCAGGGTGGAACGTGGAGGCTGATTTCAGGAGGAGGCGAGGGGCTGCACGTCCTTTTGGGGACAAGTGGCCTTCAGGACAGGGCTACATCACCTGCGGGTGACAGCTACCATCTCCATAGCTTTAAGGATGCTTTCAACTTGCCCAGACCCCCGTGTCACCCCCAGCCACTTGCATTTTGCTATGGTACCATCTAAAACAGCTCAAGAGCCAGCAAGAGCCAGGCAGGCAGAGCGTAAGCCGTGACACCCCGGACACGTGCGCTGCTCCCCACAGCTCAGGCACCCGGTGGCCTCCAACACCGCATGGCTTTAAGAGGCGATGAGAGCTCCTCGTCCATCTCCCTGTGCCAGCTCCCCCAGTTTGGCCCAGGAGCCACCCAGGAGCCGGGCCCCAGGCTCTGCCCTCTCTGTGTCAGCCTTGGCTCCGGAAGAAGGCGACATGCTGGATTTCTTTGCAAAAACACCACCTTAATTTTGTCACATCAAAAGCAGAGCAGCTCTGCCGGGAGCTGTATATATAGCTTTGTGGTTACTGCTTCCTGCTCAGAGCAACTCGCCGCAGGCTCACTGCCAAAGCAGGCTCCCAGAAAGTATTTTTGTGCGTTAGCAAAGCTCAGAGCCACGCTATTGCTTCACCGCTGCCATATGGCAGCAGCAAGCCACGCACCTCGAGAAGACCTGGCCAGATGTTTTCCCAGCAGCCAGGCAGGTTTTGCAGGACCTGATCCCAGTGCCCGGCCAGTCTTTGCTGGTGCAGCTGAACGGCTGCGACCTTCCCGGTGCACAGCTCTGCTTCTGCAGTTTGCAAGCCAAGGCTATGAGTGAAACACCCCTCAGCTACCAGAGAAATGCTGCCCAAGCTTTTGTAGTAGCAAGAAGTTAGACGGGCAGCTCACAGCACTTGGGTGCCACTAAGGCAGGTCTGAGACCGGCTAAAACTCACTACACTTTTGACCAATACTATGTTTTGGCTTCTCAATCATGGCCATTGGAGAAAAAGGGCAGGAGACCATTGCCACAAAGTCCACCCCATTGAACCCTCTGGCACGGCTGCCGTGCCCATGCCATGGCTCTCCCAGCCTCTCATGCCTGTATGGAAACGCCTTGGCAGAGCAGGGAGGGAAAACACAACTGAAAGAGATTGAAAAACAAACAAACAAAAACCTCAAAAGAGAACACCCAGCCCTCCCTACTGGCCTCACGCAGTTTCCCCAGGTGCCACCACCTCTCTGAGCCACCAGGACGGGATGGTAGGTGCCACGAGTTGACAGGCCTTGGGCAGAGTGGTTTGCAGGTGTCCACCCTGCAGAAATCCCAGGGTCTGAGAAAGCCAGAGTGAAATGCCCCATGGGAAGAGATTGTACTGCTTTCCACTTGTGAGAAAGCAAAAACATATTTATTTTCCTCTATTCTTCTTTTTTCCTCCCCTAGGCACAAAGGCGCAGTTACTGCCGCAGTCCCCGGGGCCACCGCAGCAGTCCCCAGGCACCTGGTTGCCCTCTCCCGCTCTCCAGTGACTCAGGGCTGCTCCCAAGCGTGGTCAGGACAGCGCCAGGAACCAAGGACTTCCCCAAACTCAGCGACCTGGGGGAGCCAAGAAGCTGCCCTGGGATCCAAGCACCCTGCCCGGTGCAGCGCTCTGGGCCCAGAGACCCAGATCCTGTGGCATTGGTCCCATCCCTGCTGCTTTACAGGGACAGCGAGGTGACCCCAAGAATATTTCCCTGTTGCTGGCTCCAGGAACAGCAAAGCACTTCCTTGGGCTGGGCACCCATGCAGGGGATGCTGCGGGACAGAGCAGGGTGGGTGTACGGCGTGGGGGGGGTCCTACCAGCATCTCCCGTGCCGTGCATGGCAGCGCCTGGGGCTGGTTCACTGCCACCATCCCCAGAGCCAAGCAGGCAGCCCCTGGGATGAAGTCAAAATGCATTATTTCCATCTTCTTGCCTGCTGCCGAGAGGCCTTGAGCTTCTTGCCTGTGCTTGCTTGCACTGAGACAGGCTGAGCAAACTCAGCCGCGACTTCTGTGTTTGGGATAGGCGCTGAAGAGCTTTTGCGGAGGAGCTGATGTGCTTCTGCGTCTCCCCATCAGGCAGCTAGGACTTCTGACGTTGTCAGCGCCAGGTTTCTGCAGGGGACAATGGGTACTTCCAGCATGGCAGGGGATCTTTGGGGGACTTACATCCAAATTTCTGTATTTGAAACCCCTTTTCTGTAGCTATAAAACAACATCATCATCGGGGCGGGATGCAAAATCTCACAACCACTCACCCTCATCCTACAGGGCTGTCGCCAGTTCAGCCCAGGTTCCTTGCCACGACTCCAGAGCCCGTGACGTGGCAAAGCCTGGGATGTCCTTTCCAGTTCCCTGGGTGTTGCAGGACCCCCGGGCGAGGTGCCATGGAGCGGGAGAGCGTGGCTGTGTGCTCCAGGCTGGGGCCAGGCACGCAGCCAAGCCTCCCCACTGCCAGCACGTCCCGCTGCGGCCGCAGCTCCTTGGGGCTTTGCCCAGAGAGGCACAAGGGGCATCTGCAGCGAAAAGACATGGAGGCAGGAGATCCCCGCCGTGCCAGGACATCTGTCCCGCGCAGGGACCTCACTGCCCAGGAAAGCTTTGCCAAATCTTCCCCCCGGCGCTGAGCCGGCGCCGGCTGCGTCAGCTGAACCCTCCTCCAAGACCGCATAGAGCCTGGAACCGAAGGACTGTCTAGACGTCATCCCACGCTCATTAAACATTCATTTCCTATAATGAAATAGCTTTTAATTTATTAACCGCTCCGCTGTTCCTCAAGGTTCCTGCGCTGCACGGTGCAGCCTTGCTGCAGGCCACACTCATGGCCCCATGGACGGTGCTTTTTGAAGGGAGCTGAGGAAATCATTAGGGAGAAGAGGCACAGAGGCTGCCCCCGAAGCAACTCTTCTTGATAAAGACAAGCAGAAGTGCTGGCAGGAGCCGAAATCCAAAAGCATCCCTCGGTCGGGGAGGTTTTCAGCGAGCTGGAGTCTGCAGGAGCTGAGGCAGAGCTGACACCGCGGGGTGGCAGGGAGGGTCTCCGGGAAGTCACGTCCCCCCCGATCAGGAGCATCCTCGGCCACTAAAAAATTAAGCCAAGTGCCATGTTCTTTAGCCATGGGGGAAATTGTCCTAAAACCAGAGCAAGGTAGGAGAAGAGCAGCAGGGATGCTGAGGGAGGAGAGCAGACCGCGGCTCCCCTGTGCAGCAGGCACACGGCTTTGAAGCCTCCCGTTACAGGGAAATCGTCATCATCTCTCGCCTCTTTTGGCAGGTAGAGCCCAAAATAACAGTTTCTTCAGGGTGCTTTGAGAACGAGCAAACAAAGAAAAGCCTCAGCAGGGCAGCTGCGAGAAAGCTGCTGCTTTTTCACCTGAAAACTTCAAAAAGCAATGGAGAGCTGCAGCAGTTTTTGCAGGGAGAGGTGCCCAGCCAGGCTGCTAAATGGGTCACGCAGTCAAAATCCCCCTGGAGCACCCAGAATCCAGTGCAGTCTTTAAAGTCCTGCGGAAAACTTGCAGGAAGCCATTTGGGTGACAGTAAATCAAACCACGGCGAGGACGACAGACGCTGCCTGCAGCGGCTGCTCCGCAATGCGGCTGGGGCTGCCGGTGCCTCGCAGCACGGCCTGGCCCGGCGCGGCCAGGAGGGCTTCCCCCGCGCCAGCCCTGGGGAACCTGCCAAAGGCTAAGCCCAGCCTTGTTTGAAAATCCCTGCGGAGAAGCAGACGGGGAGGAAGAATTTACCAGGTGGCCCCACAAGCGGGAGGTCTCAGGTGGCCTTTGGAAACAGGCGGTCTCATGACTGATTTTAAAACACATACAATTGCAGGGTGTATAAAACATACACAGTTGCAAGATGTCCCTGTGGTGACTTCCCCATCTCCAGCAGATATGGGTCCAGCTGCCGGGTTTGCTTCGCAAAGGCCGGCTCTAAAAACCAGCCCCCCCTTTGCAGACCTATTTCCTAGGCGAAACGACACCAGCCCTCCTGCTACCTTGGATATATTAAACCCACCACTTCTCCTTCATTTGACATCATTGTCACCAAGCCTCCACCACGTCAAAGCCCTTTAGCTGTTCATTCCAGCTGACTTTGGTGATTAGTTTCCTTAACTTCTCAATCCTCCCCACTTGGAAATGAAACCTGTCATTGCCGATCCATTTTCTCCTCTTCCATCCAGTTTCAAGGGAATTGGCTCCCTCACAGAACAAAGTTATTTTCCATAGGCAGCTCTTCCGCGGTGCCCTCGCTGCATGTCAAAAGCAAGACAAAAATAGCATCACCTCCTGCTCGGTCAGTGAGTGAGAGCAAAACCCATCCGCTGCCAGCACGGACAGCACGCCCCGCGCCGCGGCGAGCATCATCCCAGCGGGGGTAAAAGGGATATTTTTGTTAAAGGTATGGGAGAAGTAAGAGGCATGCCTGGGATGCAGTCGTGGTTATTCTGCCACTCCTGTGGCAGGCAGCCCGTGTCCCGCAGCCCTTGTTCTGCTTCCTTCATTTTGCACCGGGTTCCCGGTTTCAGACGCCACCGGCTCTCTCCTTCCGTTGCCTTCGTGGCACTTCCCCACCAGCTCCTCGCCCTCGCGTTGCCAACTCCCGTTTCCATGAGTCAGCGTTTTCTCCCGCTGCCCGTCCCTCTTCCAGCCTACTACTTGCCCTTATTTATGCGATTTCCTCATTTATCTGATTGTTATCACCCCATGTAACAAATTCACGGAAGAAAAAATCCATCCCAGGCTATTAACTTCAAAGATACTGCCTCCAGCATGGGAAGTGCTGGAGCCACAAATTGCAAGAATGAAGAGAATATTCGAGGGAACATTCTCTATATATTTGCTCTTTCTTACGCTTCCCCGGGCATCCTCTCCTGCGCGCCCTCTGACCACTGCCAGCTCTTCATATGCTCCTCACAGTGTGTTTAAATGAGATATGCAGCTAAAATTGGAGCCTTACAAATTCGCGTCCTCTCTATCTTTAAAGCATCTTATGAAACCACCGTCATCGGTCCCAGGAAAACAAACCCAGCTACTCCAGGAGGAGAAAAATCAGCTCCGTAGCCCTGACCGCCCTGGCTCGGCTGTCCTTTGATGAGCTCAGCTTCTCCAGTCTCCCCAACCAGGGAGAAATTAATGTTCCTGCAAAACTGAGACAAGGAGGAATGTGAGTGGAAAATAAACTCTCAGGGCAGAGGCAGAGCATCAGCGCTCCAAAATCCAAGGCTGCAGCCGGGTCCAGCGTGCAATGCGGCGCAATTTCTCACCTTTAACAGCAAATGCGAAATACAAGAGGTTTTGCAAGCAGACGAGAGAAAATGCCACCAAAATACCGCACGGCTGGTGGAGAGGCAGCTCTGAACCGCTCCTGACGTACCACGCACGCGTTTCTTCATCTTTCACAATCAGACATAAACCAGGGCAGTCGGTTGAGAGGGATGGAGGATTTGGAGAAACCCTTTCCTTTCCCCGAGGCCAGCCTGTCCCCGCGCCGCAGAGCCCAGCACCGAGACCCGCAGCAAGCAGCGCTCCAGGGACGGACCCAGCGGGGACTCTGGCAGGGGAAGGTCCTGCTCAGGGTGCAGGCGCTCATCTGGCTGAACAACTGCTCGTCTCATCAGTCCTCAATTGGCTCCTCGCCCTGCTCTCCAGTGGGGTACGGAGACCTGTAACCCATAGTCCTTCCAGCTGGCCGTCACCTGCCTAAAGCAGAAGCGTGACAAGGCGTGTGTGGCCCCGGACAGGCTTTCCCCAGCTGCGACCCAACCTCTCTCCACGCTAAACACAAATCATTTTGCAAACCCGGGATGTATGCAGCCAGAAACTGCAGCTGGTGATTGCTGGGATATGATCCATCTGGGTTACCAGATAACCTGCAGCACGGGGTTGTGCAAAGCAAGCTCCTCAAGTATGAGAACAAGATCACCTTCCTACCCTTGGTCGCTCTGAGCCCTGGGCACCCCCATGTCCCTTCCTTTCCCACCTACACACCTTGTGAGAAAGATGTCTGCATTTCGCAGGACAAGAAACATGTACAAAGCCTCTTCTACCAACTGCCATTTTAACACTGACGTACAAGCTTCTCCCTTGTCTGTTATCAGCTTTTAGAAAGATTTGGCCTAGCCCCGCTCTGCTAAAGCAGGACCGTGCTCCATCCCCACCACAGTCGGGGGACGCTAACGGCATCTCTGTTCCATCGCACAGCTTGGAAATGTATGAAAGCCCGGCTGTATGCCATAAAACCTAGTCTGGTTGTAAAATTCAGGTGCCCGATGAGGAGCCAAGGCAGCCAAGCTACCGTTTCCCCCCCATTGCAGATTTTTCTGGGTGCTGCTGAGCAAGTCATTGAATCTGCAGAGAAGTAGGCTCAAGCACCAGTATTTCCACTAGAAAAAAGCAAAACGTGGAAGAAGTGGGAAGCAAATGTGTTAACATCTTCAGTGCAAACACAGGAAGACTTCACAACCCCTGCTTCTTGCGTACTCATGCGCGCTGCCAACCATGTGAGCTCAAACACGGGTATTGGCTTCCTATAGAAATTTTTGAGGCTTTCTGTTGTTTAGGTCTGAGCAAAGGTCAGGCTGCAGCTCCCAGCGCCGCAGGCTCAGGCCCAGACAACCCCAAGGTCTTTGTGGAGCATCTGGACTCCTTTTGGGCGCCACATGTCAGATAATTCTATTTTGTAAGCATGCAAAAAAAAAAAGAAAAAAAAACAAAACCCTGGGGAAGAATGATAAAATTTAGCTCTTTCCAGACTTGGTATTTTGATGGCTGGAGCGGGGACGATTGTTCTCTGATATCTCATCTTTCTTGTAACAGAAACTCTAATCCAAAGAACCACTCCCTAGGAAGGCGTGAGACTTTGGTACTGACGAATGCACTTGGGAACAAAGCGCCTGTCCGCGGCGCGTGGCCCTGGGCTGTGTGGGCTTCACCCTGGAAAGCCACCGAGCTGCGGTTCAGTAAATCCCCTACCCATACAGAAGCACCACTGCCCTCTGACAGGATCATAGCTTGAAAAGTTAATACCAGGTCTCCTTCCCACTTCAAAGCCTCAGCAACGGTATTTGTGGTCTCTCAAGTTTGCTTTTATTGAGTGGAGAGCCTGGATTACCTACCGTGTTCAGCTCTGAAGAGGCAGATGAGCCCTTCCACCTTGGAAGATACATCAGGGAGCTAGAGCGGCAGATTTGGTATGCACAGCTTAGTTTTTGCCCAGATAGCTGCTCCACAGTGCTCCCCCAACTCCAAATTGCTTGTGGTTTCCCATGGCTGAGAGCACCTTTTCTGCTTGGGTCACATTGGCCCAAAACCTGTTCTAGTTGCCCAGGCTCTGGCGTGTCAGGAACGGCATTCCTTGCCCCTCTCAGTAAAGCAAGAACTCAGTTGGGGCAATTATAGGCTTTTGTCCTGGACTGAGAAATCTCCAATGGCTTTAACAAGTAGCTAAGAGATGGAGGGAACAAATCATCCCCTGGCACCACTCACAAGAGCCAGAGGTGCTGCTCAGTGGTCAATATGGAAACGTCAACGGCCAGAGCAGCGCAAGACTTACAAACTGATGCCCGAAAGGGTACTTTTCCAGAACTGCTAAGCAGATGGCTGGGATGCAGAAAGCCTGCACTCAGGGCAGGAGGAGGGCAGCGAGGCTGCCAGCATTGCACGTGCCATTTCTCTTCATGTTATTGCAGCAGGAAGGAAGACTACAGCCATAGGACACCCAAAACAAGGAAGCAAAGACATTGGCGAGTCCCCTCGCCAAAAATTTAGAGAGAGTGAAATGAGAAAGACGCTGAGGCGAAAGATCACAGTGCAGTAATGGCCAACACCGAGATGGTGTGACAGCCCTGGCCCAAACCCAATTTGTCATCACCAGTCCAGAGGAGCCAAGGACACAGTGAGGAGGCAATGGCTGGTGTTCCTCATCCTCCACGTCCTACGCAAGTGACCTGGCCAAGCCATTTGGACATGTCTTTGTACAGAGGGTATGAGCTTACTTAGAAAGATAGTTGAAATGAAAATCACCTTCCCCTTCATACAGCCTCGCTTTGCCTTTTCTTCCATTCGTTCCTACAAATAAAGTCGCGCTGGCTCTCCGTGGCAGGCAGCTATCTGAGGTTGGCTGTACGTTCGTAGTGCTTGCAGAAAACAGCACTAAGGCATTTGCATGAGGCTGAGCATTGCCAAGACAAGAAAAATTAATTTACTCAGATTTTGAGCAAGATGGAGGACACTCTTTTTCTAATTGGGATTGCAGGAAATGGTGTCTGTAACAGCAAGAACTGGCTTCATGGCCCAGGAAGACCTTCTCGCCCTACTCCCATCTTTTATTCTGCTGACCTACCCGTTCTAGTCAAGGGTACAGCTCTACGAACCCTCAGACGTTAAATGAATAGTTTTCTATCTTTGCCAATGGAAAATCTGAAGCTCTTGAAATGCCACAGATTCCTGCAAAAGGCACTGAGCTTATTGTTAAATGTGGCTTGGCCTGACACTTGACAGGGAGGATCTTCTTACTGTGTCTGTGCTTTGCGTTACTAAGCCCCACTTGAAGCAACAGGTTCTTTTGTGGATATTTAAATTCCTACTGACTGGGGGGCTCCTTCGTTTAAGCATTTTCAGTTGGGTTTTATGGATTTATTTAATATTCTCAGCTCCATATAACCTCAAGGGAAGCTGAGGCTTGGCTTTTAAGAAATTCAGATCCAAAGCAACCTCTTGAGATTGAGAAGGAGTCACGATAGCCAGCTCCGAGCACCCTAGCTGTGCTCCTTGCTTGTGCGGTTCTTGGGGTGCCCGAACAGGGACGTGGTCAGCCGCTGAGCTCATCCCTTCTGTAAGCGCGGCTTGGGGGACGAGTAACCCTGGAAGGGAAGGATGCAGGGAATATGCAGAAAGTGAATGACCTTTCTCCTCTCCCCAACTCCAATTTAGGGCACCAGGAGAGAGTCTTCACTTCAGCAACCTGCTCCCAAACCATCCCGAGTTTCCAGGGCCAAAGCAGATCCCACTGGAGCAGCATCCCATAGGAGATGCAGACAACTGAGCTCTTGCGGGAAGTGCTTTAAAATCCGTCTGACAGCATTATGGGAGCTTTCCAATTTCCAGCCAGACTGTATCTGTGCCACTTTAACCCCATTCTTCCTACACAGACAACGTTTTTCTCCTTCTCTGATAGTCATTATTCTGATTGGGATCCTACACCTGCAGTGCCTGGAGATTCTCAGCAGGGAAGTCATTCCTTACCGCCTGCGCCCCCACGGAAATTTTGGAAAGCAAGACCAGAGCGATTTCAAAGGCCCAGGAGCAAGAATACGTTCGTGAGAACAAGGCCCCAGGTAGCATTAGTAACATGGTGGGACACACGTCTGTGCCGTTACTCTGCAGAGGAGGTAGGAAACCCTGCAGTGCATTGCAGGATGCAAAGACACACAGCAAACAGATGGGAAGCCACGGGCATGAGTCGCAACAAGGGAAATTCCCACCAGACCTATGGAGAACGTTCTTCTCCACGAGAGTGCTGCAACTTTGGGACGGGGTTAGAGAGGTGGGGGGATGCCAGCCCTTGGAGATACTCAACACTCGCCTGGACAGATGCTGAGCACCCTCCTCCAGCTCTGGAGCCAGCCCTGCTCGGGGCTGGGGCTGGACGGGAGGCTCCAACTGTGTCCCCCAAGCCACCTCCCTAACTCCAGAGATCCCTTGCCAGCTCCCAAATGGGAGAAGGGCAACAGCTCTCCACCTTTGGCACTCAGGAGGGACCTGAGCAAGAAAGCTGAGATTAACTTGACCTATGGATAGTCTTAGCATCTGCCCATAGACTGTCCCTGAGGGAACGGCAGAGCAATAGTGACGGAGACTGGGACACACGGCAAGAGCTTCATCATAAGATCAACATCTTTAATCAACTCTGTCAGTGATGAGCCCTCAGGAGGCTCTTCCCCGCACCAGGAGATTGCTCCCTGGAGGCAGCTGTCCTGTTTGCATAACGCAGCTCTGACATCCCAAGGACAAATGGCCTAAAGGAAGCCCAGCTCCAGTGGCAGCAGGACACACGGCGTCCCTAGCACTTGTCCCAGCCCAGCCAGGAGGAGCCAGGCTTTTGGAGGGGAGCTCTGTAAGCATCCCCTCGCCCCCAGCTGTAACACAGCACCTTGCTCCCTAGGAAGCGGCTTCGAGGATGTGGCTTCCACAGCCCAGCAGCACCAGCGCTTGCTCTGCCAGGGACAGCAGCACTGGGCTCCCTCCTGGGTCCGAACTGGGAGCCTTTCACATCACTAAAGCCATTTAACTTCAGGAGGAAATGCTGGATTTGTTTTTTTTTTTTTCCAGGAAAAGACAAGTTAACCTTTCTGGGGATCAACATCAATGTTAAGGATGGTACCGCCATGGTACCGCCAGTACCACCACAGTAACATCACGGTACTGCTGTGGCACTACCACGATTCGGCAGGGTACCATCAGGTACCACAGTACCCTTGCTCTGATACTGTCACGGCACCATCAGTACCACCGTGGTGCTGCCCCGGTACGCTGGTACTATGATGATACTCCCATGGTGCTGCCACAACCCCGTGGGAGTGGGAAGGGAAATATTAGTCATCCACCGAGCCAGGAGCCTCCAGGACCACGAGGAAACACTCAAAGCAGCCCAAGGACCAAGGGAAACGGGATGGCAGGTGCTTAGCACTCACCGCCATAGAAACCAAGCGGGGTCCTCACCCCCTCCGCCACCACCCATCTGCACAGCTGGTGCACGGGGCACCCACCACAGGGATCAGCTAGAGCTGGGCGCACGGCCCCCACCCCACGGGATGCTGTTTGGCCGCTGGAGCACCCACAAACACCCCTTTGAACCAGCCACCCGCCCCCCTGCCGCTCCCAGCCTTCCCACCCAGGCTCCGTGCCTGCCCCCTCCCGTGCCAGCCGGCTCTCCCAAAGGGAGAGAAGACAGTAAGTTTGGCACAACCAGTTTGACTCCTGGGATGGATAGAAAAGAGGGGTGGGAGCAGAAATCCTTCCCATTCTGCTGCCCCATTTTTTGGCTGGGGTGCTTCTGGAACAGCCAGGGGCTGTGGTCAGAGACAGAACGAGGAGCGCATGGTTCAACGTGGCCTTTCCCTAAGCATCACGATAAAACAGCCCTTCAAAAAAGACCCATAAGAAACTGTGCTTGAGTGAAACCATTTTTTCTCTTGGTGGGTTTCCAGCAGTGCTGTTTCTCCCGCGGGCCGGCCCAGCCTGCTCTCCAGCCCGGCTCAGCAGCACAGCGCAGGCTTGGCTCAAAAACCTCCTGCTAAACCCCCATCAGCTCTGCTCAGCTCTTCTCCCCTGTGCTCAAGAAGAACAGGCCAAGAGCCGATTTCTCCCCTATTCTAAAAGCAGCACAGAGCTACCCCAGAGGATCCCGGGAAGACGGCTGATTTTACCCGTGGGAAAGGAGGGCAAGCTGTCCTAAGCAGGACAAGCTGATGAACTTTTGTGGCCTGGCTCAAAGAAGCGAGACTCTGAGGGACCCTTTGGGGCTGTTTTTGGGGAGATGCTGCAAGGGGCCGGGCATCGCATTGCCTCCGGGTGCCCCGGTGCTGTCTGCAGGGACAGGTTCCCCTGCAGTGGAGGTGCCCCGAGCCCTCCTGGGCTACCCTGAGCAGCAAGGGGATGCTCTGGGAGGGGGTGGCAGGGAATCATGTCCTTGTCACTACCTGCAGAGCCATTGATGCTGCCGGAGCGAGGAGGTGCCGCAGGGACAGCTCAGCCTTCGCTGGTGCAGGGGCTGTGTCTGCACCAGGCGGGCTCTGCCCAGCGCCAGGGCTCCGGCGAGACCCCGCACCAGCTCCAGCACCAGCCAGGGAATAGGCAGCTGGAAATCCCTGCGGAAGGGCGGCGAAGGCAGCAGCTCCTTCTCTTGTGGGCCGGTGCGTGGCAGCGGCTCTGGCAGCCCCCAGCCCCACAGGGAAGGTTTTGGGGTGGCTCAGCCGCAGCCAAGCACAGCTATTTCCCATGCCCGTCTCCTAGCAGGGTAACATTCCCCCGACGCCCCGACGCCTCTCCCCCCAAAACGTGCCCCACCGCACGCCGCCCGCCAGCAAACGCACCCCGGCAGCCCCCTTACCTGGGGGAATCTGTCTGTCCGGTCGCATCCGAGCCCGTCCATCGCTCGCAGCGGCCTAACGAGCTCCGGTGCGGAGCGAACCCACCGGGGGTCCGGAGGGGGACCGCGGAGGGTCCCCGGGGACTCTTCCTGGGGCTGGGGTGCTCCGGCCCCCTCCGGCCCCGGGGACAGCTGGCAGCTCGCCCTGTCCCTGTCACCCCCCGCGCCTCCACGCGTGCCCGGGGCTGCGCAGGCGGAGGCCGCGGGGACGGCATCGCCCGCTGCCGCCTGCGGTGGCTCCGCACCGGGCACCCCCGGCTCCGGCTCCTGCATGGCTGGGGCAGGGCGCTGGGCTCAGCCGCTGCCGGCGAGGGCTCCCCGGGGCTCCGGGAGCCGCCACGGAAAACCCGAAGGCATCAGAGCCGCCGCGGCGGCGGGAGCAGCGCGGGCCGCGCTCCCTCCCGGCGGGGACGGGGACGGAGGCGGCGGCAGCAGCAGCATCCCTGCGCCGGGGGAGGCTCCATCCCCGCCTGGATCCGCTGCCGCCCCCCCTTACACAGCGTACAAAGGCTGCTGCCCGCTGCCCTCAGCCCCCCGCCGCCCCCGGCCCCATGCCCGCCGCCCGCCCGGCCCGGGATGAGGTCGCGGAGGGGCCGGGGGAGCTGCCAGCCCCTCACCGTGGCTTCGGGCAGCCCCCGGCGCAGACGCTGCCCAGTCATCAATATTAAACCGGGCCGGGCACCCCGGGGGGGGGGGGGGGGGGCGCCGCCAATAGCGGCGGCTCCGCCGGTTTCCATGGCAACGGTGCGGGAAACGGGTTTGCTGCCTATTGATGAGGCAGCGAGGGTGATGCGGGGGGGGGGGGGGGGGAGCGGCCGGGCTGCCCCCCACAGCCCCCTGCATCCCATCACCCCTCTGCACTGCAGGGTTGGGGTCCCTCGGAACCCCGCACACCCCATCACCCCTCCACACGCTGGGACTGGGGTCCCTTGGAGCCCTCTGCACCCTGCTGGGAGGGGGGTTTTGGGGGCACCAGCGACCCACAGCACCCTGGGAAAAAGGATCCCTTTTTCCTGGGAAAGCCAGTGGGTTTTTCCCCCTTCCCTCCCGCCCTGATGATCGCTGGGGCAGCTCAGCTCTGCCCCGGGGATGCTCGCACAGCTTCCCTCGGGGCGAGCAAAACCTCAGCCCCCACCAACACGGCCCAGGGTGTTGGAAACGACCCCCTGCTGAAAACCAGGGGCTGGGCCCTGCCTGCAGCCTGCCCAGGGCAGGGGCTGCGGTGGGCAAGGGGCAGAGGGTGGTGGGAGCAGGGAGGGAGGCGGGGACGATGCGATCCAGGGAGACAGGAGTTTGCAGCATAATGCTGTAGCGAAGTGGGGCACTGCCATCGCTGAGCACACCCAGAGCAGGCAGACACGTGCTCCGTCTCTCTCTGCCTCCTCCCTGCCTTGCTGCGTCTTTGATGAAGATCGCCTCATTCATCAGGCTGCACGGTGCTAGCGGTGCTCAGGGGAAAGCCATCAGGCCACCCTGGGGGACATCTGGCTGTCCTTGCTCCCCAGCCCCCTTCAAAGCTCGACCCACTGCAGAGCACGGTTTGAGGATCCCAAACCCAAGAGGGGTGGCACAGCCCTCACACCCCCGCTGAGCGGCTGGGGACAGGTCCTGCCTCCCCACGTCCTTGCGTGCGGCAACAGCTCCCAGTGCCGCCGCTGGTGCCTCCCCACTGCGGGGTGGGGACAGCATCTGGCGTTTCGCAGCATCGCTCCCTTTGCGGTCACAGCTCCTGCAGCAGGAGAGCCCGCTCTGGGCCTCCCGCGCCGGGGGAGGTACCGCGCAGGGGGTCTCTGGTGCGCCTCTCAGACGCCGCTTTGGGGGCACCCCCTCGGGGAGCTCCATCAGCACACCCCGGTGTGCGCCGTGCAGGTGTGTCAGCTCTTGAAACGGGCGCCATTGGCTATGCGTCACCTCTGCCTGAGCAGAGGCACAGGCTGATCGCCACCAAGACAGTTCTTTCTCACTGCTGACTGCAAAGGGTGCAGATGACCCGCTTGGAGGGAGCCCTGCACTGTGGGGAGCTACCACCAGGTCTAACAGTCTCGCATGCAGGAGCCTGCCATCCCACCCAAATCCCAGATCTCCAAGCCGCCTGTTTTTAAGGAGTGCATGTGCGTGGTGGGGGAAAGCACCAAGCTGGTGATGAGCAGCAAATGCAGCCAACGGACCAGACGGACGATTCCAGACAACCGATTCCACCTTCCTGCATTTTCTGGTACTTGTGTACCTTCAAAACACCAGCTTAAGTGACCCCTTCCCCTCCAGGCACAGCTCAGGATGAGTCCCACCACCTCCCGCTGCTGGGTTCCCCCCCGGTCCCTGCCCCTGGCTCTTTCCCCCCTGGGGAGACACCCGGCAGGACCTCCGGGTGCTGCACGAGCGTGGAACGAGGCCCGGGTGCTGCACAGCTCGCTGACGAGACAGAACAAGCGGGTTTCATTAGCAGGAGGCAAGAGCCAGCAGTGGGAAGGGAAATGCACTGCTGATAAGATCGCGTGGTTGCGAGCAACGCGCACGCCGCTCACAGCGCAGCCTCCTTGGAAACCCTGCTCCGGCACATCTTGTTTTGCACTTCCACTGCCATGTGCTGCTCGCTGTCTTTGCTCGTCTCATCTGGGACGTGCTGCCACCACGGTCCCCTGGGCAGATCTTTGCTTCTCCCACTCGCTCGTGCCAGACCCACGTGGCTGCATGGCGCTCCCAGGACCTGCTACTCTGGAGAAAGAGGGGCCAGGGACAACCCAGGCTCAATTCTGGATCTCCCACAGCCTTCACTGAAGGGCCCAGTTAGGTGAGGTGAAGGCACCAGAGGGGATGTCCACACACCCTCCACCACCAGCCCTGGGGAGAAGGTGTCTCCTGAGGCCCTGAACTTGGGAAGCTAGAGATGATCTTTCATACCTTGGCCAGCCTACAGCTATTTAGCCAGCTAAGTCATGGCTACAGACCATCCTTAGAGAGGAGAGAAGAGAAATTCATCCGGGCTGCTAAACAAAGACTCCGTGGCTCAGGAGCTCCCTGAGCTGCAAGTCAATGAAGTCTTCATGAGAGCTATGGAGATGGGGTGCTACAAGCATCCCTGGTCCCCCAGGTATCTGCTGGGGGGCTGTGCTCCCTGTAGAGGGATGGGCCAAAGCCCTTCCTAGAAAGATCCTTGAAGCTCTCCCAGGACAGGGGAAACCACGGCTCAGGGATAGGAGGTGATTACATACAGTAACTGATGAAAAATGGGTGATATTGGAGAGCTCAAGGTCAACAGCTCAAGTCTGGGGAGATGAAAAAGGATCCCAGCAGAGCCCTCCAGCAGCACCCACTGCTCTCCAAAGGCCTGCAAGGAGCCAGGGCTGTGCCTGTTGGTGCAGGGACGGGGGTACAGCGCATGGTCCCCCAGGGCCTCCCGCCCTCTTCTGTCAAGGAGCAGCAAGGACTGGGCTGCTCCACAGTGGGCAACAAATGAGAAGCCAAGCATGACCCCAGCACACTCACAGGCTCCTCAAAATCTGGGGAGCCATCCCACGGCTTTTGAGCAGGACACTGATAACAGGGTCCCTTAGCAGGGGCCATCCAGGAGACAAAACCAAACACAGGTTTACCTACATCAAAGCTCAGACAAAGACTGAAGACCCAGGGCTGAGCTTTAATGCTCCTGGCCCAGGGGCAGCAGGTCCACAAGGTGGGGCCCCAGATGAGGCTGCTCAGGGCAATTAAGACCAATTAGTGCCTGCTGGGTCCTGTTGAACTCCTCCTCTGGCTCTGGGGATGGCACTTGGCAGGGACCAGGAGGAGTTCATGGGAGCTCCGCTGTGGTCTCAGCTGGGGAAGGAAGCATGAGGATGAGCACCGGGGGCCATGCCAGCCCTGGGGGACCTGCACATGGGTGCGGGGACGGTGACATGTGTGAACCCTCACGGGCACCTCCAGATTGAGGTGACCGATGGGTGCCAACCCATTTCCACCTTTCCGGCAGATCCCTGGGGATGGCCCCAGTGAGACGGCCCCTCCTGAGCTGACGCTGGTGCCCGCAGGAACAGGCACTGACACGAGTGGGCGCCTGCTTTTCCAGCAGAGTCCTTCAGCTCCCGCTTCCCACCTCCGTGCACCCGCCCCGGGGCCAGGGGGTTGCTGTGACACGTCCCGGAGCAGCTCCAAGGAGGAGATGCGAGTGGCCATGTTGCCCACGCTTGCTCTTCCCCCTCATCTCGTCACCCCAGCAGCACATGGCTGCTGGCGGGACCGTGCCGTGGAGCAGCACGAGGACCAAACCCCAGTTAAAAATAACCTAGCAGAAAAGGGGACATGATGGGCTGGCCCTGCCAGGGGTTGCAGTGCAGCCCCAGACATGGTGGCCTGGCACAGCGCGGTGTGGAAACACCATTACATGCACTGGGGCTGGCGCGGGAGAGACTGGCTCTGACTCCAGACGCCGGCAGAGCCTGGCCGGGTGGCTGTCGGTGCCTATAGCCCTCCCCAGAGCCGCCCCGGCAGCACTGGGACGGGCACCCGCACCCTCCGCAGCACCCGCAGGGGGCTCAGCCCCAGCCCCTGCCCGGCTCGGGGCATTTCTGGGTTTGCGCAGCAGCAGGGAGCCGGGCCGCGCAGCCTCTGCGGCACCGAACGGGCAAGGCTGCGCGAGCCGCGGTCCTTCAGAGACCAGGAGTTCGCCCCAATAGGGAGAGGACACGTTTCCTTGCGGGAACCTGCCAAAATGCATTCGGTATGGAGGGAAGGCACTAAAAAATGGAGTTTGTTTTTTTTTAAAAAAGAAAAAAGTAGCAGTTTCTGTTTTGCTGCTCTCAGCAAGAAACTTGTTTCCAAACGTCTCTCCCGGCAGCGTATGCTGAGTGGCTGTAATATTCATAACCACAATAGTCCTCGATCAAAAACATTCAGTATTTACCCTTCCCAATACTTGAATATTCATTATTAGGAGGTGAACTTCAAAACTTTTGCATGTTAAAAACTTGGACTTGCTTTGCCTTTCCAGTGCACAGCAAAACGAAAGCTGCTCAGGGCGGTCTGCGCTGGCTGCTTGGGGGGTTTTTTTTAGCCCTTTTTTGTTTTTACTGTTTAAAAACTTGCCTCCTTGTGACCATGACGACAGTTTTGATTTGATTTTTTTTTTTCCTTCCGCATCCCCTTCGAACAGTCACAAAGCCAGGGAACGTGGGAAAGCCGGGACAGCAAAAAGAAGCAAAACACCCCGGTCCTTTCTGGCCAGCCCAGGGAGGGGGGGTCAAAGTGAAAGAAAAATACCCCAAACTCAATAAAAACACCCACAAATGCTCCCAAGACCAGCACAATAAGTTTTACAAACTGTGGAAGCTTTCCATTAATATTTGGGCTCAAAAAAGGAAAGAAATACGTATTTTTAATTTTTTTTTTTTTTTTTCTATTTTTAGATGCTCTCTCCCACGAGCAGGAGATGGGGAGTCAAAGCCAAGGGTGAAGATGCCTGGGGGGGTTGGGAGCTGATGTTTGGGGAACAGGGACCCTGCTCCTGCGTCCCTGGAAGCCGGGTTGGTTTTAGACCCCCCGGGAAGGAGAGGCCAGGGGTGGGTGGCTGGAGGGAAAGAGGGACCATAGGAGGGTCTCTTTGCTCCACGTGGCCTTGCGACCGTGGCCGGGGCTGCCACGGGACACGGCAGCTTTGCCGGTGGGCCTTGGGGGACTGAAAGTGAGAGCCCCACATCGATGGGCTGAGATTTGCCGGCTCCTCTTGTTTCCACCACCCCCACCTGTGGTCCCACCAAGGCTCCCCCAGGGCTTTGAACGTGGTCTCCAGCAGCGTGCAAGCTCGCGGTGCCACCCGCTGCGGGACAGCCCCGCTGCCCGTGGCCCTGGGCCCTGCAAATGTCTCTTCCCTGGTTTTGCGTTTCCCAGGAACAGAATAAAAAAGTCCACAAGTCAATGCCAAAAGAGTTTTATTTAGCAGCCCCTCGCCCCGCTGCACCCAGCAATCATTTAGCAGCACAAACCCATCCGGGAGCCCCCGTCCGCCTCCCGTGCCTCTCTCCATTGCACGTGGCCACCACCACCCAGCTCTTCCCAGGGCTTTGCCACGTGGAAAATGAAGATGAGGGAAGAAAAAAAAAAAATGGGAATTGGAGGCTTTGCTACCTACCTGGCCTCCCAGCATGGTGCTTGCTCCAACCCGACAGGCCCCTCCGCCGCGCACGTGGGGCACCGGGCCACGCGGCCCCTCTTCCCCACGTGGCCGGTCCCCAGGTGCCAGAGGGACAGCGGGGAAGAGCAGAGCATCCGCAGCCTGGGGAGGGTGGCAGAGCCCATGGGGCCGGCAGCCGAGCGCGGGCCCCCTCCCGTGAGCCAGGCACAGGCCCGTCCTCTGCTCTCGGACTGCGCGCAACTCGTGACAGGCACATGGGTCGCGACGGTGCTCTCTTCTCCGTAGCCCACAGTACACTCATCCATAAAGTAGGAAACACTACACCCTGCAGTGCTGTTTAGTAGTGCTTTCTACTTTATGGGTGACTGCACTGTCTCTCAGTCGGTGTCCGGCGGCTGCTCTCCTCCGGCGAAGTGCTCGCTTCCGCCCGCGCGGGGCCCATGCGGCCCCGCCATGGGGCCGCTTTCGGCGTCAGCATGGCCAGGGACGCAAATTGCAGGGCTGGTCTTGCCCAGGGGGACAGAGAGCCTCTGCCAGCATCATGTCCCGCCTCGGGGAGCCATGCCAGGCATGGGGGACATCCTCATCCCCACGGCAGAGATCTTGCCTTGTGCTCCCTCGTCTCCCCTAAAACCCCATCCTGGGCACAGGGGACATCCTCACCGTGTCCCCATGGGCAAGACCCTACCTCATACGCCATCGTCCCGCCTCAAGCCATATCCTGGGCACAAGGGACATCCTCACCTTGTCCCCAAAGCAAGGAAGCCACCTAATACCCCATCCTGGTCATAGGGGGCACCTTTGACTTGTCCCCAAAGGAAGGACCCCACATCAGACCCTGTCCTGGTCATAGGAATAAGCTTTCACTTGTCCCCCAAGGTGGGACTCCACGTAATACTCCTTCCTGGTCATAGGAGACCAATTTGACTTGTCCCCAAAGCAGGGGACCCCACCTCAGACCCCATCCTGGTCACAGAGAACCCAATGGCCTTGTCCCTGCTGGTGGGGACCCCACCTCAAACCCCATCATCCCCTCTCAGACCTCATCCTGGTCACAGAGGGTGTTTGCTTTGCCCCCATGGGGAGACCTCCACCTCATACCCCATCCGTTTCACCTAGGACTCCCCACGGGGGAGACCCCACCTTGAACTCCATCGTTGCCCTTCAAACCCCATCCCGGTCTCAGAGGACCCCCTCTCCTGGATCCCAAGAGTGACATCCCACCTCAAACTCCATCGTTGTCCTTCAAATCCCGTCTGCGTCACAGAGTTCCCCCTTGCCATGTCCCCATGAGGGGACCCCACCTAAACGGCACCCTGGTCACAGAGGACTCCTTTGCCTTGTCCCCGTGGTGGGGAGCCCGTGGCAAACTCCATCCATGTGATGGGGACCCCTTGCATTGCCTTGTCCCCATGGTGGAGACCTCAACTAAATGCCACTCTGGTCACAGAGGACTCTTTTGCCTTGTCCCCATGGTGGGGGTTCTATGGCAAACCCCATCCCTGTCACCCTTGAAATGTCCCCATGGGTGACCCCACCTTAGCCCCCCATCCTTTACCAAAGACCCCTTGCCCCATCCCCCTGCCCCTGAGGCCATGGGAGCTCTGTGGCCTGGGGCTCCCCGTGGGACCCCCCCCGTGCCCCATCTGCCAGCCACATGGAGACCTTTTGATGCCCCCATTGCCCTTTGGGCCAGGTGGTGTGGTCACCTGGAGGTCCCCGTGCCCGAGGCCACGCAGATCCTAGCCCCGACAGCCTCACCTCACCTGCCCCGCCAGCCTCTGCGTCCACCCGCTCCTGTCCCCGCTGCCACTGAAAACCCTCTGGGTCGCACTTCTGCTTCGGGTGCTTCCCGCCTCCGCCCGCCCGCCAGCGCGGTGCCTCCTCCCCCTGCACCGCCCCGCTGCGCCCCGCTCCCCGGGATGGGGGGGCACCCCCTTACCTGCCATCAGCCCCCAGCACCCGCTGCCCCCTTTGCGGCGGGATCGGGGCTGCGGCCGCCAGCACCCCAGGAGACCCCATGCTGCTCCTCGAGCGCCACGTGGGCGCCTCGGATGGGTCCCCCCATTACCGGGTCGGGGCGCGGGTGGCCCACGCTGGGTGCCGATGGCCCATGCCAGGTGCTGGTGACCCACGCCGGGTGCCGGTGGTGCATGCCAGATGCCGGTGGCCCACGCCAGGTGCCGGTGCAGCAGGGTGCTGCATGGGGTGATGGTGGTGGCCGGGGAGCAATGGGCCCCTGAGGGGAGCGGGTCCGCTTTTAACCCCATCCTGCCCACGTGGCCCCAACCACAGGAAGAGCCGTAGCTGCTGAGGAGATAACGGTGCACGGTCCCACCCAGCGCCACCCCACAGCCCGACCGCAGCCGGCCCAGTCGTGGGGCGAGGGGCGGCCACTGCCAAGCGCCGGAAGCACCGTTGTAGAGCAGCCGGTTACGCTCTCCTGGGCTTCGCTGCTGAGAGCGACAAACATGTTTGTGCAAAAAAAAAAAAAAAAGAACAGAAAAAAAAAAAGGTCGCTTGCACAGGGTGACAGTAACCAAATCCCCCCCCCCCCTCCCGCCTGCCTGGGGGCAGGGATGGCCACGCAGCTCCACTGTGTCCCCTCGCCCTGTCCTGGTGGTGGTGGGACCTGCACAGGAGTGAGATGTTCCTGACCACGGAGAGAGCTTATGGAGGGGCTGGGAGCCCATGGTGGGGGTCTGCAGGATTCAGGGTGCTGCCCGGTGGTAAGGGCGAAGTAGGTGGGGAAATGGGTGCCAGCGGGCTGCGAGCCAAGCTTGCTCTTTAGGAAACTTGTCCAAGAGACCTCCTGGAGCCTCTCACCCGCCCAGTGCTCTGCAACACCAGACTCCCCGGCCCCAGGCAGCTGTAACGGCCGACGGGGACGTGAGG
Source organism: Platalea leucorodia (assembly GCF_965183815.1). Classification (NCBI taxonomy): domain Eukaryota; kingdom Metazoa; phylum Chordata; class Aves; order Pelecaniformes; family Threskiornithidae; genus Platalea; species Platalea leucorodia. The sequence continues at coordinate 1,257,658 of NC_138838.1, forward strand.
CCCCCAGGAAGAAAACCAAAAGCCGGGTTTGCAGGGTTTGCACGTCCAGGTCGCAATGGCTGCCGCTGCCTGATGTCACCGGGGCTGGCGCAGCCGCGGGACGGGGAGCAGGGGGAGTTTGCACAGCCGGCACCGCGCTGGGTGCCAGAAGCACGCCCTGCTCCAAGGCTGGGTGAAGCTGCCCATTAAACTAGATTAAAAACTACGAGCTAAATCCACAAAAGTGACTGTAAATGGGACCGCATCAGTCTGTGCAATAGTTTTCATGCAGCTCTGCAAAAGGCTTTTTTAGGCCAACGCGATTCACTCTACATTGATAATCTGGACGGAAATGTTAAAAAAAAACCAAAAAAACGTACTGGTGAGGTTTGCAGAAGGCAGAGGAAGAGCGAAGTCAAAAATAACCGAGCAGCGGCACAGTCAGAAGTGATTTGACTCGAGCAGCACATGCGCTGACGACAGCACGTAGAAGGGGCTTTGGCGGAGAGGGAATTGGTCGGGAAACTCTTTCCAAACCGAGGTTGAATTGCTCAAAGAGTTTCACTGGGGAAAAAAAAAAAAAACAGAAATGGCTGGAGCAAGCCCGTCTGCCTGCCCAGCCAGCCCTGTCCCTGCACCTCCGGCCCCAGGGGGCTGCCCTGTCTCCCTCCCTTCACTGGCCCTGTGCCTGTCTCCATCCCTTGTGGTCACCAGGCTGGGGACATTGTGCTCCCCGCACTGGGGTGAAACTCAACAGGGAAATCTAAGCAGGCATTGGTGATGTCTCTATGGGGTCCGTTTGGCAGCCGATGCAGCTCTGACCCGGGAGAGCATCCCTCTGCCGCGCCAGAGGCATGTGGCGAGCAGCTCCTTGCCGGCCGTGGAGGCCACCACGTGCACGGCTGCTCCCACGTGAAGCTGGGCTAGGTGCCTCCTGAGCTCCCCGAATTAGCCCTCCTGGGGACACCTGAAATGCGTGAACATCATTTTGGGTGTGTGAGCAGGTTGTTCCTGACCCAGAGACCCCCTCCCCGGAGACAGCACCCAGCACTGTCAGCCACCTCGGTGCCACGGGACGGTCCCCAGCGGTGGTGGGTGCCATCTCAGGGGGTCAAAGTTGCACAGCGTACAGGCACCCATGATCTTACAGCAGAGCCGAGGAGCCTTTTTCAGGGCAGCCAGTGGGAGCTTTGGTCCCAGAGGTGCTGCTGAGGGACTTTCCCCTGTGCTCCGGGGTCGGGGCCACGTTTCTTGCAGCGTGCATTGCTCCCACGACAAGCCGGCCCCTGCTAAATACAGAGGGCTGGGAGGCAGGGGGTGAAGGTGAGAAGCCAGGCCCTCGCGAGAAAAGGCCCATTTAAGGCTAGCCATGTCGCAAAGCAAGATGAAGATGTGTTCCCTAAAGGAGGCAGCTGGGAGGCACCGCGCCGCAGGGCAAGATGTCAGGGGGAGGGCGAAGCACGTGGCCAGTGCCGGGGGACGCTGCGGGGACCGCAGCGGGGAAGGAGCCGTGCCCTCCCAAAACAGGGCTCTCCGGCAGAGCACTGCCCACCGCCTGCCTGTGCTGCTGCCTGCACCCAGCCGGGTGCCGGCGTGCCGAGGAGCCGTGCGGGAGGGCCGCGGGCGCCTTCCCGGCAGGGAAGTGGGGGGAGGCGACGCTTCTGCTTTCCCCGGCCTAGCACGAACCAGGAGACATGACATTTTGGGTGTCCCGAGCTGGTTTCCTTCTGCCAGCAGCGGCCACCCGCCGCCTGCACTGCCTCTTGGAAAGGAGGAAATCAGCAGATCTTGTTCCTCGGGCTCAGACGAGGAGATCTGAAAGTCTCCAACTGATGATGAACTTATCACATCCCCTGGCCATTGGTTAATTTTATTGACCGGCAAACGAGGCTGCGGGAATTTCTACCCCAGCCCTCGGCCCTGGATCAGTGGTGCGGCTCTGCTCAGCACGCCCGACTGAAACAGCTCCCAAAGGGCTGAGAGCACAGAGGCTTTTGGGGGTTGGGGGAGGCTGAAACGGCTGCGTTTCCTCTCCCGGGGACCCTGCAAGAGCATCCGATCCCCAGCGCTCCCAAGGCCCCTCTCCACACCCTGCCCACCTGCTCGGCATCACCCGGGGACCTGCCGAGGGACCCCCAGGGTGGTCGGTGCTGCTGCTCCCCGGCATGCAGCTCCCTGACCCACCATGGCTCCCTAACCCAAACCGTCTCCCACCATGGCACCGCTCCGCTGGTTCGGCCCTCCCCTGCCCTTGTCTCGGGGCACCCAGATGTGGGTCGGACACCCGCAGCATCCCCATGCACCCAGGGTGCCACCCAGTTTTTGCTCTGTCTTGAGCACCAAGGGTGCATCGCCTCCGCCACCCCCCAGGACGCAGGCTCCCCGCTGCCCCGTGCGACACGGGCTGTTGCTCTTCCAGTAACTCTCCCAGTATCGGCAAGCACAGGGGAGCGGGAGCTGGGGACTCGGGGGGGTAGCAGCGACGCCGGCCCCAGCCCACGGGCAGGGGGAAGGGCCCTTGTTGGACCGCGCAGCCCGAGCGCTGCGAAAGCGCTGATATTTCTTATCGCGCCTTGCAGCAACTTCCCCTCCTCGCCTGCGGTCGTGGCGCTCGCTGCACGCAGGGGAAGTGGCGGCCAGGCCGGCTGCCTTCGGCCCCTGCGCTGTGTTTAAAGGAGACGAACTCCTGCCGGCACCCTGGCCTGTGGACCCGGCGCTGTGCCAGGGGCAGGCAGCTGCCTGCTGCCCAGCCGTGCCCACGTGGCTCCCATCCATCCAGCACCTCGTGGGCCTGAGAGCTGTGCTGGAGGAGGAGGAGGAAGGGGGTGGTCTCACCCAAAGCCTCCCTGAGCCCCCTCCACTGCCCTGGGGCCAGTAGGAAAGGGGGTCTGCTAGCCACTGGGTCCACAGCCCCACTGGCACAGACAACAAGTAGCGTCTCCTGGCCATCATTCTGCCAGACCCCAACAGAGTCACAGTGCCTCAGTCGTGTCACTGTTAACACTGAAGCCTAATGACTGTGTTCCTGACACAAGCCACCATATCCCCTCGGAGAACAGGGGACAGAGGCGCAGGGACAGGCATAGGTCGTTCTGCTTTGCAGCGCAAGGGGTGACCTCAAAAAAGACCCCTGGGAGCAAGGGCTCTGACCTGATGATGCTCCTGGAGAGCGTGAGGAGGGCTGCTGCTGCACCAAAAAAAATCGGGTGCCAAAGCCAGCTCCTGAGAGCTTTTTGGATGGGCAGAGCATTGTTTGCCCCCCTCCTGCCAGGCACAATGGGGCACAAGGAGGAACTGGAGCACCCGGGGCATGGTCGAGCACCCACCTCTGCGCCCAAAAGAGAGGTGAGGCCCATGGGACTGAGCCACGTTTCACCACCGGGCACCAGGATGCTGGGGTGGGCTCCCCATGCGCGCCCAGCCTGACCCCACTGCCCGCACCCTGCCTGTCCCCCTGGGAAGCAGCGCTGCCGGCGGGGCCGGGGTTGGAGCGAGGCCGTTAAAAGTGAGTCAACTAGAAACTGCCGGGTGAAACAGGCGGCGAGCGGGAGGCAAATGAGAGCGCGAAGGGAAACCTCAAAAAGCCGAAGTGACGCGCCGGGGCGGGCGCGGGGACACACACGGGTTAACGCGGGCGCCTCGCTTTGCCCATATATAGACAAATCGTGGCCCGTCTGCGCCAATGACGGGCGCGGGACCGTTGGGCTGGTGCTGGCGGGGCACAAAGTGCCCCGTCATTTTCCATGTCACCTGCTGCAACCGGCCTCGCAGGTGGGGGAAGGGGAGGCCATGGGTCGGGGGGCCCCGGCGCCCCCGGAGAGGCCCCCCACAGCACCCGGCGCCGCATTGCAGTGGCACAGATGAGCGATTCCTGTTTTCCCCTTTCCCACCTTAATCCAAGGGTTGTGCAACCTCCCGGGGTGCTCTGTGCCAGGGTGGGCCCGTTTGGGATGGAGGATGCTCCGGGACAGAGCCCAGCAGCGATACGGGGAAGGAGGGGTGAGAGGACCACCAGGCTGTGGACCTCCCAGGGCAGGACGGGCTCAGGAGATGCGGGGCTGAGCCCTGTGGTGACAGTCCCTCCTTTCCCAGCAGTCCCTGGCCCCACTAGAACAAGGTGCGGGAAGAGCTGAGCATCTCCGAGGTCTGGAGACCCCGAGGAGGGGGCACAGGCACCCAGGGCTGCCAGGAAGCATCTCCCCAAACCTGGCACTGATGGCACCTTTCCAGACCGGCTGGGCCAGGCGATGCTGGCAGAGCGGTATCAAAGCCCCCAGCCTGGCCAAGGGGCCGGATCCTGCAGCCACCGGGGCGTGCGGACACCCTGCCCTGTACCATGCCCCTGGGCTGTTTGGGGACCCACCAGAGGAGGTGAACGTCCTCACCCAGATGTATCCCAGGGCTCTGTTTGGGCACTCAATGGCTCTTCTGCAACCGCCCGTGCAGGAGGACCATTCCCTTGGGGGGAAAAAAGTCCCTTCCAGCGCAGCGCCTGCTTTGGGCAGAGCCTGGGTGATGCACATCTGGTCAGGAGGAGGAAGGGCAAGTGCCACCCGGGCTGCAGCGGGAGGTCCGGGGGAGCTGGGGATACCATCAGGTTCTCAAATCCCTCCTGTGACTGCAGCTGTGGTCTCGCTTCGCTATTTGCCCTAAGGAAATGTGCCCTCGGCACCCCCGGCGACCTCCGCCATCAGGGTGAGACCCCGCTCTGCCCCACCAACCCTTGGCATCTCCCCTTCCCGCGATGCAGAGCTGCAGGAGCAGACCAGGGAGGGGAGAGGTCTCAGCCAAGAGGAGGTCGGGGACCCTCCACCAGCTTCTCGTGTCCTCCCAGCCACCAAAACCCCAATGCTGTCGGCTGAGCAGTGGGTTTAGAGGTGTCCACCATGAAGCAGCTTAGGGCCTCTTTGCAGACAGCACTGAGCTTGCAAGGGGTGGCAGAAACGTCTTCACTTGCCCTTTGCGGGCCTAATTCAGGAACCGACAGCCCACCAGCCTGTCTCTCCTTCACAAAGCAGAGCCCCCTCCTTCCACTGCAACTCCTGAGGGGCAAACACCCAGAGGACCCATCATACATCAGAGCTCCCCGTTTTCCCTGCAGATCCCCTCAGCAGGGAACACTTCCCAGTTCCTCACCCACCCGCCTCCACCGCCGGTGCCCCAGGAACCCCTTGGGACGGCGCACGTGGCGGCCGTGCCTCGTTTCTGCCACGCTTTGAAAGCTTTCGTAGGTGCCTGCACCTCCAAAACCTGCACCCATCCCCTCTGCAGCCCGTCCAAACGGCTGCTGCCGAAAGCTGGCTGTGGGCCCCCTCCTCTCCGCACCACATCAGACACGCTCAGATGCCTCGGTGGCTTCTGCCCACGGGCCCTGACGCGGAGGTGATGGGTGGGATGGGCCACCCGTTAACGGCATGCACGGCGGCGTTGCCATCCTTGCTCCAGCAGTGCTTCACCCCGGCCCTGGGCCGGCAGCACGGGTACCAGGACAACCCAGGTCATCTTCCCCTGCACCTCCACCCTGCCAAGGTCTCCTCGGCCAGTTTCCAAGGAAAACAGTTTTAAACTGGGGTTTGTTTTGTGGTTTTTTCCCCCCCAGCACCTACTGCCAAGGGTCTCCGCACCCCTGCGGTAACCAGCCCCCCCGGGCGCACAGGGACAGCCGAGAGGCACCGGGGAAAGTCCACGTCCACGGGCTGGAAGGCAGCGAGGCAGCAAGTGCAAGCAGATTTAGGGTAAAGCAGGCCTGATGCTGCTGCAGCTGGTCCTGGGCAGCACCTCTGCCTGCTTGCCGTCGCACCAGCACAGAGGTGACAGCGGGGGAGGATGCCACGGCGTGCGCAGAGCACCCACGGGAGCAAAACTGGGGGGGCTCACCCCGCCTCAGCCGCAGTCCCCCTTGGCCGGGGCCCAACGCGCTCTAACACGCGTCCCCCTTCATCTGAAGCCCAGCTTGCCCAAGCTACAAGACAAAAGGCCAACGTGAACCGCTTGCATCCCCGGGCAGCGGGGAGCGGCGTGCGTGGGCAGGTCCCCATCCTCGGGGCGGCGCGCGGAGGGGCCCCCGCGCAGGTGGGGACGGCTCGGCCGGGCATTTCCCAGCACCGCCGGCAGCTGCTTCATGTAGAAACACCGTGTGCTCTGCGGTTTTGGAAAGTCACTTTTCTTGCCCGGAGGGAGAGCTGGGGTATCGGTTCTCAAAACCCGCACAAAGAAATCCACTGGCTCGTGCTTCCTCCCCGCGCTGCCGGGGGCTGCCCCGGCCCCCCCCGCTGCCCCAGAGCTGCCAGCCTGCTTCGGATGCCAAACCTGCAGGATTTTTCAGGCCTGGCTGAAATATTTTAGCGTCATTTGGTGCAGGGGGAGGAGCCGTCTTAAATTGAGTCAGATCTACAGCTCCCTGCCCGGTTGACGCTTTCTCTCCCGATTACAGCCCGGGCTGCCGCCGCACATTTTTCCTCCAATTTCTTCAACGTGAGAGCTCCCTGCCCTACTTTTCTCAGCAAACAAAGCTCCGCATCCGCTTGCTTTTTGCTGCTACAAAACCCTGGCAGCTCCGGGGCTGAAGTCTAACTGAAATGCTCATTTCAGGTGCTTTGCAGAGGTCCAACGCTCAGCTCCGGCAGCCTGGGAGCAATGAATCACTTGGGCGGCGTGGGCTGGGAGATGCGGTGCCGGTGTGGGCGAGCGAGCGAGCTCGCAGGGAAGAGGCTCACCGAGCCAGCCCGATTAGAGGCACCAGGCGCTTGGAAGCGCTGCGAGCTGCTGCAGCCAGAGGAGGTGCAGCTCGCTCTGAAAGACCACCAGCGTTCAGCCCGTTTGCCTGGCTGTTCCGGCTCTATCGCACTTGCACTGCAGCCCCCGCCGGCCTTAAGTCGATATAACCTGGAGCAGTTGCGCTTCCTAGCAAGGGGCGAGGCCCCCGTGGGGTTTACAAGCCCCCTCACCTTCCCCGAGAGGCACAGTGACAACGCATGCTGCTCCCTGGGGACAATTTCCTAAGCAAAGCTCCCAGCCCTGGGCAGTGACTGTGTTATTGCAAGACTGCAGCTTCCCAGGAGGGGAGACGTGAAGCACCGAGCCTGCAGACCCCCACCAAAGAAGCCCACCCTGCCTGGGGTCCTCTGCAGAGCCCTCTTGTCACCTCCTCTGCACCGTGGGGCCAGGGAACAAGGTGGCCTGGGACCGGGGAAGGGGTCCTGATGTCCCTCCAGCATTGGAGGAGCTCCAGCATGGGCATCCCCATCCCTGGAGCCAGGGAAGGGGGATGCAACCTGGGAAGCTAGCAGGGAGCGAAAGGCGCTGGGAAATACAGCAGAAAATGGAGCTGTGCCTCAGGTCTCTCCTGCTCAGGTCCATCTCCAGCAGCTTCACCCCGGCCCATCGCCGGGCTCCAGCCCCGCTCCACGAAGCCGTGCTGCCACCCGGTGGCACTGGAAGGGCTGAGGCTCCGAGGGCCGGGCATGGCGGGGGTAGTTTATCCTCCCCACCATCCTTCCCACCTGGCTGGAGCCAAGACCTCCCTCCCCAGAGCCACCTCCCTCCAGCTGGAGAAAGAGCCGCCCACCTCATCCTCGACCCCTTTCTTTCTGAGCCTTGTCAGCTCTCCTGGCCTCACCCGGCTGCCCAGACAGCACTGGCTGCCGCTTTCCTGGACCATTCCGCAGGGGATGAACGCTCCCAGCTCACCCCGTGCCTCTCACGGCACAGCCGGGCCAAAATCGCCCTCCAGGGCCCAGAGGTCCGTGGCCAAAATGCCTAAACCTGAGCATCCTGCGGAGCCATGCCCTGGCTGCCGGGTCACGCCTCCCCCACAGACCTGACCTGCCGGGCATTTCCAAGCTACGTCTCCTGCCCAGTCTCTGCAGCCAGGCAAGCCTGGAGGATGCCGGTAACTCAAGTGCTTTGGACGTTCACCAGGGACGTGTGAAAATCACGGTCAACTCCCTCCTCTGCCTGAGGACATCTGCTGCTCCATCTTCCCAAGGGGAGGCTCCAACCCCCAGGCCAGGGGCTGGAGCACTCTCAACTCCCCCCACAAAAGGCGATCTGCACCCGGAGGCGTCTGCCGACGCCCAGAGCGCACCCCCAGCCTGCCTTGGTCCTGGTCTGCACCGAGCAAATACTCTTGACTTCAGCACCACGTCTGCAAGTCCCCACGAGAGACGTGGTTTAAGACGTCTTTCTCTGCAGCGTTTCGTCTCAACGAACGCTGCAGCTCCCCCCCAGCCCCCCTGTGCTCAGCGCAGACTTCTCCAGCCACGCAGCCGCTCCGAAACCCCGCGGGAAGCCACGCTCCGCCTGACCTGGAGCGCTTGGGACTCTTTTTTGGGGCCGGCTCTACAAAGCAGAGCAGGACAGAGAGCACGTCGCCTGCGCGCTCCTGACAGCGTCAGTCCCCAACAGCGACACGTTCCCTTCACTGCAGCCGCTTTCATCCCAGAGCAAATGCAGTTTTCAGGCTGGATTTATTGGTTTTCCACTATTTGTCTACTGAAAACAAAAACTGAGCTTTCCAGCTACACATTATCTCAGGGGGGAAAAAAAAAAAAGCTTATTTCACAGAGCTACTGATCTAGGACTCTGCCCTTGGACAAGCCACCTTTGTGATCGGTGGCTGCTGCCGAACTGGAGCAAAACAAATTAAGCAAGAGCCATCAGCTAAGGAGGCCAAATCTCGCAGGAGCCCGTGCAATGCAGCCACTACCCAAGCTGATGCTCATAACAGCCAGACCTCTACAAATGGGAGGCTGGATGGGTGTTTCCACCTCTGCTCATCCATCCCTCCGCTCTGCAAGGCCCGGTGCTGCCTCCCAGCCACACCAGCAACAGGCTCAGCTCGCTCTGCCTGCGCTGGAGGCCAGCAACGGCCAGCGGAAGGTCCTTCAAGCCTGCTTCCACGTCCCTTGTACAGCACCCTGCAGGCCCGGGGCACCGTGACCTCCAAGTAACAACCTCCACACGAAATACTTACCATCGTCTTACTTCTTCCATCCAGCTGTGAGCCGTAAGGCACAAATCGCTAGTCTGCTTGTTCCTACAGCGAAGGACACCCCGATTCAGCCAGGGCAGGGTCTCCCTCTCGAGGCAGGAATGTGGTCCATGGCCTAAGAAGTGACGGCAGTCATCGGCTCCAAACAGGCTGGCAGGCGGGGGGCTGAGCGCGAAACCCCTCACCACACCATCCGCTCCCTGCCGCAGATGAAACTAGGGACCGAGTATAGAGATGGACTCAACTCTGCCCAAGCAGCGTGTTTTATTGAAATATTTACACAGCTATATCCCAGCTCTCCTCTTTTCCACACCAACTGTAAAAAAGCTTGTGCCCCACCATGAAACACCGTGTTCCCAGACCTACTCACGCCCTCCCCCTTGTCAAGGCTCAAAAAAAGGTCTATGGTCTGTGTGGGCAGAGTCCAGAGGTACTGAGCGAGAGGAGCCGAGTCAGCAATTTCCCTCCGAGTCCAGGCTCGCTTTCCCACACGCTAAAGCTAAAAGGTTTTGGAGCAGCGCCCCGCGTGCCCGCTGCCTCTCCGAACGCAGCACCGGGGAATCCTCCAGGCAGCACAACAGCCCCTTAGGTTTTTATAGCTGTGTCTCGGGACTTGTAAGCCACGCCACGGCTCTTCAGCTCTCGGACGATCCCTGCAGCAAGGAGACAAACACATTTCAGTATTCTCTAGGGATGAGGAGTCCTGAAAAAATCTGGTTGCTCTGTCATGTAGCCGTCATTGCAGAGATCAAGAACTGGACAACATCTTCATTCCTTCTAATAGCACTGTTAAGAGTGTTCCCTCTGCTAGTTTAAATGCCTAGGTAGAGCTCCCAAACATCAACTCTTGTTTTGCCTCAGAAAAGAACCAGGTGGAGATTTTATTTACATTATTTCCTACCTGAAAATGTTTGATTATGACTGTACTGAACAGGTCAAGCTCTCAAGGGTACTTCTTAAGTCTTCCAGTCCCTTCTGTGACCTGCCTGCGTATCCCACCTTCTCAGTAACCCCTTGAGAACAGGGACCGCAGAAGAGCACCACGGTGTTCAGCACGGCTCTCACCAGCGGCACGCACCAAGGGACAGACGAACAACAGCCCACAAGGCCCATGAGTGCAGCCTGCTGGTTACCGCGCTCCCCAGTCCTCCCGCTCCTCCCCGCCATGCGAGGATGGGCAGAGCGAGGCCAAAGACAGCGTCTCCCACCGGTACTCCCTCCGCCTGCTGCCCTGTGCTCCCTGCCTGCAGCTGCATCGAGCGCACGCCATCATCTGCTGCACTCCGGTTATTTCGGCTGTGCCCAAAGCTACGCCAGCGGGCCTTAGCTTCAAGCCTTGTGATGTTCCAGCTCCTTCCCAACGCAGCTGGTGGAGCTCAGGTCAGAAATAAGGAGCCTGGGATTCCAGACACGACACAGCTTTCACCCTGGGGATATGGGATTGCAGCACTCCTGGGAAGGGGCACGGGGTTAGGAGCCTGCTCCGGGGCTACGTGCAGGGCAGGGGCTCTCAGCCAGACGGACGGTGCAGTTTCTGCATTACAGAGGCAAGGCCAACCCTCTACACCCTCCGCTCCATTTAGAAACGCACAAAACCCACCTTAACGGAAGCCCTCAGTGCAGTAAGATGATGGAAAGGGGTTATCTGCTGACCGAGATTGCCATAACAGCACCCCACCCTGCAAAACTCTTTTCTACAGACAAATCTTCGTGTTTCCCTGTAGCTGAACGGTTTGAAATGCGCCCACTTTCTGGAGTCACCCATTAATCACAGTTTATCCCTCTGACAGCCTGCCTGGTATCACAGGTTTTAGTCAGCAGCATCTTCACTATCAACTGCTGGCAGGCGTGGGGCTGACTGACCGCAGGTAGAAAACCTGTCTGCAGAACCCTGAAACCACCCTCCCGTTCGCATCTCCTTCATGCCGTCACCTTGCTAATCCCTTCACCCACACGGCCTGTGCTCTCTTCACAATACAGAGTGTTCACTGAACCCCCAAATCCCGATTTCATCACGCAGGTACAGCGCAACGCACTGCCCCGTTTGTCACCTCGGAGATGGCCGCAGCCCCAGTACCTAACGTGCAGAATAACCCCCCAGCTGCCGCCCGTGCGGGAGCCTCCCCTTAACACAAGCCGGCAGCGTTACCTTGGGGCAGGCGGCCGGTCACAGACACTGCGTAGACGCCCGGCTTGAAGTTACCTGGGGGAAAGAAAACACCAAGTTATCCCACACGGCAGCAGCCGGGTGGGCAGGCATCCCTGCCAGCCTCCGCAGGTGCCCCCTCATCGGAGCAGAACCCCCCCTGCAGCCCAAACAGCAACTCCTGTTCAGCTCTGTGCTCAGCGCTGGGCCCCGCACCCCAAGGCGGCCATGGAGGGGCTGGAGCGTGGCCAGAGCAGGGCAGCGAGGCTGGGGCAGGGGCTGGAGCACAAGGCTGGGGAGGAGCGGCTGGGGGAGCTGGGGGGGCTCAGCCTGGAGAAGAGGAGGCTGAGGGGAGCCCTCATCGCTCTCTGCAACGGCCTGAAAGGAGGCTGGAGCCGGGCGGGTCGGTCTCTGCTCCCCAGGAACAAGCGATGGGACGAGAGGGAACGGCCTCAGGTTGCACCAGGGCAGGTTTGGGTTGGATATTAGGAAAAATTTCTTCACGGAAAGGTCTGTCAGGCCCTGGCCCAGGCTGCCCAGGGCAGGGGCTGAGTCCCCATCCCTGGGGATATTTAAAAGCCAGGGAGATGTGGTGCTTAGGGACATGGTTTAGTGGTGGCCTTGGCAGGGCTGGGTTAATGGTTGGACTCGATGATCTTAAGGGTCTTTTCCATCCTAAACGATTCTATGACTCCTACCACCCCCAGAAGGGTTTGCTGGAGAAAGGGGATCTGCGGCTCCCAAACCAGCTGGGAAAAACCACTCACTGATTCGCTGCCACTTGGAGACCCAGCTGTCCTCAGGGCTCATCATGGCGATGATCCTGCGGGAGGGATGGGAGTGAGGGGCCGTTTCCCGGCCGGGTGACGCCGCAGTCCCCAGGCACCCGGGGACCGCGGCCGGCCGGGGCCCGGGCCCCACTCACCCATCGAAGGAGGAGCTGGTGCAGTCGTAGACCATCTCCCGGTTGCCCTTCATCTGCAGGTAGGCATCGCAGTTGTCGCAGCCGTCGTACTCGAACTGGTCGATGGTCTGCGGGGGACAGAGCCGTCAGCGCGGGGCCTGGGGCTGGGGCTGGGGAAGGGAGGGGAGAGCCGGGCAGGGCCGGCGGATGAGAGGGAGGGAGCCCCGGGAAGGGGGGAGCGCCCGGAGGCCGAGAGAGGCCCGAGCCGGGCGGCAGGCCGGGGGAGAAGGGCCGGGGCCGGGAAGGCCCAGGCCGGGCGGGGGAAAGGCCCGGGCCGGGACAGGAGGGGCCGGGGCCGGGCGGGGAGCGGTCCCGGGGCCGGGGCCGGTCGCACCTTGACGAGGGAGCAGAGCAGGCAGGCGCGGAGGTGCCGCAGGTCCTTGGGGACGGTCTCCAGCGCCATCGCGCCGCCGCCGCCGCCGCCCGCGCTTCCGCCGCGCAGGCGCAGAGCGGGGCCGGGCCGGGCCGGGAGCCGCGGCAGCGGCGGCGGGCGCGGGGCCGGTGCCCGGGGGAGGGCGGCAGAGAGCCGCCGAGGGCAGCGGGGGCCGGCAGCTCGGCCCGGGCGGGCTCCTGGCTCCAGTCACGGGCGGAGCCGGCCCGCGGGCCCGGCCGGAGCCCGGCGGCAGAGCGGGACCGGGCCCGCCGCCGGGCCGAGGCCGCTCTCGCCGCGCCGGGGCCTGGGGCTGGGCCGGGGCCGGTGCCGGGGGCTGGGGCCTGGGCCGGGGCTGGGGCCTGGGCCGGGGGCTGGGCCTGGGCCTGGGCCTGGGGCTGGGCCGGGGGCCGGGCCTGGGCCGGGGCCGGGGCCGGGGCCTGGGGTTGGGCCTGGGCCTGGGCCGCGGGCCGGGGCTGGGCCGGGGCCTGGGCCTGGGGTTGGGGCTGGGCCTGGGGTTGGGGCTGGGCCTGGGCCGGGGCTGGGCCGGGGGCCGGGGCTGGGCCGGGGGCCGGGATCCAGGCACTGGGTGGAGGCGGCTTTGGCAGCGCAGCCCCGCTGGCTCGGTACAGTGAACAAAAGCAGGCGAGCAGACCGGGTACATGGATAAATATATTAGTAAATAAATATATTTCTGAGCACATCAGCATATTCACACATCTTTGTTTCTATCGGACATAAATACACAGTTTTGCATATATATAAAACGTATTCTTCCTTTTTTTGGGGTCATAATTTATTCCCAAGCCCCGAGAGCCAGGACAGACTCAGCAAAAAAAACCAAAACAAAACAAAAAAACAAAACAAAACAAAAAAACAACAACAAAAACACAAACCGATATTCACATTTCAAAAGGATCTGAACATTATAAAAGGGAGAGCAGTGGCTCTGCGCAGGAAGGGAGGAGGCGCAGCGAGCCCGGCCCGCGGCACCCATCGCGGTGGGCTGGGGGTCCCGGGAAGACGGCGGTCCCCGGGGAAGGGCTGGGGCTTCGGTTTGGGATGGAGGGAGTTCGGGATGCTCTGGCTTCCATCAGCTTTCAGCTGGGACTTTGGATGCAACGAAGGAAAACGAGCTCTGCTTCATTGCAGTGATGCTGAAGAAGTTCGGTGATGGAGCCCATGGGTACCGAGCACTCGAAAGCATCGCCCAGAAGCGAGAGGTGCAGGAACTGAGAGGAGCCATTTTCTCAGATATTGCTTTTTCCCTTCCAGGCAGCCAAGGATGGTAGTCCACCTGCTGAAGAGGACCTTAAAAACCACCTTCCTGGAGAGTTCCTCCCTCTCCTCCCACCCGAGAACGCACCGAGGCAGACCTGCACGCTCTCCTTCAGCTCTGCAAGCCCCAGGGAGGGGGCCCAGCATCTAGGATGGCCGTTTTCTAGATGAAAAGGAGCAGCAGCATAACATCAGGAAAGGAAAACACTTTGAAGCAGGCATTGCCCTGCGCAGCCTGGTAATACTGCAGTAGGGAGTGGAAAGGGTGCGTTAGTGCTGACCACTTTCTCCAAGAAGCTTGGGGCTTGCCGCAGATTCAGACCCCTCCTTTTTTTTTTAAGGATAAGAAGGGAAAGAGAGGAGGACTTTTAGACTGCCAACTAGACACTCGGTCCTTTGAGGCAGTGAAATGCATCCCTGGAGGCTCTCAGCCTTCTTGACTCCTAAAGAAACCAGCGGGAGCACCCGGACTTCATGACCCTCCCCTCTCTAAAGTCATCTGAGCCCTCTGGGACGGTCAAGGACGTAGGGAGCTGGTTGAGACAAGCCATGGACCACACGCACAAAAGTTGAACAGGGGGAATCTAGACCCGCTCCTGGGTTTTTTTTCCTCTAGTTTAAGACTGACTCCCCTGCAAAGGAGAAAACATCTGAGCTTGTGTCTTCTGCTTGCTCTGTAGGACAAGGAAGAAGAGCCTGGAAAGGTTAAAATATAATTCTGCTGGGTTCTTTGATGAAAGAAATTCAGCTCTTCTCTAGACTGAAAGGTCCTACAGTGGCTCGGTCACTCGAGAGAAGAAATGAACACTAGCAAGGGAATAATGTTTTGGTTAAAACACTGCTATTGGCTGACTTTTAATACATCACTGGAATGTCAGTGACTGATTTAGCAGCTGGGACAAAGATGCCTTTTTCAAACATTAAGGGCAGCGAACCCCGTAAAAAGCTTTCCTCACCAACGAAGGAAGGCAGAGGCAGGATTATCCTGGACTGGGACTACACCACTGGTGTGCTCTCTTGAACTGGAGAAGAAGCTGCTGCTTCAAAGGAAGACACAGAAAGCTTACTGAGCCCTGAGCAGATGGGGGAAGTCTGTCCCTACACCGGGTTTCAGATTGTCAGGAGTTACCTTCAGCTCCAGTGTTGTAGCCTCACCAATGCTTCCTTAGCATTAACTCTGGAAGCAATTGGTGCTGTATAAATATGCACTTCACATGGGAATCTGGTTAATCCTTTGGCCTGAACGATCATTTAGGGCAGTGAACTCAACAGTCTAACTCCCTGCTGTATGAAAACTGTTTGGGTTCTCTCTGTTTTCAATTTGGCAGGTTTTATTTTACTTGAATGTCCCCAAATTACGAGACGTAGGAAATAAGAACTAGTGACATTCCGAAAAAAAAACCATGAATGGGAGGAAAAAAAAGTAATAAACCGAGAGCCTAGCAATTGCTCAAGTTTTCTCTCTCCATCATCAAAATGTTAGAAAAGGCAGAAGGGTATTTTGAAAAATTCCTTTGCAGGATCATTTCAGGTGCCTCAGAAACATGAAGATAAGGCTGGGTGATGGATGGGGCTCTGCTCTGCATTTCTTATGGATGCTTTTGCTGGGAATTTTTGCTGGGTCTTGGGGAAACGAGGGAGGAAGGAGAGAAGCAGGAGCCACGTGAACTCAAGGATTTTTCATGACTCCTGTGACGGGGGGCATCTCAGGTTTGAAAGAGGCTCAACAAATGAGTTGCTCTGAACAGGGCTGGCCATCACACCTATTTTGAGGGTAGGTGGAGGAGTTAGAGGATGAGCGAGAGACTTGTTCGCATTGCCAGATGAGAGGGTGGATTCCTTGCAATGGAAAGAGTCTGACCCAGCTCCTTCCCAGAAATGCTGACGTTCTCCCTGCGTCTTCACCTCTCCTGCTGCTGGCAAAACGCAGCGAGTGGCCGAGATGGCATCAGCTGAGGGACAGCGAAGTGATCAAAAGTGCTGAGAGCTGTTGGTTTCCCATGAAGTTAGAAGCAGCACCTTGCAGGGCAGACCTGTGAGTGGTGAGATGGAGAATAGCTTGTTCCTGTGTCTGAAATAAGAGTGGAAAGGTTAAATGTCGAAGTCTGGCTTTTGACCTAAGTGAGGAAATGAAGTCAGGAGCTACCAGGCCACAGAAAGTAATTTCTGCAGCTTTCGGTCTCGAAGGCTTGTTTATTTTTGAAGTGTTTAGCGAAACCTTCTGTGGCATGAACATGCCAAAATAGCAGCTTGCACTCACTCCGCGAGCTCTCCAGCTGGTGACTCCCAAGCGCGGTCTCTGAGCGAGCCAGCCCACGCAGACAGATGCCACAGGATGAAGATGGGCTGCCTGTGCCTTCAAAGGAGAAGGGGACCTGGAGAACATGGCTCTGTGTTTGTGTGACCATCGCAACGTGGGAACATGTGAGGAGACCACAAGTGTCACATTGCTTATTTGCAGTTTGCACCTTGGCGTGGGCCGTGCAGGCCAGGGCTGGTTATTGCGCGTTGCCTCTGCAGAGAGCAAGATGTGAGCTCCTCTACGGCTGGTGCGCTGAATGTATTTGTCCACTCCAGCTCTCCAGTAAGCAAACAGGCCAGTGTTTTATTAAACTGAGTGTTCATGGACGTCCTGGACCTCCTCTTCAGATCCTGCATTCAGAGAAAAGGAAAAAGAAAAGTGTCAGCTACAACTGGCTGAACGTTCCCGGGCTCTGCAGCTGCTGGGGCCTTGACCCTGCAATACAGAGAACGGATCCCGCAGGGAAAGCCACTACATTTCTCCCAGTATTTTGGAGGGACTTTTCTGGCCGCCTCCCCAGTCAGTTTATTCCTCTAAGTTAAAGCACAATAAAACGTAAATATAAGATGTCAAGCTACTTTTTACATATTTCAGAAGATACAGGCTAAGGGCATGGTGCACCCCAGGATTCACATCGCTACTAGATGTTTGCTTTTGAGGCTTTTTGGTTTTTGCTCTTTGAGGAAAATCTGTACAGCCGTTTTAAAAATTATTAGCAACAGAAAATAACACCGATTCGTATTCACACAGTGTCACGGCAGCACCTTCCAGGGACAGGGGACAACAATAACAGAAACTCCAGACAACAAAAGCAGACTGCAAGCGATGTGTGCCTGCACGAAAGGGTCGGCACATGCGTTTCGCGGTGTTCAAGATGCCACACAAATTGCTTCTGAGTCCCAAACAAGCCACACGCAATGAGCGAGTGGTGGCCAGCTGGCAAGGACCGCGGCTCGTGCTCTTCACCAGCCCCTTCCGCCTGGTGAACTATGGACAGGCAAGTGCTGAGGACATTTACCCTGAAACCTTCAACATACGGGCTGCCTAGAAATGGGGCACCCTGCCTCACTGCTTCAGATAGCCCCTTTCTCTCTGAGTGACCGCGCACCGACGCATGCACCACAGTCCCCTTCCCAGAGCCCTCAGGCAGGGTCAGCACAGCCCGGTAAAGGCATACACGCATTATTTTTTCACATTTCCCTTTTCCTGAATGTTCTTGAGATCCAAAGGAAATAAATGCCCGTCCAGATATTCAGATATTCAATTCAAAACAACTTTTCAAAACAGTCACAGCAAATTCTTGTTTGTTAGAAATCACCAGCTGTAGGAACGGGCGCTCTGAAAATTAAATATATGGGAAGAAAACAAACAAATGAGATTCTGCTTTGAAAATGTAGCTAATCGACGTGGGAAAATTAATGCACAGACACAGTGTTATACATATACATATGTGCGTAGGCATGGCCAAAGTACCAGAAGACAGAGTTTGAGATATCTGGCATTTCTGATTTGTGTCACCGGTGCATTGAATAAGCCAGTGCCAACTGCTTCTCTTGCACACCAGCTTACGTGCAACGCAAAAGAGAACGTACAGCTTTGATCACTCTGCGATCAGTCAGATGCCCTGAGTCTCAAATAGCATTATTAAAATATTTTCTGAAAACTGTGCCTGTGTGAGTGTCCCCTGTTACGCGAGCGGAAAGGAAGGTTAGGAAAAGGTCTTGAATTGGGAGAGGTGGTAGAGCCTCAGCTGCTGAACTGGCCACCGAGACCCACGCAGGGCGATGACCTGAAGGAGCACACCTTGGTGGTACAACAGAAACCTTGTTCTTTGGGCATTAGGTTTTAATGGTGGTCTTTTGCTGCCCTCTAATCCCTTTCCCCCCTCTCTTAGTAAAGATCAAAAAGACATGACATGAAAGGGAATGGCTGAGAGGATGAGCGGGAGATGGAGGAGAGGGGGGGGATGCTGACAGCGTGCTGCAGGAGGTGAGATTTCCCAGAGAGAGAAATCAAGAGATTTCATCAGCCTGTGCTGGGAGTAATCTGGCTGTTCTGGGACGAGATCCATGCGTGCTGGGGTGGTTTAGGAAGCCATCTAGCTGTCCTTCATTGCTAGTTGTCTGACTTCCCTTAAAAGGACCCATTCAGCATTGCTTGAGGATTGATTCGTCAGTGAAACAACTCCCAGGTACAGTCTCCCAGGCAAGAGAGGCAGGATGTATCTTTATGCCAGCCCCACCAAGAAAAGCTGGTGGGGGTGCTCAAGGAAGCGGCATCAACTCCAAGATCATGCAAACATCTCTGGGACCATCTGCGGCGCCCTGGCGAGGGCTGCGGGCAGCGTTATTCCCTGCGATGCCAGTGCATGGCCCTGCCTGCAGAAGTGGAGTTTCTCCAGGGGCTGTGGACCAAGATTCAGCCTCCCCTTGCAGCTGGGCGAGGTAGGCACGCACCTGGAGGGTGCTGCGTCCCACAGGAGCACCGTCAGCTTCTGGAAACCCTGGTTTAGGGACTTCCTGAGCCAGAGAGCATATTTGCATCTCTGCATTTGATAGCTCTTGATCTAGGCTCTCAAACCCATTTTACTTCTGGCACCTACGTCCTCTGGGCAATGAACACCAGTTTCACTACGCAGCGTGTGTTCCCTTATTGGGTGTTTTCAAGCTTCTGGTTCCCATTTGATGCCACCACTTATTTTGTTCTAAGCACCAGCGAGTCTCTCTTATCTGCCTTCTCCCCTGCTCTCCTGATTTCATATCCTCGCTTTCATATCCTCTGCTAATCATCTTTTTTCCCCACATGAAAGGCTCTCTATTCTTTCTGTTTTCTCAGAAAAACCTCATCGTTGTGATTGTACTCGATACCTTTCTGCACTTCTCCCAGGTCTGCTCTATCCTTTTTTGAGAAGCAGTGCCAGCGGTGGATGCTAGCTGGGAAAGCACCGCAGACTTACGCAGCTGCGTAATGGCACTTTCTGCTTGTCCCACATTCCTTCCCAGCTAGCTCCTAACAGCAATTTGATTTTTACTTAGAAGCAGTTCTGCTCGTGTGTGGCATTTTTTGCTGTTTACATGGGATTTCACCCACCACGCTATTGCCCGATAACTCGGCAACGGGAGATCCTTCTGTAACGCTTTGTAACCAGTTTTAAAGCTGACAATCCCGAAGGATTTTGTCTTTTATAAACTTTGCTATCTCCTCTCCTCGTCCAGGATATTTATGAGCTTGCTGAAAGGTGCAGACTGTTGGAAAACTCTACTTTCCTCCTTCTCCGAGTAACCTTCCTCCATTAAGACTGATCTGCACTTTGTCTCCTATTTTTTAGCGAGTTATTTACCTATGAGAGCACCTTCCCTTTTATCCTTTGAGAGCTTCATTCCCCTAAAAGATCTGCGAGGCATTATCTCTCTCTACAAAAGTCGTGTTGCCTCCTCCCCTGGCTTTCACATTTAGCAATGCGCCTACAAGTCAGACCCTGTATTTGAATTTTTATCAATTTGCTTGACAGGAAAGTCAGGCTCATCGTTCTGTGCCTTCAGCTTTTTCAAGCTGATATTGCCCTCAGCTCTTCCTTCTGGCTCTGGGCATGGGTAGCAGATTGCCGTCCACGTTCATGATTTAGCAGTTTTATGCCTGAGCCCCTGCACGATGCCCAGGTGAGTGATCGGTAGCCATGGCAATTTGTTACCATCCACTTTACTGATGCATTTCAGAAACGCTCAAACCGATGATTTCATTTATGAGCGATCCTCTACCCCATGCCCTGAACGGAGACGTAGCAGGGTGAGAACCTCCTCAAGCACTTCCATGCTGATCACTAACGCAATAAGTTCAGTTTGCGCTTCTGCTATGCAGCTACAGCCCTTGAACATCCCTCTTAGACCTGCGTTACTCCCTGGGCCTGCAGAGCCTCTGGCAGCCTTCTTCCTTCTGATGGAGTTGAAGACGTTTGCATTAATAGTCTCTCTCTTTTTCACCAGTTGTTCATAGAAATCTTCCCGGCTTGCCTCACCGTGGCTCTGCACTCAGCTGTGCATCCAGCTCTTTTCTGATTTCTTTGTCTAGCCTCACCTGCGCTTTGGAAGAACGGCTTCTTGCTTCTAATTGCCCTCTCTGCTCTGCTGCTTGGCCAGCCCTTTTCTGGGGCTTTAGGTGATCCTTGTGCCCAAAGGCATCTCAGTCTTTTGACTGCTTCTGCCAGTATTATTTGAAGAAGATTCTCGTGTACGTAGGCTCCTCTTTTGCAGCCTGTGCTAACGCAGTGGATGATAACCCTAATACCGTACTCCTCCTACTTAGGCGCAATTGGGGATTTTTGCGTTACTTGTCACTGGACTTCACGCTCTCCTTAACGCGGGGTGTCCCTCCCATGCCACCAGAGGAGACACACTTTTCTCCTCTCTGTAATTTCACCTGGGAATTACAGGGTCCCACTGTTTGTTTGTTTGTTTGTTTGTTTTTAAACTGGGTTTCTGAAAAGTTTATGTCAGAACTTTAAAGCCAGGCTTTCTAATTCATCCACTTACATTTTTAGCCTTACAACATTTATCTAGAGGCATATATGCATCCCTCCTTGGTCTCCTTGTCTATTTTTTGTGTCCTGCTTACATGGGACTGTCTATTGAGATTGTTCTTTGCGCTTTTTACTTGTTCTCTGTTGATTTATGTCCAGTCCCTTTGTAAGATGAAGAACCAATGCGATTATAACTCAGAGGTTGTGTTCTGTCAACCAACGTGTTTTCAGCTTGATGGCTTTTCGGCATAAGCCCTGCATGAGCTCCCTCTCTCTTCAACCATCCTCAGTTCCTAATAAAGTTAAATCCTTCCTTTCTGTGTATTTTCTCAACCATCTTACAAGGAGATTGTGACTCTCTGCCTGGTCCCGAAAGCATCCGCAGAAGCTACTGCAGTCAAATAGACATAGAGTCACACTGCTTTCAAACAGATTGGTCCTTCTAGCTCCTGGTAAAAGGCGGTAAGAGGGGGGGAAGGCTGTGCGTGCCTGGCAAAGCATGGGTGGGTGTCAGAGAGCCTTCCTCCATCACGCCATCAGGAGGTGGGCACAGATCTGGGCCGCCGGGACCGTCTACAAAGAGACAGAGGCACCACAGCACGGACGCTTGCAATGCCCTGGACACTGCAGCACCCAGCGCCCCGCGTTCGGTGCACAGACTCCTGCTCTGGTGGCCTGGGGAGTCCTCCCAGTTTCATTCTGAAATGGGAGCTCAAAGCAACTCCCGAGCAGCCTGCCCTCGCACCAGGAGGGCTCTCTCCATATGGAGGCCCACTGCTGTGATCCCGGGAGGGCTGTGTCCTGGCGGTACCACTGCCCACCACCTCCAACTCAGGGGACATCAGCACTCAGAGCGACCTGCAAACCAGAGAGACATCTCTGCACTGCTGCCTCCTTATCTCTCGCAACGGCAGCATCCCCCTGGACCCTTCGAAGAACCTCTCATCTCACCTATCTGCAGTGTCAGGCACTTCTGCGCCTGGGAAAAAAAAATCTGTTCCTGGGAGTCTGGGAGCCCAGAGCACCGCAGGCAGCCAGCACCGGGCCCCATCCAGCCTCTCCCCCTTCCCTGCCGCCTCCTCGGCAGGCGCTGCACCACCGGGAGCCTGGGCGCGGCGTAGGGCTGGACAGACGGGCACGGGGAGGAAGTTATTATCTCCGCGGCACAATGGGCACGGTGAGTCATGAGTTTATGGCCAGCCTTTTAACAGAAATTAGGCAGCTAGGTCTGTGTTTGGTACCTCAATCAAAATGATTTGCCCGAGGACCTGCAGTGAGTCAGTGGCAGGGTGAGGAAGGGAGCCAGGCTCTGCTCGGAGCCAGCGCCTGCCCATGCTGACTCGCAGGTTGCTGTATTCAGAGGTGCCTGAGAGAGCAAGACCTGGGAGCTAAACTCAGGTTCTTTCAGCCTCGTCTCAAACGCATTTTCCCTCTCTCAGTAAGAGATACACAGCAGTTAGGCAAAGGGCCAAACCTTAATTACGTCTGATTCCTAAAAGACGCTAAAAAGCAACTCCCACACAACAGAGACAAGTGAGAAATGAGGGATGTGCAAATCCATAAACTCATTTGGTCTGTTCTCCGACTACCACCGGCCATGCACGCTTCCTTCCTTACTGATTCCATTTAGCTGGGGTTGGCTAAAACAACTGGGGCCCACCAAGCCTTAACGATGACGACTCTGGGAGTGAGACATCCAGACTGATGTAAGGACACTGAGAAACGTGGTCCCACCCCTTCCTCTGGGAGATATTCCAGCTGCTAGAGATGTTTAGTGAAAAATAACCACCTTCTTTCTCATTCGTATTATTTTAGGACAAGAGTGCAGGGTTTGGCACGCTCATTAACAGACTTGCTAATTGTTCAGGCCATCATCTCCAGACAGGTGAGCTCTGAAATGCTTCTGTTGTCAGTGGTCCTGTAGGAAAGCCCACCGCAAAGGCTCCAGGTCTACTGGCAGCCAGAGTACCTTCAGCAAACCACCCTCGTTCACCTGCTTGCTGCAAGAAGAGGCAAACACCAGACTTACCCTGACTACCCTGCTGAGACGGGCAGTGAAGGTGGCGACTCAGGCTGTGTCTGGGGGTGCCCGTCCCTGAGAAATCCGCAGGAACCGCACGGTTTCCCTCCCGTCCTGACAACCCCTCCTCCTGCTTTTTCAGTTCGGAGCTGGACTGCGGCACTAAACACTTCCAGAGCGGCCGAGAGCCTGAGCCGCAGGGCAGGGGAGCGCTTGGGATCAGGGGCTGGACTTCGGGCGAGCAGCGGTAGCCAGCGGAATGGCCGTGAGGAATATGGGCGTCGCAGGCTTTGGGCAAGGCCGAGTCCTCGGGCAGGAGAGCGGGGTCAGGCTCCAGGGGACACTTTCTTTTCCTTCGGTGATGACGGCTCTGTAAGCTGTGTCTCGGGGGCAAGGGGACAGGGGATGTGCCAGCTGCTCCCGATTGTCTGTTGGCATCTACACTGAAGTCCAACCTGTTTGGAGAAGCTGAGGGGGCATGAGGGGGCTCCCGGCCTTGCTGGGGACAGGCTGGCTGTCCTGCCGGAGCTGCCTCCTGCAGCACGGTGCTGCTTTCCAGAGGCTGCTGACAGTGATGGCTTTTCTCAGCCCTCTTTTGTGTCCGAGCACTGTGGAAGCCAACCCTGGCCCCAGAGTACCGGGATTTGCGCTGCCCAGGCCCCTGCCCAGCCCGCCCAGGTGGACACTCCGCATCTTTTCGGTAGTGATGGTGCTGGTGGTGGTGGTAGTGGACGTGGCTGAGCACCTGGGGCTTGGCCGGAGCAGCACCCCCAGGCACCATCAGGTCCAAGGACCTGGGCCGCATCTCCCTCGGTGGCCGCGGCTGCTCCTGGCCATTGTCCGTGGCGGGTCCCTCCGAGCTGCAGTACACGAAGGGGTCATAGTCACTGCTGAGGGAGCTACGGAAAGTGGAGCAGCTGCCGTGGATGCCCTGCAAACTGACATCCGTGCAGTTCAACATGGAGTCACTGGAGGAACCGTGGCAGGGCCCCGAGCTGGAGTCACTGCCCGGCCCGTCTGCCAGGTACCCGCTGTGCTCCGTGAGATAGCTCTCCCCGGAGCCGCTGCTGTTGTGCTGGTGCCCGTGGCCGACCCCCCGGCGCAGGGCGGGTGCACGATGCTGCTTCTGCGCCAGGGCTGCCTTGAGCCCCAGGCAGGGGGGCTGGGGCTGGAGAGAACAAGTCCTGTGGGGTGGAAGAGTCTGTCCGCATGCCGAGGGGCTGGGATGCTGCTGGCCCAGCAAGCCCGGGGACGGGCGGCTGCAGGCAAGCAGGGAGGTGCCTGGCCTGTAGGGCATATAGTGGATGGTGGCAAAATCCAGCTGGGAGAGCTCCCGAGAGTGCAAGAAGGGGTTGCCATGGGCTGGCTCCAGGGGAAAGCTCCTGAGATTCCTCTGAGGATACGCGTGTGGGAGGTGGTAAAGGGCATGTCCTGGGTGCTGGCGGAAAAGGTGGAGTCGCCGTCCGGGCTCCATGTCCCGAGGGGCCAGCCTGGAGCCAGCGGCCGTGGCCTGGTCCACCGAATCTCTGGCTGCGAAGAGAGAAGGGAGCATCCAGCATACGTCCCACAGCCCAGCTGCAGTAGCCCCAGCACTGGCAAGCCTCCACTGCACTCCCACTACAGTCCCACGTCCCACCCATGCCCTGCAACTCCTCCCTGCCACCACCAAACCGCCTCGATGGTCCTGCACGCTCAGCACCCTCCCTGCTGCCCCGACCCTCAGATCCCACCTCCCTTCCCCGCAGGTCCCAGGACTGGAAACCCCTCCTCTTGGTGCAGGTCCCAGCCCAAGCCCAGCACCCGGCTGTACGCTGCGGGGGCCCCCACGCACCGGGACCCCTCCCCATGCCCACACCGCCCTGTACACCCACGTGCACAGAGCCACAGGATCCTGCTGACGCACCGACTGCATGCATCGCCCAAGGGTACACGGACCTCCTGGGCACAACTCTGCACCCGACCCCATCCCTGGCTGGGAAATGCAGTGCCTGAGCCCTACCAAGAATATTGAACATGCAAAGCGGACACGTGTGGTGTTGCTGCAGCCAGGGGTCAACACAGTCCCGGTGAAACTCATGGGAGCACGAGATGATCCGCAGCTCCTAGAGAGAGGTGGAGAGAAGACGAGGAGCGTGAGCAAGGAGAACCATGTCCCAAGACCTGGATAGGTCCTGCTTGACGGAAGCGAGCCTCGTAGGATGGAAAGATATCTAATGGCGAGCAATCTGCAGCCCAGCTTTGCACGGAGGAGGCTGTGCAGCAGCCTGGCAGCTCTGGTTCTGCTCGCTGCATCCAGCTCTGGGGTGTGAACATTCAGAGAGGTGCTGCTCCTCGGGAATGGCGGGGTTTCAGGCTGGGTGCTTTGGAGAAGCGAACCCCGCTTTTGCCCTGTTGTTTCAACACGGACGTATTGTGGACATTTTACCCTACAGCGACAGCTGGAGACCCATCTGAATCTGCAGGCAAGTGACTTCAGCAGCGACAGGGCTTTTTTGGCCAAGGGGCAGGCAGACCTCCATCGATGCCGGTCCTTTCCCAACACTCAGGGGTCGCTGAAGGAAACATCCCAAGGGCCTCGCGCCCCTGCCAGACTGCTCAGCTCCCACTGCAGCTCCCACCCGTGGCTCAGAACCGTGGCTGACCAGCGGCTGTGCCCGCAGCCTACCTGGCCCTCGCTGAACTCCTCCAGGCAAATCGCACAGACCGGGGCTGAGCTGCAGCTGCTGGCCGAGTCCCACCGCGACGCCTGCCGGCACCTTGCCTGGTACCTGCGGGTGGCCAGCTGCCCGATGGCCTGCATGGTCTGCTGCTGCAGGGAGTCCTGCCAGGGAGAAAGGAGGCTTGAAGGAGAGGCTCAGCCTTACATTGCCACATTCTCATTGCCCGTCTGTTTTCAAAATGGGATTATCAGGAATGTGGGGGTGATACTCCTTTCCAGAGGTGACTTTTTTTCTCATCTGACTTAGCCAGAGCAGGCTTTGTCACCAGCAGTGCTGAATTTTTGAGCCCCAAAGGCTTGTCTTTCTATAGGACAAATGGGATATTCTCAAATCTGGAAATACATCTGACTCTGGAAAGACGATTATTTAATTTGTTAGTGTCTATTAAAAATACTAAATCTTCTACTCTCTACCAATACAGACAACACTTAAAATCAAGAGCTTATGGGCCAGCTCTGCAGCTTTGGGTGCTGGGACAAGCTCTGAAAGGTGCTGGGACTGCGGGCTGCAGCGCTGGTGGTGCAGCAGGAGGAGAGCAAGGCCACCGCACGAGGGATGCCGCCCGCCCGTCCCTGGATCACTCCGCTCATCCCTGCGCCACTCCTGCCTCACGTGGCCACAACTTTGCTCCACACAGAGGCACATTTCCCCTCCCAGACTGCGTCTGTTCCTGCCCTTCACGCGTCTCTGCTCAGACACATCTGCTCCCTGCGATTCCTACCTGAGTCCTGTTCAGCTGGCACTTTGTGCGGACAACAAAAATCAAAATTATGACGACCACAGTGCTGACCACCGTGAGAAGAATCCACACGTCGTAGTCTGGCTGTTGGATAAAACAGGAAAGAAATTACTCTTGTGTGGCGGGGTGGGAAGTAGAGGCTAGGCAGGGGAATCCTGATCTCTTCCTGACCATCAGCCTTTGAATACATGATCCTTGGCCGAGCTCTACCTCCTCGCTCTTTACAGGTAAAAGAAAAAAGGTTGAGTCTTTTCTGCACATTCCAGCAGGAATGGAATTTCCCTGTCTTGCAGCATCTCAGCTCCCTAGGGGCCATGGTCTAAGGTAGCACAAGATGAGAAAATCAAGGCTTGGTCTCACCTGAAGAGGCAGGGAATCCCCTCGCCTCACTCGTGCTGTTTAAGCAAAAGAAACTAAATAAGCTGAAAGCGCTTTTGAGCCTTTATTTGCAGCACGTCATCTGAATGCTGCAGACAGGCAGCTCCTGCAAAGGGCTGTGATCTCCATCCCTGGGGAGGAAAGCTCAGCATCTTTGGGAAGGTCCTATTCCACGGCACGGCAGCTTGGGAGGGAGGATACAGAAGGCAGTGGGAATGGTGTGTCTCTCACCCAAGCTGGTGGCTCCTTGACCTCTATCTTCACGTGGGCCTCTCTGTTCTTGTTCACGACACCCATGAGCAGCTCAGCATCGTGGCCCCTGATCAGAACCACAGGCTGACTCAGACCTCTGGGCTTTCTCAGCTGTAAAGAAACAAACAGTGAGAGACGGTCCAGAGCAGCCTGAAACAAGGACTATCCTGGCCCCCCAGGCACGTCTGGTTCCTCCCGGTGCTTCTTGCACACACTTTAGAGACTGACTGCTCCCCCAAACTTGCACTATTCCTCTATGATGAGATCAGATGGAAGCTCCTCCTCTTTCCCAACTCTTCACCATGGCTTTCTTCATCTCCTCCAATGGGGCCTCCTCATGCACACCTGGGCACTGCTCAGTGCCTCCTGTGCTCCTCTTTCAAGCACCTGTGCAAAAGTTCTTGGTCTCTCCTCTTCCACGTGGTATCTGCCAACAACATCGCTGATGCTGCCTTTGCTACAGAAATGCTTTTCTTCTCTTCCTGGGAGCCCCATCAGCGTTCCCCCTCCTCCCTCTGTGACCTGCGGGACATTCTGCTTGTTGCTGATCGTACCGGCAGTTTTCCACCACGGTCCAGGCAGCCCGGCACGGGCTGGCTCAGCAAGTGTCCCTGTCTGCCCTCTCCTCCAGGCCGACCTGAAGCGGGGTGGCCATCTGACCCACGGACCGCTTCCCATACCCTCACCGAGCCACCTCAGCGTCACCTCACCGGCCTGCGCTCGCTGCTGCACTCTCTGGCATCAGAAATTAAGTTGTAAGTGCATGAAGGAACCCCGAGGGATGGATCCAGTGAGCAGGAGTCAGCCCAGAGTTTTGATAAGCTCAGGCACCAGCTCCCCTATCTGTCCTCTTATCTA
The DNA here is from genome assembly GCF_965183815.1 of Platalea leucorodia. Taxonomy (NCBI): domain Eukaryota; kingdom Metazoa; phylum Chordata; class Aves; order Pelecaniformes; family Threskiornithidae; genus Platalea; species Platalea leucorodia. The sequence goes on from NC_138838.1 coordinate 1,285,172, forward strand.
ATGCTGGATGCTTTTCATTATCTTTTGATTATTTCGATGGGGAACCTATTCCTTTCCAGAGATGACAGCAATGGTGGTGGAAGGGACCTCTGGAGGTCTCTAAACCGATGCTAAACTTGCAGCAGGAGTATCACCAACAGCATAGCAGGGCAGTCATGACTTTGGCTTGAAAACTCGAGAAATCATCTTTCCCCTAAGGCAGACCCTGGTCTGTACTAGATGGGATCGCGTAATCTGTGACTTCCCAAGAGGAAGCGTCCAGCTCCTGGCAGAAAAGCTCCATTGACCAGACGCCGTCCTTTAAGAGCAGCGAGGTGCTGTTCGCAAGCTGCTGGCCTGCTTGTGCCGTGCAGAGGTCTGGACATGCCACGGGGTAAGCAAAAGAGAAAAGCGCTGCCTGTGTGCACGGTTGAGCTAACGTTCAAAGCCAGCCCGCGGCATCCTCCTGGGACCTCCCACTGCCTGTTGGTGGCTGGTGGGTCCTGACCTGGGCACATTTTGGGATGGGACAGGGGCACTGTGGTTTAGCTGATAATATCAACAGGGTTTGTACCTGATCAGCAGCGCTTTCATCATCGGTAATGTCAAAAAGGATCGCACGGGCTCCACGCTCCCCTGCCAGCTTTGCCTGTCCAAAAAACCAGAAGCTTCAGTGGACATTTTGTATTGTACATCTGTATTAACGTCTACCATTTGGATATGTATCTGCCCCCCGGCTCTCCACAGGAGAAAGAAGCACCTGCTGCTTAGACTGAGAAAACAGTTTGCACCTTGGTTTCTGTACTTGTGTTGAGCTCTGCGGTTCACGGACAGTTTCTCCCTATAGTTGTGGAGGCAAATTAGTTGGTGGGTTTGCAGCCACAGCAACCCATAAACCTGAACACCAAATTCCCCAGCTGCCTGTGCCATCTGCCCCTTTGCCTCAGAGCGGGATTTGCTGGGGAGGGATCTGCAGCCCCATTAGCCCTGCCGACCCTCCCGTCCCAGGACGGCAGAAACCTCTGCAGGTCCCCACTTCTCACCGTGGCCGCCCCAGCCGTGGGCTGTCTATGGGCCTGACTCCCGTACACATGGCTCTCCCTGGTCCCCGTCCCCCACATTCCTCAGGGAGAAGCTCAGGCGGTGCCTGGGCTGCAGGTCTGGACTAGGATTAGGAGTGGGATGGCTTTTCACAGCCCACCGGTTGCTGCGGTCCGAGGAAGACAGCTTTGAGACCCACCCAAATGAGTACACATGCCACCCTGGTGAGGTCAAAGCATGCTGCCTGGAGGACCTTGAGGGGTCACCCACGTCCTCCCACCAAGCCCTTCAAGCCCTCCAGGCAGGCAGAGGCAGCCTCTTGTGAAAGGGAGACGGGAACGTGAACAAAGTGCAGGGCTGGGCTGCTCTTACTCATGCGGAGCCCTTTGATCTGCGCGTCCCGGAGCGCCTGTGCAAACAGGGAGCTGCCGGAGCTGCTGCAGCAGTTTACCCACTGCATTGCCAAACCCCAGCTCAGGGGCCAGAGGTCAGTGCCGCCGCTTCCCAGCTGCAATATCAAACGCAGGGCGCCGGCTGAGCGAAGGGAAGGGGCATTCCTGGCGCAGCAAGCAGCGGCGGAGCAGGTTCGGCTCCATCCCTCGCTCGCAGGTGCTCCACGCACCTTGTCGGAGAGAAGCTGGGTGCCTGGGTCTGGGGACAGGGATGAGGACGTGAGTGGAGGTGCAGATGGTTGGGAAAACCATGGAGGCAGGGCTGAAGGCTCTGAGTTGCTGATAGGATTTGACACTCTTGGGTTTGGTGGGATAGGGAAGCTGGAAAAGTGGGATCAGAGGCTCGGGGCAGGGATCAGAGACTGGGGTCCTGCCTGGGATCAAAGGAGCCTCAGCGTTTGCCAGCACCGAAGAAGAAACAGTGCTTTCAGGCAGTGACTTCCACCCATTGGAGCCAGTCAAGCTTTGATGAACAATGTACAGCTCTACAAAGATTTTATCCCGCTAAAGACACCAATAACGGGGATACGAACAACTGAGACTGGACAAGTGACTCTTCCCAGCATCCTTCTGACTCCCGTTGCAAAGGACTCAACTTTTGTTCAGGCTGTTCACAACCTGCTTGCTGCAATCCTTTTCTGAGTGCTTGCTGTCTTTCCGTCAGATCTCCTCAGCCACGTGGCACAGCTGACCTCCCTGTCTGAGGACTGAAACACTTCTAGTGCAAATATGTATTTACAGGATGATTTAGGAGGTTTCAGCAGTCTGTCAACCAGACTTGCAATCAATGGGTCACTCAGGAAAAAAAAAACAAACACCAAAAAAATTACAAATGATGCATCAGAAAGAAAAAGAAATCCCTTTGAATTGATTCCATGGGCATATTCCATGCCTTCCTCTCCCCGTGCAGACCAAACACCTTCCCTACTGGTTTTGGCTTTGGATGCTGAAGCAGTGCTAGAATTTAAGAGACGAGAAGCAGCAAAGTGCATCGGGTGGCTGGTGGAGTTCTCCTCCTGCTGGGCTGGGCAGGGTTCCCTGTGTGCACTGCCTGGTTGGGTGACAGCTAAAGCAGAGGTTATGATAACACTTTGCACACGGTTATTTTTATCGTCATTGATATAGTGCTGCAATTCAACATGCAAAGCTCTACCGCAAGGAAGAGATGCCAGGAAAACAAGGCTCCTGCTCCAGTGAGCACCGGTCACATCCCACAGCTACATCCCTGCTCTTGAGGAGGAGCATTGGCCAGGGATTTTGAAGAAGAGATCTGTATGATGTTGGAGGGCAGGAGCTTGGCAGAGGCTTCAGGAGGATGGAGAAGCAGCCCGACAGCAATTGCAGGGGGATGGAGGAACCAAGGTACAAGGCAGGGCCCGGGGATGTGGCCAGCTTAAGGAGCAGCTGCCTGTATTTCATGGCTAAACTAGTCCTGTCTGGGGGGAGAAGAGCTGTGAGCCTTCCTGGGTGAGATCCTGGAGCAGGGCTACCTGCAGGCAGGATGGCAACCGACGTCATGTTCAGCTGGATCTCAAAATCCAGTGTTGGATTCGGCTCTGGTAACCAAGCGATGATGCCTAAAGGCCAGTGAACTGTCACTTTATCAAGCCATGAGCATGGCAATGAACTGAGGGGTTTATTGGCTTTGGGGGGTTAGTGGTCCTGGAGCAGGGATCAAGGCCAGTGAGGACGATGGCAGTGCAGCAATGCACCACGTCTTGTCCTCCCTGTGCAGACCTTCCTCAGCCGATCCCTGCACTCAGAAACACACTGGTACTTCCAGTACTGTGATCAGAGACTCAAAGATTAAGGACAAAACTAGCGAGACAGTTTTTAAACCTTTTAGGTTCTTAAGTGGACGATGCGTCTTTGAAGCTGCTCATTCCTCCTGGTCAAGATCCTCCACAGGGGCTGCACTGACCAAACCCCAACCAGTGCTGGCCCCAACCCAGCATCCTCCCCTGTGAGATGCGGCAGCCTGGGACCACCATAACGTGATGGTCACATCTGGATGGACACGGGAGAGCTGGAGTAACCATCTGTGCTCCCTACGGCACCCGCACAGCCCTTGCTCTCACGTCTATCACCAGGCTGAGCTGGAAGCCCTTGGGTTCACTATCCCACCATCCTCGTGCACCGCTAACCCCCACGGGTGGGACCAGGCCATTTTCCAGATGTGCGGTAACTGATAGCAGGTGGGTAACGCCAGCGCACTGCTTTGTGCTAACAGCCGGCACCACCTCCAGAGCAGCAGCAAACCAAATTTAGGCTTCCGCCCTGGTCCAGAAAGGCATCGTTGCCTGGCTGTCCATGCAGCTGGGGGGAAGGAGCACGGGCTGGCAAATCCATCACAGCATCACATCCCTTGCCTTGCTTTTGTTGCCACAGCCTCTGCGAAAAAAAACCTGCTGTGCAGGAATAACTGCTTGGTACAAGTTTTGCCTGCCCTTTTTGGCCGAGCTGCAGGGAGGCCAGAAAAGGACCCTGTCCCCATCCCCAGCGTGTCACTACCAGCAGAAGGCAGACGACAGGGGCGGCATCACCTGAATGCAATTCAGATACAGCCAAGAAGAGCTAAACAAGGGTTTTCTCATGTTTGTACAGCGCTTGTAGAAAATAACACAACATTTAGTACAGAGACAATAAAAGGACGCAGTGAACCACTGAAGAAAAAGCTAATGTTAGCCTTATCCATGCAACTTTATCAGAGACACAAAGATTTTAAGGCTTAAAATGACCCTCGTTCCTACCTGACTTCCTTATTACCGGAGAATTGTACCAGTGACCTCAGCTTTTGACACAGTAGCTGCTGAGTTTCAACTAAGGTACCTCTTTCACAGGAAACCTGATCTGAAGATCTCCGAGATCTCCCATCCCTTTGGAGGGCGGATGGTGGCCTGCGCTGTTAAAGACTCACCTCCCACCGCTAGCTCGTCTGGTCTGCGTTTGTCCGAGTTGCTCAGCACCGATTCTTCGCGTGCCTCAGCCAGTGAAGTATTACAGTGTTATTTTTAACGACAGGACCACAGAAGATGTTTTCTGTGTCCTTTTTTTCCCACAGGACAGAGGACACGGAGAAACGCAGATCCCCCCAACAGGCCAGCAAACAAGGGGAGGCTGCCAAACAGGAGGGGCGTGAGGCTGCCAGGCAGCAAAGCGTAACGGGATGCTGGGGAAAGCTCTGAGCTGTCCCAGAGCAGTCGGGTTAGGGAAAACTCCACACCTTTTACAAAGCCAGGCAGTCCGAAAAATAAGGAGGGACGGGTAGTGGGGATGGCTGGCACAGCGTCTCTCCCAAAGGACCCCTTCTGCCAAGGACCCTGCTCTATCCTTGTCCTTTTCTCCCCCTTCCAACAGCTCTTTCCTACCCTGCTGCCTCCTCCTGCTCTCGCTCTTTCCTGCACCATGGGTTTCACTTCCCAGGTTGGTGTCACTGGAGGCATTTTTGCACCTACCTTGTTAGCCAACGACAGGCAGGGGTTGGGATCCCGATCCGGCTGTTCAAGCTTGACGATGGTGATGAATCCCGATTCGGTGTGTTCATCCTCGCTGGTGTTGCACAGGGAGAGCGGGTGGGACTGCAGGACAAAAGTAAAGGGAAACTCAGATCTTGGGGCTCAGCGCTGCAAAGTGTGGCTCAAGCCCACCGTGCCGTAAGGAGCTGCCCAGCGGGTGTAGGACACCCCTGCGGTGGGCATCACCACCGCTGCTACGGCCCATGGCCCTGCCTGCGCGTCAGCGAGGCTTTGAACTCCACAAGAAGCAAATCACTGTCAAAGTTTTGGTCCACCAGGAAAACGTCCCGGAGAAAGGTGGAGTTTCTGCCTTTGTGGTGGCTGCACTCAGGTCTGCCTTTGTCCCGGTCACAGATCCGCAAGGCCGGAGCAGCCTGTGAGACCGCAGCCCTTGACTGCTGGGACGGAGCATCCCAACAGCACGGGTCCTGGTCCTGCAAGGACCGCCGGCATCCTCGGGCCGCAGGACTCCCTGCCTGCGGCCAGCTTGCCCCCTGCCTGCAGCCAGCTTGCCCCCTGCCAGCCCTCTGGGCAAGGTGAAGGGACCACAACAAAAGCAAACTTCTGGGGCCCTCAAAGATCCAGCACTTCTTGTTTCTCAGCCACCAAACTCAACAACTTTATGATAAATTTGCAGAGGAGAAGCCAAAGGAAGGAGTGAAAAACTGAAAGCAGGCAGAGAAGTACCAGGAATGAGAAAGGAGAAGAAAAGATCCCAGTAACCACATTGTCAGTGAGTCCTGGAAAAACGTTCATCAGCTTGAGGCAAACCGCTGGCAGCAGGGAGCTGAGATGGGGCAGGGTCGAGGCACCGGGTCTGGGTACACACCTCTGCAGGGCATCCTACAGAAGGGACATGGCATGGCCCAGCGTGTCACGGGGACGCAGGCTGTGGGGCTCACTCCTGCCAGTGGCACTCGGTTTGGGTTTCAGTGGTCAAGTCCACTGGAGGTGAGGCTGTCCTGCCGCCGGAGCAGAGCTCGGATGGGCCGTGCCGGCTGCCCGTGCCTGCACCGCATTCCCGTGCCCGCACTGCGTTCCCGTGCATTCGCCGTCACGATGACGTCCACTGCACGCTGCTCTGATCCCTGCCTGGAAAGGGTGTCATTGCCTCTGATTTTCCAGTCTAGCGGTGGAGGGACAGTGGTCCTGTGCTGGATGGCAGGAGGTTGAAGGAAACTGCAATTCGGCTGCTGGCTCCCTCTTGGGAGTCCCATCATCTTGCACGAGCCCTCCCAGCTCGTCCTATAAAAGCCATCTGCCTTCCCCCTCTCTGACTGAGTTGTGGTGTATGAAGCACACGGTTATGGTACAGAACAGCCTGTAAATACTAAGGCCGCCAGACAGCTTTTGTTACTGCATCCGTGTGTGGAAGTGTGGGAAACAAGCAAGAAAGCTCAGAGTTATAAACTGGGGGGATTAGGGCAGGCTTTGTATCTGGTGCCCACCCAGAAGCACGCCCGGAAGGCTCGCCTACCCTGCAGGTAATCCTGCAACAGCATCCCAGCGCTGTGAAAAAAAGGCTGTTGTCTTGGCAGATTTAAAAACAGGGGGAGGAATTGTCAGAGCAGCCCAGGGACACCCCTCGCTCTCCATCCGCACTCGGCCGTGCCCGTGCTGCCCCAGGCAGCGCTGCCCCCACCCTCAGGCTGCGGCGTACCCCAGCACAGAGCCGGGGCACCCAGAGACGCGGGCTCACCCCTCGGCACGGGGCTGGCGGGAGCTGGGCAGCGGGGCAGGCTGGGGAACAGCCAGGTGATGTTTCCTCCTCCCTGCCAGCTGCTTATTGCAGAAATCCAGCTGTGGCGGAGAGGGAGAACGGGGCTCATTTCACCTAACTTCAGACATGCCGATGTCGCCTTTTAACGTCCGAGCAGGTTGCGGGAACAGGTCCTTCAAGAGAGCGCGACTCACCCGGGCTGGTTTTAGTCCCGTCCTTCAGGAGGAGATGCACCATGCCCGTTCCTCGCTGCTGACAGCAGAGCGCAGGCGATTCGCTCAGATGCAGCCATCTGCACGGAAGCCTTCAAAAGCCAAAGGAGGCAAGCAGCACCTCCGTTCACTCGGAGATGCAAAATGTCCTCGTTGGCCCTCCTGGGCACGGGGAGAGGAGAGCTCTGCCTGGCTGGAGAGGCCGGAGTGGACGGCGCTAAAGTGGCCGGGGCTGCGCGCTGGGAGCTGGTCCGGGCGCCGGCTGGAGCATCCTGCCCTGCATCCCCCCGCAGCTCAGGGCCCGCAGCCGAGGCCGAGAGACGCCCCCCTACCCCCCAACAGCCCCGGGGGCTGCAGCAGGAGCTGCCACCGCTTGGTGGGGCTCTCGGCCGGATCCCGGCAGGCCGAGCCCCGCCGGGGGCTGCGGGGCGCCCGCGGGGGAGCCGCTCCGGGGCCGCTCCTCGCCCGGCGGCGGCCGCCGAGGTCCCCGCGGGGCCCGGCCGGGGCCGCTGCAGGCTCCCGCCGCGGCCCCCGGCTGCGCCGCGCCCCTCCCCGAGCTGCCCCCGTCGAGTCGCAGCCTTTTACCCGTTCGGAGGCTGCCGGGCGGGCTGCTGGAGCCACGGGGGGGGCGCAGCCCGGGCTGGGACACCCCCAGCACCAACTCGGGACGCGCAAGCCCCCCGGCGCTGCAAAATCAGGAGGGACTGCAAAATCGTAGCGCTACGTTTCATAGCACCAAGTCTTGGGCTACAAAACAAGAATAGGTCTTACAAGGCCATGAAAGCGAGTTAAAACAGCGAGGATTAAAAAAAAAAAACCAACAACCACAGATATCTGCAAATTGCCTAGATTTTGAGGTAGGCAACACCTACAGTCACAAGGGCACGAAGAAATCAAACCCCTGACTCTCACCTCACCTTCAGGAGCTCGGAGCTCGGATAAGAGATGGCACCGCGAGTATGAGCCAAGACATAACCTGCTACGCTTCAAAATATTGCACGGGGTAGGCCGGCACCGATGAACTGCTGCGTGCCTTTGGCAGTCCCTCGTCCGTCTTTCTCTTGGGGTCCTCCTCTCTAATCCATAGTGATATTAGAAGAAAAATGTCAAAATGCTATATAATTTACACTTCAGACTTAAAGACGCCAGAGAGAGTGCAATCGTACCTAGCCAAGCACCACAAACTCAAGAGATTCAGGATTTTGGGGTAGCAATCCAATCTGTTATGACTTGGGAGCGCTCAGGGAAGGCTCCCCAATAACCCCCTGCTTCACTCGAGCAACGGCCGGCGCTGCCCTCACCAAGACCAACACGGCATTGCAGCGCCCGCGATCCCGCTGGCTTTACCAAGCCATGTCATTACTCTGTTTGCTTGACTGGGAGTTCTCCGGCTTCTGGTTAATATATCATCTTAATAATTGCAGAAAAACACAAAACAGGAAATGCAAAGAGCGTGTCTCGTGATACTTCTAATAATTCAGAGATAACCCTGCTGCTGGCGTTATCGAGCCTTCACCGCGCTGCTCCCGGAGCCCGGAGGAGCCCAGGCCGCCGGCGCTGGGGAAGGAGTCGCACCTCCTGGCACCGCGTCCGACTCCGGGTGGGAACGGCTCGGGGCGCCGTGCCATTCCTGGGGCAGTGACTCTTTGGGGCGAGGGACAGTGCTGTGTGCTGAGCAGGGAGCAGCCTCGCTGTGACGAGGATTGCTGGGCCTGATCGCAGCATTGATGATAAACGCTGGGAATAAGAGCAACGAGCTATGCAGAAGCAGCTCCACATGAGCGTGGGGAGCGTATATAAAATTTTGGAGGGGGACCCAGTCGGTAAATCTGGAGAAGACCTGCTGATGAATGCACCAAAATCTTCCCTTTGATTTTCCATTAAGACTGGGCACTATGGTCTTTTCCTCTTTCCCTGGGGGACACCCACCCTCCCTGGCCAGGCCAGGGTCCTTTGCCTCGGGCATTCCTGCCAGGGCACAACTGCACCCACGCCGGGCAGGGCAGGCAGCCGAGACAGCGCCGGGAGAGCAACAGCCACGCAGGATCCCCGCCAGCCGAGACCCTTCCTCACGGGGGCAGCTGCCCGTGGAGCGGAGGCAGACTGGTGGCCCCCTCGTTATTCCGTGACGGGTCCCTCATCGACACTAATCACCTCTGGAGGCTGAGCCCAGGTGCCTTCCTCAGCACTCGGTACCAGACGAGCAGGGGGCAGCTCGGGAGGGTTCCTCTTCGTGCAAGGGACACACGCGCATCCACCCAAGCGACACGCTCTGCTCCAGACCACCTCTTCCCTCTCGTCCTACCATCTTCTCCTCCCGTTCTGGGCTATACAGGCAACTCCTCCAGCGGCAGCCAAGCAGCAAGACCTGGCTCTTACATCCTACAACCGCATTTCTTGGCACTTCCACTGCCCGCAACCCTTGCATTAGGAGCGAGTGACCACGGCTGCACATTGTGCTCACAGGACAAGAGTCAACTCGAAAAATAATCTAAGGATGATGCGGAAAACCAAATACTACGAGATTCCTCGATGCAGAGGACTCACGCCCCAAGAGGTGGCCCTGGCTGCAGAGTCAGGATCCCTCCCGCCCTCTGAGACCAGACGTGGCTGCAGACGGGCCCACTGACGGCGGGAGCGGAGGGTTTCTGCAGGCAGAGCATCCCCTCTCTGCTGGGCTGGGCACCTCTGTAGCACCGACTGCCACGGCCAAGAAGCCATTTCTTCTTACAGAAAGCCTCTCTGATCTAGTAGACAAAGGACAGGCAAAACCCAGTCACTGGAGAACGGAGGTATGCTCATATCCAAAATGAAAGAGGTCTCGTGCACGTCGCCTAAATCCCACCGCGGTCCTGAACCAGCGCTCCCTGCTCCCGCGGGCTCCCGGTCAGCAGAAGGACCTCGATGGGCGTTACGCTGGATCCCACAGTGCTGCTCCAGCTGGGGCTTCCCTGTTTGAAGCCACGTCGATGCTCTGCCAGACCCTTCTCCCAGGACGATCCCTGCCTGGCTCTGTGCTGCTGGGATCCCAGAGGTGGGGTTGGGATCAGCTCGTTCCCTGACAGGGTTCGGACCCGCTCTTGGGCGATGCAGCCGTGCCAGCTCTGCCCATACCCTGGCCCGGGCACTGCTTGCAAGACGCTGTCAGCCAGACCCGTGAACCCCCTGGCTTTGTCACTGCCTCTCTCCCTGTCACCACGTCCCTCCTGTCACCCCTTCAACGGGATGCAGAGCTCCTCCGCATCCCTATGTGCTTGCTACCGCTTTATTTTTTTTTTTTTTTATGTTTCCTTACCCTATGACATCGCCTTCTTTTCTACCTTTTCCATCCACACCACCTCTCCTAAAACACTGAATTTCTCTTTTTTAACTTATCCTCGCCGTCTTTCCCACTTTATTCCCACCAGACCCACTATCCTCACGCCAACCCGTCCCTCCCGCCGTGCCAGCACCGCGCTCCGGTTGCGCCGAGCAGCCAGGAGCTCCCCCGCCGGAACGCAGGGGCTGTGGAAAGGTCCTGGGGGAAGGCAGGCATGGAGAGGTGCTCGATTCTCACTTGGGGGCTTCATTTATAAAACAGTAGGAAAAAAAAGATGACCCCGAGAGGTCACCTAGCCCCCTTTGCTGCCCGAAGGCAGGATCAGCCAGACCTAAAACATTCCTCAGAGACACTCGCTCGACCTGTTTTCGAGACCTCCAAAAAGGGAGACTCCTCACCCACTCCAGGGCTGCCTTCTCCTCGACACCGGAAAGTATTTTCTAACGCCTCATCTGAATCGGTTTTGCTGCAGTCTAAGCCTATTAATTCTCACTGAATCAACTATGCCCATGGAAAAGAGATTATTCGCTTTTTTTCCCCCCCCAAGAACCATTTAAACATTTCTGTTCCCCTTTCTGTTCACAAAAGAGCCTTTAGGGATAAGGGCTGTAAAAGGACTTGGAGAAGCAAAGTCCCCAACAGCCTCAGTTTTCTCTGTAAGGGAACTCAGAGTAATTCACACCCTTCCTTCATGGGGGATGAGTCAAAAGGATTGATTTGATTTGATTTGATTTGATTTGAAGCGGCAGTAAAAATTTTATAACCAACCAGTAAGGTTGGCATGGAAAAGAGAGGAAGAGAGCAGGACGAGAGTGTTCACCAACAGGTTCTAGAAAAATCATGGGCTAAACTGGTGAACTGGTAACACCAACACGTAACTCATCACTAAATTGACCACAATACCAGAAAAATTGCAGGTAGCAAATACCAAACTGAATTTGAAGAAGTTGAGAGCGATGCAGGGAATGGCAGATGGATAATCCTGACTTCCCTGCAAAAAAACAATGGTAAAAAAAACCCCCAGCCTAACGAAGAGAAGGGAAGAATTAACAGCGCTTTGGCAAAGGAGAGCGATGCTTCCCGGACCCGCGGGGCTCCGCGAAGCAGCCAGCAAGCGCGGGGATGAAGGCAGTTCAGTGAATGCCGTAGGCTGGCGTCTCCTCTGTTCTCCCACAAGGTCAAGGCTAGGGAGGACGGCAGAGCAGCACGCCGTACTCCCAGGGTCGCCTCCAGAACGCAGAAGAGAAAAAAGCAGGTCAGCCTTTACAACGGAGTGACCTGACCAGGACCGTCCCAGAAGCAAACTGCGTTGTCCCAATATTCACAAAGGACTTGGAAAATGAGAGGAATGGTGAAGTGGACAAAGTTTTTCAGTAATATATAAATATTCAAGTTGGTAAATATTAAAACTAGCTGCAAAGGGATTTTGTGGTACTGAGTGACGGACTGACAAAAGATGGTAAAAAATGCAAATATGAAAAAATACATCTGGCTATTTTACACAGGGATGAGCTCCAGGTCAGCTGTTAATGAACAGGAAAGATCTTGGAGTCATTGCGGGGAGTTTTATAGAAACCGTTGTTGAATCACCCAAAGCAGTCAAAAGGCAAATAGACTGTTAGGCAATACTGTAACAAATAAATTAAAAAAAGAAAATCTACTAGATAAAGCTACAGTGTGTCAACATCTTGAACACTACAAGAAGTCCTACTCGGGCCGTCTTAAACAGAGGGCACTATTTCTGCACAAGAAGAGATTAAGTGAACAAGAATTCTTCAGCTTAGTACAGGTGGGATATGTTAGAGCTACCTAACACCATTAAAAATATAAAAAATATGGAGAATTCATGGAACAGAAGACCACGAAGAGCTGTGAAATGCAAAGATGCCGACACGAGCCCCGGCTCGGGCCGTCTCCGAGCGCAGCCCGCCGGGGAGCTGCAGAGGAACATCCCTTGGTATTTGCCCGTTCCCTCCGCGTTTGGGGGCTGCACGGGGGAACCGCGGCCGTGGGGGTGCTGCCCCGGTCTGCTGCACCCGCCGGGCAGCACCACGGGCTGCACGCTCACCTCCCCGCTGGAAGACTTTTGCCACAAATATTTGGGCTAGAAACCAACTATTAGAATAAAGCTGAGATTGGTGGTCAGTGCCAGAGAGCCGGGAGAGCTTCTTCCAGCCCGTGGGCTCCTGCAGAACATTAGCAGAGCCAGCTGCCGCCTCCCCTATGGGGACAACTGGGTGACTCCTGACCGCGACCCAGCACCAGCTCTGCCCTCCCTCTCGCAGGCATGCCAGCAGCTTCAATCCCACACGAGATTTTGAGGGAATACTCCGGCGTGCAGGGCCAGGAGCAGCACGCAGCGGTTTTGTGCAGGACAGCAAGGCCTCCCGCTGCTGCAGCTCAGGCCAGCAGCATTTTGCATGCGCCGTTGGCGCCGCAGGCTGCAGCAGATGGAAATGCCTCGTTGGAAAAGCTCCTTTGCAGGTGAGCTACACGACAAAACGGAAAGGAGCCTGGCAGCAGAGAGGAGACAAGCAAGGAGCCTAAAGCACAGCGAACGGCAGCCTTTTGAGGGTACGCAGCATCTCGGGCATCACCATGCCGTGTCTGCTTGCCGTTCGGAGATGCTCACTCCCCACTGACCTGCTTGCTTCACCCAGTTGTGCCGTGTCGCTGTCACCGGACATGAGCTCGTGAGGACAGAATACGGACATTTCTGTATTTGTGGATATCAACGTCTGGCTCAATACACCCTCTTCCCTGCTGGAAGTCTGTCAGTGAGGCTCTGAGCTAAATAAATTATATTCCTTCATAGGTTTATATTCCTTCGTAGCCTTCAAAAGCGCAAGTGGAAGTGCTCTACTACCCGCCTCCCCGTCTTTGCTGCTAACACTGACCTTGCTGTGAGAATTACTGGGTGAGATCCTCTGCTGGGGTCTATCAGGAGATGGAGACGGGGAACCCGCGACAGGACTGCCGCAGGAAGGAGCGGGGCAGACGTACCAGCTCTGAAAGCCAGATGCGCACCCGCACGGCGCATCTCCCAGAAGCGTCAGAGCACAGCCCCTGTCACAACCGCTGGCACCAGGGAAACCTCTGGGGACCTCCGCGTGGTCGGGTGGGACAGGGCACGTGTGCTTCCCCGGTCTTCTCGGTTACACGCCGTGTCACCGAAGCGCTGACGGCCCTTAGTGGGCTCAGCCTGCGATGCAGGGCAGTGCTGCGCTCCCGTGGCACAGGGCAAGCCCGAGGAATGCTCCTGCCAGCTACGCTGCCCTGCGGGGACACCCCAGGCATCAGATCCTCCGTCCCCGGTCTCCCCCAGCACTCATGCTGCGTGAACGTCTTTATTCCTCTATAAGAGAGGCTCTTCCCAGTTTATCTTAACCTTCAGCTCTATCAGCTCAACAGAAGCCCCTCTTACACCGAGATCACTCCGCTACGTAGCTGTCACGCTACTCAGACACAGCAGCAGGAACGAGGGGACAGGAGGCACAGAAGATGCTGTCAGGAGGCCGGCATGCAGCTACAGCAGAGCTGCAAAGTGCTGGGGGATGCTGCTGGGACACAGGAGAATGAGGAGGGATGAGGCAGGGGGATGAAGCGGATGTTAACCAGGAAGAAGATGGAAATGGCTGGATGGAAGAGAATGGCAGAGTGTTTCAAGGGGCCCCAGGAAAAATTGCAGCTTCCATGACTCCTGGGCATGAAGCTTAGCCATCAGGATATGGGGCTTTTTAATTTACCTGCATAAAGTTTCAAGAGCTGTTATAACAGCAAACACACCTTACCCACATGTGAGTCACAGACAAACACGTCCACTGATAACAAACACATTATTCTTCGAGAGACTCCGGTCCTACCTCAACACGCGAATAGCTCAGACAACCATCTGAGTCCCCTGAAGGCGTGGCAAGAGGTGGGAGAGGAGACAAAGGACCGGCGAGCGGCCGAGGCAATACTCCTATGCTTGTTCCCTCACGCGTGCTCATGAGCTTCGCTATCTTTGGCCCGTCTCAAGGGTCAGCAGAGCCTGAGAGTTTGATACAACCAGTCAGTCCCTGATCAAGAACTGCATCTCCTTCTCCTTTTCGTTACAAAGCTGGTGAGCAACAAAGAGAAGCGCTGAACCCCAAAAGGGACGTTTATTTGATTATCACATGTGCAGGATTAGACGGTTTCGGTGAGTCACTAAGTCTGGACCTTTTCCGTCTAATTGCACAAGCATGGCCACGGTGTTGGAGAAAACTCTGGCTACACCTCACTGTCCTACTGACAGCTCTGCTGAAGTTTGCTCTCCTGCGGACAGAGAGGTCCAACACAGGGGAAGCAAGCGTCACTTCTTCTAGCACAGCCACCATGACGATAGTACGGGCCAACAAGGAAATTTTTGGCAAAGTTTCACCACGATGTCTGGTTCAACCCTTCCTCTCTGGTCCACATGTCCATTTTGGAATACCAAAGGCAAAGGGAGGTTCTCTGGTCAGCCCTGACTCACACCACTAAATGAAAGTAAAGGCAAGCTGGCCCAAGCCATGGGAGAACAGCTCACGGTCCTGCTGCCTCCAAGCACGCTGCAAGCAGTCTGGATTCAAAACCCAATGAACAGCACCCAACCCAGGTTGACCTGCTCACCTCATACACCTTAGAGGGCTCAACTTGTCCCCACCCTGGGGTACAATGCCCCTGGCAATCTCCATACTTCAAGGCCCTCTTACACAATGACCTTCTGCACCGTGCTGACAGTGGTTTGGAGGTTAAAACTGTTCCACAAATCTCACGCAAGCCTTGTCCCTCAGCAGCACCTCAAAGCCCTGGCAAAACCCAAGCGGTACGGACAGCACGGCAGCCCGGTGGCATCCTTCCTACCACTCAGAGCACAAAGCTGTATTGTCACTTGGGGCCAACTTAGAGGTGGCACAGGTCTTCCTATACGAGGTCTTCCACAACTGATATGTCAAGCACCTTTATAGGAGGCAGCTCTGACCCTAGAAGCAGCTCTGCAGTGATGGGCCAGGTACAAAGACACACCCAAGCCCAGATCACTTTACCGCAGAGACTGGAGTACTGGTTTCCTCAGCCAGCAAGTTTCTACAGTGGGTTTCGAAGTTAAAGCCTTGAAAGTGGATGCCCCAAAGAGCATTCTTGCTCTTCTATAAAGGAGATAACAGAGCTAGAAAAGCAAAGACTGACAAGGAAACTCTCCTTGGGGCAGATTATGCCATAATTTCTTCTGAAGCATCACACATCTCCAGGAGGGCTGAACTGCTCCTGGAAGGAGACCATAGGGCTCTCCCGAGGTTGACGTGGACTGGGGAATCCTCTAGGACTCTTCTGAAGATGAAGCTCAGCAGCAGTGTTGCCTCCACCGTTGCTTGGAGATTGCAGGGCCCCGACGTGGACCTGAACCACCACTGTGGCCATTTCTGGAGAAACCAGCAACGTTCCAGGGAAGCCTTACCTGGTCACGAATGAAACACGGACATGTGTCACGATTGCACATGAACCTGTGCTCACCAGAGAAAGGCTGCAGGCAGGAGATGGGCACGGGGTGGAGGAGCCTTCCCTGCTGGCGCTGCGCCCGGGGGGAACATTGCCTGATCCCCTCCCCCTTGAATATCCCTGGGCTCCACCGCCTCAGCCAGGTGCAGAACAAAAGGAAACTAATGATTTAGTTATTGCTTCAGCGCCGAAGGTTTGAAGGTCAGCCATTCAGCGCGGCGCTCATTGTATGACCAAGCACTGCCTGCACTGCCTGCCCTGCCTGCAGACCTGCAGCTACAGTCGGCTCAGCAGGGGCCGGTACTGTACGGCTGGCTTCTGAGCGGGGAGATGAAAGGCTTTTTTCTAATGTAATAACTGACGGCCTCTTCAGTGCCGTTTGAACTGTTTACAGACCGAGTTAACGATTACAGGCAATGTGTACCTTGGCGGCTGCCCAAAATTCTTACCCGCCCGTCAGATATTATCAAAGAGCCCTTCACTGCTGGCCTGGAGTCCTTCCAAAGCCCAGCGCCGAAATGCCGGCGTAGAGGAGGGGCCTTCGGCGCTCGATCATGAAACCCAAGCTAGAAAGTCACAGATCTGCTCTGGCGAGGTGTCCTGGGGACCGGCCGCCGAGTCACGCAGAGACACAGGAACACCCGAGAGGTCCCTAAAGCCCCTCGTGCCCCGCGGGTCCGTGCGGGGTGGGCTCCTCCCTGCAGGGCATCACCCAGGGCCTTGCCTGTGCTGGCTTCCAGACTTTATTAGAGGACACCACACAGCCCACGAGCTCTGGCTCTCCAGGTTTCCCTCCCTGCACGAGGTCGCTGCCATCCATACCTCGTTCTTTACACGCAGCCTGGGCGGTTGTGTTAATGCTGGTGGTTACACAGCTTCAAGCTACTGCTGCCAAAAGCGTTTTCAACACCCTCATGCCTAAGATTGTGGACAAGAACAAACCAGGTGGTGGGAGATTAGATAAAATCACTTCCATTGTTATTTGTAGCTGGAAAAATGCAGGTGTAGGTATAAGGTCTGGCTAGGTTTGGGTTAGAAAACAAGCCCCAGCTCTCTGGGGCAAACTGCACCAAGTCTGGAAATCCCGTTGAAACGAAGGGATGAAATCAAGAACTGGCAAGCTGCTCTAATTACAGCTGAGTAACACAGAGCCACATTCAAGCAGCACTGAGGCTACGGAGCAAACTGCTTCCGAGGCAGGAAATACCGCAGCTGCAGAGGACGGCTCCGTCCTACCGACGGCCCTGCACCCGCGTAAACCTGGGAGGTTCAGCCAGCGCAGAAGCTCATCCCTGCACCGTGCATTGCTCCTGGAAGTTTCTGTCAGAGGCAACTTCCTAAATACAACTAGGAAAAAAAAAATAAAATCTCCATTTCAGATAGAAACGTGCCTCACGGACCATCAGTCCCACTTACCACCGAACTTTAGACTGTAAAACGCTATTTAATACTGTTCACTAGACCATTTGCAGGCTGAGCTACCATGGCTTCAAGGTATCCACAAACCATTGTTAAAAAAAAACCTCTGCTTCAGTCCAGCCCAGGGTTTAAAACGCCCAGCTACACCAGCAGCACGAACTGATGCATCCCACGCCTACTGGGAGGCTGCAACAGCGCTGGTATGCCATCATCCAACAGCCCTTTGTAGAAAAGGCCAGATAATAAAAGTATGAAAATGTATGTTAAAAATTTTGCTCCTGCGTTCCCAAAACGAGGCATTTTGTCCTGCAAAAAAAATGCAAAAGCGCCTCTTTCTCAGGCTGACAAGAGATGGAGTTTCCAAGGGATGCTTTCCAGAGAAGGGCTGATGCCTTCACACGGTGCCAATTGTGCGCTTGAAATACGATGTATGTCAGCAGGTCCCAGGCACAAGGGCGAAGACTGAATAGCTAAAGGAATAAATTACTTGCTTTTTAATCACATACCATACCGGCTTCCCATTGTTTTATTGCTCACGTAGTTTTTTTTAAACAGGGATGAGAGAGTGGCTGGTGAAGGACACAAGTATCTCTCTTGTTGGATGTTGTAGTATTGCCAGGAGACAGAAATGTAGATTTGCTGTGATTTGATTCACTAAAACTTGCTAGTACAGTGCAGTACACTACAAGAATTGGTTCCTCCTACGCTTACTTGCTAAGACATGAGTTCAGGCCCTCTGGGATCCGCAATTCCCTGGCTGCTATCGATGACATCACTGACATCTAAGGAGCTGCAGGAATGCCGAGAATGCAGCTCCGGGCTCCTGGGGATGCTGAGCTCATCGGCTGCTACAGGAGGCACGAAAGATGGGGTGTCTGGGTCCCAGTCCTGCCTCATTTACAGCCTTCCCCTTCCAATGTACGTGCAAGCGCTCTTTTTAAGGCCACACAACCCAGGGTCACACAAGGCTGCACTAGTTTAAACCGCAAAGTTGGAATTGTTTGCAAATTTATTTCACCGATGTCTTCAGATGCTGAGCAGAAACGAGAATTCCAGCACAGGCACAGAGGGTCAGACCCAAAACTGATGTAGCCCTGTGACCCGTCTCTCACAAGCCAGCAGAGATCCCTCACAGAGTCATCTTCCACTTTTTATACCTTTCCAGCATCCTACAGAAGCTGGGGAGTTACTGATCTGGAGGATGCATCCAGAGCCGGGTGGTTAACAGCCTGAAGGATTTCACAACCATGCCTCATTCCCTTTTTGCCCATTTATACTTTGTGCTACAACGTCCTCTGCAAATGAACTCCACAAAGGATTTCAGCTAAGTCAATAACTATTTTTTTTTGAGTGAAGGTATTCTCACAGGACACTTCCAAGAGCAATCCCTGTTAGCTCTGAGATGCCCCTTTGACTGTTACCATCCTTGCTGCCTGTAAACCAAGCTTGCACGCTGGGGAGTCCAGCAACTGAAGATACCACAGACGTTCAAAGAGCTGGGCTGGCGCGCCGTGAAAGGAGCTTGAAGCGGGTAAGCATAAAACTCTTCCCCTTAGTTTCAGCCTGTTGGGAGCCTCTGAAGACTCCAGCATTCATCACCAAAGGGCACGTCTCCACGCGGAGGTTCTTAGGGATGAGGATGACACAGCTCTTGGCCCAGTACTCAAGAGGCTGAGGCCAAAAAGGTGAAGAAATTTCCGTTTTCGGCCACCTCTGTTGCAGTGCTCAGAGCAGCAGGGAGCTGCGAACACGCAGGATCAAGGACAAATGGGGCAGAAAGTGAAATAACTTCCCTGCAGAAGTTATTCCCAACAGAATGTGATCCCGTAGAAGATTACCTACCCACTGTCTTTACTCGAGACCACCCAATAATTTGACCAAACGTTACTTTAAAACGGTACAGACCAACCGAGCTCTAACAGCTTTTTTCACTCTGCAAAACGGGAAGGGAGCCATTCACAGACCATTTGTTCGAGGCAGCAAAAGTAGGTTAGTTGCGACATCACCTCCACTGGGGCATCCAACTCCAGTCAACCTGCGTCTCCTCGAGAGGGGACAGAGAGCCAAGAGGAGGACGAGTGCCGGGATAACGAGGACATCTGGAGTCACAGTAGTTAGGACTAAAAGAAGTTCGGAAAGGAGAAAAGCCTTTCCGCCGACAGGAGGGAAGTCTCTCTCTCTCATCTCTGGTTATCACAGATCAGGAGACACGATGGACAGAGCTGCCAGCCTCACACCTGCCAATTCTGCTTTTTTTTCTGCTTTTTTCTTAACAATGACCCTGGTCTCTGCCAGAGAAAGACCACTGGAAAAGAGGATCTAGCACTGTCTAGAGCTCCTGATATGGCTGCTCAGCGATACAACTACACTACGTTGTGTAAAATCAGCCATCTGCACCTTGAGTTGACTCACGCAGACTCCGGTTCCTAGGCTCGATTGCCTTTCCTCCTGGTGCTGAGAGGTGGAGGTGGCTGTTGCAATCACAGATTCTCCCTCTGTATCTGCTGCTTTTCATCTTGCTGAGCTCCCCCTCACTGAGGCAGGATGGCTGATCAAAGGTTTATTACACAGCCGTGCTGGAAGCACAGGGAACAGGTTTTTAATGTTGTATCTCGTCCCTCCGTGCCATAAGACTCCACACTTCTGCTCTGGTGGCCTGTGAAAATGGCAGGTGCCCGTCTCCCAGGGAAGGAGAGAGCTTGTTCTCGCAGCTCCCATCGCCAGGGCCATGCCTGGTCCACGCAATGCGAATTTGCAGCTCTCTTTGCGGAAAGCAAACTCTCCCTACAGCTCTGCCTCGCTGGCATTGCCGTTAGCACGTGGAAGCGGCTGAAGTGTCTGTTCGCAAACTCTGGAAGGGACAATCCTTCGTTACAGCTCAGCTGATTTCTCCCCCCCATACAACTCAGTTGATTTTCCCACCGATACTCCCCAACGTTACACCGAACAACGTGCATTCACGCTGCCCAATACGCCAAGCCCTTGGCTCCCTCATGCAATCTGCATCGCTGTCACTGCGTAAGGACAAAAAGCCATTGTAGCCAAAACTTTAAAGCCTGCAGAGCACTGCTTCGATGGTTTCTGTTGTATTAGGAATCAGTGCAGCACTTGAGAACACAGGGATAAATCATTAACAAGTCATTGTTGTTCACAGGTATTTTTGGCAGGAAACCGCTGAGGTCAACTTGGACAAAGTGCTGTGGGGTAGCGGGGGTGGCACTGTTCCTGGAGACACATTCAAATCCTCCTCCAATACCAAAAAATAGTCTGGAAGTGACCTTCCTCGCTGAATCTAATCGACACGGCCCCTCCTTCCCGCTCTTCTTGGCCTGAGCTTTCTTCCCGCGTCTGTGATCAAGTCCTTATGTCTGCAAAGCGCCTGCCATTCCTCTGGCACACACGAAATGACAGTGCTGTTAATCACGAGCACCCCTCACAGCGTGGGCAAGCTGACAGCCCAAACACTATTTCTCATTTACCAATCCTATAATCTCACAGCTCGCATCAATCACTTCTGCTACCGGGGGTTGGGGAATTCCCAAACACTGCTGCTTCTCCGAGAGATCTGTCCAAGGATGCCTGTTTCTCATTCTTCAGAAACCTGCAGAGATGTCACTTCTGTATAACTGTATCAATCATTCCTTCCATCCCCAGCAAAAATCATCATCTTAGCGGGCAGTACAATGCTCCTGCTCCGGCAGGGGCACATGTGTGCGTGGGGAGGGGACATGAATCCATATGTCGTTTGCTCCCACGGCCATCGCCGCTGGCCGAGAGCTGAGCAACCATCGAGAGCCCTCTCCATGGATAATATTCCGGAGGCTGATCCGTCCTCACAGCTTCTAGCACTGTCAGACACTCCAGCTCCATGAAACGCTATTTATTCTCGTTGTCATTCAGTTTCCTGCTTCGGTGGCCAGCTGGCCACTGACCCCACTGCTATTTAGCTGTTGTAAATCAAGAGCCAAAGGACACTTTCAGAGCATCATGATGTGGCAATCCCTCTGATTATGTGGATGTGGTCGTTTTAAAATTAAGTAAGCAAATAATTCTGAGACAAACAGCTCAAAGGCTGTTGTGGGTTGTTCGGTGTGTGCTCCCGGCTAGGAGATACAACATCAAGATGGGGCTGCCTTTAAAGCCCTAAAAATCTCCTACAAAATGCCACTGAGTCGGCCCAGCTGCTCAGACGGTTGCATGCCCAGCCAGTTCTGGATGGCTTGGTGGTGATTTTTTTGCTAAGGAAAAGTACTTTCAACTTTGACATTTAAAAACCGCCTTTCGTAAGCACAAAAAAATTCCTTTCCAAACTCACCAGCTTCTGGACACATCCATGGAAGCCAAGAAAACCAGTCAGGTAACCGAGTCCAGCTCCTGAGCCCACGCTTCCATCTTTCTCTAAAAAAATATTGACTCCACCACCACAGACCCAGGCAGGGACATTTGTACTGCAAAGGGAAGCAACAGCTGCTTTACAAAAGCCTGAAGTATGGTCAGATAACTCAAAATAGTTTTTCTGCCCAGCCAGAGGTTGCCAGCCCCCCCCTCCATGTGTCCTGAGAGTGGAGGCTGGGCCTCCACCTGGAGGCCCTTCCTTCTGATGATGTTCCTCTGCAACCTGCCCACCACCCTGCCCCGTCTTCATCCTGCCGGCTGTCTGAGCCCCAGCTTTTTCTGAGCTTTCAGAAATTTTTGCTTTAAGAGGCTGAAAACACACATGTAATCGCAGCCTGAAAGGGCAAAGAAATGAACAACAGTTACTGGCTTCATGGCAGGACTAGGAGACCTGGGCTCCAAACGAGGCTGTAATATGCACAGAAATAGTGGAAATAGGATTTGGAAGCATTTAATATTTCCATCACTTAAGAGGAGACCGCAGGGCATCTCTCTGTGAGAAAAATCACATAAAAATGTGATAAAAAGTTCTCTGTGTCTCACTATAAACCATCTGTAACAGTGGTGGCAGATGGATAAGTGCTCCGGGAGATGCTGGGGGCAGCTGTGTTTCAGAGCTGGCAGAGCCTGCACACTGACTGCACGTGTTTCACGCTCCTGAGGGCAGGAATGACGTCTGTCCTTCCCAGCTGCAAGGCCAGCTGTGTGCCATGAGCCCTCTCCAGTACCTCCACTGGCAGGGACAAACTAAAACCTGTCCGTCACCCACGTCTACGTGCTGCAGTTCTGAAAACCATGCACTGCAAACCCCACAGTATGTGTCTTCTTCAAGGAGAAAACTTCCTTCTTTCCCTAGGTTGTCCCACAGCTCTTGAACTTGATGTTGGTGAGACCTCCCCAGCCTCTCATGGCTTCCCACTTCTGCACCTCTGCACAGAGGAGAAGATTCATGATAGGGCTGCCATCAAGTAGGGTTCAACTAGACTGGTTTTCCCCTACAATGACGACCAACACTGCTCAAAGAAAATCCTTCTGAGTTTTACATGGTCCTGTTGACTCTGAGGTACAGCCCGAGCTATGACCAACATTTCAAGGATCTTCATAGGATGGAGCACCCAACAGAGACATGAGAGTCCAGTCACAGAAGCTGGAGGAGTAACAGCCTTCTCAGCCTACCAGAGCACGTACCAGGGATCCCCCAACCCTTTCCTTCTAGGGACTGTTCCTTTTCTGGCATTTTGTCTGATTACTCCCACTCCCAGAGCTGTACCCAAGAGCTTCACTGACTCTGGAGAGCCCCCAAAATTCATCTGCCCCGTCCCGGCGGGGCTGTGCCACTGGCTGCCGTCCCCTGCTTCCACCACCTCCAGGCTCCATTTCCCTGGTCCTTCAAAACCCCTTTCATACCCCAGGACCGGGGATGAACATCAAGTTGATTATAAAACAATTTCTTTTGTTGATAGAAAATTCTTTGCAGGGCGTGAACAGCAGGAGAAAGAAAGGACGCCTCTGAACTGCGAGCTGGCTGGAAACCCCCGGAGGGCAAGAATCCGATCCCTCGTCTTTGAGGAGCGCAGGCCTGTCTGTACAGGCTGCAGGAGCAGCCGGCCCAGGAGAGCTTTGTGTGCGCAACGCCGACAACAACACACACCAGCCCCTTCCTTGCCAGCGCAACGCGCAAGCTTCGTTAACAGCCTGCAGTTTCTGCACCGCACACGTAAAATGGCTTCGTTCCTCCCGTTTGCACCCTCGGACAGACCTCATCCTCCTCGCCCCGTTAATCCCCTTCCGCAGAGGCAAACCTCCTCCCCGGCGTCTCCCAACCCACCTGCCCCGCGCGGCCTCCCCTGCCTCCCTCCCCGCCCCCACGCGCCCTTCGCCAGCTGGATCATCCACCCAAAAATAAATCCTTCTCTCCCGCTGCTCAAAACCTGCCTGTGTGTCCTCCCGGAGCTGCTCAGGAGGAAGAAATCCTCCATCCACTGACCATGAAACCTGGTCAGGGACAGCCACCCACCTATTAAACATCAATACCCCATCAAATTACTCTGCCGCTTGCGGCAAGCACCGGACGCAGTGATTCTGCAGATGCCACCGAATAATCCGTGACTGTCTAAATCAACGCTTATAAAAAGAAATCCTGAGGATCATAAAGCATCACCGTTTTGCAAACTGGGCAGAACAGTGTTCCTTAGGAGCAAGCAATTTGTTAATCATCACTGAGCTTGACAAGCCAAGCTTCACAGGTTTCGTGTTTTTCAGCCCTATGAAGAAGCATCGTTCCTGTATTTTTCGTAACACTGCTGCAATTCACGGACTCGGGCAGCCAGCCCTGCTCTGGACCAGCCCCATCGTCTTCCCATGAGGACCAAAGTCCCTCAAAGTGGCACTGTACATTTCAGTAAAATAACAAATACAGACAAAAAAACCCATCAACAACGCAGAAATCTTTAAGAATGGGTTTGAAATTCCCCCTGGAGATCTCTACATCATGAGCAATGGTAACACCACTAGCCCACCAGCACCTCTTGACGCAGCCGTGCCGTCCCGAGCAGTCCAATGAGGGTCAGACCCATTCCAGCACCATTTGCATCCCACGTTCAGGAATACTCACGGGTGTGCTGGTTGCCCCTAAATGTGTTTTCTTTCTCCCTCTGCTCCCACCACACAGCTTTGCTATCGGGTTTCACAGTCTCTCATGCAGTGCTACTAGCTAATATAATAATATATATCTATAATGCATAAACTAATAGCTGCATCCCAGCAGTTCTGCTGCTCCCAATGTTCAGCACCAGCCTCTGAGCAAGGAGAAAGCAAAGCCAAAGGACCTGGAAGGAGGAAGGAGCTGCAACTCCCCATTTCTGGACCCCAGCATTGCAACTCAGTGTGTGCTGAACGCCCGCAGTTCCCTTTACCCCCTCGCCAGCTGTGGATTTCAGGTGGTAACGTGGTCCTCATCAAAGCTGGGCAAGAGTTACCGCAGCTGCTCTCTGGTTATCTCTGGGGGCAGCCCCCTGGGTTGGGGCTCTGCTCGTCCCAGTACGCTCCAGCCCACCAAGGCACTACAGCCAGCCCTGCGGGCGGGTTTTCCCACAGACCAGTTACAGCCTTTTCTGCCATTCCCATCCTTTCTGCAAGGAACACCCCGTGCCCGTTCCAGCTCCCCTGCCACAGCCCCCGCGGTCCTCTGGCAAAGGATGCCCTACAAATCAGCGCAGCTTCAAGCTACCCCGGGTCCCGCTAAAAAGCCAAGGTGGGGAGGAGACGGCGATGGCCGTCCCCCTCTCCCCATCGCACCATGGCTGAAGAAACGCTCCTGCTCGTTTCTCGCCCTCCTGGCTTCACTATGAAGGCCGTCTGGGACCTCCGTCGCCATCTCACAGCACCAGCCTTGGCTTGCGGGCTGGTCCTCACGGCCCGTCCGCCGCAGCTGGGCGGGCAGGAGGGGACTGGGCAGGGAATGGAGGGGCCGGCAGTAAGGGAAGGTCTGCTGAAGGAAGCTCAGCTAACGTCTGATTAGGAATGTGACGGGAGCGGAGAAGAAAGCGTAGGGTGTGGAAAAATAGGGAGGAGAAAGATTGTTTTGGAGGAGAATAGGTCCAGAGCTCTGGGCAGTTTCATTAGAGGAATATTAAGTAAATGAGTCAGAGCTTGCGGTGCCTGAGGCTCGGGAAAGCTGCTGCTGGTGTGAAGGGATGGCAAGGGAAAATGAGGTTCGTGGCATGCTGTCTGCATATGAAATTCAACCATAACAAAACAAGAGGAAACATGTTGCCTGCCTAATACTTTTATTAACATTTGCAGAGATTAAGTACTGCAGACGTTCGATCGGTGCCTTCCTCTGTACCCGATTCAAGCTCTGCCTCGCTCTGGGCTCGCGACTCAAGCCAGCGTTTTCCGATTTCTTGCACTTTCAGGAGGCAATGCAGAGCGCTCGGCGCTGCCCGCGCCAGCAGCACCCACCGCCCCACACTGCTCTTTGAGATTGCAAAAGTAATTTTCTATGTCAGACTTTATGCATTCCTAGCTGGAATCTGGATATAAAATTTGTCTGTTGATTCCTGCACCTAAAAAGTGGGATATTGCGCTGATATCCACCATGCAAGAATGCTATGTGTATCGATAAATGTGTATATGTGTGTATATATATGTACGCGTGTTTATGTATCTGTGTAGATATATATACAGATATATACATCTGTGTGTGTATATATATATATATAAAAATATCTATCTATCTGTCTTGCAGACACAAAATCCAAGCCTGAAGTTAAGACGGGTAAAACAAAACGCCTACTTTTAAATTAGAATATTAATTTCCTAAGCATCTGGGAAATTCAAGGTAAGGAAGTTGATCCAGAGGATGCTGCAATAATAGAGATAGAGGAATAATACAGTAGACTGTACTAATATATATTTAACTGTATGAAGGAGTTCCAAAGATCTGTAGGTTGAAATTCCATGCCTGTATGGAAAAAAAAAAGTATTAAAGCTACCAACTGACCGCCTATCCGTGGTGATGCCAGAGACCAGGAAAGGCTAAGGGAAGTCAGGAAGGTTACAAAAGTGGAAAAGCACAGTATTAATGGGTGACTTCAACCATCACCATATAGGCAGGGCAAAGGTGGTGTTGAGGTCTGACCGAAAGACAGCTTTAGGTATCTTTATCGACTTCTTCATGGAGCGATTTGGAGAAACCTTCAAAGTAGATGCAATCTGCATAGTACGCAGGGTTTTTGGTTGAAGACGGATTATTTCTGTTAATAGTGATCATTATATATTCAAATTCCCCTATTCGTAGGAAAAGAAAAAGAAAAAAATAAATAAAACAAAATCCCCAAACCATAAAAAAATTCCAAGAATAAGGAAAGTAGTTAGAAAAACACTTTAGAAAACAACGAGAAGATAAAATGTTTCCGGGTGATACAGAAATTTAGTGATCTCCTGCTAGAGGCTCGGAGTAAACCTACGCCATTGAGCGAAGGACCCTAGCTGGACCCCAAAAGCCCAACAGTGAACAATAAAGGAAAGGAAAATACCAGAAGGAAAAGGCAACCTTTGAAAAGTGGAACTTGCATCCAAATGATGAGAGCAGAAAAGACTGTAATCCCGGCAAGTTACGGAGACCGGCCAAAAGAGAAAAACATGCTAGGGGCTTACATACAAACAATAAAGCCTTTTTCAACACATCCGAAGCAGGAAGCCTATTAGTGAGTTTCTGTGGCTAACAACATAGGGAATGAAAGATGCACTTAAAAAATATTTGCAAAAAAAGCCAAATGAATTGTTTGCCTCACGGTTCGCTACAGAGGAAGGCAGGAAGTTCCCACGCGGAGCGTTTCAGCGTGTTGATAAATTACTCGGGAAAGGGTAAATTAATGAGGTGACAAAATTTGCAGATGAAACAATATTTTTTTGAATTATCCAATCTCAAGCCAATTGTGAAGACTTGTATGAAGGATCTCAGGCTACTCGGCGTACGGTTTAATGAGCGACAGGATGCCAATAGCTCCTACCTCCTCCCGTGGTCCTGGCCACATGTTCCCCACTGCTTACCCCCTCCTTGACTTCTCCATGAGCTCATTTAGCTTATGAAAACATCAGAAAATGAACCTAGCCAATAAAGCTGAGCGTTTTCTGCAGTTTTAATGAGTTGGACAGGTTTGGGAAAGGCTCTCACGAGGACTGGGGCCACAGCAAGTGTGGGATGAGTTATGACATGGGAAGTAGGAGTGGGGGAAAGCAGTAATTAGGCAAAAAAAGAGAGAAGAGCAAGTCTTCTTTCTTTCGGTAGCAAGGAGCCATCAGTTGGGATCAGTCGCACCTCTGTGCCCAGCAAGATCCTCCTGGAAACTATGCTAAGGCACATGGAAAATAAGGAGGTGATTGATGACAGCCAACATGGCTTCACTAAGGGCAAATCCTGCCTGACCAATTTGGTGGCCTTCTACGATGGGGTTACCAGCGCTGGTGGATAAGAGAAGAGCAACTGACGTCATCTACCTGGACTTGTGCAAAGCATTTGACACTGTCCTGCACAACATCCTTGTCTCTAAATTGGAGAGACATGGATTTGATGGATGGACCACTCGGTGGATGAGGAATTGGCTGGATGGTCGCGCTCAAAGAGTTGCGGTCAACAGCTCAATATCCAAGTCGAGACCAGTGACAAGTGGCGTTCCTCAGGGGTCGGTATTGGGACCAGCGCTGTTTAAGATCTTTGTCGGCGACATGGACAGTGGGATCGAGTGCACCCTCAGCAAGTTTGCCGATGACACCGAGCTGTGTGGTGCGGCCGACATGCTGGAGGGAAGGGATGCCATCCAGAGGGACCTGGACAGGCTGGAGAGGTGGGCCCATGTGAACCTCGTGAAGTTCAACAAGGCCACATGCAAGGTCCTGCACATGGGTTGGGGCAATCCCGAGCACAAATACAGGCTGGGCAGAGAATGGATTGAGAGCAGCCCTGAGGAGAAGGACTTGGGGGTGTTGGTTGATGAGCAGCTCAACGTGGCCCAGCAATGTGCGCTTGCAGCCCAGAAAGCCAACCATATCCTGGGCTGCATCCAAAGACGCGTGACCAGCAGGTTGAGGGAGGAGATTCTCCCCCTTTGCTCCACTCTCATGAGACCCCACCTGGAGCACTGCGTCCAGCTCTGGGGCCCCCAACATAAGAAGGACATGGACCTGTTGGAGCAAGTCCAGAGGAGGCCACAAAGATGCTCAGAGGGCTGGAGCACCTCTCCTATGAGGACGGGCTGAGAGAGTTGGGGTTGTTCAGCCTGGAGCAGAGAAGGGTCCAGGGAGGCCTTAGAGCAGCCTTCCAGTACCTGAAGGGGGCCTGCAAGAAAGCTGGAGGCGGACTTTTTACAAGGGCATGGAGTGATAGGACGAGTAATGCCTTTAAACTGAAAGAGGGGAGATTTAGATTGGATATAAGGAAGAAGTTCTTCACTCTGAGGGTGGTGAGGCACTGGCCCAGGTTGCCCAGAGAAGCTGTGGATGCCCCATCCCTGGAAGTGTTCAAGGCCAGGTTGGATGGGGCTTTGAGCAACCTGATCGAGTGGAAGGTGTCCCTGCAGGGGGGTTGGAACCAGATGATCTTTAAGGTTCCTTCCAATCCAAACCATCCTATGATTCTATGATTCTATTACTGTGATAAAATGACACGTGAAATTCAGTATCAGTGAGTGCAAAGGGATGTGCCTGGGAAACAATCATTCTAATTGCAAGGACAAAATGGTAGGCTCTAAAATAGCTAATTAAACTCAGAGAAGATCCTGGAATCATTCTGGAACATTTTCTGAAAACATCACACTATTTGTGTGCACTGTATATGCGTTTTTTTCTATACATATTTCTGTACTATCCCAAAAAGCAAACAAAGTTAGTAATGTACAGAAAAAGAGTATCGGGAAATACCACCTGTGGTACACTTATAGCCGGACAGTCCACTTGGTAATGGTCACCCTACCTCAAAATGGAAAAATATAAAAAAAGTACACAGATAGCAAAAGTAGACAAGTAGCAACAAGGTGTGGAATGGCTTGTGTGTAAGAGCCTAGGATGCTCCATCCAGAAGAGGACAGAGCCTTGTAAAATTGTGAACATTGTAAATAATACATATATAGAATAATTATTCACTATTCTTCATAATGCAAGGATGAAAGGGGCACCTCAAACCACTGCCAAGCAAAAGGTTTAAAGTAAACAAAAATAATTCTGTTCACAGGCCTAGAGTTACATTCCCTGATGAAAGATGATGTGGAGGTGTAAAAGCTCCAGAAAGCCATGTGGGCAAGATCCATCCCGGTTACCAATCCAAGTGTCCTGTCTGTCGTTTCCAGCCCGGATGCCTCCAAAGCCACTGACTGCTGGGATTTGGGAGGACATACCCCCCTTGATCTTTTTCTCCTACTGGGCTTTTTCTCCTAACTTCAAGTGTCTACCACGTATACCTATGTCTGTAGCCCATGTACTGCTGAGCTAGTTGCCTCAGCTCCCTGTAGAGACAACTCAAAAAACCAGTGCCCTTATAATACACGGTTCATTTGCCCTGTGATAGATGCCTACACTGTAGTAGATGAGTTGAGACCAAGAAGTCCCAATTCTTTCCAGTGACTTTCCACAAAAGGGGTAAAACTCGTCTGCACACAAGACAACCTTGTGGAGGGACCAAGTCTAACAGTATGGACTGGATTCCCTGAAGAAGCAAGCATCATTGCAGATCTTAGCTTTCACTTCTAGGTAAAGACACCTTTGACTTCATGTTCTCCAATAAATGTAAGAAAACTATTCTTTTAAAACGAGCAAAGTCACTCTTCTACACAAAATTTTTTACCCTAAGGAGATGATGACAAAAGAAGCAATTTATGAACGTAGGTACCCATGCTGCTCATTGTGCTGACGGAAGAGGTTCAACACTATCTCATACACTAATAAACAACGTAGAAGAGCCTATACAGAAATAAACTCTTGCCTTCATACTTCCTTTAAATCTGGCTCCAGGCTTTGATGTCAAATAATTAAACCAATCACGCAGTTTAGCAAGGCTGGGGTTATCATTGGTATCTCTGTGGGAGGCCCTAGGAGAGGTGCAGCACAGTCGCTCTCCTGCCGTCCTCAGGCTGGCTTAGCTCGTTCTTGTTAACCTCCCTTTGCAGCACATTTGCAAGGTCACTGGACACCTTGGAAGACTGAAGATGCAACACAATAATCTGTATCCAGACAGTGTTATACCTATATAAACATTGGCTGAACGCTGTCCAAGTAAGGCTGAAACGGTATTGCCAGGCAATAAGAAGAAAGAGAAAAGGCATTATCAACTTGACTTTTGTTCAGTTATCCAAATTTACAACCTTGCTTTCTCATTTGATCCTGAACTTCCAGTCAATAACGGGCAAAAGTACATTGCATTCTTATGTTACTAGAAGGCAGCCATCTCCTCGCTTCTCGATGAGATTGCATTGCAGTTCGCAAGGTATTTTTTTACCAGGCAAGATCACTAGCGAGCTCTGAGGATGCAGAATAAAGCTGAATACTTGCTTAGCTCATTTTAAGAAAGCGTATCACATCTGGCTTCAAGAGACAAAGTCGTTTCCTAGTTTATTTAATGTCGAACTTTAATTATCGCGTTTTAGTCATCTTATATGTACTCTAACCTATTTATTTTTCTCTGTTGCTCTGCAGCAAGTCAGAACAGTGGCAAACGCTGAGTTTCTAACACCTGGATTGAATTTTCAGGGGGGCTAAACGTTTTCAGTGAAAGAACTTTGAAAACCTGAAAGAAACTCAATTCCCACCTCGGTGTTTGATGATGTCAAATTTCCAGGCATCTGGTAAGCACCTCTGTTTACACAGGTTGTGTCTTCGGGGAGCGAGTTCAGAGAAGTTAGTGCTTTTTTTTCCATTTGATGCTTTGAGGAGCTTTTAATGAATTACCTGAGATGAGGGCTCTCTGCACTGGTGTATGTGGGCTGTACACCGAGGTCTTGTAATAAATGAACAGAAGAGCACAGGAAACCGGTCACTAGAGAAGGCAATTACTGAAATGAAGGGGAAATACACTGAGAGATGCTTATCTTGTTAAAACATGGTGGAAAACAAAGCAAAACAAAACAGTGACACGAAGAGAAACCCAAGGATATCAGCTTACAGGTGCAGCCTGAGTGGAAATGCCAGATATATTTTCCCTGTAAATATATCTGAAAGACAGTTGAATTCCTGAATTTACTCTGAGCTCTAGCAAGACACAATATCAAAATTTAAAGAGGAAAGAAAAATTCCTTTGAGATTCAACGTTCTCCCCCTCCGCCAGTGCTCACGGATGTCTTCTGGGCAGAAATCAGCTCTGGGCTTGAACAGTTCAAACAAGCTATCTGTTCTCCTGCTACATGACGTTTTTGTTTTAAAAACTGTACCATTTCTATATTGCCAGTCTTCAGCATTGTAGCAGTTACAGACAAAATGATACAGATTCCTTCAAAGCTGGGCGAACGCATCACTCGGCTGGGCTTTGCATCGACTGAGCATAACAGAAAGAACAACTTCTACGGAAACATTTGATAAACACGATATTTCAGTTAGCTCTTTACACTAGTATTTCCATTTCTCTGAGATGAGAAAAAAGGAAATTTGCACATTCTTAATGAACAATTCAGGTATGCACAACAGCCAGCCTTCAAACACTTACACGGACAAGACTCTACACACTTAAGTACCCGCAGGTGAGGCACAAGGTGCAGAATAAATCACAACGGCATTCAGTGTGCACGTACATCGTTCTGTTTTCCTCACCCTGCTCTAATCACTTAAGTTTAATCATTTAAATTGAACTGCAATGATGCCATTTAAGAACTCCCTATTTAACCAGAAAAGTCAGTCAAACGGAGAAACTTAGATTACTTCTTTCTGGCAATCTTGCTGTAGATAACACAAAGTCCCACACCATTATAAATAACGTCAAAAACGAGGCTTGCCACCAGCTCTGATGTCTTGGCCACCTGGGAACAACGGACATTTTAGCACATCCAGATATAGTCACAGACACCAATATAATACAAGAACAAGGAGGTCAGAAAATACTCAAAGGATGAGGGACTTGTACCCTTGACAGCACCAACTCTGAAAACAACCAAAGGTTGATGAAAGGAGAGTATCATGACGAAATAAAAAATGAACGTACGCTGCCGGTGTGATATCATGGTCAAAAGGTCAAATGTGATCCCGTGAGTACAATTTAGACTGAGGAGATTGAAGATCACAGGAATCGCCATACTGGATCAAAGGAAAGCCTTAACATACGCCCAAACTACTGACTGGTTTGCACGGCCAAGAGGCAGCCAGACTGTCACTAACATCTCCAGACAAGGTGATCTCTCCACCAGGACACAGAAACCCTACAATTCAACATAAAATCTTCCTATATCTCCTTCAAACCTGTGCTAACATAAAGACATCCCTCAAAAAATCCCAAAAGGTCTTAAGTGTCAGTTAGCAGCTTTCACCTGGGTTCTACAGGACTTTTCGAGTCCTACATAAACTTTAGAGAAGCACAGGAATATTCACAAAACATCTACAGTTCTTCAGCCCACCTACTTAAATCCCTGTTCATACAGATGCTTAACCAGAGTTTATAAGCTATTAAAAATCTCTCAAAGTTCTTAACATGGTCAACAGAGTTAAATAAACATAAGGAAGTTTGCCTTCATGGAAACATCAGGCTTCTCAATACCGGCATTCATCTTGTTTACTCAAAGCAGTATGTCCACCCATAAATACCACTGGTTTCATTTCACCTTTTTTTCCCTCGCTTCATAAATCATGGCACAAGGGTCAGATTACTGCTGTGGAAGATGAAAAAAAGTTTACCATCATTAAGCAGTCTTCTTTGAGACGCACGTTGTCAATATGCATGTATTCAGTACGGTAAGCATGGATATACTCCTCATTGTGGGCCTGCAACTCATCCCAACCACAAGACTTCGGTGGAAGTGGCAAGAGCAGTTAATGTGGATTTGTACTATACATCTCAAAACAGCCCAATTACTATCACGTTATCTTCTTTTCTTCTTCAAATGACAATCCACATACATATTCAGAATGGGAGTAACTCCAAGCAGAAATTCCCTCTCTGTCTCTCCCCACAGGTAAGTGGGGAGGGGCGTCTCAAGCATTTTAGAGCAGTCTGCAAACCACAATCTGCCTAATTTGGCATCATTCCTGGAAGCATCTGCAATGGTAGAAAGTTTAATGGAACTCCACGTGCCAGCTCTGCAGATGTCAAGAATGGAGACATCCTCTGGAGAGGCCATGGTACAACTTGACCTTTGATGGAATTCACTGATGGCCAGAGGCACAGACACTTAGACGGTATCATAACATCTCCTGATACAATATGTTATGCAATTACCAGTATCACTGCACCTCTTTATCTCCCAGTTCATGCTACAAATGAACAGAGGCCACCTGACGGGTTTGGTTCTGTGCAGACAGGAAGGAGATGGTCTGCTTGACATCAAACGTCTGAGACGACATACCACGTTGTCCATGAAGGTCTGGGGCTTGCTGGGGGAAAAAGAAGGGCTATTTTCTGGCTCCAGTGAAACTTAGATATGACCTCAGGAAAGCATATAAGAAACCTTATCTGGGAAGGGGGAATAAAGACGCTGGATGTTAGACATTTAGCAGTGGGCCTTTCTCGCCCTCTGGCAGAACTTCTTGCTACCAGGAAAGTCACATTTAAGAACATGGTTAGAATAATAAACAAGCTGCCACAGGCTCATGTTATTGCGGTGTCTGGATGGTGAGACCCTGCTTAACACGCCATGCTGGGAGAGAGGCTAACACTCTTTTACCATACAGAATTTTAGGACCACGGGGTCAAAGAAAATTGTAAATCCCTCATATAGACAGAAGTAGTTGCTCGGGTATCTGCACTGATGTAATCTATACATTACTGCTCATTAGTCCCAGTGAACAATCCAGAATCACTGAAACACAGGTCTGTGTAGGGACAAGATGTCTAAGATCAGACAGGCTGCTTCCACTAACAACCATTATCTAGCATCAAAATCTAGAGGCGGGAGTTCAGAGGACGGACTGGAGCAAATGTCTTGACTTCTGTGCAGGTCAGTGTAGGAGGATGGACAAGCTTCTCTGATAACTCCGGCTTCAGTGTTTCCTCAGGCCTGTCCCAGCCAGACTGAAGTCTGCAGGATCACCACTAATGCATCTTGCCTTATCTTGCAGTAGGCTTTCAGGGGAAGAAGGATTAGATAGATATCAATTAATCCTTCAGACTACAGAACCAAGAATGTGTTTACCAGGAATCCAAGAAACAGGGTGGCCTATAGGCAATGGAGCCAGTACTTGTTGGCATCTGAGGAAGTCAATTTTGCAAAACCCCTAGCTTCTGCAAACAGTCCCCTCAGACGTTATCCCACATTTCTCATTTGTAGTCTGTCAGCTAAAACAGCTTTCTACCACTGATATATTCAGCATTCCTGTCGCTGGGTTCCTGCCAGGCACGCTGGATTCCCTGCCTCATGGCTTCCGACAGAAAGGACAGGACCTCAGAATATCTTGTTTGAAGACCTTAAGATGCAAATGGTATGGTTGGCAAGGGTTTGAAACTATGCCTGACTTAACACAACTGGTCGTCTTGGTGACCAAATACCTGAATGTTCTCAGGTTCACTCCCTAGGCAAGAAGAGAGGTATATATGCCAACAGACCTGGAAAAAAAAATATTCCCTAATATGTAGAGAGGCTCTTATTTCAACCACAGGAATATCTGACTGTTACTGAGATACAGTTATTTAAAGAGAAGCTAAATCCCAAGAGCATGTACTCTACCCAGACACTCTGGTAGGCGTCAAAGATGCAGGCTCTGTTGCCTACATGTACAATACGCACTGGGACCATGAGGAGGGATGAATACATTCAGTCTCCTGCCACAAAGGTACCTTGCGACAGAGGTCCTTGAAAAGGTTGGCGAGCTCCAGAGCTGAACAGTATACATCTAATTCTTGCTCCCTAGCACTGACTGGGTGCTGTGGCGTTGGCCCTAGCTGGGTGCCTAGGCTGTACCCAGAATGGGGGAAGAGGGAGGACAGAAATGGCAGAAACAGGTGGAAGGAGTAAGATCTCGTGGTTATATCCTGAGAACTGGTACACAGGAGCGGGATGTTGCAAGGTGCACTCGAAGGTTTAGATGTACAGAACTGCTAATAGTTTGGTCACAGGTTCTAGAATTCAGCGTTGGTTAATGTTGGAAAGGAATAATATTGCTGATGAATGCACCCGATATTGGGGTCTTTCTGCCAGTGCCAAAGATAGGATTCCTAGAGAACATAAGCAGCACATGAGTTCTTCCGTGAGTTAAAGACATGGTGCATCCTACTACTCTACACCCTTGAAGTCCATATACTTGAAGAAAGTCTTCCATAAAGACATTTACCTCTTTAGGAAGACTTCTAAAGGCTCACTGGATGTACCAAGTCAGGAGTCACAAGAGGCACACCTAGTGTGGCCCACAGGACCGTTCTTGCTATTCCTGAAGGCTACTGGGACAATGTCATCCCAATATTAGTAGGAATATACTCAATTGAGCACCTAATCTAATCAGAGATGGAGAGCATGTGGCAAACAAATAAAATTCAATAAAATAATTCAATAAATATTACTTATCCACCCTGCTAGAAGTTGGTTGCCCAAACTCTGAACTTTGCCCAAACAGGAGTATCCAAGCTGGGGTATCATAATTCAGAAGGATAATGGGTGTCCATTCTGCAATGAAAAGGGCAAAATACTCACAAAAACTGAGAGGTTGGTTTGTTTGTTTGTTTTTTAACAAGATCTTGAGAAATCCTAAAGTCATCTTGGTACACCTGCTTTATTCCAAAGGGGCACAAATTTATGGGGGATGACCATCATGAAGACACCAAAAGTAGTTATGAAGCTACTAAAGATGAGAATTAGTCGCGAAGGTTTACGACCAAGAACTTCCACATCTCATCCCATGTTCATGAGATACAGCCAGCCTGGCCCTATCCCATATGGGATTGTCTGCCTCTGTTGCCACTGGGGTTGAAGTTACCATGCTATTTCTCAAGGAATACAGGATTTTCTGCTCCATCACTTACGCAATGCAGGCTGTAAGCGAGCAGGACATGGCTGGATACAAAGATAAGAACCTATAGCAACATTTGGGTTGATATTTCATTAGGTGATAACACTGCATTAAAGAACAGACAAAGGCAGGGGGCATACATGACTAAATTACAATGGTTACTATCCCATCAAGAGAGCACAGGGCATGGGATCACGCAGATTGAGGGTGATGAGGAATAAAAATTATACACCCAGGAAGACATGAAGGCCGAAGCGTCAAGGGCATCAAACTCTGGTTAACAGCACCAGTTGAGGGCTACATGTTGAGGAGATTTGCGATAATGGATCCCGAAGAACTGTATGGTACCTGCTAAGTGAATGAACAGCTGAGCTCCAAGTCAGTAATGGATGGTGAAGGATGTACTTATTGCAGTTTTTCCACAGAGACTTGCCCAAACGGAGCACAGGTGGGCTGGAAGGGCAGGTGCTGAAGGTGGTGGGCCAAACAGCTGAAAAGGTGTTCTGTAGAAGATGAGAATACAAGAACAGCAGTATGGGTTTGGACCAAAGGTCGATCTAGCCCATGATCTTTTCTTTGACAGTTGCCAACAATGGATTTCTGAAGGAGAGGTAAGAACAGGACAAGCATGTAGGGCTTTCCCCCAGGACACTCTCCAAGCCTCCCACAAGCTTCATTTTACAGAATTCCTGAGGCAAAACTGGTACCGGTTACTTAATAGCCATTGATGGAGTATTCTCCCATTCATTAGTTCCAATTATTTTTTGAACCTCTGTAAACTTAGCATCCAGAGCCATTCCTGCAGCAAGGAACAGTACAGGTTAATTGTACACTGTATGAAGAGCACTTCTTTTGGTCCTTCTGAACTAGTTGCTTCATGCAACGTCCTGCTGTTTTCATATTGAAAGAGACTAACAGTCAATCACAATTCATGACTCTGTAGATCTTTTTCATATCACCCTTTGGCTGCTTCTTTTCCAGCCCGAAGAGTATTAGTCCAGTTTGTTGTTCCTTGTATGAAACACAGCTTATACTTTCTTATCCCCATGTTCTTCTCCAAACCTCTGGCAGTCCTGCTACATCTTTTTTAGAGGTGTGGGGGATGAAACTTCACACGGTATTCAACATGTGGGTGTATCCTGGATTTCTACAGGAGCTTAAAGATATTCTCTGTTTTAGTCTCTCTTTTTTTCACTCCTAATGTTCTCTTTGTCTTCGTGACAACCACCAAGTACTAAGCTGACACTTGCATGGAACAAGCTACCATAATCCCAAGATACAGTTTCTAAGTGGTAATGGACAAATCAGAGCCCAGCACCTTAATGTAAAGAAATGACTGATCTTCCACGTGCATTTCCTTACAGTATTCAGTCTCGTAAGGTTCTTCTGCAATGCTTCTTAGCTGATCCTTGTCTTCATTACTTCAAATTAGTTAATGTATTGGAAAGCTCTAAAACATTACCAAGCACTCAGGTTCCATGTGCGTATAAAACATACGGGACAGCACGGCTACCCGCACACACTCCTGCAGAACTACAGTCATCAGCTTCTCCCACTGTGAAAATCTACCAGTTATTCCTACCATCTGCTTCTTATCTCCTCATAATTATTTATCCAGGAGCCTCCTTCTTATTCCATGTCTTAGTTTCCTCCAAAGCTTTTACTGAGGGACTTAGGCAGTCTGGAAATTCAGCTGGACCTACCCAACTGATAGGTTTGTTGACTCCTTTGATCCACTTATTACACTCCGCATTATAGTTTCTACCAACTTACTCCAGATTGTACAGCATACTGGTCTGGGCTTTCGCGGATGACTTGGAGCCCATAGAAAAACTGGTATCGCATCAGCCCCCTTCCAGCGATTTTAAACAAGAGTTCACATACATAGTTAATAGTTCAGCGATTTCATCCTCCGCAACTCTCGGGTGAATACCACCAGATCCCAGCGACTGACAATCTTATTTTTTTCTATCTACATCACCATCTCACCTACAAACATTTCAGGTTGAGACAGGTGAAAGCACAAAAAGAATTGCATTTGTTTTTCTGCTATTGGTTTAGCTGCCCTAAGAGCATCTTTTATATTTAAATTTTGGATAGGTCCTACAGATTGTCAGGCAAGCTTTCTGCTTCTGATGGGACTGAAAAGTAGGTATTATTAGTTATTTTATCATCTGCAAGCTATTTCTGGTTTCCTCTTTTCACTGTGTTTTTAGCTTGTTCTTCTTTTTCTCATTTTACCAAAATTTTTGCTTTTTCAGGATGCTTTCATAAATTTCTTGCCCTTACGTTTAGGTATGCTGATATCCTTTTATCATTTTTCAAGTATTTCTTGAGAGGCACATTTGATCTTAATTCCTACTGTAGTGTCCTTAAATACCTTCATGCCAACTGCAAGAATGAAACACTTAGTTGCCCTCTCAGCTTCTTTTTAACAAGCTTATTCGATTTCACGTAACTCCCCTCTCTGAATTAAAACACAACTGTGTACGACTTTTTGGCCTCTTGCTCAACATCTTTGCAGGAACAAAATCCATTATTGTCACTGTTACAGAGCAGCTTTTCAAAAGCAAGATTTTGAATGAGGTCCTGGAAAAGGCCAAGGCCAGCGTTGCTTCTCCCTTTCTTGGTCTCCTGTCTAGCAGCTCCCTCAAGTGTAATGGGCGTAGTTGAAGCTTCCCATAACCGCTGCACTTCCCGCCCCTCGATCTCCCTCAGCCCACAGTAGTGACCGGCCAGCTGAAGGCTCTGCAATGTCACGGGGACCCAAGATGTTCCACTCAGATGTCTTCAGCAAGAGAAAGCTATGGCTGGTTTCCTCAGGGAAGAAAAGTCTTTGTTTTACGGAGAAAGCAACCATGTACGAGGCAGCCAGCGACGGAGCACGAAGACATGGGCTGGCACCAACTCAGGCCACAATGAGCTGCTACTGTCAGAAACGGCACATGGTGATTTCTCAACCAAGAACCTACACAAATTATTTTGATGACCTTTTCAAACACAGGGCTTACACGACCCGCATGTTGTACAAGTACCTGGGGTTCGTCCATCACCCACCCAAATCAGGTATCTGCATCTCTCATGGAGGTATGTACTTTGTACAAAGTTTACAAACAACAGCTTTTTGTACACCTTCTTCCTCTTTAGAGACGAAACAGATGCCAGAGGTACTGTGAAGGAGATAACAGAAAGATCAGATGATGACAGAGAAGGATGGATGAGGGCAAAGTGTTGGAGACAAATGATGCCAGGCAACAGCCTAAACCATTTTGTGCACCAGTAGTGACCAAGAAGACCACATATAGAAAACTAACAAGAATAAACATTGTTCTGAGAAGAAGTAAGATGAAAATGTAAGGGGCAAAGATAAAAGAAAGAAACTTTGGAGAGTAGATGAGTAGAAAAAAACAGCTGAGTGGAACGATATGACCTGGGGTGTCTTTAAGCTTATGTGAATGAGACCAGATGAAATAGAGGGTAATGGGGAGGACAGAGATGGGAGTTTTGTGGCCCTAGGGAAACGTTTAGAGAAAAGTCTCCGTCTGGCGTTGACATTCAGGGACGTACGTGCACCCACAGCATGGCTGCAGATGAGGCCTACCATTCAAATAAGACATTTACGGAACGAAAGAATAACCGAGATACAGCACGACAGGGAACTCTTCCTTATCTCTTCAGGATCTTTGTGAGGTTCCACTTATTTTGGAATAAAACTGTCTTAGGAAATAAAATTTATTAAGATAATTTTGCAAGTAACATGATTCAAGACTGAAGCAATAAGAGATATACATATGTCAGCTCTCTTACTACTTTAAAACATAGTCAACATAGGGTTTCTGAAGCTGTATTTCTACGGTGGATGGTGGTCTAAAGAGACTAACTTGCCAAGCGTTACCTTCTAATTCAAAGTCACAGGAATTGCCACAGTGCACTCTGTTATTTGACTTTCATATCCTTAAAGATGTTTCCTCTATTTAAACAATCCTAAAGCAACAGTAATATTTTATCCAAGATCCTGCACAAAATTCAACTAACGGAAGAACCAACGTTCTCCATTCACCACCTAGAACATCTCCTCAAGCCCTCTCTTCTGGTCAACCGTGTGGCAACCTCCCCAAATCCTTTTTCAGCCACTGTCTTCACCGCACCTGCTCTGCTCTGCTCTGTTATGGGGCTTTTAACCCTTTGTAAGGAAAACCGCTTCACGTCTGTAATAGGATTGGAGTGCTATTCATTTTTCGTATCTGGATCCAATACGATCCCAACGTCTTTCTCTCCGAGTTTCTGCAGTGTATGGATCCTTTCTACAGCGATGCACCAGCAGTCTTGAGCAAATGCACCTAGCTGAACAGAGACCCCAGGGAACAACAGCCGCTGAAGTGCTTTAGAAGTTGGAAATCTAAATTCTATTCTTTCACGTAATTTTGAACTAGAATTCACATACCTTTTGTCAAAACAATAGCAAATTTAATGCCCAAGCTGCTTTACTTACATTTAAAATTAACGCGTCATAACTGAACTCGGTAAAAAACTCATCATTTGTTTCATAGAGTTTATGGCCAGAGGAATTAACTCAGCTACCTAGTCAGAATTTCTGTATACGACAATCCATTCCATTTCTGCCACTATCCTGATACTGAGCACAGTAATACGCATTAGATCAACCCATTTGATCGCTGGAGACCAAATTACTGAGACGGAGAACAAAAGAGAGATCAAAGGGCCACTAATGCCCTTAACAAGCCCCTTTAGGGTTAGGGAAGTGAGGAGGTGAGAATACATCCGTTGATCTCGGCAGATGATTCATGTCTCAAGCTGCAGAGGAAGAGGATACACACCCAAAATTTCAGATAATTTGAACGGGTTG
Organism: Platalea leucorodia; assembly: GCF_965183815.1. Classification (NCBI taxonomy): domain Eukaryota; kingdom Metazoa; phylum Chordata; class Aves; order Pelecaniformes; family Threskiornithidae; genus Platalea; species Platalea leucorodia. The sequence continues at coordinate 1,326,224 of NC_138838.1, forward strand.
GCTGCAGGGGGGAAGAGAGTCTTCCACTTAAATCTGGCGATCTGTTCCATCTTGCGTGCGGGAGTAACCCATACAACCTAAGCATATTCGAAACAACAGTCTCTCTAATACCTTTGAACACTGACCTGTGTGTTTTAGCGCCTTGTTTTGAGGTAAGGCCAATCCCTGATGCTCCTGAAAAAAAAGGTGAAAAGGTCCCACCACAACTCTTGGCCAACTCCCTCCCGACCTGTGCTGGCAGCAAGCCCGAAGCTCTGAAGCATGAGATGTGATTACGATTCCTTAATGCAGACTGAAATTGTTATGGGCAAATGAAAGGCAGTACGTTTCCTCTTCTTTACAGCCAGTGAAATAAGGGAAAAATAAACAGATGTTAAAAAAAACCCATAAATTGCAGAACTCAAAGACAGAAGAGACCACCATGACCATCCATGCCACTTATGCCTACTTTATACCTCGTCCTCCTGTCTATATCTAATCTCAAGACTTAGAATGGAGGGAAGCCCAAAAGGGTGATAAAATATGCAGGTGCATTGCTCGAGTGTGATACCCCTGTGCTGAGGTTCAACTTACAACTTTTGCTTTGTCTGCAAACCAAAATTTCATATATTTGACTCTCGGCAACCCCTGCAACGCAGACTGTTACGATACCGCAGACAGACAGACCTGAAGATCAGACTGCACCGCACATTTCCCATCGCACTTATTTGCTCCTTTTTTTCCTTTTAGGTTAAATCTTGCTTGTTTTCAGACTAAGTAAGGCTTTTGGGGGAAAGTCCACAGAAAGCTTTTAGGCATGTTTGAGAGCTCTATGCATGGAAAAATACAGAGATATAAAAACGCATGCCAATTTTTGTCCAAAATAAAGTCTAATACAATAGAGTTCTCTTTGATCATACAAAGTTTGTGACATTTGTATCACTTTGACAATTCTGAAAGTTTTCATTTAAAAATAATCAATTCACATGCAATTCAGAACGGCCTTCCATAGTCTGTACGAAATGCCTACCAAACCTTTCGTTTTATGGAGGCACAGACCAAAAAGGAATGCCTCTAATGGTTCAGAACCATTTCACCCACAAATCCAGCCTGGCTCTAGCCAACAGGAACGACTGAGGCCCGTTTCCCTTCTCCTGTAATCTCACCCCTCTGCCAGCTTATCTTTGGGAAATGTCCACTTGCCCCTTGGATAGATTCCAGGACAGGGGTGTGTGGCCAGAAGTCCTCTGCTGACTGTCACTCACTCCAGCCCTGTTGATTTACCCTTCTGACCAGGTATCTTTGCTCCGCTGCAGTTGGGTTTGTTTCTCCTATTTATGCCCGACCCCATTGGGTGTCCAGATCCGTGACCTTTTTACTACTGAAAATCTTCAATTCAAGATGGGTCTATGCCTACATGTGTCATAAATAATTCTGCTGGGAGAACAACCAGCACCAGATGGTGCACTGGGGAGCTGGAAGATTGAGGTTTAAAGTCCTTCAAACTCCTTCTTAGGGAACAGTTTCCCACCACACATTTTCTGGATCAGGAATGGAGAAGACACACCGTGCAAAGCTCCAGCTCAGCCTCTGCATATGCTCAAGAGAGGGATGGAAGATCAGAAAGAGCCTCTAAGCTCAGCTTTGTCTAGCAGCTAACTCTAGCTGAGACTCCCTAGTCCGCATCGGGATTTTAATGGCTCGCCTTTCAGATACACTTAAATCCTATACTAATACTAACACCATACTAAGCAACACTGCAGGCTATACTAGATACTATGCCAATCCTACACTAATGCTATGTGTCCAATTTTTAAAAGATCTGTTCGGCCCCAATGGTTTCTTGAACACTACCAATGTATTTGTATTGGGTTACTACCACCTTTTGGATTCAATGCTTTGCATGTTTCCCAAGACTGCTTTGACTTTCCGGAGTAGTATCCGTGTCACATCTAAAGATATTTTTTTTTAAGCGGTAAGAGCCATTCGTCTCTCTGTTTCACTTCAGTGCAATTTGCCACTCTAAAGGTTAGTGTCAGAGTTCCCCTTTTTGGTACTTAGGCAACAAATTTTATCATGCTGCAGTCGATACAAGTGGCTCAATTATTTCTAGCTTTTGAGTCAGTTCTTGCACATTACTTAACACTAAGTCAAGAATATCTTTCTGTGTACTCTAGTACTAGCTGTTCCAAGAGGCAGAAATTGCTTCTTTGAACTTACTCTTATTGTGCTATCTGACCAGTTTATTCACAGGTAATTTAAGTCCCCATTATCATTTGGTTAGACTTTCCCACTTCTTTGATCTCTGTCAACATTATGCACTCAACATCCTTTTGTTGATCCAGGAGCTAGTAGTATAGAAGACTACTAATATATTTACTTTCTTATGGGTTGGGAGCGTAACCCTCTATAAGCAGTTAAGTAGGCGATTATAATTCTCCAATAGCACTACGCATTGCAGCACTGGAAACGCTCTCCATTTCCAGGACGATCACGTTGGGCTCACTGCAGCAACTTCAAGGGTTAATTGCCATTGCTGTTATCAATATGCACCACGCTTCTTTTCTGAATATATCTGTGTTGGATTTTCAGCTTCTGAATTGTACACAACACTAAATTGTACACAACACTAAAAAATTGTACACACACTAAAAAAATGACCATTCAGGATCCTCCTCTAATTCTCACTCATTCCACCCTAAATAGAAGACTGACTTTAAAAATAATGTTTTTGGAATAATTTGTTTCTTTGGGGGGAGAGGAAAGAGGATAACCCTTGCTTTTGGGGTTCAGAGCCTTTAGGGACCTTGTTCTCTGGTCTCAAGGGTTTTTTTCCTGCAGTCATAAGTTAAAACAACGTGCTCAGTGGGTAAAGGAATGTTGACTTTCTCCTATAATCACCTAACTACGTAACTGCTAAGATTATACAGAAATGAAACAAAGTATTGTGAGACTTGCAATAAAATAATGCTTTGGGAAAACTGATTATATATTTTGCCTGTTAAATAAGAAGGCTGTTCCACTGTTCTACATATCTACATGTTTTTTCTACGTGTAGGCATGTGAGGTGATTGGCGATTGCTTTGCCTTCCCTATAGTAAATACAGTAGTCTGAGTTTATGTCTCTTTTCAAATATCGTCATTTGGGCCTTTTCAGAAGAAGTCCAGGCTCCTGCACTAAGCCTAACAGAGATCTAAACTTCCAGCCAGTTGGAAACTGCAAACTAGTTCAGAACACTGCTTCTATGTTAAACAATAGTTAATGCTTATGAGCATGCGGTATCTGAACAAGCTTGAGCTCTGAACAAGCTTGAAGATGATTTCTGTAAGAAGTCGAAGGTGTTGGTTTTTTGACCTATAAAGTCTTAAGTGGCTCTGCCTACTTGAGAAATTCCTCTCCCTTTGCATCATACTGCACGGTGCAGAGTGCCAGAGGTAACGCTGCCCGGTTAAACCGAAAGGGCCGACGGCAGGCGGGTCCCGGGCAGCTGCCTGGCATCTGCCTGCCCACCCACCACGGCTCGGTGACCTGCGAAACTGAAAATCCAGAGATTCCCCAGAAGAACCGGTCACAGGGGCGAGGGGTGTGAGGAGGAATTCGACACGGGGGTTACTTTATTATAGGTAAAGAAGATATTTTTGAAGTTAGCTTCTAAGAACGTAACACACTACGATCAAAGTCTGTTTCTGTAGATGATCCTAGAGAATACGGCAGGGAGAAATGAAACCGAGAAAACGCCCGGTAGAAGTACATTTGGTGAGGCTCCATCACTTACGTGCGGGATTTTCTGTATTAAATTAAGAATGTGTTTCTAAAAATATATTGACCAGAACACTATGAAGATAATTACAAGTTAAAGAGGACTTTACTTGAATATAGGGCTAACTCTGCACCACTTGTCCTTAAGCAATCTTATTACACCACGGCACTAAGAGAGCGCTGCTTTGAACGCAGGACCGGGCCATCCACTCTTCTCTTCCAAGCTGAGCTCTGCAGTTTGTGCTCTCCTGCGACGGGCACGAGGACTGACTGCATCTCATGGGGTCTGGCATAACCAAGAAGAGCTATCCAAAAATGGTGTAAAAACTAGACTTCTTAACTCATTAACTGTAAAGCTAATCACGTTATGTACCTAAATTACATATAAAGAACCAACTGTGCAGGTATGTGTGAACAGGCTTAAGGTTATTTAGGAAAGAGTCCCAATGACATCAAAGTTAAGCACGTGACCTAACGTTTTTGCAAGATCGGGATGTTGACAACCGCATGTAAAGTGAGATGTTCCAATAAAGCCCAATTCAGCTGTCTTTAATATCTGACTATCTAAATGCAATCTAAAAATAGTTCCTCCCATTAATTTCTTACTTATTTTGTACCTTAACGGTTACGGCTCCGTTTCCCATTTTGTCTTTCCAGAGGCAGGAACCCACTGCAGGATCGGGACGCAAACAATTTTAAATGGCCTTTTATATTCCTAGTTTCAATACATAGTGGCAGAATTAGAAACTACACCGTAAGATATACGCGAGAGGTCATAGGTACACTTGATTAAGCTTTCCCAGAGCGCGGTGCCTGGCACCGGGCAAACACCTTGCTGCAGAAAGCACAGCCTGACCCCCCAATCCCAACACCGCCGTCTGAAACCAGCCCCGGATGATTTTCCGCACTGGATTCAGTGGGATACGGAACAGGAACGATCACCTGCATGCACACGGTGGCGGAATCAAGGCCTAAAAACATATGCAGCGCAGGTCAGTATCTGTGTACACAAACGCAGCAGATTAGATTAGTGTTTCCCCAACCCTCTCCATTTTTGAGGACGATTTTTAAAGGATGAAATCCATTTGTAAATCTGACCCTACTCACGGCTCAGGATTCAAAACGCCTCGTTTGTGCTGCCGTGACGGCAGGCGACACAAAAATCCCACTTTGCATCAGTGCATTTGGTTAAAAACGTCCACCCATCACACACGGGAGGTTATCACCTCATTTCGAAAAGGCCCACGCTCTATACTTTGTGCTCAGTTGCAACACCGCTGCAGTTTTTGTAAGGAATAAATATTGACTTTCCTGGACATTGCCTCACGACAGACAGAACAGGACCTTGAGTACATTTGTCTAAGATATTTTTTAGCCCGGTAATATAATTTTATAGCATAGCTTTTGTCCTGGGTAGTTCAAAAGGCGTGGAAAAACAGGCTTTATAAATGTCACAAATTGTCCGTTTTCATTTGCAGACAGGTGCCCATGTCCTAACGCTGGCTCAACTGTATTTCTTTTCTTATGAGACTATACAAAATTTATTACTTTAATTTAAATTTCCAAGCTACAAATTTAATTAAGATTACAACACACCACATTTGGAAAGTCAAGACTGGAAAAAGCCACGCAAAAATTAAGATTTAATATTAATGCAGGCTATTTTGTCATTTTTTGTTTTCAAGAATAGAGCACGTGCCTGCCAAGCAAATTACCGACAGGGAGGAGAGACGACACACCAGGCCTCAAGAAACTGAGCTCAAAACTTAGCGTATGCAGGCGATGGGTCTGTTCGCACCGAATAGCTCGGCTCTGTCTCTTAGCAGCATCTGCAGCTCACGGCGAGATGCTCAGCCACCCTCTCCTTAGTAAAGGTCAGAAACCAGCCTTAATTTCCCTTATAAAAACACACGGTGGTGACACCACAAGAACCGCTGTATGGGTAAAATTCCACTTTCAGGTACAGGCAATACACAAGACAACAACCAGCAGGGTCAGTAATTCCGGTGGGCAAAGTCTGGATGCGTATTTTAGCTGTAACAGGACCCCAGCTATCAGCAGAAGTCTGTAGAAAACCTTATGGATTTCACCAAAAAAAAAAAAAAAAAAAATCATGTTTTCTGTCAGATGTTCAGCGTCCCAACATGTGACTCGACACACTGAACTTTATAACATCAATTAAGATACGCAATAATCTTCATGGGATCAACCGACCACATCCAAAACTCAACGTTAAAACAAGCAGAGCTACAGATCGGGACCGAACGAAGAATCAAGCATTTGCACGAGCCCTTCTGCCCCAAAGCAGCGCGCAGGGCCGGGGAGCAGCAACACAAAGGAACAAAACACGCAGGTGGACAGCTCACATAAAAAAATGCCTCGTCGCTTCGGTTATAAATCTGCAGTCGGGAAATATAATCAACCGCGTTGCGCTGGGAGCTGAAGCAGCGAGGAGGGAAAAGGGGGGAAAGCGTAGGAGTGGGGAGGTACGGCAGATGGAGCCGGATAAAATAAAGCTGCTCTTACCTGGAGCAGTTTTCCTTCGGCTGGAGTCACCTCAGCAACGTTTGCAAACTCCCCTTCCAGTATGATTGGCTCCACTTTCAGGGGCATCACCCTAATGATGGCTTTCTGCGCCGCCGACCTCTCCGACTCGACCGCCGCCGCCAGCGCCAGCCCTGTATGGCCCAGTCCTGCCTGCAGGGTCGCCATGAGCAGCCAAGGCCAGAGGACAGCCAGCTGCAGCTGGGGGCCAGCACTCATGCTACCAGCTGCAGCAGCGGGCCCCGGCTACACATACCGCTCAGGAACGCGTCCTCACCCTGCGGCGGGCTCCGGCCGTCGGCAAAGCTCGTCGGGTTTCCGAGCGCGCGGTCCCAGCGACGGGGAGGCGGGAGAGAGAGGGGAGAGGGGCTCAGTCACCGCCAGCGCTGCTTACCGGACAACTTCTCCGGTTCTCTTCCTTGGTGCCACGTGCTCAAAGGCCGCTGGGAGCTCAACGGCATATTTTAAACAAACAAACTAAAAAAAAAAAAAAAAATCTCCTAAATTACGAGTCCCTCCTCCAGCAGATAAATCCGGAAAGATCAGCGAAACAGGTTGCAAGGAAGAAATCAGTTCAGATCTACGGGAACGCCAGGGAGCATTCGGAACTCGTCAGTCCCACAGAGGTGAGGCGCGGGGAGATCTCCCCGCGGACGCTGTGTCCTCGTGTATCCTGCCCAAGAGTAAGGAAGATCCACAGGCTCAAAACATCCATCTCAAACACCCTTGCGAGACACCTCACCTTCTGGCCAGCATTTCCCACATCGGCTCAAGCTCTTCACCTTGAATGTTATCTGCAATTATCGGTATCCTTCCCAGAAACGATGCAGGAGGTATTTCTTGAATTTACGGTGAAAAGAAAGTTTGCTTCTGTACCATTCTCTTCCAAATGGAGTTGATCCCTTCCATCCTTCTTGTGCCAGAAGTGCTTCATTCAAGCTCAGAGATCAACTTTACTTTTCTCCTAGCAATCCATGCTCAGAGTCTGACTCCGGCTGCAGTTCTCCAGGATAATTAATAAAGCACGGAGCTCCTCTTCATCGTTTCAAGTTCCCAGGAAATACGAAGGCCCCAAAACGCTTTAAAAGTTTAGATACCGAGCCAAGCAGGTATCAAACAAAAAGTTACAGCATATCTGGTTTCTCTCGCACTATTTCTGTGCACGCCTGAGTTCCGGTATGACCGCTTCCAAGCACACATTAAGAAGATCCCGACTAAAGGCCCCACAAAATAAAATATAAAGTTCCATGGTCTGCCCAAAGGTCACATAAAACGTATCGAGGAGTCTTCATAACTGGGAGAATTTCGACAGAGGATATTTTCAATTAAAACCAAAGTGACAGTGATCATACACCTATGAAGAGAAAAAGTGATTTAAAAAAAAAAAAAAAAAAGGAAAAAAGATCCGCAAACCTGTTAGGCAGTGTGCCTGCTGGAGTCGGCAGGGGCCGGGACGGATGGAAACGTTGCTGTAAATCCTAGGCAAAAGTTATTTCCAGTAGCTTAAGAAAACTCGGCGGGTCTGATGAGGTTTGGTTTTGGTCTTTTTAAAAAAAAAAGGAAAAAACGTGGTATTTATAATAAAAAAAACCATTGGGAAAAAAAGCGAAAGAAATCTCTCTGGCACAGATGCGGCAGGCAGGTAGGTGCGAGCGGAGCTCCGCAGCCCGACAGAGAATCCAGCAAGATCAAAGGGAGAAAATTACTGCAGACAGAAAGCTCCTGGGGCAGGCATGGCTGAAAGCGAAGCGCCCGCATGTAATCTACAGACCTGAGAAAGAACCCAAAAGCACTTCGGAAAAACTCCTTTAAAATCCCCAAGTCTCTCCTCCCGCCCCAGCACAGGCAGCTGCGGGCTCTGAGCGCAGGGAGCACGAAGGAGCCCAGCCGCACCATCAGCAGCGGAGCCCGGCAGGCGGCCGGACCGTGCCCGGGCAGGCGGAGCGCTCCGGCCGGCGCGGGGGCTGCCAGCCGCCGGACAGCCCCCGGAGCTCCTGCGGCGGAGCCCTGCTTCCAGGGGGAAAAAAAGGGGGGAAAAAAAAAAAAAGAAAGAAACCGAGAACTCCGCCGCTGGGCCGGCCCGGCGAGGGAGGCAGGCTGCGGCTGGCCGCCTCCTCCCCCGGGACGGCCGGCGCTCCCCTACCTGCTGACACAAATGAGGGTGGAGCAGCCGGAGCCGCCGCCCCCCGCCGGGCCGGGACCGCGGGCTCCCCCTCCCGCCTGCGGCGCGGCTCCGCCGGGGCCCGGGCCCGGCCGGGGCGGAGCGGGGCGGCGGCGGCCCGGCCCCGGCCTCCCGGCAGCCGCGGCCCGAGCGCCGGCGGCCCCCGGGCAGGGCCCCGGCCGCTCCCCCGCCGCCGCTCATTGAGATGCAGCAGCGCTTCGCGAGTCGCTGCTGCGGGGAGGCTTCAGGTCAGGCTGATGTCAGGGGTCTGGAATTCAGCTGCCGCTCTCCCCCGACATCACCGAGCGGTGCGCGATACCGGCCGTCAGAGCTGTAACCCCAAAGGAAGGCTGGGACTGGAAACGCGTGCCTCGGCGCGCGGTGCAGCGCTGGCTTCGCGAGGGCGCGCGGGAACGACGGCGGGGGCAAGGCACCCTGCGCGGGGAGCGCGGCCGGCCTGCCGCCCGGCAAGAGCGCGGTGGGGAACGCATCGGTACGCGTGCGACCGAACCAATCCCTGGGGTCACTCCACAGCAACTAACAAATTACGCAAACGCAGAATTGGTCCGCTTTTTTTAAAACTTGCCCGTCAGGTAATGGTTATTTGGTGATAACAGTTGGAAAAAACTACCGAAACATGAAGCATTTTTTTTCAACTATGCTACTCTTACCATTCGTCATTTAAAACACAGAGAAAATAGCAATGCAACACCCATTTCGGTTTAAAAGTTTAATTTATTGCAGATTGCTGCAACCATGCTGCCTAAGCAGGAGTATAAAAGAACATCCTCGAGGTAAACCAAATCCCACTGGTCCCGTTAACAAGAATATCGTTAAAAAGTCTCGTCACAGAAGTTACTTGTTATTATTCACTAACTGAGCGAGATCCACGGTAAGGTGCTCAAACGCCAGACATTCAATCTAGGGTTACCCGAGGCTTGCGAGGCCTTGCCAATATTATAGCGATTTCCTAACGCAGCGAGCGCCCGTTCTCCTGCGCTCTCTCAGTCCGTCCGTGAGCTGGTTACGGATAAATGGAGCTGACATGCACACGTATCCTGAAAATGCTGTACTGCAGGAGATCCAGCTCCATAACCTTTTAAAATTAGCACGTTAAAAAATTTGAATACTAAGATTTCATCATTTGGCTTTAGACACAGAGCGTTAAGACCCTAAGGCTCCCCTAACTTAAGTCTCCAAAAGTATCAAATCCTTTGGTGGTAAACAGGAGCCAGACAGGTAAGCTAAGAAGTTCCCTTTGTATTTTATTTGAATTAAAGAGGTAGCGGCTCCAGTTGGATAAGGCTGAATTCACCCTGAAGCCAGGAAGGCCAGACCCACGCTCTCAAACCCCGGTACCACGAACGGCACCGCCGCCCGCGGGACACACGGACCCCCGCTAGCTCCGCGGCATGCCATCCACCGGTCTCAAGCCGCATCCGCTGGGGAGCACAAAACCAAACTTGGGGGACAAAGCTGCAGCAATGTTACCGCACATCTTTTCCTTTTCGCTACCGGAATACTCTCGTTCATTTAGAAATGCTTTCCGTGTTGTTTCACTGGAGGAGGACTTGAACGTAAGCACCTGGCCCTTCACTATTCACGTCAACTGGAATTGCGCTGCACGTATGCAATGTATGGTAAAGAATAACAAATCCGAGGACTATCAGTATGGTAACACTCCCACACGCCCTACCTAAAAGCATCCTCGGATTGCATTTGTCTCGTTTGGACTGCTGGTGAGTAATTAAAGGTTTCGCCTCAGTTCGTCCTACCGCTCCGTGCTCACTCAGGACATCCTGACCATAGCTGGAAGCTACACAAAGCTCTGGAGGGCAGACCTGAGAAATTCTCTCTGCTCCTTTCTTGTGCACTTTGCTCAGGGCTGGCTCTAATTAATTATAAAAGAAGTATCAACATGCATGAAGCAATGAAATTTATGTTTTAAGTGCTCTTCCACATGTATTTCCCTAACACCACAAATATATACTGTGCCCCCTTTATCCTTCAAACAGTATTTTAACATAAATACAAACGCACAGCTATTAAAAACTTAAGATCTGCTATCGATACAATCATATTTGAAAAGTTAAAAATTTATTCTGAAGACCTACTGAAAACAAAGTACTAAAACAACAAATAACTTATCATTACCGATACCGTTAGAATCGAAAGAAAATGACTAAAAGAGAAGAATTCCGCATTAACGTAAAAGATCAGCAGCTGTCACATGTAATGGATACCCACCAGAGAGGACACACTTGCTGCCGAAACCGAGCATTGGTTTAGGAAGGAAGAGCATTTCCTGGTTAATCACTCAGAAAATTAGCTCATCTTTCCTATAGCCCCTCTCCTGAAATCCCTGACCCATTCAGACCTAGAATCTTGTGACTTTCCTCCGCTTTTGTTTCATACACAATTCCCAGTGAAGGGCCACAGTACGGCTTCGAGCAAAGACAGCCAGAGCACCAAACACCATCTATGCTGAGTACGCTGTAGCTTCCAACAACGTCAAATAAAAAGATTCCAAATACAGCGCTAAAACCGATTTGCTTCCCAGTAAGAAAGTTTTGAAGGCTTCCCGTTTACAAAAAGTCCAGACTTTCCATATCTAAAGAATACGAGCAGCTAAGTAATTACTTCATATTAAATACTCTGACCACTAGATGCTTTAGAACTTGACAAGTAGAAAATGTAAGGGAAGAGGTGTAAAAAATGGAGCGACTAATAGCCTACGAAATTAAAAGGAAAGCTAAAAAGTAGAGCAGTTGGGGTTTTTTTGGCTTTTTTTTTAAAAAAACAGAGTTGAAATGATCCAAAATGCCTGTTGTGTGCAAAGCACCGCCGCTGGAGTCTGACAAGGGAACCCAGCTGGCAGCTGCTGCACATTTTCACATACTTGTCACCCACTTCTCACTCTCTTGTTTCTTCCTGCGGAAAGCAGCCCTGCTTGCAAGCCACATCTACCAGCAGATGGAGATCTAGGAAGAAAAGAAAATACTGAGTAAATATCAGTCCTTGTATATGTTTCACTTGGCAGCATACGTAGCAATTGTCCTTCTATCAGGTACTATAAAATACGGCCTGAAAGGCAGACTATAGCTTCAGAATTTGAGGCTTATTGTTTAAAGAATAGGGATTACTCTAATTTTGCAAAACTTAAATATAAAACAACAACAAAACAAATTATAATAAAAGCGCTCTCATTCTTCAAGATACGTTATTCATACGTGCGCTCACTACTGTGGTTACCAACTGATAATTACTATAAAGCCCTGGCAGGATCTACAGAAATGCCCGTTCTGCTTGTGACATACACCGTCATTTAGCCATAAAAGGCACAACTGCCTCAAAGTACGCCATAGCCGGTGCCAAGATCCGAGAGAAAACTCATGGCGTCACAGACGGCACAAACAAGAGACTCCTTTTTTGAAAATTGCCTTGATCCACGGCAAAATGGAGATACTTCCAATGCATGGCCAGATCTTGCAGGTCAAAAAAGTGAAGAAGTACCTCGATAAAGTCACAACAGCGCTACCTGTGTGACCTTTCCTTTCTAAACAGACACATTCACATCTTAGGAAAAGTACTCCAGCCCTTGTTCTTTTCCTACACTACAAAGTTCCCGCCCAGTAGGCACCAGTTCTGCGCTTTCTGACATTCGCCTCCTGCCAAAGCAGGCTCTGTTGGGAACAAATCTCGAAAAAGCTTAGGGACAGAGAAATGAGGGGGCTAGTAACAACGCGACTCTGAATTAGGTAAAGTTAGGAGACAGCGGCTAACATCCACTCATCCAAAACAGCAGGCTGTCACGACGGGCAATTTGAAAGGCCTTCACTGAAGATATCATGACGTAAAGGTAACGGCAGCTGGGCTGGAGCAAGAAGCTGCAGTTCAGACTCCTGAGAGCAACCTCACTTTGGGCTTCTGCCGGGAGGTGTTGAAGAGCTCAGGGCCAGGCCTGTCCCCACATTAACACTTAACACCTTTGCAGGAGATCTCACTGTGACCTATTAGGGACACTAATGAGCTAAATGAAATTATTTTTGACTGGCAGGTGTAGGAAATAGTTCAAGTGAACATAGGATAGCATGGGAGACCTTGCCTGAATGAAGATTTGCCCTTAGCAATTGCACCTATAAATCTATTTACCTTGCAGTGAGGGAGAGGGAACGCATAGTGAGACAACCGCAGCGCCGTGGGAGGGGGTGGTGAATGTCTAGGGCACCTCGCAGCCTGACAATGATGGATTCACATGAGTCAGTAGCATCTCGGTATTATGTCTGCGTTCTTGTAGCAAAAAAAATTAGAAAAAGTTGCCAGATTATTTGAAGGACTAGACGACTCACAAAAAATATATGGCCAGCCACTGCGAAAGAAAGCTTTATCCTTAATGTATCGGTATCAGCTTAAATGCTTAAATCCAGAAGTAACGAATTCCACCTGCTCCACTCTGAGATCCCTACTTCCAGAAAGAAGGGCTGCAAACAAAAATATCTCCCATCAGAATCCGGTCCTTTTTATGTACTCTTTTAGAAGAGGAAGCACACAGCACAGATATTAGGTCCAGTACAGCTGTATTCACTAGCGGAGCGCACCTGTGGAGTACGATGCAGAGGAGATGGGGAAGGATACGTGAAGAATTTACAAGTTCCTATCAATCATTTGTGAAGTCCAAAAGGACTCCTGTTGCAAGTGTGGATGCTGCCAACATAAGCAAACAGATTCATTCCAAAAATCCCATTTTATAGATGAGCTCAACTAGAAAGTAGTAGAGAAAGCAGATGCATCGTCAGCACCTTCAAATCTATGTCCTAAGAAAGAGCCTGGGGCTGAAAAAAGCAGTCCCTGAAAGGTAATATATCCCGCACGCTTCAATGTGACAAAGACACCAGGAACTAGAGAGCCATGGCCACTGTCTCTCAAGAAAAAGAGCGGGAAGGGAACAGATGACACAGCCTATGCTCATTTGCAATGATCCATCTTAGAGCTGAGTTAAGTTCTGCACCCGCTGTTGCAGCCTCTGACTCCTGGGAGGACTCACAGATAGTTCTTCTTCTCCTGCTGCTACCGAAGAAAACGGGTTCCCTCTGCCAAATTGTCAGGTACAAAGACAATTAGTGCACGAGGAGTAAAGATATGGTTAAAACAAACACTTGCATTCAAAACGAACAAAGAGGAGGGTTCTTCACCCACTGTGTAATTAACCTATGTTAATGACATTAACTTACAAAACCCACAGTGGATCCTAAATGTTTGCATGGCTTCAAAAAGTGAATTAATTGAAGGAAAGTTTACTGAGGCCTTTTCTACTTAATAGTACAAAAATGCCAAAGATACTGTTGGAGACGGGACAATGGACTAGAGAGACCTTTCATCTTGACCCTGGTTGGCAGGACGTTCTTAAAACTGGTAAACTAGAATTTAGCTGAGAAAGTTGGTTAAAAGTGTATTGTTTTTCATTTGAAGAAAACAGACGACCTATTTCAGTGATTTCTGGCGCTGCAGAGACGGGCTGGCCGCTATGCAGGGAAACCCTGGGGACTGCATTTTAGTAAGTCACCAGCTGTCTCTCTTGCTCCAGGATACGTGCAGAAAGGCAAAGAAACCTGGTCTAGCTCTTCAAAGGGAAGCACCACCTTCTCCACACGGGAGGGTTTGATTCTTGCTCGTTTGTACAGATTATCGCCCAGAGCTGCTCCCAGTCACAGAAGTGACGTCTCTTTCCAGCTTCATTGCGGCGGCCTTTGGTACCACATCATGTTGGCTTTCGCTGTGTGATATCTAGAACTTGGTGTCACCACATAACAAAGACAAGTGTCAGCAGCCTGCTGAAATGTCAGCAGCCTGCTGAAACGGATGGAACAAAAGCCTTCTCCATAGCAGGATACGTAGCAAAGTGCAGGCTCAGAAAACTTGCAAATGAGTAACTAAAGGAAAAGAGGAAGACGGACAGGACTCAAGCACTTTCAGAGGATAAGTTGTGAAGAAACACCTGGAAATTTTCATGATGCAATATTTTAGCACCGAAAGATGAAGGAAGAAGTTGTTTCCAAAGACTCACGGAGGAAAGGAGGTACTGACACAAAAACATGTCGTCAGAGCAACAGACGTCAGCTTATATTTAAACCTGTCTGCTTCAGGCTTACAGTTGAGATGCAGGAGATGGGCTGTGCCAGCTTCGAAGCTTCTATCACGTGCCCAATTTATTATTTTGGGCCTGATCATGTTTGGCTCAGGTGTGCTGTCCGTCTCTACCCTTCGCATGGACACCAAGCCTAAGAGATGCAACAGTGGAAACGCAGACCTGGATGACTATCACTTTTCCCAGAGAGCAGACTCTATGCTAATTGTTGCTAATTAGCCCTAGCGTAACAATGTTTCATCTCTGTGGAACAATCCCATGGAAATGCTTTCCAAAATGTTCCTGTACATAACTTTACAACTGGCATATTAAGCAAATGTTTTGCTTTAGATATGAAAGCTGCGAAGTTTGCTAATTATCCGTGATACCAGGAAGTAATTGAACAAGAACTCTCAATTCTGTGTTTTAAACAAAAGCCTGTCTTCTTTCAAGATGGCATCCAACCTTTTTTCTCAGCTTCCTGACAAAAAGACTTTATCCCTTACTTAAATGTTTGACACTGATGGGCGTTATGAGCTGAATTATTAACTAGCATCATTATCTGGGATCTAGAAACTACCCTTTGAAGTGAGCAACAGCTCTTCAAACTCTACGACCAGCTCTTTGATGAACAGCCGAAATAATAGCTTCTTGGGAGACTTGCAGACTGCACCAACTTCTCCTCTAGAATGGATCCAAAGAGGCCATCCTCCCCGTGTCCTCTTATGTCTCTCCAATCCGTGGACATTTAGGTTTTTCCTTTAGTTACTAGATTTGTGAATTGTTTGGCCTCAGATGTTCTGCTGCTTGTTTTTCTCATGTATTTCAGCATACGTATCAGCAGACTGGTATGAAATTTAGTTAGTGATCTGAGACAAAAGGTTTGGACTTCTACACTAACTTCATCAGTTTGGTGGGTTTTTTTCCCTTTTACTTCAATAGTCACCTCATCACGCAGCGTTTCCTTCGTAGCACTGTCACCCTCCAGCGAACATATCTATGGACTTCATCTCAATGTTGTGACATCCAGGTTTCTGACACAACTCCCAGAACTTCGGGTTTTATTGACTGATACAATTTATACCCTTTTCCACATAAGAGTAATTACTGTAAGCATATCTATAGAAGCATGTTGGTAAGTATACTAAGAGGTTGAACAAGTATAATGTTTTAACTGAAGGCACAATGAAGTACTTACACTGCAGACAATAACTCAACTATTCTGATCTCCCCTTTCTGTAATAGTTTCAGAGTAGCTGTTTTGGTAATCTCTAAAAAATGTAGAATCTCTTCTTACCAGGAGACTTGCTGTTGTGTGAACCGCGTCTTCTTTTCCTGCATCCAGGTTTTACAGATGAGTCTGTCTCTTCTACAGATTTGTTCACAGGCTCAGTTCCTGAAGTGAAGTGTCTCTTTTCCATCTCTGACCTACTGGATTCACATTTAACACTAGTATTCTCCTTAAAAAACAAACAAACAAACAAAGAAATAAACCCAAAGATCACTCAATATTTTCTTGTAATCACTTTAGGGACAAAATAATAACTATTCTTCTCCGCTCCGAAAGGACATCTAACAAGTGTTGAACACTGCCTACATGGTTTACTTAATAAGTGGTTTTGACTCAGAATTAAGGTTGCCAAATTGAAACTCAAGCTCTTACAAAATGTCATATTAAGCAAAACATGGAATCAGAAAACCAGGATATACAAAGTCAGGGTACATGTCGTCACAGTCTGAGCTTTGTCCTCAGTTATCAAACTAGCTGTAAGAAATAAGCTAGAAGAAATCCAGCTGCACTCATTGTTACCCACACGTGGATTAGCAATGACAGATCTAGCTCAAACAACTTGACAGAGCTGTGTGATGCAAAACTACACATGCGAGCCGCACATTTCTCGTTGGAAATCTCACCCCACCCAATCGTTAAGACATTAAATTATAATGTGGTGCTTGCTTTTTGGAGCCCTCTGCTGCTGTTCCATATGTATTTTGCAGGCAACCATTTACTGAACTGGTGTATTTCCAGGATCATGTGGCAAAAATCTGTAGGTTAATAAAAAAAAAAAAGCCAAACAACCAAGTTACGTTTCTGTTCCGCTGAGGAAGTAAAGGCCCAAAGTTAAGCACTTGGAGTTTACCTTTAGACAGAAAGATGTTCTCACTATCACCTGTTCTAGAATATTCATCTCTTCTGCAAATATCCTATCAATCAATATGCTAAAGAACGATTGTTCAGAGCCTGCAACATTTCCTTCTATTAAGGAAAACAAAGCTTTTGAAAACTGGTATGTGTCAGCTGACAGAGGACAAAAGGTCATCACACTTGGTAATCAGATATTAGTAATTCCAAAAATCACACTCTCCACCCTGAGTCTGTCGTTACTCAATGTTAAATATACAAAAAGCAATGTGTATGCATATTAATAGAAATACATACACATTCTTTGACAAAGTTGTATAATAATATCCAAATAATATCCAAAAAGGCCTGTGCGAATACGGTAACTGAATACGCCAGGGAGAGCTAGCTCCCCCCAGCACGCCTCCTGCACTTGCTAGATACCTACTTTACCGCAGTATTTGCTCTTTGAAATGTGTTGTCTGTATGCTTTGCATTAGTACTCTTAACAAGGCCATGTGAAAACCATTTGGCTAGCAATGCCTTTTGTCTAACAGCTGAACCACAACTCCCTCCTAGGCATAAAAACAAAAAGAAGGAAGGAGGACCGTAGTTCACTACCTTCACCAGCTAGAATCCAAATTTCATGAGTAATGATCTAAACCTCTCCGTTCCTGGTGACATTTACATAATAATAAGTTCTAGAAAAATGAGTAAGCAGCCTTAACCACTAGTGAGAGAAGGGAAGATTTCTCAAGTAAGCATCCTAATTTGGATACTCCACGGGACAACTGTTCTAGAAACAATTCTACAAATGTCATTATTTAAAGAGAAAAATAGATACACTATGAACGGAAGAGCAATATCAGATAGGGGATGTAGAAATCATATTGGGATAACCATTATTAAGAAATTATTACTAGCCCAGAGGCTGAAAGAAGGCTGGTTGAGAGCCGCCTGAACACGAGCCAGCAGTGTGGCCAGGTGGCCAAGAGGGCATCGCATCCTGGCCTGTATCAGGAATAGTGTGGCCAGCAGGAGCAGGGAGGTGATGGTGCCCCTGTGCTGGGCATCGGTGAGGCCGCCCCTCGAATGCTGTGCTCAGCGCTGGGCCCCGCACCCCAAGGCGGCCATGGAGGGGCTGGAGCGTGGCCAGAGCAGGGCAGCGAGGCTGGGGCAGGGGCTGGAGCACAAGGCTGGGGAGGAGCGGCTGGGGGAGCTGGGGGGGCTCAGCCTGGAGAAGAGGAGGCTGAGGGGAGCCCTCATCGCTCTCTGCAACTGCCTGAAAGGAGGCTGGAGCGAGGTGGGGGTCGGTCTCTTCTCCCCAGTAACAAGTGACAGGACGAGAGGAAACGGCCTCAAGCTGCGCCAGCGGAGGTTTAGGTTGGATATTAGGAAAAACTTCTTCACCGCAAGAGTGGTCAAGCATTGGCACAGGCTGCCCAGGGAAGTGGTGGAGTCCCCATCCCTGGAGGTATTTAAAGGACGCGCAGACGTGGTGCTCGAGGACACGGTTTAGTGGTGGACTTGGCAGTGCTGGGTTAACGGCTGGACTCGATGATCTTAAGGGTCTTTTCCAACCTTAACAATTCTATGATTCTATGAAGTCTAGAAACTCCAACTAGCAGGTCTTCCACAAAGGACCTGGGGATGCTGCCGTGCCCAGGAAGGCTAACGATGCCTTGGGCTGGACGGGGGTGAGCGTGGCCAGCACACTGAGGGAATTTCATTTCCCCCTCACTGGTGAACCTGTACTTGCAACGCTGTGTCCAATTGTAAGCCTTACAGTTGTGTGTGTGGGAACAGAAGAGCAATGATACTGCACAGTGCCCCTTTCAGATTCCTTTTTATCACTGTGTTTATAGGATCTTACACACCAACTCTTCAGTAATCTAATATAAAAAAGGCAATAATGAGATTTTCATCCTAATAGCGTCAGCCTAGCCCACACAAATCTGGTTCCCAAGTTATCTCTTTTTTTTATTGTTTAGGTTTTTTTAAGCGCACATGCTTCTGACCATGGATTTACCACATCCATCTGAGTGAAGACACTCAGGCCTAGTAATCCTGCAGTTTCAGAGTCCCAAACGTTGTTTGGCGGAGAATCGAACAAAGCTACCAACGCTGACAGATGTGAAAATTTTGCCTGTTCACTTCAATTATTGAAAAATGCCAAACCTGCTGCATCTCACCGGTTACATGACTCACTATACCTATACCCAGCTGGAACCATGATGAGAAGGTAAGGCACTAAAATTAACAACTCACATGAACGGGGTTTGCTGGATTAACCTTCACCAAAGAAAGCAAGAGTTTCAACCTTCACCTAGGCATACTGCCAAGGAGACTGAATAAAATAGGAGGCAAATTCATCTTGATCTAGCATGACAGAAATGTCGTATTTCCACTTGAAGAAGAAAATAAAATATTTCTTATGAGTAGGAGTGGAATAAAATGAAGCCCATTAAAGGCCAAAACCTATAAAAGCCTAGGACAGGAATTCACTGAGGCTAAGAGGACAACACTGGATCTGAACTACTGAATGTACTAACTCTTTTCATGTAAAGAATTGCTCTTTAATTTGCTATCTTTTAGGAAATCAGGAAAGCAGGATAAAGCAGGTTTCTACTAAACTGTTAGTTCTCTGAGGAGAATAGTTCAAGGTTCAATAGCTGTCACAAGAGCAAGTAAATGCTAGGAAATACTGCGAAAGAAACAGAGAACAAAACAGCAAACATCTTTGTGCCACTGTAAAAATGGATAGCTTTCCCACAACTTCAATGCTCTCTTCCTTTCAAAAAACGATGTAGTAGAAATGGAAAAAGCTGAGAACAAACTCAAAGCTAACCAGGGGTGCGGAGCAGCTGCCGTGCAGAGGAAACTACAGCAGGACCGTACAGGCGGGGAAAAAGACTACGGAGGAGGCTGTGATAAGGGATCTGTAAAATCACAAGCGACACGCCGTAAGCGGGCAGGGATGACAGCTGAATGTCTCTTCTGAGACAGAAACCGGGAAGCATCACACGAAGCTAGTAACAGCCAGGCTCAAAAGGAACGAAAGGAACCTCTTTGTGCAATAGATAGTGAGCAAAGTATCTGTTTGGTGGAAGCCAAGCATCTGTATGCTAAAATCGCCATGGGTTCACAGGCTGACTTCAGTCCACAGAAGAGAAAGCTAAGATTAAGTACACGGTATCATTCCAAGTCCTCAAGTTGAAAGTAGTTGGAAAGCATAAGGAGGAATGCCCTGTTCTATTTGCATGCCCTGTTCTTGCTCTTCCCTGTGTGTCAGATTACCGCTATTGTCCTGAGACTTGACAGTGGGCAAGACGGACCTTTGATCTGACCCAGCAGAGCTGCCTTGATGTTTTTGTATTAACACTGGAGGAATTTGCTCCTCCTGGGCTGCGACACAGAGGACTAAAACTGTCTTCTGTGCACGGCCACTGTTTTGTCGTAAGCTTGCTCTCAATTACATGGCACTGACAGCTACCAAAAGCCTCGGAAGGCTTCCAGATTCAGGGATAAGGAAGGTAGCAAACTGCGTAGGAGCCTGATGGGAGTACAAGCCTTCTCTGGAGAGTTCTGCACCTGCCTTGATCCCAGGCTCTGGAAACACCACTAGACAAGAGGCAGCTGGAGGGTTAAGTTAACCTCGCCTCTCTTCAGTTTGGGAAGAGGAGACTAGTAAGAGAAAGAATATTTCAAACAAAAAGCGGGAATCTGTCAAACGAAAGGCCTAGTAGTCCCTGAATTCCTCTTCAACACAGAATAAGCCCCAGTTATTTAACCAGTTAACATCCAGGTAAACAGACCGGGATTCTCAACAAATACACAAGTAAGGGGCCTCAAAACCGAAACACCTCCTCCCCAAACAATTCCATGTTTCACACATTAAGTCCCTCAGTTCTTAACAAAGGAGTTTGGACCATAAACTCCAAAGGCCTTCAACAGTGGAAAATTATACTGCCAAAAATGCACTCCAAAAGTTGTCAAAACTGACAGTGTTTAATGTGCGATCAACAGTTAAGATAATCAGTGGACCCTCATTAAGGAGTACTGCCAACTCTGTAGGCACTAGCACAAGGACGTGCTCTTCTCTACACACTGCTGAGCAGAACGGTCTACTCTAGGCTTGAGCTCTGCAGACACTTGATCAGAATATACATCTCTTCCTAGAAAGATCCCCAAGAGGAAGATGAGTAAGAACAATCAAGTTTGCACCAGCTGAGGATTTCCAAGCTATAAACTCTACTGAAGGCATCAAGATACTGATAGCGTAACAGAACAGTAGCTTCAACACATACCCAAAAATGAAATTTTGAGGAATACACCTGCACTATGTATTTTTCCCATGCAAATGAGCACCCTAACTTGGCCAACACAGGCTAACACATCTCATGCTCGTTAACGTGGGATACTTTTTCATTCCCTCTTCTTTTTTAAAGCTTGCTTTACCAAGCAAACCCTTCACTGTCCATTAAAAGCTTAATTAAAGAAGCCTTTAGTTCTTAAGCAGGCAAGAATATTAAAAAGCTATCAGTCAGACCCTAGCATTGCTATTGAATATAGTTATCTCAAAAAAGATGTTTTATCTCCCTTTACCCCTTACCTGCTCTGGACTGAATGGTCCTTCCTGAACAAACATCACGGAGGACTGAGTTGGGTAGCGATATGGTCGTTCTCTCAGTTTTACACAGGCTTCCTGTGTGGTGCCAGATTCTTGCACTATTTCAGCGGCAGCGCTTTCTACAGACGCAGCGGTATAGGTAGCACAAAGAAATTCAGCAGGCTGTGATGGAGAACAAGTTACTGCTTGATCTGCTCCCATCACAAATGATGTGTCTGAAGCTACAGGAATAAGAGATTCCAGTTGGTTTTCCTCAGCTGAAGAAGGTGTATCACTATTCTCACTATTAACCAGCAGTGCTTGACCTCTGTTAGACTGAGGGGTTGAACATTGGCTCTCCACAGGTTCCACTTTCACCATTTCAGCTTTGGGTGATGAACGCATCTCATCAACAATCTGAAACACAGCTTCAAGATTTATTTCTGTCTTCTTGTTTTCTTCAGATGTATTGCAAGGCCAGTCAGAGGGCAGAAATTCAGCTGCATAAGGTGACTGCATTGGAGGACTCTGGAAGAAACAAAATACAGTGAACTTTTCTATCAAAAAATTACAGTGACAGGATGTGTATTCGTTCTGTAAGGCTTTGGAAATGAACCTGAGCAATCAACTGAAGTGTTCGTTTACCCAAAAGCTTGAAAGATTGTCTGTTATTTTCAGCTAAAACAGCCAGTTTGATTAAAAAAAAAAAAAAAAGGCTACTATTTTGTCTTGGTTTTCATTAACCACCTTACTCTTGGCACACTTGCTTTCTTCTATTCACTGTCTCTCCTGGAGCGAAAGGAAGGTTACTTACCAGGAGCTGCGTACTCCTTCAGAGGCACGGCCCGCGTACCCTTTGCGCTTACCCTACAAGTATACCCAAGCGTTCAAGGCAGACTTCCAGTCTTAGTAGGATCTGTGGGGGTACATTAGAACCACCCCCTTCACATGCCGCATATGCGATAGAAAATGAGAGGGCAAATCTACCTGCCTTCAGTTCTTCTAAAACTCAAGCATTACTGTTGTATATAAAAACAGCACAAACCACGAGATTTTTAAGCAAGAGCAAAAGGCGCGTATGCTGTAAATGTGCATATGGACAACACAACTTGAGGAACTCGCAGTTACTTACCAATAACATCTTTTTCCTCTTCAAGTGATTGTCCATATACGCACCCACACAAGGGGTGATTCCCAGGGATGCTCCAGTCCCAAAATGAACGGGAGTTCAGATACCTACAAAAACAAATACTGTAGAACTGCCCTGTCTGTCACAGCCTCACATCTGGACACTCCTGTCACGACACGGTGTCCAACAAATGCACGACTCAAAGTCTACATAAATCTGTATAAAAGCCCTAGAGATCTTCAGGTCAGAAACACTTCTTGGCGAACCTGTCGAGGCTGCCTTTGCCATCACAGAGCAGGTCTGAACACCGCTAAAATATTTCACTGCAATGACATCACAAGATGACAGGACACAGTCAGCAATCCAATGATACTTTTTTTTTAGTAGAATTCATATAAATCAAAGAACGTTTAAAGCAGAAAGAAGACAATGAAGAGTTTTTCAAAAGCAGCAAGTCCTACCCAAGTGAAATGATAAATCACATTTTAACAGCCAGTGTCTGTACTGCTCTTTCTTCTGGAGATGACTCTGAGTTCAAGGACACTGGAAGCGTAATTTCTTCTGACAAATACAAGCCATACAATGACGTTGAACAGAAACTCAGGTATATTTAAAATACAACCTTATTTTGGAAGAGATCTAGTATGAAGGATTAGTCCTTAGTGCCTGATTATCCTCAGACCTTCTAGCTGAGGTAATGGTTAATAAAAAGCTACTTCCATAGATGAATAAATTAGAGAACAGGAAGCCACAGGATCACCTACTAGGAAAGCCATATCAGATCAAATGCGAGTGAAGGATCTGGTCTCTCAGCAGCATGAACATCAGAAGTCCCTGAAGGAAATACCACAAAGAGATGAGATCCCTTCCTCTGGGTGTATGAAGTCAAGTCCTGTTGTGGATTCATGTAGATGTGCCAGTCTGCAGATAGCCATAAACTTTGGAGGGTGGGAGGGGAAGGAGGGGAAGATAAAACCTGGAATTTGAGAAATTAGGTTAAGTTATGCAAAGTCTTTTCATTAAAGGCAAGCCACCTTTATATATTTATGATACAGGTTTAAACATAGTTCCTTTCATTTAATATTTTTTTCAGTTGTATTTTGTAAAATACTAACAAGGAGTTTCACTTTTGTTGCATCGCTTGTTTATTGCCTTCAGTAGCCAGGATTTTAAGTAAGATCTGGGTTACCAAGTCAACTGTCCGGGGATGAGATCATCCCTGCCAAAAGCAAACCAACCAACCAACCCACCCACACTGCAGCTTCTTCTGCCTCTTCTTAGGGGACCTCAGCTTGAAGCTGTTATAACACCTATCATCTTCTTGGATGCACTATAGGATCTTGTACACATTTCCAGTAGGAGAAAGTGCCCATGCAAAGGTACAATTTAAATCCTTTTAGTTTATCTAGAGAAGATATGGCAGACAAGGATGGGAGGGAGGCAGCAATGACACAATGAAAAGTGATTAAAGATTGAGAAGTCAGGACTCAAAAGACTAATAGTTTGCTGATCATTTGAGCTCATGAGGAAAAATGGTCTAATTTAGCAAAAGTGGTGAAAGGGAAGATGGGCATTTCACTTACAAGATTAGCATAGTGTATTCAAGAAGTAAAGCACAACCGCACCTTTTCAGGGACTGCTAGGACTAAAACAATCTGGCTCGAGCGCTTGGGCAATCACTCAGAAGTAGTTCAGATTCAATTTCATTTTTAAATAACATGGCTGATTTCATTCTTATTACAAACAAAAGCAAACTACTTAGGACTGCTTTTAAGGTCAGGAAAGCTGTTCTTCTTTTTTCTCCCACATTTATTTCTTCCATTTCCTCTTGCTTCAGTTCCACAAGGAAATATTGGCAGCTTAATAACAATGCTAATTGCAACAATCAAATAGCAGGGCTGTGAGTTTAAAAAAAAAAAAAAGGAAAATAAAAATAAAAAAATCACTAAAATCCAATATGTAGCCTCGGTTCACATCTATGATAAAGCAGCAGGGAAATACTGCAGTAATAGTTGTGAGTTGCCGGAACTGCTGTTGCAGAAGACAGCAGGAGTTTTCTCTCACAAGACTCATTCCTGTGCAAGGATACCGATTTATCGCACCGATCCACACCCCACTTCAGGAGAACCCAAATGAAAAAGAGTATGAATCACAGAATCATAGAATCATTTTAGTTGGAAAAGACCTTTAAGATCATCAAGTCCAACCTGAGCTCCCAGTTTTGTAACCAATTGCGATGAAAGTGTAATACGAATCTCTGAAACCTTGATTTCAGAAACCTGACGAGAGATAGACCCTAATCAGCCACTATGTCTGGGTACAGCCATCTATATCGCCTTGCTCGTCCATGTGCTAATTCTCTGGAGCTTCTTCCAGAGACAGACAGACAGGCAGACAGACAGACCTTTACTTACTGGCCTTGCCTGCCCATGTTCCAGCCAGGGTCACCTATGTTTCAGCAGGTCAGGTGGGTACAGTACGAGCCCAGCAGCTGGCCTCCAAGCCCCGAGAAACCGTACCTGTCTTAACCTCTCCTAAACGTAAAGTGATGCTCTCTGCCAGACTCAGGAAGGACTAGCACAAGGTGTAGGCTTTCTTGTCCAACAGTGCCTGTTTTTCCTTCTGAGACCACAAAG
This sequence comes from Platalea leucorodia, assembly GCF_965183815.1. Lineage (NCBI taxonomy): Eukaryota > Metazoa > Chordata > Aves > Pelecaniformes > Threskiornithidae > Platalea > Platalea leucorodia. The sequence goes on from NC_138838.1 coordinate 1,351,288, forward strand.
CACTGCCTGGATCCAACAGAAACAGGGCTGATAATCAGCTTGCTGACTGCCAGTGTGTTGATACGGCTCCCTGTCTTCTGGACTGCTCCAGTTTTGTCTAGACTTTGCCAGTGGTATCTAGTAGGCCACAGTGTGATCGAAGAGCCTAAAATGCCCTGCAAACCACCCTTCAACAGCATTGCACTGAATTCCTGCAACTGCTGGAAGATCTTGAGTGGAACGATACAATGCAAACGTTCTATTTTTTGTCAAGAACGATAAAAATGCTGAGTTAGCCAGGGTTCATTAATTTTACTGCTTTTGAGGATTTGTGCAAGTGGTTACTGATGATCAATACACAAGCAGGGCAGGGTGACCAATACTGTAGCTGGCCGCGTCCCTCAGCAGAAGTTTGGGGAAGTATCTACCCCAGAGCACGCAAAAGGTAAACTGATTATTCCCCACAGCTCAGCGAGAACCACAGGCAAACCGCTGTTTTCTGTACCGTCTCCACAGCCCCTGTCACCATGTTCCAGGAGAACTGATCTATGCCACGCTAAGACTCAGAAAGCCCAAGAAGTCCTGTTGATCCATTCTGTATGATATTTGTGTTACCCTGCTCAGAGACAGCCGGTTACTGACCTGGTAGAACCGATTTATGCCACTGCTTGCCCCCGGGCTGCTCACACAGAGGATTACCTTCCCACAGTCTCTGCCCAGATGCACCAGTAGCTTTTGACTGGGAGTTCCCTGGTTAGAGTATTAGCAAAGCATCCAGTAGTAAGTGGCCTACACCTCTTCTGACTCCACACACTGCCATGGACTTGCGTCCCCAAACAACTGAGTTTCACTAGACCCTTCCTTATATTATCTTTCAATCTAGCCACAACAACACTCCTGAGGACTCCTTTGGAATGATTTGCTATCCCAAACGTTGATCTCAGCCTTCTGAGATAAGAAGTTATTTGATTGTGACTTCCCATCGCTCATGTCCTGGATGAAAAAGAAGCTCACGATGACAGTGAGAGGACAAAGATGCGCTGCATCAAAAACAATACTAGAGTTTCAATGGCATGACTGGCCAGTGGCTATTTATATCCTTACACCAACATCTTATCCTGGCCGTAACCTGGACATCTTGGATAAGCCTATATAAAAAAAAAAAAATCATGAATAAAAAGACAAAGGTTGATATTTGCAAGACAGCAAACTGGATGATCAAGCTTGGGTAGGTCAACCCTTTTTCAACATACATAAGCATAACTTGCTTTGCTTGTCCCCTGTGAGGAAAAAAAAAGTATATGCATTACGCTGTAATAGAAAAGGAAGCCCTTGCATTTTCACTTCAGATCTTTTGATATTTGATAAGCCAGGCCCTCCAAATAAGGTGCAGTTTCCACCGGAATTATATAAAGCATTTACAGTAAGTACTGTAGTTATCTTTCACAAGGCATCTCTGAGGTGGGGCCAATTCCAAGTCACCTTCGTTTTTCTCGTTCATCAAATGAAACTCAGGACTACACAAAGCTGTCTGGGACAAAAAAGTGGAGCTGTTTCCCAGTATCTTCATAAAATTAAAGAATCTCTTTTTGTCCAAGCAAAGACACTCTTCAAAGATAAACGTAGACTCGTTAACTAAAATGAATTCTGGTGAAGTCAAGCAAAAAACTTACACAGAAAAAACCACTCCACTGATGAGGACGCCCACTACGCTGGTACCCTGAAACCTAACTTGAATTACAGAACTACCTGTTTAACGTTCAGTGGTTCTTTGAAATAGATATTTGTAAACCACAGGACTTTCACTTTCTCAAGCAGATCAATTTTCAAATTTATATCCTTCACTCCAGAAGTCCATAAACCTACAGTTCATTCATACAGTCTCCTCCGCTTTCACCTGATTTTAAGTGTGCTACACTCACCTGGAAAAAGCTGCAGTGGGTGTACATCGAAGCTGTAGGACTAGCACAGCCAGTCAGAGGATCTGCGTGGGCAGGTGGTGAAAAACACTGCATTGCAGCTGCGAGAATTCAAACACAGTTATCAGACCGCCAGAATTTGTGTTTGGTATGCAGAGTTCTATTGCTTACTTCATTTCAATAACCACGCAGTAAACTAAATTCCAGAAGTATATTACTACCTCCCAAGTGATTTTAAGATTGATTTCTTCATCTTAAAAAATATGTATTCTAATATATGTGTACATATATTAAAAATATATATTGTAAAATCGATATACACACACATAATCATAGTCTTTTGTATCTTAATATCACCTTTTTGATTTGGCTGCTTGACTTTCTCATCACAAGATACCACAGAAAGCGGAATCACATAGGAAGAGCCCAGATGTTTATACACACACTCTGAAATTACACAGTGATTTTATTCTAAAAAGCAACTTTGTAGATGAGGCAATATTCTGCAGGTATTATTTTTTGGTGACACGCAGAGATAATTTAAAAGTAAAGGCATTATTTGAAGGACAGATAAAATTCTGAAAGAGAGAGAGAAATCCTTGATGAAGTCAAATTTAGTCCAATGTTCATAATAACTAAAGGTAGTAAGTGCAACTTGAGATGGCAAACGGATCAGATCCATGTCTTTGCAATGCTTGACACTTACATGGGATTTCACATGAGACAGTTGCTATGACACCCAAGATGGGGTTTTAATATCTATACCTACTGCCCTTTTTAATATGATGTTGCTGAATTTTTGTGCAGTTTGAAGCAACAAACGTGGGAGCTAAACAACACGGAAAAAGCTCATGGACATCCTTCTCAAGGAGCATGAGATATATGTATGACTCATGTTACTTCAAAAGCTAATTCTGAGCAACTTTATGATGAAATCTGGGCATCTTTCAGAAGAACATTCAATGACCTGTGAACATATTACAATTCTGGGTATTGCCAAAAACTAAACGATACCTGAGTTTCACTCACTGGAAACTCCCAAGTATGTTTGCAAACCCAAGAAAACCACCAAAGAAAACTTTTGAAGGGCTATTGTAAAAACAATGCGAGAGAGCAATGACAAAGGAGAAATTTCTTGTAACCTGCTTAAGTGATTCCAAGGAAAAACAAACATATTACAAAGAACCTATTTTCTAAGAAAAGAAAAGGAAGGACCTGAAGGGAAAAAGTGCTTGTGAAATAGTAGGTAAGTGTAAAAGATTAAGTCCAGATTATATGCTATAAAAAGCTACAAGTAAAACATAAATGACAGTATTCTTACAGTTAGTAGAGCTTATAGCAAAAGCGACTCGTTAATCAAATTGTTATGTTTGTAAATCAAAGTGGGAACAAAAATAACTGTGTAGAAGACTAGGCTGCTGACCGATTCTGAATGCCTCTGAAACACAGAATGTTGCATAAAAAGAATGGTTTTCACTCACAAGAACTTTGTTTGCCAGCTTATAGGCTACGGCAGTGACTGATCTAACAGCAAGAACAACTGCATCTGTGGAAATATCATGGGAAACACGAACGTAGTCTTAATGGTAGCCAGTTAAGAAACAAATCCACCATAAGATGGAGGCCAATTTTGGATAAGTACCACTCATCACCCACAGTCACAAAAGGAGAGTCATCATATATCCGAACCACTTTAAAATAACACTGAAGAAAGCATTTACTGACGGGCAGTGTTATCGAAGGTGTTGATTCATTTACAACCCTTCAAGTCTTCAAACTGAATCAAGATTCAACAAACATACCTGCTTCACTCACATGCTTTTGTCCTACCCTGTTAATTGGAGAGAAGAAATTTCTAAGGTCTTTTGTCCAAGATATAGTTATTCTAGTCATACCCAGAAGAAATTACCAGCTAAAGCACATTCTGTCACTGGCTGTTATGAAATAACTGACAGTGAACATGGATCTCATTGGAATACTAAGGAGACAGGGATGAATGGCATCTTACGGAATAAATGAATATTTACTGAATAAATTAAAAAGATACAGCCCCTTCCATCAAACAAGACAGATCAGCCTCAAAATAATTTGGTTTCTGCCAAAAAAGAGATGTACTTCTGCCCATACAAGCTATGGGTGGAAAATTTCACACACTCTTTAGGACACAATATGCTGAATGTGAACACTGATTTATGAAAATGGAATTGCTGTCAGCGGGGCTGTAACCAACCCAGCAACGGACCCCTGAGAACAAGCGGAGATCAGTGAAGAGCACAGTTCCCAGAACAAGGAAAGGACTGAACACTCTGCATCACAAATATTCTTGCACAGAAGTCGAATGACCATATTTCAAACACACCGAAAATATCTTCGGATATCTAAAGAGGTTTGCAAAGAAATCAGGCAAAGAAATCAATACTTTTAAAGGAAGTTATTTAAAGTATGTTAACAAAAAATTTATAAGCAAATACAAGTTATAAATCTGACAGTTGAATAAGAAAAATTAGAAGGAAATACAAAGGAATAGAGAATTAGTTGACACTGGATAATATATAATGGGGAGGAGTCAACATTTGTCTCTCTTGTTTAAGAGAAGTCACCCTTCATTGCCCTCCTGAAAGACCTCCAGTAGGTAAACAAACATGGATAACTGATCTTGCTGATATGATATTTGGATTTCCAAAAAGCTTTTAACAAAGTCATCATCAGAAACTCTTACAAAAACTGAGCAACAACAGCACAAGAGGGAAGGCTGTACATTTAAAAAATAACCTGTTTTAAAGATACAACACAGAAGACAGGAATAAACAGTCACTTTTCACAAGTAAATGAGGTCACCAGTGGTGGTCCCCAAGCACCTGCACTGGAACTCATGCTGCTCATCATTTTAGTAAAGTACTTTAAAAACTGAGTGAGTGAGCAGTGAGGTGATGCTTGCTGATAATACCAGGTTATTCATGTCAGAAAAGAGCAGTCAGCTATGAAGATGTGAAAAAAAAATCGTTATGAGTTTCCCAAAGCCACCACCCACCAGATAAAGCTCTGCACTCAGGAAAAATAAACTCATTTCACAAAGAAAATGATGGGTTCTTAGTTGTCAGTCAATAATCAGGAACTAGATCTTGGTAGTATAGTAGATAGTTTCAGGAAGATACCAGCTTGACACTCAGCAGCTGTCGAAAAGACCTCCAAAGTCACAAATGAAACAATCAGATTGTTAGGAAATAATACAAAAGGGAACAGAGAATGAAATGGGAACATTATTATTCCCCTGTATAAATCCATATTCCCCTGTATAAATCACCCATACCTTGACCTCCGTGTATATTTTTGGACTCTACATTCTCAATAATAACAGAACAGGTAACAGGGAAGGCGACACGGATGATGTACAGAACACTTTTCTGGAGGAACAGCTAAGCGGGGCAGGAGTCTCGGCTCTAGAGAAAATGCAGCTGAAGGAACTAAGAAGTATTTAAAACCATGAACGGTGCAGTGAGAGGGATATGCATATAGACACATTCACACAAAAAACTAATAGAGATTTAATGAATGTGCAGTAGGGTCAAAAGAGGCAAGAAAAGGTGGCTCCTTCCACAAAATGCAATTAAGCTGTGAAATGAAGTCCTTGTCACAGATGTTGAAAATGCCACAAGCCTACAGTGGTTGGGAGAAACAGACAAGTTCATGGAAGTGAAATCCACTGAGGGCTATGAAATATAACTCGGGATACGGTTTATTAACTCTCTGAGCCCACACTGTTGGAGTATTTTGGAAAAGCATCAGCCCGTTCTCGCTCTACTCCTGCACTCCTCCTTGGGCATTACTGTCGGAGGAAACGACGGGCTATATGGACATTTGGTCTGATCAAGGCTAGCGTTCTTAACTCCAAAGCAGCGAACTATTCAGTAGAGAATTATTGAGGCATTCACTAGCTCCTGTTTTCTCAACACTGGAAAAATTGTATGAATTGTATAAAAATTGTATGAATTGTATAAAAATAAGCATGTGAAATTTAGCTGGAGGGATGACAATATTAACATCACATTCTTATATACATCTTCCTCCTCTTGAGACAATACTATTTTGTGGGCTCTCAATGTTTCAATAGAGAAGAACAAATCAACCATAATCTTTGCTGAAGACATGAAGGCTACAGCTCTAACCAGTAAACTAAATGCATTCAGATCCATTCTCTGGCACTATTAGTACTATTAAAATCTCTTACTCTTCCAAGTCAAAATATAGAATCATAGAATCGTTAAGGTTGGAAAAGATCCGTAAGATCATCGAGTCCAACCGTTAACCCAGCACTGCCAAGCCCACCACTAAACCCTGTCCCTAGGCACCACGTCTGCCCGTCCTTTAAATACCTCCAGGGATGGAGATTCAACCACTTCCCTGGGCAGCCTGTTCCAATGCCTGACTGCCCATTTGGTGAAGAAGTTTTTCCTAATATCCAACCTAAACGTCCCCTGGCGCAGCTTGAGGCCGTTTCCTCTCGTCCTATCACTCGTTACTAGGGAGAAGAGACCGACCCCCACCTCGCTCCAGCCTCCTTTCAGGCAGTTGTAGAGAGCAATAAGGTCTCCCCTCAGCCTCCTCTTCTCCAGACTAAACAACCCCAGCTCCCTCAGCCACATCCAAACAGCCTGCTGGGAATGGTCCCAAGCCCACGCCAACCGCTGAACGAAGCACAGCACTTTAGGGGGAGAGTGCTAACCAGGCTGACGATCCAACGACAGACACCCAGGCCCTCTTCCTGGCAAAGTCTAATGCAGTAGCATAGACACAGACAGCTACGCTTGAGCTCAGCCATGGTTTTAGCAAAGATGTATCTTGCCAAATATATCTGGAAGTTAGAACCTAAATGTAAATAAAACCTAAGAACATCAAAAAGCTCCATGAGTACAGTTCAATGTATACACATTTGTACTGCATGCTTTTTACAGGTTCCAATCCTACATGCAAGCTCAGGAAAGCTGAAAGCCCCAAAATAAATGCAAACCCAATACAATCAGCAGCAGATCGTTTCCAAGCTTGAAAAACCACCATAATTTCTCCAAAGATCTGCTGGAAATTGAAGGAACCCATGCATCATCTCTACATATTCAAGACAGCAACAGACATGAATAAGCATTATTATCAGCTCAGCTGGGCCAAACGGCATGAGACTGATGCTCTCCAGCATCTTCCATTCTACTTGAGCACGCACTACGTGGGAAATGCCAAGGAAGAACCTTAAGACCATCCTTTCAGTGTGAACTTATCATGTCAGGTCCAAAAGTTATGCCTAAGAGAAGCTCATTATCCATCAGACAACTGGGTCAACAGTACTCAAAGGTGTGCAGGAAATTAGGGAATGCAGCTGTGCCTTTTCCTGCCAGATCAACGAACACATCGGAATGGGCCTGAATAAAAAACTATGCAAGCTCCGACCCTTTACCAACCAAAAGACGGATGAAAATGAAGATGATACCCAAGGTCTCTTCAATAAGGGAAAATGGGAAAGACAATGTTGTTTGAACTTAGACATTTAGGTGGGATTCATTGCCGTCCTGCTACATAGACTCAGATGTCTAGCAGTTGTCGACTCTCTGCACAGTCAATGAACAAATAGGCTCATCAGAAAGAAAAGAATTGTCTTCCAAAGGCATAGGTCTATGAAAGTTGGAATGACTCAACCTCTGGGAGGTGCCTGTTTCTCTCTACTGACTATATATGTAATCTAGAAGACAAGCCCAGGCATATACAACTAACTATTATACATTCAGATGAATCTTAGGCAAGTTGAATCCTACAGCTAGTTTTACAAGTGCATTACTAATGCATCTAGTCTGCTTTTCTCAAGGGAAAATATGGCGCTATTCATGCTGTGTTAAAACAGATGTTTTCAGCTGCTGATTTAAAGAACCCCCTTTTGACCATGTGAATTTTAAGCCTTACATACAAAGAAAATTATTTCTCTTAACAGAAGGTTTATCATTCAGAATAACATGACCGCTCCTAAGCTACCACTCACCAGAAAAGTTATCATATGGAAATGAAGCCTACAGCCCCAGACGTCTTCGAAAGGCATGATCGGACTTGTGGCGTCAGGTGGCACCAATAACCGACGTTTCTCCCATGGTCTCCTTGACTGATTTTTCATTCTTAGGATACTCTCTGATAATAAAGCTTCGCTGCATTTCTTTGATGCAATCCTACTACTATCAAAGGTTTTGCAGAGAGTTGAAAGCAAGCAGAACTAAATCCTTAAAATAATTATGGTCTAATGCTAGCGGGAAAAAAAGATCCAGATGAGCACCTTTTATTTTACTGTCCTTTCAATAAGAATCATAATGAAAAACCAGGGAAATCTTTTTGTCGCTGAAGTTAACAAACAAGTTTGAATATACATAAAAAGAAATCTTTTGACAAAGTTCTACTTTGATTTAATTCAATAGGACTTCAAAAGTGAAATGAAAGGAGTCAAGAATAAGGTTGAACGTATATTCTTTAGTCCCCTCACTTATGAAATACATATTTTAAGATTAACTATCACTTTCCAAATAAGCTAATCTTGGTGCTGTGCTCTCAAGATGAAGGAAAGCAGACTTTTTCATGTGGACATATGAAGAAATAAGCTTTCAGCATTCTGTATGTTATAATGCACAGAAGAAAGGACGGTGGAGAGATTGAGAGATACACAGGAACAGAAGTAAAAACACTGAGACAGTCCTAAGTGTCAGTGAAAATTAAAAGATTTATAATACTCTCTAGTGAAATGTCAAACGTATCTTCTCAGAAGTACTTCATGAATTCATTGCAGTTTTCAAAAGCCTCAGATTCCCTAAGTTTCTCTATTTTAGTTTGAATTACACCTTGATTTTTGTACCTTGCAAAATTTGGTGTGCTTTCATCATGCTCTCCCCCCGCACTCCTGCCCTGGAAGATTCTACCCGTACAACATAGCCAATTTATTCTTTAAACTTTTATAACTCCAGTGAGAGAGACTAGCGTCATCTGGTTAGAAAGATCTATATATTCATGTCTAAATCTACGCTAGTCTCTCCCTCAACGCCTCTACAGTCAGTACTGCAAAAGAGGCACTTGCAGGACATGAGTAACCTCGCCCCCAGACAGACTCTAAACCGAGCTGTATGAACCGCACCCTAAAGAAGCCCACGTCCTTCCCTTGACTACGGAAGAGGTCTGGGGGACTGGCTGAGATACAGACATCTAAAATTCAGTATGCCGAATATCAGCCTATGCTCTGCAACCGACAGAAACGTGAAGTGGGGACCATCTCCCACCTTCAGCAGGTATTCTGGATGAGGCTTTCAGCAACCTGCTCTGGTGGAAGGTGTCCCTGCCCATGGCAGGGGGTTGGAACCAGATGATCTTTAAGGTCCCTTCCAACCCAAACCATTCGATGATTCTATGATTCTCAGGACACCCTGCTCCTGGGAGGAGACTTAATAGTTTGCAGCTGGTAATGCAGGCTCTAGCCACTGCAGTAATCTCTGTAAGTAGGTAGTCTTTGCAAGCAGCACAGGGCAAGGAGCATATGGCAAAAGTTGCCTCTCTCTTAAACATTTAAGAGTGTCCACAAGAAATGCCTAGCTCCTCAGAATCCTTCCTTGAGAAAAATGTTACGGAAACTAGTGATTACTATCTGAAACATTCTCAGCGGAGGTCTCAAAACACGCACAAAAGACAGGAGGATTTCACTGCGTACTTGGAGAAAGACAGCAGCCGCCACATGTAGGACTTATGAACGGGGATATCTGTCTTGGTGAAGGCGCAGCTGCCAAGGGAGGAACCGACAGAAGGAAAGAATAACAACTGACCTTTAGTTTGTTCAAGGAAAGAGTCCCTATGTTCTGAGTTCCAGAAGTTTTAAGAGAAATTTAAGAAAAAAACCCCACACCACTACCCCCAAAAAAATAACCTATCACATGATCTTTCCAATTCAAGGTAAGGGCAAGGAAAAGAACAATAATTTGCTTCAACTTCTCTTCTGAAGAATAAAAACACTTAAGTGAGACTGAAAATTTTAGCGGAAACATTTTAGACAAAAGAAAGGAGTCAAGACTTTCGTACTTTCTAGTCTTCAATGCATAAAAAAATACAAGGTAAAGAAGCTAAACAAGAAAAACGATTAAGATATGAAAATAGTATGAGCACATGAAATATTCTACACAATACTTTTGACTCATCTTTGACTTTAAAAACTTAACCTGGGAAAACATGAGACTAAGGACTAGTGTACTACTTTTCAACAAGTTCTCAGCGCTTTAGTATCATCGTCCTAGTTTTGCTTAATAAAAAAAAAGAAAGTTCACCTAACACTGACTAGTTGTGGACAAATGTTTTTCTCCTCGCCCTTTAACCTCAACAGAGAGGCCGTCTGGAAAATCACCAGGGGACGCTTAAAATCTGGCGGAAGGACAGGAATACCAAACAGAAAATCTTTTTGCTTTAAAGGTTTCTCTTCCTTTTAGACTTTACACTTTCTATCTAATTCTCGCTTGAGATATACACATGACAGAGCATTGTAGAAAAATGTAGAAAAACCTTTTCGAAAAGCAATTGCAGAAATTTTTTCCATACCTGTTGGATAGTAGGCTTGTGAGTACTGCATTGAAGATGCGTAGCTGCTGTATTGTGGAAGGGAAGCGGCAACGGTTTGAGACTGCTGAAGTGGCAGAAGAGAGGCAACAGGCTGGAGCGTGTACGTGACCTCTGTTGGAAACCTCTGGAATACTGGAAAAGCAACCCCTTTATCTGGAAAAGTTGGGGAAGCCTCATGCCCTGGAAGCAACCCAAGAGAACCCTGCCATGTTCTGGAAGGGACTGGAGTCCGGTCTAAACTTTTTGTCGGTAAAGTGCCGTGGTTCTGGGACGAGGTCGATATGTAGGAGTAAGGAAAGAAACTCTCTCGATGATAAGGTTGATGAAACTGTCCTACAGTCAGCAGTCCTGCAGTGGGGACAAAATAAAGTGAAACAAGTGTTAAGGAAAGGAGTTTTCACAGGCAATGAAAGGCAATATGAGGAGCCAAGGCTCTACAACATTATTTGGGAAGACTACCTTTGCTCCAATACACGTAATCCAGAAACAGACTGTATTCTTACACCTGAACATCCAGTAACTGCTGCGGTGGCGTATTCGTGCAGTGCCAACACGCAGCTGTCTACGTAGCATTCAATCTCCTTAAACTTGCAATACCAAGTTACCAGTATTTAGAAATGTCCTATAAATCAAAATGTGCAGTAACTTATTAAACCAAACCAAAGTAATTTAGACAGTACTGTGTGTTAAATCAGACAATGCATTAAAAAAAAAAAGGGAAATCATAAAGCAAGACTTTACCAAACTCCAATGCTGACAGCTCACAGACAGCTAAGGGAAGGGCAATGTCAAAATCCTCCAAGTGACTTTGAAAGTACTTTGTGACAACTCATTTCATTCGTAAAGAAAAAAAATTCAAAGCCAACTTTTTTCCAGTCAGCTCAAATAGTTCAGTTTAGACGAAAATATCCCAAACTTTGCCATTTTGTTATTTCCTAGATATTCCTTTTATTCTTCTCTTAGTTTCCTCTCTTAGTCTGTTATTTCATGAAATGGTATTTGCTCTTATACCGTGACAGCTCGATTTCTATCAGAGGTTTTGGTGATTTTCTTGAAACACTGACAGTAACACCGAGAACACCTATGCTCATCGAATTCCTACAAGAACTACTGCATTTGTGACTCTTCCACAGTATTGTATATAGCCATGCTAATTATAAGTTTCAGGATAGTTTATGTCAATAGGGTTTATCTAGAAGCCAGGCTTTCTCAGACCTGTAGTTCCCAATTCTCACTGTAAAGGACTTCTTAAAAAAATAGCCTCACGTTTATCTCTCTCACTCCTCTGATGGGAACTAATTCAAGAAATGGGTAATACGCAGTCGTTATTCTGCAAGTTCATATTAAATCATTAAGAATCACTAAATAAGTACCACCTGGCCCTGAAAATTTATTAACGTATAGGACTGTTTATTTCCCGTTCAGTATTTTTACCATATATAAACAGAGGCTGAACAGAGGTATGACAATTCCTTTGTTTATGTTTTACCTTCGGATAGGGAAATTCAGATCATCGAGTTTTAACACATAAACAAGACACCACAGGATGCCAAGTTACAAAGCACCAGTTGCTTTACAGGAATTGTTCCTAGATGTTTAACAGAGTTACATGTTGCAAGACATTTGGAACAGACTGACACTTTGCAAACAAAAATATCTTTTATCTATCAAATTACCTCACATTTACAGCAAAGACGTGCCCCTAAATAGTCAGGACAGAGCACACAGTAAATTGTCAGCCTGTCAGAACTCGACTGCATATAAAACCCGATGTTTTCCTTGTTCTTTCTGTCCTTCTAGAAACTGAGACTCCTAGAGCAAAAGCTCTCTAAAACTGTACCCGTAAGAACAGAGGCCAAAAAAATTAAAAGGCTCTATCTTTCTTAGCATTTACTCTACTAATGGCCTGCATTACATCAGTCAGACCAGATTTCACTGAAGAAGCCTGTAATGACTCATCTTAGTATTAACAATGTTAACACCAAATCTTTAATTTAAATGCTTCCTAGCCTCGGTATTGAAATAAGTTCCTTCCACTCTCAAATGCTTCATTTTGTTTTCTTGGTACTATAGGTGTAGTTCCACACACGTCACAGAAAACACCACATGAATTAGATGACGATTGCTACTCTGAAACAGTAACCAAGAATAAATATCATGCTACCCTGCTCTGTTCGAAACGCGGGCTGGTGCTGCCGGCAGCAGTACCACCAACTGCTTCTCCCCTTCTGCTCGTCACACAGTCCTGCCGCATCTCCCGCGCCGAGCTTTACAGCTCTGCACCGATATGGTGCATCACCCTGGCCCGGGAGCCAGCCGCAAAAAGGCTGCTCAAGTCTTCTCCTCGGATCACCGTGCTGAACCAACACGGTTGCTGTATCAGCTGCAAGGAAGATGGCGGTTAACACACAACCGAGGGGATGGGAAGGAGGACTGCTCTTCTGGTAGCAGCCCACAGTTCGATCAAAGAGCAGTGCAAAAACAAGATAAATCATCCTTACATCTTCCTTACACAGCGTCAACTGCAACGCTCTCAACCTTACATGGAATTTGTGGAATAACCCTCTGAGAGCTCAGACTTGTCTTGGAAAACTCAGATCCTCTCAAGGAGGGTTAGAAAGAAAGAAAACATGTTCTGGGGCTTGTGAACGATATTATTTTCTATTTAGCTCTCACCTACTCATACAATCCTCTTTAAAAACTAGCTGGTAATTCTTTTTCAGGAGACAACTGACAGAAATCTTACTACCAGGTCTTTTCTCCTTTGCACAAAACCGACAGGATGCTCTAGCTGTCACTTCACACGACCCATCGTTTCACACAGGTTTAATGAGAGCTTATTAAGCATCCCTGCTGATGGGCAAGGAGCAGTAACGTTCATCTGATAGAGCTGTGTCAGCTCCACAGAGATCGGACGAGGGTGTTCTTAGTGCAGTCCACAACAGGGACTGTATTGTAGTCTACAGGCAGACTGAAACACATGTGACCACGTTACCCACGCTTACTGGCAGCAGATCTACCTGCACGAAGAACAACCATTTTTCTACACCAGGTGAACTGAGCGGCCACCATCAAGGACAGGTAACCCTCCTCCCTCAGGGGAGCGCTGATTTCCAAACCCCGTGCCACCCAGCGCTTCTCAAACCCGCCGCGGCCCACCCCGCCTCACCAGGTCTGTTGGCCTCGCCGAGGGTCGAGGGCGGCAGCAGCGGGTCCCCGTGCGGCGACATGCCCAGCACCTGCTGGAAGCGGTTGGGCGGGCGGCTGGTCACCTCCAGGCCAGCCGCCATCTTCTCCTTGTTGGCGCTGGTCAGGCGCTTCAGGTGGATGAGGAGGTCGGGGCGATCGCGGCGAAAATGGGGGCTGTGGAAGTGGTGCAGGGGCCTGGTGGAGCTGCCGCCATTGTCATCGCCACCTCCCGGGCCCGGCCCAGGCCCGGGCCCCGCCACGCTGCCCACCGGCCTCGCCATCACCTTGCGGAAGCCGTAGAGGTTGAGCTGTCGGACGAAGCTGGTGAAGTTCTTGGTCTTGAAGAGGTCGGTGGCTCCCGCCGCCCCATCGCCGTCCGGCCCCGCGGGGTGGCCCGGCCCCACGCCCAGCAGCTCGCACTCGAAGAGCGGCTGGTCGATGAGCAGCCCCTCGCCGTGGCTGTCCCAGCGGATGGATGGGAAGCGCGGGCTGTTCACCAGCCGCCACAGCTTGGCCGGGAAGTTCTTGGGGTTGAGCGGGGCGGGCAGCCGCGGCTCCTCCATGGCGGCGGCGGCGGCGGGGGCGGGACGGACGCGGCGGCCGCTCGCGCTCCAACGGCCGCCGCGCGAGGGCGGCCCCACCCCCCTCCAGCGCCGCCGGGCCCGGCCCGCGCGCCGCCGGCCACGTGCCCCGCTCACGACGCGCGGCCCGCGCGGCCCGCCGGCCCCTGCGCCCCGCCCCGGCCCCGCCGGCCCCTGCGCCCCGCCCCGGCCCCTCCGCACCGCCTCGGCCCCTCCGCACCGCCCCGGCCCCGCCGGCCCCTGCGCCCCGCCGGCCCCTCCGCACCGCCCCAGCCCCGCCGGCCCCTCCGCACCGCCCCAGCCCCGCCGGCCCCTCAGCCCCGCCGCCTCCCGCACCCCCCACAGTCCTCTCAGCCCCGAGGCCCTTTCTCAGTCCCTACCGCTCCGCCTCAGCACCGCCATCCCCTCAGTGCCGCTGTCCCTTCAGCCTCCTCATCCCCTCAGCCTCCCCCTTCCTTCAGCCCGGACACCCCCTCTCAGTCCCTACCGCTGCCCCTCAGCCCCGCCATCCCCTCAGCCTCGCCATTGCTTCAGCACCGCTCCTTTCAGTCCCTCAGCCCCACGGTCCCCTCAGCACCGCCATCGCCTCAGCTCCCCCAGTCCCCTCAGCCCCGCCATCCTCCTCAGCTACCCTAGGCCCTTCGGCCCCACCATTCCCTCTCCTTTACCAGTCCCCTCAGCCCTGACGCCTCCTCGCAGTCCCCACAGCCACCCTCAGCCCCGCTGTCGCCTCAGCCCCCACCGTCCCTTCAGCCCCACCGTCCCCTCAGCCTCCCCCCTCCCTCAGCGCCGCCATCTCCTCTCAGCTCCACCATCCCCTCAACGCCGCCGTTGCCTCAGTGCCACCGTCCCTTCAGGCCTGCCGTTCCCCTCAGCCCCGCTGTCCCCTCAGCAGCCCCCGCTTCCCCTCAGCCCCGCCGTCCCTTCAGCGGCTGCCCGGTCCCTTCAGCCCCGCTGTCCCCCTCAGCCCCGCTGCCACCGGCAGCTCACATCGGTCCCGCGAGGGAGCGGGTGGCTGAGACCCGGGGGTGAAGAACGCGGTAGAATGGGGAAGGTGCGTCCTCATGGGGCCCCCAGCCTCGCGCAGCTGCGGATGGAGGAGGGCTGCGGCCAGGGGTGTTCCCGGGGTCAAATGATGGGAAACAAAGAGCGGGACTGAAGGGCCGGGTTTCACAAAAGGAATTAAATTAAATCCCAGAGGAATAATCTTGAGAAGAGGGTGGTGAACGAGGTGATGGTTTCTGCTGATCATCCTAACTTCTTCAGGACAACAGCAGGGTGAAGGACTGCAGATCTGCCTCGCGGTACTTACGGACTGGGGAAAACACTGGGCATTGGGGAAACGCAGTGCTGATAAATACACGATACCTAATCCTAGCTTTATGTACACAGTGATGATCTTTGAACTGATGATTACCACTCAGGAAAGAAACAATGAGCAGACGTTTGAAAGTGCCAGCTTAAAGTTCACTGGCAGTTCACAAAAGGGAAAAGAAAACGAGGTTAGAAGGGAGCGGAAGAGGAATACAGAACAAATCAGGAATTATAAGTGTCCCGTTTGCCCTAAAAAACCTCAAACATGCAGTACTGATCTGCCCCACTCCGGAACAGATTGGGTAGAGTCAAAATGGGGTAGAGAAAATCAGCCTTAAGGATATGAACTAGTTTCAACGGAAAGAAATATTGAAAAAGAAATCTTCAGAGGGGGTTTTATTCTACAAAGAGGTAAGTAGTGAGACTGTAGGTAGTATAAAAGAGGTGAGCATGGCTAATGGAGGACGTCAAATATAAGAAATCAAATCAGGTACTTCATCACAGGGAAACTGGGGAACTAACTGCCATGGGATGTTTTGGGTAGCAAAATGTTACTTGGCTGGAGGAAAAAAACCATTAGCTATCTATCTTCACAAAGAATACAGCTCTTGAAGGTGGCACCTCTGCCACTGCTAGTCCTCGAAGCGTGCGCGGGTGGAAGCTCAGAGTTCATACCCGAGACGTACCTGCACGTGTCTGCCCTCTTAAACTCTTCTCAGGGTTCGCTGTTAGCTGTGACTGGAGGCAGGCTACAGAGACTTTTTTTTCCCTAGCCTAGGTAACCATTCTTACCGTTTTAGAACAAGAATCTGCTGCGAGCCAAAAGGGGAAGAAGAGCAAGGAGCTGGGAGAGGCAGAGCGTGGTGATCTCTGCTCGCACCCTATCCCTGCGCCACCAGCAGTGACAGCAGAAAACGACATTCCGCTATCTCGGCTGCCCTCAGAGCAAGAAAGCAGTGAGAGGATTGAGCACTTGCGTATTTCATGGCCTTAAATACATTATCTTAGAGGTGTCATAAGATCCCTTAGCAAGAAGGTACAAAACCGAACCCCTTCTTTAACTGAAATCATCCCTGTTGCTTTGGTTCACAGCGCAGCCCCAAACCACCACGGCAAGCGAAAGCGCCGCAAGTTTCGGAAAGGGGACAAAATCGAGTGAACGGATGGGAAGCTGTTCCTGTTTGTACACTGAAAGCAAAATCGCTCTGCTCTTCCGCGTAGCTGAAGCGAGGAAAAAGACGTTAGCCTGACTAGCTTAAATATTTTGGGTGGGGTTGCTAACAGAGTTCCCTGCTTCAAATTAAAGCAGACAGGTAAAACAGGACACAGCAAAATGATGATAAGGAGACATCAGAAGATACTGTTTTTGCCTCTTTTTCAGCAGACCGGCTGATTATTTCTCTCAGTCTCTGCCTCTCTTTGGCAGGTTTAGCACATTTATCGTTATTCTGAATCAGTAACAACAGCAGGAAGGAGCAGAAATTTTGTCAGCGTTGTGGTCAAAGCTAAAATCCCGCACCACAGAAGGATGCCGCTTTACCCAAGGAATTAACGGCCTGCAGTTCTAGTGAACTCATGCCGCCACCTTCCCAAGAGGCTTTGCATTTTTATTTCCTCAGCAATAATTTATTCTCTTAGGAATTACGGAATGATTGCTCAGTGTAAACAGCCAAAACTGAAGTAAAGCCTGCTGAGCGCAAACCTGAAAAATCAAGAAAAAAGTCCACTTCACAAAAACATTTTTTCCATATTCCTGAGATTGTCTTTTGCATTACTTCAGTGAAATAAGTGGAGGCTTCTCCTCTCTCCCTGTGCAGCAGGAGTGCAAGAAGACTACGACTACCTGGCGGTGGGATAGGCGCGTTGTTTATTGTATCATCCATACCGCAGGTCAGAGCCAGCAATGAGATGAGATGCAGAGACTGAGTCCCTAAAACTAAACTGAAGCCCAGAAACATGGGTCCCTTTTAAGCGTTTCCTTCAGTACTTTGAAGCTGAGCCCGTAGCTGCAAAACAGATGAATTTTTAAAGACAGGCTGGATCGTTGGGCCGGGGCCAACTGCATGAGATTCAACAAGGCTCAGTGCCGGGTCCTGCACTTGGGTCACAACAACCCCATGCAACGCTACAGGCTGGGGGAGGAGCGGCTGGGAGCTGCCTGGCGGGAAAAGACCTGGGGGTGTTGGTTGACAGCCGCTGAACATGAGCCAGCAGTGTGCCCAGGTGGCCAAGAAGGCCAATGGCACCCTGGCCTGTATCAGGAATGGTGTGGCCAGCAGGAACAGGGAGGTGATGGTGCCCCTGCGCTGGGCACTGGTGAGGCCGCCCCTCGAATGCTGTGCTCAGCGCTGGGCCCCGCACCCCAAGGCGGCCATGGAGGGGCTGGAGCGTGGCCAGAGCAGGGCAGCGAGGCTGGGGCAGGGGCTGGAGCACAAGGCTGGGGAGGAGCGGCTGGGGGAGCTGGGGGGGCTCAGCCTGGAGAAGAGGAGGCTGAGGGGAGCCCTCATCGCTCTCTGCAACGGCCTGAAAGGAGGCTGGAGCCGGGGGGGTCGGTCTCTGCTCCCCAGGAACAAGCGATGGGACGAGAGGGAACGGCCTCAAGCTGCGCCAGGGCAGGGTTGGGTTGGGTATTGGGAAAAACTTCTTCACTGAAAGGGTGGTCAAGCACTGGCCCAGGCTGCCCAGGGAAGGGGTTGAGTCCCCATCCCTGGAGGGATTTAAAGGACGGACAGATGTGGTGCTTGAGGACATGGTTTAGTGATGGGCTTGGCAGTGATAGGTTAACGGTTGGACTCAATGATCTTAAGGGTCTTTTCCAACCTTGACGATTCTATGATTCTACGTTTTTCATCAGCACCCAGAGCGCTGCATGCTGCCGGCGAAGCCACAGCTCAGCGCCTCAGTACTCACGCCAGGTGAGACGGGACACAGTTGTACAGCAGCTGCGGCAGGAGGTGCGGCGCGAAGGAAACGGCTTCGTAGCTCTCTGGCAGCGAGCGCGCTTGACTCCCCGAGGCAGCCCGATGGCGAGAAGAAAGGTAGCATCCCTTTAGCTCTCCGGGTAGATCGGCCTCTGAGCCGCTCGTGCCTTAGACTTAAGACAGGGGCTCCCCAGAACAACTTATTCTGGGAACATTGGAAGTTTCCTCTCACTTGGAACAGATCAATCATAACAAAATGCTTTTTAGCAAGAAATGGTGTAGCGCTCAGCCAGAAGTCATTGGACAGCACAGGATTTACAGCCAACGCTGTCAGCAGTGCCCAGCCTCTTCAGCCAGCCCGACCGCTGCTCCCTCCCTACCTCTTTTTACGCACGCTTTTATCTCCCCTCCAGCCTTCACTCACCACCTGCCTTGTCACCCTTCCAGCCCCACACTGCCCTACAGCATTTGCTTGCTTCCCCCAACGACGCTGCTCTGGCCCCGACGAGGGCCGAGGAGCGCAATCCACCCGGCAGCACCGGTTCTCTCCTCCCTGGGGCCCGAGTTCCCTTCACGCCCAGCTGTGGGCCGGCAGCACTACTGCTGCCTCCCCAACTCCATCACTAACTGGGAACCGCAGCTCTATGCGGGAATTCCGGCTTTGTGGACTCTATTGAATCCGTTTCTCTTCAGGTGCTCACCCGTTACAAGTCTCGGATGCTTCGATACCCCTGAAGTAACTGTTTTAGCAAATAGTTTACTTACAGTGCATTCAAAAAGCAGATGCTCTGCACAGCACAGATCCTGATTCTGTTAAGCCACACGTTAGCCTTTATTTCTGACACAGCGGTGCCAAATGCTTCCCTTTGGCGAGTGCCTTTGCAGCCATTAAAAAAAAAAAAAATTGCCTTTCTGCAAATAAATGAGATCTGCATTTATTTCTGACCATGAGTGAAGATACATCGTTCTTTGCCGCTATATCCAATTTTCTAGCGTGTTTTCGAACAAGATGCTGCTTCATTAGAAGGTGACAGGGAGCACTTTACAGTCACAAGAGAGCAGCAGCAGTTGCACTGATGAATATTTTGTCCCGGGACGTACAAAGCTTGTAACCAGCCCCGGGCAAGGCTTACCCTCAGGCGGCTGCCATCTGGCCTGAGCACTCCACTCGGTGCGGGCCGGCCCAGCAGCTCCGCGCAGCGCCCGGCTTTTCGACGCCGAGGTTGACACAGGGACTGGGAACCGACCGGGCATTTGGTACGGAAAAATTCATACAAACACCTTGGGAAAAACTACGCTTGCATGGGAGAGCAACATCACACGACTGGCCTAAACTCTGAGAGACTGAAGCCAGGTCCTGCTTTGGGCAACTGTTTTTTTTAAATTATTGTTTTAAACATACCGGAGACTGCGTGCAGCATCTTTTATCTAAGGACAATTTGGCAGATTAGTTTTAACTGAGGAGATGCAGAGATGGCCAAGGTACCACAAATAAATGGCAGCGCCCAAAGTTCACTTTCACTAGCATTTTGGGAGAGAAGCGTACTACTGTTTTGCTCTCACACCAAAAACTGAACGGACGGAAAGGCATCAAACGCGCCCTCAGAAATCCGCCTTGTCTTTAAAGTCGTCTTGACTTTAAAGGCCCCCCCGCGCAGCGCTCACCAGGCGGCCGCGCCTCACCTTCCTCCCTTCTTTCATAACCAAGGCCCAACGCGCCTCTTCGCATCCCCTGCAGTTTTAGCGTTACCTATCACTGGCTTCGCGGCTGAACACCACCATCGCAAGCTTGACTTGGCTTCTCACTACACCTAAACCTATGTTTATTTTGTTCAGTGGCCGATGAGATATTATAGCACATCATAAGCAGTTCCGGTTGTTAATTTGCTAAAGAGTCCACGGCAGTTAGCGCGCTGATAGGGGAAGGCTTTGATCTCGCTCTTTGTGCGAGGTTTAGCCACATTTCAGCGCACATATAGATTACGTCAGGGTGAACGTGGTGGCAAATTATGGCTTTATATTCTTTAAGTGATAATGCTTTGTTCCCTGCTCAGTAATCACGAGCGTTAAGTACCCTTCGCTGGCGTGGCCGGCCTGGCACTACAAGTCATGAGCGTCTCCAGCAAAACGCCTGTATTGAGCTGCGCGTGCACAGGGCGAATTCTGCTGAAGGAGAGGCTGTTGGTGATGAGAAGCCGAAGGGCCCCACGCCAGCCCCAGCAGCCGGCCCGCCACTGCCGAGCACGACGACACGGGAACCGCTGAGACCAGAGCCTGGAAGTTAATCAGTAGACCGTCCTTTCTTGTAAAAACATCACTCATGATTAATATTCAGCAACGTTCCCTCCAAACACGACCTTCTTTTGCGTGACTGTTCCAGGAGCAATGATTCATTCTTAAAGGCGACAAGCTGTCTTGCTCCTGACATTTCTAATACAACAAAGCGTTTAGGTAGTACCTGTCTGACATGAACGCTGAGCTTGTGGCAGTAGTTAACCAGGGATCTGCTCCATTTTAAGATCCCTGGATGCTTTAAATTAAGAAGAGGCTTTCTGGAAGGTTCTCCCCAGCTCCACCACAAACAGTAACTCACCTGCACCACCCTGGGCACGTCGGGCTGACTGAGCACAACAGTCCCCATCCTGCAGAGAGGAGCGCGTCCATCCAGCCCAGCAGGCAGAAGCGGTACGAAGGTGTCGGTGAAGAGCTGGTGAATCCTGCCTCACCGCTCCTCCTTGGAAAAGAAAAACCCCTCCTTACGGGAGAGGCTGGAAGGGGCTGGTGCCCCGGGCAGCTGCAGGTTGGTTCGGAAGAGAGCAGAGGGGCTCCGAGTAGAAGACCACAGCACAGCATGCTTTCTGTCCTACCCTTGATTCTTATCTGGGAGAAGGGACGTTAAACTCCTAACATACCTTAAATCAAGGCAAAAAGCAGCAAGTAGCAGCCTGGAAAACGCTGCGCAAGAAGAGTTCGCCACAAACTAAAGAACGGGTCCACACACAGCAGCACTAATATAGAGATTTTATTTTGACTGTATTGAGTTGTACAGCACATTTTGTTTGTCACAATGCTATCGAACTGATTTTAGAGTTTTTGGCCAGCACATTGTGACGCTGAAACTCACAAGAGCTAAAAGCAGTTTGGACTAACGGCCTGAACGGAAGGGCCAGCAGTACCTAGTTTCTGCCTTCCTTATTGCTTGCAGTCATTCCAACATGTGCAAAACGGGAGCAAATCCAGTTTCTTCTGCCAGCCCAAGGGTCACTCTTCCATGTCTGGCAATGACTGCAAGGTACAAGGCAGGGGAGGATCTGAAGCAAGGTGCCTTCTCTTCCCAAAGCCATATTGGTTGTTCCCAGTACGGAAAAGAAGCAGAGTCCAAGTAAGTACAGGGTCTTCAGATGATGCTAGCTTTGTTTGCGCTATTGGGATTGACAAAACCAGAGGCTGACGGATCAAAGTGCAGGAAAGGGTCATGATTCCATTCCCCCCGACGGGATGACAAACCATTAGCAAAAAACGTGGGAGAACACGACAGCGTAAAGTACTTTGCCTTGGTAGTAGACCGAATGTCCTCACAGGTCCTCCCCCCCCCGCATACGAAGTCTCAGCTCACAAGGTGCAGAGGATATCGGACATTTTCATTGAGCTGGAAAGAAAACCTGCATTTCCGCAAAGAAACGCCCCACTTTCAAACTCTTCTTCCTCACTAACATCTGCAGGTTTCTCAGAAAGGAGGCAGGATGGATACTCCCCGAGGGACCTAGAGATTAAAAGCCCACCTGAAGCCCATTTTCTCTCTAAACCTTTCTTTCTTTCTAAACCCAGTTCCTTTTCCTTCGGATGAGTTGGGATTCCTGCTCTCTAGCTTAAAGAAGTAGAGAGACAATTACAAGTTGGCAACTCTGAACTCTGACCGCTATATAGGAGACAAAAAAGAAGTCAAATTCAAGAGGCATTTTAGGTAGCGCTGGGGCAAGTCAGAGAGATCGTTTCCACCACGGAGCAGATGCCACACGTCACGTTTATCACCGTAGCTTGGCTGTACATCCTAAAGTGAAAAGCACAGACCGTAGTGTCTACGTCAGCCAGTGTCCTTCCCCACCCCCGTTTTGGTATCGATGCTTCATTCTCCCTTCTTCGGGTTACATTAAGTGCACAGAAATATATAGCAGCATTTGGACTGAAACCCTCACATACACCAGACAGCACATTCCAGGAGGTAAAACAACACATTATGGCCTATACCCTCAAGGTATCAAGTTTTCAGGATAAAGAGCAGTAGGGAGTGGAGAGCTGAGGGCAGAAAAGGGGAGGAGGAGCAACACAGGACCACGAGTTCTGTTTCCATGCCAGGAGAGGATCAGGGTGCCATTCCCGTGTTAGCACCAGGTTGTGACACGACCGCAGACAAAGCAGGCGGGCAGAGCAGAAGTGAAAAAGCCGATCTCCCATCTCCCCGCAGTCTTGGGGGGCGGGGGCAAAGTCAAGTGCGCTCACCAATCCCAGCGGAGCGTGAAAACGGGCAAAATCTGCTCGGCCCGTTTTCAGCCAGAATGAATTTCTCTTCAACGCACAAGAGAACACTCCATTAGTGACGGCTAATGAGTCTTGTTCACCAAGCTGATCGCAAATCACACTCATGGAAAGAGAATCTACAGAACTGCTCCAGGCTGAGGCCCTTCCAAAGCACACGGTACCACCTGGAGCCTGCCCTCTTCCTTCTCGTACAGCAGCCTGCCTCTGCAGGGGGGGGTTGGTTCTAAACATGCCTTTCTATTGCTTTGGGGGTACTTTGCACAGGCAATATCTGTGAAAACATTGCTTTCCGGCCCACAAAAGAAAGAGGTTGCAATCCCCTCTTTAGCCCTAGGTCGTCAGACTACAATGTACGGGCCCACCGGTAGCAGAGCGGGGACACACACCATACTCCCTCATGTGAGCTCCTCTGCTCCAGGCTGACAGTAAGACTGCTGAAGACAGTGCATTCAAGCTCGGTGTTCAAGTGTTGCACCAACGGCCTTCACGATTACAGTGGAGGCAGAGTCACCCTTCAAACCCACGAGAGGAAAGGCTGGGCTTAGACAGGTTCCTCGGCTGGCATTCAGCTGGAAGCTGTGGCGATGGGTTTCTTCAGATGTTGGCTCATGAGCTCCCTGGCACGAGACACTTGGATGTGGTCATAACAGGAGTTACAAACGAGGACAGGGTCATACAGCTGCTGGTCAGGGATGGGCAACTTCAGGTGGCAGCAACCAGCACAAAACACATTCCCACAGTTCCTGTCAAGGAGCAAGAAAACCAGTGAAAAGAGAGCTGGGAACACCACGGCACAACTTCAGCAAGCGCAAAGGATCCAGTTCGGGGGCAAAGTACCAGCCTTGCTTATGACTTGTCAACGTGTTTCTTAAAGTATATACTGTGGTCTCCAGGGCAAGCTGACTGGCTAGCACTAAAAAGGGACTAACGGGAATTACTACCCAGGAGAAGGATCCAAGGCCTTGGAAAAATAGAGACAAGAGCAATGCAGAATGGAAATCTGCAGGGAATTTATGAGGCCTGGCAAAAAAAGGAAAGACCTAAAGCTTTCTCCTGGGACCTGGAGGGAACGAACATCGCAGACCAGCCTTTCGTGAGGTTCATGAGAAACAGTCTGAGAAGAAGAGTGCAACTACAGCGATCGTATCGTTTACCTGCAGTGATGCCTCCGTTTGGCCAGCCAGAATTCACAATCGCAGTTAAAACAATGCGAGGCCATGTGGTCTGGAACCCACCGCGTGACCTAGGGCAGACACCAGTCCTCATCAGCTTGCAGTTTGTAACGCCCCACAGACCAGGTCTGAGGACCCCAGCGCGGGCTTTGGGCCACAACGGGCCAGCCCAGAGCGAGCCCATCCCGCAAGTCCCCTTCTATCGGATGCTGCAGCAGCAGAGGAGGTGTTAAAGGACAAGGGTGGCTGCTCTCTGCTGCTGTAACCAAAGTGAGCTGCTAGGAAAGAAACATTCTCTCTCCTGCTGCTGTAACAGGACACATACCTCAGTCTCCTTCTTATCAACAGGCTCCCAGCTCGCTTCTGACAAACAGTCTTCGCTATGATCGGAACAGAAATCCTCAGTGTCGCTGCCGTCCGATTCCTTCAGACATGTCTGCAAAAAGAGACAAAGTCACAAATCCCCTCAGCTGCCTCAGTCGCCGAGACAAGGGCATTCCCTGCCCCGGCCACGCTCCGTGCTTGTGAGCAGCACGCGGGTGGCTCCACAACTCCCCGTACAAGGAGGTGAAGCGTTCATGACCATTGCTTGGCCCTCAAGAAGCAGGGATGCCTCTGTGTGGCACAAGGACACAGCACGTGGACAGGTGGGGAACAAGGTTGAGGAAACAGCAACAATCTTAACCATCGCTCCAAAAGTAAGAGAGTGAGAACTGTGGGTTGGGGAGGGCAGTGTGACGGAGGGTGCAGGGACCACCGCCGGCCAGGAGCCGCACTGCCGGAGTTGGGGTGTTAGAGGCAGTTACTTACAAAGTCATCCTCGTAGTCCATCGGAGGCTCGGCCGGAGGGGCGCAGAAATGGCGGATGTCCAGGCGCAGCTGCAGCTCTCGTACCTGCCTGCGCAGCTGCTCCACCTCCTGCTTGTAGCTGGCCTCGATCTGCCGCAGCCTGTGCTGAATCACATCCGTGGGGAAGGGGAGCCCGTCATCGTCCAGGTAGAGAGGAGGCACAGGAGAAGGACATTTTGGTGGCACGTGCTTGGGACCAGACGCTTGTTTCAGGTGGCAGGGTAGCCACGAACGGCTGGGCTTCCCTGTGGGGCCTGCAAAATGCGTGCCGACGTGGCCAGAGCAGCCTGAGGGTTTTGCACCTTCTCTGGCAGACCACTGGCCACTGAGGCACAGGCCTGGTGCCCGCAGAGCTTTGCTGCTCAACCTCTTGCTACAGCAGCCGTGGGAGAGGAGGTGCCTGGGTGCGGGCTCCCCATTGGGGAGCGATGTCACCATTCCTTGAAAACTGTCCCAGTTGGACCCCAGGAAGGAGAACTCGCTGCTTTGGCTCTGGGAAATGGGCTTGCGCCATTGCTCTAGCGGGACTCTCCCCAGCCGGCCAGGCTCCTCGCAGGGCACACTCCTTCCAGCTTCGCCTTTGCCGTTATCTTCATCCGGGCAGGGGGTGCCCGGGGCAGGGCCTGGGATGTCCTGACACGGGGCGCTTGGTGCCAGGGACTCCTGGCTGGGAACGTCTTGGCAGGTGATGTTTCTCTTGGAGCAGCCTCCTCCATTGGCCACCACGCCAGTAGCCTTCAAAGGTTCCTGTGGATCGGTTTCTAACTGCTTGCCAGAACCGGTGGAAACCCTGTCAACGTTTTCCTGTCGGGGAGGATCTGGAGCTGGACACGTGCCATCCAGTTCCTCCGTGTATGTTCTGTTTCCCTTTTCTGCCTCCAGAGAGACACTGCTTGCTGGCACAGAAACCCAGCTGCTCAGTTGCTTGCTCTGCCCTTCGTGCTCAGCACGGCTGCTACAAGCGCTGTTGGCTTGCAGGGGAGCATCTTCCTCTTGCTCCTCCGCCTGCCGCGTCTCTCCTGCGGCCACCGCGCTGCTTTCGCCCAAGTGCAGCTCGGCTCCCTCAGCGGCGGCGTGCCGGGCTTCCAGGCCCACCCGGACTTCCTGACAGTGGTTATTCAGGTTTGGATCGCTAGACGTGCGGGTCAGTGGGCTGCTGGAGTCGCAGGCTGAGAGCAGGTCATCCATAGATCTTGTCTTTGGTAATCTAGAACATAAAAGCAAAGCAAATCTCACAAAAAAAACCTCCTGAAACTTCCCTCATTTCAGTCAAAACTGAGATGAGGGATGGGAAATGTTCCTAATTACGGCTCATGGGGTGGGTGGGGAGGGGCGGTGCAGCAGCGCGAGCTGAAAGGCACAGCACTGCAGCCCAGCCTCCGCAGTCTGCCTCGCTAGGTGCGGCAGGGAGCTGTGCACGTTCTTCTCCGAGTGGCTGGGACAATGCTACAGAGCTCTCGCTCTCCACAGGAAAGATGAGAACAACAGGTAAACCAGAGGAACTACAACGAGCAAGGAGGGAAAGAAGGCCTGTGGGCAGGAGGCAACATGGGACTGGGGCGCTGAGGCTCTTACCTGTCCAAACATCTGCCGCTGAACTCCTGGCTCTGAGATCCAGGGGGCAGGTAAATGTCCATATCATCCTGTCCCAGGGGATGCGGCGAGGAAGCCGGGAGATACACCGCTGTCCAGACGTGCAGCGCTCGCACGTGGCACACTGGATGCAGCACCTGTGACAACCACTTACGGTCAGAGACGAACGCAAAAGGAAACCCCTCCAGTCTCTCCCCGCGCAGTCCCTGGTGCCCGGCAGGCGGAGAGCCTGGAAAGCTGGGCCAGGAGCTCTACTGACCTGCTCGGACCCTGGCATATAGAGAAGATTGTGGAAGTTCTTATTGCCAGCCCGCAGGAGGGACCAGACGGAGCAGGTACGCTTGTAGATGTTGTGCATCTCTCGCTCGCAGGGGCTGTTCCCAAGGAAGGTCCCGTAGAGGCAGGAATACGTGTGCTGCACCAGCTTCACCTGCAGCATCAGAAGGGGAACAATCGTCAGGGCCACTGGGAAATGGTGTCTCCTGTCTACAGTGGAAACACCTCCCACTCCGCCGGGATGGCACGTGCACTCCCTACCCAGCCGGTGACCCTGCTGCTGTCCTCTCTGCCACACAGGGCAGGACAGGGAACAGCGACAGGCACCACTCAGATTAAAGTGATTTAATTGGCAAGTCCTAAAGATTTAGGATGAGAGGGAACGGCCTCAAGCTGCGCCAGGGGAGGTTTAGGTTGGGTATTAGGAAAAACTTCTTCACCGAAAGGGCTGTCAGGCCCTGGCCCAGGCTGCCCAGGGAAGGGGTTGAGTCCCCATCCCTGGAGGTATTTAAAGGACGGATAGATGTGGTGCTCGAGGACATGGTTTAGTGATGGACTTGGCAGTGCTGGGTTAACGGTTGGACTCGATGATCTTAAGGGTCTTTTCCAACCTTAACGATTCTATGATTCTATGAAAGTGAAAGCAACAGTCAACTGATACCATACCCATCCCTCTATAACCCTAACCTGTATTATCTGGTAAGACAGAGATTAACAGCTATCGTTTCCCTAACTTACTATTTTTAAATGTTTCAGACTCATATTGCTTCCAGATAAGCAAATCAGGCTTTTAATCAAAACAGTGCTGCTGATGGCAGCTGAATTCACTGGGCTAGAAAGGGACCTGGAGAAGAAGCGGCTCAAAGACACCAGAGAATATAAATCCCTCATCACTGTGCAATCTGCTAGGTACCCCGCGCCTGCAGCACCCGCTGCGAGGAGGAGGAGGAGGAAATTGCGAGCAGCTGAACAGGGGCCGGCAGAAGCATCACACGTACAGAACCAGGTCAAAATACCACAACTGAAGGGCAGGGCTGGACCCACGCAGTGCAGGTGTGTCAGGAATGCCAGCGGAGAGCCCAAGCGCTACTCAAGACACTTTCCCATTCTTCAAGAATTCAATTCTTGTTTTCTTTCAACTACAACACTGTAAAGTGTCATGGCCTTCCCTCTGCCTCTGCTCACACCTGGCAAGGGATAAAGAGATGTTTGCATGCGTATTTCTTACCAAAAAAGCTTCGTTAAATTCAAAGAGGCAAGGAAATTGCTTCAGAAGCTGATGAACAGCATCCAGCCACTGGAGAAAAACTGGGCACTGCTCGTTCTGATCTTCCACCTTCTCCTGATGACCACAGCGATCACCAAACTTGTGACCAAAATCCAGCCAATCCGATTCAACAAGCACCTGGAAGCCCTGCGAATAAAAGAAAAAAAAAAAAACAAAACCAAAAAAACCCCAAAACTTAACTACAGGCACTTTGGTGTGGGCCCGTAGCAGGACGAGGCAAGTCCCGTCTGCCAGCAGCGCCAGGCAAACTCAGGACTTCTGGAGGGCTGGAAAGGAGGCTGCCCCGGTGCTTGGTTTGGGAGCAAAGCTGCCTGACTGTCAGAGGCTTCCGAAGACAAACTAACAGCTGTTATTTCCATATAATAAACAAGAATATGCACAATTAAGAGGAGGGAAGCAGCTGAACGTTGAACACAAGAGGTTATTTACCACAGTACTTCACCAATGGGCAGAGGAGCGAGGGACAGCTCACCGAAAACAGGCAGGAAGAGAACATGGAAAAACCCAGCACCCACAACAGCAGCTCTGAAATGCCACTAAGCTTATTGCCAAATGCGATCCTGCTCCTTTCTCCGGAGCCTCTGAGATAAAAGCTGCCTTTTAACAGACACGAAATAGCAGCACAGCACAACTCATACCTCCATGGTCCTGTAGTAAGGGTCCAGAAGAATCTTTGCCAGTGCTACAATCTGCGGAGTCCTGTCCCAGCCGTCTGAGCAATGAACCAGCACTGGACGCCCTTCTCTGTCAACCGCACTGGAGACCAGCACTGCTGCCTTCAGCATGACAGAAAGGTGCTGCAGCCACTTGGTACTCTCTAGGGCTGAAAGCCAGCTAGAAGGTGTGCAAAAAGCAAGAAAATTGTTGCTTACCTCTCCAGTGAGGGGACACACACACACAAAAAAAAGATATTTTAAACTAAGTCTTTTTGGAGTCCTCAGTGAAAAATCAGTCTTTTCTAAAACATGTTCAAGAGGAGCCAGACAGCCTGGGAATAAGTGCAAAGAATCCAACGCCTGATTTCAATTTTTCCCAGACACAGCTGCCTTTTAGAAACCCTCAGAGGACACACAGCCAAGTGACACCGAGGCAGTGCTGCAATCCCTCCTGGATTACCAGGGATCAAAATAAGCAGCATTCAAGCACTGTAAGCGCTTTCCTATCCCTCTGTTTTCTGAGGTAGAAACCTGGGATAGGAAAAAGGAAAAGGGAGGGAAAACCCCCAGGACACTGACAGATAGGGCGTCAGACTCGGCCGGAGAAGAGTCACGTACTTGCTGGGGTCTGGCACCTGACTGCAGACAGCACGCAGATACTGGAAACTGTTCCGGATGGAGTGGATGTTGGCCATTCCCATGAACACGACTTCACAGTTTGGGTAATACTCTGAACAGAACAGAGACAGAAACATTCTGAGAGCGCTGCTGCCGCTGCAGCAACTGCCTCCACACGCCTAGTTTAGCTGTCCCGCGCAGCACCATTTCTGGGCTCCGGGTAGGCAGTTTTTCTACAAAAGCCTTGCGGGCCAGCAGCGACTTATCTGGAATAACGGACTTTGCACAAGCGAGAAGGGGAACGTGCTTCCACAGACTGAGTACAAAAATGCCGACCCGAGCCCCACCTGCGCTCTAGGACGCACTCAACAAAGCAAGTCCAAGAGGAAGATGTTCTGGGATGGGCTTAGCCCCCCGTACCTTCGCATTCGCAGCCGCCTCCCTTCGCTCTGTTGGCCACAGCCGCAGTGTAGGACCTGGCATCGAGAATCAGCAGCTTCTGAGGCGTTCCCGCGTTCTCCACGCCTGAACACGCCGTCAGGGACGAGTCTGCAGAGACAGCACGGACTGAGTTCCCGGCACCTCCCTCCCTCCTGCGACAGGCCCCCAGTGCCGCCCAACGCTGGCCGTGAACGAGCCCAGAGACCTGTCCCACACGCCGCAGTCAAGGCGCGAGAGGGCCCAGATGATCCATCTGGATATCGGGCTTAAACCTTGCATTGCAACAGCCCTGTTAGCAGCCACATTTAGGCGTAGGAAGCACTGAATAATTCACACGTTTAGGAGAGAGCGGAGTAAGCTCTCTCACCGAAGTCGGTATCGCAGGTCTCGCTGCCGTCGCTGCTCCCGTTGTGCGGCACGCCACCGGATGCCTTTACTCCAGGGTTCAAGGCACAGGCTTTGGCAATAGATGTCACAAGATACTCGTCGTCAGCGTTTCGCCAGCCCCACCAGCTGATTTCAGGCTGGCTGCAGCGTGCGATCACCGCCCCGTTGCGCACATGTCTGCAAAGGAAGCGAGAGCCCTCGTGAAGCCTCCCTGGAGAGGCGAGGCACAACCCCAGCAAACTTCACCTACGTACGGTCAGCACCCACGCAACCCTCCTCACTGCTTTATCCGCTGCATTTGCTCTTGCGTTCAAGCAGTGAAACGGGGCAGGGCGTTTCCGATAACCATTCTTCGTTACAAAAGCAGCGACACGGAGGCTGTCACTCGCATCACAGCGGCGAGGAACAGAAAATGGCAGTGAGGAGCACAGGAGCGGCGACTGGAGCTGGAACAGCAGGCAAGCTGAGATAGCAGAGGAGCGGGTCGCTGCGGCGCCTGCAGGAGCGGCTGTCGCGAACAGCCGGTGCCAGCGGACGGCGGCAGCTCCGGGGTCAGCTGCAGCTCACGGGGCCTCGCCGCGAGGGTCGATGCCGCGCCCTGGGACTCCACTGCCGCTGACACGACTGAGGAGCCTCTGCAGCAAGGGGGAAGCTGCCAGCTGCTCTAGCCATTACTCTGCTAAACTATTTTTATATTTTTATTTACAATAATATATAAATATACATTATTATCTATAAATATATATTATTGTATATAGATACGTCAGTATTTATGTATTAAACCAGAGAGAACTAAATAATCATGGTTGTACTTTGGGAAAGTAATAGTTAGTTATTTTAATACCGTTCCGTTCTCCCATTCTCTTTTCTTTTTTTTTTCCCCGTAAAGTACGTACCGGTTGTTAAACCATTTCATTCATTACTTGTAAGTTCGAAAGATTCGCTCACACAGCATCGGACTGGTGAGTTTCTGGGTGGAGGCCAGAGCCGGTGTTTATTAACAACCCCTAAAACGTGAACCCTACCCTGGCTGTTGCTTATTGATGCCTGGCAGAAGGAAGAAGTGTTCATTTTTCACATGAACACACCAGTCAAGTCATTCACAAATGGCCTGGAAAGGGAACGGACGATTAGGTGACAAAGTTGCTGGTGATATAGAATTATCCATGAGAGTCTATGACTGTCTGGAAAACGTGGCAAAGGATCTCGTGATACTGGGTGATAAAAATAGAGTATGAAATTTAGTATTAATAAATGAAAAGTATGTACAGATGAGCAAAACGTAACCCCAGCTATGACATGAAGCAGTTCAGTACAAATCAGCAGCCAAATCTCAAAGACTTTGAAGTCACTGTGGAGCTCTCAAAAAGCCTCAGCTCAATGCTCAAGAGAAGCAAAAAGGTTAAGAATGTGATAGCAGCAATTTGGAAAAGATGAAGACAGAAAATATTATGGCACCTTACGCGTCTTCAAAATGACACAAATTTCTCGCTAATCCATCTCGAACAGGATAATGTAGTACTCACACCTCCGGAGAAGGGTGGCGAGGACAATCAGAGGTACAGCAGAGCTTCGCTATAGGGACAACTCAAGTAGGAAACAACGCCCCACCATGAGAGAGGGACAAGAATGGATGAGAGGCATAAAAGGTGATGAAAGATATAAAAAAAAGTGAGTTTGGAAGATCGGTCTTATTTTTCCCCAACAGAAAAACAAACAAGCACTGGAACGGTCATGCCATATGTTTAAGAAAAACGAGAAGTATTTTTTGGACAACAAACAGAACAGACAGCGGACTCACTGCCACAGTGCAATGTCGAAGGATAAGTTGGTTCCAAAAGGCATTGAAGGGATGGAAGGTAGGTCCTGCAAGCAACCGTGAAACACAGCCACACGTTCTCCTGAACATCTGTTGTAGGAAATCTAGGATACTGGCTGCTCCAAAGATGCACCAGGAAAGAATACCTGCATAGCTGTCCTGTTGTTACACTTCCCCGAGACGCTGCTCCTGGTGCCTGGCCCTTCTTGGAGGCAGGGTAAGAAACTGGACAGCCCCGCAACTCGGTTCTTCACACCACCAGTGCCTGCGCCTCCCTACCCCGCCACCCCGCATGCAGCACCTCTCTGAAGACCAGCTGGAGTAAGAACAAAGATGCAGATAAAGCACCTGACAAACCACATCCACGTAGTTTTTTTGTTTGTAGGTCAACGCCTCTGAAAAAGTCGCAGCGGTGGCAAAGGAGGGGACACAACGCTCTAGATCCCACAGCGCACGAGCACAAGCCTCCACCCACCACCCAAAGGCTGCTCGGCTGCCGGTGAGGTGCTAGAAGCACCCTTGAAGGCATCTCTCTCTCTCTTGCCGGCCCCCTGCGAGGGGCTCTGCTGCTCCACAGAGGATGACAGTGCCTGTTCATGATATTTGCTGTAAGGCAGCAAAATGCATCGAGGCTTTGACCTCCTTCTAACAGCGGTGCACAGTATCTCACCAGCAGCTACTGCAGTTTGCAGGAATGATTTTCCTTCTCAAAGACAAGGTCCCCTTATTCTCCTGAGGCAACTTATCAAATCAACACCGAAGATGTACTACCGTTAATGACATCTCATAGGTAATACTGATGAAGACTTTAAACCGGAGACTTCCACGTGTTCAGCTAAGCCACGATACTGCGAGGTCCTTTTTCTTTCAGAGTGCCCTCCTCTGCTGCTGGTTTGTTTTGCGAGGTGGCTTACAGAGCAGTCACTCCCAGGAGCTCTATTCCTGTCTTCAGGATCACTCAAGGATGGTTAACACAGACAGCAGCAAAGGCTTTGTTTATACTAGTAAATGAAACAGAGCCAAGGTGTGGACTTAAGCACCGGCCTGTGATCATCCAAGCTTGTTTGTTAGCACGCCCACAGTTTTTGGCCTGTGCCAATCAGCACTTTCCCAGCCAGCGCCTGAGCACGTTTTTGGGAAATGCAGGTGCTCTGCCAGGGACTGCTCCCAGCCGGCTGCTTGGATGCGATGGCGCTGCTTTGGGGTGCAGAGGGTAGAAAGAGAGTAGAGCTACGTAGGCCACTTGAAGTCAGCGGTAGCCTGCTTAATGTAATACTAAAAACATTGCCAAAGAGTCATATTAAATTCAGGAAACTTCTTGGTAGCACAAACCTCTCAGCACGGTAACAAACGCTGGGCAGGGGGTGGCCAGTTGGAGGTAGCCAGTTTCAAGAGACATAATGATGTGCCAATAAAACACAAGGAAATATGGCCAGCATCGATGAGCATGAAGCCATCAGCAAGCAGAAAGCGCAGCAGGTGCCAGCGGACAAACGAAAACCACAACTGAGGTTGCAATGCACTTCCCAGGTCAGGGGAGCAGCCGCAGCTTGACGCTGCATGCCCTCGCTGATCTCCCTAGCGTGAGCATGCGAAGCATTTCAGGTCTTTTCTTACGGGGGATTTTTGTGGAGGTTTTCCTCAAATAAAAAAAGCTCCTTTCTTGAAACTGGAATGGCAGAAGGTGCCATAGTGTTTTCACTTAGGCAGACAAAATTATTTCTTAGGGATGTTCAGTCTGGTCTTAATGACTTGAGACCCTTTCAGAATCCAAAGCTGGAGTCTAAGGTGCCTTTGTAGTTTATCAGTTGAGCTTTTACTCCCAGATTCATTCAGAGCACAAGACTAGAGCACATCTGATGTTGTTAGTACATGTCATTTAACCCATAGCAATCATCCAGAAAGCATCAGCTAATATCTCCCAAGTCCCCTCTCTGGTATTTTCTGGCCATAAGAGTGCTCATCCACAAGGCCAAGCCAAGCAGCTTAGCTTAACACATAAGAATGAGCTGAGAGAGGGTTTACAGAGCTGTCACCTCAAGGTTCCCAACCAAGATGCACGTATGCAAGTGCTTTCATTTCCCGAGTCTCTGGGTTAAGCTCCTGGCTCGCTCTGGTGCGATCTGAAAGCCTGAGACCGAGCGCTCAGCCACGGGGCTGCAGCGGCGGCCGCTGTTTGCCTGCTGCTTCGCTGCAGCCGCTGCAGCACGAACGTGGGCAAAGGTGATGCTGAGTGTCTGCGAGGAGCTCTCCTGCTACCGTAGTCCCAAGGTCTTCTGAAGGTGGCTGTGCAGACAGGGTAATAACGAGGAGCGGCTGCCATGCCATGCCTGCCTGCCTCTGTAGTCAGCTAAATAATTAATTGCATCCTTTGCAATTGTTTTAAAAGGGAATTGTGCTTGGAGGCTCCCGCATCTCTACTGTGCATCTCCACTGAGGACTCAGAGATGGAGACCCAAATTTCTGCTTTGCTTAACAGTTAAATTATATTGTTTTTGTAAGAAAACTGATAATGTGGTACCTTTAGCGTCACGTTTTACAGATCTGACTGGGACCGAATCAATTCAGCCTTGTTCTCCAAGAGCTCCGAAGGCTACCAAACAGTCCTGTGGTTACCGAGTCCCTGGGATGCACGCACCTGAGCCCACTTATCCACTCTCTCCTGAACTAGGAGGGATGAAGAGGAGCCGAGCGTGAGGCTTTGCCTTTCTTCCCTTCCACACAGCACAAGGCGCTCCAGAAACAGCCACAGCCCTCACGGACCCTCCTGGCCAAACGACTTCAGTCTTGAGGGCAAAGACTAAAGAGCGCATGAAAATGAGATACACATATGGGCAAGCACTTGTTCCATCTTGTAACATCGCTTGTCAGCATCTTCTAATCTGATCCCAGGCTGCAAAGGGTTGCAGCTCAGCTTGTAAATTACTGCGTACCATTGCGAGGAACAAAATAATTGTTAGAGTAGCAAAAAGACGTGGCTTTGCCCTCGGGTGGGGAGGCACACTGGGACAGTCTCCAGTGCCAGGCCATTTTTAGCAAAAGTAATCACAAATACAATTAACTTCTTAGCTGACTTGGCTACAAAGAGGGCAAGGCTCCATACGATAAGCAGCGCTCATTATTACTCTGCTGTAGAATTTAGTTCTTCTAGAAGAAGTAATACACTGCGTTCTGCCACCGTCTAACAGCAAACCGTGTAACATGAAGACATAGAATTAAGGGACGTGTAAATTCACCGGTTTTATTCCCTTGGCTTTTGGACTTCCCAGGGTTGTCCTTTGTTGTGCAGCTCTGTTATTTTCAAAGCTTTTTATATTTGGATTTAGTAATTGCTGACACAGAGTCTAAGGCTAGAAACTATAACGTACGTTAAAATACGCACGCTGACTGGGTGCCCCTATTCAACCAGTCTCCTGTTAGTTTCAAACACGTCGGTCTCCTAGCAAACATTTTTGATGAGAAACCCCACCCTGAAAAGCCCTGCTTAATGTGCTGCCTAGCCTCCCGCATCCCCCTCTCTAGATTATTTTCGGGAGGCTGACCAGGGAGCAGGTCCTCTGTATATTTACCAGCTATTGATTCAACAAAGTTCAGCCATACCCAAACATTTCATTCTGTTACCTAAATGTTGTCAAACTCTCAGAACTCAGTCAAAACAGAAGCGATTTGCACTTAGGTATTAAAATTTACACCCAGGCCTGAATCCCTAGGTGAGAGCCGGGCCATACAGCAGGCTTCTTTTGGCCAAGACTGCTTTCCAAAGCAGCAGCTAGGCGAGTACCAATCTGTGAAAAAGTTTTGAAACTCAAAAGAAAGAGAACCTGAATTCGACACAGTGTTCTTGCTGCGTCTCCCATAGGGGGAGAGTCACCCACATCTTCAGATCTAACCGAAAGCAGGGAAGAAACAACAGTCGCTGGAAGGTTGTTTCTCCCTTCTGGGGAACACCCTGCGTTACCATCACAGACCAAGTGCCCAGAGAGGCCGACCTGTGTGCTGGGAGGAGGAGGAGTCCCGGGAGCGGCATGTTTTCAGGTGGGAGGCAAAAGGAATACGCAGCGCGAGGACCGGGACGCAGCTATCGCTGTCGCGCCTTGCTCCGCAGCACCGTACGCACGCTCTGCTAACCCGGCTTCACCCTGCACGAGGCTACGAGGAAAAGGGCAGCTGGTGCGGGTGTGGGGGAGAGCACCGCTTTGGTTTTGTGTTTACCTGTACACCACCACAGGGATCCTTTTCCACGATCTAAACGAAGCCACATTCTCTAGCTCCTTATCAGTGATCCAGACAGGGACCAGCAGCTTCTGGGGATAACTGGAACAAAGCCTGGAAAAAAGACAGCACGACAGCAAGATGAGGACTCAGCAATCAAAAATCTGCACCAGAGAAGCTCTGCAAAGAGAGGGCAGGAGCAGCTCCCATTTCCCCAAACTCAGCATGCAGGACTTTGGCTCCTCCTCTTCATATCTGTCTCAGTACAGTCTCAATGTGGGAAAAGCGACCCAAAAAATGCTATCAGGAATGAGCTGAGAGAAGACAACCTGCTTTCACCTCAGGACTCGCCTCTGGGCCCATACTAAGTACCCCAGTACTTCCCAAGGATGCCTTTGGAATATCCTCTGGATTTAAGAATTCATGAGGGTTTAGGGGAACAGTCATTAATTTATGTGGGGTTTTGGTTTTCGTGCAGCGCTCGCAAACCCAGAAACACACAGAGCTTCTGGTAAATGATGATCGGCCACCTTCTGCCTTGCAGAAAACAGGTCAGCCCTGATAAGCTTTACGCATTTCTCTGCAAGGAAGACATAACTCTGCCCAGAAAGATGGCAACGGTGATTTGGTGTATGCTATAATAAAATGACATGAGGGAAATCTAAAAGAATATCTTGTTTGGTGGGGTGCCAGAAATCAGATTCCTAATACGCATCTGAACACAGGCCAGCGTGAGAGGAATGTGATGGGCGAGTCCCTGCCAACCTGGTCCCCCGGGGAAGAAACTCATAGCGGGCACAGCTAATAGCAGGGGGCACCCAGCTCCTCAAGGAGCAGAGCTGCAGTACCAGAGGAGCCCCACATCCAAACGAACCTGAAGTGTAAAGCGGTTCGGCTGCAATGGAAATTCACGGGGAGATGAGAAGAGGCACCAGGATTGCAGATGCTTAAGTCCCAAGAAAAATGTTAAAAACCCAACTGCAAGTACGTTATCAGCAGGGCAAGAGGGGAGCCAAGGGAAGGAGGGGGAGAGCCAAACAGAGCGCTGGGGAGGCGGGGAGAGAGCAAGCAAGGAGAATGAAGCACACAAAAATCCAGGAGTGCAGGGGCTTCCTGGTTACCGCAGCTGCTATCCTGCCCCGGCCGCTCACCGTACGGCTGCAGGCAGGGCAGGCAGGTCGCAGGCTTCAGAGACAAAGCACTGCCTGATGCTGGACCAGCTGAGCTCCAGCAGCCCAGGCAGGCAAAGCCGTACAGGGTAAGGAACATCAAAGAGCAGCTCTAGCTCCAGGCTATAACCCAC
This sequence comes from Platalea leucorodia, assembly GCF_965183815.1. NCBI lineage: Eukaryota > Metazoa > Chordata > Aves > Pelecaniformes > Threskiornithidae > Platalea > Platalea leucorodia. The sequence goes on from NC_138838.1 coordinate 1,388,960, forward strand.
ATCATTTCGAAGGAATGTTTTGGGGCAGATGGGAAGCAAACTGAGGGGGGTGAAACTACCCAGCTGGTAAGCTCCAGCGGTGGCCTGGTGTTCCCCTGAGTCCAGGCTATCCCGGCTGATGGCAATAGGCACGATACAGCGCTTAGCGTTATTTAGTTTGCGATGCTAGCGAGGAACTGCCTGCCACGTTCGGAGATGGCACTTCACACGGTGTCTAGACAGCTTCTCAGAAAGCCCCAGGCAGAAAGCAAGGTTGGTCTACGGGATAAAAACAACAGGGCGAGGAAGAGGAATCCGGGAAGCAAAATTAAAGCTGTCAGGTAAGAAGCTGAAGACCAGGATGTCTGTGGTAGGATGTCTAGGCTTGGACATCTCTGAAATGCCTCAGATTCCATGTATAAAGTTGGTCAGGAAATTAGAGAAGCATGGAAGTGTGACTGAGAATAAAGGTATGTGGAAGAGGGTCAGCGCCTATTAAGGTCTGGAGGAACTTTTGGCATAGCTGGGTCTATACACGAATGGGCTTCATCGAAATGAGAACAGAATCAGTTCCCTGGCACTTCAGATGAAACATTACAGGAGATGTCTTAAACTAAAAACTGGGGAGAGTCAATAGAGGAGAGGTTCAGGAGCATATCTGCTAAGAGTTAAGTTACTAAAACTCTGTAGCCTTAGGAAAACAGTAAGACAGAATTCAATAAAATTCAGGTAGGAAACAGGACAGTCTCAAGAAGTTAAGCCAAATTTAAGCAGGGTGCATAAAAACAGGCAGTGAGGTCAAGACAAACAGACCTGTGCTTCTGGGCTAGAATTCCAAAAAACAAAGTAGAGGAACTGAAAAGCCAGGATAAGCAAGTATGTTGGCTTAACAGCATCTTATAAACTTGATACAAGTAAGATTATTAGTGGTACCCTAAATTTCAGAGTACAAGCTTTGTAGGGAGACTGGAGCTGGTGAACAAAGTGTGGCATGTTCCAGGAAAACGTGAAGGTAAAAGAGTGAGGCTAAGAGTTACCGGCATCAACAAGCAACACCGAATGTGCACAGACTCAAATCCCAGGCCTAAAGAGAAACAGAAGAGCATTGAGGCTATGCTACCAGCCACGGGAGCGACAGTAACGCCATCCACGAGAGGCTGGAAGAGATTCAGAAAGGCTGCGAGGGCAGAAATTGCCATGGGAGACTTGCGTTGCTTCCACATAAAACACAAAAGTGTCACAATAACGCATGAGACGAAGGTGACTTTTTTAGATGCCATCAGCTGCTGCTGGGTGCTACCAGCCAAATAACCCAAAAGTACGTAACTCTTCCTTTGGTCCTAAGCTGCTCCAAAATAGAAAAATCACTTTGTTACAGTATTCATCACGCAGTAGAATTCAACAGTACTTTTAGAGGGGACGAGCCTCCTGCGACAGTAACAATTGGTTTCAGAAAAGCGGGGGGAAGGCTGCAGATGTGATGGTTATTTAAACATGCTGTTCAATGGTAATGTAAAATGCATCAAAAAGATCAGAAAGAGCTGGCAGAGTTAAACAGTGAACAGAAGAAGGATTTTAGAAATAAAAGGACATCCTTCAAAGAGGGGAAGTGTTTCCAAGGGACATGAGAGGAGCCAAATGCGTACCTGAATTAAAAAACAGCAAAAACGAGACACGTTGTGCAGTTTTTGAGAAATGACCTGTTAGGATTAAAACTCTGAAGACCTTTTTCAAACATCTCGGAGGTTATCAGCCTGCTACCGAAGTCGAAGGTCTGACAGATCGGCAAGGTCACAGCAGAAAATCAGAACTATTTGCGTTGGTGCTCAGCAGAAGAGCCCCCAGAGAAGCTGCCAGACCTAACCCTGTTTTACAAGGGACAAGGCACAAGAAGAGATTAACGTGGAAACTTCTGCAGGGGAAGTTTTAGAACAATCTGCTCGGGACGAGGAGTCACTAATCACCAGGACTAGATAATGCTCAACATTTCTACAGCAACCCAGATGTGCACCAGGTGAATGATTAACCAAGATGTGTAAGCTATTGCTTACATTGGCTTGGGTGCCAGAGGAATGAGAGGTGGCAAACACGATATCAATTTTGTAAAAAGGTCTCTGGGGTGAACGTGGGAAACCACTGGAGCCCGACTTCTGTACAAAGCTGTCACAGTTGCTGCAAGGGTAAATACAGTGCACTTGGGAAGAGTCAACACTGCTTTTGTGGAGGGGGGGTCACACCTCTGAGCATGTAGAGTTTGCTGGAAGCATCGCTGAACGAGCAGATACAGCTCCTGTAGCTGACAGTCGTTTGGATTTTCAGAAGGGTTGTTTGAAAATTTATTTTGTGTGTGTGTTTTTTTTTTTTTTTTTTTTTTTAACAGGTGCTCACCAAAGGCTTGAAGGAAGCTCCCCTTATGAAACGGTAACTCTTGAAAAAGATAAGAAATAGTACAGAACCTTAATGGTCATTTTTCATAACAAAGGGAGTCCAAAGGGGAACCACGCTTGTCCCTGTGTTGGGCAATGTGTGTCAGGTGGAAGAGAGACCAACAGCGAAGCGATGTGGGTCACGGAGGAGCGGCCTGGCACGCTCCTGGGACCACGCTGAGCCGGAACACAGGATGAGACGTTTTTAAAACCGTGAGGTTTGATCCCAGAAGTTGGCTGTAACACCACAAACGCGTAACTCGGCACAAGCCACACCTACGGACAAGGAGCGACGAAGCGTCTCCTTACCACAAAGGTAACAGCCAGTCCGGCGAGAGGGATCTGCCTTCGCAGAATGCAAAAACACATGCTGTATCGCTAACGGTCCTTGCAGACTTATTGTCTATACATTCATATGGCAAATAGAAGCAAGAACACTAATCATCACTTTTCCAATAAAAGTGAAGGATAGTATTAAAGTTTGTAGATAATTGTAACAAAACAAGACAAAATAGGAATCAAGAGCAGTCACAGAAACAAGTAGGAAACATCAGCTGTCTAAACCGGTAGCACAAAACTCCAGACAGCTTTTTCCTCATGAAGTCAAAAATAAATAAAACCACAATTGTAAAAAGATCAAAGCTGGAAACAAGCATCAACACTGAAGGAAAGGTGAGTGTTTTTTTTCCTTTTTGCAGGAACTATGCGGGCACCAAACCCAGCAGCATTAAGGCCAACATGAAACAACTCTTATCTCAGACAGCCTGGGTGCACCAGATGGGGAATGCCAGAATGCGTCCATTTCTCTGGGTATACAGATCGCTGAAGATGAGAGCGCCACGGAGAGATCATGTAATAATTTTATTATCATTGTATGCTGAAATAGTATACTTTTATCAAGACCGAAGGAGTGGTTATTATATGCTTGTATTGCTCTAATTTTATGATGGCTGTCGCCAGGAAGAAGATAATAGTTTCCAGATAAGGACATCTCAGAACAGACTTGAAAGACAACGAACAAAGCCATTACCTTGGAGTATCCTGTCTCTAACAACACTGTTTTGCCAATGCTGGGAAATAAAAGATAAAAGGACTATAAACAGTTAAAAAGTAACCCGATTCCTGTGAATAGAGGCAGGTGGTAATGATCAAAAGCCAAGGCAGGATTTAAAGACACACTCCCCAAAGCAGCAAGAGAGAACTGGTTTCTGAGTTGCACAAGCAAATTACACCACCTTTGAGATCTCGGGATGTCTGCAGGAAGCCGTGACCTGCCAGGATCCCCAGGTAGGAACTCAGCAGATGGAAAGCAAAACCAGGCCTGCATCCAGCTTGCTGAGGTCTGTTTCAAGTTCGTTCTTCCCTGGTTCGGTTGAAAATAAAACATCTGTCTTTAGAGAAGTTGGCTAATCGCTGTGTATTGGTGGCCAGGAAGCGAACCACAGATGGTCAATCTAAGTTGAACCTTCTGAAATAGTCAGAGGGAACCACATCCCAAAATCTAGCAGCAGGAGAAAGCCTGACTGCTCTCAAAGACACGCAGAGACTCTACCTAGGGCAGGGACCTACCGACTGCGCACTCCAGAACTGAGCAGTTCAGGAAAACAATTTTTTATTTGACATCCTTTGACGGCATTTACGCAGTTTCTCCATGTTAATAATCCAAAAGCAACGATGTGGTCAGTATGGCCAAGTAAAAACTGTAAATCAAACCCCCAAACCAGTGCTTGCTGCCTGGATTCCTGAGGAAGAGAGAAGAGAGCAGGCAGCAAACTGCAAACTCCACCGGGATTTCCCCGGGCCAGCATGCCCGAGGTTTCTCATGGTCTCCACAAGAAACTGGTGACCTGGAACTGCCCGATATATAGGTGATGGGGATGCCTTTACTGGCTGAGACATAGGGAAAAGACTGAGGGATACCAGTCTTTTCAAGAAAAGGATTATAGGGAATGCAGAAATGAATACGGCCCTCAAAGCTTAATAAAATCCTGTTGGCTTAATGCCACCTGCTGCAAAGAATGCAGAAGCGCTTCTCCAAGAGCTCTTGTGCTCTTTTCCAGGAGTAGAAAACAGGCTGGAATCACTGATGCGCAGGTGGGAAAGACCTTCGAGAGATCCCTGCTCCAACCACCCGCTCACAGGAGATGACCTCCAACACTAGATCATCTGAGACTTGAATAATGACGGAGAACCCCCACCTGCACAGCACCACACTCCTGGGGAATGATTGTTTTTTCCTCCCACGTCCAGTCCAAACCTCCCAAGCTGCACCTTGTGGCCGTTGCCTCTTGTTCAGCTATCTGCCACTGTCAGAATTTCACTCCATCACCTTTGTAACTGCCCTTCCAGCAGCTGTAGGCTGCCAGCAGATCGCCCTTTAGCCTCTTCTGCCCCTGACCGAACAAGCCTCCCTCGTTCCTCAGACTTCCGAGCATCCTGACAGCCCTCCACTGGCTTGCTCCCAGTTTCTCAGAGCTGAATAACTGCCCGACTTTACAAAAACTTTGTAGCTTTCATTTCAAACAGCACAAGCATTTTAGAGAGAACAACTGACCAGAAGGCAACTCTACGATGGGTGGTTCCTCCAAGACTCCAGAATGTCTTCAAGGAAGAATTATGGCCACCACATTATAAACTACCTGAGTCAGCATTTACAAATGCTGCTAGCTCTGATGTCTGGGCTGTATTCCTTCTTCAATTCCACAATGGGAAAGGTGGAAAGGAAAGGGGATCTGGCTCATACACTGATCTGCCTGAGAGTTATCAAGGCCAGGAGGGAGGATTAGCTGGAGTCTGACTCATCCACTGCTCTGCACGGGGATTGCAAAGGGAAGAAGGTAAGGAAAGAGGAGTGGGGAGAGCCTGGTGGTGAAACACTCACTTGTAATTGTTGTTGATGTCAGAGACGCGCCAGACGTTCTGCAAGTCAAAGCCCATCCTCACCAGCTCCATCTCAAATCGGTATCTCACATGGTCTCCTGGAAGAGCAGAGCACAGGGGATTTACTGACAGCTAAGCAGAACTCATGAAATCTAAACGCGTTAGTGGCAGCTCCACAGCAACTATCACAGGCTGGAGAGAAACTAGAGCACAGCTGGATGGCAGGGATCTTGCTTCAGAAGCCAAAAAGATTTGTCCCTCACAGGGGGTTCCTCTGCTTATTTTGTCAAGTCAGACCACCTCTCAGTCTCAGAGAACAGAGCGGCATGGAAACAGCCTGCCCACATCAACGTGGGGTGGGGGGGGTTAATTTAATCCATTTTTGCCCTTCTGACAGAGATGGCTTCCGAAGCGGATGTCAGGAGCCCCATGGCAGAGCTGTACTGAGCACCCTCCCCGGGCAGTTCCTTCTCCCAGACTGCTCCCTCAGAGCTGACTCAAGGTTTGCTCTCTTATGTTCCAGCCTCGCCTTACAAATCCTGGGTGTCTTTGTTGCTCGAGTGTCAAATGTTGTTAATAAATAAATACTGCAACGCTCTTCACTTCATTCATATCCTGCAGCAACAATTTCCACAGGTAAGTTTATTTATACTAGAGAATAATACTTTCGCTAAAGGAGAGACAGCAAAATATCCCCTAATTGCTGGTGTTTGGGACAGGGTAAGAACATGTAGTTCACCCTTCCTCTGCCAGCTTCTTTTTGGTATCTCTTTCAGCTATACTATTCAACCCCATCCCTCCATCCCAACCTGTGTATGGACATTTCATTCAGGCTACTGCTTCTCTCCTCTAATACCAGCACATTTTTAAGTCTAAAGCCAGGTTTGTCACTCATTTTAATCCGCTTTTATTCATGCTGAAGCTATTTAAAGACAAAGCAACTGCAAGTGAACTTCGGGTTCCCAGAGAAGGGAAACTCCTGATCCACAGGAGGGCACCATCACAGCTCTGGTTTTCTCTTTAGGGATTCAAAGATTTTATTTGTGCCTGTGTAAGAATGAGCCAGACACCTCCACAGACCTGACCACCGGAATGTCGTGGCATTTCTAGGGGTTGGAGAAGAGACGCAGATGGACTCATTAATTATGCTGCCTCAAAGCTGACAATGTTTACCGTCCAGGGACAAGACTGCTTGAGCTCCCTATCATCATGATGAAAGTACTAGAGTTTGGGATGTTTTCTTCATTCACAAGGACAAAGGGAGAGGCAGCTTATGTGTTGCTGGCTCAGAATGTTTCTTATTGTGCTTATTAGTATTATTCCTTTTACTGTGCTTGTTATCCAGCCACAGCTGGACATCAGCTGGATCCACAGGCCAGGTATGGGATGCCCCTCAGCAAGATGAACTTGGGCTATGGCTACAGCAGAACGTCAGACACAGCCAGACATCAGTTTATGAACCACAGTTCAAATTGTATTGCTGTGCTTCTGGGCAGAAGAGCAGGAAGGGGACAGGCCAGGAGCTTACCCGGACGGCAGAGATGTGCATGTTGATCCTCCTCATCAACACAGACTCCTAAGCACCACGCATGGTAGGCAAACGCAAAGAGGTCCTCAGGCTTAGCAGGGCGGGCGATGGCTCGAGTTAGCCTCTTCAGCCACTCCTGGCACTGCTTAAAGGTGGAAAAATGGCACCTGCGAACCCAAATGAAAATCATCCTCAGCAGGTACGTTCGTCCAGCCAAGACGCACAGACAGGGAGCTCTGCTCCACTTAACCAGGAAAAGGAATGACGCACCAGGTCTTAAAAAAAAAAAAAACGAGTAACCTTGGCCGTGAACGGCTCGATTCCAACAGTAATGCAGAGGGAGACACCAGAGCTGATCACGGCACCTGGCCTGCAGTGCCACCTACAATATAGCAACAAAACGGATACCTGATCACTTTGGAGTCCTTGCAGACGATGTGAAGCTGGAACATATCCCGACACTCCACACTTTCCATCATCCTCAAAGGCACCTGCGAGGGACAGATGTAGGGCATGACAAGACATACCACACAACAGAGCAGACATAGCAGCCTTGCTTGTAGGCCCATCATGCACAGTTGTGGCTCTACCAACAATCACGAGCTTCTAGTTCAAACTGCAAACCCACTCCAAGGTTTAAGAAGCTTCATGACCCAGCATAGAGCCTCCTTCAACAATTACTATTCCGATTTTTATTCTGTCCCTGGGCAGTCTCCCACCCGGGGCCAGTTACTAAATCACATCCAGACAAGCACAGGTAACTGAGCCAAACAAAAGCTACAAGAAAAGATGGCAAGTCAAGACAGCGAGAGAAAGCCTCAGGCTCCCGCTGTCTGACTCATGGTTGCTGGTCTCCACGTAGTAGAAGTCTCATTAAAACTGGCCTGCAAGAGACCTTAACAGTCTTAAAACCACCAAGTTTAATGCTTGAATTTAAAAAGAACGGTGAGGGAAAGACCTAATTATTATCCAGCAGAGAATGCCATCTACACGCCAAAATGCAATAGCAAAAGAGCAACTGCGTGACCAGCACTAACAAGAGACAGCGTCAGGCCTGGCATCCTTCAAGAGGCAGAGCTCCCAGGCCGCAGACCACAGAAATGGCTTATGCCCCCCTGAAATACTGCAAGCGATTATCGTTCAGGCAGATCCAGACTTACATTGATCACAGAATCCTTGAATTTAATATGAAGCCGGTAGTTGGAGATGGCGATCACAGCATCGTTTGCATGGCCAAGATACTCCACTCCCTCGCCCTGCAACACAGTGAATGGGACCTGGAAGGGAGACATCACTAATTCAAGACACACGCAGAGTACTTTGTGCACCATAAATGCCAAGAGCCACTCTTCCTACCGCCCCCGCGGTGCACCTCCTGCGGGAAATCATTCACAGCAACGTGCTCTTCGTGCACCAAGAGCAGGCAACAGCACGAAACAGCACTGGTACCCACTGCCCAGCCCCAGGGGACGGAGCTTCTTCCGAGGACGCCTCAGGAGCCACTGAGCACCTCCTGATGGATAATTACTCGCGGAGGAGAGGTGTGACCACAAACGCCATGTACACCAACCGTGGGCAGTGAGGGTGTCGCGTGGGGGCAGAGGGCTTTACGGTCCCTGCTTTTCGGAGAGGGTAAACACAGCCCTGGCGCAAGAGGCACGATAAAGGACACAACCCCAGGCGCAGCTCAGAGATGAGTTGGGGGGTGCTCTGCACAGCTCCAGGCAGAGCCCGATACGATCGGAGTCCTCTGTCCCAAGGCAGCGTCGCATCCATGACCCTGCTGCGTCATTTGAAATGAAGGGGGCTCTTAGCAGCACTATGGGACTCACTGGTACCAATCCCGGTAAGTAAACAAATCAAGTTCTGCCCAATTTCTGCTGACAAGGCTGCGAGGGAATCTCTATGTTCAGTTATTTGTACTACTGAGGAAACTGCGATGAAGTTACCTGTATGAGAAATTAAAAAAAAAAAAAAAAAAATCCAGATAATCAAGAGTCTTTCTGGTTTTGCCTATCAGCCCAGACATGCCGTAACTATTTTTAAAACAAGGGATCCTGGCAGATGGCCAAGTTTGACTTTTCTTGCATTAAAAAAAGTGGACCAGCCTAAAATTCATCAGGCTCCTTCTCCCTTAGCTAAGTAGACTCCTCGTTGTTCCCTGAATGCCACCTACAGCAGGTGATGTTGGGAACCAATTATGCAAAAATGTCATGAAGATTTATCATTTCAGCCAGAGCACTTCACTTGCCAGACAGGGCGTCTGATGAAATTACACTGTAATTAGTACAAGTCAGACCACCTTGTCTTTATTTCTAAGCTGCTTCTAGGGCTTGGGTATATGGTGCCTAAAAATTGAATTTCCTTGAAAATTGATTTCAGACCTCATGTGCAAGTGACAATTGTACTAACAACTTCTCCCTTCTTAAGTTACTTGTACAAAAATAAAAACAGACTGGCACCTGTCTGAAAAGTCTTTAAAAATGTTAATTATTTGACATTAAGAGAATACACTCTATTTCTGCAGTTTATTTATGCACGCTTGCCAGAGCTGTTTTTAGTTGGCATGCATTTCTTCTGCTTACGTGGCTCTTTCACACAGCAACAGAAGGGAGACAGATTAGAAATGGGATGGTAAAACTGCAAGAACTGACAGGGAAATCCTGGAATAGACCGACAAGCGCCTGAAGACAGCCTGTTAGTAAGCCGATGGCGTCCTTTTAGACTTCACTTTACATTAAGAGAATAACAATTTACTGAAGGCAAGTTACCCTTTGGGAGGGGTGAACTTTACGGTCCTCCAAGCAGAAGACTACAGCAGATTCTGCTCTGCTCCCGGTGGTCTCAGCTCAGAGCCGTCTCAGCGGCTTCACCTCCCGAAGGCCGCAGACCTGCAGCCTTGACCCCGTGCAACTCCTCAGCCCGCGTTTGCTCCTTCAAGCCAATCCTCCCGTCGCCACATTTCAGTCCTTGCTTTTATCAGCACCGTTTACCAAGACGATGCCAATCACAGAGCAAACTCAAATACTGCGGCAGCAGTGAGAACACACAACGTGAGCCTGGCTCCAGCCACAGGAGGAGGATGACGAGCACTGGGACAAGGCGGCAGTGAGCTACGTTAAAGGAAGCAACAAACACCAGGAGGCTCTGGCTCCCACCGTTCAGGATACCACCCTTGCTGCACAGCAGCAACAGCACCCGGGTCTTTTTCAAGGGCCTCTTGCAGCAGGAGGCTGGCACCATATGGAGGTTTCTCTTTCCAACAGCTCTGCAGCAGGAAAATGCCAGGAGCAACGTGTATTAGGGCCAGATCAGCCATTGCAATCGCATGCTATGGCTACACAGAGCAGAGCCTAGCCCTGATATTCCACCTGTCCCAGAGAGCATCTACCTGCTGCAGAGAGCTACGCAGGCAGTGTCACAATTTCTCACTGTCAGCACAGGCGGAGGACAGGGAATACCCAGGACGGCTCCGTATTGCATCATGCTCCAGCTGTATTTCCAAGCGGCAGATGCGACGCTGTACAAATCGCAGCGTCTTGGCAGGGCTGGGAAGGCAGGGCCAGGGCGTACAGAAGTGCCGTCAGCGGCCTCCGCGCACACGCAAGGACCCGCGGGTCCGAATGTGACCTACAGCACTGGCGAGCCCGCGGCCTCCAGAACGCGTCCTGGGCTGGAGAACGGCTCTCAGGTTTCACGCTACCAGAGTCGAGCCTGCCGCATCCCAAAGCGGACGGTTTCGGTTTTCTTACTTTCTTACCTGCAATGACTCTTCCTCCTTTACCAGCTCTTTCGGGGGGAACAAGTCCTTGGCCTGGATGTACTCCAAACTGGGAGGGCCTTCCTCACCCTGCATTGCAAACAAAACATACATTGAGACAGGCCCCAGCCAGCACGTGTTATGAAAAGGCAAAAATTGAGGTTGCTGTATACTCTTGGCACCCCAATGCATCGGGGATCCCCTGGACCTGTGCATGGAAACGCCTGTTCTGCCTCTGGACCGTACTCCCTGCATTGCAGGACCCCAGCAGTTCCTCCGGCTGTTGCAGAATACCCACAGCACAGTGAAAGCCTGAAGCAGGTCTCCAAGTCCTGTCTCTTCCAGCCGTGTGGCATTTGGAAAGCCAAGCAGAAACACCTTGACCACGCACAGCACCTCGGACTGACGTGACAGTAATTTGTAACGTCAAAGATGACCCCATTACCTACGGCACCACAACAGAAATATTTAACACAGAGGGTTTCCACCTACAGCTTTGACCTACTCTTCCTCCTCTTATGTTGATAAGGACTGCATGCTTTTGGGAGTTTTCATTTTCTCTCTTAGCCCAAAGAAATCTGGGAAGAGCCTGAAGCTTTTAGAGGAGAATTTGCAAGGGTGAAACGGAACCCCATAACAACGGCACCTAAGTGCACGCAATTCACAACACGCGTTGCCGACTGGGGCCAGCACCCCGGCAGGGCATTCGCCCTCAGGGCAGCGGAACGTGTCCAACCTGCGCAGACGGACCCCCTGGAAAGCCCACAGAGGCCTCGGAGAAGTGGTCTGAGAGGACACGCGGAGCCCGGCCGCGCCATCCTTGGAAAAGTGGAGAGAGTGTCTCAGTTTGGGATGTGTGAGTCTTCCGTCACTCATGAAATCCCGGTCCTCATTTTCACCACCCCACGCTCTGTCAATCCACCACGAACGAGCAGCATCCACGCAGCTGCGGACGCTCGCCTGCTGGGAGCCCAGGACGGTGTAAATTCCACAGGTATTTGGTGTGGGAATGTTTTCTTCAGAATGCCTCTCACTCTCTAACTATAGCTCCTCTAGGCTCCAGCATTTATTAGGAAATATTCTGTTCTATAAGCATTAAATAATATTTGAAAATGAAATATCTTTCTGGTTAAGTCATCTGACCCAGAACCCCAAATTTTGATCTGAACACATGAGAACCTGACCCTTTTGGCTCAGTTCTATTTAAAATGATGCTGAATCCCCTCACGCTGCTGACAGCCGCTCAAGCCTCGGCACCCACAGGTACAGCCGGTCCCAAAGCGCTCCCTGGACTTCAGGCCAGGGCAGCCGGACCCCGCGCAGCCCGCCTTCCCGGTCCAGAGCTACCCACGCACAGGCTGCCTGTAAATCCCATAAAACTCGGCAGCAACCCTGATTGCAGGCAAAGGCATTGCCCCTCCTCACCCACTCACCAGGTCCCTGCGTGAGGCTGCCAGGGACACGCAGGGCACAGCACCGGCTCCAGCAGCCACCGGTTACTGGAGACCAGAGGGGGCTTGGGGGCCTCTCCTGCCAGCGGCTTGCTCTGATGCTGAGGCGCTAGCCCAGGAGAGCACGAAGGAAAGGTGCGCCCCTGCGTGCCGGTGCGGCAGCTGGGGAGCAGAGATACCCTCCTCTCCCATCACCACTTTGCAGCTCACAGAGAAATCCCAGGGAGCAGCAGGAACTGGAACAGGGCAGCCAGAGCTCTCCACTGGCCCCGGTGTCCTTGAGTCCCTCCTCGCCTGCAGCACGGGACGGGCGGGAGGCCGAGCATCTCCTCCTGCCACAGCCCCGTCCCAGGGCACCAGTAGGGCAGGGGGATCAGGACCCCGCTCTCTTCACAAGCCAGCCATCTCCTAAAGCCCTCAAAGCCCATTTGGCCACGAGTCCTTCTGGGGGGTGCCTTCTGCAGGAACGAGCATCAGATCTCCTCTCAGCAAGAAAACTCCTTTCCCCGAAGGTATAAAAGACAGAGCCCAGGACCCCCTCCCACTGCAACGCCCTCCCAGCAGCATCAGCAGGAGAGGGGGTCTCGCACACCCCTGCCTTGCACGCCGCAGCCATGGCGGGAGCACAGAGCTCCCCTCGGGTCGGCTGCTCTCACACAGTAATTTTCCAGCTCCAGGCAAGGACTGGCCGGAGCCTGCGTGGCACAGCATGCTCGCTGGGGCCCTCCAGCCGACTCAACCTGCGGTGCCGGGCGCTGCCGTGCCCTTGGGCCCGGGCAGAGCAGCAGCACGGCAGCGATGAGGGCCACGGCGTCCTCCGGCAGCACGTGTGAGAGGAGAAGGGGATCCCCCTTTGCAGGGTGGCGGCAGGCCAGGCCGGGCAGATCCAGGGCAGGAGGATCCGCACGCAGCCTGACCTCAAGGACAGGCCTGATCTGGGGCAGCCGACTCAGCACGGGAGCCAGAGAGAGAAGCTGGCTTACAGCCCCGCTTGCATGGAGAAGAGGGGGGGATAAAAAGCAGCACTTACAAAGCAGTTGAGCATGGAGCAGGAGACGCGGCCTGGCAGACTCATGTTCATTTCCCGAGGCGGCAGCTGGGCCGGGGACGCGCAAGCAGCATCTCCTTCCTCGGGCCCTCTGCTGCTGCCGGTAGCGGCTCCGAAACCGTTGCGCCGGGATTGCCGCAGCCTCCCCGCTCCGCTGCGAAGGGCAGGAGCATCCCTGCCGCTGGCGGCTGGAGCAGGTGCCCGCCACCGCCACCGCCGCGCTGCCGCTGACAATGGAGAGAGGGAGGGCGGAGGACGGCCAGACTCCACCTACCTCCAAAGGCCTCCGAGCACGGCTCTGCCATCTAAGTGTCTCCCAGACAGGCGAGACAGAAAATGGAGAGACCGACGGGGGGGATCACCCCTCCTCTCCCCCTCCCGTCCCCATATGCAGAGCCAGCACCCTGCCGATGGGCGGATGCCCGCGACACATCCCCTTCCTCGCCCAGCCGCCGGGCGAGCGGAGCAGCTTGCCGGGAGATGCAGTCCCGGCCTGCGGCACTCCTCCCCACCGGCACCTGCCTCGTGCCGCACTGATGGCGTGTGCGGGAGCGCCGGGAACAATAGCGGTGAGGAGGCTTTGCGCCCCGGCACCGAGCCCTCAGCCTCAGCTGAGGATCCAAAAAGCGTTTTGGATGCTTAGCCAGGAGCCTCCGGCTGCAAACCTTTGCCTGCGATCGTCACGCCGGCCCAGCGGCTGCCCGTGGTCTTCTCTGCCTGGGAGGGGAGGGGAGGACAAAGGGGCTGCCCTGCTGCGTCCTTGCTGCTCAATGCTCCCGAGCCTTTAAGTCCTCCTTCCCAGGAGCTCCCATGGCTGCAGGCAGTAGCTGGATGGCTCTGGCTCCCACCAGCACCCGTGGGCCGGAGCTTGGTCCCTGGTGCGGACAAGGCTCCCCAGGGCCACCGCTCCCCTCGCTGACCTCCTGGACGGTTACCTCCCGCGGGAAGTTTCACCAACTCTGGTTTAGCAATGCTTGCAGACATCAGGGAAATGCCTCAGGTGTAGGAAATGCTGTGGGTTGAAGACCCAGCTCCCTGCCCCGGCCCTCCGAGAGCTGCCTTTTACTACCTGTTCTTCATCAAGTCCAGGAGCAAACAGCAAGCTGCCCAGGTCACAGCCCGTCCCAGAAGCCACAGGACGGCAGCCTCCTGGGCAATGCCATCTCCATTTCTATCACCAGCTGCCACTCAGCCCCTCCACCTTCCACCACTGAGCCAGAGTAAGAATCTCTTTCTTAAAATGCAAAATTAAAACCCGGCCCTTCATTAATCCTCCAAGGCCCAGGCCCAACTATTTTGCTCATATCATACCAGCTTTTTTGCTCCTGGACCATCAAAACAGAGCACAGCCTGTAGCCGTTAAGCTCCTTAGATGTGGTTGCCCCAAAGCCACCACAGACAGCTCTACCAAGCAATACCAACAGCATCTCAAAAAGTTTTTCTCAAGTCAGATAAAAGATTCGGGCATTTCCCTGCAAATCTGTTAAGGGTTAGATTATTCTGAGCTGCTCTGACCAAGGGACAGCTTTGCAACACCCAGACCTGTTGCCCTTTGCTGCTGCAGGGCAGCAGTGCCCAAGCAAAAAGCCATTCGATGAACTCCCTTGCTGAGAACCACAAACAGAGGCCACGGTCACGAGGGCTTCACCATTCAGGATAAAAGCCCTAGAAGAAAGTGTGACCACACCTGGAGATAAGCCATGAAATCCCATTACCGCCTCGGCTCCATCCTGCTCCACCATTTACGTGGTGGATGGTGGGCGAGCGTCAGGCGTTGCCCAGCCTCGGGGGCACCTGACTCCAGCGGGCACCCTCAAACCAAAACGCATTTGCGTTACACACAAAGTCAACGCTTAACGAGAACAGAGGGTTACGGACGCGGGTTGGTCTTGGCCAAATCTGAGCGGCAGGAGAGGTGCCCCGCTCCTTGCGGGTTGTCCTCTGGAGTGAATGCCAGAGGTCTGCTGAGAAACCAGACCAGCAAAAGGGGAAAGGAATCTTTTATACTGGTAAGAAAGTGTAGCTATAAAAAATGTAAAACCAAAGTATTTTTTTTCCTGATGTATCAGGAGAAAAGCAACAAAGCACGTCTGTCGATAACGGCTGAAGCACAGACGTCTCTTAGGTAGAGTCAGAGCATACATCGCTATTGAATGTATTAAGTGCATACAACACATGACCAGTGTTTATAACACACAAAAACACGGACGAGGCAGGTAAGGCGTCTGCTCCGACCCATGGCGACATTTTTAGGAACAGCGCTCAGTTCAGGGCCTGGCACGGGGACTGTTTCCAGCTCGAGTTGCAGAAGGACCTTTGTAACCCTAAGCTGCAGCTGTGCAGAGTTAAAAGGTTGCTCATCATATCATTACTTTGAATTTCCAACCTAAGCTGACCTGAACATCCACAAATAGATGTTCTCCTGCTTTCACTGAAGTATTTTTGCACTTTTAGCATTAGAAAAAGACTCACACATGGCTTAGAAACGTCTGCCTGAGAGCTGAGCCTGGTGCAGAGCAGCAGCAGACCATGCCCTCAAGTTCAGCAGCGTCTCAGAGGCTCACAGAGTTTCAGGAGGAACCGGATTCAAACTCCACCGCTTTCACCTCTTCCTCCAACAGTTCACAAAATACCTGCTCTCATTTCCATGCAATCAACCAGACGAGGACAGGAGTGGTGGCGGTGAGACCGCCCGGTGCCGGGCAGCCCGGGCGGCCAGGCGCAGGAACGCGCAGCATTCGCAGCCTCCTTTCGCTGGCTTAGCTAGAGGGATTTCCTAAATGCCACCTCAGATGCCTCCCCGGCTGAACAGCTGGTACTCGCTCCCTTGCCATTAACCACCACCAGACCGAACAAGGAAGACAAGGTTATTTTCACATAACCGGGCTCCTCCGAGTGTCATGCGTATGTACATTCACGCAGGGGGGAGAAAGAAACCCCCCTCATTTTCTCCCAACCACAACAATCCTAAAGGTTTCATGTACTTTGAGGAAGAGAGCACAGAAGAAGACATATATATATATACTAGGGGGAGCTGAATATAACGTGGGCAGCATGTTCTTAAAGCCAGTGGGCAGTAATTAACCCTTTTTCCTCCCACTAGCAATGCCCGCTGTTCATACTGCGAGTGGCTCTCTCCTGCCTGCTCCTCCCACCCCTCCATACGTCTCTCCTTGCACGCTGCAGGTAAACAGCTTGCAACCTCTCTTTAAGGTCCCAAAAGGGATTTGGAGGCTCTGAGACAGCACAGTACTTGGCAAAGATAGGACTGGCACTGAGGGGGCCGTCCTGCAGCCTGCGAGGGAGACAATATTCCCTATGGAGCCATGCCTGCATGCACCAGGAGCCCAGCCTGCAGCCAGGGGGTTCACAGGGGTGAGCTGCCATCTGGTCCCAGGTGCCCAGGGAATCCGTACTGGGAGCACAGGACAGCCACCGAGATGCTGAAATCTCTCCCGTGGCCTGGAGCCCGTCGACACCCTGAACTGCACCCTTTTGTCAAGGGCTAGCCCAGCGTTCTGCGAGACAGCGAAAGGGAGGCTCAAAGAGCAGCTAACACCCGCCTGCCCAGTCACCCCCGATTCCTCTTCGTGGGTCTGCAGCTCAATCTCTCCCCTTCAAAAATGACAATCCACCCAAGCAAAGATCTGCAAGTGCCTCCAAGAGCTTGAATGACACATAGATGTACCGGAGGGGCCCAAACCCCTGTGAAATACAGGTGCCGGCAGTCTATCACTCATGGAAAGGTGGAAGCAGGCAGCCAAAGGGTGAGAAGAGGAAAACTGGTCCTGTCCGCTGCAGGGAGGTGCCACCGCCAGCACGCTGGACTCGGATTTCTGGGTACAGCTATACCCTTCCCCACCCTGACATATCTTTATCCTCCATTTCTTTTTGGCACCACAAATAAAATGACTGTAAATACTCTTTCATGAGGCAGAGGGCACCACTTCCATCCCTTCTACATATTCAGGGTGGGCTTTTCATCACCACGGCATGGTGCATCACCCTGCAGACGGAGAGGAGGGAAAGCAAGGGGCTATGGCCATGGACAGCAGAGATCTGAATCCGCAGCCCCTGTCCCTGGTAGTGCATCCATTGCACAGACCTCCCTAATCTGCCTCCAGCTGGAGAAAAACCACAGGAAAACTGGCAGGAGGAGGTGATCGTCCTGGGCAGGCACTCCCAGGACACCAGAAGCAAATCCATGGGAGCCAGGGTGGCTCTGCCCGACGGCCTGGGGCTCCGGCAGTCACCAAGCCTTCGCCAGCTGCTGCGGGCTGAGCTGCTCCCAGCAGCAGAGGTGTTCTCAGAGTACTCTAGTTTCTATCTGTCCAGGTCTGAATATTTTCAATGAAGATCAAGGTAGGAACCAGTTATCTAGAACTTTTGACAAGTAAAGAGGGGAAGGGAGAGACTTGTATCATTTATCTCATCCTAAAAGTTAAAATTTATCCTCTTTCTGCTTAGCGGATACCCACATCAGGGCCAGATGAACTCCACTCAGACACATATTCCTATTTCTCTCCACTGCCTAGGCATGGGATCTACATAAACCGATGCAGAGAGCTGACTAGCTGCAGCCAAAGGGACTTCTTGTTCTGCCTTCTCTACTTTTCTTGGAGGAAGGGCATCTTTGTTTCAGGTCCCTCCGCAAAAATAGTTCATTTCCTCAAAGCCTAAGGAGGTCCTTGGGTGAACTGAAAAGCTGCTGAGCCACTGAGGTGGCCTCCCAGAAATAAACCCCTAAACTTGTGTGAAGTTACTATTTTATTCCCCGTAAATCAGGACTGGGATGGCGAGTGCCATCTTTTCATCTTTACAGGATGACAGAAGAGGTTACAGATCTGTAATACTGCATTTAATATTTGTTCAGAAAGCTCCCCAGAGGCGTGCACGTAATGGCAATATGAAGCAAGAAGCCTTTGAGAAGAGGGGCAAAAGGACAGAAGTCAAGGGCTACCAACTCTGTACGCCAGCAAGAGGGGACGAGGGATGGCTAAGCTGCAAAACCCCACCTAGTTTAACAGTCATTGTGGAAATCCAGATGTCTACAGCCCCAGCATCCCCAGCAGTAAGAAGAGGGAATGCCGCCGTGGGAGTCGTATGGCATGCGGCAAGAGCTGAGCCTTGAGCTGCTGGCAGAGCAGCACAGCAGGTTGCACTAACTTACCCACCAGGTTAGTTTTAAGTAATGTATTAAGGTACTGGGTGCTCGTTAGGACTTCCATTAGCCAGAGTTAAGGATTAAACCGCCACTAGTGCTGTCTTCAAGGTCATTTTCATCAGCAGCTAGTCTTTGGGGGAGAAATGAGGAGAGTCTTACAATCAAAGCAAACAAAGCTCTTAACCGACGCTAGACCACGCATTCATAGCAGCAGAAAGGGGAGAGCAGCTGGAGATCCGCATTTGGGGTGCTGCTGAGTAAGGCCGAAGCTTTTGGGCCTGCCCTTGCTCACCAGAGGGCATTGGTGCTGTGCCCTCTGACTGCAGAAATCACGGGTAATTAACTAAGCACTCAGCATGCCTGCAGGGAACAGGGTTTCCAACCCACCTCCAGCAGCTGGCTGAAGAGTCCAGCCCTGAAGCGCCCGCCGGTTAGCAGACAACCCTGCGAGCACCCGTTAACCAGCAACCGACCTCCACCCCTCCCTGCAGACCTGCGTTTAACCCAGAAGTCACAACCCTCCGGAGAGGCTGCAAAAGGACTCACAGGAGGTTGTCAAGAGTTCACAGCAGCCCTCTACCTCAACTGCTGACAGAAGCTCAGATAAGTAGGTAGAGGCAAGTGCTTATTTCTACAGCTCGCAATTATAAGTTGCTTTCTCTCCCTTGCTATGGGAGACAAAAAGCCTCTTCCCAAAACAGTGGGTGAGGGGAGCGGGGTTTTTTTGTTGTTCCCCTCCCTGCCCCCCCCCCCCCCCCCCCGGAAAAAAATAATTTTAAAAAAGTCAAAGGAACATTTTAAAAAAATATGAAAAACCCATAAATCCTTTTCAGACGGTCCTTTGAAACTGTAAGGTCATCTTCAGGATGAAGATGAAGGAGCACAAGACCCTCTTGTCTAGAAGAAACCAAACCCTCCATGGTTACAACTAAGGGTGGGCCAGGGCAGGATAAGAATCTGTCAAGACACAGGAAAGGAGCACAGTGAAAAGCAAAAGCTTCCATGTTTTAATACGTCCAAAGTTCCAGTCTACGCACCCCAAAAAGAATGCAGGTCCAGAGAGGGGTGACAAGGATTAAAGATGGCTTCTCTACAACGAAGAATTTAAAAGACTAGAGCTCTTCAGATGTCTCAGGGGAACGTGACAGAGATCTACAAAATCCCAAAGGGCATGGCGACGCTCACAGGCAGCACCACACTTCACCGTTACTCCCAATACAAGAACCGGGGACCATCAACCAAAACAGCATGGGACAGGTTCAAAAACAAGAGGGGCTACTCCGCACAACTCGGCGGCGCGGCTCTTTGCCGCAACGTGTCGCAACTGCAAATCTTTACTTGGTTTTGAGAAGCAGCTAGATGAATTCATGGAAGAAAAATCCACCAAGGGCTCGTAGAACATCAATAAATTGTTTCTGGATTACCAAGTCGCTGAGCTGCAGATCCTGACAGGTGAGGGCACAGACCAGGGAGATGCTCCCCCCAGGCTCTCCCTGCAGCACTCCCCGGCAGCCCCGTCAATGGGCTACCTGACCAGCCAGGCCTTCGATGGACCCAGCCTGACCCTTACCATCTTACCCAGAGGGATTTTTGATGCATTTTCCATGTGTTTATTCACTTTTTTTTTTTTTTCATTCATATCTGGATACCTCTGCATCAGTCTCATCTCAATCCCACAGAGAGAAGTTGTTGCATCTTTTACACTTCCAATACGACACCAGGGTAATTCCAACTTGAAGCGTAAGATGCTTTATCAGGTTACAACAAGGGCGTACTTTCATCTCTCCACCCCAGACCAAGCTCCTCAACCTGAAGTGTGGCAAGAAGCTCTTCCAACAGAAAGCAGGAGAGATCTTGAAGCTAAACCAGAGAGCATGAGGATAGGGACTACACCAAAAATGCTCTGTGTGTGACTACTAGAGCTGACAGTTCAATTAATGCAGAGAGCACATTTCCTTTTCTATTCCAGTTGTTAATAGATCACATGGGGGACAATCCCAGAGGAGACGTCACTATTTTCTCAAGCAGTCTGCCAGATTTTTTTTTTTTTTTTTTAACATGTTTAACCTAAATTTTCATGTCCTCAATTTGAATTTCCAGCCCTTTGACTGTTGCTGCTGTTCTCCTCTGCACTCCTTCCAACATAATAATACGCTTCTGGCGGCGGCGAGCACGAAGCTGATGATAATACTGTGTTACTGCAGCAACGCTCAGGCTCCCTGCCCACCCACAGCCCGATATGCAGATCCCCACGTCGCCTTCAAACCCCTATTCGAACTACCACCTTAACGACACTTCCAGAATCTTTCAACAAGTCTCCAGCTTTCTCCCTCTCATCAGATCGCACATATTTTGGTTTATTTCTTGCTGGAGGCATTAGAGGCACTTTAGCCGAGTTTATCAGCAATCTGGCTGTTCTGGCTGGATTTCAGTCTCTCCAGATTCTTTTATACCATATTTTTCTGTGACTAATTATTGTGAAATTTCTGCTACTTTGGTGGCACCAGAGCATGTTATTAACATGGTGTTAAATCTTCATTGAGAGGTGACAGAGGAACAGAATGAGAAACCCCAGCATTAACTTTTAAAGTAAAAATAAATCAGTAAGCCACAAAAACTGGATGACTATGTCAGTAGTCCAAGGAGGCAGAAGAGGATTCCCGTCTTATTTATTTTTCCCCCAGTATATTCCAATAACAAGTTTAGGGGTAAACTTATCCTACCAACAGCATCTTGGCCACAGTAATAAGAGCTCTCTATACTCTATTATCATATATAATATACAACACTATAGCACTCTTCTTTTCCATTCTTGTATTTATTCTCGTACATTTAGTAGCAGTACAAGATTTGGACACACAAAGAAGGAACAAAACCACCCACAGAGGACAGAGGCAGACTACAATATGTACTCACCATCCTCAGACACCGTCCAAAATCTCCTGGTTCAATCACAGCTCAGTCTCGTCGTCTTCTTCCACTAGTCTTGCCTGCAGCAAATAAGAGACAACGCAGAGCATAAGTTTAGATCAACAGTAATGATACTTCAGCATGAACACAGAGAGGGAAAAACAAAAGCCCAAGAGCCCAGCACCCTGCACCTATCATTGCCAACCTCTATTTAGCGCCCTTCTCAGGAGGTGCTGGAAATCGGATGCAGCATCACAGAGGGACACCAAATCCTTTCGGTCAGCCACTACACGCAGCATGCAGGACTTGTTACCCATCCGCACACGCTGGCCAGTACCCCAGCGGTACAAAAACACACGGCGGGGCAAGACAAGAGGGAGCCGAAGGAAGAAAGACTTGGTCGAAGGAAGAAAGACTTGGTCGTTATGGTTCAAGGACCTGGGGAGGACCCTTCTTCATACAAAGCTTGGGTGCTTGGAGAAGATGGCTGTTGGTTTGGGGGAAAATTGCCTCTAAAATCAAATCTTGGCTGCCTAGGAGGTAGGGCAGGATGCAAGAGCTCAAAGTGCCATGCGAAAACTAGCAGCCCTTCTGCCAGCTTCCCCGTGAGCAGCGGGACTGGTCACAGGAGGGGTTTCATAGCGGGGAGGGGGCAGCGAAAGCCAAGAAGCAAAACTTGAGCAAGGTCTTGCTCTGAGTAGATCCTTTCCAATGGCACCAGCTGGTCCCACAGGTGATCCTGGGATTTCCACAGAGGTAAAGACCCCAATATGGGATCATCTGATCACCAACATCTCTCATCTGTCCAAATCCTGCCCTCCGTTCTGCTCTTGCAGCCCCACACAAGGGGCTGAATTACACACAATTAAACACTGCAGTTGGAAACGGGTTGAGAGCCCTGTGCCACTCACCCAGCGGCACAGCCCCTTCGCTGTGCGCACAAGTAGCATGGAAATCTGCATGCATGCATCCCAAGCGTTTTTTAAAATAACAGTGTTTTAAGTGGGGACGTTCAATATTTAAGCCTAGCCTGAAGATGGCTTAGAGCTTGTCAACCAAACCTGATTTCTGCCAGTTACCAGCATCCTGTAGCGCGCCAAAGCTCCAGGAATCCTCAATGTCTCTGGTAAGTTTTGCTGCCATTTGGTGTAAAGTTTTTTCCTCCTTAGATGAAATACAAACGTCAACAAATGTGGAATTGGAGAGCGTCTAAACGTCTCGCACAAAGCACCCTGACTGAGAATTACTCCTTCTTCCACCATCGAGGAATCAGGTCAGCTACGGAAGAGTTTCTGAATTCCTGCTCAAGGCTTTCCTTCCACTCAGGGATTTCTTTCCCAGCCCAGAATTACGTGAGGTTTGACACCCACACGTCCGAAGGCCAAGCTGAACGCCAGCACTAAGGAGTCATTTTGGAAATGTAATCTTCACCACGACAAGCAGCACGCAAGTCCTTCAGCACTGCTGCTCCCGCAGTGCCGTCAAGAGAAAGGCCAGGAGAAAGGAATGGGAATTCAGAAAGGATTCAAAACTCGTGCGCTACATTACCTTACATTTAAAAGCAGAGCAGCAAGTTTCAGGAAAATATGAAAAAACCCACAATGGGAATCAACTTTTTCCTTGGAAGACAGAAAAAGCCAAATATGCAATATCCCCCTTCAAACCCAGATCCAGCCTGTCTCTTTTCAACAATAAAAACCTTTTCTCCCACTATTTCACAAAATGACCACACATATCAGGCTTCATATAGAGAAAAAAAAATCTAGTAGTAGCTTACTACGCCACCAGAAGAGTCACTGCCAACTGGTGACTTACAAATTAGGTGAAAAGCATTGTTCGCAGGGGAAGTACCATGTTAAACGGGCTTTGTTCTCTAATCCGAAGATACCTGAATTACTGATACCACCGAATGACACACGAGTACTTTTCCTGCAGTACGCTTTGTACCAATTTATTATATCATTGCTAATGCCTACTTCAGTTTCACACCTCCTCCCTTGTAGAAGTCAGTAATTGCTAGAAACGGCAATTCTCTTTGGCTGCGTCATGTTTGAGGATGTTCCTCCCTGCTCCCATCCCCCAAGCTGCTCTTGGGAGCTGGTTGCCCAAGAGGAAGGCAGCGCACTCCGGCCGGGACTCCGGCAGCCGCATTAGCTCAGCCCGCAGGAATGCCGCCGCTCCTCCGCCTCCGAGGGCTTCCTCGTCCTGGCTGGAGCAGGGATGAAGCTGAAGGGGCTCCTGAGGATTTATGGGGTGATGGAAGCCAGGAGATACCACAAAAACCCCAAGTGCTGCTTGTTACCACCAAGGAAAGCCTTGGGCCTCCAGCGCTACCCAAATTACACCTGGCCTAGTCCACCCATCTGCAGGCAACTTCGCTCCACGTGCTCCTCCGCTGGCATCCCAAACTCATCCCCCTGTTTCAGGGCTGGCTGCGGTCCTCCTCCTTTCAAAGGCTACCGTGTTCGGCTGGCTCCTGGCTCTGCCGCTGTGGCTTCCAGCCAAGCAGCCTGCAGCCCTCGGGAGGGAGGATGGCAGCTGCCCAATGTGCCCAGCGTCCCTCTGGGCTGGCACCTACCACCTCTCCTTCGCAAGTCAGGCATGTGGCTTTGCAGCCACACAAGCAGCGGTTTCCCATGTAGGGGTTTTAATTCCGCGAAAATCTAGGTCAGAAGCTCCCCTAAAATCTTGGTCACAGGGGATGGGCTGGACCTGGCTACCCGCTACACCCAGCCAAGGCAGAGGCTGATGCTGCTGAATTAAATGAAGAGGGGATCAGAAATAAGGGAGAAAGACACAGGATGAAGCTGGAAAGAAGATAAAAGAGCATGATACCCTTTCACACACAAACAGAAACCACAGCCCAGAGTCTCACGCTGTTCTGCTGCTGTGCAATCACGGGCAGAGCGCGGGGCTTGCACCCCACGGCCGGGGGCCAGCAGAGCCGGCTGCCCGCTGCCCTCCCCATTGCTCGGCTGGAGGGAGGCACAGGACTGCGCTAGCGGTGCCGGACCTGCTGACGAGGCCGTCGGGGTGATGCAGCCTGACACACCTGTGTCGGGAGAAGTAGAGAAAATAACTCACTCAAGCATTTTTATAGCTTGTATCCTGCCCTAGAACTATTAATCCCTGAGCCAAACCCTCAGATAATAAGGAAGTGTCGGAGTTGAGAACACTCGTAAAAAATCTTAATTTGCTCTCCCTGTAGCCCTCTTGCCCGTGTGACTCAGGCGTGCTATTGTACGCCTCGTTACACAACCGCGTTATTTCCTCCAGGGATCTTTGCCTCTCCCAGTGCAAAACAGAGTGGCGGGGACCGAAGCAGCAGCCGTCTTGAAACCTCTGCCCCTGTTCGCTGCAGATGCCAGAAGAGATGCGGGGGCTGCGAGAAAAGAGCCCGGACAGAAGGACCGAGCTCTGCTTCAGAGCTGGACCCGTTGTCCTCCTCCGGGATGCTCAGGCGCCACCCGAGCCAGACATTTCACAGACGATCGGTCACTATTCTCCATTTTCTGGATTGCAGCTCTGGACTCAAACACCCAGGTTGCCACCCAGCTGCAAGCCAAGTCAAGGTGTGATACAAACTGTACGTGCGCTGGAAAACCCGTCTCATCAAGCAAACAATTAGGCTGTCAAAAAAATCAGATGAAACATTTACTCTCTCTGCCTCTCCACGTCTCACAGAGGTACCATGAAAGCATATCGCTGCTTCACCAGTGTGTACGTACAGAAGCCTCACAGAAAAGCTTGTGCAAAGCGTAATAGCCCTGCCTTCAGCACAGTTTGATTAACAACAGCGAGCCAGGCTTGGGAAACGCTGAATAATAAGGAATGGCACGGCGGCTCCCTGCGATCACCGGCTGCTGGCACACTGCGGGGAGCGGAGGTCCTTCGGGAGGGGGGAAGGATGCCCACCGGGCCGCGCAGGGGTATTTCAGACGCGCACGTGGAGTTTCGGAAAGATGGGGAAGGCAGCAAGCGCTGATTACGGCGTCCAGCCTCGTTAGCGCTGCTGCGACGCGGTTTTCGGTGCGCACCCCAGGCGAGGTGGGTGGCCCCTCTGGCAGCTCCACGCTTCCCGCTAGGAGACTGGTTTTTAATTGCTTGTAAAACTTCACCAATTGTTTGCAGTTGGAGCAAAGCTCTCTGTGCTCAGTGCCTGCCCCAGGCAGAGATTTTTGTTTTAATTTCAGCTGAAATGGTAGAGTTAGGCCTGATGTACTTAATGCAAAAAAACAAGTCCCAATATTAAACAGGGGACGTTAGAAGAAACAAGCAGGAACCCTGTTAGCCTTATTTTGATCCCAAATTAAACAGAACAACCATCTCAAGCCTCTCAAATAATTAGAAGCTAAAAATATAATTGTCGGACCACATAGTTACATACAAAGCAGATTGTATGGGACAGTCTTTGTTATTTTAAGCAAAATTATAGGTCTGAAGGCTGTTTCTAATGAAGGCCGCTGCCAGCTGCTCTAAAACAACAAAAAACTTTTACTGATGAATAACTATTAAAAAGAAAAGATTGGGCTACCAGAGCTTAGGAATGTCACAGTAATACCAGATGATGATGACGAGTTGCCCAAGTATTCAGATTGCTCTGCGACGCTAAGCGTTCATAATTTAACTGCCTACGGGTATAACCAGAGGCAAGGTATGAATTCAGAGGTGCAGATGAAGGGCTGCTGCCAAACAGCAGGTCCTGTACCTTAGAGGACCCCACAGTCACCTCTGTGCGAGCTGCCGGACAAGGAGCAGGCAAAAAGTCTACGGCAATAATATATAAAAGTAGTAACAGCAGAGGCAGTGAACTGATGGCATTTCTGACCCCAGCGCTGCTGGGGCCACGGCTACGACTGCCTCCAGGTGGGCAGAGCTCAGACAGAGGGTTTGAAGCAGAAAGACAAAACCCATCTAAAGCAAAACAAGCTCGCATATGCAGCTTAAAAATAAAATAAAAACAAAGAGAAGACTTGTTCAATATGTTTAAGTATTTATGCAAAGTATAGTCAGCTCTGGGCAACTCTGCTGACAAGGATATAACTCAGTCCAATTACTGGTAGATGAAGTTTCAGAATTGGATAAATTCCATCAAGCTTATGAAAAAAAGCTGTCCTTTTTACTGCTTAGAGTACTTAAAACGGATCAGATACTTATTTTCGTCCAGGTCTGAATATGTGAATCCCCACAGGCCTCTGAGTAAGCAGAGCTGCCCACGATGCCCTCGGCAC
The DNA here is from genome assembly GCF_965183815.1 of Platalea leucorodia. NCBI lineage: Eukaryota > Metazoa > Chordata > Aves > Pelecaniformes > Threskiornithidae > Platalea > Platalea leucorodia. Next base: position 1,415,337 of record NC_138838.1, read on the forward strand.
ACCCCACCTCCGGCTGCTCTTCGTGAGGAGAGCGGTGATTCACGATTACAGACCGACTCTCGCGTTCAAAGTCATCCCACCTGCGAGACGTGGGGAGGGTAGGGGATGTTCGCCCGGGGAGGGGGGTACCTGCCACGGCACTGCAGCGCTGCACGTGCATTACCCGTCCCGAGTACCGGGGGACGGTCTCGGACCAACACGGAGGAAGACCCAGACATCGCCTCGCTCAGCCCGCGGCACGGAACCACCCCGGCTTACCCCCGCGGCAACAGCGCGAGGGCAATGGCTTGCAAACCCTCCCTGGCCATCCAATCTAAGAGTCAGTTTGTGATTAAAATGCCCTGAAAGTGTTTTCCTTCCTATTTAAAAAAGATCAAGATCTCTTTGAAGACTGATTAGGTTCCTCTTGCATTCAAAGCAGGAACATCTAGCTTTCAAACACAGGGTTGCACCCAAGGGATCAGACCAGGACACACAAAGCAGCTCTTTGCAGGACTGCAGAGACAACGGGGAAAGCTGCTGTAGCCAGAAACGCTCCTGACTACACAGCCCCATCCTACAGGAGAAATTCACCTTTTAGCCCTCAAAAACATACCCAGATTTGGCTAGTGCTTTGCTAGCCCTCATGCACATTCACAGACCAAGTTTATACAGCTGTACAGGGAAGATGCCAGAGGCCATCCTCCGAGCCAGCGCCGTTATCAGTCACGGAGTCACACGGGTGACATCGGGACGGATTATCCAGCCCTGCCTGGCTGATAGCTAGGCATCGAGGAGGAGAGAAACTGTATATGCATGTGCCAGCTGCAAAGGCGGGTACCTGAACGTGTGCGCGTAGATAAGATTACACAGAGAGCAGAGCAACGGGAGGGTGGAAACCAGAGCCACATTGAGAGAGCAAATTCCTTAGGAAGTGCTGCAGGAGCGAGGGAGAAAACGGGCAGAGCGAGTTTAGGGAAGGGATTTCAGGAGCACAACTGCCATGGAGTCAAATCTCCCGAATGGTGAAGGGGGTGAGAATGATTTGGAGATTTTTGCCAAGCTCAAGGTTTTTGCACCAGCAGTTCTAGTGCAGCAGGTAAGGCAGGTTGAGGAGGCGAGGGACTTCAGTCCGAATGGGCTACGTACAAGGGACTTAACGGCGTCAAGCTGCGCCAGGGCAGGTTTAGGTTGGATATTAGGAAAAACTTCTTCACCGAAAGGGCTGTCAGGCACTGGAACAGGCTGCCCAGGGAAGGGGTTGAGTCCCCATCCCTGGAGGTATTCAGAAGACAGGTAGACGTGGTGCTCAAGGACATGGTTTAGTGGTGGCCTTGGCAGTGATAGGTTAACGGTTGGACTCGATGATCTTAAGGGTCTTTTCCAACCTTAACGATTCTATGATTCTATGACTTACCATTAAAGTGAGGGAAATAAATCAGTCACAGGAGGTGAGCAGGAGCAGATGTGAGCTTTGCCGTTAACAAGGAAGAAACTACACAGCATGGGGACAGGTTCAGAGGCAGGTGAGAAATTAAGAAGGGGGAATGGTGCAATGAGGAGGAACAGACAGCACGGGGTCAGAGGCAAGAGGACAAACCAGAGGAGAACTTGTGCCTGGTGCAGGGGAAGAAGAGTGCCACGAGAAATGCAGAGAGGCAGGAGGGGACACTGACACAGTATTTTGCCTTTTTCCCTCCAAAGAAACAGGGTCCTCTGCATTAAAAAGGAAGGGGAAAGACGACTGGAGAAGTCAGAGGTGTGCCCAGAGCAGCCACGGGCTCAATGCCCGACAAAAGCAAAGCTCTTGTTTAGCGAAGACCAGAGCAGATCCAACACGAGCCTTGACGCCGCAACGCTGCAGGCAGGCCTGGCCCCCGAATGCTGCAATGGGTGCGCCGCTGCCAAAAGCAAGAATGAACGTGAGAAATTCTGGAAAAGTAAATACATGAGAGGAAAGATGGGCTGGAGATGGGCAGAGCTTGGGAAGAGCAACCCAGCCCCCGAGAGCAGAGACGCTGGTGGCAACGGATCTCTGCTTGAGCTGAGCTGGGGTGAGGACCCCGGGACGGGAGCAGCACCAGGACACAGGCAGTTTTGGGGTTCGTGCTGGTGAACTGTGTGGAAGCGAGGACTGCCGAGGGTGGGAGACACAGCAAAAAGGGAGGATGCAGCAATGTAGAAGAGGGTGTGGAGAGAGCTGGAGGGGCAAATGGGCAAACAAGACTAGAGCGCAGGGGGAGGAAAACACTACCAGAATTTGAAGAATGCCGAACTCGATAGGCCGACCCAGAGATGTGTACGTAGCGAAGACCTGCCATCCATCTCTGTCCTTCAGGCCCAGGGAATAGCTTAGCCTGGGGACACTATCAAAGCAATCTAATGGCAACTTGTTTTGCAGAATAGTGAAGAAACAGGGGATGGGGGGATCCTTATGGTGCATCCAAGCTACAGGACAGCTTCTCCAGCACCATTTTGTCTGTCCCATCCTTTCCTCTGCCACATCTCGCTCAGCCAGGAGTCAGGAGAGAGGGGTACACAGAGGAGCCAGAAAACAGTTTACACCACGTGAAAGATGGCAGTGGACAGGCAGACAGACTCTGATAGACTCCAGCTCGGAGGACGCGTCCAGCAAGAAGGGTCCAGCAGTACCAGCCAGATGTCATCAAGGTGTGCAGAATTACGAGGGAAGAGAACAGAGCCCAGCGCTTTGCCAGACCCCTCACGAGCACTGCTATCCATCACTGCAATGATTTTAAGCATAATTAATTTCAGCAGCCTGCCTGCCTGCCAGCTGACTCCACTCTTTACGTTAATAACAGTGAAATCGGAGTTTCAAGGGGAAACCAGTAATTGCAAAGGAAGCCCCACATACCACAGAGCGAGGACCGTTACCGTGCCTTACTCAAGACCATCTACTTTCTCTTACCAAGGCTGTGGCAGTGAAATACCTTGCTCTGCAGGCGAAGCAGCCAAGGGGCTGGGGGCAGCCGGTGGCACCAGGTGGCAGCAGCACACCAGGGATGCTCCCCTGCCAGGTCAGCCTCTGCCTCCTTCATCTTCCTATCGAACTGGCAGAGAACAGGGACTGGCAAAGGCTCTGTGCGATGCCACGCGCGCTGCCATCGCCGTGCTAATTCATTTCCCGTCACAGCCAGCAAGAAGCTGAGACACCAGCAGAGAGCGAGACAGGCTCCTCATTCATTTCTATGACACATGGAAGAACCATGGACCCAAAGAGTCCCCACTGCCCCCGTGCCATCCCCGCCCTCCAGGCCTTTCATCCCAAGCGGGCCAGTGGAGAAGGGATTCGAAGCCAAGGCTCCAAGCTGAACCTCATAACCATCAGCCTAACGGAGACAGGAAGCACAGCTCTGGCAAGCATTTCCAAAGCCCCCTGTAACTCCAGCCCCTTGTTCTCCAATTTTGTTTGCTTTTCTTTAAAAAAAGCAGTTGGGACATTTCGAGTCACAATTAAGCCTTTATTCAAGTACAAACAATTGCCTGGTCCCTACCCAAAGCTGTGCAGATGGACCCATCCCAGCTGCAATCCAAGCTCCTGCCTGTTCCCGGTCCTCTGCCTGTAGCCCCGGCGAGACGCACGGGCGCTGGGCTCCCTCTCGCTCTGCCGCCGGCAGCCCCATGACCTCTCTCCACACCGCGCCGTGCGCAGATTTTAACTCAATCTCAGGAAGGAAGCAGCAATGGCTTCGAGGAAACAGTGCCTGCGCTACTGAGGTCACATCCCAAGTCTCCAGGCTGGAGCCGTGCTGTCTAAACTGGTCTCTGTGCAAACACTCATTTCTTCTTATGCATCAGAATTTGCCTGTTAATTCCTGTCAACTTGTGGAGTCTTTGACAGCTGCGGTTTTCTTTGAAAGGCAATCTTTGTGACCGCAGAAAAAAAGCCTGAAATATGTGACCCAAATGCACCAGAAGGCTCAGAAATCAAAAGAGAGAGTCCTGAAGCATGCTGCTGCCCCTCTCCACCCCACCCCAGCTTTCACAGCCAAGCTCACGGCTCTTCAGAGCACCCAGCTGCAATATGCTCGTACTCACCATCTGGGTACTTTAAAATAATTTCAACTCAACAGTAGCAACACAACTTCAGCCCAGTTGCTATTACAAATATAACTTCGATTATTCTTTTATACAGGTGTGTAAACATACTCATCTGGTATTATTTTAGAAGTCCTAAGGTTCCTAAAGCATCTGCCTGCAGCCGGAGGACTGGACTGATGAGGGAACCACACCCCTTGGCAAAGGCAGCTGGAGGCCAGGCAGGACGCCTTTGGCACCCAAACTGGTGTCAGACTAAACTGGTACCTGCCTGCAAGCATCTGAATCCCCCCCTGGGCTTCAATAGAAACAGTGTCTGAAAGAAAAAGATACTGCTGTTATTCCAGGTGATCATATGCCCTGTAACGGTCCTGCAAGACTACTGGGTTTGACAGCCCTGAGATGGCCACGCGTCCAGCTCCAGCTGTGACTCCTCAGCTGAAACCCCCGGGCTTGTTCTGCCGACCAGAGGCAGCGCCCAGGCCAGAACCCGTGCACCACCATTCGCATACAAAATTTCAAGGAGAACCTGTTTTCCCCAAGGGTAATTTTCCTCCATAGAAAGAAAAATGAACAATGTTTTAGTTACCCGCATAAACACGTACATGAAAAAGCTACAACCGAAACTAGAGCAGGTCTGAGAGGACAACAGAGCATCGAGATTTCTTCTCTTGACTCACCCAAACCAAGTCACCCAAACCAAGCCCAGTTTCCCCAGCAGCCTCCCCACAACCAGCCGCACCGATGAGGAGGATCCTGTGCCAGGGTCTGCAGCGCTGACAGCGACATCCAACTGCTTGAAATGTGGGTGGGAACACGTCTCTGCTGAACGCTCCTCCCTGCTCCTGGGGGAAACCCAGCTCCTCTCTAACACTTGCACTAATTGTACCATTATCAAATTAAGTACAAAACTCCGCCTTCCACAGGAAGAGTGCTCTAAAACAGAGTGACAAACATCTGCTCGGGGTTTCTACCATCAAGCTACAGGAAGACGGTTGACCACAAGACAGGAGGAAAACCCTTGAGAGTTGTTATTAATAAGTTAAGAGCTCACTTTCAATTACATGTTCAGCTTGAAATCTCTCGCTTTTTGCCGAACATGGTCATCCAATGGTCAAACCTGCCAGCTCCTGCGTAAGCGCGGGGTTTGTGGGCAGTGTGGTACGTTATGACGACAGCCTGGATGTCCTCCTTCCCTGTGCTGCTGTGGAGAGGAGCCCTCTCAGGGCTTCGTGTTGTCACCACTGCTCCTCCCAACCAGGCACGCACAGCAATGAGCTCGGAAACCTGCACCTCATGAGGCTTTTTCTGGGGGTGGTATCACACTGCTCCCTCCCAATACCTAACCTGGCCTTTAACAATTCCCCTTTCCCACCCCAAGCCCCCTGAAATCTCTGGTTTAAGAAGGTTAAACTAGAGCCTCTGGTCTTTAAGTTCTAGGTACCTGGAGCCTTCAAAAATGTTTTGCACTTTAGCAGTGGAAAATCATGTGAAGGGACTGCCTTGCACACTGACCTGCTTTCATTAATAAACTCACCTCAAACAACATGGGCAGGACAGCAAGTTCAGGTGAGCTTAATTGCTACCATCTCTGCTCTCTACCATGAGCTTAACTCTTTCTAAAAACAGTGCTGTCCATGACGTCCTCTCAAAAGGCACTCTTAGAGGGGGAAATCCCCAGCCAATCAATAAAAGGAAAGAGCAGGCAATTCGATATATATAGCAAGTCCCCTGCTTATCTAGCAGTAAGAGCTGCACAAATTCACACGCACTGTCCCTTCCCGCTGCCAGCTTCCACCAGGACAGGGTATGAAGACAGCCACATGACAAGCTGGGTACTGAAAGGAGCCTGAGGATTTATATTCATCTGCAATTCACACATTTTTTTTTTTTTTTAGTGCTAGGAACAGAGCCTGGGATTTCTTACCTTTAATAACTGACTGTATTAAAACTCATTAAGGATCAAATTCCTGCCTCTCAAAGGTTTAGGACAAAAATTGAGTGCATCAGACTTACTATATCTAAACACAAAGACAAATCTCAGGAGACAAGGGGATTTTCATCATCTTTGCTCAAATACGAGAGTCACCTGCCTCCCGTCAGCGCATCACTGACACGCACAGATGAAATCCCATGGCCGCTGAAACCTGCAGCAGATCTATCAGCAATTTCAGCTGAAGCCAGATTTTCCCCAGCACTGTGTATTCATTTCAGCATCGTTGCAGCACAAGCCAGCACCCAGGGCTGCAGCACAACAGCTCTGGGTGCCGGCAGTAATGGAGAGCAGGCAGAGCGGAAAGCTCCGTCTTTGAAAGAAGTCGGAGCCGCAGCACTCGAGGAGGCATCCCGCTTCCCATCTTCTGTCGCTCCAGTACCAACCCTTTGCTCTGTGATTTTGGGGGGGCGGGAGGGGACCGCTATCCACAGCACAAGTGCAGCAGGATCCCACCCGCTGGGCTCCCTGCTCCCCAGGGAGCGAACAGATGAACCGGCTGCTCGTTCGAGCTTCAATTTTGACTGCTTCGTCATTAGTAAAACACGCTGAAAATGTGACTTCCTCTGCCACAAGACCTATTGAACCTTTTCTGAGAAGTCTAAGTAACTTCCTCTTGTATTTCAATAAAAAAAGGCAAGCCCACAGGAGGAACAGTTTCTCACATACTTCTGGAAATTCCTCTAGTAGAAACACCTATTGAAGAAGGAAAGATTTAGCAGAAGAGAGAGAAAGGGAGGGAGAGGGTTTCACTTCTCATCAGGTCTGTGTTTTGTTATAAAACCAAACTGTTAGTCCACTTTACAGGATGAAAACGCTTTTGCTTCCTCTTTTGCCTCATTTAGCAACGGCAATGAAAGCTGCACACTGTTTCCTAATGAGGCAGTCAGAGGATCTGCACAGAACCTCTGCATTCAACAGTTTTATATTAGAAAATAATCTCCGTTTACTCTCCTCGCTGAACAAAACAGGCTCTGTCTAGGATCATCTTATCCAGCAGCCAAAGGTGCTTGGCTACCCTCTTTCCGATGGAAACGCAGAGAGCAGGCAGTAGAAATGTATCTGGCTGCCCGCTGGCATGCCAGGAGGGGTGGCACTCCCCAGAGAGCACTGCTAGCAGACTGAATACATTAACTTTTAAAATTACAGAAAGGGGAAAGAGCAAAGAACAGAGTAGGTAAGAAATGATCTCGTGCCAGTCCAAGGAAGTGCAAAGGACAGGAGGGAAGGGTATGAGTCACTTGCTTGCTGGCACGTACCAGCCCTGGCATCCACTCCCGCTGTGGATCTGCATCCAGTTCGTGCTGGCTGCCTGCCGGTAACGTGGCATTCCCTGCGGCAGCTGCCTGCAATATGTCTCCAGGCCGCCCTATAATGAGCACAGTACCTTGGATGCTAGAAGCTACCGGCTCTCCTAACGGGAACGGTCAGTGGTGTGAGTCAGCCACAGACACAAGAAAGGACATTACCAATTCTTCAGACAGAAGCATGCCCCTTCATTCATTGCTGATGATTTATTCGTCTTAAAGTACTGCAGGGGCTTCCCCGCAGGCCCTGCTCTTCTCCAAGTCCATCAAATCTCAGCCTGAGGCAACTCCATTAATTATAATTTCCTGCACAAGTCTCATCCCTCACCTTCAGCAAGCAGAAAAGCTCCTCTCCAACACGGTTATTCATGCTACCGACCTGCTGTGCTACAAGAAGAAAGCATCTGCTCTTCCAGGGTTGGCACCCTGATAACTCACAGTATCACAACATTATACAGGAACACAGAGTCAACATCATCGCTTAATGTTTAAGGCAAAGATTAATTTTGCCCAGGTCACCTCTCTGAAAGACACTGTCTCCCCAAAGCTGCCACTCGGTATTCTCACCAGGCACTGCAGACACCCACGTGAAGGATCACAACTGCCAGGCTGAGGAACCGACATGAAGGCGTCTCAGCCGTCGGGCCAACATCAGCAGAAGGGTCAGAACAAAGCTGCTCCAGCAACAACTTTGCTGAAGGTTTCCACTCCAGGCAGAGGAGCACTTGACACTGCCCTATAAGATGGTGCAATCTGGCAAAGCTACAGGGAAAATCTGCGACTTGCTCTCAGGTCCCCTTGGGGATTTCTGCACATACTTGGGAGTCTCCAACCATGGCCCCTTCCCTGACCGCAGGACTTCTAACAAAAAGATTGTGTATTCTGGCTGTTACGTGCCCTTGAGTTACGACTGCCACTAAGATGAGGCACTACAAGTTCAAAACCCCCCTGGAAAATAGGGATTTCACAGCTTAAACAAGCACTTCTCCTTTGAAATCAAGGTACTTTCTCTTCCCATAGGCAGCTAAATCCAAACAAGAAAGCCCAGCATACCTCAGTAACAGGCATTCAGAGCCCAATATACTTTTCACCTGCCTGAGCTAGAGGCAACAAGGCCCTGAGCAGGGCCGCAGCGTGGGAGCTGGAGCAGGAACAGAAAGGACACACAGCACTGGGTTATCCCAGGGATGATAAAACTCCCGAAAACTAGTAACAAAATTACATTAAAAAGGCATTATACTGCACGAGCTCTAGTACTAACCCGAGCCTAGCAGCGTCAGAGTACCAAAATTCACAATCACTTGGCTAACAGGCTATCAGCTCAGCTGGGCTACAACGTCTACGCAAAGAGCCACCGCTGACCTCAGCTCTGTCCTCTCCCTGGACACGACGTTATTCCCGCTTCCTGCGGGAGGGAAGGAGGCAGCATGCAGAGCCCCCGGCACCTTGTGAAAACCAGGTCCACAGATGGAGGGGTTGCCTTGCTGCAAGCAAGATGAGATTTCTCTTTGCCCCTCTCTCTATATCCACAGCTACTTGCTGGGTTTGCAAACATATCCATGGCCTTGGGATATCATCAAGTTGCTGGAGAAGGTGTGCAGAAACAGCACTGGAGTTTTCCTTTCCTACAGTAGTCGCTTCTTAGCTGCTTGTAAAGGGCATGGATATGAAAAACAAGCCAGTAGCTCCACTGACAGAGAAATATTAAGCGCTGGCACTTTCTAGAAGCAGATGATCTCCCCTCCATACCAGGCAGGTGATGAACGGCCTTGCGCAGGTGAGAGATGTTTGCAGAGGACTGAGAAGAACCAGGCATATTGTCTAGAAGCACAAAGGATTCAAATACACAGAAAGAAAAGCTGATAGCCCAGAAAGAGGAGATGAAGTTAATCACCCTGCAGGGATCCCAGCCATTATGCTGTCTAACCCATTGGGACTGTAGGGAAATCGCTGCCCAGCAGCACAGCAGACACAGAGGCAGGCAGATACTCATCACACCAGAACTCAGCAGCAGTTCCCCAAGTCACGAGGATCTCAGCTTTAAAAAAAAAAAAGCAGCATTGAACTATAGCATCAAAGGAAATAACTCCCACATACAGAGGACATAGAAGTATCAGGCTGTGACAAACCCTGGAGAGGGAACGAGGGGCTGACAAGGGCCCAGACCTACTCGAGGGCGCAGGAGAGTTGACAACAGGACTCCAAAACAAGAACTGTACTTCAGCACAGCCAGAGGGCAAATTTAACACCCCAGGTCACTGGTAACACAGAGCAGACACAGCATCCTCAGTCATACATGAAGCATCTTAAAAAAATAATCTCTGATGCTTCCAGAGGAGCTCACCAAATCCCGCTTGGCTGTGCATCTTCCCACCAAGCCCCCAAGCAGGTTACAGCTGTACTCCCCCCATCCCAACACAGCCTCCTGCCCCCCCACGCACAGGCTGCTCCGTCTCACTTCTGACTTCGGCTTCCCCGAGCCTTGTGCCTGAAGAGACTGACTTCCACCTACCCACGACTGACCTTCAGGGCAGCACAGGCTCTTTAGTTTGTGCCCAGATATCATGCGCTTGCTCCAAAGATTTCACCAAGATTCGAGCATTGTAGCCTTTGGGAAAGTCAGTCTACCATTAGGGAAGGAAGGCAGAAGTGCCTTCGGCACTGGGGTGGCTGCAGCCCGGACCTGGTGGGAGGCAGGAAGGGAGCTGTGCAGTCTGGCCAGAAAGCAGAAGCAACTACAAGCACAAACGATGCTGGCTGGGGTGAAAAGCAATGACTCTGGGGCTCTTTAAGTCCTCCTAAACCTACACCTGAACAGCCCAGCTCACAAGCAGCCCATCGGGTGACGATGCCGCCAGGTGGTACCGGCCCGCAAGCCGTGCTGTGGGAAGCACGGGCCCCGGCCCCAGCTCTGGGCTGGCAGCCAGCCACGCTCTCCCCGCGTACCCTCGGTGAGATGTTCTCAAAACTGGGTGTAGGTGCCTCATAAACGAGATACTGAACAGGACAACGGCTCCTCTCGTTCACATTAAAATACCGAGACAGAGTTCCACCTGGCTCTGTCACGCTGCGCGCTGGTGGTACCGAGCGCTATGTGCCAGTCATGCTCCAGCAATAAAGTGCACTTCCGCTGATTGCTTTGAAAGATATTAAAAAATTAAAATTTATTGCGAATCCAGGCAGTACAGTTGAAATACGAGAGGCAACTGAACAGATTTATGCTGGATTGCCACAAGGCACTCATCCGCTCGGAGAAAGCTGGCTACTTCAACAAGTTTCTAGAATAAAACAAACCAACAAAACCCTCTGAAGCTTCCAGAAGGAACAATGCAAACTGCACCCCTCGCTCGGAGCAGTCCTCAGTTTCAACACAGGCCCTCAGAGAAAGACTGGCAGAGTCTAAGCAATTGAAGTGACTGTAAAGCAGAAATGCTTTGAGGGTCCTTACCATAAAGCTGTCACTCACAAGCAGTACCATGTCCAAGCACGTTCTGCCAGAGCGAACAATTCCCCAATTTCATTTTGCAATGAAGAACTGGTCAGGTTGGATAAGGAACAACGGCTCCGCTTTCCAGTCAGTGCTGCCTGAGCCATGAAATGGAAGAAAGCTGAGCTGCAGAGAATACCCTGCCGTGAATGTGGGTTTAAGTTCAGATACAAGACTTTGCCCCCGAGCAGATAAGTTGTGAGCCGTGTCTACCTATGTCTCTGCTGCCAGGACAGACTCCTCCAAAGAGGGGTGGAGCTGACAGCAGTTAGCAGCCACAGCAAAAGGCAGCAGATTTGGCTTCTTGCTAGGTCTCAGACAGAGGTGCCCAATATATAGCCTGTACTTTGCTATCAGAACAGTACCATCCACTTTATTCCTAGCTAACGCCATCCCCAAGGCTTCGGTAAACCTCAGTCCTCATCGCCATCCCTCCCGTGAATACCGTGCCCGTCCTCCACAGCGCGATCAGATCTGCACCCTTGCAAGAGACAGCGTGATATTTCTTTCCCCCAGGAAAAGAAATATTGGCAAAAGCAAAATTCTATTGTGCATGCTCAGGACAGCTGACCTTCACAGGGTTTATAGTGCATGAGATCAGCTGTATCAAACACGCTGTTGAGCAAACACTCCACCTAGAAGATAAGCAATATGATCCACGAGGGAAGGAAGATTGGTGTTGCTCTAAATCAGAGACTAAAAGGAATAAGACACCTACAAATGCACACAACATAAAAGGAAGCCTCTGAGGCCAGTAACTTGATGCATATTGAAACAGAATATACAGCCGTGTAACTCTCCTCTCTTGGGACAGGCCCTGCGCAGGCTTCTCCCTCTTGAAGAAGAAATTTGAGGGCATCTCTTAACTGAGAAAAAGCAACATAGTCAAAATCATGAGTAACAACAAAGTCATTACCACTGCTAAAAGCAGGAACCATCTGATTCGTTTTGTTGTTGCTATGTCCCATTCACGTTATCTCCCCTAGGAAAGGCAAGACACTGCTTTCAAACCTACCATACACAGATCGCTCAGGTCTGCAGAAAGATGCTGCAAAGCAAATCCCATGCAAAACTATTCCCATGGTTTGGGAATGGTTTGATCCCCATCCCCAGCGAAGCGCAGCGCCCTGGAGAAGGGGACAGAGCTCCTCGGTTTTGCCTCGGAGGCAAACCCAGATACATCAGAGTGAATGGAGGCTCCACGCCAAAACCTCAGCGCGAGGAAGGCCGAGCACAAACCCAGCGGGAGAGCTGTCGGGGAGCTGTCTCGGAAGGAGTCTCGATAGACCCTAAACCTCCACGTGCATCAAACACTCTCAGCAGCCATAAGACTGATCAAACCAGAGACAAACGAAGCAAAGCTGGAGGGAAACAGATGGCAGGTAAGGGGGATGTGTGTGCGGCCCAAGGACTCCAAGAGCTCAGGCTTGGAGAGATGGACTCCCCAGTACCAGCACATGCTCTCTGGCAGGAAAACAGGCTCATTTCAAACGGGATTCAACCACTGAATGTGTTTCAGTTTCATTTCAGCTCCTGTTCCCAGTTAAAAGAGCTGATTTTCCTGCACAGGCAAGGAGCCAGGCACCACCCCGGTGTACACAGCAGCACAGTGCATTGCTGCAGCCGGAGCCTTCCAGATCCAAAGCTCTGGCTGCAAAGCTGAAGCACCTCGCACCAGGGCAGATTCCTTCCTCGCAGAAATTCATCATCTCCGACGGAAAGCATGCCCCATTTCCTTGGATTTGGTTCCGGGCCGTGAGGCGCAGATGCAGTTGTACTTGTTGCAAAGGCAGAGAGCAAGACAGCGACCAAACAACACACACTGGAAAGTAGGCCTGAACAGGCATTTACTATTTATAAGCTAATCATCTGATCCCTCCTAAGGGAAATCCTATCCTTTCGGACTGTCGAGAGCGCGTGTAACTGCACAGTCTCCGCAGGACTGCTAGGGAGGAACAGAAGGGAAGCAATTATATCATCGAGGAGTGCACTCAAAGTGCCCGGAAAAAATTCCTCGCTGCTCCGTAACAGCGCAGGCATCCTCCTGGAGAGCGAGCCAGGGATTACAAGCGGGGATTAATCTGTTACGCTAATTTGCTAAGAGCAAAGTAATTTTTTAAATAACTCTCTTCTCCATTCATCGTTATCTAAAAAGGGCTCTGATTTAGTTCTGCAAATGTTGACGTTTTCCTGCAAGCAGCGATAGAGGAGTCTCACGATAAGAGCCTGTATCGAAATCCAGAAACGCCAACAAGTGGAAAACTGTGGCTGGCTGGAGCTACCTTGGAGGATGGGCAAGCAAGGATGGAAGAGAAAGGTATGAACTTTCATAATTGCTTGCTAGTTATTAATTCCTGGGGGAACATTCCTGTCCTGGAAAGTTGAGCGTGATGTGCAAGTATACGGCACTGATTTTTTTTGGTTTTTTTCTCCTGTTCACCTTTCTGCCTGATAAAAATAATCTGGGTTAGATTATACCGCTTGATTTTCTTGTAAAACAATGCTCAGTCATTTCCAATGTAACTGCACACACTCTTTCAATGCAACCACACACGCACCTGAGAAACAATCTAATTTTCTCTCCAGCCTCTTTATTTTTTAACACTTACCAACTTATTACTGAGAACAACTCCCTCCCTCAGATGACAGCAGCCTCTAAAGATGAGCTGAAGATACAGAATAGGAGTGGAAATAGCTCTGTCTCAAAAAGCACAGATTAAAGCAGCGTGTCTTGGAGGAGGAGGCCCATATCCCGGAGCAATCCTCACAAACGGGGCGGACGAGAGCCATCCAGGTCTGGTGCCTGCCTTCAGGTGAGCAAAGCTCAGCGAGACGCAGCCCGCCACGAGAAGGAATCGCTCATACATCGTCCCCTTCGCTCCCACCGGAGCTGGGACAAGGGAGACTTTGAAAAGCCCCACGTGAACATAAAACAAAAGCAAGCCAGTGCATATTTTGGCAGATCGAGAGAACAATAAAAGCTGGCACAGCGGCATTCTCCAAAGCCTCCGTATCGTGGTAAGATCTAGCCCTAAAGTTTCCCTTGATTTTGTTTTTTGGTTTTTTTTACCTTTTAGCTTGCTACAGATGAATCCAACAGCTAAGTGACACTGTCAGCAAGACAGAAGGGCTGGAAGGACATTGCCACAAAAGTAACAGCAATGACACACCTGAGGAAATTTCCCTGTTCAGGCTCACTCAGAAAAATCAAATAACTGTCACTGCCAGCGTAAACAGATTTCTGTGAACACAGCAATGGAAAGGGGAAACCAGATGTTCCTAGACATTAATATCTATAAGTAAATCTTTAAGTTTATTTCCCAGTCTTCATCTCTGTTTGTTTACTTAGATATTCATCTTCCAGTGAACACCCTGCAAGCCATTACGGCCACCTTACAAACTCCCAAGCAGAGCAGACCACAGAACTTCCCAGGCTGTTAGCCAAGCTGCAATACTTGCCATTGCTTTTATCAAAAAAAGAAAAGTATTGAGGGGCTTGACGTAAAAGTTGCCAGCAAATACAAAGTCATCACTGACTTTGGGAACTTTGTTCTCATGCGTGATTCTCTATCACTTAAAAATACATGCTTTGGTTTCTATGCACGCACTCATATACCACCACCAGCCATACTGAATTCCCGGCGTCCAACTTATGTCATCTGCAAGTACACACAGACTGACCAAATCTTCTCCTTGAATGAAGCAGATAGAGCTCTCGTCACCGCTTGGCAGCTTTTTTCACCTTTAATCCCACCCTCGTACATCGTCTCTGAACTCTGCCCAGCTTTCCACCAGCCTTCGCACCACACACGGGCACCAAACCTGGGCGCAGCAGCGTTTGCACCAGCGAGAGCGGAGCTAACGCACCCTCTCCTGCTCCACAGCCGTAGCAAGGTATCAAAGACCACCTCCGCCTGCCTGGCTCCGGCCCCACTCTGTGCTCCGCAGGGCCATGAACTCATGCAAAACTACTCTCTCCTTCCTCCCTTGCTTCTCTGTTGGTCTAACAGACAACTCCTGAGCAGTTTGCTTTCTCTGGTAATCGATCCGTGGCCTCGCCAAAAGCATAGTGCCAAAACAGCAAGACCACTGTATCAGATCCTAGTCTCTTATTTTCTGCTCAGCACTCCAAGCTGCTTGTGTGCTCCATCAGCTTTTAGCTGCAAACTTTCTTCAGGTCATCGACAAAATCAGCAGTAGGACCCTTACGAGACAGTTAACATTATGTCCCCAATAATGTTCTGGGAGCCATCAATTTAACGTGGGTTATTTTGAGCTCATCCCCCTTCAGTTAATTCAGCAGGAAAACCCAAAGGCATCGTATCAAATCCTGTAGGGAAACCTACATTTACAAAAAATAGCTGTTTGAGGTTTTTTTAAAATAAACGTCAAACCTGCAACGACACTGTCTCCACACCAAACCACCAAACTCCAGACACCAGCAGTATCAAACCAGCCCTGAAAGCTTCACCGGCTTCTACCCAACAAGGAGGGGATGCACCTTCTCC
Organism: Platalea leucorodia; assembly: GCF_965183815.1. NCBI lineage: Eukaryota > Metazoa > Chordata > Aves > Pelecaniformes > Threskiornithidae > Platalea > Platalea leucorodia. The sequence continues at coordinate 1,430,670 of NC_138838.1, forward strand.
AAAAACCAGCAATGTGTGACCTCCCGCGGGGGGGCACCCGGAAAACCCCACTGGGTGGGATGCAGGCAAGAGGAGCCTCTGGCAGAATAACCAGCTCCGTGGCCTCACCACGGTCGCCGTGGCACAAGCATCTCCCACTGCCAAGTGCTTCCAGGTGGGATCTCCACAGCCCCTGCCCGGGGAGAAGGCAGGGACGGCCCTTGGCAGGAGGCCCTGCCCTCCCGGGGCCGGCGAGCCGGGCCCGCAGCCGAGGTCTCCCACCGGCGGGCACGGCTCACCACTCCCGGTACGACGGGGCGGAGGCCCGGCAGAGCCGCCGGACCAAGCGGCAGGGCCGGCGGCCTCCGCCCTGGGCCTGACGGGGCGGAAGCCCCGCGTCCCGTTCCTTCTTCTTACCGTCAACCAGCCCTTACCCCGCGGCGGCACCTCGGGGCCGCGCCCCGCCGTCACCGGCCACCCCCCGTCGCAGCGGGCAGCGGCGCAGACCGGCCCGGGCCCGCCGCCACCGGGACCGGGCCGCGGGCCCGCCACCGCCCCGTCAGCGCTGCTGCCGCCACCGGGCCCGCAGCCGCCTCTCACAGACAGGCCCCGGGGAGGCCCCGCTCACCGGGCGGCGAGGAGGAGGAGCGGGGCCCGGCCGGGCGGCGGGGAGAAGCCCGAGGAATGCGGCGGGGCCCGGGCAGGGGCCGCGTTCGGGGCCCCGGAGGGCGGCGAACGGCGGCGGGAGGGGAAGGGGAACCGGCGGGGCCTCACCTGGCTCCGTCCGCGCCGCTCCCGCCTCTGCCGCGTGCAGCTCCCCGCCCTGCGCCCCCCACCGACCCGCGCGGCTCAGCCAATCAGCGCCCGGCGCCACCGGCACCGCCGACCAATGAACAGAGCGAACGCGTCCCCGCCCAGCGCCACCGGCCGCCAGGGCACGCCCTGCTCCTCGCCCGCAAGCCTATCCCGTGACCCGGCGCCGGCGCGCGGCGCTGGGCGGGACCCGGCGCCCGCCGCCCAATGAGAAATCACAGCGCGTCCTATTGCAGCCAATCAGCGGCCGATCAGCCCTTTCTGTCAGAAAAGGGCGGGCGGTCAGCGGGGCGTCGAGGGGGGGCGAAAATAACCGGGGGGGGGGGGGGGGGGGGGGCAACACCGGGGGGGCAGCACCGGTTACCGGCCCCCCTCATCCCCCCGCCGCTCCTGCGCCCGCGGGCAGCAGGGAACCGGCGGCGTCGGGGCCGGTGGGAGGGAGGCGGCCCGAGGGGGCGGCCGGGGGCCTGGGGGCAGCGGCACCCCCTGCGCCCCATAAACAGCCCCCCGGGGGTACGTGCCCCACACCGTCCTCCTCCGCAGGCAGCACCCACCCGCCGGGCAGCACCCACCCGCCGGGCAGCACCCAACGGGCCTGCGGAAGCCTTTGGGATGGTAAAAAGATCTTAAGGCCTCCCTGTTCTATCGCCCTGCTCGGCCTTGGGCAGCTGCTGCGCTCCACAGCCAGGCGCTGCTTGCCTCTGCCTCCCAAAGGGCTGGATGTCCCTCTTCCCCAGGGCTCATCCCTGGGATTCCCCATCGCTGGCGTTACTTCTGCCACTCGCACCCAGGTCTCAGCCTACACTCAACCCGCCCTGCAAAACAGGGCTAATATAGTTACGGGGCAAACTCAGGCTTTCTTACAGTCCGGATTTTACATTTCAGGCAGGCTCCCCTTCGCCCCCAGTGCCTGCGGGATGGAGACGGGGCTGGCGAACCCTTGGGTGGATGAGGATGCTGCTGCCCGAAGCGGTGTCTCCCTGCCAGCGCCTGGACAGGGCAGCGTGAGGCAGGGATGAGTTGAGCTCAGCCCCAGACTGGTTTGGAGGGTTTGGGGTTGTGAGAACGAAGGGGATGGTAGGCCTTGGCAGAGGACGGCCCCCTCTGCCTGGCTCCGGGGCTGCGAGCTGCGAGTGGAGCTGCCCCATGCCTGGCTCTGAGAGGTGCAGGAAGGCTGGGAGCCTTCTCCTTGCCCCGCGGGGGCTGGGTTTTGCGGCACTGGGGCCAGTTACATGTGTTCATGATGCCCCGGTGCCACGGGGATGTGCTGAGCACCCCCAGGAGGAAATCCGAGCGTGGCTGCAAAGGGCACAGGGGCTCTTGCCCCAGACCAGGTGGGTTCGCAGGGGCGTGCTGGCCTATAGATGACCTTGTGGCCTTGGGCGGGGAATGGCAATGGCCCAGGAGGCTGGCCCCAGTGGGGAAGGAGGAAGTGAAGCTGTGACTTTTTTTTTACGTGAATATCTGCTTTCATTTTCACGCCACAGCGGAAATACATGTCGTGGCTCCTTTGGCAGGCCAGGGACTGAGAGGTGATGGCGGGTGAGTATGACCAGCAGTGCTGGGGCTCGGTGGTGGGATGGGGGCCTGGCCGGGTCCCGCTCAGGTCCTGCTCACCCTGGCCAGCCCAATGCACAGTGGGACAGTGCAGCATGCAGATTGGGGCCCAGGACACTGCACCCCTGAGTAGGTGGGGCCCTGCTCCTTGCCAGGCATCTCCTGGGGCACTTTCTGTGGGTGTGTGGGAAAAGGGGGAGGTGGGTGATGGCAGGGGAAGCCCCTGGGGTGGGCAAGAGGGAGTGAGCAGCACCCTGGGTGGGCAACGGGAGAGGGGGAGCACCCAGGGTGGATGGGGGGGGGGAATCAGCAGCTGGGGGGAGCAATAGAGAAGGGGACAGCACCCAGGGGAGGCGATGGGGAAGAAGCAGCACCCAGAGTGGGCAGTGGGGCAGCAGAAGCTGTGGTGTGGGGGCTCCAGGTGCTGACAGGGCCTCCCTGCAGACCAGCTGCTCCTGAAGGTGCGGACAGCTTTTGTGGGGCGTGTGAGCAAGCCGGTGATCTCCGGGCTGCTGGATGACCTGCTGGCCCAAGGAGTGCTGAGCCTCGAGGAAGTGGACGAGGTGCAAGACAGATACACTGTGCGTGCCGACAAGGCCCGCTGCCTCATCGACAGCGTGCGCCTGAAGGGCCTCAAGGCCAGCCAGATCTTGATCGACAGCCTCAGGAAGCGCGATGGCACCTTGGTGGAGGAGCTGGGTCTGGCTGCTGAGTTGGGTGAGAGATGCGGGGCTGTGGTCTGCCTGCGGCCATGCTGGGGCTCCCAGTGCCTCCAGTGGGATGCTGGAGGGGAGCCTGGCCCTGGCAAGTGTCCGAGGCCTGAAGGCAAGAGGCAGTTGGGCGTCCCCGGTGTCGCTGCTCTGTGGCACTGAGTCCCCCCTGCCATGCAGCAACGACAGGGCTCTCGGGGGTGGCCGTCCCCCGTCGGGCTGAACAGGGACCCCCAAAGGGCAGAGCCCAGCTCTGCTCGTCTGTCCGTGCCCTGCAACACTCCCCTCTTGCTGCAGGCGCTTCCCAGCGTAACTGTGGGGCTTTCTGCTTGCAGGGTCCCCTGGTGCGCAGCTGGCCTCCCTCGGCACTGAGGCCCCCCCTGGGCCCCCCGTTGGCATCCAGGGCCAGCAGTGGATCCAGCAGTGCTCCCTGAGCGAGTACCAGCGCATCAGGGACACAGAGGGAGACCAGGTGCTGCAGGCAGAGTTGATGAGAGGAGGGTTGGAGCGTGGCCCGGCTGCCTTGCCGGAGCGGGCAGGGGCTTACCGACGGCAGCCAGCGTCTTCACTGACTCAGGAGATGTGGGCAGATGGCCCAGGGACAGGGAGGTGTGGTTGCTGCACCCATGGGCCTTCTCTGCTATTAGCTGCCTTCCAAAAAAAGCCCCCTGCACTCACCCACTGCTGAGCGCTGCCTCCCTCTGTCCTCACAGATCTATCCCATTCATCTACCGCGGGAGACGCGAACCCGTAGGGCCCTGCTCATCTGCAACATCGAGTTTGAGCACCTGAGCCGGCGGAATGGGGCTGAAGTGGATGTGGAGGGGATGACGAGGCTGCTGGAAGGGCTGGGCTACGTGGTGGACACCCATCGCAACTTAACTTCCCAGGTAAAGGACTGCACAAAGCAGCTGCCACCAGCCCCGGGAGGGGCACAGAGACCCTCCTTGCGCGTGCTGGCGTTGGGGGGCTCAGGCACCACAGGGACACCTCTGTCTCCAATGGCAGTGGCTCCTGCCCACAGCTGGTGGCTGGGTCTCCACGCAGCTGGTCACAGGTGGCTGAGGTTCCTTCCTTGGGCTGGTTTGTAGGCAATGGCTACGGTCATGGCGGATTTTGCGGGTCACAAAGACCACTGGACCTCTGACAGCACCTTCCTGGTCTTCATGTCCCATGGGGTCAGGGCTGGGCTCTGCGGGACCAAGAGCAGAGATGAGACCACAGACATCCTTTCCCTCGACACCATCTACAAGAAATTTGACAACAAGCACTACCAGGCGCTGCTGGGCAAACCCAAAGTGGTCATTATCCAGTCCTGCCGTGGAGGTGAGTCCCTGCTACGAGGTGCCTGCAAGGGCAGCGAGCCGGCCAGGCTCTCCCAGGGCGCGTGAGCCCCGAGCGCGAGGTGGGGACGGGACACCCCATCATTGCTGATGGCTGGCCCTGCCTTCCTAGACATCGTAGGATCCGTGATGGTGAGCTACTCCGCAGACGCTGCTGTGCCTGCACCCAGCTCGGCTCACTCGAACCCTGCAGGGCTGGAAGATGATGCAATCTGTGAAGTCCACCTGGAGAGTGATTTTGCCACTTTACATTCCTCCACGCCTAGTAAGCGGTTCCTGAAGGTAGTTGCCCTGCCCGAGGGCAGGTGAGGGTGACAGGACTCTCACTCCTGATGCCATGGGTCTCCTCCACACCTCCTCCTCCTCCTCGGGGTGGGTTGCTGGGGGTCCCCTCCATCTGGTGACAGCTTGGGCATTGCTCCAACAGCCTCTGGAGAAGGCAGTGTCCCCCGATGCCAGGGTACAAGGCTGCTCCAGGACACCCACAGATCCCTTTTAGCGGCGCCACGGCCAGAGCTTTGTGCCCCTGCCTGGCTGCCTTCCCTTGCCCCGGCTCCAGCCCCCGCCCCGGCTCTGCCTGCACTCCTTCCCCAGCCGATTTATCTCACCACAGTGGCTGGCCGGGGGAAATTCTCTTTTCCTGCTGGGTCACAGATGGCTCCAGGCCATGCCAGCCTGGCAGCTGGCATGGCTGGGAGCACGGGAGAGCAGAGGGGGCTTGGAGAAAATATTCACATCACTTCTGTCTTCCCTGGGATGCCCTGTCCTTTTCCCGTGCTGTGGGTTGGATGGGCCAAATGTAATTATGTCGGAGAAGCTGCCCCAGCCTCCTGCTGTGGCACCCAGCGTTCATCGCTGCTGCAGTGAGGGACACCAGTGAAATCACGCTTGGCATCTTCTGTCTCCCCAGATACTGTCTCCTGGAGAAGCCCAGTAACAGGCTCCCTTTTCATCCAGCACCTGATAGAGCAGTTTCGAAACCACGCCTGTAACAGCTACTTACAGGAGATCTTCCGAAAGGTGAGGCTTTGTAGTTAACCGCGGTGTGCCAGCAGATGCCACCATGCCAATGGTCAGAAATACTGCTCAGAGCAGAGCTCGGCCGGGGCAGGCCATTGCTTGGGAGGCCCCTCGGGAGCAGGCTCTGTCAAAAAGGGGTCTGGTTTGGCCTGGAAAGTCGGCTGGATCTCTGGAGGCATCAGCACCGCGCCATGTGGTGGGCACGCAAGCGCCCGGTGCGTTGGCGCAGCGCGTGGCATCCCTCGTGCCGCCAGACACGTGCCTGGGGATGCCTCCTGACTCCCTGCGCCCTTCCCATGCTGGAAACGGAGCTGCTCTCATTTTTCCCCGCTGTCTCTCTCACCCCAGGTCCAAAATGCCTTTGGAAAATTCCCTCAGCAGTTGCCATCACAAGAACGGACTACGATGCTCAGGAAGTTCTACCTCTTCCCAGGCCACTGAGCTCCTGCCCACGGTGAGTCTCTTCACCTCGCGCCTTTGCGGCAGCCTTTTGTCTGTGCCCCAAACCTGGTACCCGGCCAGCGAGGAGGAGCGGGGAGAAATTCCCCACCGCTCCCGGACTCCAGACCTCGCGGCTCAGCCGGCATATCCAAAGGACTTGTGTGCTGGTAGCCGGAGCCGGGCAGTGGCCGGACTCCATCCCAGCTGGCCGTAGGAGAGACAGGCGCTCAAGGAACTTGTTTCAGTAGCCCGTGTCTCAGGAGTTTCTCGATCTAATGTTCTTCACAGGTGAAAAAATAATACATGGACAGCAAAAGTGTTTGAATTTGGGGTAACACAGCAGAAAGCTCAAGCTCAAGGTGAACGCAGCCCCGCTCCAGAGATGCGCCTCTTCAGAAAAGCGGAGAAGCCAAGAACAGCTCTGCAGAACCACAGTAAATCTCCAAACCAGCCGCTTGCGCCCCCTCTGCTAGGCAAACAGACCTGAAATAAAACAGTCCTTGCTCTCCTGTCCTCCCTTCCTTTTGTGGCCTCCGCACAACCCCAAACCGAGCAAACGCTTCCCAGGGAGCAGCAGAGCTCTGGAGCACCAAAAGCGAGGCCGGTTAATGTCTCTCTTCACTGTCCCCAGACAGAGCCCGTCCCCAGTTGCGACAGAGACGACCCGTCACCCCCAGCGCCACTTCCACCCCGTCTCTGGCTTTACCCATCGCCTGATAAAGGGATTCTCACAGCTGACAGCGCCGCTCCTCTGCCCTTAGTCCTTAGGGCTGGCAGTAGCTGCTCTTAGGTTGCCTTCTCGGGAGAGGCCGAGTAGGCGGGAGGCGAGGAATCGGAGGGAGCTCAGGGAGGAGGGGACGCCCGCCTTTGGGGCAGGCTGGGCAGGTGCGCTTGCTCCGGGGGGGGGGATTTCCATGCCTCCCCCTTGCAAGCTCACAGCGTCTCCCCCCGCTCCCCGATCCCCCCGCTCCCCCTGAGGGGGAGGAAGGACGCGACTCCCCCCTGGGAGCCAAGAAAGATCCTCAAACCTGCGTCTCATGTGCACGGCTCCCGCAGCTCGGCGCGTCACGGGCCCAGCCCAGTTGTCACCTCCCACCGCCCCCTTCCCCTGCCCACCACCGCCCTCCCTGTCCCCCACAGCCACATCCAAACCATTTTCCGCCTTGGCATGGATTCCGCTTTATTGCACCTTCTGCAAAGTCACAGCCAGATCCACAACCAGGGGGTCTGGCAGCAGGAAAACGAGGGGGTTCTCCTGCCCCCTCCTAGTGTCCGAGACGCTCCAGCGCAGGCAGGACAGGCCGTGTCACCGGGCCGGTGCCACCCCGCGTCCCTGGGAGGTGGCAGGAGAGCTCAGCGGGACGGAGGTGCCTCTCCGCTCCGGCTCCAGGCCACCCGGGGTGGGAGAAGGCCTGGCAGGCGGGATCGGGCTGCAAGGCGGGCAGCCGGTGCAGGCCGAGCCCCTTCTCACAGCGCCCCTCGTCACCGCCCGCAGCTCCTCAGGTCCCACACGGCGCTTGCAGAAACCCTGGTCCCCGGCGCTACGGCGGGGGCAGGAAATTGAGGACAGCAGTGATGAATTCTTCAAATTTATCCTGATGGACTATGTGGCCTGCACCTTGGATGTGCTGGATATCCGCCTTGGGAAAGAGGCGCTGGATCTCCGGGTAGTCTTTGGAGCTGCGGGACAAGGGAACACGCCACGGGAAGCGTGGTCAGGGTCCGCCCAGCTGCCTTCCCTCACCCTCCCCAGGCAGAGGGAAGTCCCAGGTCCAACCACATCCCCTTTTCCTGCTGGGAAAGCCCGGGGCTGCCCCCAGGTTCCCCCTCGCTCTCTGGTGCATTGCTGTCACCGGCTGCTGGAGGCACAGAGCTCGCTCCAGGATCTTCCCCATCTCGGGGGCTTCCTCCCACCCTGGAGAGCCGCAGAAGAGCGCAAGAGGTCAACCCGCAGACTTCGAACCGCTTCTCTCCGGTCCCACCTGATATAGGGCGAGTTGGATCCTCCCAGGAAGAGTGCAGGGCCAGGATAGGGCTTGTGGAAGACGGGGAAATTCATGATATCTGCCAAGTGGTGGGAAATAGCCTCCAGGTTCACCTGCCAGACGTAGCGGCCCTCCACCTCCACCAGGTTGGTGAGGAGGAACTGTCTCAGCTGCGGGAGCTGCCACAAAAGGGAAGCGGACACTCTTCCGTAAGAGCAACAAGCCCACAAGATGTCCTGGCTCCCTCTGTCCTCCCCTCCACCCTCTTCTGCCCGTCTCCCCATCGCCCCTGCCCCGGCAAGATGTCCCGGGAAAGAGTCCCGCTGGGACCGTGGCCCTAACGCCCTGTGCTCCGGTCCCAGGGGCAGGCTGGGAGTGGAAACCCCATCCAAGGAGTGGGATTTCCTACCTGGACTACGGGACGCAGCTGATCATCAGCCAGCTGGCGGGCTGCAGAGCGGGACAAACCATCCGGGATCTTCACCGACTTCATGGCAGAGATGTAGGCAGAGAATTCGGAGACGGGTGCGGTTGAGACGGGACTGATGTCTACAGAGATGAGGCGCTCCACCAGGTCTGGCTGGGGACACAACAGGGCAGATGGGTGCCAGCCAAGGTCTCCCCAGCGGCACCGGGCACAGGGCTCCGCTCCCACCCAGACTCCCTGGAGGCTTTTAGCTCCCTCCTGCCTCAGCGGAGAGCTCCACGTGCCCTTCCCCGAGTCCCTGTGTCTCGGCGAGGGAGATCTCTGAGCTCCCTTGCCATCGGTGCCGGAGGGATGGGGCAGAGCGTGGGCTTCAGAGACTCGCTCCTTGCTTACAGCTCTGAGCGGGACAGCACCCCAGACTGCCACGGAGAAAAGCCACCCCCCGTGGGGTGATGGGCATGGCTGGCACTGGTGAACGGCCCCCACGGGTGCCACCCCCCTTCCCACAGCCTCCCGCTGCCCCGGGCGCCCTGCGCCTGCCGACCCGCTGCAAGGCCAGCGTCATGGCGGTCTTGCCGCCCATGCTGTGTCCCAGCAGGATGCACTTGGCGATGCCCAGGCGGCTCAGGAGGTGCTGCACATCCAGGCTCATGGCTTCGTAGGTCATCAGCGGGCTGCTGGGGCTGCCGCCGTGGTTCCGGGCGTCCAGCGTCAGCACCTGCCTGGGCAGGGGCACCGTGTCTCGCCGGGCATCGCCCACCCGTCGCCCCCTTCCGTGGGGCGCCGCGGCCTGCTCCCCGCGCCCGGGGCCCCACCTGGCCGCTGCCGCGCCGCACCAGCGCCTTGGCCACCGTCTGGAAGTTGCCGCGGCTGCCGAAGAGCCCGTGGAGCAGCACCAGGGGCGGCCGGTCCCCGCGGGAGCCCAGCTCGGCGTGGGCCAGCGGCACGGCTCTGCGGGCGAGAGGGGCGCGTGGGGGCGGGGCAGGGGGCGGGGCGTGTGGGGGCGTGCCCGTGCGGGGGCGTGGCCAGAGGTGGGGTGGAGCCAAGGGCTGCCCTGCTGGCACGGAGGGTGGGGTGGCGGGGGGGCTTGGGGGCGGGGGCACGCTCGGGGGGCGGGGCCACGGCCAGGGGGCGGGGCCTGCGTACCGGTGCCCACAGGCGAGCCCGGCCCCTGGGGGCGGGGTTAACTCGGGGGGGCGTGGCCCAACCCTGAGTAACGGCCCCGCCCCTCCCCTCAGGACCCCCTCCCGCCGCCCCCGCCCCGCGCGCGGCCGGGCGCTTACGTCACCACGGAGCGGGCAGCGGCGGCGGCGGGCGGCGGGGGGGGGCGCGGCCGCCATGGCGGGGCGCGGGCGCCGGGCAACCGGCGGAGCATCATGGCGGCGGCGGCGGCGGCGGCGGCGGGCCGTGACGCAGTGCCGGCGGGAGGCCCCGCCCCTGCCGCGCTGCCGGCGCCGGCGGCGGGCGCCCCCTGGCGGCGGGAGGGCGCCCCTCCTCCTCCCGCCGGCTGTGGCCTGCCCGCGCCCTGCCCGCGCCCTGCCCGCGCCCTGCCCGCCGAGCCCCGCCGGGCCCGGCCGCCCTGCCCGTGCGCTGCCGGTCCTTATGGCGGCTGCCGGCGGAGCGAGGGGCAGCCGGGCGCGGTGGGGCCCGGGGCGGGGGGGGGCGAGCCGGGCAGGCCGCCTGCCTGCTCCTGCCTGCAGCTGCATCCAAGGCCAAGGGCAGCAAAACCGGCCGCCTGCCCGTAGGCAGCGCTTTCCCAAAAGCTGCTCCAGGCCCCTGAGCAGGCAGCGGGGCAGGCAGCTCCAGGGCAGGTTCAGGCAGCCCCAGTGCGGGTTCAGGCAGCCCCAGTGCGGGTTGAGGCAGCCCCAGGGCAGGTTCAGGCAGCCCCAGGGCAGGTTGCAGGCAGCCCCGGTGCAGGTTCAGGCAGCCCCGGCGCAGGTTCGGGCAGCCCCAGGGCAGGTTGCAGGCAGCTCCAGGGCAGGTTGAGGCAGCTCCAGTGCAGATTGAGGCAGCCCCAGAGCGGGTTCAGGCAGCCCCAGAGCGGGTTCAGGCAGCCCCAGAGCAGGTTCAGGCAGCCCCAGTGTGGGTTCAGGCAGCCCCAGGGCGGGTTCAGGCAGCCCCAGGGCAGGTTGCAGGCAGCTGGTGAGCTTGCTCGGCCCTGCTGCCTGCTCGGCCCTGCTGCCTGCTCGGCTGTGGGCAGCGCAGGATCTGGCCATGCACCTGCAGCGGCTCCTTCCCCCTTTGTCCCTGCCCGCTGGAGCGTGGCAGGGAAGGCGGGTGCCATGCCACGCCGTGCCGTGCCGATGGGCCGTGCCGAGGCGGCGGGAGCGGTTGTGCAAGGCGGCCTCGCCCCAGCTGCTGCTCTTGGGGTGGGGGGGAAGCGCCCCGTGTTCCCCTCCGCAGAGCCAGACTTTGGACCGCACAGGCAGGGAGTGCCGCTGCCGGATTTCGGCGGCTGCTCCGCTGCCTCCCACCCCGACGGCTGCCAGAAAGCTGCCCCGAACGGGCAGGGGGGCCACCGGCCCTCCCCGAGCAGAGACCCCCCCGGGCTGGCGGGGGGGAAGAGGGGCTGCGGTGTGAGACCCCCGTCCCCAGATCCGCTGCCGTAGCGGAGGGGGCTTGATTGCTCCTTAGGGGGGGGACGTTGCCCCGGTCCCCCCTCCCAGTACCCGGTGGGATCCTGCCCCCCCATTCCAAGGATACTGAGGCTACCAAAACAGGACACCTTTATTGACAAATGTAACCGATACAGACCACGCGTAACAGGGACAGACGGTGCCCGGCCGGTGGCGATGGGGGGGAACGCACTGGGGGGGGGGGCACCGTCCCCATCCCCGTCCCCATCCTGTCCCATCGGCGCGGGCAGGGCCACGCCGGGCGCCGCTTCTCCCGCCGACCCGAAACCGCCTCGTGTTCAACCGAAACTGTCTCTATTTACACAGCCCGGCCCTGACCCCGCGGCCGTCCCCGTCCCCTCCTTCGCACCCCCCTCCCCGTCCCTGACCCGGTGCCGTCGTCCCCAGTCCCCGTGGAGGGTGATGAGGGTCCCGGGGTGGGGGGGTGGGATGTCGGGGGGTGCCGGGGGGTTCTGGGGGGGCTCAGACATAGTTCCTCTTGTCATAGCTGGTGACGGCGGAGCGCGGGGCGGAGTAGGCCACCTTGCCGGTGGGGTACCTGTCGTCTTTGGGGGGGCAGGAGCAGCAGAGCAGGGCCCCCCCCAGCAGCAGGAGGGCGGAGGCCGCCCAGCCGACGTAGAGCGAGGTGCCCAGCTCCCGCTTCTGCGCGTCGAGCACCAGCGGGTTGTAGAAATCCCGGATGATGGTGTTGGCCGACCAGGAGACGGGGATGAGGGTCATGACGCCGGAGAGGATGAAGACGACGCCGGAGACGATGGTGATCTTGGCTTTGGTGCTCTCGTCCTCCACGCAGCGGGTGCACTGGGCGCCCACGATGGCCACCAGTAAACCCAGGACGGCCAAGACAATGGCCACCACCAGGAGGGCGCGGGCGGCTTGCAGGTCCTGCGGCAGGGCCAGCATGGAGTCGTAGACCTTGCACTGCATCTGCCCCGTGCTCTGCACCACGCAGTTCATCCACAGCCCTTCCCAGATGATCTGCGCCGTCACGATGTTGTTGCCGATGAAGGCCGTCACCCTCCACATGGGCAACGCGCAGCAGATGATGGTGCACAACCAACCCAGCACCGACAAGGCCACCCCGCCGATCTCCAGCCCCATCGACATGGTGGCCGGTTAGCTGCCGCGCTCCAGGCGATGGCGGAGAAGAACCCACAGACCGAAACCGTCGCCGTCACCCGTCGCCGCTCGCAGCCCTTGGGGGATCAGCTTACACCTGGGTGCACCTGCGCTTATAAGGGCTGGCGGGGCCGGCTCAAGTGCCCGCCCGGGGTGGGGTTTCGCTGCTGGACGCTCCTCTCCCGCTCCTCCGTCACCGTCACCCGTGTCCCACACCCTCCCCTTTGTTTGCAGAGATGGCGCCGGGTTACCGGAGAAGGGCGGGAGGGGGAGAGACGCCACCTGCCAAGGCCGTCCTCTGGGTTTCGGGGTGATGGATACCGGGCAGCACGGCCACCATGCTCGTTCGGAGCCACCGAACCCCCTTTGGGGACCTGGAAATCCCTCGGCTTCGCCATTCCCCCCCGCCCCGGAGGTGCCAGCGGGTCAGGGTTTGGTTTATTTCTGGAGCGTCTTATCAGCACTCACGTTTAACCGGGGTTTGGCAAGTGCCGGGCACCTTTGCATCGCCGTGCAAAGTGCAACCCCTTCGCCGTGCCGGGATGCTTGTTGTTTCGGCACCGCCGTCCCAGGGGACCCATGGGTGCTCCCTGCTCGGCAGGGTGGGAGCGGGAGGCGGGGGGGTGGGGGGAGACCCCCTGCCCGGCCCCCGTCCTGCTCCCACCCTGCGGGGCAGGGAGCGCCGGTGGGGATCCCCGACCAGATGACAAATATCTTTACTCATCCTGCTCAAATATTTTGGCCTTGAAGGAAACAGATAACGCACGTAACTGCCCCGGCAGCGTCTCCCTACCAACCCGAGCGAGCGAAGGGAAAAAAATAAACCAAGGCAGGTGCAGGCAGGCTGCCAGCGGTCACGCTCAGACCTGGCAGCGGCGGCTGTGGGGTGCATGTGTGTCCCCCATCAACCGCCCCCCAACTCTGCATGCTGGCGGCGGTGCCGGCATTTCCAGCTCCCCCCCCGCCCCAGGAATGTGGTCGCTGGCCCCCGCCGGACGGACGCAGGCTTGCTCCTGCCTGTTCCCTGCCTGCACTGAAATCTCCCCTACAACTTATTAACTACTCAAGAGCGCGGCGGGATGCTGGCAGCTGGCGCCGTGGAGGGAGCCCTCCCTGCTCGGGCACCCGAGGTCTGCGATGGGGGGAGCCCCGCGTCCGCCTGGCTGTACCCCACAGCACCCCAACACCCCATAGCTGGGGGGGTTGGCTTCGGATGCCCCACAGCGCCCCGAACCCCCGTATCTGGCTGGGTCGGCTTCTGCTGCCCTGCAGCCCCCTGAACCCCCGTAGCCAGCGGGGTCAGCCTCTAAACCTCATATCTGGCTGGGTCGGCTGTTGTCACCCCATGTCACCCCAGCACCCCGTATCCATCCGGGTTGGCCTCCGGCCCCTTGCAGCACCCTGTGTCTGAGCTCCACCACTCTGACACCCCAATACCCCGTATCCAGCCAGGTTAGCCTCTGCCAGCCCGTGGCATCCCCAAAATACCCTGTACCTGGCCGGGTGAGCTTCTGTCACCCCATGGCACCCCGATACCCCCTGTACCTGGCCGGGTGAGCTTCTGTCACCCCATGGCACCCCGATACCCCCTGTACCTGGCCGGGTGGGCTTCTGTCACCCCATGGCACCCCGATACCCCCTGTACCTGGCCGGGTGAGCTTCTGTCACCCCATGGCACCCCGATACCCCCTGTACCTGGCCAGGTGGGCTTCTGCCACCCCATTGTACCCTGATCACCCCGCCAAGGGCACCCCAAGCCCCCCACAGCCGGGGTTGGTGTCTGTGGGGGTACCCAGGGGTGACCCCGTATGTGCTGCTGAGGGGGAGCCCCTGCAAGCGGCACCCCAGGGCCTTGTGCCCTTGCCCCTGGGGGTGCTGGGGGTCCCGGCCCTTGGGGGCACTTTGGGGTGCCTGCGATGCCAGTGCTGCTGGCAGGTGATGGTGGGTACAGGGTGTGGCTGCTGGGGTGCTGCTGGCACGACACCGGCACCCCCAAACAGAGCGGGGTCCGGGCTGGTCGAGGGCCCCCCAGGTCCGCAGACAGGGGTGCCGGCAGCGCACACCTCAGGCAGGGCTGTGCCAGCGGCCCCGGGGTGCGGGTGCGCACAGGCGCACAAATGCACACACACACACGCACCCGCAAACTCACACCCCCTCTGCCGGTAGGGACACCCAGACATGCAGCTGCACAGACAGACAGACAGACAGACACATGCGCACAGACAGAGGCAAACAGGCACGCGACGGCATTGTGGGTGCCCACGGCACAGGCACGGCTGCAGATACACCAGCACGTGCACCCGCAGCGGCACAGACACACACGGCTGCAGGGGGACACCCCAGGCAGGGGTGGGGGGAAAGGGGGATACCCCAGGTAGGGGTGTGGGGCAGGGGACACCCCAGGCAGGGGTGGGGGGCAATGGGGACACCCCAGGTAGGGGTGTGGGGCAGGGGGACACCCCAGGCAGGGGTGGGGGGGCAATGGGGACACCCCAGGTAGGGGTGTGGGGCAGGGGGACACCCCAGGCAGGGGTGGGGGGAAAGGGGGATACCCCAGGTAGGGGTGTGGGGCAGGGGGACACCCCAGGTAGGACTATGGGGCAACGGGGATACCCCAGGTAGGGGTATGGGGCGGGGGGATACCCTCAGGTAGAGATGTGGGGCAGGGGAAGAGGGGATACCCCAGGCAGGTATGTGGGGCAGTGGGGATACCCCTGGGGTAGGGGCTACTGGGGCAGGGGTGGGGTGAGACAGGGCAGGCGGAGCGCCGCAGCCCCCAACCCTGCAATCAGAGCCCCACACGCCGCGTCCCCACGTCGTCACCCCAAATTGCCCAAAGTACAGGCTACGCACAGTGTCGCGCCGGCCCGGGGCAGCCGCTGCCGCCTGACTCACGACGGAGGAAGGGGCAAATCACCGGGGTTTCGGGGTGCCGGCTGCCGCCACGTGCTTCAGGATGCATTCTTGTGGCGAGCAAACCGGCTTGCCGGTGTTTACCGAAAACAGCCGAGCAGGGCCAGCGACCCTGCAAGTGTCCTGGGAGCATCCCCATCCCTCCTGCTGCTGCGTCCCCCACCCTGGTGAAGCCCCTCTGCTCTCCCCCCACAGCTGGGACGGGATGGGGAGCATCACCCACAGCAGGTCCCCCGGGATGGGGACAAGGTGGGGTGGGGCCACACGGAGCCACACAGGGACAGGTTTGCCCCCCCCGGTGACATGGTGACCCCAGACCGCAGTCACGGGAGCATTGCCCATTTGGTGGCCCGTGCTGCGGGAAAGACACTGCGCTGGTGGTGGGGGGGACACCCACCGCAGGCATCCCCCATCCCCACTGCGCACCCAGCACCCCGGGGGCGAGCAGGAGGTGACGGCAGAAACCACCCCGGGCACCGCGGGGCTGCGTCCCGCTCACGTTTGGGGTGTTCCCCCTCCTCTGCGGTCTCGGGAGTGACGGCACGTTTCCCCCCCGGGGGAGCTGGGCTGGGGCGGTAAATGCTGCCTCGGCTGCTTATATTTCAGGCGTGGGGCTGCTGGCTCTGCCCCGGCCAGGGCACACAGGCAGCCCATTGTTGAAGCCCCTTCGGCGACGACGGAGAGCAGGTAAGGCGGCTCTGAGCATCAATGGTAGCTCTGTCTGCCGGCGGGGCGGGGACGGAGCAGCCGGCAGCGTCGGCGCCCGGCCGGCACACAGGGAGCTGGGGGGCGGCGGGGGGCACGGTCCGGTGGGACGTGGCAGGGGGCTGGCGGCTCGCCCAGGGGATGCCGGGACGCCCGAAATCTCAGCATGCCCAGGGCATCCCCACCTCGACGGCTTCAGATCGGCTTCCCCAGGGCTTTGCCGCAGCATCCCGCTTCCTCCGAGCATCGCCCGCGGGGGGACCCCCATGGCACCGCTCGCATCCCCCTTCCTGAGCCGTGGCCGTCGTCTCCCCCATCCCTTTGACAACCACCTCGGCAGCACTTGGGCATATTTTCCCCCTTCAGAGCCGCTTGTTGCTCCGCAAATTGGGCTGGGCTTTTATTTTCGGAGTGACTTCGGGCCGAAGGTCCCATTTCTTGCAGCAGGTCTCGCTGAGCAGTGGCTGCGTCCCCCCGGGGACCCCGCAGCTCCCTGCGCACGGCTCCTCTCCTGCCGAGCCGATAAGACTTTGCTTTCCCATAGCGGGAAACAACCTGACTCTGCATATTTGAGCCGGTCAGGGGGGTTTTATGTTGGGCAAGGACTTTTTTTGGGAACATTCAGTCTCCAGCCTGCCAGTAACTAATCCCCAGCCACCGGCAGCTGGGCGGGAAGGCTGGCGGCCGTGCCTTGCTTGGTGGAGGTGAAGCCGGAGATCCCAGCGGATCGCTGCTTGCCGGCAAGTGTCACCCGCCTTTTCGGGACCTCGAGGTAGCCAGAGCGGCGAGTTTGTGCATGGGTGCTGGGGGATGAGGGGCTCTCGGCTCAGCAGCACGGGGCTGAGCCGGTGCTGGGTGTGTGCGTGAGGTGGGAATGTCACCCGTGTCCGGGGTGGGGATGTCCCCGAGCCCTTTGGCGGAGGGTTCGTGCCCCGAGCCCTCTCCCTGCGGGGTGTCCTCTGCCCTGTGCGAGGTCAGGGCGGCGCAGCCTCCTCTGTGCACCCGGCGGTGCCCGGCATCGCAGTGACACCGGGTTTAATGCCACCTCCGTGCCTGGGGATGGCCTCGCTGCCAGCCGTGGGGCTGCGACATGTCCCCATCCCGATGAATCGTCCCGATTGGCAGAGGGTGTTTCCCGAGACACGAAAGGCCGGGGGTTGATGTGCTGGGATGCGAGCTCTGCCCTCAGCAACCCCGTTAGAGTGTGGTGTAGCAGGGACTGGATGGGTCCAGCAAATCCTGCTGGATTCAGGGCAGGGCTCCCACACGCGGCTGGGTGCTGGGGCGGGTACCAGGTAGTGACAGCTCGGGATGGGACGAGCACTCCATTTTGGGGTGGAGGAGCTCTCTGCTCAGCGGGTAGGCTGTGGTCCCATCACGGCACGCCCCTGCGCCATGTCCCCTTGCAGGTGGCACTGGGACGAAGCTGGGGTTGAGGTCCTGCGGGATGCACCCGGGCGTGGGCAGCTGGGCCAGGGCTGTGGGGCTGGCGTCCGTGCGTGCCGAGGCGCTCGGCTCCACGCGCGTTGGGGACAGGGTGCTGCCCCAAGGGTCAGAGGTTGCTCCTCCGCTCCCCGCCGAGCCTGTGTCCGTCTGTCCTGCTGGCCAGCAGTGCCGGGGACACGGGGCTGGCTGTGCTGGCCGGCAGTGCACTGCTGGGGGACGTGGGGACGGGCACGGGGGCTGTTTCTGGGTGGCAGCCGCCAGTTTGAATGTATGTCACGTTCCGGCTTTAATTACAGTAATTGGCTGTCGGAGGGCCGTGCTGGCGCCTGCTCTGCCTCCGAGGGGGAGCGTGAGCGGCTCGGGCGTTTGATGCTCCATGCGTGGAGCAGTCCCTGTCCCCACCTTGCCATTTGTCCCCAGCCCGGAGGCACGGCCCCACCTGCCTGCGGGGACATGGCCCATGCGAGGCGCACGCACACATGGGCGCGTGCCTCTCTCCAACCCCAAATAATTTGGTGGTTACGGCAGCCGGCTGGGAAGTGAAAGCCACGCTCAGCCTCAGGCAGAGTCCGGCCCCGGCGGCGATGCCTCAGAGCCCTGCAGATGAAAGGGAGCCCTTGACCGCGAGGCTCCGGCCCACCCAGGGCATGCCGGTATGTGAGCAATGCGGGCACTCCGGCAGGACAGACGGACTGGGTGGCTCCTCCGGCACAGGTTGGGCAGGCAGGATCCTGGCTCGTCCCTGCGGGTCAGGGTCTGCAGCGAGACCCGAGTCCCCAAGTGCCTGGGCTCTGCCCTGCCCGCTCCTGCCGCACCGGGCACCGGCGCCCCCAGCCCAGGCGCTGCTGGCGTCCTCATGGCACCACGGTGCCTGGAGCACCCGGCTCATCCCACCGCGTTAGGGCGCGATGCCCGGGGACATCCCGGCGCGGGCAGCGACAGCTCTAGAGCCCATCACACCAAAATATTAGCACAAGTGATTGGATCGTATCGGTAACCCCAGCGTTTGGAAAAACTAAGATTATCTCAGGCCCTGTTATCTTTTTCAGAGGCCCGGGATTAAGCCAGGGTGGGGGAATGGTGCAGTGTCCATCTGTCCGTCTTTGCGGTCGGTCTGGCCTCATGCTGTGCCTGTGTGGATGCGGGACTTTGGAGGGAAGGCGGAGGGGATGTGTGCAGGGGCTCGTGGATCAAAGGAGGAGAGGTCAGGCAGCGCCCGAAGCATTGGCATCAGTGTTGGCATCGGCAGAGCGTGGCCAGCGGGTACGGCTGGTTGTGCCAAAATGCTGCCAGCCCCACATGGCCCTGCCAGCCCCTCTGCCCTGCCTGCGCCTGGCACCCCGGTCCCCACTGGGGCAGTGCTGGCACTGGGCCACCTCGAGGCCACCTCTGCCCACCGCAGCCCGGACCCACTGAGCCTGGCCGGCAGTGCAGGCAGCACAGGCAGCGCAGGCAGCGCAGGCAGCGCAGGCAGCAGGACATCGGTAGGGCTGGGACCGAGGGCTGCCGTGTGAACGCCGGCTCAGCGGTGGAGCACAAGGTGGGGTGGGTTTTGGGGTCTGCCCCCCCCTTGCCCCAGGCAGCGCCGTCTCTCCTCCATGGGGAGCCGGCAGCCGCTCCAACCGGTTTGTGGGTCTGGGTGGTGACACCTCCTGCCCGAGGCCTGATGGAGGGCTGGGAAGAGCTGGTATGGATGCCAAGGAACAAACAAGAGCCGCTTGTGTCCTGCTGGGCACGGAGCCCGGCAGCGGGGCAGGGACGGCATGCTGCTCCCCGGCACAGGGCCATGGGGGGCCGGAGGCTGGACCGCTGCCGGAGCAGCCGCCCCATGAGCTGGGGGGAAACTGAGGCACGAAAGCATGGAGGGACCCCATCCAAGTGATGGAGCAGGAGGCACTGGTGGCGACAGCAGAGACATCCCGATGGCTGGACACTGGCTTTTCCCCTTTGGCATCCCAGGCTGAGCCCTGGCGGCTGCCCTTGGCATCTCCTGCCTGCCCACGGGCAGCAGTGGGGCACACTGCTGCGCCTGGGTGGCCTGATCCCGGTCCCCTGCGTTCTCCTCCATGGGAGCAGCCAGGATATTAAGTGTCATCGCTGCGGGGAGAAATGCAAGCGGAGGAATCCCGGGAAACTGGTTTTACCCCTCCATCCGGTGCCGGCGGCAGGACGGCGGCGGCGGCCGGCGCTCCTCCCTCAGCAAAGGCATATAATGCCTGCCATGGTCCTGGCAGCCGGCACTGCGTTGCGGGAGGAGGGCAGGGGTGCAGGCAGCGAACGATGGCCTCCATGGGACTACAGGTGCTGGGCATTGCCCTCTCCGTCATCGGCTGGTTGGCCTCCATCCTCTGCTGCGCGTTGCCCATGTGGCGGGAGACGGCCTTCGTTGGCAACAACATCGTGGTGGCCCAGATCATCTGGGAAGGGCTGTGGATGAACTGCGTGGTGCAGAGCACGGGGCAGATACAGTGCAAGGTCTACGACTCCATGCTGGCCCTGCCGCAAGACCTGCAAGCCGCCCGCGCCATGGTGGTGGTAGCCATCGTCTTGGCCATCCTGGGTACCCTGCTCGCCGTTGCCGGCGGCAAGTGCACCAACTGTGTGGAGGACGACACTGCCAAAGCCAAGGTCATGATCCTCTCCGGCATCATCTTCATCGTCGCTGGCATCCTCATCCTCATCCCCATCTCTTGGTCGGCCAACACCATCATCCGGGACTTCTACAACCCGCTGGTCACCGACTCCCAGAAGCGGGACCTGGGGTCATCCCTCTACGTGGGCTGGGCGGCCTCCACCCTCCTGCTGCTGGGGGGGGGGATCCTCTGCTGCACCTGCCCCCCCCGGGGCGAGAAGCCCTACTCTGCCAAGTTTACGGCTGCTCGCTCGCTTCCAGCCAGCAACTACGTCTAGGAGCCGCTGCGCCCACCTGGACGCCCCCCAGCCTCACCGGGGAGCCGGGACCTCCTGGGGCACCCCTGGCCCATGGACCCCCCCCGGCCGGGCTGGGGGCTGGCTGGGTGCCGGGGCGGGGAGGGCCAGGTGCCAGGGCAGGGAGGGCAGACAGAGCTGCCTTTGTTCACCGGGGGATTGAAGCTGGTTCTTTAATCTCGGTTGAGACGGGGAACAGGGAGATCCTGTCCTGGCTGCCCGCCCCGGCGGGGGTCCCGCTCCCCCCGGAGCACCCAGCTGCGGCATCTTCTCCGCAACACCACCCGTCCCCCCCGCCCCGGAGCATCTCCTGGCTCCTGGTATCGGGGTGTGCGGTGCGGTGATGCAGCTCCTGGGGACCCGTCCCGCGGGCGGCACAGGGCTCTCACCCAGTAAAATCCCCCAGGACGCGTCCCTCGGGGTGGGTGGCGGTGCCGGTGGGGACAGCGAACCCGTCCCACGTGGCCATGGGGATGCAGTGGCTCTGCAGACCCTGGCAGGGTCTTGAGGGGCGGCGGGGGCTCTCACCTGCCGATACCCTG
This sequence comes from Platalea leucorodia, assembly GCF_965183815.1. Lineage (NCBI taxonomy): Eukaryota > Metazoa > Chordata > Aves > Pelecaniformes > Threskiornithidae > Platalea > Platalea leucorodia. Next base: position 1,451,234 of record NC_138838.1, read on the forward strand.
AATTTTGACTTTGACCTACTTTTGGGGCTCGGAGCGGCTCTACAGATGTGTGATTTCTCGCGGCAGCTCCCCGGGGCGGGGGCATCATTATCCTGGGAGTGGGAAGGCAGCGGCCGGGCTGGGAGAACCGGTCGGAGAGGTGGGAGCGGAGCGGGGCTGTGCACCTGCATGGAGGGGGATGGCTCCCAAACCCAACCCTGTCCCATGGGGTGCATCCAACCCCATGGCCCCCCTCGGCATCCCCCCCCCAGCTGTGCTGCCGTCTGTCCCCACGTCGCAGCCTTCCCACATTAAACGGCAGCTGCTCAGACCCTGCTGTGCTTCGTTTTCTTTGCCCTCTCCAACACCCACCTCGGTGGCGGGACAGCCCGGTGCTCCTGTGCCGCGGACCCCCATCCCCCTGAGATCCCCCAAATCTGCTCTCCAGACCCTCCCGCGATCCCAGCCACCCCCTAACCCCTGCTCCAGCCCTGGCATCACCCACCGCTCCCCTCCCCAGGCCACCCGGGGCCCCTGCTCCCAGGGGGGGTGGCAACGGGTGCCTCTGTGGCACGGTAACTTGGCGGCGCTGGACGTGGTGTCGGGGCTGCCCACGCCTGTCCTGGTACGATCTTCCCACCTGAGCAGGAAGAAGGTGGCGGGCGCCGGCGAGGGCGGGTCGGGGCGCGCTGGCCCTGGGGCCACTCGACAGCCCCGGCTGGGAGCACCCCGGGGCCGGCGTGGGCAACGCCAGGTGTTTTGCCTATCTCTCTTCCGGCATGGCAAGCCGCGCCGGGGCGCAGCCGGCGCTACACCGGCTTGGGAATGCTCTTCCCTTGTGCCTCGGGGTGCACAGGGACTATGGGTGACGCTGGCTGCCTGGCAAAGACGAGGCTGTTGGTGTCTTTTCTGGGGGCTTGAGGGTTCCCAGCTCCCTTCCCTGGGAGCAGGAATGTTGGAAAACGCTCCCGCGGCTCCATGGTGCAGGTGGCCAGGTGGAAATGCGAGCATGATGCTCTCTGGTGAACAGCCCTGCCAGGACCCACAGGGCCACCGCTCGTCCCCGCAGCGGGCAGTCTTGTTCCCCGTTTGCGTGTCTCTGACGGTCCAGGTCCCACTGGCTGGGGAAGGGTGCCCGGGATGGCTTCCCATCATCCTGGCCCCCTGACCTCCCGGGAGGCTGATCTCCCTTTCTCTGGGAGAGAGGGACTTTATTTTTGGCCCAAAGGGGCTTTCATGGACCAGGGGAGGCAAAGTCCCAGCAGCGGGCGTCCATCAGGATGCCAAGGGATGAAAGGTGCTGGGGAAGGAGTGGGGATGCAATGGGGGAGGAGAGGCCAGAGAAACCGAAACCGGGACTGGAGAAACCACGGTGAAACTTCCTGCACAGCCGATACTCCGCCGCCGCTCAGGGCTCATAAAAACTCAGCTGGTCCCGGCTGCCGAGTGTGGGTGCCAGCACCCATGGGTGCACTCTGCCCCATGGTGGCACAGAGGCTCCGCTCCACGTGGGGCTGAGCAGTGATTTGGGCTGAGCCTGGGGCCACGGTGGCCGTGCGTGACCGTGGTGGAGCTCTCGGCATGTCACCCCATACCGGCCACCCCTCTTACAGGGGTGATGCCTGCAGTGACCCCGGGCTCCATAGCCCCTCGCCGGGGGCTTGCCGTCTCAATGCTGCTCCCGGTGCGAAGGAAGCGTGGGTATCACCGAAAACGCTGAGCACCACAGCCAGGATCGGAGGCAGACCTGAGCTATGACCCATTTCCAGCACCCCAGAGGGGAAATCCCAGGTCCAAAGGGTGCTGCAGGGCGGCTGCCGAGGGCAAAGCAAAACCTGCCCTTGAACGGCGAGCAGCCAGTGCTGCGGTGAGGGCAGGGGGCTGCCTCGCCTGCCCGTGCCTGCCGGTGCGATGCTCGTGGCCGGGGAGGGCAGGGAGGCTGAGGCACCAGCCATGGAGCAGGGCACGGGGCGGGTGCTGTGGGGAGGCTGCCACGGCAGGACGTGGGGTGAGCGTGGGGGCGGTGGGGGGTCTGCGCTTTGGAGCGTGCCAGGATGGGCACAGCGAGCCCCTCATCCTGCTCCCCGAAAGCCGTCCCCTCCCTAACACTTGCCAAGCTGGGGCGATGGCAGAGGGCTGCCCTGTGCCGTGGGGACACAGTAGGTGCTAACGTGACACACGGGGGCTCCCGCGCCTCGGCCTCGTCGGGACCTGGGGGCTCTGTACCACGCGTGTCCCCATATTGACCTGCAGCAATGTCCCATGCCAAAGGTGTCCCCATGCTGGTCTGCATCAATGCTCCATGCCACACATGTCCCCATGCTGGCCTGCAGCCTTTCCCACCCAGATGGGGAACAGGACGCACCCAGCATGAAGCCCATGCTTTTCAGAAAGCCCCCTGGCTCGGGGCCGTGTCCGTGATGGCTGTGCCCTGTCCCCACAGGTGCTGTCAATGGCGACGATGACGATGCAGCTGAGCGGGCTGATGCTGGCTGTGCTGGGCTGGCTGGGCTCCATCCTCACCTGTGCGCTGCCCATGTGGAAGGTGACAGCCTTCATCGGCTCCAACATCGTGGTGGCCCAGGTCTTCTGGGAAGGGCTGTGGATGAACTGCGTGTACGAGAGCACGGGGCAGATGCAGTGCAAGGCCTACGACTCCCTGCTGGAGCTCACCTCCGATCTGCAAGTGGCTCGCGCCTTGGTGGTGGCCTCCATCTTCGTGGCCTTCTTCGCCTTCCTCACCGCCGTCTCGGGGGCGGACTGCACCCGCTGCGTGGATGACCAGAGCACCAAGACCAGGATCTCCGTCGTGGCAGGTGCCATCTTCATCCTGGCCAGCATCATGCTGCTCATCCCTGTCTCCTGGTCTGCTAACAGCATCGTCAGCAACTTCTACAACCCCATGGTGCCTGAGGCCCTCAAGAGAGAGCTGGGGGCTGCCCTCTACATCGGCTGGGCCTCCAGTGCCCTCCAGCTTTTTGGTGGGGGCATCCTGTGCTGCTCGGGACCCCCATCCCAGCAGGACCACTACCCCAAGAAGTACAGAGCGGTGACAACCTGCAGCCCGATGAGCTACCCCATGAAAGACTACGTGTGAGCCACCGCGCCCGGCTGCCAGCCCAAGGGAGAGCACCGCCGTCCCCGTCCTGCCTCCACGCGCCACCCCCCCTGCCCACGCGCTGCCTCCTCCTGCCCGTCCCCACGCGCCCCGGCACGGTCCCCCCGTGCGTCCCCTTCCCCGGCGCGCAGAGACTGCGCTCGCGGTGGACTATAAACACCGTGGTGCCACCGAAGCTGCCTGGGCTCATTGCGAAGCGGCGCGCCGGGGGGAGGACGGTGACGTGTCCCGTGGGTGTCGCGCCCTGCCAGCCTGCTGCCAGCTCGGGGGCCGCTGCCCCAGTGCCTGGCGTGTCCCCAGGAGGACGCGGCGGTAGCCAGCCAGGGCGCTCCCTGCACATCCCCCAGCAGGGAAACTGAGGCAGGGAGAAGGTGCTGAGAGCCAAGAGGGGCACGGGGGGACACCAGGCTCCCAGACCTTGGTCCTTTGAGCCCCAAGAGACTGGGAGGGGACCCCAGAGAAAAGCCAAATCCCCCCTCCCCAGGTCCTGGCCACCCTCCCCTGCCCACCCCAGAGGGTCTGCAGCCCCACTGCTGCGGGAGCAAGGCACGGCAGGCAGGCAGCGGAGGCAGGGCATTTATTCAACAGCCAAGTGCAGGGATGGGGCCAGCCATGACCCCCAGCTGCCCAGGGGACAACGCTGGGGACAAACAGGGGGAGAGGGGAGCAGTGCAGCTACCCACAATGGGCACAGGGCCCCCAAGGCCTGGGGGGGGGCAATGCGGAGGGGTGACAGGAGCCACGGGAAGGGCGAGCGTGGGAGATGCGGGATGCCCGGGTTGGGGATGGGGACAGAGACAGCCACCGCCTCCCGCTGGGAAGAGCTCCTGAGGGGAAGGAAGCGGCCTGTGTCCCGGGGCCATGGGAACGGGATGAGCAGGAACAGGTCTGGCAGAAAAGAAAAGTAAAAAAGGAAATATCCCAGCAAGAGATTTGGGTAAAAACCTTCCCAAGGGAGCAGCGGAGGAGGAGGGGTGGAGGCAGCAGGGCCAGGGGCTGGGGAACAGGCTGGGCAGGCGATGCCGGGCGGCTCCTGGGTGGGGAGCAGCCACTGGCTCCTGAAGTCCCTTCCAGCCTCATTTCCCACCCAGACCATTAACTACAAAGCTGTAGGGAAATGAGAGACTTAAGCAGCTGTTGGGGGATGAAAGGCCAATGTGGCGCTTGGAAAGCTGGGTGTCCTGTCGCCATAGCTGCTCCTGGTTGGGATGCGGAGGTCTCCTGCACCTCAGGGTGCGCTGGGTTAACTCCTGGGGAGGATGAGGATGGGGGGACCGCAGGAGGTGGCAACGGGGACCCACCTCCAATGGTCCCCAGGTAAAGACCATGGGGGTCTGGGGTGGGGAAACAAAGAAGGAGTCAGATTTTGACCATGAGGGCTGAGAGGTGGGCATGGCAGGGAGAAGACATCCCAGACAGGAGATGGCTCTGAACAGCCAGGTGGGTCTGCCAGATGTCACAGCGAGGGCTGAGGTGTCGGGGACAGTACCTGAATGTCAGAGGTAATGGCAGTGCCCAGGAGACCCCGGTGACACCAGGAGACCCTCCCCACGCTGAGGAGCAGGCAAGGTCGCCAGGGCCCAGACCGCAGGGGGGAAGGAGCTGGGGAAGGGAATGGGGATGCTCCCCAAAAACGTCACCCCCCAGCAGCCGCCCTGCTCCAGGAGGGGGTCGTTGGGTTGGGTTTTACAAGGGGCCAAGTGCTCACCGTCCCCCTCCCCAGAGCCCCGTTGGCTCTCAGCCCTCCTCGAGGGGGGGCACGGGGCATTTCCGATAGATGTAGACCACCCCGGAGATGTAGCCGGTGCCCTGGGTGCTCTCCTCCTCGGAGGTGGCCCTCTCCCAGCGCTCCACCTCCTGGGCCAGCACCTTCTGCCAGGCTCCCTGCCTCTCCAGCCTCTCCAGCGTTGCCTCCAGCTCCGCCTTGTACCGCAGGTTCGAGGGGTTGCTCCTCGTTGTCAGGCAGAGGAAACCTCCTGCCGGGAGAGGGGACGGGTGACGGTGATGCCGGGTGTCCCCCGATGGGGACGGCATCCCCTCAGGAAGGTGAGGGGTAAGGGGAGGCAGTGAGACCCTGCTGGGCGTCATCCAGCAGGCCAGCGGGCAGGGGACAGGCAGGACAGGAGGCCAGCGGGCAGGGGACGGGCAGGCCAATGGGCAGGGGACAGGCAGGACAGGAGGCCAGCAGGCAGGGGACGGGCAGGTGGTAACACCTGAGCATAGGCACTGGGAGTGCCACCTCCTGCCACGTCCCCCTGCCTGAACCCTGCCTGCAGGCAGGGCCAGGGACCTGGGTGCCACCGCACGTCCCTGCCTGTACCTGGCAGCGGGGACAAGGCCACGTCCTGGCCGTGCCGTGGGGCCAGCACCCAGCCGGGGACCCACGTCCGCCGGGACCCGGTGTCCCCGTCCTGCCACCCCGGGGGTCCCGCCGGCGAGGGGACAGCGGGGGACACCCCCTCACCCGGTTTGGTGACGCGGAGCAGCTCCGGCACGGCCGCGCTCGGCACCTGCCCCTCGCCCAGGGCCCCCACCACCGTCACGGCGTCGTAGTGCTCTGCGGGGACACGCGTGGCATCACCGGGGGGGACCCCCGGGGCAGCGGCCCCCCGGCCCCGGCCCGTTACCTGCGGGGGCGGGCAGCGGCTCCGGGCCCAGGACGCACCGCTGCAGCTGCCGGTAGAGGCCGGTGCTCCGGGCCCGCTCCAGCATCCCCGCGCTGCCGTCCACGCCGTGCAGGCAGCGGAAGCCGCGGCGGTGGAGCTGCGGGGACAGACGGACAGACGGACCCAGGGCACCCTTACCTCCCCGCCCCGTCCCCCCCCGCGCCCCCGTCCCGCCCGGTACCTCCCGCGCTACGAGCCCGGTGCCGCAGGCCACGTCCAGCAGCCGCGCTCCGGCGGGGGGCGCGGGGAAGGCGAAGGCGAGCGAAGCGGCGGCCAGGTGCGGTGCCCGGTACTCCAGAGCCTCCACATCCTGCGGGGACGCGGCGGTCAGCGGCGCCGGAACGGCCACGGCCCCGGCCCCGGCCCCGGCCCCGGTCCCGGTCCCCCCGGGTCCCCCCCCGGTACCTGCTCGTAGCGGGCGGCCCAGCCGTCGTACAGCCGCAGGCGCTGGGGCAGCGCCCCGCCGCCGTGCACCGCCGCCACCCGCTCCCGCACCCCCGCCGGCAGCCGCATCCCCCGCCGCGCCGCCCGGCCACGCCCCCCCGCGTCCCATTGGCTTCGTGCCCCCGCCCCGGATCCGCCCCCCAGCGTCCCATTGGCTCCGTGCCCCGGCCCCGGATCCGCCCCCCAGCGTCCCATTGGCTCCGTGCCCCGGCCCCGGATCCGCCCCCCCAGCGTCCCATTGGCTCCGTGCCCCGGCCCCGGATCCGCCCCCCAGCGTCCCATTGGCTCCGTGCCCCGGCCCCGGATCCGCCCCCCCAGCGTCCCATTGGCTCCGTGCCCCCGCCCTGGATACGCCCCCCAGCGTCCCATTGGCCGCCGTCTCCGTCCCGCTCCGTTAGGGAGAACGGCGAGGCGGGCGCGACCAAGTGCGCCGGGGGCGGGGGGGGGGGGGGAAGGACCAAGTGGGCCGGGTGTGACCAAGTGCACCGGGGGAGGGGGGCCACCAAGTGCCCCAAGGGGCCACCAAGTGTCCCGAGGGGGTGGCACCAAGTGTCCCGGCAGGGGTGACCAAGTGTGCTAGCGGGGTGACCCCAGCGCCCTCGGGGGGTGACCAAGTGTCCAGGGACGGTGACACCAAGTGCCCACGGAGGTGACACCAGGCGCCCTGGCAGAGCCGGCGCCGAGCGCCCCGGGGCCACCGCTCGCCCCCTGCAGCGTCCCCAGGCCCCGTCCCCCCCCCGCTGCCGCTCTGTCCCCCGTGGGCTCAGTCCCTGGCCTCCCTGCTGGCCCACGCACGGGGCGGCCGCCTCCGCCCGGCCCCTCCTCCCGCCCCGCAGCCCCCGGTGCTGCGCGGTCCCCGCCGCGCCCGCACCCGCTGCATCTCCCGCCAGCGCCGAGCGAGCGGCGGCCGCGCTCCTCCGCCGCCCCCGGCACCCATCCCGTCCCACTGCCCGCACCCATCCCGTCCCGTCCCATCCCATCCCATCCCATCCCATCCCATCCCATCCCATCCCATCCCCCGCACCCATCCCGTCCCACCGCCCGCACCTATTGCATCCCATCACCCACACCCATCCCGTCCCATCACCTGCACCCATCCCATCCCACCGCCCGCACCCATTGCATCCCATCACCTGCACCCATCCCGTCCCATCACCTGCACCCATCCCATCCCACTGGCTGCACCCATCCCGTCCCACTGCCCACACCCATCCCACCCCGTCCCACCGCCCATAAAGGTGACGTCCTGACGCTGAGCAGCTCTCCCGGCCCCCCGGGGAACGGGGGCACCCACCGCCAGGCAAGGTCCTTTGCGTCCTCACGTGTCCACCCACCTCCAGCTGCCCAACCAGCCCCGTGGGGCGGTCGTTCCGTGCTGCCCATGTGTCGCAGCAGGCAGCGCTTGGGGACAGAGGACAGGAGCGTGGCTGTGAAGGAGGCAGAACGTCTTGGTTGTATCAGATTTGGGTTTTGCTGACGGGAAGCAGGACAAGAAACGTCACTGAATGCCAACGTGATGCACAAGGAGGGGGTATGGTGCCTTCTCCCTTGGTCCAGCTGCCCAGCATTTGTAATGTGCCATAGCCAGCTGATTAACGAGAGACGTTCGTTAGCTCTTCTGGAGGTGCTCTCCATGGGAGGTCGCACCCTCGTTGCTTGGTGCGCCTCCACTGCGTTGGGAGTGACTCTTCTGCTAAACCAACCTCTGATGTTCGTCGGGGAGGACGTGGGACAAGCTTGTGGGACCCCCTCGACTCTCGTGACCCATCGCTTGGCTTCTGGCTTTTTCCAGGAGCGAACCACACAAATCCAGCTGCTAATTAACGATGGAAGCAAAACGAGGGTGCTCTGAAGGAGCCGGTGGCTGCCCCGAGGCCACGCTTGTGGCTCTCGGCACCTCCTGCTCGGCAGCTCGGGCAGCCTGATGATGCTCCTCCGTTGTCCCCCCGTCCTCCTGGCCACCGCTCCGGACGGGGCTGCTTCGCCTCCGTCCAGCTGCTCCGGGAGCCCCGTGGGGACCTGCCCACGGTCACGCGTGGGGCTGGCCCTGCCCCTCGGCCGGGCAGTGCTGGCCGGGGACCTCGAGAGGGAGCCCTCCGCCCGCGCTCGGCCACCGCCGGCGTGGCACTGCCCCGGGACCCCGGGGGGACCCCCGGCGACACCCCCGGAGCCTCCCTCGGCGGGCGGCAGAGGGACGCGTGGGGCTGCGGCTCTTCCCACCCATGCCAAGGACACACGGACGGCTCCCGGACGGGGTCCGCGGGGGGCTGCGGCCCTGCGACACCTCCTGCAGCTGCCACAGGCACTTTGGCCCCTCTGCAGCTGCCAACACGGGTCCAATCCTGCCCCCGAGCTCTGCACCTCCTTCCCCGGCACTGCGGTGACGACGGCTTTGTGGCTGGGCCTCTAATAGTGGCTTTCACACTCCCAGCATGGTTTCCACCAGTAATTGAAGTCTGACCTTCATTTACAAGATAAACCAGAGGCAGGGGACGCCGCCAGCATCCCCCTGCCCTGGCTCCACTGCCCTCCGGGCCGCAGCAAGGTCGTGCCTTCCCTGAGCCTTGACCCTCATGGATCCAGTCCCAAATTAGCCGATGCTTTTCCAAACATTGCCTTCCTGGGGCTGGCTCGCTCTGCCGTGCCGCGCACAGCTGTGCAAACAGCTTCGCCCGGCGTCACAGCGGCTTTGGGCTGGCTTGGACCCAGCACCGACCAGCCGGGGTTTGGACCGGACCCGCTGCCAACGTCGGAGGACCCAGGCTGTCCCCCGAGGATGCACGGCAGGACAGTGGGGACCCCTGCAAGGGGTGGCAGCAGATTGTGGCAGGTTGGAGCTTCCCCGTGCCCGGTGCCGGTGCTGAGGCTGGACTTTGTCCCAGCACGTGGCCTGGCGCTGGAGGGCTCCCACTCGGGCACGTGCTGTCCTGCTGCCACGGTGCAGTTCCTTGGGGTGCTGTCCTTGTCCCCTGCCTGGGCACAGGGGGTCTGGCTGTGCCCTGGCTGTGCCGGCTGCATGGGGTGCATCGCCCTGTCCTGCTGGGACCCCGGAGCTGGGGCTGGGCCAGCTCAGTGCCACCGCCGCAGTGGGGTGTCCCCATCAGCCCTCAGCGGGGAGGCTGGGGGATGCGTGTCCCCGAGGCAGGGGCTTGGCTGGCCGCCCCGAGCCCACAGACCTCCGGCATGACCTCGCCTGCCCTCCCTCACCAAGAGGGAGGTGCAGGGGTGGAAGGGCAGCTTAGATGGGTCCGTTGCCCTTGAACCTGCCACTGAGCTGGGACAGGTGATAGGAAAGACCAAGTCTGAGCTGGGTTTGGATCCCCTGCAGGGCCAGGCATCTCCAGGCTGCGCTCTTCCAGTTCTAGCAATGTCCTCTGCTCCTAACCTGCCTGCAGGTCCCACATCCGAGCCGGTCCTGGACCAGGGTGACATGTGTGGTGGCAGCTGATGCACCGGGCAGGTGGGCCTGCATTTCCAAAGGCCAGTACAGGGCATCCCTGGCATGGCCTTGGCCCTCAGGGTGGGACTAACGCTGTCACCTGGACAAACTGATCCTGGAGGGAAGTCACTAACCCTCTCCAATGGGATGGAGCTGTGGGGTGCCTGGTGCCACGGCTGCACATGCCCCAGAGGCTTGCTCGGTTGCCCATCAGGCTGTGCATAAGCCCAGTGGCATCAATTAGCAACGGACAGATGGTCCCCGGCAAGAGCACAGAGGAAGGTGTGTGCATGAGGCTTGTGCTCTTGTGGGCACCCTGAGAGGTCCAGGTGGTTTGAGACGCTGAGAGCTTGAGGCTGGTGGGACCCGCATGGTGGTTTGGGCCCGGGGATGGCAAAGGACCACTGCAGCGGTCAGACACATGTCCCTGTGTCCCAGGCCATCAGCAGCCACAATGGCTGTGCTCGTGGGGTGAGGGCTGGGACGCGGGCTGGAGGCTGCAGCAAGCACCCCTGTTAGTGCCCTGCGTGTCCTGCTCCGAGCGACTCCCGCCGGCATCGGCTGTTGGGAGCTCACAGGAGCTGCAGGCACGCCAGCCTGAGCCCAGCCCAGGGCTGCCTTGACACCCACCTCTATCTCCAGTTTATGGAGCAATCAAACCCCTTCAGCTTGTACTTTGCCAGCCCTCCCAGGTGCCTCCCCTCTCCTTCCCCTGCCCCAGCACTACAGCCTGGTGCATCGCCCTGCCCCAGAGGTGCTCTGCCCCACGCAGAGCACCCCGTGGGATAGGGGCCCTTCAGGTCCTGGGTACCACGATGGCCAAAAGACCCCCCCAGAGCAGCACGATGCTGCCTTCAGCAGCAGCTGAGAGTCCAGCTTCTCCATGTAGCCTTCAGACATGACGAACAGGCAGGAAGGATGTTCTGCAGGGGCTGGGGCACGCTGCGTGGGCTGCGTGGGCTGCGTGGGCTGCGTGGGTGGCTCTGTGCTGCGTGGGGGTTTGCACATGCTTCTCTGGTCCCAAATATTCGCGCTCATGGGTGCTCAGAGCCTGGCACTTGGGTGTTTTCCAGCCCCTAGGTTGAGCCATCGGGTGGACGTGTTCCCTGGGGCTGGGCAGGGGGACAGATGCTTGATGGTGCCAGCTGGGGACTTGGCAGCTTCTGGCCCAGGGGACTTTGGTGACAGTCACCATGGTCTCCGTGACTGTCACCTAAGGGTGTCAGGGTCGTGGGCTGCATGTTTCATCTCTGTACCCCCTCCCTTCTCCACCTCCTTGGTGGTGCGGGGAGGATGCCAGAGACAGGGAATGTCCTCAGGGCATCCCAAGGCAGCGCAGCTCTGGGAAGGGACCCCTGATGGCACTCTGAGCTGCACATCCCATGGGGCACTTGAGCCCCAAATGACGCAGGACGTGCCCTGCTGAAGGGCTCTGTGGCTCGCCCCATGGTGCAGAGTTGGGCCACGAGCAGGGCAGGGCAGGAACACCCCATGGGGTGCCAGGCAGGTGGGACCTGGAGAGCCCCTGTGGGGAGGCAGAGGCAGGAGGGAGCATGTCCCTGCGGCCGAAGAGGCAGCAGACAGCAGGACAGATGGGGTGGCCGGTGGGGTGTCACACACCAGCGCTGCCATGGGCTGGGATGGCTCTGCACTTGCATGCTTGGAGGACGCAGCCTTTTCCTTTCCCAGCGTCCAAATGTGGCCGGAGTCCATCAGCCCCTGAACTGTCCAGTCCTTCCCTAAAACCCAGCCCTCTTGTGTCCAGGGACAAGTGGATTTTGCCCCCTAACACACACCACTCAGCACCACGAGCACCCCCGGATCGCCGGGCTCTTGCTTGGCTTCTCAGTTTGTAAATCCAAGCATTGCTGTGATGGATGACGGCCAGGGCTGCTGTCACTAAACCATCCGCACCGGCCCCTAACGCCTGCATGGCTCACGACCAGGTAGCAAGAAGAGGCTGAGATATAAATCAGCGCGGCACGGCACAGAGCTGGCCGGAGATCAGACCAACGGAGCAGGCAGGAACACTGGGGGAGCAGCTCACATAGCTGATTCATGACTCCTTGCATGGCTGGGAAGGGTTGTCCTCCTGCCAGCGAGCCACACTGCCCATGCCACACGCAGCCCCCGGGGACCCCGGCTGTGGCCTGCCACCCTGCAGGGCTCTGACCACAGCTGCTCCCCAGGGCCCGTCTGCAGCAGGGCTTCCCTGCCAGACCGAACACATCCCCAGGCCATGGTGCTCCCACATCAGCCCCAGCCTCTGTACGTGTGTCACCTGCATCCCATCCTACCTGCACCCACAAGACCTGGTGATCCCACCCCTCCTGCACCTCCAGGGCACAGTGTTCCCACCCCTCCTGTGTCCCCAGTGCATGGTGCTCCCACCCTTTGCACACAAAATCATAGACCCATGGAATCGTTTAGGTTGGAAAAGACCTTTAAGACCATCAAGTCCAGCCATTAGCCCAGCACTGCCAAGCCCACCACTAAACCACGTCCCTAAGCACCACATCTCCCCGGCTTTTAAATACCTCCAGGGATGGGGACTCCACCACTGCCCTGGGCAGCCTGGGCCAGGGCCTGACAATCCTTTTGGTGAAGAAGTTTTTCCTAATATCCAACCTAAACCTGCCCTGGCGCAGCTTGAGGCCGTTTGCTCTCATCCTATCGCTTGTTACTGGGGAGAAGAGACCAACACTCACAAAATGTATGGTGCTCCCACCCCTCCTGCACCCCAAAGGCATGATGCTCCATCCCCACTGCCCCCTGCCCCATGCACGGTGCTCCTGTCCCTCTGGCATGCCCAGGGCACAGCAATCTCACCCCAGTACATCACGGGGGCAGAGTATTCCCACACTGGTGACATTCTTGTTTCTCACTGTCCCCATCCCAAACGCCAGCAGCCCTGCTCACAGCATGCACCCCTCTTCTGCAGCTCTCTCCTGAGCACCCACTGCCCACCTCAACCTCCTCCTCACCACTGAGCAGCCCCACACAGACCACGTCCACACCCCCGGGCCATGGACCTCACTCCCATGCCTGTCCCAACTGCATTTTCCCCCTTCCCCCTTGCTCCCCATTGCCATCTGCTCTCCTCCCCTGACCAGCAACTTCCACTTCCCACCCTGGCCACGTCCAACGCACCTTGAGAGCCTGCTCCCACCCACACCCATACAGCCCCTGCCTGCTCCATCACACCCCATCACGTCCCACACGTGTTTCACCCCATGCTGCCGCCTCCCCGCTCCCACGCCCACAGGCAGTGCCATCGCGTGGCGAACACGGTGGCAGACCTCAGCCCCGTGACTCAGTGTCCCTTGTGGGACAGCAGCCTTGTGATTCGGCGTCCCTCCCCGGGCACACCCCGTGAGCTTCCCGTTCCTGCCCCGAGACACAGCGTGACTCGTTGATCCCATCCCTGTGTAAAGCCTGGAGCATGTCCCTGGGACTCCAGGTAGGGCTGCAGACCATGGCTGGGTGCAAATCCCCCCGACCACCTCCCCTGCCGTCAGCCTGACCGCCCAGGTGGCACCCGTGAGACTCAGCCCAGCTCCAAGGTCCCTGTGACTCCCCAGGTCAAATCCCCTCCGGTTTGGCCACGTACCCCGGGAAGTGACTGCCACCTCCCGGGAAGCATCAGGGCAGGCTGGATGAGATCCAGGGGGTGGAAGCTGGAGTCAGCAAAGTTCAGCGCAAGGTGCAAACTTTCACTGGAGCAGGAATTATATGAGCGGATTAGTGGCCATAAATAAACAATTTCTTGTGGCTTGTAAGAGATGACTCAGTGCTTTCGGTGAGGCTGGGTGTAGCCCACGCAGACAGCATGGTGAGCCTTGGGTAGTCTGGACCTTATCTGTTGAGGTCTGCACTTCTGGACATTTAGTGAGGTCAAGCCATCTCAACTCTGTCTACACCGGGACTTAGGTGGCATTTGGGTATCTGAATCTTAAAAAGCAATTTGTAATTCCCTCCGCCAGCACCCAACTCCACAGATATTCAGGAAGGAGGGTGGGCTGCTGCACCTATTTGCCCCTATTTATTTTATCCTCAGGCTCTTGCATTACCTCCTGGAGCCCAGGCCTTCCTTTCGCAGGGACATCTGTGAATCCCAGCTCTGCTGTGAGCCCCGCAGCTTGCCTTTGGTAGGAGGGATGGAGGATCCCCCTGTTGCTTCACCCCCTGCCCATCCTGCCCAAATGAGGATTGTGGGGTTCCCTTGGGAGTGGAGCCGAATAGGTCAAACCATTATTTTTTTGTTGAATTGAGCTGAACCTGAGCTGAGCTTTGCCAGTTCCAACTGGAACCAAATCACCAGACATGGACCATGTAACACATTCAGGGAAAGTGTGCACGGAAGATAGAGAACGAAGTGGCTTTGAGTCTGGGTTGACCAGCAGAGAGCAATGGGCTGAGAAGGTGACAACATTTCGAGTGATGGTGACCACGGACTGAGAGTTCATCCATCCTAGAGCTTGATGATATGTTCTCTTGTGGTTGAAACGATGTCAACCAAGCACTCCTGGCTGTTGAGTCTTGCCCTCCCTTTGCCGGAGGATTTCAGCTTTGGAGGATTTTGCCGGAGGATTGCATCTTTGGATTTCCTGGCTTGAGCTGCTTGTCTGAATGCTCTCCAACCCATGTTGATCCAAATGACCTGGTTAGGCAGTCTAGTGGTGGGTCTATCCTAACTCACAGTTGCAGCTGGAAGAGGATGTGCAATTAATGTCTTGGAAAAGGAAGGAGGGAGAGCAACAAAACGAAGACTACGGACTGAGAACTGCTATGTAATAACTCCTGGGAAGCATGTGCGAGGGAGGATACCGCAGAGCAGCTGCCTGGTCCTTCAGAAATGGCTTTAAGGGAGTAAGTTCAGAGACAGGCTAGGAATCTGGCAAAATGGAAATCTCTGCAATTATCTCAAGAACAAGGAGGAGGGGCCCAGACAGCGGAAACGACATTAAATCATTAGAGACAGGGTAACATGAATGCATGGGCAGATGCAGCGTGACCTGGTGGAGATGGCTGATATACTTTCAAGGGTCTATAGGGAAGGTGAAGGTGGTCCCTGGTGGTCCCAGGGGTCCTGGGGAGGTGTGACCATGGCTGGCTCTGGGATGGCTGGTTGGTTACTTTCCTTTTCTGCTTTGACGTTGGGTGGGGAGTGCAGCTGGTGACCTCCCAGGAGGGCTGAGAGCTCAGGCTAGGGTGGGCTGGAGGTCTGGGTAAGGGTGTTTGGATAAACCCTGTATTTTCAAAAGCCTGATGGCCTTTTGTCTTATGGCACTTTGAACACTGGCTGAAGAAATCTCGTCTGTGGATTATCTTTGAGAACAAGTAAACTAGGAGCTCATGTGTGTTCAAAGGGTGGGTTCAGCTGAAGTTCACGGAAGAAAAATCCACCAGGGATTATCACATAAAAAGGCTCGGCTCTGGCTCAGGAGGTCCGTGAGCTGCAAACTGCTGTAAGCTGGGAAAGTATTTGAGGATGTGTCACCCTGTGTGGGTCCTGTGTTTCTGCTGCTCACCTCTGCTGGTGGTGATGTACAGGGATGCACGGTGCCTTGGGGCACTGCACCCACCTTTCAGCGCAGGGGGAAGGCAGCAAAACTCCTTCTGGAGCAAATGAAAAGGCAGGTGGAAAAGGCCCATGTCTGATGCTTGACTGCAGAAAGGCATCTGATGCTGTTTCAGCAGGGAGCATGAATCACCTGGGACTATTATAACCTGTGTGCAAATGTGGTTCCCAAAGAGCAATCCTCAATGCCCTTGAATGAAGACCATGCATGCTGTGCTGGTAGGACTGGGAGTTGGGGGTCACAGATGGCAGCAGTGAAGTACCAGTGTTGGAGGAGACTTCTGTGCCCAAAGCCCTAGGAGAGTCTCCAGGTTTATCCTATGCCTGCTTTTGAGGGCTGGTCTCTTGCAGCCCACTTGACATCACATGCTTGGCCAAGCCAGAGACAGCCTTCCTCTTCTAGACCGAGCTGTACTCATGTCTGCTCTCCACTGGAGCTGTCCTGCCACGAGGCTGAGGCAGGGAGGTCACCCCTTGGTGCCACAGCCAGGGGACCTTCACCAGGTCTGGTCTGCAGGCAGTGAGTCTCCGGCTGGCATGGCAGGCCTTGGCGGAGGATGTCTGGTCTGGGGTTCACCATGGGGTGTCCGGGATGGACAGCAGAGCTTAATGTGCATTGGCTCTGGGACAGAAACAATGGCAATGCTGGGTGGAAGAGACCTCAGGAGGTCCCTAGTTCAACCTCTACTACTGCCAACCCCAGAGACCAGCCTGATGCCCAGTCCTGTGCAGGAGCAGTGAACTGCTCTGCGGCGATGTCCCGGCTCCCGGCTGGGACAGGAGGCGGCACAAGGGCTCAGCAGCTCCTGCTTTGGACCTCTCTCCTATGGTCCCCATGGGCTGTGGAGGAGCCTGGTCCCTTCCTGGGCTGTGGTCAGCAGATAAACCAGGTGTTGGGGACGTGAGGGGGTGTCTGAACCTGCCCCAAGGTGGGAAGGCGGCTGGGCTCTGTGTGCTTGCTTGCAGCTCGCTGGAGAGCCATGCTTCACCGCTGGGTGGATGGAGCTCAGTGCTTTACCTCAGGACACCCCGCACATGCTGGCTGCTCACCACCAGTTCCCAAAGTGTTGGCCATCCATGGGGGTCCTTGCTGTGACCCACTGCTCCCCTGTCAGGAACGCAGACACATGCGCGGCCCTGGATGCTTGCAAGATGTGTGCAGCACAGATGCTCCTGGGGATGCCAGATCTTCTATGTTTCTTGGCCCCTGGTTCCTTGGCCATCTCACCAGGTATGTAACTATCCCAGCTATTTCCTGCTGTATTGCAAAAAAAAAAAAAAAATTAAATAATACAACCCTTCCCTCTGTTTGATATAAATATACACTGCAGCTGCCCAGCCCCCTGGCTGGACAAGCAGCATTGCAGACGGATTGCGTCTCGCGGCAGCGCAGCCAGCACCCCCGTGCCCTGCTTGTTCACTTTGGCAAAGGGAGCAGAAGGGGCTGCCACGGTCATGGCCTGGACCCAGCTCCCATCACAGCTGGAGTGATTTATGGTTTGCTTTCCTCCTCCTGACAAGCACATCCTGGGATGGTGTGCTTCTGCAACGAGCGGAGAGCTTGCAGCCATCTGGGGCCGACGGTGCCCCGTGGAGCTGCCCCGTCCCCTCGCAGGGACTCGCAGGCAGAGACGGGCAGCCCCCTACCAATCCTGGGAGCAGTGAGGTCAGCAGTGATGAGAGACCCCCCTCCCCAATGTATTTTCCCAGGGACCAGTTTATGTTTTCTGTCCCATGATGAGAATGCCAGGGGTCCGATGCCCAGGATTACACCCCATAATCCCAAATTTTCAGCCCCCTTGCTGCCTTGTTCCCAGGCTGGTGCGATGGGTTCTTCCCAGCCCAGAAACCTGCCCAGGCAGGGAAACCCACCCCCAAAATGCAGCTCTCTCGGGGGTCTCTCGCTGCCAGGATGGGGGTGACAGGCTGTGGAAGGGTGCGCTTTGCTCCGGTACCTTTGCTGGGGTGCAGGGCTGGTGGGCACGGATGCACCACCCTGAATGGTGTTATAAGAGCCCAAAACCCGCTGGTGATGTACAGTTCAGGGCAATGCATCCACAGCAGATGCTCTGCTCCTCTCAGAGCCAAGTCAGCGAGTGGACGGACTGCAGGTGGACTTTTTACAAGAGCACATAGTGATAAGACAAGCGGTAATGGCTTTAAACTGAAAGAAGGTAGATTCACATTAGATATAAGGAAGAAATTCTTCACTATGAGGATGGCACAGGTTGCCCAGAGAAGCTGTGGATGCCCTGTCCTTGGAAGTATTCAAGGCCAGGTTGGACGGGGCTTTGAGGAACCTGCTCTGGTGGAAGGTGTCCCTGCCTGCAGCAGGGGGTTGGAACCAGATGATCTTTAAGGTCCCTTCCAACCCAAACCATTCGATGATTCTATGACTTGCTGTCCCTGGGCTTGTCCCTGATTGCCCTCTGCAAGGCTGACTGGTACGGGTGGGGGAATGGGTTAGTGATGGGACTGCAGTGGGGAGCAACACCTGGAGATCTGATGGCCACCAGGCTTGCTGCTATTTTGAGCTCTCTGGTGGGGCTTTGGGTGGGAGCAGCCTGTTTCCCCATGGCCCTGTCAGACATCCATCCCGGCCTGAGGCAACCCTTGCTCCTGCTTGCTCCTTGCTGACAGGGGGCTCAGCGCCCTGGCTCTCCCCTGCTTGGCCCTCAGCCTCCTGCCTATGCAGAAGGAGGAGCAATGATTTTTACAATTATGGGGTGCAACCTGGAAGAGGGAATTGCCTTGGGTCATCCTCCATGGCCAGAGTGAAGCACCAGGGATGTGTCTTGCCAGGGCTCACACTCCATGACTGCAGCCAGTTTTGCAAAAAAAAAAATCCCAGCCATTAATTAAATAAGCGAGGTCCTGGGCAGCCCTGGCGTCAGGGGCGATGCTGGGAAAGCGTGTGCGATCTCAGACCCCTCTTTTCCCCACCCTGGCGGGGCCGGTGGGCATAGCACCCAGAGTGGGGTGGGATGCTCATCTGGCCCCCGGGCTGACAGTGCCCTGCAGAGGTTGGATACCATAAGGAGCCCCACAAAAGCATCCCTGGGTGCCACCAGCCCCATCCGACTCTGGGCACGACCCCCTGCCCTGGCTCCTGCCAAGGGTGAGCTCTCTGGGGCAGTGCCCAGCAGGCAGGGGCCGGTGCCCGGGGTTGTGTGCATGTGGTAGGTCTTTTGTTATTTTGTCTGCTCTTTTCTCGGCTGAGAGCAAGCAAGCCATGGTTCGAATTCCAGTTTCACTGTAATTATTCTGTTATCTCTCCGCCAGGGTCTGGTTTCACTCATGCTTTAGGTTGCTGTCTGCCGTGAATGGATGCCTCCCTTAGCAAAGGCTGTTCCAAAGCTTTCCCTGTCTCTGCCCGTTTCCACTTCCCGCGCTGCCCTTGCAGACCTCCACGCTCCCCTTGGCCCTGAGCCCAAAGCCCCTGCAGTGCGGCCAGCGCAAAGGCTCCCAGGAAGGATGGCACCTGCAAACATGGACCCACCACGAGGGCAAGCGCTCCCACCAGCCACCCGTCCCCTCACCAGGGGCCAGGAGACTGGCCGGGACGATGTAGCAGGACCATGGGGGTGAGGAGGATGAGGGGAGCAGCAGGGAAGGGGCACCGGGGGCTGCACCGTTCCCTGCCTTGCACAGTCTGGTACCCTCAGCTTGCTGGGATGCAGCAGGAGAACCAGAGGTGATGGGTACAGGTTGCAATACAGGGAATCGTTGTTGGAATTTTTCCTGATGGAAATCTTTTCTCCATGAGGGTGGTCAAACATGGGAACGGGAGCCCAGAGAGGTGGTGGGACGTCCACTCTTGGAGATGTTCAGAACTTGGCTGGACATGGCAGCAGCCAACACCATCATGTTGGACCTGCTGTGCTGGGGGGGTGGGGCTGGACTGCATGCCTCCACGGGACCCTTCCAACCTCAGTTACTCATTTATATTCTGATAGTGGACAGGGACACTTCCCAGCGAGGTGACAGTCATTCCTGAGGGGCTGAAGGCACTGAGAGATGGCACCACTGGGAGCTGTCAGAGAAGTGGCAAACCATGAAGTAGGTTTGCAGAAAAGGAGTGGAGAAGAGGCAGGATGGGGCTGCTCCCTGAGTGTGTCCTGGGACCCTGACCTCGTTACTGAGCCCTGCGCTGTTCATTGCAGCCTCTGGTTAAAGCTGATTTTCCAGCGTACTTGTCTGGGATGTGACCCTCCTCCAGGCTCCAGCACCTGACCCGACACCAGGATGGTCCTGACCCACCAGCATTGCTGTGTTGATAGAGCTGCACGTCCTCTTCCAGGTACCAGAACGGGTCGTGATGGGCTGCTCCCAGACACGGTGCCTCTGCTCATGAGCCTGCACCCTGGGGATGGTCCTGCTGCCCCATCACCGTGCAAACTCATCTTTCCTCACTGCCCTCTCCTGCTCTCAGGGCCACTCTCCACAGTCCAGTTTCGCAGACCCTCCAGAGGATGTCCCCCATGGACCAGCTGTGGGATCCTGGGGTTCAAGGGCTTTGCTTCACTGCTTTCATGTCTCTGTGCAACAGCAGTCCAGCCCCTCTGGTCCCAGGGCTCAGGAACGGACCCTGCACCCCCTCTTAGGGCAGCTGGTGACCACGTAAACCAGGATACATCTCTGTGCCCTCCAGCAGTTCCCAGACATTGCTCCATACGCTGGGCCAGAACCAGTGTGGCACTGCTTGGGACACTGAGATGCGTGTGGGTGCTAATCTTTGGGGCCATCAGACCAGGCACTGAACCAAAATCCAGCTCTAATTGGCCTTGTCCAGTAATTCTTCCTGACAAAACAATTAAGTTTCTCAGGCAAGAGATGTTCTTTGTAAAAGGGCTGTGCCAGATGCTTTTGCTTTTTTTATCTGTGGTATTTAAGGATCTTTTCCTAATACTCACTCATGAGGCACAGACCGGTTCTGCCTGCCCTTTTGAAGCTTAGTATCACACATATAGGCTTCCCTAGCTCTCCATGAAGGTTTGTTTTTTTTTTTAATAAATTATTATAAATAAACATTCTTGATTTGTAAAAAGCTGGACCTTGCAAGACAGGGCAGGGAGTGGGACCAGCTCCAGCCCTCCCAAGCCTGCCGAGGCTCCATGTGCTGCAGCAGGACTGAAGTCAAAGCTGGAAAAACTTGCAAGACCGGATCGCAGAGAAGGCCCCTGGCCTGCGGGAGCCTGGCTTGCAGGCTGGCCTGTCAACGGGATGGCGGCATGTGGAAAACATGAGCTGGGGCGGCTGCAGTCAGTGTGTATGGGCTAGCAGTGCCCACAGCCTTTCCCCTCTCCATCCTCACCCACTTCTGGAAATCCTAAGGCGGTGGCGCTGCTGGTGGGCTCATGGTCCTCTGCCTCCTCACCTGGGAGTTTTACAACTCCAGTCTGTTCCTCATCTTCCTGACATTGACTTTTAGTGGCTTCAATCCACCCTTTGGAGCAGCCCGTCCTTTGTTTTTCCAGCCTGGGTGCCCAGTGAAGCTGCACTAAGATGTTTTAGCATCTTGATGAGCTCCTAATCCAAGTGCTGCCAACACCTTCCCTTCCCAGCAGTGCCCTTCTCCCGGCAGTGTTTGCACTCCATCCCCACGCCCACCCCGTTCGTACCAGTCTCTGTGCTGCTATTCCTGATTGTGGGAAAGGGAGGATGCAGCTTGGGGAATGGCACCCCAGGAGGGTGCAGCCCTGGTACCTTTGGGGAACGGCACCCCAGGAAGGGATGCAAAGGTTTGCATCTCTTGGAAGCAGTGTGTTACCAGAGCAAAACAGAGCATCTGGATGGGATGTGGTGTAGGGTGAGACCAGCTGGGTTTTGGGGTGAATCTGTGCTGTCTGAGGGGTGTCTAGGCACTAGATATTCCCTAGTCTGCATAGTCTCTAACATCTTGCCTGGTGATGCCAGCACTGCTGGCTGCTCGTTGCCAAGGATCTGGGCTGGGGTGGGTGCTCTTTGACCAATGACGTCCCAAGTGTTGTTACCTTGTTTGGCCTTTTCTGGAGCCAGGAGGGGCTTGGGGGTCCGGAGAGGGGAGGGAGTGGGGCTGTGGGTTGGAAGGATGCCGAGGGAGGGTGCAGCCAGTGTGCAAGTTGTGGACTCAACACAAGCATCCCGAGGTAGCAGCCCCACAGCAGGTCCCAGCCCTCTCATGCCATCAATGCATTCCCCCTGTCAGGGGGGAAACAGCTCTGGGGGAAGGGCTGATGGCATCCCTCCTCGATGTGTATCCATCACTCTTAGCTTAGGGGCTGTGCTGGAGGGAAAGAAAACCCAAGCGGCCGCGGCCGTGGCAGGTGCTCCTGTGGCTTGGGATGACCTTTCCCAGTGGGCTCCGTCCCAGGGATTCAGTCACTCCATAAATCTTCCTTCCTCTGCGGTGCGGACCACGGAGAGGCAGCCCTGACTCAAGGCTGGGAGTGTCCAGCTGCGGACGCTATCTCAGCGGAGGAACCGTGTGTGGGGATGCCAGCATTTCCAGGCGAGAGACAATTGTGCTTTATTTCCCTGCCACATAGGAAAAATAATAAACATTCCTCGGGTTTGTTTTCAGGCTGCTTTGTGGAATAAATCTCAGACTGTTCTTGTCTCCCCAGTCCTGCAGAACTGCCTGTTCTCACTCCATGAGTCACCGACGCCTGCGCTGCTGCTGACGGCGCCTCCGAAACCCAGCGCAGTGGCCCAGGGGCTGCTCCATGTTGGACATGCCGTGGACACCCAGAGCAGAGCTGCTCCACACCCATGGGGAGCTCAGGTGGGTACCAGTGTCCGTTGGGACCTATGAGCCCCCCTGGACATCTTTGTCAGCTACCAGCAGCAGCCTGGACAGCCCTTGCCACCTTGTCTTCTGGACCTGGGTCTTCCTTCCATGGTCCTGAGCCTGACAGCACGACACGCTGCAGATCTTCAAGGTGAAGGTCTGTCTCGTGGGACAAGGGCTCTCCTGGAGGAGACCAACATTGTGCTGGAGCCAACGGCTTTTCCCATTCCCACTGCCTGGGGGGGGAAGGAGATCCAAGGGATGCTATGGCCTCTGTCCTTCCACCTGTGGGAACATCTGTCAGCAGTGCCCATTTTGGCGTGGTGGGATCTGGCCCTCTCCCACACGGTGCAGAAAGCTTGGCCTGATGCAGACCCTCATGCTGGAGATGTAGCTCCATGGGGGGAGAGGTGACCACGCTCCTGCCCTGGCTGATCCCTACGGAGGCATCCGGACACCATGGGAGGTGAGTCGAGAGGGAATGATCCATGCAACATGCTTGGAGCCAGGTTCACACCGCTGCTGATGGACCAGTCACATGTGCTGTTGGGTAACATGGGGGTGGGAGACAGCAGGCAGCGCTGGATGGGCACCTCCTGGAGCAGCAGTTCTTGGTGTGACCAACAAGCAAGGACTACCCACATCATCTCCAATGCCTAGCAGAGCATACCCAGTACCCCGCCACATGCGGAGACCTCATAAACTTAGCATCCAAACCTTGCCAACTTTCCTTCTGCAAGTGGTCCCACCCCCTGGGAGATGAAGGAGGCCCTGGGAGCTTGGTGTGGACCATATGTGTGAGTGAGGGGAGCCTGGTGGGCACAGGACCCCAGGTCAGGTGCTGCTGGATGGTCCTCACTGTGAGTGACCTGCGCCGATGCACTGAGCCCTTTGGCACAGGTTTGGGGCACTTAGGTGTCAGAGCATGTCCCACGAGGTGCGACGGGGTAGGGGAGTCTCCAGGAGGTTGGCACGTGCGCGTGGCTGGATGGCTGACCTCAGCCGCAGCATCGCTACACACGTGTCCCAAAAATAGCCAGTTTTAGAAACATGAAGTCTCCTCATGCTATTGCCCAACAGACGATACAAATATAGCGGCAGCAGTCAGTCTAGTGAAACCATCGCCAGAAATAGTGCGAGTTACGGCAAACAAACCAGCTCTTAGGAACGAAGGTGGCTGGGAGGGACTCAGTTCCTGGGGCTGCCAAAAACATGGCAAAGGACTAGTCCGAACTCAGGGTGTTTGCAGAGCTATCCGTGGCGAATAATGAAAAAAAACCCCCAAAGGTAAAGTATTTTACTGCCTCACAGGGAGGGAAAAATAGGATGAGGAATGAATGAAGCACTGTTGCCAGGAAGGGTTGTTCAAGCCCTGGAACAGCTGATAAAAAGGCTCGATGAGCACCATGACCCCGGGCACACAGCGGCTGCGGGGAGATGCACTGACTCAACTCAGGGGCAGGAGAGGAACAGACACTGTCGCTGATAGCTCTGGCATCCACACGCAGCCCCGCAGGCAGCCGAGCTTCTTTAATTAGAGACGGGGTCGTTTAGGGAAAACGTGATTGCAGCTTACAGGAAAGGCTTGCGGAGGGAAAGAGCTCTTTCCCTGGAGATGCCTGGTAGAGGCTTAACGGATGTCTTGTGCAGCCAGCAATGTAACTTCCCGGGAGTTTCTAACAATCACAGATAAGAGGTGGTCATTATGGAAAGCTCTGGACACTGTCAGGGTAACGAGCAAATGGGTTTTGCTCTGCTAACGACAAGCTAATTGCTGTGCTCAGCCGAGGGGGATCTGTAGGCACCAGAGAGCGGCGTGGCTGCGTTCGCCTTGGACGTCAATGAACAGAGTGTTTATTTGGACATCTGAAAGGTCAATTTGCTAAAATGCAAAACAATCGCTGGCGTGACTGGCTGGGACTGTAAATTTAGAGTGGGAGGTGTTAGCAAAAACTGGGACTCATTCAAGGACATCCCAACAGTGCCCCAAAAGCCATGATTTCATAGACCAAAATAATTCTCCCAGGGAAGAAGCTGTCAGAGGCGGTTTGAATGTGTAAGTGTCGTGGCCTGCAGTCGGACGGGGAGGACCACTCTGCCCTGCGTGATGCAGCAGGTGGGAACTAGGCAGGAGCCTGGCCGGCATCTGGGGTAGAGGGAGGGAAGCTGAACGAAGGCCGAAGTGTTTATTCTGTTTCGCTGCCTCAGAGAGGGCAGCGTGCCTTTCCCTTGTCCTTATCCTCTTTCTTCTGCTTTGACCATGCATTTTGGAGGAGTGACTCATGCTGAGCAGCCAGAGTCAGGTGACGGGAAGGCTGGTGGTGTGGAGCAGAGTGGCCCTCAGGTGAGAAAAGAGACCTTGGTGGCATCTCCTGGGACCATGGGACAATGGCACCTGGTGAAGACCTCGGAAAGGGTCTGCTCTTATACCCAGCAGAGCAACCATCCTCCTGGCTGGGCTGCTCCGTCCCACCAGAGAGGTGTGATCGGGCAAGCAGAGCCGTGGCTCAAGCTCTTGTCCACCTCAGGAAGGGCTCTGGCCGGCTGGCTGTGGACAGACTCAGGGGCTGTCACTCCCATCGGTTGTTATTGAGCATCAAAATGGTGCAATTCAGTTTCTCAAGACCCTTAAAAATTGGACACAGCTCTGCTGTAGCCTAGGAGAAGGTTGTAGGTGCAGCAATGAAATACCCAGGGTTAGCATTTCAAGCAGTGTCTGCCTGGTCCATGGGATGCTCCCATCTGTCCTGCCATCTCTTATGCAGAGCAGGCAGGAGACATCTCCTCCTGCATGGAGAAGGCTTCCTGCCAAGAGCCTAGGATGTGTTGAAAACCAAGGTCCAGCCCGTGGGCTGGAGAAGCTGGAGCACTCCAGGGAGGATTGGGAAAAGGGAGGGCTGCAGCTACGTAAAGAACTGCTGGTTAAAGTGTGCAGGTGGCAGAAGGGGAAGCCAAAGAAATCAACGAGCTGTCACTGGCTAATGGCAGTGAGAAGTCTTTGAAAATATACATTTAGGATGACCAAACCAAGCCAAACCCCCAGTCCCAGCCCTGCGCAAAGCAAATGGCATCAAACTGTAACAGGCAAAACCATAAGTATTCAACAGATGACTCCAGTCCGTGCTTGGGTCAAAGCATAGAGACACGTTCAGTCCTGGGGGGTTAAGAAATTAACATCTGTAATGGAGGAGGCTGTGCAACTGCAGACCAACAGACCCAGTTAACTTACACCCTTGAGCTGGGAATGAGCTGCTGGAAGAGTCCCTGAAATGCTGACACTGACATTGAACAAGTCTTGGAAAGACAGGACAATATCAAGGGCTTGCAGACCTGCCAGGAGGCAGGGCTTGATGGCCCAGGGAGGGGGACGTGCAACCAGACGTGATGTCCGCTCATCACGGACCCCTGGTCCCACGGGCTGGGAAATGAACTGCAGGATGCGAGGCTTGGTTTATCCCGCTCACTCAGAGAAGCCTGGGAGGTGACGTGATCATTTTTATAGGTACTTGCACATAAAGATGTTTCCTGCTGGGGGAGGCTTTCGGGAGCGTTGACAAATGCATGCTACGGTCCACTGGCTGGAAACCTAATTTAGACAAATTCAGCCTTGAAACAAGCTGCAGTTTCCCACTCCTCGAGGGTCACCAGGCACTGGAGGAGATTTTTGGATGCTGGAAGGATTCACCATTGCCTGGAGCTTTGGCATTGCAGTGTAATATCTTCTGGCAAGCCAGGCTTTGGGCCAGCTTGTAGGAGAAATTCTCCAGGTAACCTTTGCTGACAAGGATCAAATCATGGTGTTCATCCCATTCCTTCACGGCCCTTGTGGGGAACCGGCTGGTGTGCTCACAGTGTGCACAGCTTCTTGTTAAAGGAAGGTTTCTGAACAACCTCAGGGCTCTGGGCAGCACCAGGGTGGAAGACATGGAGACAGTGTTGTGGTTGAACTGGAGGATCAGGGACCATGTTGCAGCTCCCAGGGCTGGGAGGACACCTACTGTGAGCCAGGCCTGTGAGAGGATGGGACACAGGTTGTCACCTCTCTGCTGTCATGGTTCACATGCAAGGCAGTGCAGGCACATGAGCTAAAGGGTGTCAGCTCTGGTACCCAAGTTGGGAACTGGAAGAGGATGGGAGTGCCTCGGCCAGGTAGTGCAAGGCCACAGCTGCAAAGGAGAGGGAGCCATGGTGTCTGCTCAGAAGCCACAGCATTGTCGCATCGCTGAGAGCCACTCCAGGCTGTCCAACACGATCAGCAAGACCATGCATGGAGGAGTTTCCCAGAGCAGGAGCAAGTCCCTGCTCATGTCCCCTTCCTCCCTGGTGAGGACAGGCTGCCGAGAGGGGACAGAGTAGTTTTAATGGGGGAAAGAGGCTTTACCCTTTGGTAGGGGGTATCCAGCTAAGCAAAGGGTCCGAGTGCTCGCAGGAGAGTGCGTCTGGGTCCAGGTCCAGCAGCAAAGAGCTGCTCGGGCCACAAGCCACCCACAGAGGACCATGAAACCAGGATGGTGGTGGACATTGGAAATGATACAGGAGGTAGATGAGGCAGTGCAATGAATAGAGGATGCTATGGGATAGAGATATAAGGCACCAGACGTGATAATACAGACAAGTGCCTGTCATCACACAGCAGAGGTGCCCAGAAGATGGCACGGGCAGGATCAGGCACTGAGTGCTGCTCTTTTCCCAGAACATCCACTGAGATGCTCGGATGCTTGCTGCCATGTTGCCCGTCTGCCTGGGGGAATCCTTACTGTCCCACCCCTGCCCACTCCCTCCTCCTCTGCTCCATCCTACAGCCCGACCTCAAAAAGCAAGGGAGGATTTGCTGATTCTGTGCATCACCGTGGCTGGGGCACAATTTATGTCCATCTTGCGGGTGTCCCATCCTCCAGAAGCTCTGGGGAACAGGAGGGTTCTGCCCAGTCTCTCAAGAGCCTGTTTCGGTGCCAGAATAATCCCGGGCATTTTGCCTGGTGCCATTTGCACAGCTTGTGCTTTGGCCAGTCCCCAGAGCTGCCCGGTGCTTTATTTCTGTGGTACTCATTCAATGGGCGGGAGGGAGTGATGAAAATAGATGCTGAAAGAAGAAGCAGATGAGAAACCACATGCTGAAGGTCATGCTGATGTGGTCAGAGCAGCGCACTGAGCCCTGTAGGGCACTGTTATGGGAAGCTCACAGCACTGGATCACAAGCTGGCACTGAATCGCCCCAGCACTGGGGCGATGGGACCCATTCCCAGTCTCCCTTGGGGATGGGACCAGATGAGCCTTGAGTGCCAGGGGATGGTACCAGCTGCT